>NC_140589.1:1744456844-1745729440 GCF_964204655.1 Triturus cristatus | reverse complement strand
CAACAAGGCCTAACAAGAATCATCACATTGAATCCCCCACAGAGGCGTAGCTAGAGCTTGTGGCGCCCGTGGCTATCCCTCAGGTTGCCGCCCATGGCATCTGCAGCCCTGTGATTGCATGAGCTTAAGTCTCAGACTCGAATTTTGAATCTCACCTCACTGTCAAATTTCGGGCACAACTGCTTCACGCATGTATCATTGGAATGCTAGTTTTACATTGGTCTATTAACTAGTGCAAGTAAGTGTTAACTATCTGAACTCGCAGTTGTAGAGGGCTGCGCACAGCACCCTGGGGCCACTCGCTTAATTATACTGGTGTGATTTTTTAAAATACTTTTAAACATATTTGTCAGCCTGCCTGACTGTGACCGCTATGTGTGTCTCACAGGCTCTCCCGAGGCTTACCCAGCAATCATGCTATCACGCACATGCTCACTGTGGTGGCAGGAGTCCTTAAGTCAGCTGACTCTAATGAATTTATGGTATAGGCCTGAGGCAATTGAGATCTGTGTTAGGGCCTCTCACACCCTGTTATAGTCTGGGCCCGTGTCCCATGTGGGACAGAGAGCAGCATGGAGTTTAGTGATTCTTCCCTCCTGGTTTATTATTTGAGCTCTCTCCAAATAGCCGCAGTGCCACATGTTCACAGACAGGTACTCTCATCAGCGTGCGTCGTGACTGTCACTCGAGACAGACTACTTTTGTACTTACCTGCGTGAATCTAGATCTGAAGGTGGGGTGTTGGATTTAGGGGTCTTTCGACACTTGCTGTACTGTAGGCTTTAAACAGCAATGCAGGGCGGACTGAATACCCGACTAAAGACCAAGCTGCTTCTTTCCACGCGCAGAAAACAAAATGTCAATCTTTGTTTGAAGTGTCGTCTGGTGTATTTACACTTGGTGTGTAACTTGTCACTCGCTGTGCGACACTAGAGATATTTATGCCAGGACATCAGGGCAGGCTCTGGTGATGCTCATGCCACTACAACTCTGAATGCATAATGTGCACCCAGCAATACCCCTTCTACATTGGTGGGGTCCAGTAAAGATCTGTGTTCTTTACCAAACTGTTGTCTTGTATTGTCAGAGACACAGCTTCGCTCCAGTGGTTCTACAGCCTAACCGCAGGTCATTGCTCTTTTTGGTGTTAATTCTTAGCGGAGCCGAGTGACCTGCTTTCAAGACGTCCATAGCTGTCCTTTTAATTATAGTCAGCTGCAGCAGGCGTCTGCAGCAGTTTTGGATCTTCTGAGAGTTTCTCGTTGATCAAATGGGTCTAATTTCTGATATTTATATTTCCTCATCTTTATTGCTTGATTTTTGCTCGCAAGAAAGTGTCAAATGTCACTCATAACCACACTGAAATTATGAACATGTCACACATAGCAATCTGAAACCTTGGTTAGTCCCCCCCACTTCTTTTTATAGGACTTGTGCCCACTGCCCTGCTACTCACCAAAGATCCTTTCCTCCCTTCGTGACAACCGTTTAGCTCTTACCTTCCTCAGGCTCCAGTACCCCACAGTGGTGGCAGGGTCTCTACCGTAGGGGTTGGTTCTGCTGCAGCTTATCGCCCAGCACTGCCACTGCCCCAGACTCGACTCATAACTGCCAAGGTTTCAGATTGCTATGTGTGACATTTTCATAATTATAGTGTAATTATGAGTTACATTGCAATGACTAGTAGTGACACTTTCTCCCGAGCAAAATCAAGCAATGAAGACGAGGGAAACATAAATATCAGAAATTACTCCCATTTGAGCAAAGAGAAGCTCTAACAGCTGCAAAGCACCAGAAATGGAAGGGAATTACCCTAGTGCCCCTGTAATCTGATTGGACAGTGGCTTCAGGCACTCGCCTCAGACACTTTGCATCGGGCAAGGCTCAGGGGAGTGAGGATGAGGCACACATAAGGAACAGCCAGCCAGGGCGGTGTTGTGTGTACAATGTTGTCCAGTTATGAGAAAATCCAAACATGGTAGACGCTGACACACAAAAAGAGGATGGGTTAATGTTTGACATAGGCAACAAAAGGGGTGTGCAGTTTCATTTTTTTTTATTAATCCACCATACGTTTTGGCAGGAGGAGCACTTCTTTATCAGTTTCCCAGCTGACGACGGATGTCTCATTAATGTTAAACACAAAAACCTGGAACAACTATTAAAGTCAGAAAGACTAATGGTAATAATGTGGAAAGTGTCTAGATTAATGGCCATTCAGAAAATGACATTCCCCATTTGTAACATTGAAGAGATGTCATGAGCGCAAAGAAAGCTATATATAAATGTACTGTAGCACATAAACAGGTAAGCGCTTTCAGCCAAACAGAGAGAGAATAAAAGCTGCATTGGAGAGACAGTGAGTTCAGGTACCTAACATCTGTGGACTGATGCTGGGCTGCATCAGTTGCCTTAGGTCATAAAATATAACGTTCACTGTTTTAAATCGCTTTCTGTTTCTGAGCATGTATTTGACAAGAATAACTTTCTGAATTATGTTGCTCAACGACATTAATGTATGTTGCGATTTTCAGTGCTACAGGACGGTGAATGCAAAAGCAGAAGAGCTAATAAAACATAATAAAGGTCGTGCTTTAAATTAATTTAGGAATCAGTCACTGAATGGGACATCTATTCAGGAAAAAACAAACCTTTCCCTCCCAAAGCTCGAGGTTAGCACCTCTCAGAATGTAAGTCACAGTATCAATTTTTAATAAAAGTGTCTTACCATCGTGAAGTATACACGTCAAGTGCCTGCTGACGAGACCCTAAACACCTTCCATCACTGCCTAGGTTTCAGATTGCTTATGTGTGACATTTTCATAATTTCAATGTAAATATGAGTGACATTTCAATGACTATGAGTGACACTTCTGCGCGAGCAAAATCAAGTAATGAAGACGACTGAGACATAAATATAGGAAATTGCACCCATTTGAGCAAGAAGAAACTAAGATCTGAAAACTGCTGCAAATGACCTGTGGCTTTGCTGTTACTCAATATTTGTGACTGCTGTAATTTCTATTTTTATGCTCTTTAGCTATCATATATGGCTCAACGCCATTGTGTGGTATCATTAATATGCCTTATATCTTTATTTGTAAAGCACTCTAACATCCTTCAGCCCTTCTCTCACAAATTGTTCATTAGTTTTCTAGTGCTGCTCATACCAATGTAGGGTGCCAGAGCACTTTACGCTAGACAAACATTATACCACACAATGACTCTTTCGTGGGTATTCCAGTCTAGCAAAATGTTATTTATAGCACATCTCCCCTGACAACAGCTGACGTGGTTTCATAGGTAGTTATGCAACTGAAGTGATTTGCAGTGTTCACAAGCATTTTGCCTGGTGTACTGCAAGAAATAGAACACACATTTCAAAATAGCAACTGGGGGCCCAAGCCAGCAGGATATTTGAAACCCCGCAGTGTCACTTTAGTACTAACACGGGCAGGCACGCACAGGCTTTAACCCACCGAGCTATCTTACCCATACTATTTTTTTGGTCTAAATCTAGATGCTTATATGGCGTGAGGGTTAAGGCTGATTGAAGAGATGTTTGTGTTGTGTTGTCGTGGTTATGCGCTTGTAATGCACATAAGTCAATTCAAATGATATCATCAGTATCCTAATGACCATTATTAAAACTTAAAAAAGCCCTTTTATTTTGGCCACAATTTTGAACGAGACAAAGACAAAAGGGCGCCAGATATCATTGTTCACTGACTGAGAAACAGTTCTAACATCATCACCTCACAATAATCTCCCTGCCTGACCGCGCCGCTCGCTGCCATTTACTGTGTAAATCAGAGAGGCTGGTGGCACTTACTTGGGCAGTGGTCGCAAGGTCCGGAGGAGTGTGGCGGTGGCGCTCCACGAATTGCTTGATGTCACACCACCTCTCAAGGCAGTAGCTGCAGACTCAATTAGGCCGCTACTGCACGCTGTGATAATTTGGGTTTGCCGGCCATCTCATTTAACAGTCACCCTCCTGGCTGGCAGGCCGGTAGGTCCCTGGGCGGGCAGGGCAGTCTAGTGACCCACAGACTATGTCCTGGCGACTGCTGGCCCCGGGTCACTCACTTGATTTCTCTAATGGAGCGAGAGCATATAAGAATATGCAGCAACTCCCTCTGGTCTGGCATTATTAAATTGAGGGGGTTTAAGGAAAACGGCTGGTGATAGGACCCTGTGGACTGGTGCGAGTGGCATGCAGCAGGCGTGACGCTGCAAGCAACATATATGAATAAATTTGCGGAGCCGCGCAAATTCAGAGGCAGCAGGTTAACCAAGTCAGCTATTCTGTATAATTCAGCGTTCTGTATAATTGAAGACATCGACTCCGGTCTGCACTCTGCAGAGGTGCACGCAAGGCTGGCTGCAGGCAGGTTCAGGCCGTGAGATACAGTGGGCCCCGGCCACGGCAGTTTGATTTTGCCGCCCGGGTCCGGCCTGCCTCCAGTGATTCTCGTGCTGGCAAGCGCGTGCGTGCATGGTGTTGCGGCGCGAGGGCTGGCCAAACATTGTGCCCAGGGCCGTCATTGGTAACACTTTCGCGCGCTACAAGATTGACGGCCCTGGGACAGGATCCACTGACAACCACAAACGGGGTAAGACGCGCATGCTGCACTGCAGGCAGCATTTACAAGGTGCGCCTACTCTTCACACGGTGGCCGCACGGCACTGGCGGCGGCCTTTATAATTTATATGGGGACACTGACATTACTGCAGTGTCAGTCAGTGAGTGTCCCTAAATAAATTATAAAGGCCGACGCCCCCAAATTAGTGCCGCCTGGGGCGGACCGGCCCCACCGCCCCCCCCCGCCCCCCCCCTAGCTACGCCACTGATCCCCCAGGATTGTCATAGTGGGTGGCCAATGTCACAATTCTTGCCTATTAGGGTATTCTGTGAGATTCCATGCAACAAAATTTCTATCTATAGAATTTATTGAAGAGTAATAACAATTCACACCTAAATGCCTTCAATATAGCTTTTCACAATAAATGAGTCAGGCCTCGTGCCTTTATCATAACATTTCATAATAAACAGCTTAGGCCTACAGACTTGATCATTGGCTTGCCACAATAAGGAACTCAGGAATGCTGCGTAGAGTACAAACCTTGCAACAAGCAAAAAAGTGCAATTCAGACAGTCTTTTTAGTGGAAGCACACAAATTCAGCCCAATCAACTCCCGTATTCGGGGGAACCAATGTGTGAGTGAGCCAAAGCCCCTCCGTCAGTAGGCCTCAGAAAACTATTTTTTGTTAATCACTTTAAGTCAGGTGACAACTGCACTGTCAAGCCAGGCCTAAAAATATAGGTCAATGACTGCCCCTCATCCCATATGTGCGGCTGCCAGAGAAAAACGTATGTAGTATATAAGACACCATAATAGCATTATAATGTCATGTGTGTGCCCCTGAAATTCAGGCTCAAGCATATGGATGAATAAACCCAATTATTACAGCTCAGTAGGGGGCAACCACTTTTTTTGTGGGAGCACACAACGTCTGCCCAATGAAAACTTGTACTGCTGGCTCCCAAAATGTGGACGAAGCCAAAGCCCCTCTCCCAGTGATTCTCACATAATTGTTTGGTGACAGCTACACATTCAAGCCAGACCTTAAAAATACAGATTGGGTTACAATTGACAACAGAAGATGTGCTTAAGACTATACTGGACTCAAAATATGAAAAAGGTAAAACTGAAAGCATCTGATGAATGTTGAAAATGAAGACAAAAAGTTCATACATCTTATCGAAGTGCCATAAAACGAATTTCTTTAGAATTTTTTTTAAAATAAACTTTTGACAATCCTGGAAGAAACTATACAAAGGGTAGAAAAACTGTAATTTTCCAGAAGCCATGGTAAAAAGCAGGTCAAGCAGCTGTGTTTGAAACAAAAACGGGAATAGGATTTTCTATTTTCTGATCTTTTTTCAAAAAAGTTAATGTTTTAAATGGATAGTGTTAGACCTGGCATCTTTGGCGTGGTTTCCCCTGACTTTTTGCCTCTACCTCCTGTATTTTTGACGCTGTGCTGGATTTCGTTTTTGCTGGTTTAGATGCTTTGGGCACTTTGCCACTGCTGATCAGTGTCAAAGTGCAAGTGCTCTCTAGGTAATTTGTTATATTGATTGGTTATCCCTGATTATTATTTGTTTCACCTGTCAGCCCCTAGTAAAGTGCACTGAGTGTGCCAGGGCTAGTGATTCAAATGCTACTAGTGGGCCTGCAGCACTGATTGTGCCACCCACAGGAGTAGCCCTAAAATGGTGTCACAGGCCTGCCACCACAGTGCCTGGGTGCAGTTGCTAACTTCCATGCTGACCTGACCAGTGTCCACACTGGCCAGGCCTAACCCTTCCCTTTCTGTACACATTGGACACCCCTATGGAAGGCCCTAGGTACCCCCCTGGGCAGGGTGCAGTGTATGTGAAAGGTAGAGCATGTATTGGTGGAGGTGACATGCTCTGGTAGTGAATTACAGCCATTTTCGTTTTTCACTATTGAAAGGCTATCTTGCCCATAGGCTATAATGGGGAATGCTGAGTATAATGTTTACCTGCATATCTTCCCATAGGAGCAAGATAGAAAGCTAAAGTCTGGTATCCCTGAACTCAGAATTTAATAAAACATCTTTTAGGAAGGATGGTTTTTAAATCCTGTGTGTGAAAACAGCACTTTTTAGAAGGTGGCTGTTTTCCTTTTCTGCCCTTTCTGTGTGTCTAGGCCTGGGACAGGGGTGACTCCCAGAGGCTGAATGAGTCAACACAGGGCTGAACAGGGGAATTCCCCTGTAGATGGGTGGGAGGAGTAGCACCTGGGCCTGAATAGGGCTGTGCCTGCCTTCCACAATCCTGGCTCCACCCCCTGCTGGGCGGCTGATGACCCTGCCCCTCTCTCTCAAAGGAAAGAAGAAACCAAGTAAACAGAGTGCTCCAGGACTGGCCAGAACTGGTTCTGACTAGGCCAAGGCCCCTCTGCCTGCAGAGGACAAAGGATTTTGGGGTATAAGTATTGGGACCCAGATTACAGAAAATTAGATCATCCTGGAATCAAAAAGGTACCTCTGCCAAGGAAAAAGCTGAAGAAGAAGGACTGACCTGCTGTAAGGCTGGCCTGCAGTTGCTTTGCTGCCAAGGAGAGGGGAAGGACTTTGCTGTGTGCTGTGTCCCCTGGCTTGAAGGAATCTCCAAGGGCCTGAGTAGAGCTGGCCTCCTGTTAAGAAGTCCCAGGAACAAAAGGACTTCACCCCCAGCTTCCCCCTGAACTCTGCTGTGTGAGCTCTGCCCTTCCTAGATTGCTTGATCCAATTGTGGGGCCTCTGTAAGTTGTGCCTGCTGTTGGGAAACTGACCAAGAAGAAAGAAGCAAAGGATCTACATTTTTTCACGCACCGCCGGCTTAGCGAGAAAATTTCCGTCGCTCCGCTCGTTAGCGCGCTGAATTTTTATTGCTGCGAACATCGTCGCAGAGCCTGCCGTCGCTGAGCAAGATCATCGCTGGTGCAATTGTCGCCCCGCTCGTTAGCGGGCTGAAATTTATCGCTGCGAACATCGTCGCAGAGCCTGCCGCCGCTGAGTGAGATCGTCGCAGAGCAAGTCAAGATCATCGCACCGCTCGTTAGCGGGCCAAATTTTATCGCTGCGAACATCGTCGCAGAGCCAGCCAAGATCATCGCACCGCTCGTTAGCGGGCCGAATTGTGTCGCTGCGAACATCCTCGCAGAGCCAGCCAAGATCATCGCTGGTGAAATTGTCACCCCGCTCGTTAGCGGGCCGAATTTTGTCGCATCGTGCCTTTGCGAGTAAATTTCTACCGGAGAAGCTACGCGTTGGTATCCATACAAGTATCGCCTCACTCCCCATACAGACCGGATTCGTCGCACATGCCCGCTGCGTGCAGCGGGGTTGTTGCATCGCCTCCCCAGGGTCTTAGGACTGACGCTGTTGCTCGTTTCTCGACACCTGAGGGCCGCTAAGAACTTTTATCGCATCACCAGGTACTGTTGGTTAAAATCGACGCTAATGTGGATGATTTTGTCGCTAACCTAAGAACTCTTTTTGAAACCATATTCTTGAACTGTGAATGTTGGATTTTTGTCGTTTTGGTCTTGTGTAGTTTATATAAAAGTACTTATTTATCTACACTGGTGTGGAGTCCATTTGTGGTGTTTTCACTGTGTTACTGTGAGTGTTGGTACAAATACTTTACACATTGCCTTTGATAAGCCTGTCTGCTCATGCCAAGCTACCAAGGGGGTGAGCAGGGGTTATCTAAAGAGTGTATCCCCCTTACCCTAACTAGAAGCAAGGGTCCCTATTTGGACAGTGGTACCTACCTCTGCCAAATAGAGACCCCCAGATCTAACAGATAGAAGATATTTATGAAAATATGTTTATTTTGTCCATGCAATAGGTTTTTCTATGTGTGCTGTGTCTCCTCTTTCTATGTGTGCCTTTGGTCCTCATTTATGGGATGTTAATGTAGGGCAGCAGAGCAGGCATCTTGCTGGACTGCCCTATGCCAAAGTGAAAGGGCATGAATGCACTGTATTTATGTAATACAGTGCATTCCTGTGCTTTCTCCCGCTATGGCAGCCTAGCACAAATGTAGGCGTGCTTCCGTTGAATGCAGAATTATTTTTGTGCAGTAAGGCACACCAATAACAATCCAAGAGGTGTTTTCCTCTTTCTATGTAGTAAGAAGAATAAACAAGGAGAAAGAAACATATTTCTTCTCGTTTTGCCTCACCTTGGGAGGCGGATGGATTTGCCGCTTTCCCAGGTTTACATGGTTTTGTAAATCTGGTTTAGCGTCAAAATCCATGGGTGTTGCGTGGGAATACCCACCGCAACACCCAAGGAACGCCTCCCGGGTGGAAGAGTAAGGTGACGCAGAGATTTGCGCTGCGTTTCCTTACTCAGATTTATGAGGCCACTCAAATCCATACGGGTGGCTTAGCGTGGCTTCCTAAATCGAATTGGGAGCCCAGCATCACACATGCACCACTTTATGTGGTGCAAAAGTGACTCATGGCCCCCATAAATAAGCCCCTCCATGTTAATCGTTATTATTGGCCGTTCAAATCGCGGCGCACAACTACCCCTGTAAACCGCCAGCTGCTCCCTGACAAATCGAGAATTTCAAATATTTGCACTTTGGGCATAGATTTGTGCAGTTCAATGCTGATGTATGGCTACAGTTTATGTGAGTCAAATTATGATTAATAGAAAGTTACATTTTTGGATTCCGCGTTGATATTTAACTAACCGACTGTAACACTTAAATACATAATCAAGTTGAAAAAATGAAGAAAAGTCCCTGGAGCGCCCTGCGGTCTCTTCCCTGCTGCTGATTTTCTGTCGGAGTGTAATCGGTGTAATTGCTGCGCCTTGGGCTGCGTCGCATATGGCCCCGTAATGTCAGCGCTGCCTGTGACCGGCGTTGTGCCCCTGGGCAGGCAGGGTCTGCTCTTCTAGGGGACGGACTCATGCTCTGAAATCACACTGCTAATATAACTTCACTGCATTCTCTGCTTGCAGCCAAGGACAGCACCTGTCACTTATTTTGATATGAAAATGTTCTTTCAAAAATGGCATCTTTGCCAGACCAAAACAGCATGGGCTGAACAAAACTGTTTTTCAAATCATGCTGAGAAACTCTTTCGGGCACAGTTGTTCATTATACCAGTTGTCCACAACAGACTGGGGGCCTGGAGCTGCCCCAGCAGGCAACTACAACACCAAAAACGTTCACAGTGTGCAATAAAACTTCTCTTCATTTAAAAAAAAAATATATATATATGTGTTCCTTGCTTCTGGAAGTAAATTTGCAAGGATAATATATGTAAGTTTAAAGAATCTGGCATGTTTTTATTTGATCTTAATCTGCCTACTGTTAATGATATATTAGAATAAATGCCTATCTCCCAAGGTCAGTGTTTGAGACACTATATCTGTTTTGAAGATATAAATGCACAATACAGATATACGCAATATGTTGAATGCACTAATGTATGGCTATCTATTTGTATCTTAGCATCTGAGTCTGTAGAAATGTACATCTTTACTGTGTGAATGGATCCATAAATGTACATATGGAAGTCTGTTTATGTCACATTATGGAATAAATATATACTAAGGGTTGCACCGGTGATTCCGCGTGACCACAATTTTATTCTGTGCTTGTGCACCTTTTACTGGTATGCTAATTGATGAAGTACTTTGCACTCATTTGCACCATGCAGGTACCCATGTAAAACTTCAGAAAATAACCCCCAAATACCAGAGTGTACTTTTTTCTGCCTTTCAGCCAGACCATTACACATCTCCTTTTCTCCAGCCAAAAAAACAGTGCTTTGCTTTTCATTCATCAAAGGACTTTGTGGCTTGGGCTAGCAAATTTTGCGTTACTAAAAGGCCTATTTAGTCACAAAAAGTTGAATAGTTTGTGTCATCTTTTTGGCCTTATAAAACTGACGAGGTTCTGCAATCCTCGAGGCCCTAAATACAGATGTTTCACGAAACCGCACAAATTTTCCTCACACTCAGGGGGCATATTTACAAGACAATGATGGAGCGCGGAGCTGCGGCAAATTTAGCAGCACCATGCTCTGCCATTTCCAAAATGCAGGATGTGCCATATTTACAACAATATGGCGCACCCCTGTGTTTTCCCTAGCACTGGTGCTAAAAATAGCTGCCCAGCGCCAATAAATACACCCTTGTGTCATAATGCAAGGATGCTGGCATTGCAGGGAATTATTGTTTATGTGCAGAAAGGTGTCCCTTCCTGCACATAAACAATCAATAGTGGCGATTTGCTACTTCTTTGTGTGCTATAGAAGTAGCAAATCACCATTATTTACTGATTGTTTATGTACAGGAAGGGACACCTTCTTGCACATAAACAATCATTAATAGCATTTTGCTCTTTCCATATGTGCTGCAGAATGCAGCACACATAGAAAAAGCAAAAACAAGGAGAAATCAAAGTATTTCTTCTCGTTGCGCCCTTCTAACACCTGCTATTGCATGGCCTTAGTTTTTGCTGCTGCCTCAGATTTACATCTCCTTGTAAATCTGGGGCAGCATCAAAAAGCAATGGTTGTTGCGGAGGAACGCCCACAGCGACACCCATTGCACGCCCCTTCCACGCAGATACCTATGTGAAAGGGTACCATATTTACACATAGCTTAAAGCCACTTTGTAAATATGGTGAAGGTCATTGCGCCACCAGAACGTAAAAAAAGTGACGTTCCAGTTGCGCAATCCCCTTGTAAATATGCCCCTCAGTGTTACCAATACCCGGGGTAGAGGTAACTCTGAGGTGGTGAAAAAACACCCAGTCCGTTATGAGTTAGACCGTGATGGTGCACTAAGAAATGAGGACTCACCGAAGGATGATTAATACTGGGTTCAATTTGACTGGTCGTTCCTTAATTTTGGCAGGACTTTCACCAGGAGTTTATGGCAGCTTCCAGCAGGTGGAAATAAAAACCTTTAGTTACCAGCCACATCAGCATCATCGGCCTCCTTTACAAGGAACTGATGCATCTGCATAGATGCGCCAGTTTCCTTGCGCCAGCATCAGATGTCCTTGCGCCACCATGGATGCAATGTATTTACAATACAGTGCTCCATGGTGCAAGGATCAACAGATGCATCAGAAATTCTGACGCATCTGTTGGCACAAAAGTGACACATTGCTGGAGTTGCTCATGAAAATTATGCAACTCCAGCACTGTGCCACAACAGATGGTTGAGTCCCATTCAAAAAGCCCTGCGTCATTCCTTACACCTGATCTTAGCAGGCGTAGGGATTAGGCGTAGCGTGACGCAGTGAAATGTTGTAAATTTCATTGCGTCAGTTGTACATGGTTTTTTTGAGTGGGAACGCCCACTCTGCATACATTGAACTTGACGCAGGTATAATGTGATGCAGGGCTTTACAATGTGATGCTTTTCCCTAGATGTGTCACATTGTAAACTGACCACATTGTTTATGCCGCAGCTGTGTCACAAAAGTGACGCAACAGCAGCGCAAAAGTGTTGCAACAGCGGTTCAAAAGTGTTGCAAGGGGCTTGTAAATCTGCCCCTTTGTGTCCACTTGTAATGTCTATTACAAGCTTGATGAAGCTGTTATTTATTACAGTCCCTTGTTTAAACAATAACCTGGGAGAATAGTGGTGTCTTACCAGCTGGATACTACTTTACACAATCGGCCTTTTGCTTGTTGAGTTGGGTTAAATGTGTTGCCTAAGTGATGAGCTATTTTTCGTAATTATCAATACACGGAATTGTGTAGGTAATTAATTTCTTCGGGATGTCTGTAAATATATGCTCTGACATTTGACCACTTTGAATGCGCTCACAAACCTAAGAAGCGCAACAAAGAAGATTGAGCGGCATATCTAAAAGGAAATGACCCAGCCCGGCGCTAATGCCAATTTTGCCCGCTGCTCCATTTAATAAATGCAGGGATGCCCTATATTTACAACAATGCGGTGCACCCCTGTGCTTTCTCTTGCGCTAAAAATAGCTGCCCAGCACCAACACAGACATCCTTGCGCCATAGTGCAAGGGTGCCTGTGTTGCAGGGATGATTGTTTATGTGCAGGAAGGTGTCCTTTCCTGCACATAAACAATCATTAATGGTGATTTGCTACTTCTATGTGTGCATTCTGCAGCCTACATAGAAGTAGCAAATTGCCATTATTCAATGATTGTTTAAGTGCAGGAAGGGACACCTTTCTGTACATAAACAATAATTAATGGTGTTTTGCTCTTTCTATGTGTGCTGCAGAATACAACACACATAGAAAAAGCAAAAACGAGGAGAATTTTTTTCTTGTTCGCCAATGCAGTGTCTATTTTTTCATGGCGTTAGTTTTTTGGTGCTGCCTCAGTTTTACAGATCCTTGTAAATCTGGGGCAGCGTCAAAAGCAGTGGATGTTGCGGTGGAATGCCCACAGCAACACCCATTGCAGCCCTTTCACGTAGAAAACTGCGTGAAAGGGTAACATATTTACAAAGCTGCGTTAAGCCACACAAAGTGCCTTAATGCCACTTTGCAAATATGGTGCAGGGCATTGCACCACGGGAATGTCATAAAAAGTGATGTTCTGGTGGCGCAATGCCCTTGTAAATATGCCCCAATGTACCTTTAATGTATTCTGACTTTCCTGCAATTTAAGTAAGCATTTCTATAATCCTATTTCAGATGAGGTGATGTGCAAAGTAGCAAGGATCTTTAATTTTCCATGCTGTTGAAATCCACGCATGGCTCAAGCAATGCAAAACTCATTTGCAGCAGCCAAGAAACATGTCAGCCAACGTGACATGGATTTGCTTAATAACATTGAAGCTGAAAGTGGAATAAATGCCTGGCCATGGGCGGCCCACACACACGCGTTGAGGTGCCCAGAAGCTCTAATGAGTCACAGAGTGATGCCACACATTACATGCTAGATCACCACCGTCTGCAGCTCAGGGCCAGAGGCATGGCCCTGGATCGACACTCAGCTCATGACTCAACCTCATCTAATTTGCTCGCTGGTGCTTTGAGGAATGCTGGAGGTTTATGCAAATGATCCTCTTAGAAGGAAACTGATCATTTGGAAATCTCATTTACAATTATTAAGATATATATTGTAATTGAGCATGGACAGCAGCCTGCTTAGCTATTTCTCTGTATGTTTAGCACAGTAGATTCCTGTGTTGGCACACAGCTGACTCCCATTGCACTCTCAGTTAGGAGTAAGAACTCTCTATCGCTCCTTCTCCATTTTTTATCATTCCATATGTCAGTCTTTACTCCATGAGGGCAAGTTTGAGGGTTAACTAAAGTCAAAACAACATCATTCGTCTGCTTCACTCGACTTACTCATTTTTTGTAGAAGCATATATGTGTGAATACCTTTTTCTCATTACATTTTGATATGAACTTCCTATCAGGATTTTGTTCCTACTGTGAGGGACTGTAATTTGCTGTTCCTGTTTGAAGGCAGGCCAGCGATAACAGATGCCTGGGATGGAGCTGCACAGTTATGGGCTGCTAATGGGCATGATTCAGTACGAGAGGCAGCAGCAAATACATGCGGCTGAGAGTTGACAGTTTACCAAGCTGCCCATCTTTGGGGCTCATCTACAAGAAAATGATACAGGGCGGTGCCGCAAGCCATTTAGTTGTGCCCATTTTCAAAGCAATGGGATGCATCGGATTAACAACAATATGATGCATCTGAGTGCTTTCCCCTGCACTGGCGCACAATTGGCTGCCATGTGCCAGTGCTGGCACCCTTGTGCCATTTTGCCATGGGGGCCTGCACTGCGGGGATGATTGTTTTCATGCAGGAAGGTAAACCTTCCTCCACAAAACTAATCATTAATGGCATTTGCTCTTTCTGTGCGTGTTGCAGAATGCTGTAGGATGCAGCATGCATAGAAAGAGGAAATAATTAGGAGAAATTAAAGTATTCCCCCTCGTTGCACCATTCCCATGCCTCCCCTGGGAAGGCGAAGGCGTTTGGCGGGTTCCCAGTTTTACAAAAGGTTTTAAATCTGGGAATGTGTCAAGTTCCATGGATGTTGCATGGGAACACCCTCAGCAACACTCGTGGAGCACCCCTTTCACGCAGACTTATGCGTGAAAGGGTCCAATAATTACAAGGCCATAAAAAGTCATGCAGGGTGACTTTACGTGGCCTTGTAAATATAGGCAAGCTGGTGCGTCCCAAAAAGTGACGCACCAGTAGTGCAATGGGTTTATAAACAAGTACCTTTGTGTGCACATTGCTGATTCCCGCCCTGCATGCCTTTCCTAGGTCACGTGACATCAATGCTGACCCTCAATACTCTTTGTTACAAGTGAGACAGACCCTGTCACGGGACTGGAAGTAGAAGTCACTAGCAATGTCAGGCTTAAAGACAGCATACCTCTATATTCATGTGACAAAGGCTTGGCTCAGGATACGTGCCATTCTCAGTGTTGTCCCCTGCACCTTGCACTTTTCAAAGGTGTGAGGTCCGAAAGAGTATATAGTCTACAATGCAAATGGACTGGAATGTGCCAAAATGAGGAAACTAGGAACAAAGGCACCATCTTGAAGTGAAGTAGCCGCTGTAATGATGAGGGGGCACAGGTACAGTCTCTGATCTGTATTACATGTTTGTTCCAGACAGAATGCCATTTATTTCCCCCGAAAGCTCGTTAAACATTTTTCAACATTCTATGATTCAACAGTGCGTGTGCCCTGTGCCCACACATGTGAAAAGGAGGAAATCTTGGAAGGAAAGGGCGAGGGAACACAGTACACATTAATATGCAGCTAACGCAGCATATTACATCTCCTCCCTTTTATCATAGATTTACTCCAGAATACAGGGCGTAATTTTGATATTGGTGGGCTGCCCGTTTCTCCATCAGGGAGATAGAGTAAATTACTCCATCATACTGATGAAGGTGCCACTTGCCTAATTTTGAAATGACTACCAAACTGGTGGTCGCCATCGCAGCAGTTCCTCTCATTTCTGTTTACAGTTTAGTGCAGGGCTCTGTCAACATGACAGATCCCTGACCCAAACTGTATTCTTTTTTATTTAAAAAAAGAAAATCTCAAAGACATATTTTCTTTTTTTTTTTTTTAAAGAAAGAAATTTCTGTCCTTACCATGGAGGTTCTCTTCCATGGAGAGAGGGGCATTTTGCAGTTTTCACTGCACCTTACCGCCAGGGTTTTCCTAGTGGTGAAGGCAGTGAAAACTGACCTCTATTACCTCTCATCTAAATTAAGTGGGTGCAATTAGAGGTCTACATCTGACGGCTCTTACTCCGTAGGGCCTTTGGAGGGGTTTAATCATGGTGCAGACAGAGTAGCCTCCACTGTAATAAAGCCAGCGGTCAGCCTGCATCTAGATAGGGCATTCGGATCATTATTTTAGTAGTTTGTACGCTCTGTCACCGTTGCGATGGAGTATACATACCGCTAAGATAGAAATTAGGCTCTACATCTTTAAATTGAATAGGAGCAGCATAATTTCTTCTAGCTAAAACATTGTCTGAAAAATTGGTTTGAACACTGGGCATGGATTATTGATGGAACATTTGTCATTCGTTTTTGCACCCTCAACTCCACCTCACACTTCACCTTCACCCCTATCAACTACCTCAAGTATTCCACCTCGATCAGCCATGGATCCGCCTGAAAGTTCAGTGAGTTTAATGGTATCGATATTCGACCCATTGCTCCACTGACCATTGTCTAGCAAGACAGCTGTGCCTTTAGTTATGACTACCTTTTTGGGTTCACTGTATTTGCTTATATTGATTCATTTTTAGGATATGGTACTCTTACATGTTGTTGAACTCATACAGACATTCTCTTTGCAGCATTCCTGGCATCATAGTTTCTATGCTTGTGAGGCGGTCATTTGGAAACCATGCTGCACATTTGAACATCTTTCTGTGCTTTACTTTTACTTTTCCATTTTTCCATGCCAATGATCAATAAGGTTACAACTGTGCAATGGCCAATCTACCCCAGAGCAATTCAAATGAGGTTCTTACTGTGGTCTTATGAGGAGTGGTGCGGGTGGACCACAATCTGGTTCTGAGAGTTGCCTGAATCTGAATTTATGACGTTAATGGAATTTGAATAGTTTCTTTCATTAAAACTTTCAACCTGACCATTGCTCTGGGGATGGTATAAAGAAGAATAAAGAAGACCTGATATGCTCTTCCCCATTCACCTTTACAGAATTTACCATTTATTTGGTACACATTGTACCCCGTTATCACTGTCCAGTTGATTTTTAAATTCCTCCCTGCAAAATATTTCCTCCAGGAATTCAATTGCTTTGGTAGGATGAAGCACACATTTAACTTCTATTAATTTGCTAAAAAAAATCAATTAGGACAACAGCATGGCATATTTTGAGGGGCAAAGTATTCATGGGCCCTATAAAATTGATATTAACTTTAATCCAAGGAACTGCAGGTAACTCAAAGGAGGTAATGGGTAATTTATGTGCTGACAAGGTTTTGTGGACAGCTGCAAGAGGAGCATTGACTGACATACACATCCACTTTGGGGTCCATTGAAGGCCACCAGTGCATTGTTTTAAGTTTCTTCTTTGTTCCAGTCATTACTATATGGCCATCATTGACCACTGGTATGAACTTTGTCCTCAAAGATAAGGGTGCAACTAGGGTGTCTTCATGTATGATGAATTCATCTACCACAGTGAGATCATCCTTTACTTGCCAAGATGACCAAATGACTTCATCTAGCATCTTCTCATGAGGCCACCCCTTCGCCATGTTCCTTTTCACTTCCAATGAGGTGTTGTCACTATCAACAGCTGTCAACGATTCTTCATGATGGCACTATTGAGTTATCACAATAAATCAAATATGCTACCAACAA
Source organism: Triturus cristatus (assembly GCF_964204655.1). NCBI lineage: Eukaryota > Metazoa > Chordata > Amphibia > Caudata > Salamandridae > Triturus > Triturus cristatus. Next base: position 1,745,712,002 of record NC_140589.1, on the reverse strand, counting down.
ATCCAATGCAATCCAAAAGACTTTATTCGAATAACACTGTATCCATAAAAGTAGAGCACATGCATGATTAAAATCACAATGAAACAATTAAATAGCGTGTTCACAAATTCGTGGTATAGAGAACAAGAAACAGATAGACTACGCAATAAAAAAAAATACAGTGACATGATCAAAAAATTCATAGTATTAGGAACAGAGTACAAATGGGGCTTCATGGGTCACACATTGATTTGCGAGCCCCAGTGGCTATTCGCAAAAAAGTACCAACACGCATAATCAGTTAATCTTTTTCCAATTTAAGTATACTGCTAACTGCATCAGCTAATTGGATAAATATCAGTTTTTTGAAAAATGGAATTAACAGCCATTGTACATATTTTGTGTAGTACTTACAGAAAAATAAAAAGTGTAGAAGTGTTTGTCCACTCTGACCATCACATGGGCATGACAGGGAATCAAGTTTTGCATTATACCCAAGGGGAAAACAGAGCAAATATTTTACAGACCCAGCCCGTACGCGAAAAAGAGTCCTCTCTCCCAGTGCCACATCAGTAGTGTAATATAGCTAGGTAAGCAATGGTCAGTTCGTTCAATGTGTATAAAATTAACAACGGTTTGTTTCCTCAATTCCCCCTCTGATCTTTCCGCGCTATAAAGTGCATACAGTGCTGACCTAAGAACATTTTTGTCAACAGTTTTGGTTTGAAAACAACCCTTCACAATTAACACTTTGCAGGCTCTTGTTAACCCCAGTAAGCCATGGGATATCCATCCCTCTCTCACAGCTAATGCAATCATTTATTATCCCCCCTAATTAGAGATGCTGCAGGGTTTTTCATTATGGCTAGCCAAAACAATGCGGGGTGTGCCCTTATAAAATCTTCACTTTTAGTTCGCTACGGCATATAGTGGAGATTGGTGCACCCAGGAGCTTTCTCCAGAATCTGTTTTCCTCTAATTGGACACTGGGGCTTTTAGCAATACCCCAAACCTCTGTGCCATAGGTTGCTATGGGTATGGGCTGTGATTTAAAAATCTTTAAAATCACTAAAATTGCCCCTGATCTTTTTGGGCGGGGAAGACTGAGGATAGAATTGGTGGCCTTTGAGAACTTGTTCTTACAAAGCACCACGTGTTCAGACCAGGTGCAGTTCGCAGCACAGACCATCCCCTGGTATGGGAAAGTAGTAGTGCAAGGTAATTTTTTATCTCCCACGGAACGGAGCTTATGGTGTATTTCCTTGGCCCGCAGGACATTATAAATGATTTCCTAAAATTGGTGCATAAATCTAGACCAGTCACAAAATCCGTAAAACCTCGTACTAAAGTGCGTAGTGAATTGGGTGTGCGTCCAATTAAGACCGCATCATCTGCGTTAAAATGCACCGGGAGGGTTTTACCTTTAATTCTTGGTAAATAATCGGTGAGTGTAATCAATGATTTATGTAGATTGTTAATATAAATAATAAGAAGTAGGGGGGCAAAAACGCACCCTTGCCTGACCCCTCTACCTACATTTGTATCGTTGGACACCTCACCCCTGCCACCAATCCTGCCTTCAGGTCCATATGTAGGTAGGCCAATAAATGCACAAGGGCCTTGTCCAAGCCATACGCTAGAAGAATGGACCATAAACAGGACCTAGTGACAAAATCGGAAGGCAGAGGTCAGGTCCATAAAAGCTAAATAAAGTGGCGTGTGCTGTGCTATAGTGTATTCCCAATGATGATCAAGTTAAGATTTAAACACGGCTCGTTCGTACCTACTCTGCTCCTAAAACCTAGTTGACATTGCTCTAAAATGTGATTATCCTCAGCCTAAGTTAAAATTTTATTATATAAAACTCTACCTAAAATGTTGTTATTTAAAGGGAGTCCAAAATGTATGCCCGTTTTTTATGCTAGCAGCATTGACAAGCACGTCCCAGTGCTCATTTATTAGTTCTTCCTTCCTTTTAGCAATGACAGACTTGTACATCTGCCTTGACGACTTAACCAATGAATTACTCCTTGGGCTATGTGACAGGGCCTTGTGTAACTGCCTATTAGCCTCTGAACACTCATGGTTAAACCATCTAGGTTCGCATTGAACTATGATGGTAGGTTTGGACAGCAAGGATTTAATAGCTCCACAAAGTTTGGTGAAGGCGTTAATTACCTCGGGATGCAGGTCCTGAGCCAGCAGACAAGAATTAATAAGGCTCAGGATTTCCCTGACCATTGTACTGAATAAGTCAGTATTACTGGTGCCCCGCCACACCGATCTTAGATTATCCGTAGAAGGTGATAGATTCCTGGCACCACATTCTATGTTGGGTGTAGGGCCCGGCGATAATCTTAGCACTATTTGGATTGGATTGCATTGCGGTCCCCAAAAGTTGTGGCAATGATTTTTGTTTTTAGCAGGCTGACCTCTAAGACAGAGGAGATAAAAACATAATCAATTGTAGATGAACAGCCCGTCCCTCTAAATATCGGCTCCTGGAGGACATTATCTTTTTTATGGCAGCAATCTCCATGACATTAGTTAAGTTGTGATTATTCAATGGTCCACCAATTCCCTGCCCCTATTGCAGTTTTGTCCACTGCTACATGGCTGTTTACTTGGCCAGAGTTGGGGTACTTTTGCGTTAAAGTCACCTCCCAGGCAGATTCCAGTTGACTTAAAACAGTCTTTGGATTTTTGAATGGACGCTTTAAAATTGAATACATTTATAAAATTCCGATTTGTTATGGAATGGAAATCATTATTATAAAAATTAATTAAGTAAAAAGAAACCCCCCTTTTAAACAATATGGCTTGTAAGTTGTTATTGTTAGTGACTATGGTTTTAATACTACCGCCTGCAGCGATGTTAATCCAAATCGATAGTCCGTCAGAAGGTCGACCTTGCTTAGGGGTTGTTGCTAAAATATTATGACATTCGAACCCATCAATAAATAAATTTTGAGTAGCCCTAGTTTCTTGGAACAGGAGGATATCCTGCTCTCTTATGAGTTTTAACCAATCGGGTTGATGCAGCTTAGAATGCAGCCCGCAACATTCCAGCTTAGAATGCGGTGGTCTGGGCTAGCTAGGACCTTTATTGGTGTGTGTGAGCTAATGAGCTCAATTGTAGGGGGCAGAGATGATGGTCCAGCATCGAGGTCAGGGGGTTTCGCGGGTGATGATAGTCAGTCCTGGGTATCCAACCCGGACAGGGCCAAAAACCTATTAGAAGTGGTGGGTGGGGAGATCTCATTGGAGAGGGGCCCGTAATTTGGCTTGTAAAAATAACCTAATGGTAGTAAACATATATTGGTGCTATTAAATGTTGTGGACTCACATACTCTTAAAAGCTGTCTCACAAAGGATGGTCTGCGAAAGTTAATTACAATACAGTCCCCTTCAATGTTCTTTGTAGATGCACCAACCCACCCAACTCTGCGTACCATGATAATGTCATTCATGTCTAGTGGGTGGAACCTCCTATTCCTCGATAGCCAGTCCACGCATTTATTACGTAATTGGTCCCATGACTCATTCTGACCCCTCTTCAGGGTCGGCACACCTGCTAACATCGGCACATAAGGGTAGGCAGCAGGTGGCAAGCTAAGTACATCTCGATTTGCTTTTGTGAGTTTGTTCTAATCACACAACATTCTTTACCCCAAAGAAAACTCTTGAAATTGTTCACTGCCGATACACGGGGTAACAGCTCACGTTCGATCACTGAATATTTGCTTTTAGCTCTCCTTAATTTTCATGAGGCAAATGCGATGATATTTTCAGCTTTTAAAGATTTGTGGCTGAGTACATCTCACAGTCCTATCTGGTTTACATTAGTAGTGAAAATGTACTGTAATTTCCCATCAAATGATCACAGCAATGGTGCTAGTTCTAGCTGTTTCATAGTGAATTCCCATTCAGCATTCCACGCATATTCTACAACTTTCTTTGCTAACGTATGCAGTGGTTCCACCTTGACTACATAGTTTGCAAGAACTTTTTATGGAATTCACCCATGCCCACAAAGGAAGGCAATTCATCTTTGTTACATGGAGTAGCTGACTTTGAAATTACCAAGAGGGTGAATACCATTTTTATCAATTAAATGTTCATAGCACTTTACAGTTCTTTTAGAAAATGTACACTTGCTCTTTTGCAAAGTCAAACCACTACTCTGAATTATCTGGAAGACTTGTTTTAGGAGTGACATATGTTCCTGAACTGTTTTACTATAAATCAGTATGTTGACCTGAAATGTCCTTACACCTAGGAAGCCTTTCGAACAGCTGAATCATGACACCTTGAAGACAGTGGACACTCAACACAGACCAAAAGGTAGCCTACAAAACTGAAATGTTCAGTTCAGAGGTGTAACTATAGGATTTCATGTCTAATTGAATCTGGTATAAAATAAAAATATAAATTAACAACAGGAGAGAGAGGGAGTTTTTTGGAGCCACTCTTAGTCCCCCAGGGCTAGTATAGATCAACAACAAAAGAGTGTGTCCATCAGATGTGAACAAGTGCAGAGCAATTTAGAAAAGTGAATCACTGTATTTTTAAAAGAACCCTCACTCACCAACCTAGTTGGTGACATGCTTCATCATTGGGTTCCCACCGGAGAGACCGAATGTCTCCCCGGTGTGCTACGACGCCTGAATTACAGCGGAGCTGGTTTTTTGTGTGTGGATGCAGTGCAAAGGGTGATAGTGTAAGTTTAAAATATGTCACAGTTTCAACCAATAATGAATTTTAATAGTGGTAAACCGGACACAGTTAAAATGGTGTGGCGGACGATAGGAACTGGTGATAATTAGACCAGCTACGTCCTAAATAAAGTGCATAGTGAGAAAAGTGGTCAACATGTTTCTGCTTCTTGCGTCAGTGCACGAAGCATTCGTCAGGACCTAAAGTGAGACCACCACGGCGGTATACGCACGCTAAGGCGTACCCTAACCTGTGGGGTCAGAAACCGCTTAAGACTTACGGTCGAGTTTACCCTTCAGCAATTTCTGAGAGGTTCAGTTCTGTTGGAGTAAAAATAGAGAAAGACAACACAGAACAAACAAACAGTGATTCACATCATACATATATAATTTCACATAAAAACAGACTTGGGCTAATCACACAAGTGTAGTGAAGATATTTCATGCACACACATGGTGGGAATTTCCCATTGTTCTGAACCTACGGGGAGCAAAATTCACTGGTATTAGCCCGTGTTCAAATTGTAAAGGCATGTGGTGCTCTTTAGCGCTATCACTAATTGTGCCGGAACAGTGATACACCCTGTTTTTGGGGGTGAAACGGCAAAGCGGCATAAATGTATCGCCTTCACACTGATGGTCAGCACTGCATTATGGCCAACTTCTAGGAGGCGTTAGGGAAAATAAAATGCTTGGTTTGTGATGGAGATTCAAGGGTTAATGTATCATATGGAATTGTGAACACCAAGAGAGCCGATCACAGTGCTTACGTGATGTTCAGTTCAGTTTCACTACATGAGTCCGGGTGGGAGGCGGGACTTATAGTCACACTCTGGACGGGGAGCGAAAGAAATAACAAGAGTTAAAAACTTACACGGTTGGAGTAAAGGTATAGAGATCCGTCCTGCAGCACCTCTACTTACTACTCCAAAGTCACCAGCCCTCTGCAACACCTATTTGGCCCTCCTGCGGACTCGGATGTTGATATCCGGAGCAACCGAGAGGAAGAAATAGTGAGCGTTTGCCAATCGGAAGGCGTCACGTCATCACGTGAATCACGTGAGACGTAGACGCGGTGGAAACAAACTAGACTGCTGCTTGTCAGGGGGCAACGTGATACTTGGTAAACTTCCGGGAAAAGATAGCTCGTTGTGTAGAGGTATGGTGACCAAAGGATTAAAACGAGGCTATTTGCGTGAACCTGGTTATGCGTACAGCCTGCAAAACAGGTTTACATATCAGCTCTTGTCCACGGCAAAGACTTTTGGGGAAAACATGGTTTCGCGTATTGCCGTATTTAAATATGGTAATACTCTCGGCATAGAGCCAAAGGAGGAGTGTTAAAATCATTGCCTGGTGCGTGTTCAGTAGAGTAGGGGCTTAGTCTAAGTCTAAGATATGTCCCCTAGCTCAGTTTCTAGTGTTCTACGCCCGTGGAAATGAAAATTAAATTTAATGCATGTGCTCTAAACCCATGAGAATGAAACACATTTTACATTTTTTATGAAACACATTTTAATGAAGGCAATTGCGAGATTGTGTGGAATATTGCCTATTGAGTGTTCAATGATGCCCAGATTAGTTCATTTGAAGGGCATCTACCACGAGGAACATAGTTACGAGGTGTCATGAAGAGGGAGCAGAACCACAAGGTGACTGGTTAGGAGTTTCATTGGCATATTATCTTTATGGCTTATTATCTTTTTAGTACTGTGCCCCAAGGGATGTTATCGTTGAAACCTGTGGTGTGACTGGACAGGCGATAGATCCAACGTTGTTCCTTTTCGAACAGGATGTTGGTCGCTCTGATCCCTGGATTAATTTGTTCAATTATAGTCCAGGTTAGGTCGTCAGGGGTGTGTTTGAGGACTGAGTAGTGTTCTGTCATTTTGGTGATGCTCTTCCCACAGCGGATTGTACTTCTGTGTTCGACAATGCGTTGTTTGATTTTACGTGTGGTCATTCCAACGTATCTGATCCCACACGGACATGTAAGTAGGTAGATGACATTGGATGAATTGCAGTTCGTGTGGGTACGTTGACTCCACACTTTGTCTTGTTCCAGATTCAGAGTCTTGCTTGCTTTTGTGAGGTGGCACACACTGCATTGCCCACAAGGAAAATGCCCTGTTACTTTGGGAAGTCCCCAGGATTGTAGGACAGACGGGATGTTGTCAGGTGGTGATATTCGTGGTCTCGTGTGTACTAGGGCATCTTTTATGCTTCTTGCCTTCCTGAAAGAAAATAGGGGTTTTTCCCATTTCAAGTTGTTACTCAATAGGATGCCCCAATTTTTGCGAATGGATTTGGTGACAGCATTAGAAGCCGTCCTGTAAGTCGTTACACATGTCAGAGGGATATCTTCTGTTGTTTTTACTGAATCCTCAAGTAAAGCCTCTCTGTGTTGATTTCTAGCCCTCTTGCAGCTGCGTTTTAGAATTTTATCTGGGTAACCCCTTCTTTTCAGTTTTGTTGAAAGGTTATCAGATTGAATGCGAAAGTCTTCCATGCGACTGCAGTTGCGTCTGATACGCAAAAACTGCCCAAAAGGGAGGTTTTCTCTAAGCGGTCGTGGATGGAAACTTGAGAAGGCTAAGAGATTGTTTTTTGAGGTCGGTTTGTAATATGTTTTTGTGAGGAGCTTGCCTTCACACTTGGTAATAGTGAGATCCAAAAAGATTATTTCATTCTGGTCATATGTATTGGTGAACTTCAGACTTGGATCGCAGGTGTTGACAGACGATCCAACCTTCCTGGTATCTTTAGACATAGAAAGTCTATACACCAGCATTCCCCAAAAAGATACCATAAGGGTTATCATTGAAACTTTGGAGATGAGTCCCTGGGACTTTCAGACCTCGAAACAGTTCATTGTTGACTGTGCAACCCTAGCCTTAGAAAAGAACTTCTTTGAATATAAGGGGACCCTCTTCCTCCAAGCTACCGGTACTTCCATGGGGAGTACCTTTGCTCCTAGTGTGGCAGGCCTTTACGTGTATGATTTCGAACAGAAGTACATACTGACTCCCAACAACCCTTTCTCAATCTATATATCTTTTTGGAAAAGATATATAGATGACATCCTGGTGATCTGGAAAGGACCTGAAATCCAACTCATCAAGTTTTTTGAATGGATCAACACCTGCGATCCAAGTCTGAAGTTCACCAATACATATGACCAGAATGAAATAATCTTTTTGGATCTCACTATTACCAAGTGTGAAGGCAAGCTCCTCACAAAAACATATTACAAACCGACCTCAAAAAACAATCTCTTAGCCTTCTCAAGTTTCCATCCACGACCGCTTAGAGAAAACCTCCCTTTTGGGCAGTTTTTGCGTATCAGACGCAACTGTAGTCGCATGGAAGACTTTCGCATTCAATCTGATAACCTTTCAACAAAACTGAAAAGAAGGGGTTACCCAGATAAAATTCTAAAACGCAGCTGCAAGAGGGCTAGAAATCAACACAGAGAGGCTTTACTTGAGGATTCAGTAAAAACAACAGAAGATATCCCTCTGACATGTGTAACGACTTACAGCACGGCTTCTAATGCTGTCACCAAATCCATTCGCAAAAATTGGGGCATCCTATTGAGTAACAACTTGAAATGGGAAAAACCCCTATTTTCTTTCAGGAAGGCAAGAAGCATAAAAGATGCCCTAGTACACACGAGACCACGAATATCACCACCTGACAACATCCCGTCTGTCCTACAATCCTGGGGACTTCCCAAAGTAACAGGGCATTTTCCTTGTGGGCAATGCAGTGTGTGCCACCTCACAAAAGCAAGCAAGACTCTGAATCTGGAACAAGACAAAGTGTGGAGTCAACGTACCCACACGAACTGCAATTCATCCAATGTCATCTACCTACTTACATGTCCGTGTGGGATCAGATACGTTGGAATGACCACAAGTAAAATCAAACAACGCATTGTCGAACACAGAAGTACAATCCGCTGTGGGAAGAGCATCACCAAAATGACAGAACACTACTCAGTCCTCAAACACACCCCTGACGACCTAACCTGGACTATAATTGAACAAATTAATCCAGGGATCAGAGCGACCAACATCCTGTTCGAAAAGGAACAACGTTGGATCTATCGCCTGTCCAGTCACACCACAGGTTTCAACGATAACATCCCTTGGGGCACAGTACTAAAAAGATAATAAGCCATAAAGATAATATGCCAATGAAACTCCTAACCAGTCACCTTGTGGTTCTGCTCCCTCTTCATGACACCTCGTAACTATGTTCCTCGTGGTAGATGCCCTTCAAATGAACTAATCTGGGCATCATTGAACACTCAATAGGCAATATTCCACACAATCTCGCAATTGCCTTCATTAAAATGTGTTTCATAAAAAATGTAAAATGTGTTTCATTCTCATGGGTTTAGAGCACATGCATTAAATTTAATTTTCATTTCCACGGGCGTAGAACACTAGAAACTGAGCTAGGGGACATATCTTAGACTTAGACTAAGCCCCTACTCTACTGAACACGCACCAGGCAATGATTTTAACACTCATCCTTTGGCTCTATGCCGAGAGTATTACCATATTTAAATACGGCAATACGCGAAACCATGTTTTCCCCAAAAGTCTTTGCCGTGGACAAGAGCTGATATGTAAACCTGTTTTGCAGGCTGTACGCATAACTAGGTTCACGCAAATAGCCTCGTTTTAATCCTTTGGTCACCATACCTCTACACAACGAGCTATCTTTTCCCGGAAGTTTACCAAGTATCACGTTGCCCCCTGACAAGCAGCAGTCTAGTTTGTTTCCACCGCGTCTACGTCTCACGTGATTCACGTGATGACGTGACGCCTTCCGATTGGCAAACGCTCACTATTTCTTCCTCTCGGTTGCTCCGGATATCAACATCCGAGTCCGCAGGAGGGCCAAATAGGTGTTGCAGAGGGCTGGTGACTTTGGAGTAGTAAGTAGAGGTGCTGCAGGACGGATCTCTATACCTTTACTCCAACCGTGTAAGTTTTTAACTCTTGTTATTTCTTTCGCTCCCCGTCCAGAGTGTGACTATAAGTCCCGCCTCCCACCCGGACTCATGTAGTGAAACTGAACTGAACATCACGTAAGCACTGTGATCGGCTCTCTTGGTGTTCACAATTCCATATGATACATTAACCCTTGAATCTCCATCACAAACCAAGCATTTTATTTTCCCTAACGCCTCCTAGAAGTTGGCCATAATGCAGTGCTGACCATCAGTGTGAAGGCGATACATTTATGCCGCTTTGCCGTTTCACCCCCAAAAACAGGGTGTATCACTGTTCCGGCACAATTAGTGATAGCGCTAAAGAGCACCACATGCCTTTACAATTTGAACACGGGCTAATACCAGTGAATTTTGCTCCCCGTAGGTTCAGAACAATGGGAAATTCCCACCATGTGTGTGCATGAAATATCTTCACTACACTTGTGTGATTAGCCCAAGTCTGTTTTTATGTGAAATTATATATGTATGATGTGAATCACTGTTTGTTTGTTCTGTGTTGTCTTTCTCTATTTTTACTCCAACAGAACTGAACCTCTCAGAAATTGCTGAAGGGTAAACTCGACCGTAAGTCTTAAGCGGTTTCTGACCCCACAGGTTAGGGTACGCCTTAGCGTGCGTATACCGCCGTGGTGGTCTCACTTTAGGTCCTGACGAATGCTTCGTGCACTGACGCAAGAAGCAGAAACATGTTGACCACTTTTCTCACTATGCACTTTATTTAGGACGTAGCTGGTCTAATTATCACCAGTTCCTATCGTCCGCCACACCATTTTAACTGTGTCCGGTTTACCACTATTAAAATTCATTATTGGTTGAAACTGTGACATATTTTAAACTTACACTATCACCCTTTGCACTGCATCCACACACAAAAAACCAGCTCCGCTGTAATTCAGGCGTCGTAGCACACCGGGGAGACATTCGGTCTCTCCGGTGGGAACCCAATGATGAAGCATGTCACCAACTAGGTTGGTGAGTGAGGGTTCTTTTAAAAACACAGTGATTCACTTTTCTAAATTGCTCTGCACTTGTTCACATCTGATGGACACACTCTTTTGTTGTTGATCTAATTGAATCTGGTGACAGGCCCCACCAAAGTCCAGAGTCTTAAAAATTTGGGGCGTGTTCAATGTTATCACCATTTAATTTATTAAAGATTGTGGTTTTCAGTTAGCAACTAGGTTGTGGTTAATTTGGCAAAGGTCTATGCATAAATAAATCATTTAATTTGTTTTCCTATGATCACCACAGGTTCTAACCATTCCGAAGCATTGATTGGTTACAATACTTAATTATCACAACAGTCCTTTGTATGGCCTTCACTTCGGTGCGGGCTGTTAGTGGTATGTTACTGACACGTGTGACTGGGCATGAACCTGCATTTTAAATGTTCTCATCCTTGAAGTCTTTTAAGCATCCAAGTTTCTCATGTAACACTTCTTTATAGTCCTAGAGGATGGCTTCTACACTGTCCTCTTGAATATGTACGGTGGTTGACATTAGTTTTTGTTTTTTTAAATATTTATTTAAAGCATTTTATAGTAACCAAAAAGAAGTTACACAGGCAATAAAGTCACATGTAAAGAAACATAGTCATGACATCTTTGACCATACATACCAACCCCACAAAATGAGACCTCCCTCAGTGAAAGTAAATGAAATAGAGGAGAAGATAATAACGGGTGCCAGGACTCCCGAACGAATATGTAAATTAATAAAAGAACAATAAATTATAGACTCACATGACATAATGAAGCAATGTGAGCCATCTACCTGTGATCACTGAGCTACAGCACAGTCTTCCACATCTTCGTCAATGCCAGAGTTCAAATGCAACAAATAGTCTCTAAGCGACTGCCATGTGTCCTTTGGTCGCGAAGTAGGAGGCTGTAAAGATGCATATATTTCGCTTGTGGTATAGCAATACATCAGATCGCATATTCATACTGCTTCAGTGGGGCAGGTACTACTACACCAATGTAGGGCCATTTGTCGATTGGCTAGCAACAGTGCAAATGCAGTGAAGTGGTAAACACCCACCGGAACTGGTATCACATAACCTAAGAGAGACAATAGTGGGTTTGAGGTAAGTGTCTGCCCGTCATGCGTGATAGTGTAGAGTGAACAGTTTCCCAGAATATAAGTATTTGGGCACAATTCCAAAACCAAATGCGCAAAATCAGCATGCTCTTCAGCACATCTGTGGTAGCGATGCGACCTAGTCAGGTCGAGCCAGAACCCGGGGAGTGGCATAGGCCTGGTGCAGGTATTTAAAGTGTAATCATTTATGGCGGTAATTGCTTGGGATCAGTTTGGTTTGTTCACAGCAATAATACTATGTTTTATCAGGAAGAGTGTGACCTAAATCTCTTTCCCATGCAAACCTAGCCTTTTCTTCCCAAATTGGTTTCAATTGTATAGAGGTATGATATAAGCAGGATATTAGATGGACGTTATCTGGGACCCTGATAATGAAAGTCAGGGGTGGGAAATCATTAGATTCCTTTGGGTATGAAGGAAGAGTGGCACACAAAGTACTGTGCAGCCAATGTAATATAAATGTATCAATATAAGTTGCATCATGGCCCTCAGTGAGGAGATAGGCCGTAGGTCTGTGTTTGTAAATTGATCGCCCATGTTAGGTAGACGATATGTAGTCAGTGTACGCTGGGTCAGTGCCTCTCACGTCAGCGAGAGCCAGACATTATTGGGGAGGGGATGTGAGAAGAATATAACATGTCAAAGCCCACATGGAGCATAGTCCAAGCCCAATATGTAGTGGGGAGCGTTTGTATCTCGGCAAGAGTCCTAGTAAAGCCATGGGGCAGAATAGTAGAAAAGAAAACGGGAATTCCTGTGACAATTCTGGTCTAAGATATTGTAGTCAGGCAGGGTGATACCAAAAGTATGCAAAGTGTGCTTGAGCTACAAGGTAGTGAAGATAAAGGTCAGGGACACCAAATCCGTCACAATCATAGGGCAGAGTCAATGTATGCTAACTGATTCAAGGGCGCCTGCCTGCCAACACCAATAGCGTGAGTATACTGCGCTAAGTGTCAGAAAATTATTCGTCAGAGCTATCGGAATGTTAAGAAATAAATAAAAAAATGAGGTTGGACCACCAGTTTGATTATAGCAATTCTCCTTGCCATTGACAATGGGAGCTGGACAAATCACCCAATTTGAGTTGATGAAAGATTATCAATGTCCGGGCCACAATTAAGACCAACAACTTTTGCACTATCATTGTGTATATAGATGCCAAGATATTTACAAGTCTTTACTCCACTGCAGGGGGAAATCAATAGTGAAGTGACCGTAACATCCATCACTAAAAAAATCTTGGATTTATTCTAATTAATAGATAGATCGGAAAAGGCTACATAGCGGATCACCTCCCTAATTAGTGGAGGCAGATTATTCACAGGGTCTTTGACAAACAAAATTATGTCATCTGCAAATAAAGAGGCTAGCAGGGGACCAAAATGAAAACGCAGCCAGCAATCTAAATGGCGTTCCAAAAGTTGTTGAACTAGGGGGTCCATGGCAATAACGAACAATAAGGGAGAAAGTGGGCATCACTGCTGGGTGCCTTGAGTCAATGTGAATTGGTCAGTCAGTGTGCTGTTGAGTCTAATGCGCCAATGGGGTTGTATAAAGTAGTTTGATTAAATCCTCAGTCCCCTGGGGATCCCTAGTTTCGTCAGGGTAGCATGTAGGAAGGGTCACTCAAGGGAGTCAAATGCCTTCTCGGCATCCAACAATATAGCAGATGTCGGTAGCTCTTGGGAGATCTGATTAAGAATTGCAAACAACGTACGGCGATTCACTGAAGTGGAAAGGTTGGGGACAAACTCAGACTGTAAAGGAGAGATTATGCTATCTATTAACAGAAGGAGGCATGTAGCTATAATTGTAGCTTGTATTTTAATCTCATGACTGAATAATGACAGGGGCCTGTATGAGGTGCAGTGTTGTGGGTGTTTACCCGGCTTGAGTTTACTGCCTCTCGTAGTGTCGGGGGAAGGAGATCCTGTTCGAAATATTTAGCATAGACGTCAAGAAAATGTGAGGCCAATACTGATTTATAAGCTTTGTAAAAGTCACCCATGAAGCCATCTGACCCAGGAGCCTTAGAACCGCTAAGGGCATCTATGGCGTGAGAAATTTTCTCACATGAAATAGGAGATGCTAAAAACTGATGGTGACCCCCTTCGAACCACACCATTGCCACTTCGGAAAAGTAGTCACAGTGCCATGGGATGTATATAATCATTTATAATAAGAGGTAAATTCAGTGATAATAGTAGTGTTATCTGTAACCACAGTGCCATCGCCAAGTTGAAAAGCAGCAACGTATGAGGCTTGATATAGTGGGTGGAGCAGTGGGGCCAGTGTACGTCCGGGTCTCTCTCCCTCTCCGTATATGCATGCCCTAGCATATTTTTCCAAATACGTCACTTAACGCGCCCCAAGTCTTGAAACTCTTTTAGTAAAATGGATCGTGTATGCAATGTGATGGAGGAAGTGGGGGACATGCTTTGTCAGAGTTTTCCCTCTACGTCCGCCAGATCTCTTCTGATCAATAAACAACAAAAAGAGGGCCAATACTGATACTTACATTAGTACCTCCAAAGGAAAACAGACACCACCACCATCAAAAATGACTGTCTATCGAAATCAATTCGAATACATATGTATAATATTTTCAAAACATTGTTATTTCATTTTAACAGAATCTCATATATTGCAGCAAATTTTATATTATACCAAAAACCAACAACACACAATTTGACTTAAAGAGCCTTACAAGACTCACAGCGAAAGAAAGCACAAATGCAGGACAACATCAAAGACAAGTCACTCACTTACAAAGACACTCAAGAACAAAGGACATGTACACATCAAAGTCTTGTTACATTTTCTTGCACAACAAGATAGGTCATGATTGACAAATTAAAGGACAATCACAGGTAACAGTGTTTACTTGAACCTATAAATACATTCCACTTTTTACACAGCCAAAGAGAAACAAGACAGGAAAACATGTATACTGGTCGACGCGCTTCGAACCCCTTAGAATTTAAGGTGGGGTTCTCTTCAGGACCAATCACTAAAAAACAATAGACAAATAAAGGATTTATAAAAAGATGACTATTTCACAAGAAGCTAAAAAATGCTAGTTTAGAGATCTTGTGAATGGCAGCAGGTATTGGCAATTTTAGAAACTGAGGTTGCAAACTCTACACAATATAAAAAAAGAGTTAATAATCACTCAAACGCTGTGGTAGATGGCAATTGTGACAATAAGTATGTTTTGAAAAGTTTTTTTTGATACTTTTGGGCAAGTTCAATGGAGGAGTAGAATTGCATTCACAGCAAAAAATATTTGAGAAATGTGCATCTTATTGTGTGTGAATGAATGAATGAAATATTATTTATAATGCGCAACTATGCCCAGTGGGCGTCAAGGCGCCTAAACCAAAATATAGAGCTAATAGCAGACAGAAACAGAACCTACTGGTATGCCTTAATAAAGAGCCAAGTTTTCAAGGACTTCCTAAAGAGGTCAAGGGAAGGAAGTCGTTTGATTTCAAGGGGGAGTGAATTCCACATTAGAGGTGCCAATATGGAAAAAGCTTTGGACCCCCATCTAACCTTCTTGGCTCTGGGGATTACCAGTTGGTGTTGCTCGCTGGAACGTAAATATCTACTCGGAACATATCTGGTAAGTAATGAACCAAGAGCATCAGCCGAGCCTGCAGTTAGAGCCTTAAATGTAAGGCAAAGAAGTTTAAAAGTGATCCTTGACGGAATGGGGAGCCAATGGAGGTTCTTCCTCGCTAAGGTCATTGATGACAACCAGGGCAAAGCGAGGGCAAACCGCGCTGCAGCGTTCTGTATGACCTGTAGACGCTGGAGCAAACCCTTGTTGGCCCCGGCGTACACAGAGTTACAGTAATCAAGCCTTGAGCCAACAAGGGCAATCACCACCTGTTTCCGCGCCTGTGGGGACAAATAATTCACAATCCTTTTTAGGGTCTTGATGACACCCCAACAGGTCGCCACCGTTCTATTCACCTGTAGCTCCATGGAGAGCTGGGTGTCAAAGATGACACCTAGGTTTCTAGCAGATTTGGTAGGTATAGGGCAGCTGCCTAAAGAAGGGGGCCACCAGTCATCTGACCATATGTCCTGGTCCTTGCCAAAGACCAGGACCTCTGTCTTGTCCCCATTCAACTTTAGGGAGTTGGAGACCATCCAATCTGCAACAAGTTGCATGCAGGCCCTAAAGTTAGAGGCAGTTTTACTGACAGAGTGGGTCAGGGATACCATAATCTGCGTGTCGTCCGCATACGACACTACCTCCATCCCCTGAGATCTTACAAGTCTTGCAAGGGGGGCCACATAGATGTTAAACAGGGTCGGGCTCAATGCCGACCCCTGTGGCACCCCACATTGCAACGACTTGGCAGGGGAGAGGTATTCACCTAGCATGACACGTTGCTCTCGATGTTGTAAGAAGGAGCTCATGAGACTGAGCGCTGGTCCGACTACCCCTGCCTCCCTTAACCTAGATGTTAAAGTCAGGGGAGACAGGGTGTCGAAAGCTGCTGAAAGATCAAGCAGCACCAGTACGGAGGTAAGACCCAAATCTACTTTTCTGCGGATGTTATCCATGACTTTTGTCAATGCAGACTCCGTGCTATGTAGCTTTCTAAAGCCGTGTTGGGACCCATCCAAGAAGCCAGAGGCGTCGAGGAAGTTCGAAAGATGGAAGTTCAAGTGGGTCTCCAACATCTTAGCAGGGGCTGGCAGCAGAGAGATGGGTCTAAAATTTTTCAGCACTCCAGGGTCCAAGGTGGTCTTTTTCAAAAGCGGCTTTACGATGGCTCTCTTCCAAAGTGATGGAAAAATGCCCTGTTCCAAGGCTCCATTCATTACCTCAAGCATCGGAGGAAGAATGATTTCTCTGCAGTTTTTAAGCACCTTGAGAGGCAGTGGGTCAAGGGGAGATGAAGATTTAGTTTTATCCAACAGGCTATTGAGATCTTCTAGCGTAAGAGCCGGGAAGTGTTCAAGGGACTGAGGGGAATCTACATTCCAGGCCTCCAATCGTGTGATTTGCACGGAATCCTCCAAACTGAGTGAGTTCCTCTGCGTCTTTAGGGCTATGTAAATATCGTCTATCTTTGTATAAAAAAAATTCGATATATCATCACATAGCTCCTGGGAAGCAACTACTGGATCAGGAACCTGAAGGGAGCAAAGGGAGTCTACAATTTTAAAAAGCTCTCTGGAAGATGTTAACGAACAGGTTAAGTTAGAAAAATAGTCCTGTTTTTCCTTAATGATTCGCTTTCTATACTCCCGTAGTAGACTCTTATAACCTTCTCTATCTTTTAAATCCCAAGATTTACGCCAGCCACGTTCCTTCTGTCTACATTTTTGTCTGAGCAACCGCAGATCGGCAGAGAACCAAGGGGCGGATGGCTTCTGTCTAGCCGCAGATTTAAAGGAAGGGGGGGCTAGCTCATCAGCAGCTTTGATAATGGCATCAGTTAAATCTTGAGCCGAGTCATCAACCTTCTGTTTAGTTGAAATACTGATGTTGCGGATAAAAGGTGCAAGTGTCTCCTTAGTAAAATTTTTGAAGCTCCTTTTAGATTGTTTTTTACCGGTGTCAGCCGTGACATCAGGACAGGAAATGTCTAGAGACAGCGGGACTGCTAAATGGTCAGACCATGTAATTGGTACCGGCAAACCGACTTCTAGTCTGGAATCGTTGGTGAAGATCCCGTCAAGGGTGTGCCCCGCCTGGTGGGTCGGATGAAGAACGAGTTGGACAAAATCACATGCCTCCAAGGAATTAATCAGAGAGGAGGTGTCTTTTGATATAGAATCCTCTAAATGGAAATTGATGTCGCCCAAAATGGTAAAGTAAGGCCTACCAAAATAGGGTTCTAAAATTCTAAAAAGTTCTGGGCAGAAGTTGACTCTAGACCCAGGGGGTCTATAGAGTAATATGCCAGAAAAAGAGCTCACCGGGGTGTGCGTAATACAGAAATAAAGTGCTTCAAAAGGATCTGTAGAAACTGATACAGGTTTTATTATGCAGGAGAGAGTAGATTTAAAAAGAATGGCTATTCCACCTCCTCTACAACGTTCTCTGTCTAATCTTAGAAAGGTGTATCCTTCAGGTATAGCCAAAAGCAAATCATGACCAGCGGACTCAGAAGCCCAAGTTTCAGTGACAAAGACCCAGTCTGGATTCCTCAAACTGACGAAATCATGAAATTCGATCCCATGTTTAATCAGGGAACGAGCATTGACCAAAAAACCCTGTTTGGGTTGACAGATGTGGCTGGTAGACTGAAGAGGGGTAGCACGAGTACCGGATTGAGTAGGACGAGTAAAAAAGCTATTGCAAGAGGAACATAAACGGGCCCGGCTCAGGACTTCAGGTCTAAGCCGGTGATGGCAACAAAGTGCACGAGGTCTCAAAGAAAGAAGAGTACCATACAGATTCTCTAATGGAGGGGAAGGATGAACGTCGGAGGGCCCAGGGTCCAGCCCGCCCTGCAGCGCGTCCTCAACGCGGACGGGCGCAGACGGGCTGAACTCTGGCGTAACTCCGGCGTCAGTCTGGCGTCCCCGCAGCGCGTATCCGCAGCGCGTATGCATGATTCTCTTAAGTATCCGCCTAGCGTCCTCCTGGCGACTAGAGCGCGATACCAGCCAATCAGCGTTAGTGTTGAGCCATCCCCATCCAAGATGGCGCTGAAAACGGACCTGCGCCGGGAAGCGGACCCGCCAAACAGCGGTGGGTGTCCCAATTTAAATGCAAGTAAGGGCCAGGTGCAATAAGCGCTAGTTAAAAGCAGGGTATAATAAATGAGAAATTTAAAATAAATGACACAAACGAGGCAATATTAAAAACGAGCAGCAGCTCGGTTCCTGCAGTGCATTAAGAACATGCACAGATCAGCTGCCAGCTATAGACTTCTACATTGCATTACAATCTATGTGCTCCTGAAGAATAAAATAATCCACTGATTATTTCCTGTGAACTTCCACTTTGGTTGTAGCTAAGTGATTAAGGGTCCAGACCCCCAGTATCAAAGGGAGAAAGGTGACACTGGGAGGGAGGGAGGGAGACACCCAGAACTGATTTAGGGAGGTGTCAGGGACCCCTGAGCACAACAAACTTCAAAGACATTAAGGGGTATAACTGTGAGAGCTGAAACCCCTGAACGTTGGAATGAAACAGAAATGGATTGAGACTGAAAAGGCTTGGACCCGTTTTTGTGGTCAAGAGGAACCTCTGCTAAAGAAGGAGTAACTGAAGAGACTGCTGGGGAAAGACCAATCCTTGTTTCGTGATGTGGGGCTGGTCTGCAGTTTGCTGCTCTAACCAAGGAAGAGGCTGTTGGGACAGTGCTTGGAGGCGCTGGGTCCCCCTGCTTGACGAAGACTGTGCTTTGTGCTGTGTCTTGTAACCCCAAGAGCCCGAGGTGAGCTGGGTCCCTGTTAGGAAACACAGGAACATAAAAGTTTAGAGTGATGAGGTGGGCGCGTGTTGTGGCAGCTTGAGACCCTCGGAAGATGTGTCCTGTGATCTTGGACACACGGAGGAGAAGTGAGACTTAGACGCGCGTGGTGCGTGTCGTGGTGTATGGGAGGCGTTAGTGAAGAGCGCCTGGTCAACGTGTGCAATGAAGCCGAAGTGAGTCTCGAACATGCTTGGTGCGTGTTGTGGTGCACGGGAGGCATTAGTGAAGCGCGCGTGGTCAACAAGTGCACCGAAGCTGAAGTGAGTCTCGGACGCGCTTGGTGCGTGTCGTGGTGCACCGCAGGTGTTAGTGAAGAGCGCCTGGTCAGCGTGTGCACCGAAGCTGGAGTGAGACTCGGATGTGCAGGGTGCGTGTCGTGGTGCACTGCAGGCGCTGGTGAGGAGCATGTGGTGGGTGTGTGCATCAGAGGTGGAGTGAGTCTCAGACGCGCAGGGGGCAAGTCGTGGCGCACAGGAGGCGTTGGCGAGGAGCGCCTGACCAACATGTGCATCAGAAGTGAGCCTCGGACGTGCAGGGTGCGTGTCAGGGTGCATCTAAGGCATTGGTGAAGAGCACTTGGTGATCGAGTGCATTGGAGGAGAAGTGAGGCTCGGACACAGTGAGCGTGTCGCGGTGTGGCCCAATGCGTTGGTGAAGAGCGCCTGGTTATCGGGGCACCAGAGTTGGAGTAGGTCTCAGTGAAGCAGCGTGCGTGCTTTGGTGCAATATGGGACTGTGGAGGTGATCGGCTGATCATCGTGTGCACCAGAAGAAAGTGAGTCTCTGCAGCGCGGTGAGCGTGTCTTGGTGCCAACTGAGACCACAAGGAGGAGTGCCTGGTGAACGTGCACATGCCAGAGGAGACCCGGAGGGTGCGGTGGTGAACGTGCACCCAGAGGAAAAGTAATCTCAGGGGCGTGTGTACATGTGCCCTGCTGCCGCCTGAGACCTTCCTAACTGTCGCGGCCTGGACCGGCAGCCCAGGTAGAGCCGAGCTGCCAGGCCGAGCCGCTGGGGTCCATTGAAAGAGTTCTGCATGGCAGGCCCAGTTCAAGGAAGGAGAAGAGGAGAGTGGGGTCACGCCCCCAGGAAACATGGATTACTACCTGGGCGGGGTGCGGGCTCGGAGGGACACTCTCTCAGCCTCTCAGTCCTTCGGACGACTTGAGCCTTTTGCTTCGGCTCAGAGTGAGGCCCGTACTGACGAAAGGAGTGGCAGTACAGGGGCCAGAGTAATAAGTTGTACTCTGTGTCATCGTTGAACCGTGTGGGGGGCACCTGTTATCGAAGAGGCTGATTGTCACAAGACACATTGGCAATATTGCTGCTAAAGAACTGCCGGACTGTCTTCGGACGCCTGACATTATTATTGCCTAACGAAGTACACAATTGTAGCGCTACACGTTGCATTAATTCTCCCTTGCCAAGTACATGATTGTAGCGGCCCGCATTGCATTATTTCTTTATTGCAAAGTACATGATTGTCGTTACGCATTGCAATATTACTTAATTGCAAAGTACATGATTCTAGTGGCCCTCATTGAATTTTTTCTTCATTGCAATGTACGTGATTGGGGTGTGATGCATTGCATTATTCCTTCGTTGCGCAGTACATAAAGGTAGCGGTACGCATTACATTATTTCTCCCATTGCAGCTACCAGGGTGTATCATTACGCATTGTATTATATCTCCTTTGCCCAGCACAGAATTAAACGTTATTGTCTATTGCAACATGTGTGATTCTAGCATTGCGACCAGTATAGCATTTTCAAACCGATGGTTGGGATTTGAACCAACCAGCCAGCCGAAATGAAAATTACCCTTTATTCTATGTTGGCTTATGTATCGTATTGTCTGATCGTATATCTTTTTGTATAAAGTTTATACTTGTTTTCATCAAACTCGTGTGGAGTCCATTTGTGGTGTCACCAGGGGGTTGCTGTGGGCGTGGTTGCACATACTGAACACTCATGCCTTGGAGATAGGCCTGGCTGCTCATGGTGAGCTACTAAGGGGGTGAGCAGGGCTATCTCAAATGGTGTCCATACTTGGCCTAACGTTGAGTGTGGAGCGGGACTGGGACTCCGGCTTCCAACAATGTGTTTGAATCCCATTTATCTGTGAGTTCTAGTCAAAATTCATGCAAGGGTTTGCCAGTAAAACTGTTCCTGTCAGAGTCATTTTGGGAAAGAACAGAACATTTTTGTGAACCTTGGGGCAACAAAGAATTTTGCTAGGGTGCAAAGCTGCATTATTCACACATTTGCTCTGCAAACATTCAACTAAAATCATATGTATTACATCACTGTAGTTGTTAGCAATGAGGTTTAGGGAGAAATATTGTCTGACATTGATGCTGAGAAAGAATTTACATTAGGTTAACTTCCTGAGATTTTAGAGAACAAGAGAAATATTATTTTGTAATAGAGAGAGAACTTTGATATCTGTGTGGTCTGTCAGCAAATGTTGTTTATTTCTGTGGAACAGCAAAGATATTTGTATTTTGAACAGATCACCACACTTTAGTCAATACTTAGAATGCTGCTTCTAGCGTAAACTAAAGGATTACAAAATTATGCACACAATTGTTAAAAAACGGATTCACTGTTGAATATGCTAGAGATGATTATCTTTCTAATTCTTCTTCCCCATAGGATAATGGCTTAAGAGAATTTGAAGGAGATAAAGAATGTTGTGTCAACACATTTAATGTGTGTATTATCTATATGTGTAGGACATTATCTGCATATTTTTATTGAGTGGAGTGATGAATCTAGAAGAGTCTAAAAAATTGTAAATAAGTATAATGTTAAGGGATGGACTTAGGAGAAACATTTTTTCTAATAGACTGTTTTGGAAAGTGAAAGAGTCACAAAAGGTAGATGAATGTATTATTTTTAAAGGAGATAAATCTGTTTGCCTCTAGGAATAACATCATTAATATTGGTCCTGTATGGTGCCTATGTAATACTCTCACCAACTGCAGGGTGGGGAATTTATATTAGGGGTCCCTCTATGGATAAAGACATTGACATTAGGGTTTGCATTGCACCAAGTTCTTTTCTAGTGATAAATATCTTGGGGCATGTACTCCCTGACACTTGCAGGGCTTTTCCGGGCAATCCCTGGTAAAATCTGGCTCTTGGTTGCTAAGGACCTTTTCACACTTTGCCAAAACAATTTAGCTATGACCTGTTCTGAGGTGACGATTTCTGTGGGGGCTAAATTCTTAGCTGAAACTGATACCAATGTAGTTTTAGACTTTGTTACTGATGTATTTTCTAGAAAGGGTTTCCCTGCTGACCCTGTATCTGACAATAGGAATTGGTTTACTTCAGATTTCTCTTTGTCACTTGTGCTTGTGGAAACAGTCAGCTATATGATGTCTCGATGTCTTGCTCACAAGAACCTTGGGCTTCAGTCAGTGAAATCAGTGCTCTGGTTAAAAAGAAATATAGGGCCTCATTTACGAGAAATTGGCATAGGACAGCACTGCAAGTATACTTGCTGCCCTGCCCAACGCCCAAGTGAAAGAGCAGGAATGCACCGTATTTATGAAATACGATGCATTCCTGTCCTTTACCCCGGCGCTACCACACAATGGGCTGCCTAGCACCAAACGCATGATGCAAGGGTGTCTGTGTTCCTTGCAGTATTGTTTTTGTGCCGGAACGGACAATTTCCTACCCAAAGAAAATCCAGAGAAGTACTTTCTCTTTCTATATGCTGCAGAATGAAAACATTTCTCCTTGTTTACCTGCTCTGGGGAGGAATAAGGATCTGGCGCATCTCTAGGTTTACCTGATGTTGTAAATCTGGGAAAGTGTCAAAATTCATGAGTGTTGCTTGGGGACACCCACTGCAAAGCCCATGGAATGCCTCCTCAACACAGGGTAAGACAATGCAGTGACTTCCGCTGCTTTGTCCTACTCCATATCTATGAGGCCATTAAAAGGCTCGCAAAGTGGCTTTGAGCATCCTTACAAATATGGTTGAGAGATTTGCGCCACCTGAGTATCAGAAAAAGTGATGCTCAGGTGGTGCAGACCCTAATAGTGCCTCTAGTACTGATTCTTATGCTTCATTGTTGAGACTTTGGAAGGACAAACAGTGTCACATGAGTCCGATAAATGTGGATGTCTCCTACAGTTACTTGAAAATCATTTAGCCACTAAATTTCCACAATTCTACATATTTGAGGATTTTTTTGGTGGTTGACCATGTGCGAGCAAAGCATTCTGATGTGCTCTGCTGGTGTTATTGAGGAAATCATTGACAAAGGGGTCGAGGGTTGAAGGAAGTGGTGGCATACCAGCAAAGTTGAGCCTGTTAAGTCCAGAAAAGTTGTTCTCATTCATTTTATTTGATGTGGTGTAATATTCTGTCAGACATGACTGAACTTTCTTATTGTGGAAGTATTGATCTTAATACTAAATGTAAGCCAGTGATGCCTAGAATGAGTGTTAGATTTCACAAAGAACAATTTTGGTCTAAGTGTTAATACTTGTTTACATTGCTCTACTTGGATTGTTCTTATTGTCCCTTTCTAGTCATTATAGTTTTGCTACAGGTACTTTATAGCTCATTATTTGATACTTTATGTTAAGTAAAGAGGATTTATAAAATGTACTTTTTCCCAAGGGTGTCTTGGCACTAACTGAACCTGAGCAAGCTAATGATGGCGCATTTAGTTATTAAAATACCAGACCTTAATCTCTTTAATAAATGTGAGAAGTGATGTGATGGCTCTGATGTGGGCTGGAAGGCTATTCCATAGTTTAGTTGTACTGAATATGAAACTCCTGCCTCCCCAGTTAGCCTTCCTGATTCTGGGCATCATTAGGTTATTAAAACTAGCGGAACATCGCTGTCTGTTAAGAATGTACCATTGGAAGGCATGCCTTAGAAAGTCTGGTCCTGTATGGTAAAGTCCTAGGTGTGCAAGGCACAGGGCATTGAATTTTACCCAGCAGTGGATTGGAAGCCAGTGTAGATTTTGGAGCCCATGGGAGATAGAATGGAATTTCGGGAGATTTAGAATCATTCTGGCTGTGGTGTTCTGCACTAACTGAAGTTTACTGGCATACTTTTCTTGCAGATTCATATAGAGACTATTTCAATATTCCAAGCAGTAATCAAGTTTTTCCTTGAATTGTCCGGGATATAAGGTAAATTTTTCTGATCATTCAGAGGGTATGATAGGAGGAGGATACCGCTGATGAAACTTGGAGTCCAACATTGAGTTTGTCATTGATGATAACCCCCAAGTTATTGGCTTTGGAGACAGGGATTGGGGGTGGGCCAGTAAATATGGCCACCTGGTTGGGGCCCATGAAGGAGAGAGGTTCCCAAATACATTCCCCTCTGTTTTACCTGAGTTGAGCTTTAAGCAGCGCTTGCTCATCCAGAGGCTTGACTGCTTTGATACATTCTTGACATTTGTTAGGTCCAGACGAATCACTGTTGAAGGCTGTGACTTCCAAGTGGGTGTCATCAGTGTAGGAGTGAGATCCAGATTAAAGCTTTTGATAAGTGGAGCCAGTTTAAATGCATATGCTTTAAAAAAGAGTTGGGCTCAGCGAGGATCCCTGTGGACCCTACATGACAGAGAAAAGGGTGATGACTCAAATGTGCCTCCTATCAGAAAGAAAGGAGGTGAGGAAGGAAAGGGCTTTATGCTTGATCCCTATCTCCGCTAAACGGTGAATCAGGGTCTTATGATATCAAATGTAGCCGAGAAGGAGAATAAGGGCAGCGGATCACCCTCTGTCTAGTGCCATCCTTACCTCTTCCGTTGCTTTGACCAGGGTGGTTTATGTACTGTGTCCTGGTCTGAACCCGAACTGCATCTAGTCTATGATATGATTATCCTGGATAAATTTAGATAGTTCTATGTTCATAATTTTTTCAGCAAGTTTAGAGGGGGTAGAGAAGTGATATAAGACGATAAATATTGGGGTCAGTAGAGCTGAGATTCATCTTTTTTATAAGAGGGAGGATGGAGGCTTGTATCCACACTGGAGGAAACACACCTGTTGAAACCATTATATTAAAGATATTGGACAGATTAGTGGTGATTATCTCTGGTGCTAGTTTGAGTATCTTGATGGGGCAAGGGTCGTAAAGGGAACCTAATTTAGCTCCCATAAAAAGAGCAGCCACTTGACCTGTGGAGGTGGCAGTGAATTCAGAGAAAGGATGGTAGTCATGCATTGATTGAGATGTCAGCTCCCTGATAGATGTGTCGATGGAATTATCAAATTTATTAAAGATTTGATTATCCCTATTGATTTATTATTTGCAATGTTTGATTGTGTGTATCAAGGGAGATGTGTTAATCTCTTTATTATGTGTTTCAAAACATGCCCATGGTTCTGAATGTTCCTTATACTGGTATTGCGCTAAGACCCTAGCGCTGTCTTGTGTTGTGCTTGCCTGCTGGTGACTTGAGTCAATAAAATACTTCTTCAGTGGATTTTTCTTCCTTATTTCTCCCAGCACACTTCTTTATCAAGGCCATTCTATTCCTGTTTATCCCATTCTTCTGCATTCTGGCTAAGTGGTCAGTAATTACTGATCACGCCCTTCTTGGCAGCAGGCCAGTGGCTTTCTCACAGGAAATACTTTTCACACCTCTCAATAAGCTGATTTCTGCCACTGAAGGTTAAGGGTGAAGCAATCAGAACTGAATTAATAAAGGCCCAGGCTCTCAGGCAGTGAAAACGATCTAAGCTCATCACTGAATTAGGTTTCTGGTAAATAATATAGTAATGTTCTAATGATACATTGCGGTATTTCCCATGCCTGACTTATAGAAAACGATTGTATTGCTAAGAAGATTTCTTTCATAGCAAGAACTATTTTAGCTTATGCAGTTTCTGCAGCTGCTTACCAGACTAAATAGTAAGCATGTCCAACTTCTGCACATTATGCACCCAGGCCTTATTGGTGCCATGTCAATACTTTAGGATGACTTAGCTAATATCAAGCATAGGTTTTTACATATGTCATAATAGGTTCGGTTGAGAGGGCCTAGGGTAGTCTTTGCTAACAACATGTCAGTGTGGGAGTGGCAGGCCGGCAATGAATCCTTTACGGTCACACTTATGGGTGGTTCACTGCAGCCCAAGTGTAACTTAGAACTTTTCTGTTGTGCATTTCTTGATCCAAGCTACAGGAGCATTATTTAAATGTTAAATATGGGAATTTAGGTCAGCTAATTTTACTTAAGTTAAGGGGTCAGAGCATATGCACTGGCATTATGAAAAGCACTATCCCAGCAAAATGCCAGCAAATACTATTAGACAAAAGTGGGAGAGACAGAAAAAAAGATGCACTCAGCATAAAGAGGAAAGGAATCACAGCTCTCTTTTCTACAAACACCATTTCTCTTCGATTCATGCTTCACACCAATTTATATTTTGGGACATGAATTATCATGCCAATGCTAAATGGGGACGGCTTAGACAGCTTATGAAAACAAAGAAAGGAGAGACTTTTAAACAGGCCAGTGGTATTGCCTCCCAAAGTACATCCATATACCACAGATATGACAGTCCTACAAACCGAAAAACTCAATGTCAACCCAAACTACGGTTACGTTAAGTTACGCCCGGTGGCATTTCTGTTCAAAGGACATGAGACCCTCGACTCAGTGGTGGAATGCTTCATCCTTGGGAAAGCTCCTCACCCAGCTGTAGGTTTTGCAATGCTCGGATGGGATTCTCTATAGGAGTTCTTCTCATGAGATCTTTGATCTGTGCTGGGGGGTGCTAACCCTATACCTATGGATGTAATATTTGGATCCTTGAGGCGGGATCAAAAAATTATTAAAATTACGGTTCATTTATTTATGAATCTGGCGGTAATGTTAAAAACATAAATCAACAATGAGGGTGTTGATCATGCATCTTCTCTGTAGGTTTATATGGTTCACTCTACAAGGGGACTAACTGGGGTCTGTGGCTTTCAACAGAACAAGGATACCTATTCAATTATCCACTAATTCCATGTAGGCTGAACCTATAGTATGGCAGTTAGGGTGCATAAAATGCCATCTTATTGGGCTGCCAGCATTTCTACATATACATGTACAGACACCCCTTCTCTATCATTATGGACCACAAGCCACTGGCCCCCCTAAAATCTTTATAAAGCAACAATTAAGTCTGCTAGATCAGCTGTTATGACAAGTAAGTAATTCAACATGTAAAGGTTTGGCTATATATATTTGTCAAAACGTTTGGGATGTCAAGCTTCATGTAACAATTAAAAATGTAATAATGTGCAGCAAGAGCACTAAGCAACCACCTGCAAGATAGCACCCAGTATCTTGATGATGTATCATATTATATATACGTTGTCAAATAGGCACCAACCTGTAGTGTTGCTGGCCTAAGTATGTGCCGCTCCCAAAGAAAGCAGACAAACACCGTGCATACAGTAGTGGTTACATTCCTCACTAACCACGCCTGGCTCCCCGAGCTATTTATTGCCTACATCTGGCCGTACGCCACACAATACTACCTGGCACACGGACGGGGGTTTCAGGAACCATCGCCCCTGTGCATGTACTGTTTCCTAAGTTGTGGCAACACTACATTCCTCCCATGCCATGTAAAAACATAATAATAACTGACGAACATCAAATATTTAAAATTACACTATACTAGTCCGTATCATCAAAAACCTTGCAACATTTCTAATTCAGAGTTACGCACGACTTCAGTACCTCCATCCAACTCAAATCAGCTACAGACAAAGTCTTTGTTATTATTGTATGGCTCAGAGTGTGGGTGCATCTGGTACCGTCCTTGGCCACCCTTGGTGAGGAATGCTGGCAAGGGATCCCCTGGATCTGGCGTCCCCGCTGGTCTTCGACTTCTGTTGATCCCAGATAGGGTTGGGCTTGGACCAGACATCGGAGAAGCCAGTGATGGCGTCTCGATCAGATCTTCTGAGTGACCATCCACCTCTTGGTCTTGTACACAGTCTTTTGCATGATCCGGGTGGCTGTTGTCTACGTTGTCTCGTAGCGGTTCAATAGGGGCTGGTCTTGATGCTGATTTGGGTGGGACCTTCTTGAAATGGGAAATGTTATATGTCATCCCCTCGTTGCCTTTCTGGGCTGTCATCACTGTGCCATTGATATGAGTGCCTGCACATGGGTCAAGTTCAAAAGGCATTCTGAATTTTCCTCTGGGGTGACGATGCTTCTCAAGCACATGGTCGCCCACTTTGATGGACTTTTCCTTTGCCATACGTTTTTGGGATGCCTACTCGTTGTTTCCGAGTCTCCGGGTGGTTGACCGTTCGGGAGGGCTAGGCCTGCTTTCCCACACAGGATGGTGGGGGATGGTGTCTAGCATGGTTCTGTGGAAACATATCTTGCTGGGGGACACGCCAGTTGTGTTTTGGGGGAGGTGGGTCGGGACTCCCTCAGGAATTTATACAGACCAAACTCAACGATCGTGCCCTCAGCAGTTGCAATCAGAATCAGAATCACCTTAGTGAGAGTTGTCATCATAAGTTCCACCTCCACGTTGGCATGAGACCAGCGGGGGTTTATGCAGCGATGCTTGATGTTTCGGGAGCTCAGGTATTCAGCCAGCTCGGAGAAATTGAATGGAGGCCCATTGTCGGTACGGATTTCCACAAACAACCAGTGGGTGACCATAAGCTTCTCCAGCTTTGGGATAACATCAGGAGCTAATGTGGTGGCCACAATCTCCACTTCAGTACAGTCCGAATAGTCATCTACTATCACCAACATGTGTGCACCACTTGGAAGACTTCCAAAATCTGCGCTGACTCTCTGCCACATGGCCATGGGACCAGCTTCTGTGATGACCAGGGCAGGCGGGCAAGGTTAGGTTGTCACAAGGCAGACTGGGCATCGCGCATCACTGCTTCCACTTTCTGGTCTGGCCCCAGGAGCCAGACCTTGCTCTTGAGATGTTCCTTGGATTTTGCGATGCCTTGGTGGGTTCCATGTGCCAGAAGAAGAAGCTTTATGTGTCAGGCTTTCGGGTAATACCAGGCATGGGCCTCGAAGCTGACACCCTTCACTGGTGACTGACAGTTAATCAGTGCCCAAGAAACAGAATGGGCAGCTTTTGTCCGGAGGGGCGCTGGACTCAGGAGTGGCCTCCAGTTGCCGGTGAGCGTAGCTTCTATGGATATTTGCAGACAATTGTCTTGCTGTGTGGCATCCACAACGTTAACCAAAGACATCAGCAGGGAGCGATTCACAACATGCCTGATGTACTCTTCTGTCTCTTTGGCTTCAGCCATCTCGGGGAGGGTGGCCGACCAAGGGTGCCTGGACACGAAGTCCGCAGGGTTGCGGGTGCCCGGTTGGTAACTCACGGTGAACTGGAATTCCTGCAGTTGCAGGATCCACTTCTCAATCCTGGTAGGAGGGCGCGAGGAGGATCCCTGAAACAGCGGGACCAGTGGCTTGTGGTCAGTACTGACAGAGAAGGGGTGTCTATACATGTAGATGTAGAAATGCTGGCAGCCTGATACGATTGCAATTGCTTCTCGCTCTATTTTAGAGTAGCGCTGCTCCGTGGGTGTGAGCGTGCGACTGGAATACACCATTGAGGCCCACTCTCTGCACTCTTGTTTTTGGGTTAACACTGCTCCCAGATCAGTAAGACTGGCATCCATCACCAGCTCCGACTCCGTCTGCTGATCGAAGTACACCAGAGTAGTGTAGGCGGAAAGGGCGGCCTTCGTCTGATGAAATGCTTCCTCTCCAAGGGCTAGATGACTTGGTGAGTCCGCGGAGAGGGACGGTGATGTATGATAGATTTTTTATGAAAGCGTCTACAATACATCACCATTCCGAGGATGCCGCGGACTCCAGACACTGAAGAGGGAGCTTGAGCATCCTGTATGTTCCGTACCAATACCTTTGTCTGAAAATCGGTATCTGAAGAAGCAGATCTCTCTTTCCATAAAGTCACATTTTTCACAGTGGAGCATCAGCCCGCGCTTGGCCAACCTCATGAAAACGGCATGGAGGCAAGTCAGGTGTTCTCCATGTGTGGCAGAGTAAACAAGGATGTCATCGCTTACGTTCAGCAAGTCGCGCAGACCTTGCGGGCTGTCTTCACAATGTTCTACAATACCGCTGCTGCAATGGAGATGCCGAAGTTTAGTCTGGTGTACATTCACAGGCTAGCATGAGTTGAGAAGGTGGTAATGGGGCGAGAGTCTGGGTGCAGCGGGATCTGGTGGTAGCCTGACCTGAGGTCCATCTTTGAACTGCCACTTGGAGACTGACAACTCCTCGATGATGTCCTCTATGGTTGGTGTCAGATGTCTTTCACGTTTGATTGCCAGGTTTGGAATCCTCACATCTACGCAGATACAAACTGTGTCTGCCTGCTTGGGCTTCTTTATCACTACAATTGGGGACACCCGCGGGGTGGGCCTTTCACCCGTTCTACGATGCCTGCCTTTTTCAGGATTCTCAACTCAGCTTCCACCTTTGGCCGGAGGTGTAAACCTATGTGAAAGTGTCTGAGGGCCATGAGAGCTACTTATTTGTTGATGTGAAGACTCATGGCTGGTCCAGTGAAATAGCAGATCCATTCAAACAGAGGTGTGAAGTCTTGGAGAAGGGGGCCTAGACCTTGTTCATGTACGCCGAATGCAAATTATATGAGGTTGAGGTCTTGGGCAGTGCGGCAGCTGAGGAGAAATCTGATCCCTCCTGTAACACATACACCCTCAGGTGGACTTGTCAGCTAGGTCCGCATGGGACACCCTGCAAAGCTGTAGTGGGGAGTGTTTGCCAAATGCGTATACTTGTACACTGGTGTGTCAGAGTGCTGAGGGGTCCGGCAGGTTGTGTTATACGCCTTCAGCCATAAGGTTGATTGACACTCCTGTGTCTACTTGACACATCGGGACAGATTGGCAATTCGTTCTGAAGGTGTCTAGTGCCCTGACTATGTGGACAACAGCTGCGTCATCTTCATCCATGTCTTTGTCAGACAGCGTGTCCTGGAGTTGTTCTACCATGCGTACAGCTTTCTGCGAAGGTCTGGGCCGTCACCCTTGTGAAGCCCGACAGACTTTAGCAAAGTGGTTAGGCTTGCCACATGGGCTGCAGGTTTTACCAGTTGATGGGCAGGCTCCAGTGTGGGGGTAAGGGCCTTACGACCATCCGCACAGGCGGGGCAACAATCCTTGTTCGGCTGGGCCAGACAGATGCTTGGCGGGCTCTCGCTTGTCTATGTGTTGTTTCTTTTGGATAGCGCTGACAGGTTCTTCCTTGATGG
The DNA here is from genome assembly GCF_964204655.1 of Triturus cristatus. NCBI lineage: Eukaryota > Metazoa > Chordata > Amphibia > Caudata > Salamandridae > Triturus > Triturus cristatus. Next base: position 1,745,680,434 of record NC_140589.1, on the reverse strand, counting down.
AAACTGAAGAGATAGGGTCAAATGGGCTGCTCGAGGCTTAGAGAGTACTTTTGAGTGCCCTCATTGACATGTTGGGCTCCTGGAGGATCCGTTCTCGTAGCTTAGAGGATGCGTGTCCCTGGATTAATTGAGTGTGCATTTCAACGTCTTGATCCGGGAGGGTACAGGTGTTGGCAAGCTCTTTGAGCCTCCAGAAGCTGTCGAGCTTGGCACATGAGGAATTGCTCGAAATCGGGATTGGCATAAGGTTCGAAGTGGGCTGTGACAGCGTGCTTCAGTGTTGAGTAGTTCCGTGGGGGACCAACTTCTACGACTGCCTTTGAAATCTTGTGGATGTGCACACCCCTAGGTGTAAGAGCATTGGTCACCTGTGACCTGCAGGTATTTTGACGACATCGAAATAGTTCTTCAAATGCTAAACCCATGCTTTCCAGTGGGTGGCTTGGGAGGGCAGGGGCCCAGAGACAGTGAACTGTTCCAGCACTGGAACAGATGCCATGAATGCAACTGGATGGGGCACACCTGAGATACCTTTGGCGAAAGGTGGAGGAGCAGGGCAATACGTGGGGTGACAGGTCCCGTACATGCGTGGATGGTCGTGGGGCCTCCGATATGGGTGGTGGGCTGGGCACAAGTCGCCAAGGGGTCCAGTTAGATTCCAGGTTGCAAAGATAAACTCACTTTCTTTTCCTCGAATACTCCGGTATGGAAGCGTGTGGGGTTTGTAATTGAGGAATACATCCACTGTAAGAGTTAATCATGGGGCAAAGGTCCGCAGGTCATGAGGGATACAGCCCTTGCGGATCCTCAGCCACATGTGCAGTCCCCCTTTCGGTTACATCATGTATGTTAATGGCCCTGATACAGGTATGCACATTTGAGTATAGAGGTTGCGTGTTGTCGGCCCCCTTCAGTGCCAGCCTGAATAAGGAATGAGGTGGAGAGACAGGGGGATCACATGTCTGGAGGTCGGCAGGCCGGTGTCACGGACCTGGAGCAGTCTTTTTGGGCACCGTATGAAGCAACTGGGAGATGCTGGAAAGTCCTGGAGCTGATGCAGCGTCAGCGCATCCCTCAGTGTGAGGCCGTGCTCAGGGGCACTTTAGGGTGGTCACATGGTGGAGCTCGTCCTCCAACGGCCGTCAGGCGATTTCAAGTGCGTGGTGAGGGAGAGGGCTGCAGCAAGGCCAGCGTCGGCAGATATGGTGTAGGGAACACACCGGCAGGAGCAGACAGGCCCTCCACTGCAGCAGGCTGGATCAGGGAGACTCAGGGTGAGTGGCCTGGTAGATGAAGGGATGGGGGGCTAGCATGGACAGAGCGGGCCCCTAGTCGCCCGTGTAGTGTTTCTGGCCTACACACATGGCCTTCATCAAAGAAAGCACACGCCACCATGCAGACAGTAGTGGTTACATTCGTTACTAACCACACCCTGCTCCCCGGGCTATTTTTTGCCTACGCCAGGTTGTATGCCAAACAATACTACCTGGCACACGCACAGGAGTTTTCAATAACCATCACCCCTGTGCATGTGGTGACAACTAAGTTGTTGCAACACTGGACAACCCGTCTCTAACTATGCGAAGAAAGTATGGGAGGCAGAGCCAGAACAGTCCATGTTATATATGTTGTAACAGATGAGCACTCCATTTAAGTAAATAAAGTCCTAACGGAGCCCTCAAGCGAGGCGGTTCTTACAATGTTGAAGATGCTGCCCCGAGGATTTCCCTATATGAGAGACTCCCAGCTTCATGATAGTGAAGATCTCAATGCCGCACCTGTGTTGCAGCTTCTCAGAATGGTGGCAGAGTGTATGTGCATCATTGTGACGTTAGCACGCATGTGCGCACACATCTGAACCACATAAATCTCAAGACCAGTGATGAGTGCTTGCGTAAACAATGAAAATCAAAGCTCAATGCTTTGAGCTAATTCATAATACACATATGGAGATTCGAAACAGTCTGTAACCTCTCAGGTGTGCGCAGTAGTAATCCTTACCAATAGTTTTGACACATCGGTCCATATTATCAAGGAACGGCGATAACATTATCGCCGCTTTCGGGGCAGGAAACTACAGCTAAAGTGGCGAAAATGGGCTTGATAATATCCCATTGAAAATTCCAATAGAAGCCCATGTTCACACCAGAACCTGGGCTTCTATGGGAATTCAGAAGGGCATATTATCAATCCCATTATCGCCGCTTTAGCGGAAGTTTCCTGATGCTAAGGCAGACATAATGTTATCGCCGTTCCTTGATAATTTGGCCCATCATGTGATAGTTCCTAGTGCTACATTCTGATTAAAGCAGAAACAAGTGGTTGTCACGGTGCATTGTGTAGTCCATATGGGAAGTCAGTATCAAGCCTACGGCAGTGATGTAGGTTAAGAATTAGGTAAAAGAGTATGTAGGTCTGTAAATGTTCAAAGATCAGTTGTAAACAATGCCCAGTAATTTCTCGCACAAGTAACAGTTAGCAGTGAGGTAGCAGTGCTTAGACAGTGAATGGTCATGGCTAGAAGTAGTACATGACTAGTTGTACGTGTTAAAAATGGCAACATTGTGAATGAGGATACCTCTTCAAAATAATGATGCTTGGACAAAAGAACTTATCATTACATATAAAAAAAATCTATTCCTTATAACATAAACCAGAGGATGTTATTATTTAGGCCACGAATGTGAGTTTTCAATTTATATACCCATATTTAATCTTCAGTCAGCAATAGTTGACTCGTTGTGTGTGATCTGGTCAGTGTGATAGACAGATTTTCCAGCACTAGCTATTTGATGTCATTTTCCAGGTGTTTTTTTTTCTAAGAAATGACTAGCCGTAGCAGCTAATGTTGCTCTCCATTCATACAAGTGTGTTGATTCTGTGTTCACTCACCTTGAAAGTGCTGTCGCCATCCTTAGTAAATTTAGGCAGGAGAATTCAATCAGCACAACAAACATGTGGAATTAAAGCACATTGTGCTTTACTTGTATAAAAGAATAAGTGCTGGGCTCCACCTTTTCCTCAAAGGCACACCACGGTGCTATTGAATGCTGGGCTTGCCAAATACCTAGGCTGCATAGTCCTAATTCTACGGCTGTGTGAAATTCATGCTTTGGCATAATTAGAAGAAATGTCTTCAAAGTTGAATAAAATTAAGTGTACTCATGCTAAATGGTAATCCATTACTTCAATCTATACTCTACCACAAAATGTATCCCTGTGTCATTTGTTGGCATGAGGTCACATGTCACAAAATCACCGTGAATAACAGCTGCTTGCATTATGTTGTTTGCGTGTGACCATATAAGTCGTGTTTCACTGTTTTTACCACAAATGGCAAAATGATGTCATTTTTACCGCAAAGTGGCACTATGGCGTAGTTTTGGGAATTTTGCGTAACAAGCATTAAGTGAAAGTAGGTAACAAAAAGTTAGCAATGCATTGCAAGATTTGCCTCGAAGATAAAGAAACATCCCTCGCAGAAGACCTAGAATGGAAATGGTGAAATTATTACATGTGGATCGATGCATGTGATTAAATACATTTTAAAAACACACTTGTTAAAGGAAATATATCGAATTCAATAAACTACATTTGAATTCCTATTAATTAAACAAATAATGCTTTCACATTATATTTTTTAGGAGTAATCTTATGCACTACAATCCTTGCTTCCTACCTTTGTTGTTTGTGTTTTGTCTTCCCATCCACCTTTCACTGAACTACTATTAGTTTCCTTGTATAACATGGGTATAATATCCCCATAGAAGGTTACCTTTCCCGGACCTGTCCCGCTTCATACCTCTCACATTTCAGCTAGAGCGCCATCTGCTCCTTTCTGTTTCAGCCCCACTTTAAACCCCTAAACAAAACACTTTTGCTCCCGTACTAAGGGGCATATTAGCAAGGGCTGGCGATGTAATTATCGCCGCTTTAGCGTCTGTTTTTGGGCGAAAAGCGCCGATAATTATATCGCAATATCATCAAGGACACGCTAGCGCGTGTTTCCTTGATGTAGAGCCCGTTTTTTCACAGCCTCGCCTCGCATCGCTAATGAGATGCAAAAGAGGCGTGGCTGTGAAAACAACACATGTTAATATCGTGAAGGCAGCTTCGCAATATTAACAAGGAGGTGCACCGATAAAAAAAAGCGCGCAACCTCAGCCTTAACTCAGGAATTTAACACCTGTTAAATTCCTGACTAAGGCATACTTTTAATGGGATATGGATTATGCTGATAGGACCACAGGGTCCTATCAGCAATGTTATCGCTGTTTTCAATGGAACATCGCTGGAAAACCAGCGATGTTCCATTGAAAACACCGCTATCGCTGAAATATTATCGCCATAGCGCTATGCATTGTAAATATAGCGTTATCATGGCGATAATATTCAGCGATAGCTGGCGATAATTTTTCTATCGCTATGAACGGCCAGCGATAATTATCGCTGGCCGTTGATAATATGCCCCCAAATTAACACCTACGGCGGAACCACTTATCCCCAACCATCTTTCACTGTATCCTCTGAGTCCTTTTTTGTCAACTTTAAATTCCTTGTTTTTGTCACTTACTGCTATTCTCATGTATTCGTTTGAATTTATCGTATGTTTGATGGCTTCATTAAGCTTTGAAAAGTAATTCTAAACATGTCGATTCGACTTTTTAAGCGACCTAAAATCATCTAACAGATATAGACCAGCAGATGGCAGCAGTGCACCAGTCACATACCGCTTTACATTTTGGTGCATCCATTTGAAATGTCTGAAGATGTTGCTGGATAGTTAGCAACTGGCCATGGTCTGGAGTACAATGTGTTTGTATAAGAAGTTCTCCACCTTGCTGTTCTTCTCAATAATTGTCATCATTAGTTCCCCATCATTGTTAGAGGTTGTGTAGGTTTCTGAATACATTAAAATATTTTATGTCTAGCTCATTGTTCTGTGCCAAGAAAGTTTTTATTTAAACTGAATTTGCTTAATTGTCTTTTTGCAATTTATTGGAATATATAAAATATTTTAATTTTCAGACACTGGTTTGTCTCTGCTGCTTTAATTGATTGAGAAAGAAATCACTAGCTGCATTTCCTCACCACTTTTTAAAATCACAGGGCCATATTATCAAGGAAGGCGAAAACATTATCGCCGCTTTAGCGGCAGGAAACTGCCGCTAAAGCGGCGATAATGGGTTTGATAATATGCCCTTGTGAATTCCTATAGAAGCCCAGGTTCACACCAGAACCTGGGCTTCTATGGATCACAAGGGCATATTATCAAGCCCATTATCGCCGCTTTAGTGGCAGTTTCCTGCCGCTAAAGTGGCGATAATGTTATCGCCGTTCCTTAATAATATGGGCCTGTGGGCCATATTAGCAAGAAACTGCGATAATAATTATCGCCTGCTATCGCTGGAATATATCGCCAAGCTAACGCTGTATTAGCAACAATTAGCGCCATGGCAATGAATAACCCAGCGATAGCAGGAAAAATGGGCCAACATCGCTACAAAACCAGCGATGTTGCATGGGGGGCCGGGAGAAACCTTGCTGATACGACCCTGTGGTCGTATCAGCATAATCCACCCCCCCCCCATGTTAAGTATGCACTAGTCAGGTTTTGGGCAGGTGTTAAAAATCCAGCGATGACCCCAGTTAGCGCGACTTTTAACGTCGCTAACCGGGGCCAGGGCCTCATTGCTAATGGGTGACAGGCCTGTTAGCGGCTATTTTCCTGGTCTTGTGGTCGGGAACGCCTACTTTGCATTTCATTAGCGATAAATATCGCTGACATGCAAAGCAGCACCCAACACGGTCGCTTTCACGAGAAAGCTGTCGCTAACAGCTGTTAGCGACAGCTTGCTGATAGGGCGATAATAATATCGACGCTTTAGCGGCAAAAAGTGCTGCTAAAGCGGCGCTATTGCCCTTGCTAATATGCCCCTGTGAGTGGTGCATTGATCCGCTTCCCAGCTGGAAGCGCGCTCTCTGGTGCTTCTGCATGCAGTTTTCAAATTCAGCATGGCGTGTTGAATAGCAATCGACATTTTCTAACATCTACTCTAACTGGCAAGATAGCTCCATGGTTTAACTGCCTGCTGCTGTGATCCACTTGCAGTCGGCAACTAACCAGGTCTAATTCCTGGCAGGACTAGCTGTATTTTTTCGTTATAACAAACTAAGGCCAATCAGTGTGTACCCAAGCACAAGGGTCACGGGTAGAAATAAATCAACAACAAAGGAAAGAGCGCCCCCTAGGAGTCCTAACTATACTACTACTAAACTGAGAAAAATCCTAATTTTAAGACTTTCGGTATTCACAGAAGGCATTTAGGAATCCTAAAGTTAGGACTCCTAACTTCTGTGAATACTGAAATGAGTAAGTGCCTTCTGTGAATACCAAAATGAGTAAGTGCCTTCTGTGAATACCGAAATGGTAGTAAGTTTAGGATTTTGTCTTAAATTAGTTCTGTGAATCGGGCCCTTTGAATTTAGCTGTTGATTAATCTGATCTAATTTCGGATCCGTCTAATCTTACTTCTAACATCTCCCATGAGTTTTTGAATTCAGGTCCAAAAATATCAAAAATGTATATCTATTTACGTAAATTGACCCCCTTTAGAGATAAAACTAAAGTGTAATTGGATTAGGAATGGGATTTAGATGTCAATTGGTCCATTCGAAATTGAAAAAAATTTGGCTTAAGATTAGGAAAATATCTAGAGCAGCTAACACCACGCAGACGCTCTTCTTTATTTACAATAGGTTACTTCTTTACCCCTACCTTCTCCATAAGATAAACATTAAACTACCTGATACTTGTGATTTGCAGATTTAAAACAATTACTTTTTACTTGTTCATTTGTCCATGACTTTTGGAAAAGTGTTTGGAAACAAATCACCCAGATCTTTCATTGTGTAATGCCCTTCTCTTTTGCCAATCTTTTTTTGGGTTCTCTTTCTGATGATTGGTCTCAATGTCCTTCAAATATATATGTTTTAGACTTACTTTTGGGGGTTCCATTTCTAAAAATTACCAAACGCTGGAAACATTTGTCTGACCTCTCTTTCCAAGCCTGGTTGTCTGCTGTATGTAATAACCATGGATTGGACACTGTTTATGTATATCCATTGTCCCTGGCTGTAAAACGCTTGAATATATGGTCCCCAGTTACAATGTTTATTGACTGTCATGCTAAACTATCACATACACGCAAGATCTCGGAGCAAGATGTTTCAAAACTTCCTTGAAATTCATTTTTTTCTCTATTTTTAACACTGTTTGCTTAGATTTAATAGAACTATGTTGTTACATTTCAGATAAATGACCAGGTTTGTTTTGTATCTTTCCTCTATTAACAACCACTCATCCATGTATATTTATATTTTTCATAACATAATATATACGTATTTTTATTGTATTTCCTTTTCTTTTACCCCTTCCCTTTTACAAGGAAGCTATTAAGAGCCTTGGAGTCTGGTTAGAACCGGACCTGTCACTCCGTACCCACGCCAAGAAAACAGCAGGAGTGTGTTATGCCTTACTTAGGTCGGCTCGGAAAATCTTCCCTCTTCTCCCGTTAGCATCAAGGAAGTTGCTGATTCAGGGTCTCATAACATCTCGACTTGACTATAGCAATGCTATTTTCTTGGGCGCCCCTGAATCCACCTTTAAGATCCTGCAACAGGTCCAAAACGCGGCGGCAAGGCTGCTCATGGACATTCCGAGGATGCAATCTGCGAAGCCGGCACTAAAGGCATTGCATTGGCTCCCTGTGCGGGAGAGAGTGACTTTTAAGGCACTTTGCTTGGCTCATAAAATCCTTTTAGGGAAAGGTCCCCTCATCCTAAAGAATCTTGTCACGGCTTATAAAGCAAGCAGAACGCTGCGCTCAGAGAAGCAACACCTCCTATCTGTTCCTAGAGTAAAAAAGGCCCGCACTGGGGGAAGAAGATTCTCCTTTAATACAGCAAAGCTCTGGAACTCGCTCCCGCTTAAACTACGCGCTGAGACCTGTACACTGCGCTTCCGCAAAGGTCTTAAAACCTTTTTATTCCCTGGATAACGTTCCATTGCTGTTTTCCATCTTGGATTGGATGTTTGTCGGAAAGCGCCGGGATGCCCAAGGGTAGCTGCGCGCTATATAAGATTTTAAATAATAATAATAATAATAATAACTTCAATAAACTTTACTCTTTTCAAACTCAAAAAAAAGAGTGCATATGGACAATCTTAAATTCTCTCCGGTAGAGCAGCTCAGTCTTACCATGACAGGTCTGAACCTTCCAGAATGACCTGTCCAATCCCTCATGCATAATGATGGACATATGCTCGATCTGATATTTTCCAGCATTTCTGACCTGCAGGTTTCTCCAGTGCAACGTCTTATAATTTTTTAGTCCCCTTTTCTTTTAATGGGTTGCAGACTTGGAAGGAGTTAGATTAACCTCATCTCTTTCCAGAGCATGGCATAACATCACAGAGGCTTTCCTTTCCCAAAAGCTACAACCTACCTCCCCATGTTTAACAGGTATCCCTGACATGAATATGGGCAATTTTAACAAGTGGTTCATCAATGCCCTTGATTCGGTGGCACCACTAAGACCTCATTGGAAAAAAAGGACCAAGCCCTCATCCACTTGATTCTCCTCCGTGTTAAGGGAGGGGAAGAACCGCTGTAAAAATCTAAAGTGAACTTGGAGAAAATCCAATTGCCTGGAGTCTGAGGCTCAATATAAAGCATTAGGAATATTTCAATAATCATCTCTTGAAGCAAACACAGAGTACTTCTCTCAAATATTGGCAACCTTATATACTTTATGTGAAGTATCCAAAATAGTTCATTCTTTTCTCTCTCCTGAGGCTGTTAATAGTAATTTTAGTGCTTCCTGTGAACTTTGCGATGGATGGTTTGTCATTCCGAAATTGGTGATGCGGATGGGCTACAACTCTTCTGAAAAGGAGTTTGGGTATTTAAGCAACTGTCAATGAAGGCAGAAACCCCGTGCGATGGGCAGCTACTATAGCATTTTCCGCATCTATTGAGTTGGGATGTAGAACGATGCTTGAGCTATAATAATCAAGAGGAAATAAAATGAATGCCGTGTTTTACCTGTGATTTGTGTGGCAAACTATTCCGGGGTCATTTACAACAATTATATCTGCCAGCCAAAGTTGTTGATGTTGTGGATGCGGATAATATAGTTTAAATCAGGGCACAACCGTATTGTTGTCCTTGTGCGAGCTCAATTGGTCCTGGTGTAGGTGTGCGGCACAGCGACCACGAGCTAAATCGCAGCTTGTGGAGGGTGCGGGCAGAGCAGCATAGCGTGAGCTTGAACCAGGGCGGTTGCCTGACAGTGTTGTTAGCTGGCGGAGAAAGGATTTGCAGAAGGCGTGCAGGCCAAGCATCAAGCCCAAGTCAGCGGCATCTTTTTGGTGGAATTAAAACTGTGAGCTGCATCGGCTGAGGGCGATTTGTGCAAAACTGCTGCTATACTTAATATGGCTGCACAGATGTCCAAATGCTAAACTGATGAACATAAAGAGAAAAAAAATAATACAATACAAACCTAGAGGGTATTGGAAGGAACAATGTTGTGAGTGACCTGCCTAGGATTCTGGGAACCAGCAACTCTTATAGAAATAAAAATAAAAAAGGTCAAGCTGATAATGAAGCCTAGAATAGACATAAAAACAAGATTGTCCTGCAAAGAACTGCCACAAACATAAAAACAGGACTGAGACCAGGGCAGTCTTACAGCCTAAAATCTTGTTCATTATTGGTCACATGAGCACTGTAATTAGACCATAATATTACCCAGTGAATGCCCATTGAGCAACACAGCATAAAAAGGATAGTAAATCTGCAGTGTGTTGAACCATTAACTTTGAGGTCAACAGTGACTACTTTATATGTATTAGTTCATTATTTTTCAATTTGTTATCAACGGTGACCACTTTAATTATTTTGATTTGTTAATTTAGGAATGTGTCATGGATGTGTCATCTGTTGTGGCCACTTCTCAATTTTTGCAGAGTCCAGGTCTCCCAATTATGGATTGGGAGGATTGGAGTGGGTTGTTTGAGACCTACCAAGAAGCGGTGTGTGGGGATGTTTTCGTGGCTAAGCGCAAGCTAGCTATGTTAAAGCATAATTTGGAAGTTGAAAGGAGAAAGGTGTTGAAAACACTACCCATTCCAGTTAACTGTGATGGTGATGGAGATGATGTGTCAGCTTCGGATGATGTGCATGAGGATGAGTATATGGAAACCATAAGAGCCCTGGAAGAAACTTTTGGCAGGAAAGTGAGCATAGTAGTAGTGAGACATAATTTATTGACTTGCGCTCAACTAACTGGAGAAAGTATAGAAAAGTATGTTTCAGTTCTCAGAACCTTGGCGGCAACATGCAAATTTAGGGATTTGCATGAGGAGATTATAAGACACCAACTAATTAATAGAACAAACAATGTAAGAATTCAGGAGAAATTGTTGGAGTTAAAAGATCGTTCCTTAGACAAAACTATATGTATAGCACGCTGAAGGGAAAATGCCACTAGAGAAAAAATGAATGCCGTGTTTTACCTGTGATTTGTGTGGCAAACTATTCCGGGGTCATTTACAACAATTGTATCTGCCAGCCAAAGTTGTTGATGTTGTGGATGCGGATAATATAGTTTAACTCAGGGCCCAACAGTGTTGTTGTCCTTGTGCGAGCTCAATTGGTCCTGGTGTAGGTGTGAGGCACGGCACAGCGACCACGAGCTAAATCGCAGCTTGTGGAGGGTGCGCGGCAGAGCAGCATAGCGTGAGCTTGAACCAGGGCAGTTGCCTGACAGTGTTGTTAGCTGGCGGAGAAAGGCTTTGCAGAAGGTGTGCAGGCCAAGGATCAAGCCCAAGTCAGCGCCATCTTTTTGGTGGGATTAAAACTGTGAGCTGCATCGGCTGAGGGCGATTTGTGCAAAACTGCTGCTATACTTAATATGGCTGCACAGATGTCCAAATGCTAAACTGATTAACATAAAGAGAAAAAAAAAAAACAATACAAACCTAGAGGGTATTGGGAGGAACAATGTTGTGAGTGACCTGCCTAGGATTCTGGGAACCAGCAACTCTTATAGAAATAAAAAAAAAGGGCAAGCTGATAATGAAGCCTAGAATAGACATAAAAACAAGATTGTCCTGCAAAGAACTGCCACAAACATAAAAACAGGACTGAGACCAGGGCAGTCTTACAGCCTAATATCATCCTCATCTTCTTTTATATCTTCCAAGGCTCATCAATCATTCCTACATTCCTTTCAACACAGACATTTAATTGACGCATGGAGATTGTGTAACCCCACCCTTAGAGAATACACTTACTTCTCTCCAGTCCATCATACGCAATCACTCATTGACCATATTTTTATTCCTCATGACCTCTCTCAGTCCATAAGATCTGCAGATATTGGCTCTATCTTAATTTCTGAACATGCCCTCTATCCATCTCCCTAGACATACTTCACAAGCCTTCTCTTCCTAGACGTTGGTGTTTTAATAAATCATTGCTGCTTGACCCTGCTTTTACCTCCTCATTCACCTCTTTTTTTAAAGAATATTTTAGTTTTAAAGAATCAGATACCCTCCTCTTTCATGTCATATGGGACGCTTTTAAAGCTGCTGCACGTGACTTTCATTAATTACGTTTCTAAGAAAAGTCATAATACCCGGAAAATTGCCATGGATCTTTTTGCCAAGATAAAGAGGTCAGAAAATTCCTATTATACTACTAAATCAAAAGATTGTTTAACAGATCTAATAGCTGCCAAACTCTAATTCAATAAGGAATCTACTGAAAGCGCTTCTTTGTATTTGCTCAAATCCAGTGCAAAATTCTATGGCGGTCAAAATAAATCAGGCAAATTATTGACAAATTATCTTAAAATTAAAAAAAAAAAATGTAACATTGATTCAATCCTTAATGATCAACAAATACCCAAATTTAAAGACTCAGAAATTTTGCAAGAATTCCATACATTTTACAACTCTCTGTACACACCCGAAACTACTCCTACGGATGAATCCATTATCGGTTATCTTTCTTCTATTGATAAACTTCTTGACATTCATCTATATTTTGATTCACTGGAGCCTGATGTTTCATTGTCAGAATTAGGCACTGCTTTACTCACTCTTAAGAAAGATAAAGCTCCAGGTCCAGACGGTTTTACAGTTGAATTTTTTTCACATTTTTCCCAACATCTTCTTCCCAAACTACATAAACTTCTAATTTCTTTTTTGCAAACAGGAACTTCTTCCGGTTCCTTTTTAGAAGCCCTAATTTGCCTTATACCCAAGGATAATAAAGATCCACGCCTTTGTAAAAATATAGACCGATTTCATTAGTGAATATAGATTTTAAAATGTTCTTAAAATCCTTGGCCTTACGATTAGAATCCTTTCTCCCTGATATTTTAGGTAAACAACAATCAGGTTTTGTGAAAGGTCGCTTCCTCACTGATAACACATGCAAATTTTTTGATATACTCTCCAAATCCTCTCATTCTTCCGAATCTCTAGCGGCTATAGCTTTAGTTGCGGATAAAGCTTTTGATAGAGTTTATTGGCCTTTTATTTTTTTGACACTTAAGTGGTTTGGTTTTGGTCCCAAAATTATTAATTTAATTTCTCTTCTATATTCAAATCCTAAAGCAGCTATATTTGCTAATGGCCTTCATCTTCATATTTCAATTTGGGTAGATGTGTTAGACAAGGTTGTCCCTTATCCCCTTTTTTGTTTAATCTAGCTTTAGAACCCTTCCTATCTAGACTTCGTCAAAATTCAGAGCTTCAAGGTTTCAAATATGGGGACACACATTTTAAACTGGCAGCATATGCAGATGATATTTTGTTATTTCTCTCCAATCCTCATTCTTCTCTACCCGCTTATCTCTCTGAGATGGAGGCTTATTCTTCTGTTTCTGGTTATAAACTTAACCATGATAAATGCGAAATTTTACCCTTAACTAACTGTACTTTTAAAGATGATTTTAAAATAACTAACTTCAATTGGAATACTAACCATATAAAGTACTTAGGTATATATTTCTCTACTTTAATTAATTCATCAATTTCAATCAATGTTGCTTAAAGATTTCTTCCCTCATTGACAAATGGCATCCCTTAAATTTATCCTGGTGGGGAAGGTTGGATATAATAAAAATGATGTTATCTCCGATTGTTCTTTATACTGTTTCTAACATTCCAGTTGCCATACCCCAAAAGTTCTTCCCAAAAATAAATTCCTTATTATCTTCCTTTCTTTGGAATAAAAGAAGAGCCGTATGTCAATGACAAAACTTATCCGTCCTTAATCAAAAGGTGGTGTTAATTTTCCTGATTTTCCTACCGATCATAAAGCCTTTAATTTACGTCATTCATCTCACTGGCTCACTGACTCCTCATCAGATTCTCCTCTTTGGGTTACCCTTGAACAATCATATATCGCCCCCTTTTCCTTTCAGGAATACCTATCATTCACTCGAAAACCTCAGAAATTATCTACTCCCACTGTTAAGTATACACATAAGTTATTAGATACATTTCTCTTAGATAGTTCTACTAATATGAAATCACTTTTACAATTCTCCATTTGGCACAACAATTGGATAACGATTAAAGGCAAACCCATTTACTGGAAATCATGGAGACAAAAGGGTCTTCTCTGGGTCCACCAGCTATTTCAGAATGATAAAATTATATCTTTTCACCAAGTTAGTATTATATTTAACTTTCATGTTTCATTTTCTAATAAATATCAATTATTGTAGCATGCTTTGGGCCCGATTCACTTAACTAACTTAAGACAAAATCCTAAACTTACTACCATTTTCGTATTCACAGAAGGCACTTACTCATTTTGGTATTCACAGAAGACACTTACTCACTTCGGTATTCACAGAAGTTAGGAGTCCTAACTTTAGGACTCCTAAATGCCTTCTGTGAATACCGAAAGTCTTAAAATTAGGATTTTTCTCAGTTTAGGAGTCCTAAAGTTAGGACTCCTAACTTTACTACTACTAAACTGAGAAAAATCCTAATTTTAAGGCTTTCGGTATTCAAAGAAGGCATTTAGGAGTCCTAAAGTTAGGAGTCCTAACTTTACTACTACTAAACTGAGAAAAATCCTAATTTTCAGGCTTTCGGTATTCACAGAAGGCATTTAGGAGTCCTAATGTTAGGAGTCCTAACTTTACTACTACTAAACTGAGAAAAATCCTAATTTCAAGACTTTCGGTATTCACAGAAAGCATTTAGGAGTCCAAAAGTTAGGAGTCCTAACTATACTACTACTAAACTGAGAAAAATCCTAATTTTAAGACTTTTGGTATTCACAGAAGGCATTTAGGAGTCCTAAAGTTAGGAGTCCTAACTATACTACTACTAAACTGAGAAAAATCCTAATTTTAAGGCTTTCGGTATTCACAGAAGGCATTTAGGAGTCCTAAAGTTAGGAGTCCTAACTTTACTACTACTAAATTGAGAAAAATCCTAATTTCAAGACTTTCGGTATTCACAGAAAGCATTTAGGAGTCCTAAAGTTAGGAGTCCTAACTATACTACTACTAAACTGAGAAAAATCCTAATTTTAAGACTTTCGGTATTCACAGAAGGCATTTAGGAATCCTAAAGTTAGGACTCCTAACTTCTGTGAATACTGAAATGAGTAAGTGCCTTCTGTGAATACCAAAATGAGTAAGTGCCTTCTGTGAATACCGAAATGGTAGTAAGTTTAGGATTTTGTCTTAAATTAGTTCTGTGAATCGGGCCCTTTGAATTTAGCTGTTGATTAATCTGATCTAATTTCGGATCCGTCTAATCTTACTTCTAACATCTCCCATGAGTTTTTGAATTTAGGTCCCAAAATATCAAAAATGTATATCTATTTACGTAAATTGACCCCCTTTAGAGATAAAACTAAAGTGTAATTGGATTAGGAATGGGATTTAGATGTCAATTGGTCCATTCGAAATTGAAAAAAATTTGGCTTAAGATTAGGAAAATATCTAGAGCAGCTAACACCACGCAGACGCTCTTCTTTATTTACAATAGGTTACTTCTTTACCCCTTCCTTCTCCATAAGATAAACATTAAACTACCTGATACTTGTGATTTGCAGATTTAAAACAATTACTTTTTACTTGTTCATTTGTCCATGACTTTTGGAAACAAATCACCCAGATCTTTCATTGTGTAATGCCCTTCTCTTTTGCCAATCTTTTTTTGGGTTCTCTTTCTGATGATTGGTCTCAATGTCCTTCAAATATATATGTTTTAGACTTACTTTTGGGGGTTCCATTTCTAAAAATTACCAAACACTGGAAACATTTGTCTGACCTCTCTTTCCAAGCCTGGTTGTATGCTGTATGTAATAACCATGGATTGGACACTGTTTATGTATATCCATTGTCCCTGGCTGTAAAACGCTTGAATATATGGTCCCCAGTTACAATGTTTATTGACTGTCATGCTAAACTCTCACATACACGCAAGATTTTGGAGCAAGATGTTTCAGAACCTCCTTGAAATTCATTTTATTCTCTATTTTTAACACTGTTTGCTTAGATTTAATAGAACTATGTTGTTACATTTCAGATAAATGACCAGGTTTGTTTTATATCTCCTTGTATCTTTCCTCTATTAACAACCACTCATCCATGTATATTTATATTTTTCATAACATAATATATACGTATTTTTATTGTATTTCCTTTTCTTTTACCCCTTCCCTTTTACTTCAATAAACTTTACTCTTTTCAAACTCAAAAAAAAGAGTGCATATGGACAATCTTAAATTCTCTCCGGTAGAGCAGCTCAGTCTTACCATGACAGGTCTGAACCTTCCAGAATGACCTGTCCAATCCCTCATGCATAATGATGGACATATGCTCGATCTGATATTTTCCAGCATTTCTGACCTGCAGGTTTCTCCAGTGCAACGTCTTATAATTTTTTAGTCCCCTTTTCTTTTAATGGGTTGCAGACTTGGAAGGAGTTAGATTAACCTCATCTCTTTCCAGAGCATGGCATAACATCACAGAGGCTTCCCTTTCCCAAAAGCTACAACCTACCTCCCCATGTTTAACAGGTATCCCTGACATGAACATGGGCAATTTTAATAAGCGGTTCATCAATGCCCTTGATTCGGTGGCACCACTAAGACCTCATTGGAAAAAAAGGACCAAGCCCTCATCCACTTGATTCTCCTCCGTGTTAAGGGAGGGGAAGAACCGCGGTAAAAATCTAAAGTGAACTTGGAGAAAATCCAATTGCCTGGAGTCTAAGGCTCAATATAAAGCATTAGGAATATTTCAATAATCATCTCTTGAAGCAAACACAGAGTACTTCTCTCAAATATTGGCAACTTTATATACTTTATGTGAAGTATCCAAAATAGTTCATTCTTTTCTCTCTCCTGAGGCTGTTAATAGTAATTTTAGTGCTTCCTGTGAACTTTGCGATGGATGGTTTGTCATTCCGAAATTGGAGATGAGGATGGGCTACAACTCTTCTGAAAAGGAGTTTGGGTATTTAAGCAACTGTCAATGAAGGCAGAAACCCCGTGCGATGGGCAGCTACTATAGCATTTTCCGCATCTATTGAGTTGGGATGTAGAACGATGCTTGAGCTATAATAATCAAGAGGAAAAAAAATGAATGCCGTGTTTTACCTGTGATTTGTGTGGCAAACTATTCCGGGGTCATTTACAACAATTATATCTGCCAGCCAAAGTTGTTGATGTTGTGGATGCGGATAATATAGTTTAAATCAGGGCACAACCGTATTGTTGTCCTTGTGCGAGCTCAATTGGTCCTGGTGTAGGTGTGCGGCACAGCGACCACGAGCTAAATCGCAGCTTGTGGAGGGTGCGGGCAGAGCAAAATAGCGTGAGCTTGAACCAGGGCAGTTGCCTGACAGTGTTGTTAGCTGGCGGAGAAAGGCTTTGCAGAAGGTGTGCAGGCCAAGGATCAAGCCCAAGTCAGCGCCATCTTTTTGGTGGGATTAAAACTGTGAGCTGCATCGGCTGAGGGCGATTTGTGCAAAACTGCTGCTATACTTAATATGGCTGCACAGATGTCCAAATGCTAAACTGATGAACATAAAGAGAAAAAAAATAATACAATACAAACCTAGAGGGTATTTGGAGGAACAATGTTGTGAGTGACCTGCCTAGGATTCTGGGAACCAGCAACTCTTATAGAAATAAAAAAAAAAAAGGGCAAGCTGATAATGAAGCCTAGAATAGACATAAAAACAAGATTGTCCTGCAAAGAACTGCCACAAACATAAAAACAGGACTGAGACCAGGGCAGTCTTACAGCCTAATATCTTGTTCATTATTGGTCACATGAGCACTGTAATTAGACCATAATATTCCCCAGTGAATGCCCATCGATCAACACAGCATAAAAAGGATAGTAAATCTGCAGTGTGTTGAACCATTAACTTCAAGGTCAACAGTGACTACTTTATATGTATTAGTTTAATATTTTTCAATTTGTTATCAATGGTGACCATTTTAATTTTTTTGATTTGTTAATTTAGGAATGTGTCATGGATGTGTCATCTGTTGTGGCCACTTCTCAATTTTTGAGAGTCCAGGTCTCCCAATTATGGATTGGGAGGATTGGAGTGGGTTGTTTGAGACCTACCAGGAAGCGGTGTGTGGATGTTTTCGTGGCTAAGCGCAAGCTAGCTATGTTAAAGCATAATTTGGGAGTTAAAAGGAGAAAGGTGTTGAAAACACTACCCATTCCAGTTAACTGTGATGGTGATGGAGATGATGTGACAGCTTCGGATTATGTGCATGAGGATGAGTATATGGAAACCATAAGAGCTCTGGAAGAAACTTTTGGCAGGAAAGTGAGCATAGTAGTAGTGAGACATAATTTATTGACTTGCACTCAACTAACTGGAGAAAGTATAGAAAAGTATGTTTCAGTTCTCAGAACCATGGCGGCAACATGCAAATTTAGGGATTTGCATGAGGAGATTATAAGAGACCAACTAATTAATAGAACAAACAATGTAAGAATTCAGGAGAAATTGTTGGAGTTAAAAGATCTTTCCTTAGACAAAACTATATGTATAGCACGCTGAAGGGAAAATACCACTAGATATGTAAAAAAACTCAATGAAAGTCAACAAAAAGAAAAAAATTATACTAATAATGTACATGCTATGCATAAAACTCATAATAGGTCATGTTACAAAGTATTTTCCACAACACAATTTAAGAAGGAAAAACGTTCATGCTACAGATTTGGGAGCATAAGACATACTTCAGAATTTGACACATTTTCTGCCATGAAAGGTGGATATTTCAAATGTTAGAAATTAGTGCATTTTTTCAGAGTATGCAAGCATGAGGGGCAGAACGGGAGCAGATAAGATGTTAATGCAGTGAGAGATGTTCAAAATCAGTATCATGACGATGAGAAATGTTCTCGTAATGATAAAGTGGAGTATTAGTGCTAAGTGAGAATGTGCTAGGTGAAGTAAAGGAGGTGTACCGTCCTCTGGAATGTATCATAAAGATTAATAATATTGACTTTTCCTTATGGGCCAACTTCTGCTAGCCATACAACATATTAGATAAAACTATTTAGGGAACATTAGGTAGTTGCAAATTGTTTCCCGCTGACATAGAGCCTGAGGGTTATTGTGGGGTGAAGCTACCCATTGTGGGATATTTTGAAGGAATTATTAAGCACAAGAACAGGTCAACTATAGAAAAGGTGAACGTGGTGGAGAAAAGTAAAGTGTTATTCGGATGGAAGGAACAAAAGGCTCTGAGCATAATATTGAATCCCAATCATCCAGGATCAGGTCGTACTCATGGAAGATGCTGATACGGTGAAGTGGAGTAGCAAGCTATCTGCTAAACAGTCAGGGTTTTGGGAGAAAACAGAATACCGCATTATAGGTTGTTGCCCTAAGTTACATGAAGTGAGAAATGTTCCCTGGGCTTTATGTGAACAACTTAAGGAAGAACTTGATCGACTGTGTAGTGCAAGTGTGATTGAACCTATAGAATCATCAAAGTGGCTCAGTCCAATTGTTCCAGCCCCCAAGCTCAATGGAAAGTTACTGGTGTGTGTGGATTTAAGGGACCTTAAAGAATGTTTCTGGATTGACCCCAATCCCCTTCCAGACATTGATTAAATGCTCATGAGCATTAAAGATGCCTACCATTTTTCATCCCTTGATATTTCAAGTACATACAACCAGATACATTTGCATCCTAAATCAAAACACCTGACGTCTTTCATAACACCTGAAGTGCTTTCCAATTTGTACGTATGCCATTCGGATTTGCACCTGCAGTTTTTCAGAGGGTTATGAATAGTGGTTTAAAGAGACTTGCAAACATATTGTTTTTCCAAGATGATATTTACTGTGGAGTGGATGAGTTGCAATATCTATGGACCACATTGTCAAAGGAAAGTATAAAACCTCAAATAAAGTTAGTAGAGGCCATAGAAAATGCACCTCCCCTAGATGGCAAAGAACAGCTCCATTCTTTTCTCGGAGTATCCGAATATTTCTCTAAAACACTTTGCAGACAAGGTGCATGTGCTGAGTTTGCTGATGGAAAAGGGAGTGCAGTACGAACGGCAGAACAAATGTCAGTCAGCATTTGAAACCATCAAACAGTCTATGTCAAAGCTTTTGTCCTTAAACTGTTTGACCCTCAGGATAAGACCATAATTGTGGTGGATACGAGCACTTATGGTCTTGGGGCTGTATTAATAGAGAAAAAATAACCAAGAGAGAGTAGCTGTGTTTGCATCACAGATGCTAAAAGGAGCTAAGAATACATATTCGCTGATCGAGAAGAAGGCATTAGCATCTTGGTGTGGTGTGCAATACTTCAAGACCTAGGTATGGAGAACCACATTTGAATTACGCACTGATGACAAATCCTTAATCGCCGTAATTTCAACCAAGGGTGCCGGGTAAGCAACTTCCAGATTCGCCAAGTGGCTATATCACCTAGTGGTATACAATTTTGAATGTAGCTATGTCCAAGGGACAAAGAATGTAAATGCAGACTGTTTCTTTCAGTTACATTTACCTAGAGTGAGTGGGGAGGACGATGATGATGAGAACTGGGTAGCGGCGAGTGTAGTCGAATTGTGTAGAGGTGCCATTTCAGAGGCTGAGTGGAGACAGGTGATAAAGATGGATGAGACTTTGCTACAACTCATCTAATGTTTGTTTCAAACCTGAAGGCAATCAGATAATGGAAGATGGAAGTGATGCGATTATACAATGGTGTTGACAGAATTATCTGTGGTGAAATGAATCCTGAGAAGAGATGGAAGCTTGGTAGTGCCCATTGGGGTACGTGCCAGACTGTTAGTGTTATTGCATGAGGGCCATGGAAGAATGTCAGCCATGAAGAAAAGTGCATGAGTAGACGTTTGGTGCCTGGGCATGGACAGAGAGACAGAGAGATTTGTGCACAATTGTGTTGTGTGCTTGTGTAGTGACAAATCCCATGTTGGCAACGAAACCCCCATTCAGTCAACAAAAGTTCCTGAAAAGGATGGCAAAGAGTGGGAATTTATATTTGTGGACCATTTAATTGTAAAGCATTGGAAGTGAAGTATGCTGTGGTCTTAATAGATTACTTCTCCCAATGACCTGAAGTAGTTTTTGTGAAAGCAGTAAATGCCTCCAGCAAAGCAAAGTTTGTGATGACATTTTCAGAAGAGAAGGATGGCCTGAGTGGATTGTGTCAGACAACGGATCACATTTCATTGCAGAGGAATTTCAGAAATTCTTAGAAAGAGAAGGGGTGAAACTTCAGAGAACTGCTCTCTATCATCCCCATGAAAATGATCTTGTAGAGTGCTTTAATTGGGTTCTAAAGAGTTGTTAGAAGGTGGTTCTGACCATCTGAGCCACCCGGATTTTTTGTTTTTTGAACACCTAACTTTTGAACTTTTACTGTGAGAGAGCCTCATAAGTTGGGACTCACGCACAGTTGTCAGGAACACGATTGCCTGCATTTAAAGACACCCACCTGAGCTGAGAAGACGCAGAAATTCCAGTCACCCTCTGTGGTTGCGGCAACGTACCTATCTCTGGTGGCTATTTTGGAGACTGTTGTTGACAATCGCATTGTCTGGGCAAAATCCAATCTAAGATGGCGGCCGCCAGAATGCCCAGGATCAGCGCACCAGTCTTTTGCCACTGTTCTTGTGCAGCAGTCTTCCTCTGGCGCGCTCGCACTTTGCACTGTGCACTTCAACTGTTATCTAGGAGGAAAACAGTGTCTCAGTATAGCGCTCGCTCAACGAGCGTATTTCTAGTGAGAAATTCTTGATTTTTGGTCTCCACCCTCGCGGAGCAGTGTGTACACGCCTGGGGTATTCCCCATTTTTGTTTAGATTAGCGTCTCGAGCCTTTCTGTGGAAAAAGTCTGTCAGTGAAGAACAAGCCGGTCTGAGAAGAGCTGAAATTCAGAAGAAGCTTTCACAACGCAGAACTTCTCAAGGACAGTAAGATTAGAGCTAACTCAGAGAACTGTTAATTCTTGTATGGACTTTAACCATAAACTTTTCCTGTAATTCTTCAAGCATTTATTGTGAATCCTTTCTCCTCCCAATTTTCAGAATCCTATTCCTGTTTGAGTGATCTAATATTATTTCTACATCCACGCCAGGAATTTGGTCAGCGCAAGTTAAAGAATATTTCCAGAATCACTCATAGAGAGAAGCTAGCCCACAAGTAATTCAGGTAGATGAGAGAGAGTGGGAGATTAGCCAGAACTAGGGTAACTAGAGTAGGACAGTTAAACTAATTGTTTGTTATTTCCCCTACTTGTCTCTTCATCTCCTCTTCTGCATAGAACACTCGTAATGCACACACACTGAAAAGCAGCAAGCAGAGGGAGGTTGACTGCTACCTGAAACTGGAGGCAGTCTCTCTTTTTCATTCCCATTCCCCTTTCCCCCTGGGTGTGAGTATGGACATATTGTTCCTACTGACAGCCGTGGTAGGGATTGAGGAGTTTGTCGTCTGCTCCCGAAGATTCTGGCACGCACGTGAGATTCCTGACAACAGTGAACTCATGATGAAAGAGACTGCATGTGGATTTTACCGGTGTTCCCCTGGTGAGAGTAGGCTGCTGCGCTGCAGCCGGAGTAAGGGTCACTGGGCTGGTTACATGCAGACACGTGTGTACATGCGTGTGCACACGTGTAGAGGCTGCTCAAGAGAGATTCCTAGCGTGTGCAGCCCAGGAGCAGGTACAGACTGAATGGTGTGGCAGGAATTATGCAGAGCTGGGTGGTGACATGGAATAGGCTTTATACTATGGGAAGAAACATGTAAGGGAAAGTCAGTGTGCTTTACCGTTTTCGCTGAAGGATCACTTCATTATTCTCCTATGAGGATGAGGATCACATGGGGTAGTTTCACTTCCCTAGGGCCTACAAATTCCAGACACGCACCAACGTACTCTGTAACTTGTGTGAAAATAAGTATTCTGCTGAGTCCAAAGCCATATCTGTACTGCTTTTGGGTCATCCAGAAATGTCATATTCCTCTGATTTAACTCATAGCTAGAGCCTGGCTGGGTGTGACCCTGCCAGGCTGGATTAATGACCTTCCTCCCCAAGTTGTAGCATCAGAGACCTGGCCCTTCATGGCAAGCATTCCGAGGGTGAAGGTCTCATCTCCAAAAGGGAGAGAAGGTGAGTGGAGCTGCAGGTTATCTATCAGCAGCTGTCACCTGGTGCCAGGCACCAAGCTGCTCTGGAGAGAAAGCAGCAAGGGGAGAAGGGGGCTTTTCAGAGGCCATGTGGCATGAGACCCCTGGACGACGCCATTTTGAACTATCCTAGAGCCTGGGCAGGAAGGAGGGGGCAAGGGCAGAGAGGTGATGTGTCGCTGCTAGCCCCTTCCAAATTCTTTAAACAGGTCTTGCACAGGAAGAGGAGCTCTCTCTAGGGTGTAAAAACAAAGGTGGGGTGGTTTTGCATAAGTGTGGTACTGGCGCCTCCTAAGTATGTGTAATTTCTTCTTAACTCCATATGCGTTGCAAAAGGTGAGGGATATACACACCCTGAACCCTCCCACTGGACCGTCTGTATGATCCACTATTCAACTGTAACTCTTGTCCTATGCATAGGCTGATATCATTGACATTAGTGCTTTTCCAATAATAACTCGTTGGGTGTTCTGTTGTTCTTTTATTTCATACGAAATTGCCCAGCCAACATGTGTTTCGTAGTGGGAAGTATCCCAATCGACTTCTTCAGGGCTACAAGAAAGAAAACGTGTATGGGATCAACTGATCCAATACTGTCATTTAAAAGACTCAAAATTGTAATTGTGAACACCCAGTGACTGTTTAGGTGAGAACATGTCACACGACATTGTGACCAATTCCATAGAACGATATCAAAGTGAGCCTAAGTGTTGTCCCATGACCATAGCTCCAAATGGATGTGGTCTGCTGAGGAAGACTGGTGCTGGAGCCTGGTGCCATGGGTAGTTGGAAGGAAACACCCCCTGACTGTCGCAGGACCCTGAATTGCGCCAGAAGGGGAGTCCAGGACCAGGGAGCCGAAGCCTGGGCCTCTGCGCAAGGAGAAGAGAGGCCCAGGTGGAGAGCCAGGTGAAATGCTGGTGCAGGGAGCCAGTGAAGACCGCTCCCTGCTGAGTTCACCCTCCTTGATTGAGACTAGGAGGGCGAAGGAAAGTGCTCCCAGTGGCTGGGGCACGCCACCAGGAGCAAGAAGAGGCCTAAATGGCACAAATCGGCTGCCTAGGGGCTGAAATACGGCCTCCCAGAAGGTAGGCAACCTTTGATCTCAGAGAGGACTGACGACGAAGTGCGTGGGGCTCCGCCGCCGGTCCAAGATGTGCCCCCGGGGTGGGTCAGGTCCCGTGGGCTGCCCCCACATGAAGCAAAGTCAGGGAGCGCTGTCACGCTCCCCATGAAGAGGCCCAAACGGGGTGCCAGGAGCCCACCCTGGCCCCCGGCGACAATTGAGGGCGGGGAGGGCCATTGCGCCCCCCGCGGAGAAGACTCTGGGGCCTGGGATATCATCTCTGGGCCCCGACACCAAGAAGGGAAGCCGGGGAGCGCAACGGCGCTCCCCGTGAAGATTGCCATGGTGCCCGGGATCCCAACTCCGGGCCCCGAACCTGAAGCCGGGGAGCGCTGTCACGCTCCCCGTGAAGACCTCCCAGGGGGAGGGGCCCAGGACCTCAACTCCAGGCCACGGTGTGCCCCACGCTGGAGGGGGAGTGCCGCTGCACTCCCCTCTGGCAGGAGAAAGGCGGGGGAGTGCCGTCGAACTCCCCCAAGGTCCAGGGGGACCGGTAAAATTCTCTGTGTCTGCCCGCAGGATTGGGCAGACCAGAATAGACGTGCCGGGTCCCGCTGCAGCACGCGAGGGTGCTGGCCAGTCGTGGTGCTGGGGGGGGCGCCGGCAGTGGGGTCCCCGAGTGGCTCTCCAATGAGGAGGCAAGGCAGGGTGCCCGGGTGGGACCGGGCCCCCGAAAAGAGAAGAGCGCCCAGGGGTGGGCTCCCCGAGCCACGCAAAACTCACCTGGCACAGGAGGGGTCCGGGTGGGACCGGGCCCCCCTATGAGGGGCTAATGCAGCACAGGGCCGCCATCACGTGCAGCACGTCTCACTCCGGAGCAGCGGGACAGCCGCTCATCAAGAATGCACTCGATGGGGAAAAAGTGCCCCATAATGCCTTGCAGGCCCAGACCAGCCTGCAAGGCAAAGCAGCTTTTTCTCGGCTTTTGGTGGGCCCAGGAGGATGGGGTCACTGTGAAATGTATGCCAAGGTGCAGGGGAAGCTGCAGGAGCAATGCAGCCTCCCCCAGCACGAAAATGGAAAGTCCCTTCCTAAATCTCTGGGGAATCCATAGAAATAACTCCTCAAGAGCTCAGACAGCGGTCAACAGCATCCTTGTGTTGGAACTTTTGTTCTACAGCTGGGAGTGCGTTAGGAACTGCACCAAGATATGGAGGGCTGAGCTGGGGATGTCTGGAGAAGGGCATCCCCTGGAGGCAAAGGGGTGCAATTGCACGAGAAGTGCATTTACCAATGTTATTTCTATTGAGGGACTGAAAGTCACTTGTGTAATGTGAAGTTATACGCAAAGTGGAGTTATGTTGCTGGACATTCCTGCTAGGGTGTCTGGCTGTATATATGTTTAATCCTGTGATTATAACTGTGATGCCTTGTAGGTGCTTTTATTGCAATGCGTTATAATGGTTATCAGCTATGATAAGTACTGTCATTTTAAGTGATGCTTAAAGATGTATTCTTGCTGCTGCGTTAGGTGAAGAACAACCCAGACTGTTAGACCCTAAGATGTAGAGGTGTATACAGTATGAGATGCTCAGTCAGGGTTATGTGTCACCATGGCAGGTGTGCCAATTTTAAATGCTTGTTGAGATAAAGGGGTCGGGTTGCCACTGGGATGATGCCAGTGAGCAAGGCCCTCACTCCAGGTTATGGTCAACCTACTGGATTGGGGGCTTGATGAAGCGCATACATGGGAGTGGTGGTACTAACTAGACCCCATCCCCCCGTGGGAGGGGTGGGAATGTTATGCAATGTCACAAAGTAATTCGAACTGCTTCTGAATATATGTAAATGGTTGCATAGTATTGAGTAGTCTCTGAAAACAAGGTTACCCCTGTGGTGGAGGCACACTCAGGATCGCACAGGTCCAGCAAAAACAACCCCTCAGATCTGCTACCGACGCGTTTCGGGCAAACCGCCCTTCTTCTTGGGCAGCCTTCGATTCAAGATTGATGACGTGCAGACAACCAGCATTTTCCCTCTTTTATTGCTATAACTCTAAAATAGATAATTACAAAGCATTATGGGGCTGGTAGTTCTATAATCAATCAACCCCAAATGGGGTGCCGTCATCAATCACCACGTGTAGAATTTAAAAGCAATTTACTGGGGAAAATGTCATGCGGTAATGCAAATGCAGTTCAAGGCATCTCCTGCTCAACGCTGTCGCTTGAATTCCTGGCGGCCGCGGACCCCCAATGTTATTGGAGTGGTGCCATCCGTGACAGGGGCCGGTCACTAAGATTCTGAAAACAAGGTTACCCCTGGGGTGGAGGCACACTCAGGATCGCACAGGTCCAGCAAAAACAACCCTTCAGATCTGCTGCCGACGCGTTTCGGGCAAACCGCCCTTCTTCTTGGGCAGCCTTCGATTCAAGATTGATGACGTGCAGACAACCAGCATTTTCCCTCTTTTATTGCTATAACTCTAAAATAGATAATTACAAAGCATTATGGGGCTGGTAGTTCTATAATCAATCAACCCCAAATGGGGTGCCGTCATCAATCACCATGTTTAGAATTTAAAAGCAATTTACTGGGGAAAATGTCATGCGGTAATGCAAATGCAGTTCAAGGCATCTCCTGCTCAACGCTGCCGCTT
Source organism: Triturus cristatus (assembly GCF_964204655.1). Lineage (NCBI taxonomy): Eukaryota > Metazoa > Chordata > Amphibia > Caudata > Salamandridae > Triturus > Triturus cristatus. The sequence goes on along the minus strand of NC_140589.1, from coordinate 1,745,653,946 downwards.
GAATTCCTGGCGGCCGCGGACCCCCAATGTTATCGGAGTGGTGCCATCCGTGACCGGGGCTGGTCACTAAGATTCTGAAAACAAGGTTACCCCTGGGGTGGAGGCACACTCAGGATCGCACAGGTCCAGCAAAAACAACCCCTCAGATCTGCTGCCGACGCGTTTCGGGCAAACCGCCCTTCTTCTTGGGCAGCCTTCGATTCAAGATTGATGACGTGCAGACAACCAGCATTTTCCCTCTTTTATTGCTATAACTCTAAAATAGATAATTACAAAGCATTATGGGGCTGGTAGTTCTATAATCAATCAACCCCAAATGGGGTGCCGTCATCAATCACCATGTGTAGAATTTAAAAGCAATTTACTGGGGAAAATGTCATGCAGTAATGCAAATGCAGTTCAAGGCATCTCCTGCTCAACGCTGCCGCTTGAATTCCTGGCGGCCGCGGACCCCCAATGTTATTGGAGTGGTGCCATCCGTGACCGGGGCCGGTCACTAAGATTCTGAAAACAAGGTTACCCCTGGGGTGGAGGCACACTCAGGATCGCACAGGTACAGCAAAAACAACCCCTCAGATCTGCTGCCGACGCGTTTCGGGCAAACCGCCCTTCTTCTTGGGCAGCCTTCGATTCAAGATTGATGACGTGCAGACAACCAGCATTTTCCCTCTTTTATTGCTATAACTCTAAAATAGATAATTACAAAGCATTATGGGGCTGGTAGTTCTATAATCAATCAACCCCAAATGGGGTGCCGTCATCAATCACCATGTGTAGAATTTAAAAGCAATTTACTGGGGAAAATGTCATGCGGTAATGCAAATGCAGTTCAAGGCATCTCCTGCTCAACGCTGCCGCTTGAATTCCTGGCGGCCGCGGACCCCCAATGTTATTGGAGTGGTGCCATCCGTGACCGGGGCCGGTCACTAAGATTCTGAAAACAAGGTTACCCCTGGGGTGGAGGCACACTCAGGATTGCACAGGTCCAGCAAAAACAACCCCTCAGATCTGCTGCCGACGCGTTTCGGGCAAACCGCCCTTCTTCTTGGGCAGCCTTCGATTCAAGATTGATGACGTGCAGACAACCAGCATTTTCCCTCTTTTATTGCTATAACTCTAAAATAGATAATTACAAAGCATTATGGGGCTGGTAGTTCTATAATCAATCAACCCCAAATGGGGTGCCATCATCAATCACCATGTGTAGAATTTAAAAGCAATTTACTGGGGAAAATGTCATGCGGTAATGCAAATGCAGTTCAAGGCATCTCCTGCTCAATGCTGCCGCTTGAATTCCTGGCGGCTGCGGACCGCCAATGTTATTGGAGTGGTGTCATCCGTGACCGGGGCCGGTCACTAAGATTCTGAAAACAAGGTTACCCCTGGGGTGGAGGCACACTCAGGATCGCACAGGTCCAGCAAAAACAACCCCTCAGATCTGCTGCCGACGCGTTTCGGGCAAACCGCCCTTCTTCTTGGGCAGCCTTCGATTCAAGATTGATGACGTGCAGACAACCAGCATTTTCCCTCTTTTATTGCTATAACTCTAAAATAGATAATTACAAAGCATTATGGGGCTGGTAGATCTATAATCAATCAACCCCAAATGGGGTGCCGTCATCAATCACCATGTGTAGAATTTAAAAGCAATTTACTGGGGAAAATGTCATGCAGTAATGCAAATGCAGTTCAAGGCATCTCCTGCTCAACGCTGCTGCTTGAATTCCTGGCGGCCGCTGCCCCCCAATGTTATTGGAGTGGTGCCATCCGTGACCGGGGCCGGTCACTAAGATTCTGAAAACAAGGTTACCCCTGGGGTGGAGGCACACTCAGGATCGCACAGGTCCAGCAAAAACAACCCCTCAGATCTGCTGCCGACGCGTTTCGGGCAAACCGCCCTTCTTCTTGGGCAGCCTTCGATTCAAGATTGATGACTTGCAGACAACCAGCATTTTCCCTATTTTATTGCTATAACTCTAAAATAGATAATTACAAAGCATTATGGGGCTGGTAGTTCTATAATCAATCAACCCCAAATGGGGTGCCATCATCAATCACCATGTGTAGAATTTAAAAGCAATTTACTGGGGAAAATGTCATGCGGTAATGCAAATGCAGTTCAAGGCATCTCCTGCTCAACGCTGCCGCTTGAATTCCTGGCGGCCGCGGACCCCCAATGTTATTGGAGTGGTGCCATCCGTGACCGGGGCCGGTCACTAAGATTCTGAAAACAAGGTTACCTCTGGGGTGGAGGCACACTCAGGATTGCACAGGTCCAGCAAAAACAACCCCTCAGATCTGCTGCCGACGCGTTTCGGGCAAACCGCCCTTCTTCTTGGGCAGCCTTCGATTCAAGATTGATGACGTGCAGACAACCAGCATTTTCCCTCTTTTATTGCTATAACTCTAAAATAGATTATTACAAAGCATTATGGGGCTGGTAGTTCTATAATCAATCAACCCCAAATGGGGTGCCATCATCAATCACCATGTGTAGAATTTAAAAGCAATTTACTGGGGAAAATGTCATGCGGTAATGCAAATGCAGTTCAAGGCATCTCATGCTCAACGCTGCCGCTTGAATTTCTGGCGGCCGCGGACCCCCATTGTTATTGGAGTGGTGCCATCCGTGACCGGGGCCGGTCACTAAGATTCTGAAAACAAGGTTACCCCTGGGGTGGAGGCACACTCAGGATCGCACAGGTCCAGCAAAAACAACCCCTCAGATCTGCTGCCGACGCGTTTCGGGCAAACCGCCCTTCTTCTTGGGCAGCCTTCGATTCAAGATTGATGACGTGCAGACAACCAGCATTTTCCCTCTTTTATTGCTATAACTCTAAAATAGATAATTACAAAGCATTATGGGGCTGGTAGTTCTATAATCAATCAACCCCAAATGGGGTGCCGTCATCAATCACCATGTGTAGAATTTAAAAGCAATTTACTGGGGAAAATGTCATGCGGTAATGCAAATGCAGTTCAAGGCATCTCCTGCTCAACGCTGCCGCTTGAATTCCTGGCGGCCGCGGACCCCCAATGTTATTGGAGTGGTGCCATCCGTGACCGGGGCCGGTCACTAAGATTCTGAAAACAAGGTTACCCCTGGGGTGGAGGCACACTCAGGATCGCACAGGTCCAGCAAAAACAACCCCTCAGATCTGCTGCCGACGCGTTTCGGGCAAACCGCCCTTCTTCTTGGGCAGCCTTCGATTCAAGATTGATGACGTGCAGACAACCAGCATTTTCCCTCTTTTATTGCTATAACTCTAAAATAGATAATTACAAAGCATTATGGGGCTGGTAGTTCTATTATCAATCAACCCCAAATGGGGTGCCGTCATCAATCACCATGTGTAGAATTTAAAAGCAATTTACTGGGGAAAATGTCATGCGGTAATGCAAATGCAGTTCAAGGAATCTCCTGCTCAACGCTGCCGCTTGAATTCCTGGCGGCCGCGGACCCCCAATGTTATTGGAGTGGTGCCATCCGTGACCGGGGCCGGTCACTAAGATTCTGAAAACAAGGTTACCCCTGGTGTGGAGGCACACTCAGGATCGCACAGGTCCAGCAAAAGCAACCCCTCAGATCTGCTGCAGACGCGTTTCGGGCAAACCGCCCTTCTTCTTGGGCAGCCTTCGATTCAAGATTGATGACGTGCAGACAACCAGCATTTTCCCTCTTTTATTGCTATAACTCTAAAATAGAGTAGTGTGTGTTTAATAAATGTACTCTTCCTTTTATAAAGCAAAGTACAGACTGTACAATCAATTATTGAGTGTTATTTCTGCGTACTGGTATATGGCGATTACTAGCCCACACCACCTACCTTGAGTAAGCATTAGATTGCTCTGCAACGCTACCCTCTGAGAGTCAAGCGTTACCATGGGGTGTTTGGTTCACAGTGAAGGACAAATGTAGTCATGTTATTTGTGCAGGCCTCACCGATACTTCCTTGTTCTCCAACAAGAGTGTGTACAGTTGGCGGTAGAGAGTGATTTTGATTGTAAGAGAGCAGTCAAGAATATGTAATGGAGTTACAGAAACACACTGCATTCAGCCACAGGTGAAACAACGTTTCTCTCTACTTAAGGGTAGAAATGCATATATTAAATTGATACCTGCAAGGATGAACAAGGTAGGCCATGCTGTGGCTAACAGGACAGAACTAGAAAAAAAGGTGTCTGATTATCAAAAAAGGTATGAACAAAGGCACAATGATAGCTTAAAAATAAATGGAAGTTGTTAGACCTGTCATCCTTAGGGTGGTCTTCCCCCAAACATTTTCCCTGCTTACCTCCTCTTTTGCTGTATCTTTTTGTTGGCCTTATGACTCTGAGCACTTTACCACTGCTGACCAGTGCTCAAGTACACATGCCTTACCCCTAAATATGGTAACATTGGTTTATACATAATTGGCACATTTAGTGTACTTGTGAGTCCATTAGAAAACGGTATACCATACATCTAGGGCCTGTAATCCTAAATGCTAAGAGTGGGCTTGCAGCACTGATTAAGTCACCCATACAAGCAGCCTTTCATACCTGTCTCTGGCCTGCCATTGCAGGGTCTGTGTGTACAGTTTACTGCCACCTCAACTTGGCATTTAAAATGTTGCCAAACCTTAAACTCTCCTTTTACTGCACATAAGCAATCCCTAAGGTAGGCCCTAGGTAGCCTTAAGAGCAGGGTGCTATGTAAGTAAAAGGTAAGACATGTACTTTTACGTTGCACATGTCCTGGTAGTGACAAACACCCAAATTCGTTTCTCCCTACTGTGAGGCCTACTCCTCTCATAGGTTAGCATTGTGAATTTCTTAATACACTTGTGAGCTGTAATTCCTGATTAGAAAATAGTAGCTGCATCATGTTTAATATCCTTGAAATGGTAATGATGCATCCTCTCTATGGTAAAGTTAGATTTAACCTAACTACTTTAGAAGTGCCACTTTTAGAAACTGATCATCTCTCTGCTGTTACTTCTTTGAGTGCCTTGCAGCCTGTTTCCAATACACATCTTGGGTGGGTGACAGCTACAGTTTGTGATTCCTTCTAGGGAGCCACAAACACAGGAAGGGTGGGTATGACAAAGAACTCATCTGCATTCTGATAGGTCTTCCTGAGCAGGAAGGGGAGGAGAGGCTGACGCTTACACGTGAATAGCCAGTGTCATGTTTCCCACACAAAGGGCTTATTACCCCAGACTGATAATCTTGAGCTAGGGCTGGGAAGAAAGTGGGACCTGTGCACTTCAAGGATCTGCTTTGAAGTCACCCCCACTTCAAAGGCCCAACTGAGTATAAGTACTGGACCTCTGATCCTACCAAAACAGAACACCACTGGACCTGTAAAGAACTCTGCCAGGAGTACACACTACTGTGCTACAAGGATTGCCACTCTGCTTGACTGCTGCTCTGGAAGAACTGCTTTTCTGCTTTGCTGTGCTGTCTTGCTATCTGCTGATCTCTGCCCTGCTGAGGAAAGGACTGGATCCATCTCATTTGAACCCAGAGTGAATTATGGAGCTTGCTGGTATGCCCCCTGTTTTGATGTCTCAGGGCCATCAAAGACTGACTTCCTTCAAACCTGCAACAGCCCCTGGAGTCTGCCATCTGTGAGTCCTGCCCTGCCAAGTGCTGCAAGTCCAGTCCTGGCCCTTGAAGGGTGACTACTGCTGTACAGAACCACCAAAATCGAACGCAGTGACGACTTTGCACCGATTGTAACTGATGCATTGTCCTTTGACGCTATCACAGGAGGTGATCGGCCACATTGCTTCGCTGGACTGCGTTACTTGATGATGATGGCGAGCGCCGCTCGACGATGACGCAGCGCCTGCATTGTGCAAAGCCTTCATTGCCTGTGCGGATCGAAACAGACGCCTCGAATCTTCAACGTTGACGCTTGCTCCATCCAAGGTGCTTTTCGGTAGGACCTGCATGAGTGCTGTAGACGGACTTCCCTCTATTGTAGTTGGCCTGAACTTTTGATTTACCCCGGTTCAGCATGACCTCAAGTAACCCCTAAGCGCTATATGCTTCTTAGCGACAATTTTTGATTTACTCTTTAAAAATTCATAACTCCAGTTCTACTTATTGGATTTTTGTCCTTTCAGTCTTGTTTTACTCATAAAAATATAATCTATTTTTCTAACACTGTGGCGTTTTCATTGTGTTTCTGTGTGTGTGTGTGTGTTGCAATCAATCAATCAATCAATCAGTCATTTGTCAAGCGCACTACATACCCGCGAGGGTCTCAAGGCGCTGGGGGGGGAGGTGGGGCCGCTACTGATCGAACAGCCAGGACTTCAGTATCCTCCTGAAGGTCAGCAGGTCTTGGGTCTGTCGTAGGCTCAGTGGGAGGGTGTTCCATGTCTTGGCGGCGAGGTGGGAGAAGGATCTCCTGCCGGTGGTTGTTTTTCAGATGCGCGGGACGGTGGCGAGTGAGAGGTCGGTGGAGCGTAGCTGGCGGTTGGGGGTGTAGAAGGAGAGCCGTCTGTTGAGGTAGGCTGGGCCGGTCTTGTGGAGTGCCTTGTGTGCGTGGATGAGGAGCTTGAAGGATATCCTGAATACTTTCAACATTGCCTCTTCAGATAAGCCTGTCTGTTCTCTGCCAAGCTACCAGCGAGTGAGCACTGGTTATCTTTTCGTGTGTATCTAGCTTATCCTGACTCGAAAAGTGGTTCCTGCTTGTACACGGTGCAAACTCTGGCAATCAGAAATCCCATTTCTAACAGATCTATTTTTAAAAGGGGTGACTGGGTGAGAGTGCATTTAGGTTCTAATGTGAGCAAAGGATGCTCAAAGTGGTCAAAACCCAAGGAAATAAGGGTAGCGAAGGGGAAGACTGTATGGTTGGACTATGGTAGGAAATTGAATGCGAGAAAGATAAAATTGTGCAATGCTTTGGAACGTAGCATTTGGCTAGAAAAGAATGTGGGGCTAGTGTTTTGGAACGCAATAAAAATGGGAATGACAAACAAGATGTAAAGGAAAATGGCAAATTACGGGTGATAATAGTATTCGTATGGGTAGAAAACCTTATTGGCATAAAGACAATGGGCCTCATTTACAAGCCCATTGCGCCACTGATGCATTACTTTTTTTGGACGCACCGGCAACACAATGGGCCTGCCCATATTTACAAGGCCATGTAAAGTCACCCTGCGTGACTCTCCGAGGCCTTGTAAATATAGGCCCCTTTCACACATCACTCTGTGCGAAAGAAGCGATCTATGGGTGTTGCTGTGGGTGTTCCCAAGCAACATCCATGAAACCTGACACATTCCCAGATGTACAAGGTTTTGCAAAGCTGGGAATGCATCAGAAATAGGAGTGGTACAACGAGGAGAAATACTTGTATTTCCCCCTGGTTTTTTCCACTTTTTATGCGTGCTGCATTCTGGGAAAGCACAAGGATGTGTTGTATGGTTGTTAATACAACGCATCCGTGTGCTTTGAAAATGATGCAGCTCGGCAAAATGGCTTGCAGCGCTGCGCCATTTTGTTATTAATGAGGCCTTATGCATGAGCTTAAGGGTGCCGGTTTATCATACTTAACTTTGGGTATTTAAGTTACATGTAGTATATTATGCAACAGAAAACCTATGACGATCTTGTCATTATGGTGTGCTATTCTATCTACTCAAAATCTGTAGTTATTTTGTTTCTGTTATTTCTTTTTTGTTCTGATTCAGAAAGGGAGGATGGTATGTTTTGTTTACATATAATGTACCGACAGAGTTCTATGTTGAGGCTGAAATTCCAGGGCGTTACCAGAACTGAGGAGATAGTGGAGGCCTGCCAGGGGTTGGAGGTGCATACCAGGGTGCTTTAATATACGCCTCATTTCACATCACATTTGGATGCTGTGTCATTCCAAAACCGAGACCCCCGGAAGCGCTGTCTTCTGCCCCCGTGCCAAACGCACTCATTTAAAAGGTGGAACATGTTGCATGTAGTTCCACTTCCACTTTGCAAACGGAAAACCATCCTCTTCAGGGGCGGATATCAGCGCAGTGGTTTGCAACGGAACCTGTGCATTCTATTGCAATTCAATAAGGGGGGCTGACGCCCCTCTAGGGCCCCCCCTTCAACCAAATCACGATCAGTAAGAAGGGCACTTTTTTTGAGTTGGGAAGTCACATTCAATTCACAATGCATCCTTTGCACACGATGAGTGGTTGTTATAGTCCTAAAACCTGCAATTTTCAAATCGCAGGCTTCACACCCTCAGAGGGGCGTAGTGCATCGGTCCTAAATGCTTCTGCTGAAGAGATTGGCACCTGGGTAATACCTCAATTAGAAAACCTGATTTATCTTTTTTCAGCTCTGTAAAGTAGCGTTTTTGTATGTGCATGCAAGGGATCTGCATTTGAAAGGGATCAGTTCAAATAATCTCTAAATATCTCTAAATCCCATCGCATTCTAACAGGTGCTGAAGGATCTCCATATCTAAAAGATGGGTAAGGACCTGGGCTCAAACACCCTTTTTGTTCACTGTGCTGATATGTCCGCAGCTCCCCTTATACTTGTTATTATCATGAATGCAACAATGGACCTTATGTTGGCCTCTTGGCAACAGGCAATGATTGTGCCCATATCAAAGAAAGGTAACCAAACGTGTGACCTACGCAGAAGTATGAATGGGTAACTGGGGAAAACAGGGGATGTTTTTCACTGAGTGCTTCTGAGCGGCGTGACATCAAATAGACAATGAAAAGCTTGAAGCAAATGCTTCTAAACATGTAATCCCTATAACCAAACAAAGGAATATGCCCCAAAAAACCTTCATGTTAAATAATAACCCCCTTGAAATAGCTGAGGAATTGGTCTATCTCAGCTTCTGGTCAGCATGTAACTCTGTGGGGGCGGCTTTGCTGCAATGGTGAGTGCATCTGGGCAGGTGTTGTCAGTACATAATTGCTTAGGTGCAATACTAAGCATATTCAAGCAGGTGTTTCTAGCATAGCGCTCTGATAGGGATGGGCCTTTTGTGGTGTGATACTTAGGGGCAGATTTACAAGCCCCTTGTGACACTTTTGGGCCGCAGTTGCTTCACTTTTTGTGACGCAGTGGTGTTGAAACATTGTGCCACGTTGCAGCCCATTTACAAAGTGACCTTGTAAAGCCCTGCGCCACATTATACCTGCATCACGTATAATGTATGCAGGGTGGGAGTTCTTGTAAATAAGCCCCTAAGTGTATTCCAGGCAGGTGTTAATACCATTGAACTCTATGATAAGGATGGGCCCGCAGTGGTGTATTATTAAAATACTAAGAGGCTTATTTACATGAAACTGACGCATCTATATAGATGCACCAGTTTCCCTGCACCTGCGTGGGAAACCCCTGCACCACCATGGATGCACCGTATTTACAATACGGCGCACCACAGTGTAAGGATTGACAGATGCGTCAGAAGTTTTGACGCATCCGTCGGTGCAAAAGTTATTCATTGCTGGTGTTGTGTCGCAAGCAAGGCGCAACTCCAGCAATGCATGGGGACGCCTATTCCTAATACACACTGTATCACTCCTTACGCCTGCTCCAAGCAGGCGTAGGCTTTTGACGCAGTGGCGTCCTAGAAGTGGCACAGTGAAAGCCTGTAAATTTCAATGCGTCACTTCTACGAGGCCTTCCCGTGTGGGCATGCCCACCCTGCATACATTATACCTGATGCAAGTATAATGTGGCCAGGGCTTCACAAGGTGACACATCTCCCTAGATGCGTCGCATTGTAAATGGGCCGCAACGTTGCACATTGTTTACGCCACCGCTGTGTCACAAAAAGTGACGCAATGTCAGCGCAAATGTGTTGCAAGGGGCCTGTAAATCTGCCCCTAAAAGTTCTCTGTTAAACTCTGTGGGGAGATACAGGGCCAAATGTTACAATTCTGGCTTTATCTCTTCATGTGCTAACAGAGATCATGAATTATTTCCAAACAGATTAGTGTAGACCACATGCACCAGGGAATACCACGTCCAGTTCTGCACGTTTTCCCCCTTACGGGTCAAATAAATGGCATAGATCCTCACACATTTACCACCTGCTTGGTGCAGGTGGTAAATGTTGACAGGGCTTTTTTTCTTAGCCATGGGCAGAGGGTGGAGGGTGGTGTTGGTGTCACAGGTGTGGCAGGAGGACAGAGTTTATTTTACTTCAGTTGGGGCGAGCTTCTCCTGCACTCTCCATGATGCAGTATGTAAGTTGGTGGGGGGTGGGCACATGAGCTGCCCATGACTCATGCAGCTCCTCACAAGACTCTGGAATAATCAGGTCTGCAGTTTGAGGATGCAATAATTCTGGTACTGCTGAAGGTATTTTGAGATGATGCAGGTGCACATGTGTTATATGGAGTTGAATTGAGATGCCATTCAAATCTGAAATCACTGATCCTGGCCCAGAAAGCTTTTATTAGGAAATTGTGTCATGTACCCTTATCATTTACTGAAGATGGACGTTGGGGCTAAGCCTGTGCCTCATGCTTCAGCCAGGGTGTGGGCCAATGAAGCAGCAAAATATTTTGCGGTCTTTCTTTAAGCTCTGATCATGCCGGTCTCCTCCTCTGGGTGGCACACATGACCTAGTCTCTCCTTGGCTTAGGTGTCAATTTGATTCTCACTTATCCTAATTCCAGAACATATGTTTGTAGAAAACTAGATGCAATGAATAACATTTTATATTTTGCAGATCCACAGACCCCACATTTAAGTGCTACATTACCTGGCAACTGTGAAAGCTCTTTGGACTATATGCTATGCCTCAGTAATTGAAGAGCCTTTATTCCAGATTCGTGTTGGGTATCCTCTCTCTATGATTCTTTAACACCAGACTGTGTCAGTGCACCCTTGAACTTGCTGAGGATGAGATCAATTTTCCTTTTGGTTGACCATCTGATCACAGTCTGATGAAATGGAGATTAAGCCCATGCCTAATTGTTTACTATAACACTAAACACAGATTGAACTTCGGGTCTGGAAAAGAACGGAAAAGGGGAAAGGAAAAAAGAAAAAGACGGAGAAAGGCTGACTGTACAGGAGGCGTCCCTTTTAAGGATGGTTTCTCGCACCCATCAAAGGTGGCATGCCTCATCATTGGGAATCCTCCTCCCACCATGAACCTAGTCATGGTGCGGGCTACAACCCCCTCGCTGCGAGGGAGGAGCTCACGGATGTTTTGTTTGTCAGAGGGGGTAACGCTAAGACCCAATGTGAGCTAGCTTGGTGTAGTGAGGGTTGCAGTGCTAAAAGTGAGGCAAGTTAAAACTAATTACAGGGTTTACTGCAGTATTTGTTCTGGGTACCCTGTGCTAGGATTAAAAGCAGGAAGTACAATAAGAGCCATTAGACCGAATTGTGCTGCTTAGATCGACATGTTTCAGCCTATACCCCAAAAGGTGTCGCAGCTTTCTTCAGGATCTAGTCTCTGTTAGTGCTATACAAGTGATGCATACAAGACTGTGAACAAAGTGTTGATGACCATAACCCAAATGTTAGTATATTAGATAAAATACATAACCAGTAATCCAGGATGAACCAGATAGTTTGATACACCAGTGGTACCTGCAACAATCAGGTTCAGTACCCCAGCTGTCCTTAGCGAAACAGCTTAAGGTGCATGCGCACTTTCAACCGCTCCATGGTGCTGGAACACAGTTGTGCACTGCCGGTAGGACAGGATAGTCCTTGAGCTTTTTCGCTAAGGACAGCTGGGGTACTGAACCTGACTGTTGCAGGTACCACTGGTGTATCCAGCTATCTGGTGGCATGTATCCAGGGCTAACATTTAAACCCACCTCCAAGCCTGCCCAGCTTCGCTGCAAGAATTTTCAGATACCTAGGAAAATCAACATTGTGCTGTTTGGATGCAATTCTTTTTTTAGGTCATTTTTTTGCAACCTGATCCCCTTGTGTGGCCATTTTGTGGTGGCTCTTTTAGGCAACTGTCTCTAATTGCCCTGGGCCAATTCTCCCCTCCACCTGCATTTTAGTGCCATTTCCCAAAGCTTGGAAATTGTTACACAATAGCATGAGGACTCCACAAAAATTCCCAATACAATAAAAAAAATATGAATTTAATGTAAATTTAAGTTCAGATGTATACATGTTCAAACATATACGCAGTCATATGAGTAGGTGACGAGTTAACTATACCTGAAAAAAGATAGGTTGAAGGTGGGTATTTCCTGCAGCTCTTTTTATTTAACCCCTCCCGCTCCAGCTTTAAAAGGAGCCAGTCTTGGAAGAGCAGCTAACCTTTAAAGCTGCTCTGTTACTGGCAGGCATGGATATTGAAGAGCCTGAAATGAACAGGACACGGACGTCTAGTTCATTAAAATGAAGTATGAATGTGGATAAAAACAAGCAACCACATGTGCCATGCAGGCGGCAGCACACAAGCCACACTAATGTTTTTTTTTCCAAAACAATTTGCTCCCATCTCCTCAGCCTTCTCTTTAAATCATTAAATGTATGCCGTGCAGCGCATCAATTAAATGAAGGGGAGTACCAATTCCAAGAAACGCATCATAATTCATTGCTCTGCTTTGATTTCCGGGGCTCATAAATCAGATATCTGACATCAGAGCACGAATTGTGCAATTTTGCTGCTTTGCCTCTGCCCGACTGGCTCCCTCTGGATCAGGAAACAGCGCCCACCACTGACTCATGTCCCTTTGGTATCTTTTTTGTCCTCTTTAACCTTTTGTTTCCACGTGATGTGCCTAGAAGTCTCATCTATAGAGAGGAGGAGTTTGTAATACCGCTTTTTTTTTAGCCATGGACATGCACTGAAAAGCAGAAATCAAACTAGAGGCCCATTTTATATTGTCGTTTTTAGGGAGCAGTAACAGAAACAACAAAAAATGTTTGTCGAAAAAATCTCTTTCTTATTTTTTTTATTTTTTTATTATTATTTATGGAGACAATATGTTTTTATTTTGTCTTGGTGCTTTACAGCAACCTCCTTGCGGTATTTTTTTCAACATATTCAGCGCAAATGCTGTCTCACCAAAAAAGTGTTTGCAAACGCCAACACGTTTTATAAAGAATCTTCTGGGACTCATTTTCGAGGTTTTGACTAAGAGCAGCGCCCAGGAGCGGCCTGTCCCCTGCGAAAGAGGAGGGGCGGGCCAGGCCGGAGGAGCAGAGGGAGGGAGGTGGAGATAGGGGGAGAGATCGGGTACAATTTAAAAAAATAAAATAAACGTATCTGATTGCCGCCTTCTCTTGCTGCATCGCGCTCTTCCGTCTTCTGGGCAGAGGCTCCCAGAATGCAATGAGCCCAATCGTGACGCTGCATAAAAACAGAGGGGCATATTAACAAGCGGCATCGATAATTATCACTGGCCGCTTCTAGCGGGAAAAATGTCATCGCTGGCTATCGCAGGAAATTCTCGGCATGCTAGCGTTGTATTATCAACGCATAGCGCAATGGCGGTAATTTCCCAGTGATAGCGATGTTTTCCATAGAACATCGCTGGTTTTCCAGCGATGTTCCATGGAAAACGACGATAACCTTGCTGATACGACCCTGTGGTCGTATCAGCAGAATCCACCCCCAATCATAAGTATAGCTAAGTCTGCATTTTAGCAGACGTTAGTTTTTGGAGAAAACAGCTGTTTTCTCCAAAAACTAAAAAAACTAACGTCTGCTAAAATGCGTGGACAGCCTTGTAAATATTGCAATGTGTACATCAGCGATATTTACAAGGCTGTACTGCCCAGTGACGCCCACTTTGCATCTCATTAGAGATGCAAAGGGAGGTGTCAGGTAAAAGGGTGATAACATGCGCTAATGCATGTTATCACCCTCTTGTAAATATGGCGATATTTTTATCTCTGCTTTTTTGGCTTTAAAAGCCAAACAAGCGGAGATATGGCCCTTGTAAATATGCCCCAGAGTCGGGATTGGCCTGAGACTGTTAGTCTGTGCCTGCTCTCTCCAGACCGAGAAATGCCGCAAGGAATCTTGCTGCGCTGCCCTGCGTCAAAAGAAAAGGGAAGGAATGTGCCATATCTACGAGATATGGTGCATTCCTCTCCTTTCCCCCTGTACTGGCCCACAATGGGCTGCCATGCCCCAACACAGGCACCCTTGCACCATGGGGCAATGGTGTCTGCGTTGTAGGGGTGATTGTTTTTGTGCTGGAAGGCCCACCTTCCTGCACAATAACAGTCACAAGAGGTGTTTTCCTGCAGCATGCAACACACATAGAAAAGGAAAAACAAGGAGAAATAAGGATATTTCTCCTCGTCGCACCTCCCTTATGCCACCCCTGGGGTGGCATTAGATTCTGACGCATTCCCAGGTTTACAATTCCTCATAAATCTGAGAATTCTTCAGATTCAATGGGTGTTGCAAGGAACACCCACATCCACACCCATGGAACTCCCCTTTCACACAGAGTTCTGCATTAAAGGGGCACATATTTACAAAGCCACGAAAAGCCATGTAAAGTGGCTATGCGTGGCCTTGTAAATATGCTACGGCACATTGCGCCACAGGAAAGTAAAAAAAAGTGACGCTCCGGCCGAGTAAAAGTGCTGCTAGGGGCCTCGCCTTTACCAATATTTAGTCTAGATTGGTAGATCACCAAAAAAATTTCCCAAATCCTGACATTTTGGTCATTTTTAGCTTTACCAGCTCAGATTATATTCTTCCAATTAAGTGATTTGTTATATTTCTCAAGAAATTGGTACACACAGCCAACACATGTTTCAATGATTCACCTCTTTTTCAATGCCAAGTTATTCCAATTTTTCAAATCAATGTAAAATTCCCAAGACCACTGTTTTTAAGAACTCCTAATACATGGCATCCGGAGTTAATAGACTGAGGGCCTTATTTATGAAAGTGACGCCTCACTAGGCAAAAACAGCGATGCGTTACTTTTCGTAGCGCCATCCTTACGACACCATGGATGCACCATTTACAGATACGTCAGGAATTCTGACGTATCTGCTGGTGCAAAAATGACCCATTGCTGGAGTGTGTCCGAAAACTGGCACAGCACCAGCATTGCGTCATAACCAATAGGCGAGTCCAATGTCAAAAGACCTGCATCAATCCTTATGCCTGCAAGCATGAGGATTTTAACGCAATCAAGTTGTAGGAGTAGCGTATTGAAATCTCATAAATTTCACTGCGCCTTTTCTACGAGACTTTTTTATAGGGGAACACCCACCCTGCAGACATTATGATGCAGGAATAATGTAGCGCAGGCCTTTACAAAGTGTCGCATCTGCCTAGATGCGTCACTTTGTAAACAGGTCGCAGTGTGGCGCATTGATTACACCGCCGCAGCATCACAAAAAAGTGATGCAACGGCAGCGCAAGCCCTTCATAAATAAGGGACTGACTTGTTTCTCTGCAATCGGCCGAACTCTGGTTTCCACAAACTTAGCAAATTACTTTAATGCTCTTGGAAACAACAGGAAAGGCCTCTTAATCAAGGGTTGGTCACAATGTTAAGTATGTTGTAAATGTTCTCCTACTGAACGAAGAGGTCACTTCGATACTAAGCCAGTTCTGTGCTTGAGGCAAAAACCCTAGTTGTGTCGGGACTGCAATGAGAAAGGGCAAGAATTAGAGTACTGAAGATTTTAGTAAGTAACAGGGTCACGCTGTCACCCTAGGCAACTAAGCAGTTGTGCACCCGAGCTCCAATGGTAGCATTAGGTTGATACCCATGTTCCTGGACTTTGGCATTTTGTTAGGTTTGCGATTTAGGGGCTCTCTAACAGTGAAATTTTAAGGATTTGTGGGACCCCAGGGAATATATATTTTGGGGGCCCCAGTTTGGAACAAGTTTACCTTTATTATGCCTTTCTGGCTCATTCAAGCCCTTGTGATGCTAAACAATATTGAATTATATGTTAAACCTGCAAAAATGGGTACTCATAAAGCTGCCTGGTATCCAACAGTTAAATAATACCAAGCGAAAGCTTGAACAAGCCTTGATAAAGTTATTTATTTTTTTAGTTTGAATAATTTTTTTGTTTTTTAACTTGCAGCAACTTTTTATGTGAAATTCAGTGTCTAGTTAGCATGTTACCCCCATTTGTGAGGAAATGGAGTGTATTTTATGGTGTGGTATGTGCGACCTCACCGTGTAATACACTTACCGAGGCCTTTAAGTCCAGTAGGTTTAATCTGTAAAACCCTCAGCTTAACCCTGGGTAGCTGTCGCACTGAGCAGCAAGGCTTGCACAGAGGAACAAGTGTTAAGCATTTAAATAGCACCAAGACAACTGAAGAAGAAATCAACATGACACTCAAGAAATATCCCACACTAGAATGAAAAAGATCCACTAGAAGGTTCCGGAGATATAGATTTTACAAGCAATAATGAATCAAAGCAATTTCACTCAACTGAGAACAAGCCTTGGCAATGTCAACGAATTGGACACTTAGAATCCTTTTTAAAGAAAACTTAGGTAAGTGCCAATGCGATCAGTTAGAAGTGCTTAGGGTGGCCAATTCCAGCAGGGAGCTAGTCAGGGGGAGGAGCAAGGTCCTCAAGAACATTTACCTTCATCAGTCCTCCAGCAGTCTCTGGCACTTTAACCATGTTGCAATGGATTCCTATGGAGTGGTCCTGATGCAAGGGATGAAGGATGTTGAAGATGCTCTAAGAATGCTGTGGATGCGATGTGGTTGACGGTGGTCTTCATGCATGGATTCCTCAGTCCATGAAGATAGTAAGGTGGTCCTGGTTCGAGGATCTCCGTTCCATGAAGTCTTCCCCGGTCTAGCCAAAGTCCATTCACCACTGGACTACCAGCCGCCAGGTGCTGTTTCACATGTCAATCATTCCTGAGTCAATACCTCACCTTCTGAGGGTCCCAGCAACACTGACAGCACTCCCGGGCTAGCGAATTGAGTGCAACTCTGTGTGTCAAGTCTTGGTCCTTGGTGCTGCATAGCGGTGGTTGTAGCAGCTTGAAGACTTTGGGCTACTAACTTGCCCCAGCAAGCTTCTTTAGCTGGTGTGTTTCTGTGCTGCGAACAGGAGGCCAGTCAGCTGACCCTTGGAGTTCTCTTGGCTTGACTGGGCTCCGAAGACAGCTTCTGCTTGAGCAGGACATAGCATGCACAGTCCCTCTCTTTGCTATCGACCAGGTGCAGCAGGTGCAGTCCTCATCAGTGCAACCTCTCTCTGCTGGTCTCTTGGTGCAGCAGGGGAGTCCTTCTTTGGTCCTTCTTCTGAGTCAGTCGAGATCTGAGGTGTGGCTACCTGGAGAGCCCCCTTAATGCTCGGTAAATGCCCTCAGGGCAGGATGCAGTTGGTAGCCAATGGGCTACCAGGTTCCCTACCAACGGGTGATCACTTCCTTTGGAGTGTGGCATCTGGCTATCCCAAGATGCACCATTCTACCCACTCCCAAGATATCAAGAACCCTCTCTTGGTTTTCAGACCTTCCTAGCCCACCCCCACCCACCACTCTCAGGGCTACCCGCCCCTGGGCAAACCAGTTTGGGCACTGGTTTCCCCTATCTGCTTCCCGTGCTAGCCTGTCTACCTCAACAATGGGGCAGCTCTTCCTCATGGTGTTACACATCTGCCATTTAAAGGCATCTTCACCTTTGAAGCCTGACTTTTGGGGATAACACACAAGTGACTTCCTGCAGGAGGGAGGTGATACCTCCCTGGGCTGTAATCCCTCATTGTTCTCCTCAGTGAGAGTGGATGGCATGCCTCTTCAGGAGGGCAGAAAGCTGTCTCGTGCAGCAGGCTCAATGGGTGCCAGGGAAGGTACAGGAGTTTTAAAAGCAACAAAGTACACTGTAACAAGTTACATTAATTTTGGCTTGGGATACAAGCCGGGCTTAATGTAATGAGTTGTTTGATACCTTGGAGTACTTATTTTGGTCACACCGTTCATGAGTTAGCACAGCTGAGGGGTCAGCGTGTAACCCTGTACTCGCCAATTGGGTGACCAAGTCTTTCCACAGTAAAATGGCAGTTTTACGTGTTTTACTGTCAGGGCATGCAAAGTACATGTCCTGCCTGTGTAACGTGTTGCAACCTGCTCTACCAGTCGGCAGTGGCGGACTGGGCGACTTGTTTTACTTGGGGGACCTCCAGGGTGGCACAATCCGTGGTGCCCTGTGGTACCCATCTAACTTACACTCACAGGCCCTGGGTACCATGGTACCATTTACTAGGGTCTTACAGGTAAGTTAACCAGTGCACAGGCACTGAGGTCTGGTTAGCAGGCCTCAGTGCACTCTCAGAGTTGAAAAACCAACAGCATCAGTTGAAAAACGAATGGATGACCAAGCAAAAAGAGGCACTTCCTTACAACATTTTAGGAAAAACATACTACTGGTGACTTATTAGATGTTTAGAGGACTAGTGCATAATATTTCAATCAGACATATTTCCTGAAAATGTAGCTAGTTTCTGAATATTTCTAACAAGAAATATAACCCCCTTCAGGCCTGGCTGTCTTACAAAAGAAAGAGGGCCCCTGAAAAGAGCAGGGAAGCAGATGGATGACAACCACAATCCAAACAGGAAACAACCTGCCTAGTCAAACTATATAAGGCAAATTATCTTGACAATAACTTTAAAGCGCTATAAGTCACAATCAAGCCAAGTGATTCAATACAGACAAAAGACAAATCACAAAGCACATTTTATACACAAAAATATAAACATCATATTTATTTGGAATAGTCAATATTTGTAACGGCATGTTCATAAGAATAAAGGGGCACATCAACAAGGGCTTTATCTCTGCTTTTTTGGCTTTAAAAGCCAAAAAAGGAGAGATAAAACTAGCGCCCTATCAACAACAGGGTGCTAACATGCAAATTTGCATGTTAGCACCCTTTTACTCTACGCTTCCCCTTGCATCTCTAATGAGATGCAAAGGGGGCGTTCCAGAGTAAAATAATAGGAGAAATGTCGCTAAGCGACATTTCTCCTATTATCAAGAATGTCGCTAACCCTGTAAGAGACAAAAAAAGCAGCGCTAACCGCGGTTAACGCTGCTTTTTTACATCTGGTATTTTTCTGACTTAGCCATGATATCCTATAGAAGGAGGATATCATGGCTAAGTTTGCCTGTCCCTATCAACAAGCTAACGTGAGATTATCTCTGGGTTTCCAGCGATAATCTCACGTTAGCCTGTTAGCGTGAGGATTTTTATCGCTATTGAGATAAGCGTTGCTAATAGCACGCTATCTCAGCGATAAAAATTCACGCTAGCCGGCGATAATTATCCTAGCGCTAAGTGCGCTTAGAGATAATTATCGCCGGTTGTTGTTGATATGCCGCTAAATATTTAAAATGGATTTTCAAATGCTAACACAAAAATTAGAATAATGATAACGTGCATTCTCCCAGAAGAGACCCAGACTGAATCCCCCATTTAGACAATCTCACACTACATACAAACCATTCAATTTGCATATATCAATCATCCATAAACATACAACAGAAATTCAATAAAATCAAAAAAATGAAATGAAAGAGGGGAGGAAACTAAATAGACTCCCAAGGCAAAGAGATTCAAAATGTGATCACATGTAGCACGGAACGAGGCTCATAACCCCAACAAATTATTACAAAAGATAAAAATCTCTTCTGCAGAGTCCTCTATGCCTCATCAACAGCATCAGACTGGGAACATAAACTGGCCCTGGCAATTTATGCGGACCATCCCCCCGGTGGGGAGTGAGGGGCGGGCTGCTCGTGGAAAACACTGGAGCTATGCTGCAAAACCGGCCCCCGGTAGCAAAAAACCAGCACCCACCCTGGCGGCCCTGCACCTCAAATAGCCATACTGTTCAGCAAATAACTGGTCAAATATGAAGGAAAATGCCCTATTTGCAGAAGATAAACGGTATGGCAGAGCCACTGTCCATTATTCTAGAGTTGGTAAAGTTAGAGATAACAATCGACTGGAATAATGGTGTCCAAGAATCAGCGCTTTAAAATTATTGATGAGATATTTTGCCTTTATACAATTTGACTAGGCAGTTTGTTTCTCGTTTGGATCATGGTGGTCTTGCAACAACAGTGTAAATCAAAGCGCGGCTCTGAGGATTTTCACTATACATCGGTTAAAATTTAATAACTTTCTTCCAATTTCTCTACTCCTGTCTTATCCCTCTGCTTGTGCACTCACTTCTCTGGCTAGACAGTTACCTGCTGTCACCATGCTGAACAAGAGAAATGAGATGGAACAGGATACAGGAGAAGGACGGAGACAAAGAGAACAACATAGTGAAAGATGTGAAGTAAAGGAAAAAGGAGATGAAGATAGATTTGATGTAGAAAGATATGTAAGTTAGGGGGATAAGAAAGAGAGAAAAAGATGACGTAGCCAGAAACAAAGATAATGAGAGGTAGTAAGAGGAAGCTGCAGTTGCAAAAAGAAAGGACAAGACATATGTACAGTTTTAGAGTGTGGTAAAGAGAAATAAAGAAAGGGAAAAGGAAATGTAGAGAGATGCAGAGGAATGCAGTTCTTCACTTGGTGAGGTAAAGGTAGAAGTGATGTAGAGAAATACGTGAATTTCAGAGAGGTAAAGGTAGGACGAGGTAGGGTAGACAGAATGACTTAGGGAATAACAAATAGATGCAATGTAGAGATAGAGAGGATAATGATAAGAGTAATACAAAAATGGATCAGGTCAAGAAAGCAATGAGGAAGACAGAAAGGCAGAGAGAGATCAAAAGTATAAAGATAAATGTGGTACAGAGCTAAAAAAAAGTTGAGACACATAGAAATAGGGAATGAGTGATGAAATGTATACACAGGTATAGAGTTGTGAGAGGAAGAGATGGCGAGGTAGAGTGATCTATTAAGAAAGAAGTGGCTGAGAAGGATACTTGAGGTGGAGATGTGAGTTGAAATGGAGAAGGAAGTCCACAGAAATATATCTGTTTATGTGAGAGAGAAAAAGACAATGGGAAGTTGATGATAGAGAAAAAGAGGTAAAGAAATAGTGGTAGCCAGAATAAAGTATGGGGCATATCATCAACAACCGGCGATAATTATCGCTAAGCGCACTTAGCGCTAGGATAATTATCGCCGGCTAGCGCTTGTTTTTATCGCAGAGATAGCGTGCTATCAGCGATGCTTATCTACAGAGTGATAAAAATAACCGAGTTAGCTGCCAAATGTGCAAATATCCCTGGGATTCCAGCGATAATCGCACAACGTTTGGCGCTACGTTGTTGATAGGGCAGGGCATACTTAACCATGATATCCACCTTCCATTGGATATCATGGCTAAGTCAAACTAAAAGCAGGCGTAAGGAAAGTAGTGATAACCGTGGTTAGCGCTACTTTTCTTATCGCTATGCTTGTTAGCGTGCCCATCGATAATTGGAGATATGTCTGTTAGTGACATTTCTCCAGTTATTTTTGGAAGGAACGCTCACTTTGCATCTCATTAGAGATGCAAAGGGAGGCGTAGGGGAAAAGGGTGCTAACATGCGATTATGCAGGTTAGCACCCTATTGCTAATAGGGCGAAAACATTATCTCCGCTTTTCTGGCTTTTAAAGCCAAAAAAGCGGAGACAAGGCCCTTGATGATATGCCCCTAAGATATTTATGGGCATATTATCAAGAATCTGCGTTAAAATTATTGCCGGTTTAGCGGCATAAAACTGCAGCTAAAGCGGCGATAATGGGCTTGATAATATGCCCGTGAGAATTCCCATAGAAGCCCATGTTCTGGTGTCAACATGGGCTTCTATTGGAATTCTCTACGGCATATTATCAAGCCCATTATCTCCGCTTTTCTGGCTTTTAAAGCCAAAAAAGCGGAGACAAGGCCCTTGATGATATGCCCCTAAGATATTTATGGGCATATTATCAAGAATCTGCGTTAAAATTATTGCCGGTTTAGCGGCATAAAACTGCAGCTAAAGCGGCGATAATGGGCTTGATAATATGCCCGTGAGAATTCCCATAGAAGCCCATGTTCTGGTGTCAACATGGGCTTCTATTGGAATTCTCTACGGCATATTATCAAGCCCATTATCGCCGCTTTAGCGGCAGTTTTCTGCCGCTAAAGCGGCAATAATTGTAACACCGTGCTTGATAATATGCCCCCTCAGAAAGGTGAAGGAAAGAGTACCAAGGGACAACAAAAGAAAGGGGGGTGAAAAAATAGTGAGGTAAACTGAGATGTTAGGTTGTATAGATTGGTGGGGTAGAAAATGATGAGGTACTGGGGAAATGTGAGTTAGAGAGAGAAATGAGATAAAGAGGTGGGCGCAGCGAGATAGCGAAAGGGCTGAGTGAGAGGTAGAATCAGGTATGGCAGCAGTAAAGTAGATGGAAGAGAGGTAGAAGGAGGTCAGATGGAAAAAGAGCAGTGAGGTCCAGAGATGAGATAGCGGGAGTTGAGGTGGAGGTAGGGGATCAAGAGTGATAGATATGGATGTAGGCGTAGAGAGTGTTAATGAAAAGGACACGGCCATGAGAGAAAGGTAGAGGGAGATGAATTTGAGTGAGGTATATTGGGTATATTGAGAGAGAGAGATGAGTCAGACAAAGGTGAGAGTTGAAGAGAGCAAAGATTGAGAGGGTGGAGATCCATAGAGAAGTATTGAAAGAGATATGTTAATAGTGAGAATTAGGGTAAAAGAGATGATGTGAAGTAAGGAGAGATAACACAGAAGATTATTTTTCAATGTAATTGCCACCAACTGCCAGAGAGTGTGAGGATTAGGGCCTGACAGGCCAGGCATGCACACTAGAGGGCAGGTTTCTTACTTTTTGGCACCACGCAGCACAGCAACCAGACTTGCTGCACTGCAATGTGTGAGGGATAGAAAGGAGCACAGATCCATGTTTATTAAAAAGGACCTGATGCTGTTCACTACCCGGGCTCTAGTATACAAACACTAGCTAGTGTCAAGCACAAACTTTGCACCATGGTGTAGAGGTGTGTGCTGTTTTTCATTGGATTTACACTTGAAGCATACTCTTTCAGTACAAAATCCCATGCCTAGACAATTCTTCAAACATTCCGCACATCTTGCGTATGCTGTACAGGAATGTTAGCGAACCATTTCATCATGTTAGTGCCTGCTTCGAGGAGGTATCATTTTTTCACAAGGCCTAGTCTGGCTATTTTAGTTGGTCGAGCTTTGCATCAAAAACTATGGATGCTTGCGCTAATCCACATCCAAGTTACACCCAAGTAACACCCCCTTACCGCAAAGAGGTACAAAGCAACGCAAAGCACTATTTGCTCTGAGAAAAGGGCGCCTTTCCAGCGCAACATTCTTTTTGGGCCACAAAATAAATACCTTTGCAAGCGTTTGCACTGCTTTGCCGCACTTTGTGTGACTGACCTGGTGCAAACCCTCAATGAAACAATCCCTTAGGTTCTGTAAAGCATGCTCAGCTGTCAGATTCGAAAAGAAGCTATTTTTTGTGATTAAGGCATGAAGATGGACTGTCTCACTTACTTTCCCATTGTGGCCTTTGGAAGATGGGGGCCCCTGGTAATTGTCCACTTTTACTATCCTTAAAGTGTCTCTGCTCCCTGGGAAAGGACTTCATTCACCAGCAGGAACAAGCCTTGATGATCCCACTTTATAAGACCTTTGCAGAAAAAAAGCAACATGAATAGTGTTGAATTCCTCATCAGTCAGTTTGCTTACAGAACTGGTTGGCCTTTCCTGCTTACGCTTTTGTAGCTGAGGATAGTATTTTGAGGAGAAATCCTAGCATCCCCAAATATTATTTAATAGTTTTTACATCATTTCTATTTTTCTCTGTTTGGTGTTGACTGCCCTTCACATTTATTTGATGTCCCCAACTCAACATGCAAATCAATTGGATTCCTGCAAAGCACAATCCTTTGCAGAAGTAAAGCAAATTTGGATTAAATAATCAAATATTGATATTTATTTTCAGGATTCATAAAGGTGTGAGTGGGCGGAGTTTGAAACTTTGCACGCTTAATTCGATCATGATAGACTGTAATGTACAGTCAGTGTGGAAATGGCCGTATGGGACAAACGGAGACGCTGGTAGGCTGGGGGCAGATCAAAAGTAGACTTCGGAGAGCAGCACATGGGGCCGATTCACAAAGTTAAACTTGAACCAAAAGTCTAAGTTTAGACCTGACGTCTAGGTTTACACCTAATGTCTAATTTCAGTAGTAGTAACGTTAGACTTTTGGTCTAAGTTTAGACCAAAAGTCGAATTAAGACCAAAAGTCTGACTTTATTATTAGTAAAGTTAAACTTTTGGTTTAAGTTTAGACCAAAAGTCTAGCTTAGATCAAAAGTCTAACTTTATTAGTAGTAAAGTTAGACTTTTGGTCTAAGTTAGACTTTTGGTCTAAACTTAGACCAAAAGTCTAACTTTACTACTAGTAAAGTTAGACATCAGGTCTGAACTTAGACTTCTGGTCTAAGTTCACCTTTATGAATTTGGCCCACAGTTTTCAAACAGACAAATATGAGATTTCCTTCTGCTGAGCCAAATTGCTCCTCTATACTGTACCACTCACTGAAGCATTGGAAAGTTTCATCGGCTTTCCTTTAGAACTGACTGTAAACCTGCTGGCATTGTAAACACAATGACCTGATTCATAAAGAAAAATGTAGACCAAAAGTCTAACATTTCTATTTTTTGGTATTCACAAAGGTAAGTTACTACAAGTAGAGTTAGACTTTTGGTCTGAGTTAGACTTTTGGTCTAAATGTACCTTTGTGAATCGGGCACTAACTTTACTGCTTCTCAGGTATTCAGAAAGGTAAAGTTAGACCAAAAGTCCAATTTAGATCAAAAGTCTACCTTTCCCACTTTTAGGTATCCACAAAGGTAAAGTTAGAACGAAATTCTAGCCTAGACCAAAACCTTTCCAACTTTACTCGTAGTAACTTACCTTTGTGAATACCAAAAAGTAGTAAAGTTAGACTTTAGTTCTAACTTTACCCTATGTTTGAAAAATTATGACATAAATTGAATAATTTCATGTCCTTTAAAAATATATGCATTTCTTTGGGAATAGAACACTTGCAAGGCCATCCATCGTCCTTCCTCCAAGGGAGGGTGGCGCTTACTCGCCTGGTGAAATATGGGGCAGGTATTAAGTCATTTCCCAGGTTGCTTTAAGCTCCCGGCTCTGTGGATGTGCCATAGATTCACTCTGTCTCCACTCTGACATAAGCAGAATGGTCTGAACACATTGCAAGCTGATTGGTCTGCGCAATTCATCATCCTTCCATAAAGCACTGCACCGCCATACCAATAGAGACGATTGTTACATTGGCTTTATAGTTCCCTTGTGCCACATGAATGATGTTCAAGTATAATAAGACTTTCTGTCCCAGCCACCAGGAAGGTTTGCACATTCAGTTTCTCTGAAAAAGTCAACCGCCTTTTCATGATTGCTCCCATTCAAGTCTTTTCTTTGAACAAATGTCTTTGGTCCTGAAAGGTGAATTCAATAAGCAATGAAAGGAGAACGAATGTCCCAATCTTTCATGCGCTTCATTTTTTCCAGAATGAAAATTACTTTAATTATCTCCTTTGAAATGCTGATCAGATTTTCTGCCAGCTTTTCGATACTGAAAAAAACAACGAATGCAGCCTGCCATTTCTTGGCTTCATGTCACACATTAGGTGTTTGTCTGGTAGGGCTGTGGCGGTTTAATCTTTGTAAATGTATTTCTTTTCCACTGTTATGCTCTAAGAAAATTAAATATGTTTAAAAAGTTAAATAATAAATTTTATCCAGAGCTTAGTTAGTGAAAAAAAAATTGATTTGGTCAGTAAATATTCTTAGTAGCACGCTGGTGGCACTGCTGAATGCCCAGGTTGACAAACACCAAGGATGCCTAGTCTTGGGTCCACCCAGTGCCTCTTTGTTAAACATGAGAGTCTCTAGTTGGCAGTGGTATACACCCTGTCCAAGTAGGGATACTTCCTTCGAGTCAGGGTAAGGGAATTACACACCCAGATAACCCCTGCTCACCCCCTTGGTAGCTTGGCACGAGCAGTCAGGCCTATCTCAGAGGCAATGTGTAAAGCATTTGTATATAACACACACAGTGACATAGTAAAAAACACTACAAATGGACACCACTCCAGTTTAGAAAAATAAAGAATCTTTATCTAAACCAAACAAGACCAAAACAACAAAAATCCAACATACACAAGTCAAAATATGACTTTTAAAAGGTTTTAGCCATTCTGTCCATAGGAAACTATGAATGCTGTAATTTTACACACAGTACCTTCAAATGCATCAAAATTCACAAGGCAAAACAGCCACAGAGGAGGGAGGCATCGGAAGACACAACGATGCATCGTTCCTGAGTCCGCGGGGAGGTGATGCACCAGTTCTGCTACA
Source organism: Triturus cristatus (assembly GCF_964204655.1). Taxonomy (NCBI): domain Eukaryota; kingdom Metazoa; phylum Chordata; class Amphibia; order Caudata; family Salamandridae; genus Triturus; species Triturus cristatus. Next base: position 1,745,627,600 of record NC_140589.1, on the reverse strand, counting down.
TGCAGGAGAAGTGTTGCGTCAAATCCGGACTGTATGGGAAAGCGAAGTGTCAATTCCAAGACAGTTCTGGTCTGCAGGTGTTCTGTTGGAAAAACTTGCCGCACAGGTGTGATGCTTGGAAATCTGGATACGCTGGAAGTTGATGCGGTGGCGGCAAACAGGCATTGAATCGATTTCTTCAGCCTCAGTCCCACGATGCATCAATTTGTTTAGCTGCATAGGAAGGCCTGCATCGGAGTCAGTGCATGGGTCTCAGACTTTGGAGACACAATGCTCTGAACTCAGGTTGCAGCAGTTTCTTCGGCCGCTGACAGGCGCTGCGCCGATTTCTTCAGCCTCATGGCAGTGCTGCATCAGAAAAAACAGGAGCTGGAAGGGTGATGTGTGAATTTGATGGTTTCAAGCAGGTCATTGCAGCAGAAACAACTTCCAAGGGCCCAGAACTGGATTTGGCAGCACAAGACAGGTCAGAACTGCCAGCAGTGGAGTTCAAGGATGTTGCAGGTTAAGTCTTCGTGTGCCTGAAACTTCTTAACAGGAGGCAACGTCTACTTCAAGCTCTTGGAGAAACTTCTCAAGCAGGATACAGCAAAGTAAAGTCCAGTATTTTCCACTGCCCACAGACGCAGCAACTGCAGGCCAAGCCAGCAAAGCAAAACACAGCAAAGGGGCAGAACTTCTCCTGACAGCTCTTCAGCTCTTCTTGGCAGGGTCCTCTTGACCCCTTTTGGTCTTTGAAGTTGGCAAACAAATAAATAATTTGTTGTTCACAAGTTCTTGCCTGCCCCAGCCTTGGCTCCAGACACACTCCAAGAGGGTGGAAACAGCGTTGTGAGAGGACAGGTACAGCCCCATACAGGTGTCAGTGACAACTCATCTCACCACTCCAGCTCAGGAAGACCCATCAACTCGTGATGGCTCATCAGGATATGCAGGACATACCTCATCTCCCTTTGTTTGACTGCCTGGAGTGAATGCACAGACAGGCCCCTGTCAGTCTAAACCAGACTTTGATTCCACAGGCAGGCAGCGGCACAGGATGGTTGAACAAGAAAATGCCCACTTTCTAAAAGTGGCATTTTCAAACACACTATTTAAAAACCAACTTCACTAAAATATTTATCTTTTAATTATGAGCTCAGGGAGCCTAAACTCCAAATCTCTATCTCGTCCCAATTGAAAGTTACACCTGTAAGAGGTTACAAGGAAGTTCCAATGATAACCTATGGGAGAGACAGGCCTTGCAATTGTGAAAAACTAAATTGCCAGCATTTTACTATCAGGACATGTAAAACATACCAGTACATGTCCTACCTTTCACACAGTAGTCAACAAAACAAAACCAAAATTCCCCCTTTTGGCAAGTATTTAATAAAGCAAAACCAAAGGAAATGATGGACGGAGTGTTGAACATTGCAAGCACTCACCCCCAGTCAACTGATCTGGGTTTAATTCATCCTCGTTCTTTAGCCCACTCTGCAACCCCAGTTCAGACATGGCCATATGCAAATCAGTCTGACCCTGTGCCTCATGGGAACAGTCCAGCCCGAACTGCCAAGCCTTGTCTTTCCTGGACCGGAAAGAAGCTTCCTAGGACCGGTTTCTGGCATTTCAGCCGTCTTCAGCCAGGCTTGCTTGAATCCAGTGGCAAAGTGAGCAAGGGACTCATGTCTGAGCATACCCTGCCAACTTGGCTTGGCAGTTCGGGTTGGACTGTTCCAATGAGGCACAGGGTCAGACTGATTTGCCTATGGCCATGTCTGAACTGGGGTGGCAGAGTGAAAAAAATATGAGTAGAGATGAAAAGTTGACTTTGAAGTCTTTAAAAGATGACTTAAAGCTAACAATTAAGCCAGCTGATAAAGGTGGAGGAGTAGTGGTGTTCAATACCCTTGATTATGAACACAAGATGCAGGAAATGCTTGGTTTGAGGGAACACTATGAATTAGTCTCCAGAAGTCAATTAGCCAATTTAACCAGGCATTGTCTTGCGCTTCTCACTGAAGCAAAGGACAAAGAATGGATCTGTGAAGAGGAATTCAAATTCCTGAATAATGTGGAACCTAGGATTGCTGCCTTGTACGGCCTTCCTAAAATACACAAAAATCGTGACAACCCGCCCATGAGACCAATAGTTAGTAATATTAATGCACTTACAGAGCCCCTAAGCATTATTTACGTCCCATAGTAATGGGCCTAAAATCATATATTAGAGATTCATCACATATGATCTCACTTTTGGAAGGGAAGTTGTTCTGTGGAGAGACTCAGAGTCTGGTCACCCTAGACATTGAGTCTCTTTACACGAATATCCCTCAAGAAGAAACGGTAGAGGTTGTTCGTAGAGCTATCGAGGAGATAGAAGTGGAAGGAGTCGACAAAAGCTTCATAGTGGAATATGCCAGGATGGTGCTTATGAACAACATATTTCTGTTCAAAGACCAGCTCTTCAAACAAAGGAAAGGTACTAGCATGGGGGCCACCTGTGCGCCGAGCTTGGCATGCCTCTATGTTGGTGAATTCGAAAATAAATATATCTTCAACGAATTAGCACCCTTCTTTGAGAATGTAGCGGGCTGGTACCGCTACATTGACAATATCTTTTTTATCTGGGAAGGTGAGGAAGATCAGTTGGAGGAATTTTTACTATGGCTCAACATGGGTGATCCTAATTTAAAATTCACCTCCCAGTTCAGTAGGTCCAAAGTGGACTTTTTAGATATTTCTATTAAGAAAGTTGAGGGGAGTTTGGCGGTGGAACTCTATACGAAACCGATGGCTAAGAACACCTTGCTCCACTATTCGAGTTTCCACCCCAAATCTCAAAGAGATAATATACCATTTAGTCAGTTTCTCCGTCTTCGGAGAAACTGTTCAGACATTAATGACTTCTATAAACACGCTGAGACCATGAAAAGAAGTTCAAAGAAAGAGGTTATCCCAAAAAACTTATCTCGCACTCATACAAACGAGCGAGATTTTACAACAGAGAAGCTATGCTAAACAAGACTGCTAACAAGAAGAAAGAAAATGAGAAGGTGGTTTTTGTCAATAACTTCTCCCACATTAGTAATAGAATTAAAAATGTAATAAATAGCAACTGGCACATTATTAACAACGAAAAAGAGATAAAACTGGAAAAACCCATCTTTGCCATCAAAAGAAACAAAAATTTGAGGAATGAGCTAGTGCATACACATAGGGATAGTCATGGAAGAATGCAAAGCACGTTAGACAGAAGACCTGCAATAGGAAATGTGAAATGTGGCACATGCAATGTGTGAGCACTATGTATTGAATCAGACAAGTTGGAGCATAATGGTTGCCAGGTCATTTCAAGATCTCTCAACAACTGTAGAAGTAAAAATATTGTGTATTTTTTGCGATGCCCATGTGGGAAGGGCTATATAGGAGAGACAGGTAGGGAGCTTAGGATTAGACTTCAAGAACATCGTTCTGCTGTAGAACCAGGAAGGTGAATGCCCCCTTAGTAACCCACTTTATGGAAATGGGCCATAATGACCCAGATATAGAATGGTTTATATTGGAGAAAATATGGATAGGGGCACGTGGAAGCAATATGGAACATAAAAGGAAATCGAGAGAACAATGGTACATCTCCTATTTCAATACAGTTAGAAATGGCCTGAACTCTAAAGAAGAATGGGATTGCCTTATCAGGTGATACTAATCCCCCTTTATTAGGTGATACTAATCCCCCCTGTGTATGAGTTCCAACGGGACATTAGTCAGAGATGGTAGATACTTGATAGGTAGCAGTAATCTACACACCGGATTCTTTCGCTTTTAGGCAGGCTTAGACGGTTGCCACCAGAGACTAAGTCAAACTAAGCGAGCCATGTTCACGTAACTTAACACCTGAAAAATGCCAGCTGACACTGTTTGAAAAAAAGATCATAACATGTATAAGCTATGAAACGAAACCTCTGTCTCTGACATGATTCATTTTAAGATAATAAGAATCAGTGAGGGCATATGCTTTGTAGGGAACAGTGATCAATATATCTGATATCTTCGTTTTAGAAAGGCTAAGATGGCTGCTATTAGCGACATGGTTAATCATAGTGAATATTAACCATATGTCTGGTTTACTGTAATATGCCAGATAAGAAGATTTAATCTAATATATGTTCACGTGTAAACAATGTAATGAATCCTCTTCTTTTTGCATGAACACTTCACATTTTTTTTGAGCAAGTCAGGCGAGTGTAATTATACAGATCCATGTGGGACGGGCCGCATTTCAAGACGAATTGATGAAGAGCTGATGTACCTAGGGATGTGGCCTCAGTTCAAGAAAATGCAAATGGGTTATGGGTATAGTTATATTTTCAATTAATGTAGGTTGAGTAGCTCTTAGAGAGGATGGTCCTTGAAACTAGGGACGGCTAAGATGGCCGCCACAGTAATAGCAGTCTCTGAGATGTTTTAGGCTATCGCTAGGGAGGGCCAAGATGGTCGCCAGAGTCGCAATACCTTCATCTGAAACGGTTAAGCAAACGCAGCTGTAGCGTATTTCGGTAACCTATCAGGGGCAAGGGAATAAGGAGGGAGGCCAGTGTGTGGCACAGACTCCGGGACCCACGGATCCGATAACAAGTACGAGGCTCCAACGCACGTTACAGAGGTGAGAAGCAGGAAGATGTAAAAACTATTATCCTCTCTCTCTGTATGTTTATGTTAACGCTTACTTTTAGAATTATACTTACTTTTAACTTTTTCCTATCCTTACTCTGACCTCTTTTTACATTTTCTGATATGGCATTGCTAGAGGCGTTTGGAGGGTCTTGGGCAAATTTACGTTCAACGTACGGCTCCGGTTTTAGTTTCAGATACGGCACTGAGAGAGGCTTTCGGAGGGCTTAAGGCAAATGGACTTAACGTAGGGCTCAAAGAATTTGTTTTTGATCAGGTCTCCTGAGTCGATTCGATTATATACGTGACCTGGCTAAAAGGTTTTTATCCTCTCTGTATGCTGGTTTACCCGCTGGAGTGGTACTAAAACATATTCCGGTAATATGTATTCCTCTGCTAGTAGCATGGAACGTAAACCTACTTAGTTGTAGAATTTTGGGATATATTCCTTTAAAATGTAAAGTGATGTGCCACATACTTGAATGTGAGTGTCTGTACTCGGACTACTCTTGAACATAGCCCAGAGCATTTGTTTGACCATCGCGGGTTATGAGGGGGGTGAGGGGATTAGTTTTATACGTAGCCCTGATTGATTAGTGGTGTGGTCTATATTTCATCTAAGAAACTGACAGATTGAGGACATCAATATCTGTTATGTGAATGATGAAATACTGATAGTCAGGGAAATAATAAATTTGTTAACAACTGATTCGCTGTCTCTTTAGACATACTAGAACTCCCTCAAATACAAAGGGTTTTAACTATGGTCATTGGACATACGGATTGATGAATTCCATTTTAAGCAGTTCTCCAACCCAGCTGAATATAAAAGGTAATAAACATTACTGGAGTACCAAATTAGCAAGTCAGATTAAGGTATGAAAGTCATTAAAACAAATAAAAAAAAATATTATTTGCAGATATCCATCCTTCAACATAAGGTCCTTGATAGTCCAGGATTACATGTGGGCAGGTATCTAGGGTGTACTATCTTGTCTTGGTTTAAGGTGATAATTAAATTCAAGTACACAAAGACCATATTTAATAGAAGGTTCTTTAATCTCTATAGAATGACTGGCCAGTTTTTAAATACGGCCCCACGGAGTGATCCCCGCCCTGTGACACGATTGTGCAAGGGTTTGTAGCCTCTACAGAAGTAGGTGTGCTCCTCATTATAACAGGTACTGATATAGATCTAATGAATAGAAACATCAAATAGTGGAAGTACGATAGATAAGTATGGTTGTTTGAATGAATATCACCAAGGGTTATTATTTTGTAAAAATGAGCCAATGGGTATGAATGTGTTGCTTGAAAGCTCACCAGGATAACAACACTGCTAATTTTCCCCAGTATGGGGTAATGCCTGTCATTGGTCAACTGTCTTGTGGAATTGATCATTTTTGGTAGAACTGTACTTGCAAAGATAAATCACTATGTATGATGAGTTGTATCATTCTGTCTTGGTAATTGTACATTATATATAGGTTAACTGCTTTCTTCTTTTATATGTTGATGTTTCATTATCTGATTTAGATTGAAAGCATATTCTATGGGAGATTTAAACACTTGTCCTGAGGAAGGTGGTCTTTTATTCTTGACTTCCACCGAAACGCGTTGACGCATGATTTAGAAGGCAGACTGTAGATTGTGGAGACATTTGTTATCCGAATAATTAAGTATTTGAATATAAATTTCAAGGAGAACAATTGATCCGGATCTAATGTCTTTTTGTCTTTCTCTGTTGATAAGAAAACAATTTTCTTACATGTTCTCCCCAACTTGCAATTTTTGCACATAATGAAAATTTGTTTTTTTAACTTTTTTAATATTTTTATCCTTGTAAGTGTATGTGATTATTCATTGTAATTGTGATGAAATTCTTTTTAAATTGCAATAAATATCTATTTTTTTAGAACACTTGATCGTATTCAGGTGTTGGTGTATTGTTCTGGTGACTGACTGTTTTTGATGAGAGCCACTGTGTGGTATTAAATACTTGCAGAAAGGGGGAATTTTTGATTGACTACTGTCTATTTGGTGCTCTACCCCCTTTGTGGTATAGGGCCCCTCTCTTTAATTTTGTGCAACCTCTCACACACACTGAACCCTGCTCAAAGGGGTACCTTAGGCCTGCCTTACATGTATTAAAAAGGGAACTTTAAGGCCTGGCAAGTGGGTATACTTGCCACGTCTACATTGCAATTTAAAACTGCACTCACAGACACTACAATGGCAGGCCAGAGACAAGTTTACAGGGCTACTTGTGTGGGTGGCACAACCAGAGCTGCAGGCCCACTAGTAGCATTTGATTTACAGGCCCTGGGAAAACACAGTGCACTTTACTAGGGACCTAAAAATAAACCAAATATGCCAATCATGGATAACCAATTAGAAGCACAATTTACACAGGGATACTTTCACTTTAGCACTGATCAGCAGTAGTAAAGTGCTCAGAGTACATAAACCAACAAAAACGAAGTCCAGCACACTATCGAAAATACAGACGGTAGAGGCAAAAAGACTGGGTAAACAATGTCAAAAATGCCAGGTCTAACACTCTTTCTTTCACCATCATACAGTCCCTGGCTCTTTAGCTCACTCTTGCATGGTCTTTTCATCCCTGCTTTCTCCCTTGGTCACTGTTTTTTCTATTTTGATGCAAGTCCATCCTACTCACTTTTCTTTCTCTCTCTTACCCAGGGGCAAGGTAGGACATTGAAAACATTAGTGGTGCTGCCCATCATCTGCAATCTGTGGCACATAGTAAGCATAGGTTTTACTGAAAGAAATCCATCCTGGAAAAAGTATTTTCACTCCCCAAAAGTTAGAGCAAGGAGGAGATTGTAGACTATGAAATGAACCTGACTTCAGGTATAGGGAGATACGTGGAATCACTCATAGTAGCTGGCAAAAACATTAGTTACAAGGTGTATACACGAATTGCTGTTTACCCTCGAACAACTCTCTGACTCATTCCACCCTGGTCTCATTCGATTAATCTCCTTAATGTTAGGTTTATTGATCTCTTGACATCAGTACGCCTGCATGGCTTTAACAAATATGGGTGCCATCATCTTTGTTCCTTTTTTATGTATCTATTATTGCTATTACTATAGCATCTTCTGTTACTACTGCAAATGCTCTGGCGAGTGTTATGATTAAGAAAGACAAAACATAAGTGATGGTACAATCGTAAACATTGGCAATTTGCACAGAATGCATTCCATTATTTTTGCTCTCACTGTGCTATTACTGGCCGGAACCAATACTAGCTGAATCAGACTTGGCCCCAGCCAAACAAGGGAGTCCAAACCCAACTGTGATGCCACATCCCATCTAAAAGGGTTCCCCATCTACTTTACACATGTTGTGGCACTGTTAGCTCCTATTAGTAAGGTACAGCTTGACTCCCTATTACATAGTGCCCTCCATTACAAACCTATGGGCAAACCCATGCCAGCTATGGCGACCCACTGAAAAAATGTAAAATGATGGATGGAAATACTTTAATTAGTCGAATCCATTTGCAATTGCTGATAGTGCATTTTGTGGTGCATTGCTATTTTTGCTGACTGTGCTATTGCAGACAGGGACCAATCATATGGAAATCATTCTTGTTTCTGACACAAATTGAACTGTTCATCTTGAAGCTCTAGTCTATCTGTACCTAATCAGAAGTAACAAGTATCATTCCGGTGTTTTTATGTGCATTGGTAACCCCACTGCAGCCACTAACCATGTATTTCAGGGGAAACTCTGTAACAGAGATGGTACGCAAAGAGAGGTGAAAATAGGAGATGAGCTGTTGGTAACCGAAAGGTATGGGAGTTGTTAACATGGGGACTTAACAGAATCAACTGCAATATCAGCAATCCAAGGCATAGAAGAGAAGTACACATGACACTTGCATCAGTCCTTGCCTGATTTCAAAATATCAAAGACATATGGTACGCACTCAGGAGAGCAAGTGAATTGATATGATGGAAGATGTTTAGCAAGTAGAAGACCTGCGGGTTTGTCATTACTATATTATGATAGACATGCCTAATCAAGCTTCATCTGGATTTGTGTGTGCTTTTTTAGAGACCAAACACTCTAAAAAGGAAATAACACAACAAAAAATGTATGAAATTGGGTTATTGGTTGAGGTGGATGGAAGCCTCACTCAGGCAATAACCACAATCCTTGTCAGGGTGAACCATAATAGTCACTAAATCAACCTGTACTTAACCCTATGGTAACTTCGCTCAAAGAAGTCAGTCTTGATTAGAGGCAGTGTGTAAATATTTATGCAGCACACAAACAGTAATAAGGTGAAAACGCAACTCAATCAAAATCCAAAACAATTTATAAAATTAGAGTTAATTTTTGGAGAAAATAAATGAGACCAGAACAACAAAAATCTGATCTGTAGAACCGGAGATATGCAATTTCAAAGTTTTTAGTAGATATTTCACCTCAAAGCAGCACTCACAGTGATCTGGTCGTGCTAGGCAAGGGAAAGTTGCAAGTTCATGACGACTGTGATAGAGTGTGGGCCACATACAGTGACTAGGTTAGTCCCTCTGAAAAAGTTACTTTCTCAAAGTACGGTGTGAAGAGTTCTGTTTGTGGCGGAGTAGGCCGCGAGGAGCAGGGAGAGGGCACGGATGGTCATCACTGTAGCACGAAGAGCAGGCCGGGTGGCGCAGGTTGTCATTGCTGAAACATGAGGAGCTGGTCAGGCATCACAGACGGCCATTGAGCGTGGACAGTCGTTACAGTAGCGCGAAGAGTCGGGCTCACCGGAACTTTGCGTTGGCCGTCATCGTGGGCAGCAAGGTCTTGCCACAGACAGGCCAGTTTGCTGCCGCAAAGAAGCCAAAACTTTATGATTTCACCTACCTTTTCAGGAGGAGCTCAACTCATGTCAGCCAAGGGTCTAAGATCTGGGGAGATGCCTATTGGGGATCCTGAGCTCACTCCTGCAGAAGCCAGCAGGGCTCAGGCTAATCCAGTTGCAGGTCCCGACTAGCCAGTTCAGCAGCTTGGCTGGGCAGTTGTGTGGAGACCTCTGAAGCGTGTTATGTCCCTCACAGGAGGTCAGCCAATTGACCCTTGAAGTCACTCAGGTTAGCCTAGGATGAAGGGAGCAGGTCCAGTCTTCCTTCTCAAAGAGCAAGGCAATCCTCAAGCAGCAGGGTGGTCCTTTGGTAGCAACAGCGCTGTCTTTCTACTGCAATGTCCACAGGTCCAGGGGTGTACTGGAGAATTGTTCTGAGGGTCCAATATTTATACATGGTGCTAACCTTTGTGTGTAAGGAGAGACCCTGTCCTAACCCCACATCTGGTTCTAGAAAGTTTTTCCCTTCCACTGGCAATGCTCCAAGAAGTCTGGGGTGACAAAAAACTGGTGTCCTTTGACATAAAAGTGGGGCAGGACACAGCTCTGCCCTCAGACAACCTGGCAGGATGGCCCATCCTGCCCACACCTAGTCCTTTTTTGTTACTGTCTAGAAGCAATACACAAACCCCAACAGCAGAGCCACTCACAGTCATGTGGCCCAGGACACTGGCTGAAGGCACAAATGAAGTCAGAATTATGACTTAAAATCTGTGTTTACCATTAAAGCATTTTAAATGACAAGTCACTGGAGGGAAAACAGTTTATTTCTATCTGCTCCAAATATAAAGTTATCACTTATTAAATGTAATAAGGTAACCCAGTGTTAGTCAATTAAAGAGATAGGCCTTACAAAACTGAAGACTTTAGGAGTTTTTCACTGACAGGACATTTTCAACCTTAAGTACAGATGTCCTAAACTTTGAATACAGCCCTTTGGGCCCTACTTTATGAGTGATTTATATGCATTATAAAGGAAGGTTTAGGCCTGGCAAGGTCGAATTAGCTGTTTAAAACTGCACCATAGGCTGCCGTGGCAGGCTTGAAACATGCTTTATGTGTTTGCATTAGTGGGTGTCACAATGCGAGCTGCACACCCACTAGTAGCATTTAATTTATAGGCCATGGGTACATGTATTTCAATACACTAGTAAATTAAATGTGCCAATCAGGTAGATGCAAATTGGACCATGTTTTAGGGAGTAAGCACAAGCACTTTCTCACTGGTTAGCATGAGTTCCTATGCCAACAAAAACGTGTTCATCAACAAAAAGCAAAAATCTGGGGCGACCCTGTAAAAAAAGCCAGGTCCAACAGAAACAATGCAGAGTTTTGGTATCACCACCTAATTTGTGCACTCAGGAATGCACAGAGTGCTTCATTTCCAACTTCTCATAAGCTTTTAGTTAGCATTTTATCACAACACTTTCAGAATACAGCATTATAAAACTTTATGAGACTGTGTTTCAGGGTCATTTTCCTGCGAACTGCATTTTCTGCAGAACTGCTAAAGGCTTAATACTAGGAGTGAGAAATTTGCACTATTCGCTTTTACGTAATTGTACAAATGTTTGGGAAAACTATGGAAAATTACACTTAATTACGTAAAATGCAAATCAGTCAATTAGTTCTATATTGCAGTGTTAAATGCACCCTATAATCAATTTCTGAGGCAAGGGTACATTTTGCCGTACATAAATAGCGTCTAAAATACAATTGGCGCAAGCAGCATCCACTCTCATCCTAGCTGTTTGCCTTATTACCAAGCACTCATTTTAGAATTTTGTTTGAACAGGGCAGAATTATGCGATGTGGCGTAATGGTGTAAATTTGGGAATTCCGCACAACAAGCATAACTCTAAATTCCCCAAATTACACAAATTACACAGTCGCAATTTAAATATTGCACGGGTATAATTAATACCCAGGATGCTGCAGTGTCCTTCATCTAGTAGGCAGGTCACATCATACCCTGCTAATATATCTCAGTGGGTTATGTAAAGACTACAAATATTTGCATGTAGCTTGAAGGGCAGGAGATTGAATCTCTGCTCAAACTCAATTTTTCATTGGCTTGAGATTTTTTCAATGAGTGCACTTGTATTAATTGTAATTGATACTATAATTATGCTCCTAGGCATATAGTACATCCCACGAATGGCATGGCCTAAACTGAAAACAGAACGCAGCTAAAGCTGAGAGGTTATTTTTCACTTGGTGTTAATTGCAGGCGAATCCCAGGCCGAACTTCTCATTGGATGATCAACTTTGATTTAGCAGGCACAGTGGGAATAGCCACGGAATTATACATTATTACTGTGGCTACTCTGATTGCCAAAAGAATATGCTGTTTCAGCAATTCTGATTGGCCATACTTTCAACAAGAATAATTCTCTGTATTAGGACCATTCTGACTTAATAGTTTTTCACACAAATTCCACTCTCCTGACAGGCTTAAAAAAAAGTTCATGTTATCCTCCCTGCACCCAGCTGCCCATGCAGAAGTGTCTTTTGTCTCTTGCATACACATCATCTTAACTTTATCTCTGGGAGTAAATAGCTTTTTCAGAGATCCTGAGAAAGTAGATGGCTTTTATATCAATGTATGCCTCGCGAGACTCACAGTTAGTCTGTGGATTGACACTCTGTTTGTCTCTTCTGCTTCTGGCGTTGTTTGTCTTTGGAAAGGTGAGAGGGCTTTGTCTGTACCCAGCTGGGATCCTTGTGACGTCGTATACCTTCAGCCATCCAGGACACTTCATTAAAAACCCTTTATAGAAAGCTTCACTAGATGTGCATGAAGGTTGGTGGTTACAGGGAGGATTAATTTCAGGTGTGGTGGGCTCCGGGGTCGACTCTCTATGTTTCTAGTTCTTTTTCTATTTGCAGATTAAAGGTTTTAGTCTGTCTGTAGAGCTTAAATCCACAATATTAATATAGATAAAATACAGGCAGCTGGTAACTCTAGTTCCAGGGTCAGTGGTGAACCAAGGACAAATTAGCGAATCGTTCCCCAGGCATAAGTCAGATATGCATCTGGAACAGTCATGATGCGTGCATGCTCACCTTATGCAAGGTTCACAAAAGTGTTGGATGCTTGTGTGCGGGTGGCATTTGTGCATAGAATGCATGTGCATTATGCATATCTTTTGAACAGGTAAGTCATGACTGCATTGATAAGCACGTGTGGCTCATAGGGATTGACCATTGAAACCCAGTACCATCTTGGTAAGCACCTATAAATTGCGTAAACTGTTGGCCACTAAAATCCACTTTGTATGCGATTCACAGAGAAGGTGACTTTTCAACCACACACTCAATTTAAGGCAGGGCATCAGTTACAATGGTTCGCCATTATTATCTCAGTGCTATATGTCCAACTAGCCTCAGAACTTTGAATTAACCATTACAAGAAATAGTGTGAAAAACACCAAGTTTTACATAAAGTGAATGTTCTAGTATTATTGTTCCAAATTATATGCTGGTCCATCTACTATGCTCCCTTAAACATCAAAATAAAAAACGGAATAAACAAATATGCATATGAATGGGTAAATAAATAGTAAAAATGACTGAAGTCTTAATTAAAACATATATCTAAGTCACAATTAAACTTAAGGAACTTTTCCCAAATTGGTTTAAAGTAGATCTCTCTTTCTCTTAGCCTATATGTAATTCCCTCATTCACGTTTGGTAAAGGATCGAGATTAGCGGTATATCTTGATTCTCCGCTAGATTGTCATTAACGTGATCGCATAATCATTGGGTTAATCCAATGCTTCCTCCACCCGGAGGCTTTTACCACTGGTGGTCACAGTAGTGATCGTGAATAAAAAAGTGAGGTGATTTGTGGTGAGAAGGTGTTGTTTAAAAATCTCGTAAAGCCAGTAGATGTCTTTATTGGTACTGGATTCGGGATAAGTTTAAAAAGTTATTGTAATTGTGCACAAGTCAGACTTATTATGGTCTAGTGCACTTTTAAAATTAGTGTCCAAAAAAAAGGTCGACATGTTTCAGCCCTCAACAGCCCCTAGGGGTCAAGCGGGCTTTCTTCAGGACCTGGTGCAGAATAGAGTGACCTAATGTTCCAGGCACCCTTGTGGAAGTGCGGGAATTATTGATTCCTTATTTGGTCGCACATTCAGTCTGGTCTCCTTGGTTTCAGGCCACAACGAGTACTCTAGGGGGGTCACCTCACGCTCTCTTCGGCGTTGGTCTGGGCCCTGTGCTGACAGGTCCCAGACCAACGCCGAAGAGAGCGTGAGGCGACCCCCCTAGAGTACTCGTTGTGGCCTGAAACCAAGGAGACCAGACTGAATGTGCGACCAAATAAGGAATCAATAATTCCCGCACTTCCACAAGGGTGCCTGGAACATTAGGTCACTCTATTCTGCACCAGGTCCTGAAGAAAGCCCGCTTGACCCCTAGGGGCTGTTGAGGGCTGAAACATGTCGACCTTTTTTTTGGACACTAATTTTAAAAGTGCACTAGACCATAATAAGTCTGACTTGTGCACAATTACAATAACTTTTTAAACTTATCCCGAATCCAGTACCAATAAAGACATCTACTGGCTTTACGAGATTTTTAAACAACACCTTCTCACCACAAATCACCTCACTTTTTTATTCACGATCACTACTGTGACCACCAGTGGTAAAAGCCTCCGGGTGGAGGAAGCATTGGATTAACCCAATGATTATGTGATCACGTTAATGACAATCTAGCGGAGAATCAAGATATACCGCTAATCTCGATCCTTTACCAAACGTGAATGAGGGTTTCTTAAACAGTACAAAGTACTAACCATGCAATACCCTGATTCTCCCAGGACCAGTGATCCACTCTCCCATTGATTTTTGATATATTGAGATAAGGAAGCCGAGTGGACCTAAGCCCCTTCTTTCTCCCTCCTATCTGATTTTTGAGTATATGTAATTCCCTCCATTATAGCTATATTACAGGATTCATTGACAAATCTCCAATTTCATTTTCTATTGCTCAGTTCTACGTTGCTAGTGCTTGTCTTTTCCCAAAAGAGATTGCTGTTTGGATCCAAATTTTGATCTCATATAGAATTTGTCATCTAGGTTTAGATAATTGAACACCATCGAAAATCTACCTTTTGACATATTAACACCAGTAATGCTCTGAGTCTTCTAAATAATGACTTGCCTCAGGGGTTCATTAGACTTTGGAATAGTATAAATTATTATTCCAGCTCAATATAGTGTATCAGTATGGAAGGTGTTGGACTTAAAATTCAACATTAGTCCAACAATGCGTCCCATAAAGCAAGTTATTGTAACAACTTACATGGGGAAGGAAAGAGTGGTAACGTTCCAGTTGGAGAACTGGCTGCGGTGTAAATGGATGCGTGGAAAATGCATGCGGGATCCGTCATACAACCGTTACTTCTGCTTGATTCATTTAGGTGTAAGCAATTAGCTTACACCTAAATCATCATTTGAGAGTAGTAACAATTATTCTCAAATGATGACAGGTGTTGGAGGTGTAATCCGTAGAAAAGTAATCTTCATTTATACATGACACATCCTACTACAGCAAAGTTGTGGGATGAGATTACTTTGAAGACTGAGAGCATTACTGGTGTTAACGTGTCAAAAGGTAGATTTTCGATGTTGTTCAATCATCTAAACCTAGGGACTGCGGTATAAAGGCACATTATGGTATTAACTGCGGTGGAAAGGGTGTTTCCCATGAGTTACGCAAGAAGTGTAAGCAATTCAGTCCACTTTTATCAGGATGTGGGTGGGGGTTTAATGTGTGTGAAAATTATTTTGGGCATGATAAAACAATAGAGGATTATTTTTAAAAAACACAATTCAATATATTTTCCTAAATCCATACATATATAGAGTCTGCATTGAATACACATTCCAATATATCATCCTCTTACTTGGATACTATAGGTACACTTTGACAGATATAGTTTATACCTACTCACAAGGGAAGGATTAGAAGCTACCTGCAGTTCTCAGGGGAGCAGCAGCGAAGCTCACGCTGACTTGAATTTCGTATTAGTTTACAACCCTAGTGGTGTGGATTTTTTTGCTGGAGTGAGATATTATAGTTCCCAGGAGCATAAGGGGCGCGTTAGAAACACTTAACACTAGTGCAAAAGACAAGGAAACATTCATGATATCATCTTGCTTGACAATGAGCAGTAAGCTCGACAGTCCTGAGAGCCCACTGGCGCTTCTGTCTATAACTGTGTGTTTTGCCAACTATAAAGCTGGACTTTGATATTAAGGGTCACCTAAAGGGCATCCCTTTTAAGAGAGAGGCTGCTCTCCTCTCTCCCTAGTCTCTGAGTGACTGACAGGGGTGCAGTGTGTTTCTACTCAGGGGCACAAGCCTTTTACCTGCACCCCCACTAGAGAATCCCTCCAAAATCCCTGCTCTAAAAGGTCTGTTCCATTCCCAATTCACATGGCTATTAGGATGAGTGAACTGTGGAGTCCATTGACTTCAATGTGTGTGTGTGTGTGTGAATGTGTGTACTGTACAATATGATTTTATCATTTGTTCTTGGTGGACAATGTCATTCTTCGATATTGAAGCCTCTACATGCACCTCTCCTGTGACTGTCCCTTAAACTAGGTGTCCCTGGTGGACTGGGGAATGGAGCCCAATAAATGCCTTTGCTTTGAACAGATATCCCTTGCAACCCCTCCTCCTTCCTGTATTGTGGCCATCACTAATGGCAACAGTTGTCCTCTAGACAAGTAAATACAATCCCCACTTGAGACAGCTCATACTGTTCTCAGAGAAGCCCACACCATCTACATCAAAATGCAGGAAGATGCTACTTAAGATATTTGAAAATAGCAAACTCCCTGTTAGCGGAAGGCATGTTACTTTGGACACCATAGGAGAATAAGTACTGTCCCTATTAGCCTCTACTTTTGTCAACATTTCAACTCAACCCAAAGTAGGCCTGGGCGCCAGCCCTGGATGTCCTTTAAGAGTCGCCAGGGGTCACAGCTGCGACCCAAGGCTTGCCATTTGCTACCCCTAGCACTGCCTTTGCCATCCCTGGCCTCAGAGGTGGCAAGTTCAGTGCCAGAAACACGGGGGCAGCTGGGGCTCCACTCTCTTTATTTTCTGTCAATTTCTATTCCACAAATATTGAATAAATAAAATATATTATTCACTAATAGTGTAACAAAAATTGAGTAAAATAAGCTGGAATATGCCCTTTCATCTCACCTGAATTAAGTAAGTAAGTAATGCATTCAAATATATGTTGTGTGTATGCTTGTGGGTCAGTGTGTGTTTATGTGTGAGAGAGTGTATGTGTGAACTAACTTTAGTTTATAAGTTAATTCACCTCCAAAGCATGGCTTGACTTACCTAGAGCTGGGTGCTTAGTACCTAAAGGTGGGGAATACTAAACATACAGAAATGTGTGTCCACACAGTGAAAGGTTACAGAAAGTTGTTTTCACTGAGTAGATAATGCTGCGTTTTCCATGAACAGGCCAAGTCAAGAATTAAATCACTGTTTGCTATCTTAGCATGGGAAAATCCGAGAACAATCAATAAAAGTTCATTTTCAATTAGTATTAAAAACTGAGAGTCATATTTATGAGCCCCTTGTGCCACCAGAGCATCACTTTCTGTTACTCTTCTGTGGCGCAAACTACAAAACCATATTTATGAGGTCACCCAAAGCCAGTTTGCATAGCTTTGAATGTCCTCGTGAACTGCTGCGTTGCCTTACTCTGCAATAGGGAGGCGCTCCATGGGCATTGCGGTGGGTGCTCCCATGCAACACCCATGGATTTACAAAACAATGTAAACCTGGGGATGCGCCGAAACCCAGGGGTGGTACAATGAGGAGAAATAACTTTATTTCTCCTCATTTGTTCCTCTTTCCATGTGTGCTGCATCCCTCAGCTCACATAGAAAGAGGAAAACGCTTCCCAAGATTTTTTTGTGCAGTAAGGTGCCCCTTCCTTCACGAACACAATCCTGCTGAAAACACCCGCACCCGTGCACCATGGTGCTAGGGTACCTGCATTGGTGCTCGGCTGTTGAAATAACCCCAGCGCAGGGAGAAAGGACAGAAATGCACCATATTGGATAGACTAGGTATATTCCTGCCCCATCACTTTGAGGTAGGGCAGCACAGCAAGATGACTTACAGCACTGCCCTATGCCAAAACGCCAGAAATGAAGCCCTAAGTTAGTGGTGAAGACAGATTTGTAATAGCTTTAGTGGAAACGTAGCTTTATAAAAGGGCACTTTGCGCTACCTGAGAGTAAAATGTTTTAGAAATGGTTTGTTTCACAGCCCTGCTCTAGAGACTGAATACTCCTCCATGGCTGACTGCTAATGGCCCTCCTACTTTTAGACGATGGCTTGGTCTCTGGCAGCACTACAGCAGAAGTTGTGTTAACCATGGCTACTTAGCAAGACCCAGTCTTCTGGGAAGGGGATAAGAACAGCTGACAACACAAAGGGCAGCATTTACATCTCTTCCTGTGAAGTGGAAATCCCAAATGAAAGTGTCAGGAACTGCAATTGTGACCTTCTCTTTCTGTCTCATATCAGAACTATATCATCTGGCCACTTCATGGTGCTCATGTATGTCCCCTGAGGTACTGCCTTTAGACCTGACCATGTTAGTACACTCTCCAGGATAAAGCATACTTTGCTCCACATTATGTTCCTTTCCTGTTTTTGTCTTTACCATTGGGGTTTATTGTAAGACACACAGAAGCATATTTACTAACATTTTGCATTAGGTTTGCATCATAATAGTGACACAAATCTGCTTAAAATGTTTGTTTGAAGTTTTTTTTACAGTGCGCTCGAAAGTTGCCTGAAAGTAATGCAAAGCAGTGCTTTGCATTACTTTGCATCTGAGGGATGTGTAATGCATGGTACATGGGCCTCCCCATGCAAACACCCATGGTTTTTCATGTAGAGCCCTATAGACTAACAATAGAAATAGGGTTTTGCACCACAAAATAATGCCTCATTGAGGAAGTTCAAATTTTCCTGCTAAGCCAAATATGCCTTTTTTAAAAGTTTTTTCAGCGTCACTTGACTGTTGATCGCTCCCCTGTAGTGAGATGTGGATTACTCCCAGAGGGTGGACAAAGGGCCTAGATGTAGGAGTTTTTTCCCTTCCAGAGCTTGAAGGCTTGGGGACAGTGGCCAGAAACTTCCTGAGCTTTAAAGGATATTTATCCTGTCACTGGAAGGTGTAGCTCACACCTAGACCTGTCCCTCCTATTTTTCTTCATTGCCAGCATGTCTTCAAACCCAGTGGGGGGGGGGGGGGGTACTACCCTAGACCTGGTTTGGATTGACCACAAGGGGTGGGGGGGGTTGCCTATTACCATAGCCAAACCTATGAGTGGGCACAGAGAACTCTGCACAGGGGACAAAAAGCTCTTTTTTTCAATTTTTATTTTTCTCCAACTTGGCAATACAGTTGGCAACTATGTAACAGTGCAATTACATTGACATAACAATAGAAATTACCAAGGCATTATCATCCCTGCATTTCAGCCCAAAATGCGGCCTAGAATGGAGCTGGCTGCATACCAATAACCATGGCATTTTTTAAGTCGCATAGATTTTTAAAGGACTTAGCAGGAGCTTACTTTTAAATTTGCCCGGATGGTGTGTGGATCAGAAGAGATGGACTGTAGAATATTATATGTCTTTGCAAGTTCACTGTGAGCAGTTACAACAAATTGCCAGCTTTCTTAATATTAATCATGTCCCAAATCTCATTCCTATTTAGCCTTAAGGAATGTCCATTTCACATCCATCTCACCTAATATCATATTGGAAACGCGGATAATTGTTAAGGCAGGACAGAAGGTTTTAACCAGCACTGTGGGATACTCAGACCCAAGAAAGCTAAATAACTTCAGGTAGGTCAAAACATCCATTGATGTAAGGTTGCTATCACCCAGGTATTCCACTAAAGTTTTAAAGCATGCATTAATTAAGATGTCTCCCATTGTATGTAATCTTTTTACGCATAACCTGTCGAAGCACCCCTTTTTCCCATCATAAGCAATATTGGGGATTGGCAAATGACAGATGTGGTGAGTATAGCACCTCTGTGTTCTTTAATTTGCCCGTTTGGACCAAGCCCAGATTGTGAAGTCCAGCATATGGATTTCCTTAGTAGGGTGACTTTTCAATATCATGGTTTTCAGTGGGTTGGAGACCAGACCAGCCTATAAATCGCAAACTGCACCCGAGCCATCGATTAGTAACTCTCAAAATTGTTGGTGAGAATTCACCTGTGTCATGAGGTAAGAACCTTTTCTACACCAATTTCATTATCACAGGAATGCATTCCCCATAATTTTTCCCAAGCAGGATATCAGTGTCCAAGTGGTGCTGGTCACCAAGGTATTTCACAGGCTTTGGCTGCCATACATCGAGATTGCAATTTAACGGAATGCAAATTTACCACCCCACTAATGGTCATATTCTCTAATAATTCGGGCAAGTATTTCAACCGTCAGTGGAAATAAAATGGGTGGTGACAGAGGGTATCCTTGTCTGTTTCCCCTCGCATATAGGTGTTGCTGGAGACATCAGACTATTGACCTCAACTCCTGCATTGGGCTTGGTGTATAGGAGGGTAATCCATTTGATCATAGCTTTGCCCATACCCATTCTTTCGGGTACACTCATATGGAATGGCCATTCCCCAGAATAAAATACCTTAGTGGCATACAAAAATGTGGCCACCACCTTGGTCTCTGGATCAGTTTGGTGTGTAGCTGTGAACAGTGGGTAAATTGTCTGCTGTGGAACAGTAGGAGATAAAACATCATTGGTCCAGATAAACTAGCCATGGCAGCAGTGGGTGTAATGTATGGGCCAGAATTTTAGCCCACATTTTTGTGTCAACATTTATGAGTCACAGCGGTGTATATGAGTCACATTTCTGCAGTAGGTTAGAAAATAATCGCCCCTCACATTGTCAGAGGCAGCACTCCATTTTCAAATGACTCGGTGTACACAGCAAAAAGAAAGGGAGCTGAGCAATCCGCATACTCTTTGTAAAATTATGCTGTGCCATTTCGCAAGGATTTTATCACTGCTTTAATTTCCTCAAGAGTCACTTGGGAATTTCAGTCTTGGAAACCAGGTCTATCAATTCAGTGGGGGACAGCCACCATGTTCTGTGTAGGTGAGCAGAAGTAGGAAGTGTAAGGGACAAAACTGCAGAGGAGTGGTCTGAATAGGTTCCACGGATATGGGAGATGGATATTTCCATTCCCACCACATCTCTGGTCCCAACCCAGAAGTCAGTCTGTGAAGATGTCCCTTGAACAGCTGCATGAAACTGTCAGAACTGGGATTCCTTGTTTGTTGGAGTATGCACCCAGGCTAGACATAAACCACCTCTCTAGTCAGGGTAAGCTAGATACACTCTAAAAGATAACCTGTGCTCACCCTATGGTAGCTTGGCAAAGAACAGTCAGGCTTATCTAAAGAGGCAATGTGTAAAGTATTTGTGCAACACACAGGGTAAATATATAATATTTTTATGAATAAAACACAACCAAAACAAAAAAAAATCCAATAAGTAGAACCAGAGTTATGAATTTTCAAAGAATAAACCAAAAACCGTGCTTAGAAGTCAACAGCGCTTAAAGGTTACTTTAGGTCGTGCTAGACCAGGCTAAATCCAAAGTTCAGGCCATCTGCGATGAAGCACAGGTCAGATACAATTCCAAACAGGTCCCACAGACGTTTTACCTTTTCAAACTGTGTGAGGTGCTTTGTTCGTGGGGGAGACAGTCACTGGGAGCAGGTAGAGCGTCGTCAGTGATGATCCTGCGGATGTGAAGAGTATGCCACACATCGAGGATGACAGATGGGGCCCTCACGGTCACGGGCGGGGATGCTTGCTGTGTGAGGACACAGTGCTGTTACAGCTCGTGCTGATTCTTTGAGCGAGCAGCAGTCTCAGTATGAAAAGGCCCCTTTGTGGTCGTGAAAAGCCCAAAAGCTTGATTTCTGGGGCCCAGGAGCTGTAGATGATGGAAAGCAGGTGCAGAACCCACTTCTGAGGCCCAGAACTTGGAGGGGGCACCTCAGGCAAGGGTAAGACTCACAGAAGGCAGAGTCCAGCAGTACCAGTAGAATTGTAGGAGGTCTTTTGCGTCCCTGAGACTTCAGAAGAACAGGAGGCAGGCTGGTAAGCCCTTGGAGATCACTCGAGGAAAGGCAGAGTTCAACTCTCCTTCCAACAGAGTTCGGGAGTAGCAGGCAGCAGGACAACAAGCAGTAATCTAGTCCTACCAGAAAAGCAGTCCAGTTGGGTCCTTTGGGCAGCACAGCAGATCTTCTGATAGCGGTTCAGTTCAAGATCCCGAAGTGTCTTACTTTAGGGGGTCAGAGATGCAGTACTTATACCCAAACCTGCCTTTAATGTAAGGGGTGACGTCAAAGCAGCTCTCTGAAGTGTACAAGGATCCCTTTCAACCCAGCCTTGTCTGCCAGTCTATCTGTGCAGGGTTAATGAGTGCATTCTGTGTGGACAGGACACTACCTATTGAAGTATGTGTTAGCCGCTCCCATTACTCCCTGCTCAGGAAGGCCCATCAGAATGCAAATGAATGCAGATGAGTTCTCAGAATGCAGATGAGCCTCACTTTCCTGTGTTTGTGGCTGTCTAGAGGGACTGCACAAAGTGTAGCTGTCACCCACCCCAGACGTGTATCGGAGACAGGCTGTCAAGCAAGTAGAGCAGTAAGTGGCGAGGAATGTCCACTTTCTAAAAGTTGTATGCAATTAAGGGGTGGGGCCCTTTGCACTCCTCTAGGTTTGGGCCAGTAAGAGAAAAAATAAGAGTGACCTAGCTGACTGTTTTGAATGCTGTTTTCTAATTTAAACAGACTCGGATCAAAATTACAACTGTCTTGGTCTACATAATTTATTATGTCAATTCTTTAGACCAATTTCAAATTCAGTAATTTTTTCAATTCACAAACAACAGATCTGGAAAAAAATTTATTTCGTTGAATGTACAAATTTACACAATAGTCTAACATAAAAAAATCAAAACCAACAGATTTGGTATTTCACAAACACTAAAAATGAACAAACATTGAATACATTTAGTTTGAAGTTATAATCAAAAGAGTACCAGTCAAAATCAAGAGAGTAACTCACATTTCATTTCAATGAATGTTTTGAAATATATATGCACTGGGGTTACAAGCCAAAGGAGACAGATATTTTGTAAGGCAACAAGTGATTATAACATTTGAAAATCCTAGTTCCCTTTATTGCTAAAGTTGTTTTTCTAATACAATTCTTTCCCCAACGGCACAAGCATGCGGACGCGTTTCGAATCCCTTTTCAGTTCCTGGGATACTCTTCAGGGCTAAGACTGGAAAAACTCTAAAAGTTAAACATAAAGAAGGAGATTGGTATTTTCTTAACTCTGCCCTCTATGGGATTAATCTGCTCTTTTAAAAAAATTAGGAAAGAATGGTACCTGATAACTTTGCGTTTTTTTCATGTCCTTATTCATTTTTAAAGCACTCGTACTTCGATCTGAAACATGAATACATACAGCATTATTAATTTAGGAATTTCGAAAAACAGTTTCGAAAAATGAAAGGGTCTAGAGGTTAAATTATGCTATTCCATTGCAGTACCCAAAGGCCAAAGCACTTACATACAAAGATAAACTTTTCTTGAAGTCTTCGTGTCTATTGCAACCCCGCTGGGAAACGTTAAGTGTTCAAAGTCATGGACGCGTGTCTGTTGCCTGCAACAACAAGCGCGTATGGAAGTTACTATTTAATTTCCGTGAATTCTTCTGTAACTTCTCTGGCCTTTGGATAATGCAACGGAAGAGCATAATTTAACCTCTAGACCCCTTTCGAAATTCCTGAAATAATAATGCTGTATGTATTCACATTTCAGATCGAAGAACATGAGTGCTTTAAAAATTAATGCGGACATGAAAAAAATGCGAAGCTATCAGATACCATTCTTTCCTAATTTTAAAAAGAGCAGATTAATCCCATAGATGGCAGTGTTAAGAAAATACCAACCCCCCCTCCTTCTTTATGTTAATCTTTCAGAGTTTTGCCAGTCTTGAAGAGAATCCCAGGAACTGAAAAGGGATTCGAAACGCGTCCGCATGCTTTTGCCGTTGGGGAAAGAATTGTATTAGAAAAACAACTTTAGCAATAAAGGGAAATAGGATTTCAAATGTTATAATCCCTTGTTGCCTTACAAAATATCTGTCCCCTTTGGCTTGTAATCCCAGTGCATATATATTTCAAAAAATTGAATTAAATGAAATGTGGGTTACTCTCTTGATTTTGACTGGTATTATTTTGATTTTGACTGGTAACTTCAAACTAAATTTACTCAATGTTTGTTCATGTTTAGTGTTTGTAAAATACCAAATCTGTCGGTTTTGATTTTTTATGTTAAACTATTGTGTTAATTTGTACGTTCAACAAAATAGTGTTGTCCAGAGGTGTTGTTTGTGAATTGAAAAAATGACTGAATTTGAAATTGGTCAATAGCATTGACATATTAAATTATGTAGACCAAGACAGTTGTAATTTTGATCTGAGTCTGTTTAAATTAAAAAACAGCATTTGAAACAGTCAGCTAGGTCCCTCTTATTTTTTTTTCACTTTCTAAAAGTGGCATTTCTAAAACAGTAATGGTAAATTCACCTTCGCCAGTAAGGGGGATTTATCATTACCATTTCAAAGATATGAAAAATGAAAAAGCTGTTCCTCTGTGATCACGAATTAACGCTTAAAAGTTTATCAAGGAATTCCCAATGCAAACCTATGAGAGGGATAGGCCTCACGGAAGTGAAAAACAAAATAGGCTGTTTGTCACCACCAGGGCATGCAAAACATTAAAGTACACTTCCTATGTTTTATTTACAAAGCAACCTTCCCCCAGGGGTGCTAAGGGCCTACATTATGGGTGACTTATATGTAATAAAGAGGAGTATTAAGGCTTGGAAAGTAGTTTTAAATGCCAAGTCGAAGTGGCAGCAAACTATCCACACAGGTACTACAGTGGCTGTCCTGAGACAGATTTGAAAGGCTACTTCTGTGGGTGGCACAATTAGCGCTGCACACTCACTAGTAGCTTCGAAGTACAGGCCCGGCGTATAAGGTATACCACTTTACAAGGGACTTACCAGTATCTCAAATATGCCATTCAGGTATACACTAATGTCATCATATTTAAGGGAGAAGCACATGCAGTTTAGCACTAGCAGTGGTAAAGTGCTCAGAGTTCAAGGCCAACAAAAAAGAATTCAGCAAAAAGAGGAGGAGGAAGGGTAAATGTTTGGGGTGACCCTTCAGAAATTGGCTTTTTCCAACAGAAATGCAAACTCTTTTGAGAAAGGATGTAATGTACAATGGAGATCTAGTAGCTTATATTGATAATGACATCCACAGCACATGTCTAGTGGTATTAGCTCATGTGCTGTTTAGCCCTGGTCTCCATAATATTGTACGGGTCAGCTATATTAAGAGCTTTCGTTTCATGAATGAAAAAGGTAGGGTTATCAACATTTGTGACATATAAATTTATTATAGTGGCAAGAACAAAACAGAGAAGACCCTGCAGCAGTAGAAACCTGCCCTCAGTATCTGTCTCCAGTCCCAAACGCTTAAATGGTGTCCCTTACTTCACTAGGTTAGCTACAGCTGTGGAACAAGATGAGAAAGAAGAAAAGTATTAATGTTATGCCCATCTTTGCCAGAACTGGTATCTATTGTTAGGAGTCAAGTGAGTTTCTTTAAGTAATATATTCCAATGTTGTTTCTGTTAATGTACACCGCAATTAGCCACACCCCTTATGTTCCATGTCATCAATTTAATAGTCAGATTAATCATAATCTGGCATGCAGTTATATCTGGTAAGTATAATCATGAGTTTGTCAATGAAATTCAGAATGTGCGTAGAAAAGGCTGTGTTGCCTGGGTGGATTGTTTTATTAGAGTGCAATATGTGCTTGATAGAAACCCCTTCTTGCCATATCCCACATCCAGCCCAAACTTCTCAATGATATCCTAAGAGAAACCCCAGTTGAAATAGAAACATAGACAAATCAATGAAAACTATAATAATTTAACAGTAATCAGTCCTATTCACACAACTGGGAGGCTAGAGAGGTAGTATTGTATTCAAAAGACTAACAGGCCCAGCTCATCACTATATGTAAAAAAAAATAAAAAGGGGGTAGGAGGTCTAATTTCTGGTCTGAGAGGTGGCAAAATATAGAAAGGGAAAAAGCTCAATCTGAGAGCACATTTTATTGTCCAGCACTATAACCCAACGCGGATATCAATATGTGCAGAAGTGTAAGTTCATAGCTCATGCCTATTAGCGATTAGTAGTATACAGGGGACTGGGGGGCAGACCCACATCAAGCTTCGGCTCCTCCGTTTTGGCGGAGGAGTGTTCCCCCCCCCCACCAGCAGCCTCAAAACCTGAAAAATAAAACGATAATAAAACAGGTTAATCGTTTTATTTTTCTTCTAAGGGCCGAGTCTTGGGGGCAGGGCCATCGGGATCACAGTCACACATGGGGAGTGGTGGGCACTGCTATCAGTGCACATGATGGTTTGGCTGGCTGTCTTAGGATAGGCAAACCGACATACGCACAGAGATGCTTCCAACCTGAGCTCCGTTGCCAGGTTGGAGACAGCAGGGCACAGGTTTCCAGTCTGTTTAGGAGCGCGTATCAAGGCAGCTCAGGTCGATCACAGCGCTTATCTCATGCTGCCAGCAGTATGAGAGCAGCATCTGGATTGGCTGCAGAGGAATCTGGGAACCTGTGCTGCAGTGGAGCCAGAGAGGAGCAGAAGAGTGGTGATGTAGCGGGCGGCAGGTATGCTATTTTTTTATTTTCTTCCCTGTTTGTCAACCACTCCCCACCCCTCTACTTTGCCTCGACATTAGCCGCTACTGCCCACATTGATAAACAGAGTAAGGGAATAGCACAGTCACTTTTTTGAGATTCAGTCTCCACCAGCAACGGATGGGGGATCCCACTGCCATTTATTCAGGTTAGCGGCCCACCCCCTCTGTTACACAATATGTTAATTTTTTATCAAGGGGACACCCCGTTTTTTATTCTGAAATTATCACCCTTCTCCACTCTTCCCAGAGACCCCTACATTTTGATATTGATTATCAAAACTAAACCGGATGCCGTATCCTTCTTGCCATTGATTAAGTTGAGCGGCGCCACACTTCTTTGGAGTGCACACTCGCCTATATCCTATTAATTACAGTCAGGTGAAGGGTCCTAAAGCCCCCCCATCCAAACTTGTAGTTCACAAAATGTCTTCTCATACTTGATTCCAACCTGATGGTGGATCCTTGATTCATCCCAAGGAATGCCTCCAGCATAAATCCCCTCCTTTGACGGGCTCTCACACTCAATTATCGGTATTGGTTCAACCACATTGGTTCTTGTTGTCTCTGATTAGTTCACACAATGGTTGATCATACTTCTCTTGATTGCTAGATCTTAATTCAATCACTTCTTTTTAATCGCTGCCCAAGCACGGCGGGTGATCACTTTTGCATGACGGTTCACTGGGTACTCACGTATCTC
The DNA here is from genome assembly GCF_964204655.1 of Triturus cristatus. Classification (NCBI taxonomy): domain Eukaryota; kingdom Metazoa; phylum Chordata; class Amphibia; order Caudata; family Salamandridae; genus Triturus; species Triturus cristatus. The sequence continues at coordinate 1,745,600,420 of NC_140589.1, read as the reverse complement.
AGACCTTCTTGTCACCATTTGGTGGTTCTCTTACTCATATCTCATCTTGGAACACACCCTAATTCTTCATATTCAATTATAGGCTATTGAATTTCTCATTCCCTGTCCTGTTGAAGACCCTCCGTGACGCACAAACCATGCTGGTATCTGGGTCGAAACATCGACGTGCCTGAGACAATCCTGACCATAAATCCAGAGCTCCACACCAAAAGGAAAATCCAGTCTTTAGTGGTCCAGTGATTCATGCAATTAGGGATGGATGTCATTTGAAAACGATTGTTTTTAAAGCACAGTATCACTGTATATAATTTCCTCACAATCAGCACTCCTCTTGTACCAAGTCACTTCAGCACCTGCGCAATTATATTCTTGTATACTGTTTGTGACAGCCTTGCATTGTTTTTCACCGACTGCAAAACGTAAAAAAGTATAAAAAAGAAAAAAAGTAATTCCATCTTCTAACAAGATAAAGTGTTCTCTTCTCCTTTTTGAATATAATACTTGATTTGCTCATGACTTTGTTGTGTTTCTTACTTTCTTTTCTTTTCATTAATTGTGAATGAGATAAATTGCTTGCGTAAGCCATTCTTTATACATATTTAGACATGTTATATTAAATAAATAAGAAAGCAATTCTGTTCCCCACAGAGCCACTTTACTTTTATAACTACACACCCAAGTTCTGAGGGACACTGGGTTACCCCATTATACCAAATAGCCAGCAGTACGAAAGCAGCGTCTAGATAGGCTGTAGGGGAATCTGGGAACCTGTGCTGCAGTGGAGCCAGAGAGGAGCAGAAGAGTGGTGATGTGGCGGGCGGCAGATAAGTTCTTTTTTTATTTTTTCCCTGTTTGTCGACCACCCCTGCCCCTCTACTTTGCCTCGACATTAGCCGCTAATGCCCACATCGATAAACAGAGTAAGGGAATAGCACAGTCACTCCGCTTCATCAAAATGATACTCCGGGGAACCACATGTAGGTTTCTGAGATTTCCCAACAGATCTTACCCTTGTATTATTGAATTCATTTGTCTCCTCTACACCTGCAAACACATGTACCTTACTATTGACTAAAATTAGCAGTCTAACTGGGTATAGCAAGGCATAAGGAACATTAATTCCTTGAAGTATCTGTTTTGCTGGTATGAGTTTCTGCCTTGCACCCTGCACTGATAGTGGCAAGTAAGGATAAAAAGTGATATTGTTACCTTTGTGAAGGGTATGTTTCCTTTCTCTTGCCGTTTGAAATATTTTGTCCTAGTCCCTGTAGCGTAGTAGTTTGGCAAGAACTGGATAGGGAGGCTCTCTCGGCACTGCTATTTGCCCTAGTGTTCTGTGCGGGAAACAGTCAGAACAACACGTTCGTTTTCAGGAGGGAGGAGGGTAGTTTTAGGTTTCAGGGCTGGTGCTTTGGCGGCCGTTTTAGGGCTTATGGCGGGGGCAGCGATCAGGGTACTTTTTAGGGCTAAGGGTGGGGGGCAGGGACATTTTTAGTGCTCGGGGGAAGGGTCGGTTTTCAAGAGGGAGGGGGTAATTTTAGGGCTTAGGGCGGAGGCAGGAGTCGGGGGTTACACTTACCGAAAAGTCTTAACTACGCATGTCTTTGCCATACATTCCTCAACAACGCATATTTTGTTGTAAAGGCTTGCATGGTAAAGGCATATGCGTGGTTAAGACTTGCCTGGTTAAGACCGTGTGGAACCAGCATGCGTGGTAATTGAATACGTGGTTCTGTCTTACAGCCACTCTGCGTGCATGTTCAATTATGAAAATCTGGGAAAAGTTGTCTCTACCAAATATGTTCATCAGTAGCCTCTCTATGTAGTATTCAACTTCACCCATACTTGTGGATTCCAGAATTCTAATAATGTGCATACCCCTCCTCCTAGATCTGGCTTCAAGATTGTCATTGTTGGTTTTCACTTTTTCTGGTTTCAATTGAATTCCTTTTTGCACCTTAGCCTGCGCTGACTCATCCTGTATATTTCAAATCTGTCTTTTGGCCAAATACATCCTTGCATGTTGCCTCTCTAACCTTTCCTTCCAGCCGCCCAGCTGCTTGTTCAAGGAGTGGATCTTGGCATCCATTGTCAGCAGGCTCCTTCTCATTTCTAGTACAAGGGCTTTCACATCAGACAGGTCATCTGAATCTGATCTCAGAGTAGGAACCGGTACTCCTTTTTAGTGTGGGTCTTTTTTCCTGGGCCCTGGTGACTTTTTGAGATGCTTCGAAGGCAAGCCTGGGCTGCTTTCCATCCGGATTCACCATGATCATGAACCGAAGTGAGTGGTAATATATCAAACAGTGTGATAGGAGTCTCATAGCCCAACATCAAACCTCATTGAAGGCTCAATAGAGCCAAGAGTATTGTAACATTAGAACGCCAGCTAGCAGTCTGTGATCTCACACTGGTTTCAAAGGCAATTCCACTTCTCACAGGTAGCACAGAATACCTCACTCACCAAAAGGTGACATGCTTCATCATTTGGGCTTTCTCCTCTCAGTGGGAAAACCTAGTCCCACTGAGGGCTACAACCACCGCACTGAGAGGTGGGAGCTCAGGGATGTTTTACTGTTGTATGGAGAATTAGGATACTAAGATCCCAAAGACGAGCACTTGTGTGATGTGAGGGCGCAGCGCAAAAAAATAGAAAAGTGTGTGAGTGTGATCTAAAACTGGCTAGTGCTAGTGAAAAAATTATTTTTATTGGCTCATTAGCCCTGCCAGGAATAAAAAACAGTGCAAAGCAGTAACTATTGAAAACTGCTTGGTGACAAAGGTCGACATGTTTCAGCCAATGACCATCTCGAGAGTATGTATGGCTTTCATCAGGACCAAACCAAAGCTGCTGCTAAGAAGTGTTACACACGTGCAAATAAAGTTTGAAAAAGACCAAACCAGTAAATGCTCTTGAGGATACAATCTCGCTGGAACTTGTCTGAAGCAAAAACGAAAAGACACAGAAAGAAACAATGTAAGTATTCAGACCTCTTTTCTAAATACCAATAATGTTTGAGGCAATAATGTAAACGTCTCAAACATAGTTCGTTTGACGAGTCTATTTAGAAGCTCAAGTAATAATGACTCACCCAATCTGTGGGACAAGTAGGCCCACCTCAACCTGGTTACAACTCAGGAAAGGGAGCCCCGCTCTGCAAAAATAAGCAAGCGTAAGCTAATCAATACATTTTGCTATTTATTGGTGCAAGGAAATGTGAGTAATGTCGATATTTACCAACAGAATTAATCAAAAAAGGGGAAGCATACAATCTAGTGCACATAACACTGATTGAATCCAAGGGATCCAAAATCATGAATGGGCAAACCACGGATTGGGATGGTTACGTAGTGGCCAAAGGGAAAATAATAATAAGCTAAACCTCTCATCGTTGTCCTCAATGGAGGTTTAATGATGTTAGTTAGGCGACTGAAAATTCAGAATGAAGTACATAATGAATTACCAACCACCGAATGACATATTAGAAGAAAACACATTTCTCCAAACGGGAGAAAAGCCAACAGATCTACAGTCTAAACCTCACACAGCACACAAGCCGAGCAGTCTGGAAAGCAGTGTTGCCTAATGCTAGCATTTCTGAACTGACCTCTCCGTCGGTACTCCGTCGTAGTACAGATGTTGCAACCAGAGGTACCGACGGGGTGGTGGAAATGAAATTAAATACCCATCTGTCTTCGTCTCCGTAAGAGGATGTCAGGACCCCATAGGTGTCTAACAGTAATGCCCGTCTTATTTCGGGCGCTAACTCATGGGAGATTAGTGTGCTCAAGAGGCGCATGCGTGTTGTAATGACATATAGTCGTCAGGATATGTAAGCTGACAGCCAATACCGTACGGCAATGTTGGTGAGCCTACATCTGCAAAACAATCATTGGATAAAACCAGCGACCCAAAAAGAGGGTCTGTTTTTTTAAAGAAAAAGTAAAAATTGAAGCACGAGCTTTATTGGTATAAAGCTTCAACTAAGTCCCAGAATGGAAAACACGGGACCAGGAAACATAAGTCCTTGTAAGATTGCAAAATGCCCAATATTAACAAAAGTCATTCGCCATTATCCACACCAAGTTGGGGAATCATTCACAATATTTGGCGAAACTTCATATATGAAAATTAACGATTGCAAAAGAAAAAAAAAAAGTCTCACATTCAAAATTGTGATCTTTATGAAGATAACCACACTCATAGTTCTCATGTGTGCCCGATTTCCAATTATTTAAACCAAACAAATAGTTATTAGTTATGCAAATGGCAAACTAACTGAAATAAAGGGCACACAATTTTACAAAGACAACCAGGGAATATCTTCATTGAGCCCTAAGGTGTCACTTTTTAAACGGAACACCCACCGCTGTTCTTTTCTAAACAAAAATTTCAAAATGTCTGTGATATGCTGAGGAATGGGGGGCTGCTCCAAAATGGTCCAACGCAAGTCATCTGCTTGGTGGTTAAGATCCAAAAAATGATTTGTCATTTTGGTTGCCCTCCTCTTGCACCGAATGGTGCTCTTATGTTCAAGGATTCTAGTTTTTGCCTTTCGTGTAGTCATACCCACATACCGCATAAGACAAGGGCACGTGGTAAGGTAAATGACGTTGTCACTATTTCAATTGGTGTGTTTCTTCAAAAACCAAGGTTTCCCAGTGCCGATGTCAACTTCTGTCATATGTGAAGTCTGCGGGCTGGCTGCACAGGAACCACAAGTGTAGTGTCCTCTCACCGGTGGCAACCCCCATAGTGACTGTTGTTCACTGGCACTGTGCGTGATTCTTGGTCTGGTGTGTACAATATGGTATTTAATACTTGCACTTCTTTTAAAAGCAAAAAGTGGAGGAGCTTAAGCCTCTGTACCAATGTTCAGAATCTTCCAGTTTTTCAGAATACTACTCTTGATCTTGTTAGAGTGAGTGTTGTAAGTATTCACACAAGTGAGTCTACCTGAGGGTTCTTTGGGGCTGGACAAATCAATCAAGGCTTCACGATTGTTGTTGGCAACTCTTTTTCGGGACATGCGGATGACTTTGTTGGGGTAATTCCGCTCTTTGAGTTGGGTACTCAATAGTTTGGCATGTTCATTATACTTGTCAATAGATGAACAATTTCTCCTTATTCTTAAAAATTTACCAAAAGGAAGGTTCTCCCTGAGGGATTTAGGATGGAAGCTTTCAAAAGATAATAACGAATTTCAGGCTGACAGAAGTTGACATCGGCACTGGGAAACCTTGGTTTTTGAAGAAACACACCAATTGTCTTATGCGGTATGTGGGTATGACTACACGAAAGGCAAAAACTAGAATCCTTGAACATAAGAGCACCATTCGGTGCAAGAGGAGGGCAACCAAAATGACAAATCATTTTTTGGAGCTTAACCACCAAGCAGATGACTTGCGTTGGACCATTTTGGAGCAGCCCCCCATTCCTCAGCATATCACAGACATTTCGAAATGTTTGTTTAGAAAAGAACAGCGGTGGGTGTTCCGTTTAAAAAGTGACACCTTAGGGCTCAATGAAGATATTCCCTGGTTGTCTTTGTAAAATTGTGTGCCCTTTATTTCAGTTAGTTTGCCATTTGCATAACTAATAACTATTTGTTTGGTTTAAATAATTGGAAATCGGGCACACATGAGAACTATGAGTGTGGTTATCTTCATAAAGATCACAATTTTGAATGTGAGACTTTTTTCTTTTCCAATTGTTTATTTTCATATATGAAGTTTTGCCAAATATTGTGAATGATTCCCCAACTTGGTGTGGATAATGGCGAATGACTTTTGTTAATATTGGGCATTTTGCAATCTTACAAGCACTTATGTTTCCTGGTCCCGTGTTTTCCATTCTGGGACTTAGTTGAAGCTTTATACCAATAAAGTTCGTGCTTCAATTTTTACTTTTTCTTTAAAAAAACAGACCCTCTTTTTGGGTCGCTGGTTTTATCCAATGATTGTTTTGCAGATGTAGGCTCACCAACATTGCCGTATGGTATTGGCCGTCAGCTTACATATCCTGACGACTATATGTCATTACAACACGCATGCGCCTCTTGAGCACACTAATCTCCCATGAGTTAGCGCCCGAAATGAGACGGGCATTACTGTTAGACACCTATGGGGTCCTGACATCCACTTACGGAGCCGAAGACAGATGGGTATTTAATTTCATTTCCACCACCCCGTCGGTACCTCCGGTTGCAACTTCTGTACTACAACGGAGTACCGACGGAGAGGTGAGTTCAGAGATGCTAGCATTAGGCAACACTGCTTTCCAGACTGCTCGGCTTGTGTGCTGTGTGAGGTTTAGACTGTAGATCTGTTGGCTTTTCTCCCGTTTTGGAGAAATGTGTGTTCTTCTAATATCTTAGCAAACAGAGAGAAGTATGAGGGGGTCCGAGGGATCAGTTTAAAGACCTGCACAGTATAAATCCCCAAATCAAATACAGTACTCACAAGGTATACTATCGGTCTAGAATGCAGGGATCAGAACAAATACTGGTGGAGCAAGAAAAAAGGAGAGAAAATCGGAGGTAGCTAAGGCAGGTATATGGAAACCTCCACTGAGGTTAAAGTTCCCATCACCCACCGGAGGTGGTTCATCATCATTTGGGAACTGGGGACATTCCCTAGAGTACCCACCACTGTGGGGATTGTGATGGTACCCTGGTTGTCCCAGGCAACCGTGCCAAATTGTTACCAACGGTAGGGTGATGAATGCAGTGCGAAAAATTGTGAAAAAGCAAAAGTGAAGTTAAAAATGACTACCAAGACACTGTGTACTTTATTCTGGCGCTATCTTGGTGCCAAATTAAAAACAGTATTGACAGCCTAAACAAATAACTGTCAGTTCTTAGGTCTACATGTTTCGGCTTGTGGACAGGGAAGTCCAAGCTCTCGTCAGGACCATGTAAACGCTACTGCAAAAAGCGTGATAGCAAAACAAAAATTTGTGATATTAGACAATAGCCTGAATCAATGGTTGGTACCCAGATACAACCTGATCGAGTCCTGTGTTTCACATTGGATCAGTTATAGGCATTGTCTGGTGGTGAACCTTTAAATAAAATCAAAACAAAAGGTATTCTAATAAGGATACTCTACTTAATCATGTTGTACAACAGTATACATTACTGATCCAAAATGTTATGTGTAATTCGATATAATATACACTCACAATTTCATATGGATTCTCAAGGTTATATAAGATATATTTTTTTGAGACACAAGGTGTAATTGACACACGTATTGATGTGCACTTACCCGATTAAGTGTGGGTACGCACCTCGCCTCACCTGGCAACCGCTCAGGCCTTATGAGGCACCGCTCTAAAAAGGGAAATTCCAAAGACAAATTATGTTATGCCCGTGGGCCAGAAAACCTCTACTGCCTCAGCTGGCAAATCGGAAATACCTTCAATGGTACTCGTGGAAGCTATGCTAAAAACCATGGCAGAAGAAAGTAAAACGACAAACAAGGAATTGAATCAACAAACTACTACCCATGGGCAGGAGTGTGAGTGGCTAAAACAGTCTGTCTTGTTAGAAACCGTTGTGATCTTACGGCATTGTCTAAGAAAGGCAAAGGAGGTAACAATGATACATCTCTAAAGAGAGCCTGATCGGCTGTGTGATACTGCCCGATTAGGCAGCTTAAGTATCGAGGTTACCGCTTACAAAGATTTAGTGTAAATGTCTGACGCAGAATAACACAACTGGGGAAAGCGTTTTTGTGTAGGTGTATAACCCAAAATAACACCACAAAGAGAGCGATAGTGGACAGACAACGCTTACCTGTCCGTCGGTACCCCGCTCCGAACGCCAGAGCTGGAAGGGGAGGTATCCGGCGGGCGGCAAAGAAGGTGTTTTATTGGATATCGGTGTGCGTGTACGCGTGTTTCCGTTTCAGAGGCTACGGATCGCGCGACTGTTCAAAGAGCAAAATAGTGTCCACTGGAGTGCTAAGCTTCCTGCGACTTGTAGTCAGAAGAAATACTAAAAAAATGTTCGCAGAGTGTGTATCGATAAACTGTAACAATAAATATAAAATACGAATTTGTGTAGAAATTAATTGGAATTCGGCGAACTCTGTGAAGTACAGAAAGGATGTATAAATCTGAACACAAAAATCTGTTTCCACGAAAAGACATTGTCAAAAACTTTAGAGAGGCAGGGTGAATCCAAAAGAAAGTGGGTTTAATGAAGGAAAAGTTTCCCTCGTACTGGTAGTCATAAGTGGTGTGTACTAGCCTGAATGCAAAGTAAGATGGATACACAACGGTTCTAGGAAAGGATGAAATCCTTATAAGAAGGACCACAGGATATCGTCGTTTAAACCCTGTTGGTCACTCTTAAGTCTAAAAACCCATTTTTGATGACATCGTCGTTAAAAGAAAGACCAGTGAATTCTGCCATGGTAAAGCAAAGTAACACGGACCAAAGAAAAGGGGCGGTAAAAATTTCTCTACCCAATGTGGGGAGACTGGAGGAATAGGGACCCGCAGCCGTAGCTGCTCTATATCTTAGTAAACAGAGAGAAGTATGAGGGGGTCCGAGGGATCAGTTTAAAGACCTGCACAGTATAAATCCCCAAATCAAATACAGTACTCACAAGGTATACTATCGGTCTAGAATGCAGGGATCAGAACAAATACTGGTGGAGCAAGAAAAAAGGAGAGAAAATCGGAGGTAGCTAAGGCAGGTATATGGAAACCTCCACTGAGGTTAAAGTTCCCATCACCCACCGGAGGTGGTACATCATCATTTGGGAACTGGGGACATTCCCTAGAGTACCCACCACTGTGGGGATTGTGATGGTACCCTGGTTGTCCCAGGCAACCGTGCCAAATTGTTACCAACGGTAGGGTGATGAATGCAGTGCGAAAAATTGTGAAAAAGCAAAAGTGAAGTTAAAAATGACTACCAAGACACTGTGTACTTTATTCTGGCGCTATCTTGGTGCCAAATTAAAAACAGTATTGACAGCCTAAACAAATAACTGTCAGTTCTTAGGTCTACATGTTTCGGCTTGTGGACAGGGAAGTCCAAGCTCTCGTCAAGACCATGTAAACGCTACTGCAAAAAGCGTGATAGCAAAACAAAAATTTGTGATATTAGACAATAGCCTGAATCAATGGTTGGTACCCAGATACAACCTGATCGAGTCCTGTGTTTCACATTGGATCAGTTATAGGCATTGTCTGGTGGTGAACCTTTAAATCAAATCAAAACAAAAGGTATTCTAATAAGGATACTCTACTTAATCATGTTGTACAACAGTATACATTACTGATCCAAAATGTTATGTGTAATTCGATATAATATACACTCACAATTTCATATGGATTCTCAAGGTTATATAAGATATATTTTTTTGAGACACAAGGTGTAATTGACACACGTATTGATGTGCACTTACCCGATTAAGTGTGGGTACGCACCTCGCCTCACCTGGCAACCGCTCAGGCCTTATGAGGCACCGCTCTAAAAAGGGAAATTCCAAAGACAAATTATGTTATGCCCGTGGGCCAGAAACCCTCTACTGCCTCAGCTGGCAAATCGGAAATCCCTTCAATGGTACTCGTGGAAGCTATGCTAAAAACCATGGCAGAAAAAAGTAAAACGACAAACAAGGAATTGAATCAACAAACTACTACCCATGGGCAGGAGTGTGAGTGGCTAAAACAGGCTGTCTTGTTAGAAACCGTTGTGATCTTACGGCATTGTCTAAGAAAGGCAAAGGAGGTAACAATGATACATCTCGAAAGAGAGCCTGATCGGCTGTGTGATACTGCCCGATTAGGCAGCTTAAGTATCGAGGTTACCGCTTACAATCTTCTAATATGTCATTCGGTGGTTGGTAATTCATTATGTACCTCATTCTGAATTTTCAGTCGCCTAACTAACATCATTAAACCTCCATTGAGGACAACGATGAGAGGTTTAGCTTATTATTATTTTCCCTTTGGCCACTACGTAACCATCCCAATCCGTGGTTTTCCCATTCATGATTTTGGATCCCTTGGATTCAATCAGTGTTATGTGCACTAGATTGTATGCTTCCCCTTTTTTGATTAATTCTGTCGGTAAATATCGACATTACTCACATTTCCTTGCACCAATAAATAGCAAAATGTATTGATTAGCTTACGCTTGCTTATTTTTGCAGAGCGGGGCTCCCTTTCCTGAGTTGTAACCAGGTTGAGGTGGGCCTACTTGTCCCACAGATTGGGTGAGTCATTATTACTTGAGCTTCTAAATAGACTCGTCAAACGAACTATGTTTGAGACGTTTACATTATTGCCTCAAACATTATTGGTATTTAGAAAAGAGGTCCGAATACTTACATTGTTTCTTTCTGTGTCTTTTCGTTTTTGCTTTCAGACAAGTTCCAGCGAGATTGTATCCGCAAGAGCATTTACTGGTTTGGTCTTTTTCAAACTTTATTTGCACGTGTGTAACACTTCTTAGCAGCAGCTTTGTTTTGGTCCTGATGAAAGCCATACATACTCTCGAGATGGTCATTGGCTGAAACATGTCGACCTTTGTCACCAAGCAGTTTTCAATAGTTACTGCTTTGCACTGTTTTTTATTCCTGGCAGGGCTAATGAGCCAATAAAAATCATTTTTTCAATAGCACTAGCCAGTTTTAGATCACACTCACACACTTTTCTATTTTTTTGCGCTGCGCCCTCACATCACACAAGTGCTCGTCTTTGGGATCTTAGTATCCTAATTCTCCATACAACAGTAAAACATCCCTGAGCTCCCACCTCTCAGTGCGGTGGTTGTAGCCCTCAGTGGGACTAGGTTTTCCCACTGAGAGGAGAAAGCCCAAATGATGAAGCATGTCACCTTTTGGTGAGTGAGGGCATTCATCCTGAAAGGGATTCTTTTCCTTATTAGGGCACTGTCACTCTAGACATAGTTTGATCATAGTATTCTTCTTTTCCATGCTCATGTTTTAAAGTTGCTCAGACCCGAGAGGTTATCTGTGTGTCTTGTGATTACTTATTGGGGTAAAACTTCTTGCAGGTCTTTAAACCCGTTCCCTTGGACCCCCTTTTCCCTTTTTTGTGTGTTATCCAGCACAGAATACCTGCCATGCAGCGATTGTGCATAGATCAACTATTCAGATCTAAATTCACAGCAAAGGCTAAGAGTGGTACTGGTTACACAAAAGGATTGTAGAACATCAGTGATGTTATTGGAGGACACCTAGGAGTACACCATAGTTTAGACAAAGTGCAGTCAGTGGTATAAACATTTATTTTCACTCACTTGTGATATCCACATCCGTAACTCTAATGTTTGTTGTAAAGAAGACATTTGCCCATGAGCCCTCACTTTATCCACATGTAATTATACTGCATTTGGAAAGTTCACTGTGTTAAATATTGTGTAGATTAAACTCTGACCTTATCTTCATTTTGTATGGCATTATATGTCCTCAGGGAGCCACTAAGGAAACATAAAATCCCCCAACCACCCTCAACTCGCAGGCACTATCCCTAGTAACCTATATATAGCCTCAACAAGAGGCCTGGGGGGGTGTGTGACTCACTACGCAAGTTTGCACGTCTATGTAGGCTCCACAGCAGCTCTGGGCTGACCCCTGCAACCTGGCGTCATTGCAGTGCACAATGACTGGAGGTCACTCGTCCAGACCCATGGAGACTCTGGCCACACAGCATCCACCTGCCGCAGGCGGAGCATTTCACATAGTCGGGCATAGCCTCCTTCACCTTCGTCCAACCACTCACCTTCCTTTGGTTCAACTTACGAGAGATAGTGCCCCGGAAATGCAGCTGATCAGTTCTACTGATTCTTTGATGTGCAATGGCTGCAGTCATAGCATATACGATTCTTGATGGAGCAGTAGAATGGATAGTTCTTGAGGATATTGGATCCAGCCTCGGCAGCTAAATCAGTGGGGGACCATATTTGTTAGGCCCTCTAGCACGCCAGGGGAAGAAAGGTTCTGGCATCTTGGCTTTATCTAGAGGAGCACTGTGGTATTGTTTGCAGTAGGGTACACTGGAACTACTGAAAAAGTGGTCAGAGTTACCCTTGTGAACTATTTCCATGTTAGCCAGGGAGAGGACAGGAGTCATCCCACTCACAGACTAGTTGCAGGCACTAATACAGCCCCCCTTGGGCTTCCTTTTCAGAATATCTCTGCACCTGTGAAAGAACAAGGACTGCACCTGCTGTTGTGACCTGTGAGGAGAACCCTAAAGGATGGACCTGCTCCCACTTGTACCCAGGACTGAAAAGTGGACTCCGAAGGTCAACTGGATGACCTCCAGTTAAACTTCAGGGACACAAAAGCTACAAGAAACCCACATTCTTAAGAGGATCAATGCACAGGGAGGTGGTGTGTAGATTAAGAGAGTTTATTCTTGGAGAAGAACCCATGATGCTCCAGAGCAGCCAGTTGGAATCCAGCAGCAGCAGGAACTGCCTTGGAACCAAACCATTGCCCAGGAACCCAGGGAGGCTTCGTAAGTAAACACATTAGAGGGCGCGTTGGCCTGCCGCGCGTCCTCACCAAAGAACATTACATGAAGCATATACAAATGTAACACTTACTACATCACCTTCCCCTTTACCGTTACAAAAGAAAATTTAAAAAAAAACTAGGGATACACACCTTACTAAGGAAAAGTGAGAAGTATAATATCATACAGTATTGAAAGTCTCAATATGGCAAAAACGAAAACCACAAAATCAGTACATTACAAAATCTTTAAATTTTGAAGGCGCGGACATTGCAATTGATATGTCAGTAGGGTTAGACACCGGGATACTGCCTCAAATGGGCAATGGGTCAAATCAACTACTAGAAACGCCCTCATCAGTAGTGATTGAAACACGACCCTCAGATGAAGATGGCTGTGCCAAAGTAAATGGTTGCACTCAAGTTGTACAATAAGATTCTAAAATGTGTTTAGTCATACCAGTGATAATGTTGGCCTGCTGAGGAGTCAATCTGACTAATTGATTTTGTTCCACCACCCTCTGCCCGCTAATAACACAGAAGCTTTGCCTGCCCTTTCCTCCTGGACAGGGACTAAATAGGTGGATTGTCCTTTGGTGACTTTTATAGGACTTTTTAAGAACACCCAGTCACCTTCCATAAATGGTTGGAAGGACACATTGTGTTTGTAGTCAAAGTATTCTTTCATGTTATGCTGTGAGTGTGTCACTTTGGAAACAGGTTTCCCTTTCAGAGTAGTGACTTTATTTAACCGCTTATCTAACCAAGAGAGAAACAGGTTTATGTGAGCTTCTGTACCTCTAAGCAGGGAAAATGGTGTAACATCTGTGTTACAATGTGGGGATGTGTTATAACACCACACTTTTTGTTTAATAAACATTCCGATATCCATTTTGCTTGCCAATGTGGTTTGTACACCCTCCTTGATGAATCTGTTAGCCCTTTCTACCAAGCCCTTGGATGAAGGTGCATACAAAGCAGTACGTAAGTGTATGATGTCATGTTGTGCAAAACATTTAGACATATGATCAGACGTAAAGTGAGAGCCATTATCAGTGACTACTTGTTTGGATTAACCTTCAATGAAAAAATTAAATAGCTGATTCAGAGTCCACAGATTTTACAAAAGAAAAGTACATCCATTTAGAGTGATGATCAATCAAAAGCAGCAAATACTTCATATGGCCTGGTGACAAAATGAATGGTCCTGAAAAATCTAACCCTAATTTCTCCCATGTCCCAGAAGTAAGTACAGCTCTCCCGTTGTTAGTTGGGGGTGATTTCAACTGTGTCCTAGACCCAACCCGAGACCGGTCGGGGGCCCCGTACGCCGACTTTCCTCCACTGCAAAGCTTATTGGAGACATGACAAAAAGCTTGATATGATTGATGTATGGAGGACGAGATGTCTGAAGGTGGGTGGCTACACACAGTATTCAGCACCATGTGCTTTACATACGCAAATCGGTTACTGGTTATTATCTCGGGCTTTGTATGGCAAAGTTCGAGACTGCAAAGTACTCCCCCGCACCCTCTCTGATCATGCCCCCATTATTTTAGTGCTACGAAGTCCCCGTGTGCAGCCTGCTCCATTCACTTGGAGGTTCCCACCATACTCGTTACTGGATTCAGTTTTTAAAGCTAGCTGAGGCCATTGAAGACTTCTTTGCTAATAATATAGGCTCAGTCTCACAGTACTCAACAGTCTGGGAGACCTTTAAGGTATATATTAGAGGTATCGTCATATCCAAACATTCAGGTGTACTTTGAGCTATCAGCAATAGGCTTGAGTACCTAGAAAAGCATTTGTTTGAACTAGAAAAGACATTGGGTCCGGACGGAGACATGGTGGGGACTGAAGAATTGCAACAAACTCTAGCCGAATATCAGTAAGCTGCGTACATCGAGGTTCAACATATGGGGAAATATTCTACAGCTAGAATTTTTGGGGAGGTAGAACGCGCAGGAGCCACTCTTGCCTCCTTGCTGAGGAAAAAGAGGGAGGCAAATATGATCACTGAGTTACAGTCAGAAGAGGGCGTTCTTCTGACGGAGCCCGAGAACGTAATCAATCGGTTTAAGCAATATTATGAAACGCTCTACAGTTCCCTCTCTCAGTCAAATGATAGTACCATTCGGGATTACTGAGAACATATCAAGTTACCTTGGCTCACGAAGGATCAGTGGGAATACCTTATGAGACCGCTAGAAGCATGGGAAATTCATGAGGCGCTACGCTATATGCACTCTGGCAGTGCCTGGGGCAAGATGGCTTGACTGTCACTTTCTATAAAAGGTTTGAGGACCTCCTGACCCCATATCTAGTCACACTCTTTGAGGAGCTATAAGAAACAGGGTGACTTCGACCTACAATGCGGGAAGCCATGATAGTCACCATTCCCAAGCCTGGTAAGCGTACTGAGGAATGTTCCTCTTATCGTCCTTTGTCCTTACTGAACGTGGACACCAAAAAGTATTCTAAAATACTTGCTAACCGTTTAGCTCCACTAGTCCGAAACTTAGCAAGCTCCACTAGCCCCAAACTTAGCTAGTACAGAGCAGGCAGGGTTGGTCCCGGGCCGCAACCTGACGTACAATTTACTTACTTTTTTCGGGGCGCTTCAACACATCAAACCTGAAATCAAGGCAACAGCATTTTTTTGGGACGCTGAAAAAGTGTTCGATTCGGTCGAATGGTGCTTTATGCGCGTTGTTTTGGAAAGGATGGGGGTGGGCGAGGTTTTCTTAAAACTGATAGCAGTCCTCTATGATTCACCCACTGGTAGAGTCCGAATGGGGGACGTGGTCTCTGCCCCAATACAAATCACTAGGGGTACTAGACAGGTGTGCCCTCTGTCACCTCTTCTCTATGCTATAGTGGCGGAGCCCCTGGCATGCGCCCTTTGGGAATATCATGGCTTCTGGGGTATTAGGTTCCCATCATATAATCTAATAATCACATCGTACGCTGATGATACCTTACTCTACATAAGGAACCCTGCTGATAACTTGTCTCCTATATTGCGAGAGGTTGTTCACTTTGGTGAGCTTTCAGGGTTAAAAATTAATTGGACTAAATCTATTATTTTCCCATTGACGCCTGCAACCACTCCACACGTACCTGGAGATAGTATTCAGGGAAAACTATGGGAGGGCAGTTACCAAGCTAGAGGAAGACGTAGATAGATGGATTAATTTGCTCATCTCACTTTTAGGGTGGGTCTTGTTAATGAAGATGGTCAAATTACCGAGGTTCCTCTTCCTATTTTTAAATATTCCGATGGTCCTACCTGCTCACTTCTTCAAAACTCTCACTACTATTTTAACCATACTGGCATGGGTGGGAAAGCAACGGGGAATACAGAGGAGGGTCCTTATGCTCCCTTATTGCTTGGGTGGGCTGGGAGACCCGTACTTGGATTTATATTACAGAGTAGCACAGAGTATACATGTCTTCCACTGGATACATCAGACACAAGACCTACCGCACTTACCCATAGAAAGGGTGGCACTGGCCCCTTCCGACTTGCCTGTGGGCCTGTTTCGCCCCCCGGACCGTAGAACGGGAATCCTGGACTCTATAAATTCTACGGTTCGCGCATGGCGGGATTTGGTTAAGAGGCAGGATTGCAAAATCCTCTACTCCCCACTTACTCCCCTGGAGTGGTGCTCCTGGCTTCAGGTTAGTGGCGATCGTGCAGTAACAAGGGCACTGCAGTCTTTGAACATTAAACTGGTTGGCGACCTCTTCTCGGAGGGGATAGCTTGCACATGGGATGAGGTTACCATGGAGGGCACCACTCCTACTCCATTAGAACAGTTTCAGTTCCATAGAGTGAGGCATGCTCTGCGGCAGCTTCTGGGGAAGGACATGGCGGACCCCTCAGAGGTTACCCCGCTCACAATTATTTTGCAGGCAGAAACACCTTGCAAATTAGTCTCTAGATTTTATGGTACAGTGCAGGCTTACCGCAAACACCTCTACACTAAGCCCAGATTGGAATGGCAAAGGGACCTGGACATAAGTGTTGATAATGACACCTGGCAGTATTGCTGCGAGGCAACACAGTGGGTGTCCCTGAACGGGAGGCATCGAATAATTCATTTTAAGTACTTACAGAGAGTATACTATACGCCAGAGAGATTATTCAGATATGGACTGCATGAGACAGCTGAGTGTGAGCATTGCGGGGGGAGTCCGGCTGACTTTATACATGTGGCTTGGAATTGCCCGTCAATTGCCCAGTTCTAGGGTAGGGTGTTCCAGACGATGAGCTATATAGTTGAGACGCCACTTCTGCCTGACCCGATAGTGGTACTGTTGAGTTACACTAAGAGAATCAATAAGGGGCTTCGGCGCTTAATAGAAATGGGTATGCTGATTTCAAAACAAAGGATAGCCATGCGCTGGGCACGTGGTCCTTCTCCTACTATGCAGGAGTGGTCGCGAGACATGCTTTATTGCAATACTCAATCAGAACTATACAGCGAGTTGCTTCCCCCCCCCCGCAGCCGACCTAAGAACTTCTGGGGGTTGTACCAAACATACCTATCACGGCAGGCACTTCAGGAAACTAGTCTGCTTCCTTCTGCAACGGAAGAGCTGAGGCAATATTAAATAGCTATACAACCCAATGTGGATATGTGTATAAGTACTGATAGACCAGTCTAGCAATCTGATTGTATTAATAGTATTTGGAGCAGTTTTAGATACAAACGCTGTACATCTCTGCATTGTTTGTTAGAACAACAAAAAAAAGGAAAAAATGGTTTGCATTTTTATTATTATAAGTGCATTTTTGTTTGTGGATGCTTAGATATATTCAATTTGTAAGTCCTGGAATTTACGGCTTATTTGTAAAAGAATGGCATGTTTTATTCTATTGTGCAAACTAAGAAATAAAAGAAAAAATAATAATTCTCCCATGTGACATTAGGATACTCGAAAGGATGCTATGGAGTACTATGAGTTGTCCAGTGTTTGTCAGAGGTGAGACATTCAGGACACCTATCAATCCAGAATCTTACCTCGGCATCAATACCTGGCCACCAATAGTACTGTTTGATTTTCATGATGGTTTTGGTGGAACCTAAATGCCCTTGATGTGCATCTTTAATGATAGAATCCCTTACGTTTGTTAGAGGTGCATCATAAGCAATCCCTTGCCTAAGGACAGTTCATCCGCTACTTGTGCAAATGATTTTAAAGACCAACTTAATGTTCTTTTTTCTGGCCAACCTTGAACCACATTCTCACAGACTTTGCCCCAGATTTCATCCTCCTGACAAGCAGTCAACCAGTCCAGTTCACTCAAACTGCACACAATTCAAGGTTAATGGCACCCACAGATGCCACGCTGACTACATCATCAACAAAGTCGTCCCCTTCCATGGCTTCTACAGGCATGCGTGAAAGGCAAAGCAAACACAAGGAGATGATGGATGGAGTGATGAAACTTTTCAAACACTCACCCCCAGTCACAGATCTGGGTTGAATCCATCATCATTCTTTAGCTCACTTTGTTACCCCAGTTCAGACAGAGCTATATGGAAATCAGTCTAGACCCTGTGCCTCATGGGAACAGTCCAGTCCGAACTGCCAAGCCATGTCTTCCCTAGACCGGAAACAATCATCCTGGGACCGGTTTTGGGCTAACAGTCCTCTTCAGCCAGGCTAGCTTGATTCCAGTGGCAAACTGAGCAAGGGACCTACGTCTGGGCATACCCTGCCAACTTAGGGCGAACAAAGCAAACACAAGGAGATGATGGACGGAGTGCTGAAACTTTTCAAACACTCACCCCCAGTGACATCTGGGTTGAATCCATCATCATTCTTTAGCTCACTTTGCCACTCCAGTTCATACACAGCTATATGCAAATCAGTCTTGACCCTGTGCCTCATGGGAACAGTCCAGCCCGAACTGCCAAGCCATGTCTCCCCTGGACCGGAAAAAAGCATCCTGGGATCGGTTTCGGGCTGACATTCCTCTTCAGCCAGGCTAACTTGAATCCAGGGGCAAAGTGAGCAAGGGACCCACGTCTGGGCATACCCTGCCAATTTAGGGCGAACAAAGCAAACACAAGGAGATGATGGACGGAGTGCTGAAACTTTTCAAACACTCACCAGCAGTCACAGATCTGGGTTGAATCCATCGTCATTCATTAGCTAACTTTGCCACTCCAGTTCAGACACAGCTATATGCAAATCAGTCTCGACACTGTGACTCATGGGAACAGTCCAGCCCGAACTGCCAAGCCATGTCTTCCCTGTACCGGAAAAAAGCATCCTGGGATCGGTTTTGGTATAACAGCCCATTTCAGACAGGCTAGCTTGAATCCAGTGGTAAAGTGAGCAAGGGACCCATGTCTAAGCATGCCCTGCCAACTTAGGGCGAACAAAGCAAACACAAGGAGATGATGGACGGAGTGCTGAAACTTTTCAAACACTCACCAGCAGTCACAGATCTGGGTTGAATCCATCGTCATTCATTAGCTAACTTTGCCACTCCAGTTCAGACACAGCTATATGCAAATCAGTCTCGACACTGTGACTCATGGGAACAGTCCAGCCCGAACTGCCAAGCCATGTCTTCCCTGTACCGGAAAAAAGCATCCTGGGATCGGTTTTGGTATAACAGCCCATTTCAGCCAGGCTAGCTTGAACCCAGTGGCAAAGTGAGCAAGGGACCCACGTCTGGGCATGCCCTGCCAACTTAGGGTGAACAAAGCAAACACAAGGAGATGATGGACGGAGTGCTGAAACTTTTCAAACACTCACCCCCAGTCACAGATCTGGGTTGAATCCATCATCATTCTTTAGCTCACTTTGCCACGCCAGCTCAGACAGAGCTATATGCAAATCAGTCTTGACCCTGTGCCTCATGGGAACAGTCCAGCCCGAACTGCCAAGCCATGTCTTCCCTGGACCGGAAACAGGCATTCTGCACAAACGTTTTTTCCACCTGGGACTTGCCTAATTTCAAACACAAATTCTTGTAATTTTGACACCAATCTTGTTAATCTTGCTGATAATTTGGTATTAGTACCATTGGAAAAAATGTGCACCAGGGGTTTGTGATCTGTGATAAGAATAAACTTACAACCCCAGACTTTCATTTTAAATTTGTTAAACGGTCCACACACAAGCCAAAGCCTCCCATTTAATTGTGCTAAATTGTTTCTCGAACTGTTTTAGGGCACATGAGGCGAATGCAACTGTGTTTTCCTTACTGATTTGTTTCTGGCTTAAGATAGCCCCAAGACCCATTTGACTTGCGTCGACAGTGATAACAGAAGCAAGACTTTCTTGAAAGGCGCTTAAGGCAGGAGCTTTTTCAAAGAGTGCTCTAACCTGAATGAATGCAGTTTCCTTTTCTTGTGACCATGCGTATTTATTTCCTTTCCTTAACAAGGACTGGAGGGGTTCAACAGCTTGCACATATTTAGGAATAAAGCTGGCGTAGTATTCGGCTAGACCCAGAAAGAAGCGTAAAGCGTCCCTGTCAATGGGGGCTCTAGCTTCTTGGGATGCCTTGATAAGTGACAATTTGGGATTTATGCCTGAGCTGGAAATGGTATGACCTAGGTAATCTAATTAGTTTGTAGCAAACTAGCATTTATCTTTCCTGATTGTCATTTTTTTTTAGATAAAGTGTCCAAAACTTGACTTATGCTCTTCTAGGGTATCAGCATGAATTAGAACAACATCCTCCTGATAAGCCTGTACGCCCCTAGGATTGCCAAACAGATGATCAATCAGTTTTTGAAAGACGCTTGCGGTGGACGCTAACCCGAATGGCAATCTCAGGTCCCTTTAGGCTCCGAATGGTGCAATAAACGTAATGAGTTCATGTGAGTTTTTGTTTAGCACAATTTGGTGGTGGACGGACCTATCATCAATTAATGAGAACCATTTGGAATTACCCAAATTGGCCAACAACTTATGTTTCTTAGGAAGGGGTTGGCAGTCTATGAAAATGTTGGCATAGAGACTCCTCAAATCAGCGCAGAGTCTGATTTCTTAAGACTTTTTGCATGCAACCATGATAGGTGCAACCCAAAGCGAGGAATCACATGGTTCGATAATCCCCTGAGAGCATAAGCTTTGCAGCATGACTTTGAGTTCTTCTCTCACACTGAGAGGGACGTGTCTTACTTTATGAACCATGGGTTGAGCATGAGGCT
The DNA here is from genome assembly GCF_964204655.1 of Triturus cristatus. Classification (NCBI taxonomy): domain Eukaryota; kingdom Metazoa; phylum Chordata; class Amphibia; order Caudata; family Salamandridae; genus Triturus; species Triturus cristatus. The sequence continues at coordinate 1,745,579,733 of NC_140589.1, read as the reverse complement.
TTAGCCTTATAACATCCTCAAAAACTTTACACTGCCCACCTCCTCGCAAAATACATTCTCAAATTGTGTGAGTATGACTTGTACAGGATCTGTGAGGTTACATACATAATTCACAGATGATTCTCACAAGATAATAGGATTATCGGAACCAGGTTTCTGAATAATGCCGTACATCTGCTAAATCCCATCACCTGATGATATTCTTACCCTTGACAGCCACGTAAATCTTAGTCACAGTTTCTCTACCCAAGCAAACTAATTTGGCGGAAAGCATGTCAATGTACTTTTTGCCAAATGCCTTTTGGTTGACGTTACTGGGGAACAGTTCTCTATCCTAGACTTGGTGGAATGTTGTGTCTCTCAAGATAGTAGTAGGGGAGCCGGGATCTGCCATCACATCCAACATTATACCATCAATGCTAGCTTCACAAGCGGGACCTTTGATTGAAATACTTACAGAATTATATTCTATTGTGAAAAGTACACTGCTGATTGAATCACTGCACTCATCCACTCGTGTGTCAATAGAACTGACTCTTATGGTGCTCCTATTACTTCTGCAGACTGACTGAAAATGTCCAAATTTCTTGCAAGAAAGACAACGTTTTCCTGAAGCTGGGCATTCAGCAAAGTTACCAATGTGACTCTTATATCCATATCTGAAAACTAAAATAACCAGTTTTGCGTAGAGTAGGTCTGTTTTTTTTGTACTTGGTGTTCAGATCACAAATGTAATCAGATTGAGGTTGGACCTCTGTTGTCAGAATGCTGACTGAAGCATCGCTATGCAGGGCTTTGGTGGAAATGAGAGAAAGTTCGATGCTCTTGTCTAAGTCAATGACCTCATTGAGAGTGGGGTTGCGGCAACTTAGAATTCTTTCCTGTATCTTACATAACATGCAGTTAAATATGAACTGCCATGTATGCTGGAATCAACAGTGGGACCATACTCGCAATTGGACGCTAGAATCCTGAGTTCTGCCACGTATTCTTCCACACTTTCCCCTTCGGCCTGTTTGCGTTTGAAGAAATTGTGACGCTTTAACATTATGTTGGGTTCTGTTGCGAATTGGTTTTTTAAAATGTTTTTTAAACGTTCAAGAGCTTTGATATAAATATTCCATTTCAAATCACCAGAACGGCCATCAGGGGCTTGGATGTGTGGTAAATTATCAAAGATCTGTTGGGCAGCACATCCAAGACTGCCAAATAATAGAGCAAATTTCCTTTGAGGATTGTAATTGCCAGCATCGATCGATATAAGATAATTTTTGAAAAGTCTAAGCCACTCTGACCACTTGATGGCTGGTTTACCTGGTATGGCTAGAAAATGAGGTGGCTGGGTGATTTGCTCAGGAGTTGCCATATTGGTGAGAAAAGAGAAAACAAAGAAAGAAAAAAATAATAATTTTCACTTTTTTTTTCTTTTAAATCCCCAAAATTCAACTTGTGAGAAACCAGTGCTCTGAAGAATGAAAGCGCACAGAGAAAGAAAAATGGCTGAATATGCTTGCAGACAAAATAGATTCAAAGGTTCAGGGTTTTCTACGGTATAAATACCATTGGTGCAGTTATGAAGGAAAAACTGCACCTGGTACGAGGCGCTCACACAGCACAGACTCGAGGCAGATGTCTGCAAAGCTGGATGGCATTGGCCGAAAAATGAATTAAATGAAATTAAAGACTCACGGAGAGTTGAAGGAATGAAATAAACTCTTGCTGATAATCCAGCGGAGGCAGCACAATGGAGGTTGACAGCCAGAGAAGATGAAACAGGTCGCAAGGGATCCGATGCGGCTGAACAGTGTCGGCGTCTGAATAAGTGCAAAAGGCATGAAGCGTAGAAGTGGCGTCGTGGGCTGTGAAGAAGCGGGGCAAGATCCAGTCGTCACCATTATGTAATGGATCGATGCACATGGAGGCGGTGTGTAGATTAAGAGAGTTTATTTTTAGAGAAGTGCCCACGACACTCCAGAGCAGCCGGTTGGAATCCACAAGCAGCCGGAACTGCTGTGGAACCAAACCATCGCCCAGGAACCCCGGGAGGGTTTGTAAGTAAACACATTCGAAATCATGTACTGTTTTTAGTGATTCTTACTCAATTCCCAGTTTTACTTTCATTTGACCTCTCCTGTGGTTGTGTTAACATCTTTATTATTATCACTGAGGATGGCAGTGAGATTCTGAGGATTGGTGCCTCTTGTTGCAGAGGAGGTCACCCAGCAGTCATTTTCCTGAAGAGCTACTGGGTGTCTTCCCAGAGTCTGGGAGAGCAAGTGTTACATGCCTTTTGTACAATCGTTCCTCTCACATAGAGATCAATTTCCAATGAGCATACACACTATCATTTATTGTAGTTTGTTTATTGTGCTGCCTTTTGTATCATCATCTTTCTTTCTTATTGTTTATTGTTCCATATATACCTTACCTGTATAGTTTTGACTTTACAGGATTTACTCAGTACAGTTCCACAGTTCTGATACCAGCCTTTTCCAAAATGTTCAAGTCTACAAACTGTGCATCATCCATTTTTTAAACCTTCTGGTGTTGCTTTGTGTATGCTAAACGCCTTCTCCAGAAATACCATAAGTGTGCAGGGGTCAAGCTCTCCTTGTTTGTTAGTTTAGTTCCAATCTGAAGGATGTGTATGTAGGAAATACTCCACTGCCAAATCATAGCAGTAGTTTACAGACTGCAAGAAAGACAGTTGGCTTAGAGACCAACTTATCAGAAAGAGTGGACGTTTATATGCTGAATATTTCTCCCTGTGTGTAGCTGACCCTTTCATGCTAGATTCTGATTTTGTCTGTAACCATAAGCCATACCTAATGTCAGCGAGTAAACTACAAGAGGAAAATTAATTGTTACAAACTTAGTAGCAGAAAGGAAAAAAATGGCCATCCTCACAGTGGTAAATAAAAATGACGCCATCCTAAATTTACAGCCCCAGAAAACAGGGCCAAGACAATAAATCTATTTGTAGGGCATGTTTTCAACAGAGTAGTTCAACCCAACCAGTTGGGTTTATTGTCACTATGCCCTTGTCAAGCACTAGTTATCTCAAAGATCTGTTGCCTGACTGTACAGTTCACTTGGGACATATGTCAGTTGGAGCTTTTTGAGTCATCAGGCTTATCAATCTCTCAGCTCATATGATCTTAGATTAAGCCATCATGTATCTAAAGAGAAGATTTCACAGTCTTAAAGAGTTATTCAGTCATGGCTAAGGTACAAACCAAAGATAATTCAGTTTTAGCTGCCGTGAATTAAGCTGAATTTCATGTCTCAAGAGACAGATCATACATAGACTTGCATGCTCAATATGTTGTACAGCACTATTAAAATGGTTACATCGGATATATTTCCTTACAGACAAAATGTGAGCTGAAGTACACCAGTGGAAGCAGAAAATCTTTAAACAGAATACAAGAACAACTTACCTATCAATTACAGATTCAGTTAAAATACTATTCCTTCCCTGCTGCTGACACTGGGCATGCTGTCTTTGAAATAAGCTATGACACAAGTTTTGAGATCACAAAACCATCAAGGCTTCTTAGCTGTGAGCCCACAGCATTGTACTATTAGCACAGTCTCTGAAGTAAAGCCTAAACAGAATGTAAGTGAAAAATGAGTGCCCAAGACCATCTCTGAACCACTTCCAGCTTTTAATGCAATTATGGGCAAAATCGCTGTTTTCATGACAGCTGATCATTCAGAAGATAAGCATGTAGACACCTTGGTCCATCCAGGCTGGGAGTAGAGAGTCTTGCCTCTGGTCCTCCTGCATGAAGAAGCCTTGATGTTAACAGCAAGTAATTACTGTACCTGTGCCTCTTGCTGATACAGATAATAGAGACATTGAACCTACTCCTAAACCAGATGGTACTTCCCAAACAAGCCCTACAACCACTCTAGTGTAATCATTCCGGTCAAGAGTTAGCCATGTATCGTCATGATATAAAGATTCCAGAGACTGAAAACAGTTGCATGTCCGCTTTTGAGAAAGATCTGCTCTCTGCGCTGCAGGACTTGGTGATAAATACTGTACTTCGCATATTCTGCTTGCAATGGTGGACAGTTTTTCTTCTCATCTTCACATGTCCAGGAGTGTTCTGAGGAGGGTACTGTGTGGTCCTCTTTCATGCCCAGGTCCAGCCTATGTGTGAGGGCGAGCAAGCCTTTATCTACCCCCTAAAAATATTATTTTAAGTTCCTCTACCCCCACTGGGGTTGGTGCCAGCCTGGTTAGACAGACAAAAGGAAAGGCAGGCCTAGGTGTGAGCTCCATCTGCCAGTGACAGGGTAGGCATCCTTTGAAGCCCATCAAGGAGGAAAGCACATCCCCTCAGGCCACACTGCCAAGAGAGGAGCCCCTCTCCACACTACCACTGCCCTTTGTTCACTGTCTGGGTGCAATACACAGGTAGTAAAGCCTTTCAGGTTTAGGCAGGAAGATGAGAACTTTCTAAATGTGTAATTTCTAAAATAACAATATAAAATACAACTTTACCATTAAGTTGGATTTTAAATTTCTATTTACATGAGTATCATCTTTATAGCAACTCCCAAAGTAAAATCAAGTACTGTGATTTGTTATAGGGTAACCCAGTGTTTTTTCCGTGAAAGGGTCAACCTTGCCACAGTGAAAAAAACAACTTTGTAGGTTTTTTACTGCCATGACATGTAAACACTATAAATATACATGCCATACTTTTTAAATACCGTGCACCCTACCTTAGGGGTGATTTATAAGTGATAAAAAGGAGGTTTACATCGGGCAAAAAATGACTTTTACCAGGTCGAAATGCAGATTAAAACTGCACACAAAGGCTGCAGGGGCTGACCTGGAGACATGTTTCACAGCTCTATCTTATTGGGTGGCAAAATGAGTGCTGACACCCACTTGGATCATTTAATTACAGGCCTTAGTCATATGTAGTACCATATACTAAGGACCTATAAGTAAATTAAATGTGCCAATTAGGTGTATGCCAATTTTACCATGTATAACATGGAGATCACAAACACTTTATCACTGGTTAGCAGGGGTAAGGTTTGCAGAGTTCTATAACCAACAAAACAGGTTCAGTTAAAGAAGGCAAAAATCTGGAGTGATGCCATGCAAAAGACTGTCAGTTCCAACAGTCCTACTTTCAGCTTTTTGCCACCTCATCAAAAGCATCTGTATTATACTAAAGGACCGGCCTTATCTGGCTCTCACCAATATATTTGAAACAATTAAAGTTGAGGTGCTATCCTAAGGCACCACATGATTTGGGAATTCCATATAATACAACAGCTGGGTGATGCCACGCTATTCAGAGGGCCCTCAACGCTCTCGCAATTTGTGACCCCATGACGAATGAAACGCTGATATAGGTAGCTGATAACTATTTAACTACCTTAACCAGTACTCAAACCTGTTGTGGAGCTTGTTTTCTCACTCAGCAACCTGAAGTGAACCTGTATACAAACGACAAAGGTAACTGTTTTTGGTTTCTTTTTCCTCCCCTGTGTGCTGCGTGCCTTTTACATTTACTTTTGCTTGTTTCATGTTGTCCTTCCTGCTTATGTACTTTTACTTTTTATAGTGTGTGACTACGAAGACCACCACCCTTATGACCGAATCTCTGGTATCCCCTAAAGTGTAGGGTAAGGAGTAGGTGTGTCCTTAACTTTAGTCACTATTAATTGTGGTGGACATGCCTACTGTGCTAATGATAGAATCCTATAACTGGAAAAAGACAGTGTTGTAGGTTAACACACACTGGACATATTAGTGGAGATTTTCCACTACAGTTAACATTAGCTCATGTTACCCCATCTTGACCAATATGGTTTTTGTGTTTTATTACGCACTCACACTCATGAGATATGTTTATCTTTTGCACGTGTTGGGTGATGATTATTAGCATTCAAGGATGCCTATGGCTAGAGTCATGATATTCACCAGGGTGTGCGTTTGGATAAATAATCACTTTGTGCACACCTTACATTCTCCCCTACATGTTTTCTTGTATTTCTCTTCCCCTTCTACAGGTGCATAATGATTTGAGTTTAGGAATATCCCAGGTAGGATTCACTTGGGCACACCTTAGGTGTACTCCCCCACATTAGTATGTAGGGATATAGGGGACACCCAACAATTTTTAAGTAGGGTCCGACAGCACTGGCGAGTGCCCCAGACCTTTTAGGCACCCTGTGAGGGCAGAAACATGTTGACTTAATGCAAGATGGAGTAGAGACATTATTCTCTTTAAGATCCATTGACGTATTTGTTTTCAACTTACCTCGGGTCCTCACTAATAAAGGTGATACCTGAGGAGCCTGAAGGTATTTCTAATTGAACTGGATCCCTCTTTTGTCCTGTAAGTTTTATGCAAGAACTCTCTTCTTTCGCCAAGTCTTCGCAGAGGTTGGGTCCGCCCTGGTAGTACCGTCTTACCAGGGTGGGGAGAGGATGCCTATGATGAAAACATGACACAATATTGTGTGTGAGGCATCCTCTTTCCATTAAGGATGGCCTCCTAGACCTCCTTGAACTACACATGACTTACTGCATTTAGATCTCCACATCTTACCACAGTTTCCTTGCTTATCTCACTGTTACAGGCAACCTACTTCTTTTGTGTTTGTTGTATCGTGTTTGGGGACAGTAGGGTTGCCTTGTCTTCCCCGGACTTTCTCTTTAATGGTGTAGGTAATGAAGTAATATTACCTATTTTGCATCACAAATGTGATGCGAAATACCAGAAATTACATGTGATTATGCCAGCATAGCGAAAATATCTCCCAGCCTCATATTTAGCCATGTGAGGGTAAGCAAGAAGGTTGTTTTGGGCAGATGGACAAGCTTTATGTAAGCTTTCATCAGCTCCATATGAGATCACCAATTAGTTTCTTGATAGATTCAATAAGACCCTGAATGGTATTATCATGGTTCTAGAAGAGCCCCTCATAGATAAGTAGCATATCTTGTCACAATTCCTATTGTTTACCTATAGGAAGGTTGCTCAGCAGGGAAAGGGTGTCATCTCCCTGGAGCTTTTGTTTGGGAACCTTACTTATGATCCCAAAGTTTTGTGAGAGACTGGTGTGAAAGACCCCCCTAGAAAACCCACAAAAGATGTTGTGGATTATAAACTGTAGTACATAAAGAAGGCTAACAACAATCTGGAAATGTGACATGAGATGATCATAGAGTTATTTGATTAGTGCACTGGGCCCTACATGGTGTGAAAAAAGAGAAGTGTGATTAATTTCTTTGTAAATCTTGAAATATCCCAAAACCCCTTGTTGACCACATGAAACTCCATAGGGTAATGGCTGATGGTGGAGAAAATGAGTAAAACAAACCTCTCCCGATCCCCTGTCACATAGGGAGAAGTGGCAGGAGGTGCACTCTCTCCTGCTTTAACACAGAAACAGCAGAAGAACAATTTCTAGTTGCTGAGCCAGTTCACCTTGCTATTTATTCTAACATCCTATTTCACCACCTGATGTGTGCATTATATAGACACGGGGAACAGCATGTCTGTTCAAAAAATGATTTGCAGGTTGTAAGACAAAATGAGGGTCACTCTGTTTGGGCTGGAAGACTTCAGCAACACCTATCTGGAGGACACTGCAGTCTACAACTTAAGCTGAGAAGACCACCTGTCCCCATGAAGAAAGTGCTTTAGGCTCTGCAGCAGACATGCCGGATTGAGGGCAAGGTTATGTGACATTTCAAGTTTTGCGCAGAACACAAGGACATATGCAGCTTCTCCATCTTAGATCTAGAACAACATGCCTTGGGAGCCTCCTAAAACTAGGAATGTGTGGAATTCACATAATTTGCTTTCACATAATTTTAGGAAATTTCGGGAAAATAATGCACAATTACACGTAATTATGCAAAATGTGAAGCCATCAGATTTGCGCTATATTTTAGTGCAAAATGCATCCTCCTGTTAATTTTTGATATGAGGATACATTTGGTAATAATAAAAAGAACTGAAAACACAAGTGGCATGAGCAACACCCATTTGCGTTTTTTTTTTATACAATTTTTATAAGCCTTTTTCAGAAGAGACACAAAAAGGAGATACATTTCATAACAGGGGCTGTACATTCCATTGTGGTACCATGAGACTGTTGATATCTTTCACCAAGGATTAATTATCTTCAATATCAAGCTGGCATTACAGTACATTGCATCAAGTCCCTGTACAAGCATTCTGTTAACCATCAGTGAACGCAATTCCCCCCACCCCCGGGTTCATGTTAGTCAGCAAGGACAATCCCAATGCCTGAGAACTCAATCTTTGTTTATGCAATCTATGTGTTCCGGTCACTCGTAATTGAGTGGATCGCTTCTTGTACCCCCTGTATCGCCAAACCTTCCGTGTCTGCCGACAGCCCATCCATCTCTATATACTGTACTAAGTCAGCGACCATGGTGTACCATGCCCTCGCATCTTCCTCCAGCTTATCATCCCGCCTGACTCTCTTCATTCTCATTAACTCTGCTGTGGCCCATTTGCGCATGTCTTTAACCCAATCCTTTACTGCTGGCGGGGTTGGACTCATCCATCTAATGGCTATCCGTCGTTTGGCTAACACTAGTCCGAGCTGAAGGAACTTCCTAATACGTTTCTTAGCCTTGGGTGCAGGGAGAAGCCCAAGCAGAACTCCTTTCACATTATGCGGCACCGTCAAACCTGTGACCCTCTGTAAGCACTGCATTACCTTCCCCCAGAATGATGTTAATGCAGGACCGTCCCAGATCAAATGTAGCAAATAGGCGTCTATAAGTCTATTAGTATATTTTGTGAAATACTCGTGGGGTCAAGTACGTATGGTGCACCATGTTGTATTGTGTTAACTTAAATCTAGCATTGGAGCTAATTTGTTACGACCCTCCGGTGTACTCGCCTCCACTCCGCCTCCGTTAAAGGTTCCTCCTGAGCGCCCCATAGATATGAGTGACCAGCCTACGTCCCCCGCCAACGTGGTCAGCAAAGTTGCTGTAACCTGCGGTTCCTAAGGGAACGTTGGCTATAACCACGAGCCACAGCTGAAATTTTTGCATACTGTAAAAATTGCCCCCTAACCAGCTCGAACATATCTTCCGCCTCTTCCCTCATCAGGAACTGTTGGGCTGTATATAAATCCCCCATCGTTTGACATCCCCCCTCCATCCATTTAGCAATGGACATAATCTGTCCTATTTTTTTGAATGACTGTACTGCCCACAACGGAGCCTCTGGGGCATACGGGCCTTCTGTACTACCGTTTTAGGTCTCGCCTGAGACAGCACATGCTGTCTCTTTGAGACATTTAGTAAGTGGCTTTTAAAAGTGCCACCAGAGGTTTTGGTGGCCTAAAGCTTGAGTGCACATGAGGGTGCACGCCTGCAACCGTCATCTGCCTTTCTGTCATGGCTCATTAAGCCTCCTTCACCCCCTTGCTGTCTGCTCTCACTACCCCCCTCCTTTCTCCCCCTCCCTCCTTGTTAGCTTGTTATTCTTAACTTCGGAGCGTCTGATGTGAATTCTTCAAGGGGCAATTCACTTCCGACTAAGCCAATGCCGCCTCAGACAGTAGACATTTTCTGGTGCTTGTTGTGTGTTTCTTGTCGTCGCATTTGGCATATAATCACTGTATATAACGTTACACCATTAAGCACTCTTAGATCTTTTTCACTATACGGTAACTTGTTGCACAGTGCCCATTTTTTATTTAATTATTTAATTCTTTAATTTGTTACAATTAGCGTCCGGTTGTATTAACTTTCTCCACCCCTGCTTAGCTGTTTTCACACTAGTTGCCCCGTCTACTGTTGGGGTTTCCGTTTGGACTACATACAGTTGGGACGGGTTTGTGGGGTTACATTGCGCGTCAGCCTGTCCATGAAAGCCACTGTGCTTTACCTATGGGATTCCCTTAGCCAACACTGTGCTGTGATTAGGCCATAAGCCCTATCTTTCATTGAGATCGCACTCGCATCTCACCGTCTTTATGGCGTTTAGCTCCCACGCTCGTCAGACTTTAATGCGAACATAGGCTAGCTCATGTGTCTCTTTCAAATTTTTATTCCCCCACTGCGCCGCCACTCTCATTTCTTTACTTCTTTCACTGTCCTCGGAACCTCTCCCGTTTCGGCATCGGATATCTAGCCACGATTTGGGGCATTGTCGTGATTGTGCATGTCATGCTCTGCAGCAAAATTACAGTTAATCAGTTTGCACTGTCATTATATTTCACATTCACCGTAAAACACATGCATCTCGTGACTCCTAACGTAATGCAACTCAGTTACCTGCTCATAAAGCTGCTACTTGCACGTAGCCTGGTCTGGCCCGTGTCTTCTTTGTTGCCTGCAACCACTACAGGACTTGCTGATGACATATATTTCCCCACATTTCATAATTTTCATAGTGACGTGACAAAGATTGCAACCTTTTGTGAAGCTGCAACAAATTTCATAGACTTTTGCAAAGTATACCTTTCTGTGCAATTTGTATTGCCTCATTCAAAATATAGAACCATCTTTATAGTCAGTGAAGAGGGTGGCCTCAGCAGAACAGGAATATATGTTTGCTATATATGAATGCACACATGTTTAATCAGATCAGACTCTTTATTTCCAAGAAATGCATTCTTACAGAAATATCGCACATTATTCAATTCATTGACATAAGCAATTACAAATATCATAAAAATCTACAATAAATAGCAATTAATTAAATCAATACAGCAAACACAGAACACCAACCTAAAACAAATAAAAAATGGTATATAAATTAAAATATCTTAAAATTAATTGAGCGATCTGAAGCCCTTTATCCCACACGTATCAAAATGTTTGAAAGCGCAACAGTTTAACCAACATATGAAAAGCTCATTCCATCAGTCAAGGCTACAACAGAGCATTATACAGGCCTACATAACATAAACCGTCAGAGAGACAATCCATTTAAAACAAGCATTGGCATTGCCAATAGGTCTCGCTTTTGGGACCTTATAAGTATTTAGTTATGCAGCACAATATCCTTGGTGCAACAACATCAACTGTTGCATGGCTAAACACTTATAAGGTACAAGGTTTAGCCATGCAACAGCTGATGTTGTTGCACCAAGGATATTGTGCTGCAAAACTAAATACTTGTAAGGTCCCAAAAGCGAGACCTATTGGCTATGCCAATGCTTGTTTATTGGTGTTTCCCACACCACGGCCACATGTCGAATAATATACGGGAAATGCTCCAGTACTCCCAGTCCCCATCATGAGGAGCTCAGGAAGTGCCGCTCCACTGTGCGTGCCCCCCAGCAACTTCTTCTCCCAGTTATCCTGGTCGTCCAACCAATGCACCGCATGCTGAAGCTGCGATGCCATATAGTAAAACCCCAGTATAGGGACCTCCAGTCCCTCCTGCTCCCATTGCCTCTGTAATGTATCCAGTTTGACTCGCTTCCTCTTAGATCCCCACAGCAGTTCCACCAGTAGGCGTTCCAACCGTCTAAAATAAGTGCGTGGGATTCTGTAAAGAGATTTCTGCACCACATACAGGCAACGTGGTAAGATCACCACCTTGGAGAGCGCCACCCTCCCCATCAGCAATAGAGGGAGTTCTCTCCAGAAAGCCACAGACCTCTGAATGCCTGCCACACACATCCCCATATTACTCTCCAGAAAGGCCAAGGGCGTGTGCGCTAACTTGACCCCAAGATATCTCACCTCGTCCCACACCCATCGCATCCCCAGCTGTGGCAGCTCTTGCTCCCATTTTCCAGCCAGAAGTCCCATGGGGAAGAGTTTAGATTTCCCTGGCTTGAGATGCAGTCCTGACACCTCTCCAAACTTTGCTAGCTACCCGGTTAGCACCGGTACAGATTCTGCAGGGCGCCGTAGATATACTAATGTATCGTCTGTATACATAGACACCAAATGATTGGTGTCTCTCAACTGGATGCCCCACTGCCCCATTTGTGACCTGAGAGTAATCACTAAAGGTTCCATCAATTCTCAAGTCCCAGGGAATGGAGAAGTCAGTTCTGCTGCACTCAGGAGAAGTGTTACGTCGATTCTTTAGTGCGAGGCAAAGCGATGCATTGACTTCCAAAGGAGGCCCCTTACTGCAGGGCGATGCACTGGAAACTGGTACGATGTGTGGAAAATCCAGGTGCGATGGGGCGAAACAGTGGTGAAACAGGTGCTGTGTCGATTCTTTGAGCTGCGGGGAGGTGATGAGTTGATTCCTTCAGCCGCACAGCAGGGTCTGTGTCGGAGTTGGAGGGGGGTCTCCGACGTGGCAGACATAGTGCTCTGAACTTGGGCTGAGGCAGTTCTTTCAGCCGCAAACAGGCGCAGCGCCAATTTTTAAGCTGCGGCGATGCGTTGATTTTTCAACCGTACGCAAGCTTGCGGCAGGAAAACCGGTGCTGAAATCGAATAAGGGTTAGGGTAGATATACATTTGTAAAGCTTGAGTTGAGTTTTAGGTCCAAAAAAAACAAAGCACCAACCGCAGGCAAGTGGTCATGCTAGACAACATCAAAGTAAAAAGTTAAAGCCAACCACGATGGAGCTTGGGTCAGATATAGAGACAAGGTTCAACCAGGTAACAAATGTTCCCTTATGACTTAGTCTCAGAACTGGAAGTCAGAAATCCTCGGTGGGAAAAGGGAACAGATTGTGGCCAAAATGGGTTCCACTAGCCCGGATAGCAGTCGGACAAAGTCCCAGTGAAGCCATTGTCTTTTGGAGGGAAATTCAAAATTTCCGCCCAAAGAAGGTCCCTAGCTGGCCGGATACGTTTGGTGCCTTCACTCTGTGAAAATTTCTACCTTCAGACTTAGTCAAATTTTTGGAGTTCGGATTTCTCCAGTGGGGTAAGGCTGCAAATTGTAGTCGAACAGTGCTCCACAAGGCCATAAACCTTCTCCGGGACATCTGGGTTTGTTGCTGTGGAAAAAGCTTCAAACAAGAGCAACCTGAATCTTTGGCCCAGTGATAATGCACCATTGTTGGATTGACTTTGCAGGTTTGTCCGAGTCGTCTGTTGGTTCTCCAGGCAAAAGTACTTGAAAAAATGTCTAGGTCTCAGCTTTAGGAGTTAGGCAAAAGGAGTACACTTTGCCACATATCTAAGGGCCCCAGGACCTTATGGACACAACATGGGGCTCAGAACTCAGTCCAGGGAGGCCACCATCAGGTTCCAGGGCAGGTTCAGTTGGAACTGGTCAGCTGGGATCTTCAGGAAGGTGAGCGTTGTGCTGCTTTTGTGCCCTCATAGCTTTAACAGGAGGTCAGCCAACTCCTTTAGAGCCCACTTCTTTGTCATGTGTGCAAGTAGTAGCAGGCCCAGCTCTTGGAGTCTCTCTACACATGTTCAATAGCGGGTGCAGTCCTACTTTTTTCTTCTACAGGGCCAAAGGTGTTATGAAGAGGGTAGTGAGGGTGCCACATTAATACCCAGTTCCAGCATCTGGGGGGGGACACACTCCTGGCCACTCTCTAACCAATGGGGAAAAAATTCTCAGGAGTGCCCCAACCCACTTTTGCATCAATTTCCTGTGTTGTTTACTGTAACCTTTCCCACAATGCCCCCACTCTACCTAAAACCAATATGACAGAACATTTCTTCCTATATGCAGAGCTGCCTGTGCCCACCCAGAGGTGTGGCTTTGATAAGGTTAATGGGTAAACCCTCCCTAGTGGTCATTTAAAACTGGTTTCGGGGGCGGCCCCTCTCCCACTGGGATTGGTGCCTCGCTGGCCAGCAGGAAAATGAAGAGGGTAGGTCTAGGTGTGAGCTACACCTGCCTATACCTTTTGAAGTTTAATTAAGTTCCTAGACACAGCCCAGATGGCCACCCTGTAAGTGGGAAAAGCATCTCCCCACATTCAAGCCCTGTTAGACCTGGATTTTTGTGTTTTTTGGCCTCTTGTTGTTGACACTGTTTTTGTTGGTTTTAGGACTCTGGACACTTTACCAATGCTGTTCAGTGTTAAAGTGCATATGCTCTCTGTGTTGAATGTTATTATGGATTAGTGTTTCCATAATTGGCTTATTTGATTTACTACTGAGTCCCTACTACAGTGCACTGTGTGTGCACAGGGCCTGTAAATCAAAGGCAGCTAGTGGGCCTTCAGCACTGATTGTGCCACCCACACAAGCTGCCTTGCAAAAGGTTCTCAGAACTGCCACTGCAGTGTCTGCAGGCAGTCTCTACTGCCATGTCGACCTGGGAAGTGCACCCACTTGCCATGCCCTAACCTTCCCTTTTATTACATGTGAGTCACCCCTAAGGTAGGCCCAACGTACCCCTGTGGGCAGGGTGCAGTGTATGTGAAAGGTAGGACATGTACTGATAGTGAAATACAGTGTATTTTGGTTTTCACTATGAAAAGGCTTTCTGTTCCATAGGATAGAATGGAAGTTTATTTATAACATCGTATAAGTATACCTTCCTATTCCCAATCCCATGATAGAAAGATGGAGTTTAGTATGCCTGAACTCAGAATTTAAAAAAAAGCATCTTTTAGTGAAGGTGATTTTTATATTGTGTGTTTGAAAATACCACTTTTAGAAAGTGAGTATTTTCTTGCTTAGCCCTTCTGTGTGCCTCTGCTGGTTTGTGGATTGACTGTCGGTCTTTGGAGTGACAGGGGCGGGTGATGTGCATACACTGTAGACAGCCACTGGGGGGTTGAAGTGTGTCCTGCCTTTCCTGGATGAGTTAGGGCTGGGCTGAATAGAACTGGGCTGCATTTAGAGTAGTGGAAGGAGATTTCCTTGCATGTGAATGGGCCTGGTCTTCCTTACACAATGCTGTCTCCACATCCTGCTGGGAAGCTGGACCAGGGAGAACAGAACTGGTTTTGATTGAGCACAGAGCCTCTCTGCCACAAGAGACAAAGATAAATTGAGTATAAAAATTGGGGCCCAGACCCCAGAACTTTAGAATACTTCTGTACTCAAGAGGAACCCCTGCCAAGGAGAAGAGCTAGGAAAGCTGAAGGAGAAGTACTGCCCCTTTGCTGTGTGGTGCCTGGGGTTGGCCTGCAGTGGCTGTTTCTGCCAAGGAGAGGACAAAGACTTTGCTGTGTGCTGTGTATCCTGCTTTAAGATGATATCCTAGGGCTTGAAGTAGAGCTTGCATCCGGATTCTGAAGTCTCAGGGACACAAATACTTCACCACCAGCTTCCCTGAACTCCCTTGCTGGGAGTTCTGATCTGTCAAGTGGTGCATGTTCCTGTGTTGGGCATCTGGGGGTTGTTCCTGCTGCTAGGAGCTAAGAAAAAAATAGGCAACTAAAGAAGTGTGATGGATCTGCACACGTTTCCGACGCAACACCGCAGTGCAGGAAGAATTTCCACTCATCGCCACCATGCTACTGAAGAAACCGACGCAGCACCTGCCCACAGCTGGAGATATCGGCGCACGCCGAGTCTCATGCACCGATCTCCAAAGTCCAAGATCACTGCACCAACTCTGATGCAGGCCCTGCTGAGTGACTGCAAGAACCGATGTATTGGGAGACTGCTGTTGGAGAGACTGACGCAACGCTGTTGCCGCCGCCACATCAAGAACTGAATCCCCATGCGTCGCACCGGTGCACCAAGTCTACAGCAATGCCGGGGCAGCAATAAGAAGCCAATGCATCACCTCCACGCACAGTAAGAAACTGATGCATCACCTCCTCTTCAGTAAGAGACCAACGCATCACCTCCCCTGCATGGCAGTAAGGAACCGACGCATCACCTCCCCTGGAGCAAGGAACCGACGCATCACCTTCCCTGGGCATAAGGAACGGATGCATCACCTTCCCTGCAGCTGTTTTTGCTTATGATTTTGACGCATCTAAGGTACTTTGTGTTGAAAGTGTCAAATCTACAGCTTGCTAAGGACAGAACTATTTTTACCTTTTAAAAGTCACATCTTGATAACTGTATGTTGGATTTTTGTCATTTTGATCTTGTTTGGTTTAGATAAAGACTTATTTTTCTAAACTGGTGTGATGTCCATTTGTAGTGTTTTCACTGTATTACTGTATGTGTGCACAAATGCTTTACACACTCCCTCTGAGGTAAGCCTGTCAGCTTGTGCCAAGCTACCAAGGGGGTAAGCAGGGCTTGTCTATGGGCGTAACGCCCTCATCCTGACTAGAAGCAAGGGTCCCTACCTGGACAAAAGTGCAAACCATTGCCAATGAAAGACCCCCATTTCTAACAAGCCCTTTGTCCTCTGTCTGAGAACAATACATATCTCAGCAAAGGAGAGCCATTAACTGGCAGAATGGCATATTTGGCATAGGCAGCAAAATGACAACTTTCTAAAAGCAGCATTTTCAAAATAGTAATCTAAATCCAAAAATGTATGCACTATAAAGTGTAATATAATCCAGTGCGTTTCCACCATGAAAAACGACTTTGGAGACTTTTCACTGCCAGAACATGTAAAACTTAAGTACACATGTCCAACTGTAGTGGCTACTTTAAGGGTGACATAAGTATTAAAAAGGATGTTTTAGGTCTGAACGAAAGGTTATTTTTCCATGTTGAAATGGCAATTTTAAAACTACTCAGCTAGGCTGCTGTGGCAGGTCTAGAGTCAGGCCTTACTTGTTTGCTTTATAAATGTTGCAGTCCATTACTGAAATTTATCTTACAGGCCCTGGGCATCCAGGGTACCATATTCTAGTGATTTGTAGGCAAATTAAATGTGTTAAGCAGGGATTTTAACCAATTCAACAAGTTTGTAGGGTTCAGAGTATATAAACTAAGGGCTGGTTAGCACGGTCTAGTGTACAGAGTCCAAAATCCAACAACATCAGTACAAACAAACGGTGTTGATTATGCAAAAAGAGGCATTCTCATACGGATACTTACTGGACTGCAAAGTTATGAGGTGTTATCCATTTTCTTACATGGCATTCTGAGCATCTAAACCCCTCCGCCTCTCGGAGTAAGCTTTGACTGTTTGATCCCACTATGTCGGGAAAGTAAAGTGCTAAAAGGAGTACTTGACCACTTCAATTGGAGTGCAGTAGTACTGTTGCCCTATGACACCAATGGAAAACAATTTAATCCACAGGAAAAGTATCAGTAACCTCTTATTGCTATTAGGCCACAAGAAAAGTTCATACATCCATTGATTTTACATAAGCAGCCACGCCGATTCAGAATCAATATGCTTTTTTTTTATATGGGCTGTTTATGGGCTGCAATTCCTTTCTTAAAATATCTGTTACACACGGAAGATTATTAATATGCCAAACCATTTTATTTTAAATGTTTAGCAATATTTTTTAGTTTATGCTCTGATACAATAACATTTCTGTGAAACGGACTAGGACAACATGTGAATGTTCCATTGTGTATTATACCTGAATCAAAATGATGCAAAATTGATTTGTCCTAATTTTCTATCGGTGTAAAACTTCTGTAATATTGCGCTAGTAGGGGTGGGCATAACTCGCATAATTCAGTGTAGCATAATCACGTGGAATTACCTGACAATTCTGTGAGATTCTGAATAATTATGCGAGAGGAGTTATGCCCTAGCAATGTTTTTTAAAGCAAAAAATACCTCTTTGCATCCAAAGTAGGATGCGAGAATGCAGTTTGAGCTAAGAAATAGAGCTAAATGCAACAGAACTTGAATGGCGAGCATGAGCAGCCACTTGTGCTCGCGAAATGTGCTCTTGGGGAATGTTTTTCCTCCAACATACTCCCAGAATTTAGCACTATTTTCTTAGTGCAAAATGCACTGTCATATCCAAAATTGGTGCAAGAATGCATTTGCGCTAAGAAATAACTCTAAATGCAGCAGAACGTGAATAGCGAGCAAGACCGGGTGTTCACGCTCGCTAAATGTGCTCTTGCAGTAGAATGTCTCCCTCCAAATTACTCATAATTACACAAGCAGGCGTAAACATGTAATTATCAGTAATTCCGCGTCAAAGAGTAACGTAAAATTAATCTGATTACTTTGGCATAATTGAAATTCTGCCAGGCCTACCTGAGTGCCAGGTAGAGATGTGTAAGCGAAGGCATGGGGAGTTTGGAGCAAGTGGTGTTAAAAAAGAGAGGGGAGTAGGGAATGAGTTGGAATGAAGTGAGCGAATAATTCTGTGGTTTTACCGTCGACAATCACTTTGAAGAAACACCACTAGACTCCCTTTTCTGTTGGATACAGCCCTCAAGACATCAATATATGCTCCTACTAAATGGATCTATTTTCTTTTCCATGGAGCATGTCATGGGAAATTGTTTAAAGAAAGAATAATGAAATGCTCCTGACACTTTCAGAGATGAATAGTCACACTACCCGAACCACCATTACCGGGAATGGAAGAATTAAATTAGGAAATGACAGTCCTCAGCATCTTCTAATGCTTTTTTGCGTAATGTGTTGCAGAATATTCCCCCATCTGCAAAATGGTGCCATAAAAATAAGGAGTAGTGGGTCATTCATCCTCTGCTCCTCTTGTGTCACCTTTCATTGTAAAATATCTTACCCCAACACATTTTATTTTTGTTTAGGGCATTTTGCATATTAGACGAGAAAATGTATTTTCTTCTTTTTGTCTGGATTGTCTTGAAACTTGAAACAGTGCAATATGCATTAAAATAAATGTTTAAATTGTTTGGGGAAGGGTAAATCTACTTTACTTGTAGAAAATAAGGGGCTTATTTATAAGCCCTGTGCGTCGTTGGAGTGTCACATTTTGTGACGTTCTGGTGACGCACATCGCTTAGCCATATCAACAAGGCCATGTAAAACCACCCTGCTTGGCTTTTCACGGCCTTTAAGATATGGAGTGAGGCAACGCAGCGTAAGTCGCTGTGTTGCCTCACACTGCGATAGGGAGGCGTGACATGGAGTGTAGGAAGACTGTGTATATGTGTGTGAATACGTTTGTATGTCAGTGGCGGGGGTGTGGAATGGGGGTAGGGCGAGGATAGAAAAAAATTCAAAAGAATTACTTGTGGATTGCCAGCCACCGCCTCTCCTTTGTCCCCGCTGTGTGCGGCTTCCTGGAGGCACCCAGGCTCCCAGACTCCCCTAGCCAATCACAATGATGCCCTACAGCAGCACTGTGTTTGGTCTGAGTGCCGTGGTACGGTGCTCAGAGAATACTGAGAGCCTGTGCATGTTCTCCACCCAGGCTGTACAATACAGCAGGTGGAGAACATGCAAAGTGTGCATGACGGTTTGGCCGGCTTAAGATGACCTACCAAACCATCATACGCACTTATGGTGCAGCCACCACTCCTCCCCCTGCTGGCGTCATGCAAGCCCAGGCCCACCCGCCCTAACATGGAGCTTAAAGGCAGACTAAAAATAAAATGATAATAACGTTCTGTTATTATAATTTTAGTTTTACTTTGCTTCCCTCTTAGAGCAGTGGGGCAACACTCATCCACCATAGCGGAGGATCAGGCAATGGTGTATGTATTAGAATATGTATGTGTGAGTAAAAGTAAAGGTCAAGGGGCATGTGATGTCAATTCTCGACCCCGGCATTTTGGTGAATTGACGTCCACGCCGTGTCCATGTCTTCTGGAGTAGCTTTGGAGGCTGCGAGGAACAATCGTGCTTCTGTTCGGAAACTCTTTATGTTTCCGACAATTTACATCCTTCCGCGGGGTATAGTGCTTGAAATGGGAAAACGCACATTTCTGTTGAGTATGTCGTTTTATTGTTGTTTCCCAAAGGTAAGCCTCCACCTGTCAAAAATATAAGTTCACATGTGAAAACGCACATTTGGAATCACAGTATTTGCACCGACAAGTGCGCATAAATAAGTATTCTACAAGGATTTGCATGACCGGGTGCCTACTGGCTTCATCAGTCTGATTGCTTGATGAGGCTGGCCAATAGCGGCACCGCATTCACACTTGGACCTACAACTTTTTGGAGCATATCACTGCAAGTTAAAGGTTCCTCCCTCTGGAACACTCAGCTTTCCTGCTTGCCTCTCACAAGAGTTTGTGAAACACCGGAAATGCCTGATAACTCATCCAATCCAGCAAGCATATGTTTGAACCCCTCTTGTATGCGGCCAAATATGAGCATGACACTGTACGAAAATTACAAATAAAGGAAAACAAAATAAAGATTGTGCAAACATGGTCGAGAAGGTGTAGCTGGTAAGTTACAATTTCAAAAGGAATCCCTGCACCACATAGATCTAAGCCTTCATTCCATTATGGCAGGCCAATATGGCTTAAGTTAAAGATACGGTGTGCTATGCCCTAAACTTTTTCTCTTGCAAACTTCCCATGACTCTTGTGAACATTAAAATTACAACACAATTTTCACAAAGGCCCAAATCTACAAAAAACTCATACATTGCAGCTAAAGTTGCACCACTGCATAAAAGAGAGCGGAACAGCGCCTTATCCACTAAGCAATAACAATGGTTTTAGTGCTTAATTTGAGCCGTGGTTTCCAGTCCTGGCACTTAATTGTCATCACTACACTTATGACACTCTGCCACATGGTGGCGCTGCTCATCTAATTTCGAGATGAGCAGAATAATGGTTGTTTATGAATACAATATCGATGAAAAAATTACTACAACTTGCCTCCCCAGCCATTGCTTTAGCTTTGGGGACCTGGAATATTCTGAACTGGTGCATTTACATGGGAGAGAGATGGTTATTAGTAGTTTTGGTACCATCATTGGCAGCAATGACTAGGAAATGGGTGGTGCAAGTTGCAGTGGCCTCCTGTTCAGGGTCCTGGCACTTATTATTTTACAGATTAAGCACTGAAGGGCAGATTTACAAGAATTGACGCATCTCTGCATATTAGCAGAGATGCATCAGTTAATTTGCGCCATGTAAAAAAACCCTTGCAGTACCATGGGTGCGTCGAGTTTACAATGCACGCAAGGATGGACAGATGCGTGACGCATCTATTGGCGTAAAGGAAACGCATTGCTGGAATCTTGTCGCAAGCACGCCGCAACTCCAGCAATGCTTTGGACTACCTATTTCTATAATGCTCAGTCACTTCTTACGCCTGCTTCAAGCGTTTCGGAACGCCCACCCTGCATACATTATACCTGACGCAGGTATAATGTGAAGCAGGGCTTTACAGCGTGACTCATCTCCATAGATGCGTCATGTTGTAAATGTGTCGCAATGTGGTGAATTGTTTACGACGCCGTTGCGTCACAAAAGTGATGCAACGGCGACTTAAAAGTGTCGCAAGGGGCTTGTAAATCTGCCCCTGAATGTTTTCTTCACTCCCTGCTCTGGCTCACTTCAATCTGCCATGTGCCAACTAACACATCCTTGAGCCATGTGCATTCTGGAAGGGATTGATTTTGTCCTGGAAGGGCTCCCTTTCAGTACAGAAACTATCTTTTAATACTTTTCCTGCTTTGTATGTGTGCTGTACAATGCAGCATGCATGCAAAGTATGGAAAAAAGGGGAATGAAAAATGTTTTTTCTTTACGCCTGCATCAAGGAGGTGTACTGTTTTGTTGCAAATTTAGGGGGTTATGTACAAGCCTCTTGCGCCACTTTTGCGTCATTTTTACGGGAAAAGTGACGTACGGGTGGCGCAAGGGGCTTGTAAATAAGCCCCTTAATGTTTACAGGTAGGAATTTGCATGAAAAACCATGGGAAAACCCATGTACCACCCATGGAACATTCTCTTGATGCAAAGGAACGCAAAGCAGCACATAGCACAACTTTGCATTACTTTGGGAAACCATCCAGCTTAAATCCTGATTTGCATTGGATAGTAAATTGCAGAATAACCAGACACCAAGGCGTTAGTAACTCTGGGCCAGCGTGTCTTGTTTTCTGGTTTGCTGTGTTAAAATCAGAACTTTTACACTCCATTTAAGTTGTTAAAAAAAATGAATGCCGAAATCCAGGCAGTTTCATGGTCGCCAGAAAAACTATTTTAAAGTTAAACTTCCTCAAAAACTGGCACAACTATTTTTAGAACAAATTGGAAGTCGTGAGGAAATGTAGAAAGTTTGAATGAAAGAACTATACCATGAAGAAGGCATTGTTAAAATGGGAGGGCAGTAGTCGGGCTACAACATTGTGCTTAAGCAATAAAACATTTGTAAACAGAAGGTTGAAATGCATTTAAGATTGGTAATTTCTTTGGCTCAATATTATTTTCCAGGAACAATAAATAATACGTCCGTAAGAGATACGCATCATAACAGCATTTGGAGAAATGTGTTATTACCAGTTGTGTTCTGTGCCAGATGTTGCATTTTATGAAAAGTATCAAAGAAGTAGCGACATACCTTTCAAAAAGTTTGCAAAGTTTTTTCTTTCAAAGACTACTTGGTATGCCATTTTGAGACCTGTGTTGTTTGATCACCCTGATAGGTCTGCCATTAAATGTATATTCATTTCCAGGCATCATCAGGGCTCTTTCACTAGCAGTGCAGGGCCTGAAGAGCATGGTGATTGCAGACAGATTGCCACTTCCGGTGCCCTCGAGCTGATTGATATTTCTCATGCCTGGGGTGCCCTGCTGCAAGGGACTGAGAATGGAAATCCCCTGCAGGGGGCCCTGCAGCCCCCAAGGAAGCTGGTAATGAGATCTTGCCTGCCTAAAAGCTGTACAAGGATCCTAAAAGCAGGGGCAGCGTGGAAAATTGGGCAATGAAAATGATCACATTACCTTTCATTGGCCTTAGCTTTTGTTGATGACGGGGTTGGCTCAGATAGCCCCTTCCTATATCTATCATCCTTTAGCCAATTTCTACATTTTCATCCACCTCGGTGATGAAGTGCTGCTCCCTTTCTATGTGTCTTTTTTCTGCTGCTTTCTTCCAACCACCAAAAAATCTGATATTTCTACAATGAAACGTGTCAGTGTTATTCCAAGGCCTTCTCAATCTAAGTCGTTGCTCCATATTGAATTATTCGATTAGCTGTTTTGTAAAAATAAACTTCCTCTCTTAGTTTCGATTCACTAAGGGGTACCATTCAAGTTCCTTGGCCTAGTGAAAAAGGCTCGTCCATCTTCCTCCAAGGTTTTCCCTGTTTTTACAGTGTGTTTCCCCCACCCGATTCATTCCTATCCTTCCTCTCCCTTCTGCATTGCTGCTTCCTTTCTACTCATCACTGCTTCCATTGTTTTACGTTTCCCTTGCACAGACATCTTCAGCTCCTGCCTCTTCCCTCCCACTCTGTTCACTTCATCCTTCCTTCAATTCAATATTTCATCAATCCTTGTATGGAACAATCTGTGCATTCCGACCCTTCTTCTGAAACTTTTTCAGTATGTTCTACCGTTTTACTATTCATCTTGCTGTAATTTTAAACTCTTGTCGCAAATAGGGACTGTTGATATTGAACAGGTATGCTTGAAACACAACCAGATAAACTTAGGGACATATTTAAAAGCCCCTTTCTCCACAGGCATGTCACTTTTTTCGACGTTCCTTAGGCGAAACGGGCTTTGCCTTATTTATAGGGCAGTATCAAGTCACTTAGCGTGGCTTAACTCTGCCTTGTAAATAAGGCACCCTTTCAACGTCAATTGATTTTGATGCTGCCCCATATTTACAAGGTTGGGGTAAATATGGGGCAGCGCACAAGATAAGACCAAAAAAAACTGGTCTTTACATGGCGAAAAGAGGAGAAATGCTTTATTTCTGCTCATTTTTGCTGTTTCTATGTGTGCTGCATTGTGCTGCACACATAGAAACATGAAAAATAGGGGAAGATTCAATACGGTGAGCAGAGGCAGGAATCTGGACTAACTTTTTACAACATGCATTTTACCTCTGACACCATTGATCACAAATCATTTTTTCAGCTAGCCTTTTTAATGACTGCGGTTAGTAAATCAATTTTTACACTTTCTTGTTGATTTGGAGCTGAACGAACACTACTTCATTTTGCAATACGCATATTATATACATAAAACAGTGACAAATATTTACATTTATACAGTGACTTCATGACATATCATACAACACTGAAAAAGACTTGAAAACAAACAGGAGTAGAATTATTGCGTAACAATGATCGCTTGTCCGATGTAGTGTATCTTTGGGAACTGAAGCTGGTTAGCCCTTCTAGTTCTGACTATTGTTACGGTCCTGGGCAGAGTCGAATAGTTGTGACTAAATGAATTAAGCGAGCAATAAACTTAGTTTCTGTTTGCGCTCTTATGGGAGTTCTGATGTCTAGATTAGTCTCTCCCAAAGTTTTCTGGATCTCCGCTTGTTTGCCAATGCGTTTCGACCTTTATCATTGGGGACCTGTATTATATTTGTAAGGTCGTCTTCAGGGCTGATGTCTGGTTGAAATCGTACATCTATTCGCTCACTCGGGTAATGGTGGCTTTTCTTCTTTGTCTTGCCGTTCTTTGTGAAGAATGCCGGCTTTCGAGGTTGAACTTGTCTTTCCAGGTGTGGCTGGTTTCTCTCTTTTTCTCCGTAGTTGTTGGATGACTGGCCGTCTCGCTGGGGGGTTCGTGGTTTCTTTTTCCGTCTTCGGTGAGGAAAGTGAATAGCCGAAGACGGAAAAAGAAACCACGAACCCCCCAGCGAGACGGCCAGTCATCCAACAACTACGGAGAAAAAGAGAGAAACCAGCCACACCTGGAAAGACAAGTTCAACCTCGAAAGCCGGCATTCTTCACAAAGAACGGCAAGACAAAGAAGAAAAGCCACCATTACCCGAGTGAGCGAATAGATGTCCGATTTCAACCAGACATCAGCCCTGAAGACGACCTTACAAATATAATACAGGTCCCCAATGATAAAGGTCGAAAACGTGAGGAAAGTGAATAGCCGAAGACGGAAAAAGAAACCACGAACCCCCCAGCGAGACGGCCAGTCATCCAACAACTACGGAGAAAAAGAGAGAAACCAGCCACACCTGGAAAGACAAGTTCAACCTCGAAAGCCGGCATTCTTCACAAAGAACGGCAAGACAAAGAAGAAAAGCCACCATTACCCGAGTGAGCGAATAGATGTCCGATTTCAACCAGACATCAGCCCTGAAGACGACCTTACAAATATAATACAGGTCCCCAATGATAAAGGTCGAAAACGTGAGGAAAGTGAATAGCCGAAAACGGAAAAAGAAACCACGAACCTCCCAGCGAGACGGCCAGTCATCCAACAACTACGGAGAAAAAGAGAGAAACCAGCCACACCTGGAAAGACAAGTTCAACCTCGAAAGCCGGCATTCTTCACAAAGAACGGCAAGACAAAGAAGAAAAGCCACCATTACCCGAGTGAGCGAATAGATGTCCGATTTCAACCAGACATCAGCCCTGAAGACGACCTTACAAATATAATACAGGTCCCCAATGATAAAGGTCGAAACGCGTTGGCAAACAAGCGGAGAACCAGAAAACTTTGGGAGAGATTAATCTAGACATCAGAACTCCCATAAGAGCGCAAACAGAAACTAAGTTTATTGCTCGCTTAATTCATTTAGTCACAACTATTCGACTCTGCCCAGGACCGTAACAATAGTCAGAACTAGAAGGGCTAACCAGCTTCAGTTCCCAAAGATACACTACATCGGACAAGCGATCATTGTTATGCAATAATTCTACTCCTGTTTGTTTTCAAGTCTTTTTCAGTGTTGTATGATATGTCATGAAGTCACTGTATAAATGTAAATATTTGTCACTGTTTTATGTATATAATATGCGTATTGCAAAATAAAGTAGTGTTCGTTCAGCTCCAAATCAACAAGAAAGTGTAAAAATTGATTTACTAACCGCAGTCATTAAAAAGGCTAGCTGAAAAAATAATTTGTGATCAATGGTGTCAGAGGTAAAATGCATGTTGTAAAAAGTTAGCACACATAGAAACAGCAAAACGGCATGCATGATTGTTTATGTGCAGGAAGGTGTCCCTTCCTGCACATAAACAATCATTTTAAAAATGGCGAATTGCAACTGATATGTGTGCTGCACAAGGCAGCACACATAGAAGTTACAAATTGCCATTTAAGATTGTTTATGTGCAGGAAGGGGCAATCATTCTCACAACACAGGAACCCTTGCACTATGGTGCAAGGATGCCTGCGTTAGTGCTAGGCAGCTGTATTTAGCGCCAGGTCAAGGGGAAACAAAGGGCTGTACTGTATTGTAGTAAATACGGTGCAGCCCTGCATTTCCAAAGTGTCAGATCGCGGCGTTAAGCCAAGAAAGCTAACACCGCGCTCCGTCACTTTCCTTGTAAATATACTCCTTAGTTGTGATGTCTGTCTGCACTTTAGAGAACACATGTAAAAAGAGATGTGATCTGGTTGATCTAGAGTCTAAATAAGTTGCTGACCTATGAACCAGAGTATGTGGGTTATTATAATCCCTATACATTGTACGATTCTGGACAAATTACATCCGTTCTGTGTGCTCTCAGTTATAAACATAAACAAGTCTCTTGTGCTCAAAAAGTGCCTGAATATGTGTAAATACGTTTTACTGGCTGTACAAGGTGTGTACATATGCTAAGTTCAGAACTTTGTAAATTTCGAAATTTGTTTTCAAAAACCTCACAAGTTTTGCTAAGTGTGAAGCCTGCATGTTTTCTAAAGAAAATAACAGTTTCATCAGCTCTTTGAATCAGCTTGAAACACTTCTTGTTTGTGAAAAGGACAGTGCTTGAAATGGTACTGCTTGAAAGTGATCTTCCATGGCCAGCTCTAAAGCCCCTCCAGCTGCCACAGCAAATTACAAGTATGGGCCACTACCTCCACCACCACTGAAAGAACAACCTAGCCCTGAGGTGCACACGTCATCATCACTGGTTGGGCTTCCGGCCTCTTTGGCCTCCACGGTCCCCAGCACATCTTATTTTGTGACTACTAGAGGGCTTCCGAGGTCCCACAATCTCCTGCTCCAGGATGTCCTGCCCTCAGAACATCCAGGAGCAGGAAATGAGGAAAGAGAGAAAGGTCATACATTGTTGTTGAGCTTCAAGACCTGTTTTATTTTTAGTTTGAGCTTCGAGATCTGTTGTATTTAGTTTGTGGTTTACAGCCTGCCCACTGCATTTAATTTGTTTGTTTCAGTGTCCTTTAAAAATCCTTGCTTGCTAGTGGTCAGTCCTTCCTCTTTGACCAGCCGTTTCGTCTTTGTTTCCTCCCACGAAGCAGGGACCAAGCACTGCATCTTTACACTTTGGGTGTTTATCTGTCGTTTAGGGGACTATTTCTTTCTTGGTTTCCTGCTGGTGTTATTGTTGCCTGTGTTCAGCTTTGGCACCGATGAACAAACAACTGCCTGGGGTCAAAGGCAGAGCTGGGGCCATTCATTACGGCCCGAGCATTTCTGCACAATTCCAACCTTCTCACTTTGGCTATTCTGATGCCTGAAGCAGTTTTATCATAGCAAAAAAGCGTATCTGTTGTTAGTGACTGTGTGTGCACCTCCGCGCCCCGATTGACTGTGGCGAAAAAGCTAAATATTCACTGCAGCAATATTTTCAGTTCAACTGCCTGAACTGTTTTTAGTGGCCCACGTCCACTGAAGCAAAAACATACAGAGCTGAGGCCACAAGGCAAATTCGCTGCAACAAAATTTTCAGTTCAATTACCTGAATTCTTTTAGCAGCCCGCTTCCACCTAGGTGAAAATATACAGAGCCAAGGCCAGGAGGCAAATGTTTGTCTCAGGGACTTTTTTTAAAATCTGAAAGAGCATTCATAGCAGCAAGAAGAGGCACCTCCACTGCTGCCTTCTGACCCCTCAGGAGCAGCCAGCCATGGGCAAAGGAGGCATCCGAGCATGTGCCGCCAAGCTCGGGTAAGGCCTTCTCTATGGGTCCGTCTCCTTCTCATCTCACACTAGCGCCTGTACTTGCTGGTCTTGTGATTTCTGCTCTAGGCGCGCACTGAACCATTGGAGAACACACTGCTGAGACGTGAGGACATGTCATTGTTATCTAAACACAAAATAACGCGCAGAACAACATCGATCTGCTCGATCTGCTCCAAACACCCAGCAAAAGTTTCTTACTTTGAAAAACACTTTGTGATTTTTCACCCCTGGCTCTATTCAATCCATGAAATTAATTTATTTTTATATATAATGGCATATTTGCCAGAGATTCCCTTTTTCTCAGTTGACCAATTGCATTTCATGTTCATTGGCTATAAAAAAACGTAAAGCATGTTGGATTAATACATTATTCCTTCAAAATAGTTAATCACACACATTACTGTACAACCTACATATTTTTCTGTCAACTTTAAAGTATTTTGCTCAAGGACGAAAACACCCCTACCGCTACATTTTCAGTTTTTTCTGTTAACTTTTTGTGAACTTAATTATAACACTTCGCAGATGTTTGTTCTGGTGAGTGTTTTGGTTACGCGAAGAAGATCTCAATATTTGACTGAATTGTGATTTTCATTTGAAGAAGGTATTTCCTAGTGATCTAATTCCACATTTAAACCATCCATGACCATTTTCCAGCGTTCTTATCCTTCAGTGCTCAAAAATAACTGTATAAACACGTTGTGAACAGATTTCTGTAAAGGTACCGCAAAAAGCAAGATTTAGGAAACCTGAGTATAAATCTGACATTTTCCTATCTTATTTCGATGTGATAGCCACCAGTATGTAGCAGAGACATCTTCACGGTCTTGGGCGCGAACTTGCCATTCACGCCTGTTGCGTCCAAGGATGACCAAACAAGTAAGTAAGACCAGCACTCGTAAGATACACTGTTCAAACTCCCGATACTCACCAGGCCTCTTTATCTGCAAATAGTCCCGCCCCCAATTGCCACACGAGTGGCCACCTGAATACAGCCCATAGGGGAGGTCCAATAAACACCCCTCAGGGTTACAGCCATAATGGTCCGCCCCACCAGTGAACACATCACACTCCTCCACAACCTGTAAACAAAACAAAACAAGACAAAAAAACACCACCAATATATGTCCTTAGGCAAAACACACGACTTAAATAAGAAACAATGTCCATTGCACAAATCAATACGTTACGTAATTCTTCAATCTCGAAGATCTGGCGGGGCAAGGCTGAAGCTGGTACCTCTCGATACCCCCTTGCCGCAAACCAGACTCAGGCCCCTGAGGTACATCAGGACTGGGCACCAAATCACACTCAGGCGCCACACGGGGCGTCCTCGCAGAGGAAGAAACACCACACTCCTCCGACACAACCTGACTCCCGCCAGGAGATTCATCATGTTCCAGTGCCTGAGCAGGAGAAAATCCACCACTATCCAAATCCACACCATTCGTAGACTCTTCATCGGAAACCAGATGTCCATCATTTGGAATTCACAGACCTCCACTCGGTCACCGCCAGGATTCCGATAAGCCTTGAAGAAAGGCACATTTCTAGAAACAGTCACTCCATTTCTAATTGCTGTGACCTTAGTCTCATGGATAGACAGAACAATCCACGGCTCAGGCTCAAAGGGCAGGCTAAATTTCCCTTTAGGGTGCTGATTCCGCACCATAACAGCATCCCCTACAGCAAAGGAATTGAATCGCGCTCCACGCCTTGAAGAAACCTTATCATTCCTCAGCTTGCGTTTCGTCAGGTCATCCGCTACCAATTCCCATTTGGCAGACATTGCCTCTAGCTGAGGAAAAACATCAACCGTTGGTCGGTTCATACACAAAGACATCGGGCTGACCTTAGTAGTAGAATGAGGAGTCATCCGATACGCCCTAAGAAACCCATACAAAGCACAATACAAATCCTGTCAGTCAGCCACAGCAGTCCGAATGACCTTATTAAGGGTGCGCATAAAGTGCTCCGCCTCCCCATTGGCCTGAGGCAGTAAGGGAGTAATTTTTCAGTGACGGATTCCCCTGGACTGATGGTAGTTAGCAAAATCCTTACTCGAAAATGGAGGTCCATTGTCAGTACAACGTTCAGTAAACAAACCATGGGTAGCCATGATTTTCTCAAACTGAGGAATAGTCTGACTGGCCGTGGTAGTGTCCAGTAACTCAACCTCAGGGTATTTGGAAAAATCATCGATAACCACCAACATATGATGCCCATTGGGTAGACTCCCAAAGTCAGCACTTGCTTGCCGCCAAGGAAATGAAGGAATGTCTTCTGTAAGGATGGGAGCCGGAGAGTCCGCAGTCCCGGTGGGCTGGCAAAGCGTAAACCTCATCACAGTGCTCTCCACCAAAGCATCCAGACTGGGAAACCAAACCTTACACCTCAACCTGGATTTCGTCTTAACCACCCCTTGATGAGCCAAGTGAGCAAGATCCACCGCCCTCTGTTGCAAACAACCAGGAATCACCAACCGTGGACCTCTCATCAAACAGCCATCCGGAGAAATTACCAAATCACCCCATACATGGTGAAAGGACGCCAGATTACACTGAGCATCTTCAGTACGATACATGGCTTTATCCAATAGGAAACTCCATTTCCCAGTTCTCACAGCAGAAAGACAAATCTGGAAACACTAATCCAACTTTGTAGACTCCAGAATCTCCTCCACATATATAGGAAGTGACCGGGACCGCTCCACCACCAGACACACATATTCCTCAGTATCTTCAGCTTCTGACTCCTCACTGGGAGTAGCTGGACGAAAATGCCTTGAGAGATAGTCAGCCGGATTTTGTATCCCGGGACAAAACACCACCGTCAAACGATAATCCTGCAACTGCAGAATCCCCTTCTCAATTCATGGTGGAGGTTTGGAGGAGGACCCCATGAATAAAGGAATGAGGTGACACCCCCAATGGATAGCTATAGCCTCCTTCTCAATTTGGGAGTACCTTTGTTCAGTTGTCGTTAACGCACGACTGGCATACGCTACCAGGGCCCTTCCCCATTAACGTGCCACTGATAAAGTACAGCCCCCAAACCAATGGGACTGGCATCCACTGACAGCTCAGACTCAATCGCTTGATTGCAATACACCAAAGTGGTATCCGCCAATAGGGCCTGCTTAGTAGCCTGAAAAGCACATTCCTGCTCTGGACCCCAGTTACATGCAACACTGGATTTAGTAAGTTCTCTCAAAGGAGCTGTAAGATCAGTCAAATTGCGAATAAAAAAGCCACAATAATTTACCATCCCCATGAAACTCCGCACACCAGACACATTAATGGGAGCAGGAGCTGTCTGTATATCTTGAACTTTCAAGGTAGCCGGTGACACACCATCCTGCGAAAAACGATAGCCAAAAAATGAAATGTTAATTTTCAAGAATTTGCATTTCTCTTTATGGAGCGTAAGTCCATGCTCCAGCAACCGCTAAAATACATCTCAGAGGCGGGAAAAATGCTCATCCAAAGTAGGGGCATGCACCAAAATGTCATCACTGACATTCAAAACACCATCCAAGTGGAAAGGACGCCCTGCATCGTCTCCTGAAAAATCTCTGCAGCACTAGAGAACCCAAAACTTAAACACTTATACCTTCTCAGCCCTACATGGGTAGAAAACGTGGTGATTGCACAGGAAGCAGGGTCAAGCATCAGCTGATGATAGCCGGCACGAAGATCCATTTTGGAAAACCAACGTGACCCACTAACCTCAACCACGATATCATCCACGGTAGGGGTGAGGTGTCGTTCACGCTTAATTGCAAGATTAGGTAAGCGCATATCTACACAGATATAGACCTCTCCTGGCTGCTTAGGTTTATGGGCCACCACAATCCGGGACACCCAAAGAGTTGGGCCATCCACCCGTTCAATAATGTCCACCAGCTCAAGTTCAGCTAGTTCCTCCTTCACCTTCGGCCGAATATGGAATGCCACCCTTCTATGTCATAAAGCCACCGGCTGGATAAATTCATCAATATGAAACTCGATCATGCGATCCTTCAAACAGCCATTACCTTCAAACAATGGTGCAAACTGACCCAACAAGTCCTCCACATACCCTGTATATACACTTAGGGGGAAGGCGACCAACTGAAGAAGTTCCGCCGTCCGACAACTCAGCAACATTCCTTGACCCCCTTGGGTGACATATCCTGGTCTTTGTCGAGCTAGAGGCATGCACCACCTCAGCAGTGAAAACTCCTGCTAACTAAAGAGGATTAGAGGACCCATAGGCATAGACCCTGGTAGTAGTCAAACTCAAAACAGGGGAAATAGGCAATGTCAGCATCATTGACCTGGCCATGATATTTATAGAGGCACCCGTATCAATCAAGGCCTGCACTGGGTGACCATCCACCATCACATGGCACTTTGGAATACACTTTTGCAGGTGACCCCCAGGCTGTAGAGCATGGATGACATGTATAGCCCCCTTTACATTATCATCGTCCATGTCTCCATTATCCATTGAACGATCAGCAACATAGTCCTGGTTGAAACGTGCAGGGATAGAACCTCGTGCCGGGGCAGAGCGACACATCTTCGCAAAATGATTGAACTTACTGCAATTAGAACACCTCTCCCCAGTAGCAGGGCTCCTTTATGAGGAAAAGGACCCCCACAACCATAACAGTGCCTGGGCTCCACCGACCCTTTACTCCTCGGCTTCTTCCTGTCAGGGACCCGGGCTGAAATAACATTAACTGGCTCCACCTTCACCACCTGTTGGAGTGCCGCCTCCATATGGGCTGCCCGTACTTTTTTAGATCGGCCCCGGGTCAACATATCAGCCATAGACATGCCCGGTACCTGTAGGATAGCCTCACGCACTTTAATAGAGGAACAACCCTGTATATATTGGGCCCAGATCTCATCTGCAGCATCGGGTAATGTACAGGTGCTGGCCAAATCACGCAGACGGGCATAAAGCGCACATCACGCAGACGGGCATAAAACGCATCCACAGACTCATTTTGCAGCTGTCGTGCCTGACGCAACAAAAACCGCTCATAATCTGGATTAGCCAGTGGTTCAAAATGGCAGTAAATGCTTGTTTCAAAGCACCATATGTGTGTGGTGGCCCCCCTTCAACCACCGACCGACTCAAACGTTGAATAGACGGTCCCCCTAAATGTAACAGCATAGGACGCCGTTGTTCCTCATCTAGGTCAATGGCAGCAAAGTACATCTCCCAATGATCCACCCAGTCCTTCCACCTAGCAGCCTGGGCCAACAGGGGACCATCCAGCAGAAATGGCTTCACAGGGGAAATGGCCGACATAGCAGGACGACAAGCAAAATCACCCTCCAAAGTCCACCACAGTTCCGGACCAAAAAAGAGCAACATGGGAGCACCACCCCAAAATGACCCAGCAGAACTTGCCTGACCAAGGTGAAATCCAAAGTTCAGCAAAAGAAAATCAGGCAAGCACCAGCTCCAGTCAGGCGAAACACTTTTCCAACCCCCAGCAAGAGGAAGCGTGAAATCTCGCTAAGATGAAGTCTAGCACGTGAGTTTTTCTAGCGAATGCTTGCCAACTTGCCGATGGGGAGCCACTTGAGAGAAAAAACTCCACTCTGCATCACTTCGTGGAGTTTTTCGGAATCCACATGGAACGCGAAGTTGGCAAAACTCTGTGTAAGTTGTGGACGTTTTTACCAGCTGCATTTATCTTTTTGAAATATTTTGTGCCGAGTCCATGTAGCTAACATCAATTCCTTCCAGTACACCATGCTGGTGCGTGAGAAACTCCTGTTTTACCCTCTCTAAAATTAAATGTTGCAGCGCAGTCCCTATAAAAAAGATTTCTCTCAAGGGTAACATTGCAGACTGGCCTGTGCCGTAGGAAGAATGCCATGGCCAAATGCAAGGAAATAAACTACTCCCCCCAAAAAAGATCCCGTTTGGCACAAAAAAAAGTCACTAATTGGGAGGGGAGGGGCCTTCATCCCCTTGACGCTTGAAGAACCGGGGTTTAACCCAGCGGCGTCAGGGGCACGCCTAAGATCTTCGAGTTCACCTGTCTTGGTATACAGAGACACGGAATACTTCTGGATGGCATCAGAGACCAAGTTTATTAGCTGCAGCTAGTAACAGTGATCCTAGAAATACATCACGGTGTAAATTCTCAGGAGACTGCTCGTTTTACTAAGGCGAGACGTCTCCTTTTATACCCAGTATTCACATTATAAATGTACACCCACAGCACAAAATTCTATCCAATAAAGTACATTTTCAAACAAAGTGTCACATAAGAAAAACTCAATTTACAGTATCCCAACCCAAAGGTTAATTATTAGGAATGTCCCAAATTCAATCTCCACAAGCCGGACAAACCTATAATTGAAAGCATAACCCATGTAATGAAGAAACATAAAAAAAGAAACGGTAACAGATGCTGAACAATATAAGGCATGTGCAAGGAAACTAAAAGTTAACGATGTCCTGAACATTGATTGGCAATCTCAGACAAAGATCAATCAGGTAAATTGGCTTTGCGGGGTCAGTTTCAGGTGCAGAGGTCAGTTTCTTACAGTTCATTTCAGAGTCAAAAAGAAACCTAGTTAATGTATACATGAACTAAGAAGGCCAGGGCACTTTATGCGCCAAGCTACCTTCACAGGCCTACCTGAGGGCAACACAAAATGGTGGCACAGTACAAAATGGACTCAGACTCTAGAATTACAGAACCTCACGCTGCTGCGCTAATTGTAGCTACGACCTCAACCTGGGGGACATGTAGACACCTTGCAGGTTGAAATACAAGGAGGGCAGCACCTCAACCCTCTTAAGGGTTGTAAAAAACTCTGTCTAGGAGAAGCTCTTTTAAATACCCATGGTTTTATAGCAACCTATGAAGAGCAGTGTGGAGGGGGAGGGGGGTCTCATAAAACACTTTCATCCCTCATGAAGGGTGCTTCATAAACTGTTGTTTTCAGGAAACCAGGCGCCAGTATGTTTGATGATTCGGGCGGGGAGGGGGAGAAGGCCATGTCTTTTCCCTCAAACAGGGCCCTGCAGTCTGTGGTCTGAACTTAAAAAGGTGCAATTGGAGAAATTGTAAAAGTCTCTTTTGAAAGGTTTCCGCGGCTGCATCATTCGTATAGCATTTCATAATAGCGTGTTTGAAGACAGAATGTTAACTTAATATTGTCAATATATTTGAAAGGCAGCATTTTAACTTCATGTTGTTGAACATGTGCAGTTTTTTTAACATGAAAACCTTGCTGCAAATTTTCAAATGGTTTCTGCCCCATTGTTTTTGGACATTACATGATTTTGGGCAGGGAATTGTACTTGATTCCGCAGGTCTTTTAGGAATGTATTTGTATTTGTTTAGTGGCATGTAATGATTCTGTTGGCATTTTTACTTAACTAGTAAGGTTTCCCATATTTGTAACATACATAATGTAATGGTCACAATTCAACGCTGTAATTGCATTCTCTAGAAACAGTTTGTGGAGGTGGAATCTCTATCATTTACCTTCAAATGCTTTTCAAACTATATATTTGAGGGTAGGTAATGTGAAACTAAAATTTTATATTGATTTATTCCTTTTGTGGATTAAAATGTTGTATTTCTAGTCTTTAAATAATTATTGAATACGGTAAGTGATATGGGCAGCCAATGATGTGGAGCTGGATACTATCAAGCCAATCTCTGTGAGACCTAGGGCCTGATTTATAACTTGACAGAATTACAGCCAATCCGTCATGGTGGCGGCCCTAAGGACTCTGTTAAGCCAATGGTATTCTGACTGCCATATTTAGATCTATGGCTTTACAGCTTCTGTCTGCATCAACAGAGTGTACTCCGTCGCGCAAGCTGTAGTGGTGGGCCCCAGTGCTGACAATGAGCGAATCTTTGCTGTCGGGACGGCAGAATAGCGCTGACCATACTTAGATAACACAGTTGAGCTGTGGTGTACCAGTGTCAGTCCCATGTCGGCAGGAGTCCGTCCCAGGTCCCGTTCAGCATTGGACTATGGCTGCAGGCATTGGATGAATGTTAGCAGCCCACACCTAATGTTTATTTGACAACTGTGAACACCTATAAAACACACTCCATTTCAGACCAGGATCCTTTGCTATTCCACTGCTGACCACCATTCTGAGAACGAGCTTGCCACTGAACACCCAGGTCATTTTTTGTTTTCCTGTTCCCTGCCTTTTTTCACTTCACGGTAGGAACACTAGTATATATTTATTTTTTATCACAAAGGCAGAGAGGCGGAACCCACATTTTACTGACGGGAAATTGTCTGTCATGGTAGATTAAATTATAGGAGCAGAGCCATAATTGTTTGGAGCACAAGTACAAAATACTACCATTTCTCAGAAAAAGCAGATGTGGGATAGAATAGTCAACAGATTGAATGCTGCAGCAAACAATCTGTGCACACAGGAGGAAATTAGGAGGAGAGGGAACGACCTGCAGGGGACAGTGTGTTTTCTGGCCCCCAAGCGTCACCTGGAGGCTCAGATAACTGGTGCTGGTTCTCCCAGCCCCACCTCACAACATTTGCCCCGGGAGGAGAAGGGCTTGCAGATCCTACATCCCGAAGGCTTGACAGGAATCCCTGGTGGAGTGGAGACTGTTAGGTTACACCAATGTATATCTCAATAATCACAAATGGAGTCCTTGTCTTTAACGTGGCTGTCAGAATGTGTCTAGACACCTATCAAAACACATATATTGAAAGTCCACTTCGCAAAATACCTTGTGTAATCCAAATCAGTAGTATGATGTTTTTTTAAAATCTGTTGAACAATGACCAATATGTATTGTCTGATTGTTTGCTTTCCTCCATTGATAACCCCTTGTGTTTGCTTAGTCCTTTGTTGTATCTCAATGTAGGTTATCTTATTTCACAAAACAGGTTCCAAACTCCATCCATATGCACATGAAGATATAGTGCATGTAAGTGGTATAGTGACCTATGCACATTATACACATATGTGTGCATATTGTAAATGTGTGTTTAATTTTCACTATACTAATTTATATAGATATGTGTTACTCACTCTTTCACAAGTATTAGCAATAGTGTCCACAAATGACTAAAACTACCATGATGCCCTGCTTTTGTCTCTGCAAACAGTAGTGCAATGAGGTGTTGCACAACATTCCTTTCCTTCCACATACACACATAAGACAAAGCTTTAAGTAGTTGCCATTCACCATTTCATGTAAGTTTAAAAATGTAATCTGCTGTGTTGATCCAGTATGTTGTCACCTTCTTGTAACTCCATTGAATAGATCTACTTACTTGCAGAAATCATAGTGTGTATATTCAAAGGTTCCTAATCATGTCCTGTGGCATGCTGATTATAAGTATTATTGATACACAATTAACTTTGCAATGTTCATATGATGACCAATGAGATTTAATCCAATAGGTTGTACCATGGTTTGTTTTTGAGGCTGCTAGGCCTTGAAATGGCTCAGCTCTGAAATCTCCTCTCTACTGTGAGTTGCATGTCTGGTACATGGAATATACACTTTCTAAATAACAATTTATATTTCAGGACATCTTTTCATCATTGTTACTGAAGTGTGACACTGTGCACATTAACCTGCACCTCTAAAAAGTAAACAAATCACACAAAGGCCTCAACATCCAAATATTCAGTATTTTTCTTTCCTTTAGGTTGTGTCATCTGTAGTTGAAGACAGATTTGAGGTACTAAATGGAACGTTAATGTGTTTTTATTTTGTTAGTTCATAGTAGGACCAACACTCAGGGCCAGTGGAACACTGACTACAAACAATGACACCTATACTCAAGGCCAGGATCACGTTTTCAGTGAGGACACCACTCCAGGTAGTTCGGATGATGAGGGGATGTCTCGTCCATCAGCTCTGTCTCGGCAGACAAGCCTACTGAGTTATACTTGGCCCATACCTACACTTCCCACCCCAGCTGCTACAACAATCGCACATATGTATACCTCTACTCCCTGTATTTAGAGGAACACAACTCACGTTTTGTGCCCCCCAGTCCTGGCTACTGTTGTGCAACCACCACCATCTCCAGTAGTGGCAGGGCCCATTGGAATGGGCAACACAGCCTCAAGGGAACACGGTAGTGGGGGTGGGCTACATGGTAGGGATCCAGTGGGCCAGGAAAAGTGAGGCCACTAGCATAGTTGTCACCCAGACCACCATTGAGAGAGTCTTGGGAGCAATACAATAGTCCCAAGACATGATGGACTAGGTCCTAACAGGACCGGGTACCTTTAGCAGGTGCAGTGGGAGCACAATATTGAGCTACAAAATCTCAACTTTAGTTTGTGCTCCTTCACTTGGGTGAGGTTTGACAATTATCATCACATGTGCAGGGCTTTTCCTGTAACATCAACCTCTGTCTGAGTACATTCTACATCAGGACATAATACACATTCCGCAGCCACAGACAGGGAGGCCCTGTCACAACAGGGAAACTGATCCACCCACCTCAGTCCCTGCACCTGTGCCCCCGCCAACCCTGGAGGGGACATTCATCTCGACCACCAGGAGAGGATGGCAAGACCTCTACCACCACCTCTTGTAGATGAAAAACCCAATTACCTCCAGTTGTGCCTACCATTCATTCTGTGGACTATTTCATGGACACATTTTGCTTTTCTGAGGAGAGATGTATTTTGTACATTGGACTCCCAAAAATTTGTGCTCAGCAAATATAGTTTCATCCACCATGATAGACTTTCTTTAAAAATTATTGTCCTATTTTCTTTCTGCTTCCAAAGCTTTTGCACTGATCTTTTTGTTCAAAATAAATGCACATAAAACAAAGTGAAAGACTGGTGTTGTATTTATTGTGGTAATTCATTTACAATGTCTTTTGTTCATCATCATACAATACGATACTAAAACAAATATTAGATAACAACTTGGAAAAAGAACCAATGAAATCTGAATGTATTGGTGCCATACATATCTAAGTAACAAGTTAGTGACAATCAAATATGGTTTTCACAAACCATGCAGAAGCCAAATAGTATGTGCCATTTAGAAGATGACAATCCAGAGCCGTGACACCATGGAAGAAATGGAAAATGACATTGAATCAAAATAAATAGGCCAACTATTATTGATGCATGACATCCGCTGAGCCAGACATCCTGCCCTCAAAATAGGAATCCTACATTAATAACCTTAATAGTCCAAATCATGGCAGCAAATACATTTGAGCCCACATTACCATTTCATGACATTGTGGCAGTATCTGGTGCTATGTCACAACCACCATTCAGTGGTGTGCTAAAATAAATTCTTTCAAATATGAGGAGACACATCAACAGCTTCCTACACTGAACACTAATTAAAGATTTAGCCAATGTGACGGGAGACCAGTATGCTATGGCCTGACATACACACGTGGCAACATACCACAGGACACCAAGCATGCCCTGTCTCTTCTGGACACAGTCTCCTTCGATCCGGCTACGTCTTTGATGGCTTTATATGACGTAGAGTCACTATATACAAACATTCCACAGGATGACACTTTACAAATCATTGCACTCCTGTTAGAGAGTCATCCACGTGATGACCAGACACCAAATACTTTTGTAATGCAGTGTGCTAGGCTGGCTTTGAAAGAGAATTTTTTCTGCTTTGAAGGGAAGCTATATTGGCAAACGACTGGCACTTCTATGGGCAGTACGTGTGCTCCCAGTATGGCCAATCTGTACATGTATCAGTTTGAGATCAACATTATTTTTGATATTAGTAATCCCTTCTCACACCAACTGAAATTGTGGAGACGATACATAGACGATATCCTGGTCATCTGGGAAGGTGACCAGGTTTCGCTTGATGCGTTTTCCGTGTGGCTCAATACACGAGATCGCAATTTGAAATTTACTGGTGAATCCAGTAATAACACTCTGTCATTTTTGGATTTGAGATTATATCCCAAATATGGTAAAATTCAGACTGAATTGTATCAGAAACCTATGGTGCGAAATTCATTGTTGAGCTTTTACAGCTTTCATCCTCGAGCGCTTCTGAATAATTTGCCTGTAGGTCAATTTTTGAGGTTACGAAGAAATTGTAGTGAAATAGCAAGATATAAACTACATGCTAAGAATCTGACTGATGA
Source organism: Triturus cristatus (assembly GCF_964204655.1). Lineage (NCBI taxonomy): Eukaryota > Metazoa > Chordata > Amphibia > Caudata > Salamandridae > Triturus > Triturus cristatus. Next base: position 1,745,539,824 of record NC_140589.1, on the reverse strand, counting down.
ACTAATATCTCGCAACTATCCGAGTAAATTAGTACATGGTGCCAACAAGAGAGCACGTAATAATCATCGGGAGGCTCTGTTGGAATCCCATACTAGACCTGAGAATAAAAGGATGGTCTGTGTCACTACTTTTAATGATCAATCAAATAATGTCAAGAGAGCAGTGAATAAAGCTTGGCACATCTTGAATACAGGAAAGCTGTCCTTGGAAAGACCTCTTTTTGCTTTTAAGCGGAGTGGCAATTTAAGAGATATGCTAGTACACACTAGACCCAGAATTGATATACGAGAGAAAAGACAATTGACCATATGGGGTGCAACATCAGTGGTGGGACATTTCCTGTGTGGTACATGTTCTGTTTGTCCTTTTACTCGAAAAGTGACACAGCTTGACCTAGGTCTTGAAACACCTTGGACATTACAGACACATACCAACTGTAATACTAGTGGGGTCATTTATATGATCACCTGCCCATGCCTTTTGGTATATATTGGAATGACCACTAGGAAGGTCAAACAAAGGATGATTAAACATCGGAGTGCGTTTCGATGCAGAAAAACTAACACCTGCATGACTAGACACTTTGTTGATAAGTCACATACGGAAGATGACTTTACATGGGTTATTATTGATAAACCTAAGTACCATGTTAATATGGGTCCTTTGGAGAGAGTTCTATTACTTAGGGAACAGAGGTGGGTGTTCCGCTTGAAAAGCCATATTAATGGTCTGAATGAAGACATACCGTGGAATACACTGTAAATTTACGATTTTGGCAATTTTTTGTCTTACACAAAATGTTCCACGTGCTGTTTCTTCACATGGCTGCGTTATATCCCTGTAATCTGTTGTCCCTGAATGTCTTTAAATCTCTAGTATCTGCTACATCTTTATGTCTTTGTGAATTCTAGACTCATATGATAACTATGGGACAATATTCTTTCTTTGTGCCCTTATTTGAGTTTAGGATGCCTTCAAATCAGATATGAGACGAGTCACTTGTCACTGTATTCCCTTTAATGATATGTGACCAGGTGATACATTCTACAGGTAGCTATTGTTCTTTATATCTGTAGACTGTGAGTGAATTCCGAGCAGATGTCTTCTTTTCTTTTCTTAATTACCTTGAAAAAGACTCTGTAATAAGGTAACTAACTACAGACCCCAGAATGCATTGGGTTGTATTGAGCGGAGTGCCGTTCCAGGTCCTGTTTCTCAAGATCAGTATTCCGTGTTAAAAATAATGTTGGTATCAAAAAGAGCGCTAAAGTTTGAAGCGCTAGATACATTTGTATATTATTTGCATATATATCTGTCACGCTCGTAGAATGAGTCCATTTCACATTTTTTTACTTGCACTGAAGTGGTTCGTGCAACCGGAAGTAATTTGGTACACTTCCGGGTTGCACGGCCGTGACTGTAGCAATTCACATTCAAAAGAAGGGATGTTCACTGGCTATCGTCGGCTCCATTTGGGAGATGTTGGCGGCGTGACTTGGTGAGCAATTCGTCTATTTTTATATACTCCTCTGTCTGTGGTGTTGACCGTTAAGCCACAAACCGATTGTACGAGTGGAATAGAGCCAGTTAAATAGGCTTAAACACTCGGGGAGGTTTGTTTTATTTACTTGGGCTTTTGTAGAATAGAAACTATACACGTGTGAGGTGTATATGTTTTTCTGCGTGATGAGTAAGAGTATTTCAAAAATATGTAAACATATTGGTCTATCGACTAATTACATAAGAGCCACAACCAATTACGTTGTAATAGAAAGAGATGCTGTTTATGTTGAGTAAACGAGTGGATGACTTTTCACTCGGTTCATTTTCTCTGTTGTTCTTCTTCTTTTTTACCTCCATACTGAATTTCATTTCGATCCTGTGTGCAGTATGTTGTGTTGCCACATAGTTGATATGCTGAGTTAGATTATGGTGTTAAGATGTATACCTTTCATGTTTTCCATACTCCTAGATACCCGCTTAACTAAGGACCAATGAAAGGTATTGGCAGGTATTGATCTGCTTTATGGTGAGAATCATTCTCTTACTATGGTTTGGTGTTTTGTGCCACTGGGATGTTATTTGACACGGATTCCACATACACCAAATTGATGTTGGTCTCTCAACACCTACGAATTATAAGTATGGTTTTTATTATCAATCTTTAAGCAGAGTGACAAGACAATGGTCCTGATGAATGCCATGAATTCACCTCAGTTTGGCAGAAACATGTTGACCTGACCCAGTCAGATAGGAAACTTTTTATCCCTATCGTCACACTCCTTATTTTAAGTCCCATCCCTAAGAGAGAGCTAATAAATAATTTTTCTCCTTAGAGAGATGGTTTTAAATCACATTTGATATTATTTGCACTCTTCCCCCCACTCACAGACTCACATTGGAGTGCTAAGAACACCTCAGCTCCTCTCCTAAGGGAGAGTAGAAGCCCACACAGTGTACCTTGCGGACACTGTGTGCAAGAGGGGACCCAATGATGAAGCATGTCACCATCATGGTGAGTGAGGGTTCTCGTCTTTAAAAACTAATATTTTTGAAGGTGTGTGTTCTGTACACTTTTGTAAATTACCTTTGATATCTTCTCCATTACGGTATTTTTTTGTGAGTTTTAACATACCACAGAAAACAGGTCTGATATAACCTCAAGAACTCCCATTCAATCACAGTGAAAGTTGTCCCTGTACACATATATGTCCATCCGAAGTGAGTGTCTGTCCCTGGGTCAACCCCTGCTCCCTTTGTACTTTCCAACAGCAACATATCACTGCAAATGTCAAAACTTTGTAATGTACAATTGAAAATGACATGATGAATGACCCTGAAACAGAATAACAAGGGAAAATGAATAATTTCACATCTACAATTTGACTCAAATGACAAATTAGTTGGACACATATAATTAGCACAAGCAAAGTTAATCTGTGTCAATAGACACAGTAGTCAATGTCGGGATACTCTGATCCACAAACATCTTTGCATTGGACTTTCCTGAACTGCCCATTCCTACCAAATTCCCATCACATACTGATATGTTCCATATGTCACTAGTTGTTCAGACATTGGATGTCACAATATCATGTGAAGAAGTGGTCAATGACTCCTTGACATAGGTCAATTCCTTCCACTGACCACTATCATCTTCATTGGGCATTTCAACAACCTCACCTGGTGGCTCTTCACGGTCTCCATCCTCTGTGATGATTGGGATATTCTGTCACAGGGCAATGTTGTACAGCATGCAGCAGGCAACCATGATTTGTCACACCTTATCGAAAGAGAAGAGGAGGGCTCCACCGGTCTTGTCCAGACACTAAATCTGGCCTTCGGGGCCCGCTCCACTGGCCTCCGGCGTTCTTCCATGGGCCTCATTGAAGCAGACTTCCCCTGGCATTGTCGGATTCCTCAGTGCTGCCAAGAACAATGGTTGGTTAGGATATGCTGAGTCTCCTACATGTAAGCAATACATTGATAGATTAATATCATTAAGGGTATTGTACATTCGTAAGTAGCATTAAAGCAACTGATCGTCAAGTCATATTGTGCTTACCAACAAGCCAGGCCCTCTCAGGTCCAAGTTGTGACATTTTGCAGGGTATGATGCTGTTCCGTAGTACAAACAAATCATATGTTGACCCAGGAAAGCGGGCACGCACACACTTGAGATATATAAATCCAGTAAGCAGGCAACTTGCACATTGATGGAATGGAAGTTCTTCTGATTGCAGTAGACCTGTCCCCTCATGTGTTGTAGAACCAATGCAAAATGTGTGCCATCAATTGCTCCAACAACATTTGGGAGGGCATCCAAATCATAGAAATCTGTCTTCACATTGGCCAAATCCCAAGCTCTTGGAAACTGGATGAAGCTGGTGATGTGTCTCTTCATTGGTAAGGGCTTCTTGTAGCACAACACTGAAAGTTGGCTGTGATATGCTTTCAGATACTGCCACAGTGTTTTGAAAAGAACTAGTGACCACACAATGAAGTACTGCCATGAGTTTCACTATTGTTGTTATTGCTGTTGTGTTGCTACTACGAGGCATGAGATCAGGTTCCAGCTACTGACACAAATCCAGTATAGTTCGCCTATTTAATTGGAACTTGTTGATAATGCCCCTTTCCTCTATCGTGGCAAAGTCTGGAACAGTCTGAGGACTTGAGAACACCTTCCTCTACCCATTTCTGGGTTCATATGTCTGCATGTAGGGAAAACAAGCTATCAACAGACATTGTCACAGAAGACTTTCACAATCAACACACATCTCATGTCTAGGTTAGATAAGTGATCTTATTGTGTCATATATGTTACCATATTTTTCAAACATCTTTTCTACTGAAAATAAATATTTATTTACATCTGACATATTTTTATGAATAATGTGTTATCAATACATTTGAAATTTATGATTTGCGAAGTTTTGATTTTTTTAAGATTTTGTTTTTTAAGAATTGCCATCAAAGGAAGTATTACATACAATGAGGCACTATTGATGTTAAATACAGTAACGGATCATTGTTTTATGTGTCATATCTTACCACAAACAGTGTCGTACATATCTGAGGTATGTCTAAAAAATATACAACCATTTTGAATCACAAACTATTTAAAAATACACAGATACGCGTCCTAAAATGGCAGGTTCCTGACCTTGCCATCAGGACATTGGCTATGCGATGGCTGTCGCCAGGCGTTAAGCGCGTAGTAGGTTGAACATTCCACAACGGTCCTGCCGTAGGCTAACGTGTGTTACGGCTATGCAAGAAAGCCAATGGTTGTGTCCGTCTCCATCGATGATCATGTACGCTGTGTACTTGTATGAGGCATATTGAAAAAAAAACTCACTTGCTTCTAACACTGCATCCAACAAGACCTCTTTGTTTGTAGTTTTTGCTGCTGTTACCAACCTCTGTGAACCAAGATGCTGGCTTCTCCCCTGAGGAGTTGGAGGGCCTCTCCCACTGCAGCCAGCTGTATGAGGACCCAGAGGAACAAGTACATGTTTGAATGGGAAATGTTTGCCAAAGTAACTTGTTCCCTTTTTGTCCACAGGCTATTTACTCCCTGTTTGTTCATGAGTGAAGTGTTGTGATTGTAGTGTAGTGAACTTAATGATTTAGCTAGGTACAGGGTGTTGTTTGAGGATACTTGAAATATCTGTGAATGGAAATGAAAATGCACCTGAAAGTATTAGCTGAGTTTTCAGTGCACGTTACTGACAATTCCAGGTTCAATTAGAGCAGGGCTCTCCAGTACCTTCAAAGTAGCTCTCTGAGGTGAAATCAAGCCCAGTATCAAATTCAGAGAGTAGGTGCCTATTACAGAAGGCAGCACTGATCATCTCAAGCCCCTCAGAGTGACAGCCAGCTAAACGTATAACAGTAACTCATACTAACACTCAAACACACACTGTGTCGGCTTTTAGGACCTGCTACATGACAGTCTGTATCCAATCTCTATATAATTAAGCCACAAGGAGATTGACCATGTTGTAGTCCCTCCTTTATCAGTCAAAACATGTGCATGAAGAGTGCATCATCAAAAAAGTATGGCAGCAGTAGCTTGAGCTGTAATCAGTGCTTACCCACCAAAGTGTGGGACTGCTGGAGTAAGAGTGAAAATGTGTCTGTTAGATGCATGATCAGCTCAAGATCTGAGGAGAACAGGGTATGATCCAGACCAGAGAAAATTAAGAGATTCATCAACATTTATGTGTGTATCCATAATAAACACTGTTGCTTCCTGAAACAATGCCTGGTGCCAAGAACCGCCAAATATATATGCTAGCCCCCATCACAAGAGTGTTATCTTTGGCATATTTGTGCCCATTCCTGGCATAATTGTGCCAATGGCATAATAATGGTCATCCTTGACTATTTTAGTATTTGTGGTCTAGTTGTGGTATACTGGCAGCCATCATAGACCTACTAAGAGCATGACTTGCCTATATGTACCGATTCCTGGTATATTAATGTTCATGACTGATATATGGTCTTATCCCTGATCCTTATGGTTTCCAGCCTTGGCACAACCGTGGCCCTAGTATAATTGTGGGCATTACTGTCATAATCCAGGCATCCGTTGTGCTATGGTGAGCATCCATGGCATATGACTGTAATACCTGGTGCGTTCAAAGTAGTCTGCCCATATGAGGCATTTGTACATGGGAGTACATGATGAAAATGACAGTCCGATGTTTTGAGACAGTGCATTTCTCAAAAACTGAAAACGGATATTTTAAAGGCAGTTTTAGTTTTCAAAAATGGGGTTTCTTCTGGAAAATTGAGTTTGTTTTCCCACAGTGGAAAGTGGTATTAGATAGAAAAACTTGCATTTTCAGAAACTGGTGAATGATAATTCAAGCTGGGGAGATGTACTGCTGTGCTTATGTCCTTTGTGCCACTGGGCATGTCAAGATATGAACGTTACATCATAAGTCAAGGGAAGGCATTTAATATTGATGAACTTTTTTCCAGCATTTCTGCTGGTGACCGCACTTGGTATACTTGGGTGGTAACCAGTGAAAATCTTGCTTTGGGTTGTCATAGTGTAGTGTCACTATTTTACAATTATAAAATTTGCTGGTGGCTCGGGGAGACTTTCCTTGAGCAGAAGTAGCTCTCACTACAGAAAAGGTTGGAGACCCTTGAATTAGAGAAACTGCAGGCACCTTACTTCCAGTGGCTAGTAGGCACTGTATCACTAGTTTGAGTGGAAACATACAGCCTAGGTTGAATTTAGACAAATGTAAAGCTCAAGTAAAATCTCTAAAGTTATGGAGTTGTCTGATGCTGTCCTGTCTAATTTAAGTACAGTCCATATTTTGAAATATGAGTATCTTCATGTGTTAAACATGTCATGGTGCCACATATGGGCATAGGTATTTCCTGTGCTGACAGTCTAAATGACACACACTCTCAATCAGCCAGACAAGTATGTCCCATTACAACACACACTTGTTCATACATCAGCCAAAACCAAACTCTCATAGACACATAGCAGCCCTCCAATGCTGCCCTTAGTCACTGCATGTGGTACACACCATAGTATATGACTCTTAGAAGGTAAGGCATGAAGCAAATGCAGCTGTGCATGTGGTTATGCACAAATATTGTACAGGTTGTTTAGCCTTTAGTAGCTCACAATGAACTGGACTAATCTGGAGTGGATCTGTGCTTATGAACTTTGAAATGTTTATAAATAATCTGTAATGACTATTTTGGGAAGCAAGTGAGAGATGGCAAAAAGTTGTGTCACTGCACTACAGACAAAAACAAATCCCTCAAAACATCTTACGTTTTATTTTGTTCTCATCCATACAGGTCAACGTCCATCAGAAGTGGAATTTGTGGAAGGCCAACGTGAAGAAGGTGGCAAATCTGTGTTTTTTTTAAGTGGAACAGCCTGCGTTGCAAGATGAATTGGGAGGACCTCAGACGATGGACTAAGAAGTCACAGAAGTCCATCTGGGCCAGGGCTCCCATCGAGGCAGGCGTGTGTGCCGCACCCTGCCCCCCCCCACCACCCCCCTCAAAATGGCCTGCATCCTTGCGGTGGCCAACCCGGAGTTTGGTGTGCATTTTAGGGCCCAACAGCAACATCAAGGTGGTGAGTCATTGTATGTAGATAATCTTGTTGCTTAGCCCTTTTAATTTACAGCTATTTTGTCTGACATCAGCATGACGGTTGTCACAAATTCAACACAACAAGGATTTCTGGAGGGCTAAGTTTTTCAGATGGTGTCTGATGCTATGTGTAGTATATTGTTTTGTGCTAAAGGTTGTCAGTAGCTTCCTCATCGCAAACCAAGTACTGTTTTGAGAAGACACACGGCTGCATGCAAAAAAACGGGTACCTGCATTTTTTCTATGTTATGAGGGGCATTTGTACCAAACATTCCACATTTGAGGATTGGGTCAGGTGTGATGCTTCATCACAAATGTGAGTAAGTAATGTAGGCCCTATTCTTGCTAACATGGCATAGTAAGCATTTATGAGACTGCTCATGTTTCAGACTTTTCATTGCTCAGTTGGGACAATGAAAATTTGATCATGAGCATCTGCACCAAAAGGACTGGAAACATGTACAATGGCATCATTCCTTATCTGAAATGTGTTTCAATAGCAGAATTCAATTCAATACATGTAGACAGTAGCAGATTGTCATGGATCCTCAGTCCTCCCCTAGTGTGCATCTAAGCCAGTCTGTGTCAACCAACCTGGTTTATCATGCCAGACTGTATTGATTGAAACAGACAGGAATGTGCTCACATTGGTGACAGAGTTACATGTAACCCAAATGACATTTAGGGGTCCTTAGTTATGTCCAGGTGAGAAAGCAATGATGTTGAGAAACTGATACTTAAAAGGACAATTGCATATGGAAGGTTCCATCACATAGATCTTAGAGTATCTCATCTTGATAAGACAATATCAGGTCCAAAACATGTCTCTTTTGGATATGTGGAAATGTTTTTGCTTTGTACTGAAGCGGTTTAGGAATGTATCCAGGCATATGTATTTGTCAAAGCCATTTGTCATGCAGAGAATAAGAGACAAAAGGCACACATGATATGGAAGTTTGCATGAGGATTTTCTAGACTGAAAGCAAATGGTTTGTTGAATTCTTCCCTTCAGGCATGAGATACTGATGATTAAGGAGTCAGATTTGAGGGCCTCGAAGCTGGTGTACCATGTAGACTTGGCAAATGTTTTGTGAGCAAAGTTCATGTTCAAATCTCTTTAGCCAGATACCCTCTGTGGGAGGGCAGGCCGGATTAACAGGCATGGAGGCTGCATGTACTTCTTAATAATTGAAGTTTTATTGTAAGTTTAGTAAACAAAACGGCCACATCACACTGTCAAGGTATCCTCTTTTGATTCTTTTCTTCTTTTTCTTTCTCTCTTTAACATCGTCTTCTCGCCAACGTCACCTCCCGGAGGCTCACAAAAGGAGATGGAAAAGGAGCAGTGAGTATTTTATTTCCCCTAATCACAGGGATGATGTCTACCCTTCATCATACCCTTTTTATGCATTGGTGTAGTACAACAAAGGGAGGAAGGAAGGAATTCCAAAAGCCTCGACCTGACTTTCTTGCCCGGTTTAGTGTTCCGTAGGTTTCGTCACCTCACGAAAAAGAAAATAACCTGTGCGTTGTTTTGGTGTTTGCTACACACCGGTTCTGTCCCCTTTAAAAATTACAATGGTGCCATCGTTAACATCAAAGTGGCTTCTTACGTGGCTTGGTGAGAGACAGTGGAATTATGTGGACGAACACTGCATTTGTGCTCCCCTCCACCAACGTGCTTTCACTCCCCATTCTCCCCTACATTCTACCCACCTGTCCCATTTGGACTTACCCACTCCGCTGCAACTCTCCAGAGTGCTGCCACGTCCTCCAACTGCTCCTGGTATGAAGTGGGACTCTCCCCCTCGTTCCTCGTCCTTCTGTACTTTCTTTTTTGGCCTCCTTCCGGGGTCAGCTCCTCCTTCCTGGTTTCAGTTCACCCAGTCCTGGTCCTCCTGTGGTAACACGTGATAAGGGGGTGTTACGTACAGAGTAGTAATGTGTGATTTATTTTCTTTCCAGGATGAATCCGGGTTCCAGTCCTTGGAAGGCGGACTTGACTCCTGGATTAAGGGTAAGTATTGGGGAACGGGGTTGATTTCCTTACACCCTCAAACTGTTGTATCTGTTTCTGCAGCATAATCTGGCAAGGAGAAAGTGACAGCCGCCAGGTCAGCGAGGAAGAAGCTGGGCACAATGTTCCTGGTGCAGACACAATCAACACTGATGGAGCCAGTGCCCCTGAGGGGGAAGGTACTGGCGCAGAGGCCATGAGTGAGTCAACCTCTTCTTGGGAGACCCTACTGCTACTACTAATCCACCAAAATCATCGTCCCCCACCCACATTTCCATCTCCCCTCCCTCACCCCCACCCCCAGTTGTCTGCCGCCACTCACCTGAAAGGGGTGAGGTCACCTCTGCTACATGCACCTCCCCCTGCCCCTGTCTCCCAGGTTGCGCTCTTAGAAGAGTCTATTGATCTATTACGGACTATCGCTGAGTACCAAACCGCATTACTGAATGCCATCCAGGGGCTTAGTGGTCAGGTGACCCAGATGCTGGCTTACATGGGATGTAAACAACAAAATGTATAGGTGGGTGCTTTAAATAAGTAACAATTTTGCAAAAACCACCTTGACTAATAGAGTGGTTTCGTGTATTTATTACACTTTTGTGAATTGATTTTTTTAACATGAACATTCAATACTTTAGATTAAGCCAAGGAGAACAACAATTTAGAACAGTACATATAGCATAAATACCAAATGAACAAACAAAAGAAATTACAAACACAGTGCACAATATTACAAGCAAATTGGGTTAACCAATGTGGCGGCCAAAACAGATATCCATTTCAAGAGCTGAAGCCTGCCAAAAACAGCTAATCGTCTAAACCAATCGCAACAGGCGAATTGCCCTATTTGCGTGCTATATGATTGTATAGCTAAAGTTTAAGGTTATGACAACCTGTACTGGAGTCAACGCGTTTGAGAACCCAGAATTTCATTAGGGGTTCATCCTCAGGACCGGGACTGGGAAGACATGAACAATTACAAAAAAGGTGATTAAACAGTGGTCCCTAAGTTTCAATAAAACTTAATGTTTGTTAAGAAGATAATTGCTGGTCTCTCCTTACCCTTTAGGAAGTATTTTGAACACCAAAATATAGACTCAGCGAGGGAACTTTTGTCCTCTTTTTTGGGTTTCTGAAAGTAGTGGAAAGCAGAATTAGAGTTTGATAGCGTGGTGTAAAAGACCACTGCTAATTATAGGTAGACTCCATTGAGACTGCGCGTTTATTATAAAATGCTGATCGTGCGCGTTGTGTAAAAAACAGCTATTGATGTAGATAAACTCCATTGAAGCTGTGTATTTATTCTGAACTGCTGATGACTGCGGCAAATGACTGTGCCTATAAAAGACCAACTCTTTTTGTGAAAGAAATGCTCATGTGAGAGTGTTCACAGATTACTGAAAATTTTTCGTACACCAAAAAGCAAGATGAAATTGTAAATTACTGAAACTTGCCTCCGTTTGAAGTTTGCTAATCCAATGCAAGTAATGGCAAGGGAAGCTTTCACACCGTAATGACCCTGTGATAGCAAGCATTCAAAGTTCTAGTCTGGGCAGGGAGTTGGAAGGTTTTTAACAATGTTACTTGAATTGCTGCACTATTTAAGAAGAAAGCCCGGCCGGCGATGTTTGACTCTTTCCGTCTTTGGGGTAAGGAAGCCAAACAGCGAGAAATTAAGCAAGCTAAGAGAGATAGGAAGGAAAGGAATATATCGGTAATGCAAGCTGCTAGGCAGTTTAAGGAAGATGAAGAAGATCGTGCGATTGAAGTGTCAGATAGACAACATTGCATGGCCATTGACAAATGTTACCCGGCTTTGCCACCTCCCCTTTCAAATGTGACTGTAGACCCTGAAAAGGATCCTTTGATGTCACATTTACTGAGATTACCACCCCCTTATGTGCAGGGTGCTACTGCACCTCCGTTACCTCCAGTTGTTGCACCCCTTGTTGTCGTTCAACCCCCTGTTGTAGTTCAGCCACCCGTTGCTTCACAGGTGGTTCTTCCTCCCCCGGCGCAGCCCCCTCCAGGGCCGCCAGCCTTGCCACCAGCCTTGCCTCAAACTCCTTTGCCTTACACTCCTTTATCTTCGACTTCTCTTATTTCTGTCCCTACGTCTCTGTCACCTCAAAACATTTTGTCTCCTGTCCTCATGTCAACTTCTTCTCCTTCTGCTCGGCAACAAATGACTGAGACTGTCACTAGTCTTTTGTCTCCTTTCTTTGGGTCACTGAATATGACCCCTGTTTCTGAACGTAAGCAGAGACGTAGTCAGCTCCCTGGTCCTGAAGAGCGGGCAGTGTTAGATCTGCTTGCTCGTAGATGGGTTTTGAATACCTCCAAGTACAGTCCACAAGTGGTTATGGATATCTTCCTACAGTGGGAGGCACCAAAACAAAGGTATGTTTTTGATGTCATGTGTACCTTCCTTCGTCAGGAGTGGGAAGATAATGAGTTGGGTTCAATTCCACTGGAATTGCTTAATGTTCAGTCTGAATTTGCTAAAGGGACGATAGTGGGTTCCGATGTTGAGGAAGCAGTAGAGACACTACTCACTTTTAGGTCTAGACTTCCACCTCAGTCATTGTTCGAACCTGACCCTTCTATTAGGAGAAAAGTGAAGCAGTATCCTATGAGGGAGGTTCCCCCTGTATGGAGAGAGGCAGTTGTGGCTGATGCCGCTCATGGTATTGCGGCTGCACCGGCTCATTTTCAGCGAGTGTGGGTGCATGTCCCTTGGAAGAGAGCTGAGGTCCTGGCTCTTAAGCAGACTTTGCCTGACCCCCGGAAAAATCCTGCTGGTTATTATAAGGAGTTGTCTCAGACAGTTGATGCGTGTGTTATGAATTTAGCTGACATAGATATGTTGATGGGTAATGTAGTTCCTCAACCCTTGTGGGCGAAGATCCGTCACGAGGATCACGGGCCAGAGTTAGGAGATACATGGGTTAATATTACTGCTGCAGATGGTCGGCAGGTAGGAGGTGCCAAACCTGAACCCTTAGTTGCAGAACTACCTGGTAGGATTATTAATTTAATGAAAACTATGATGCCTCCTCTGCGGGTGAATTGGGACAAGTTAGCAGCATGCAAACAAAAGAAAGACGAGAGTGTGTCTGATTTCTTCACTAGGTTTGAGGAAACATTCATTGATCTTAGTGGTCAGGATATGAGTACAGAAGGTGGTCAGAGGTTGTTTGTAGATAAGTTTGTTTTTAATTTACTTCCTGAACTTTCTAATAAGTTAAAGGACTCTGAGAGTTCATGGGCTGTTTCTTCTTCGGCTCAGATATTGGCTACTGCACAATACTATGAGAATAGAGATAAAGATGAGAAGGATAAAGTAGAGAAGAAGACTAGAGAATTAAAAACGAAAGTTCTTCTGCAGCAGGCTTATACGCCTCGCCCTAATCAGCGTCAGTTTCAGCAACCTTCCCAGTTTCAGCAACCCCCACAGTTTCAGAAACTGTTGCAGAAGCCTGAGTCTTTTGCTTCGCGACTCCCGCTAGGCCCTAATCAGTGTGCTTATTGTAAAGAAGAAGGTCACTTCAAGAATAGTTGCCCGATCTTGCTACAGCGTGCGAATGGTATGTCTGGTCTGAGAGGTCGTGGTGGTTTCCAACAAGTACCTAGGGGTAGGGGACGTGGTACGTTTCCTCAGAATGAACGTTCCTTTTCTCCTCAGAATTCTATGAATTATTTTGACCGACAGAATGTTCCGACCGTCCAGTCCGCTCAGTACTACACTGATGATTATTATGTTGGAAGTTAGAGTGCTGGTTTTAATGATAGTTAGGACAGCCATGGACAAAGGGAGGGAGTAGTGTCAGTTCCAGTAGACCAGAGTGGACCTTATGTTGAAGTGATTACATCAGGTATGGCAGAACCTTTTCTTTTGGATACTGGTGCAGCAAAGAGTTCTATCATGCACTCTAAACTCCCCGGCGCACCTTTGTCTGGCTTGACCAATGTTTCAGTAGGATTTTCTGGCGCCCCAGTTTGTAATCCGGTTTCTTGTCCTTTGCCCCTTTCTATTGGTCCCTGTGAATTGGAGGCTCCCCTTATTCTAACGACGGGCTGTGGCGAGAATGTGTTGGGTTTGGACTTGTTGAAAAGATTGCATGCGACATTACATTGTTCTCCTTCGGGAGTACATCTTACGGTGGGTAAGAAAGTGATTTCCCCGATGTATCTGTCTAAGGATCGCCTTCCACTGGAACTGCGTTCTCTCCCTGATACACTTTGGGCTACAGGTCCCAATGATGTTGGTCTCTTGCAGATTCCACCCTATGTTGTTACCCTTAAGTTGAATGCTAAATTACCTCGCATTCCCCAGTACAAACTTTCCAGTGATGGCGAAAGAGCTCTTTTAGTGATTATCTATGATTTGGTTGAGAAAGGTGTGGTTGAAGAAACGAGAGGTAATTTGTGCAACAGTCCTGTTCTGCCTGTCCTTAAGCGTACTGACTCTTCTCAGCCACCTGTGTATCGGTTTGTGATCGACCTTCGAGAGGTCAATAAGATTGTTGTGCCACAGTTTCCTGTTGTCCCGGACATTACTGCTTTATTGACTATGATCCCTGCCTCAGCTGCTTGGTTTTCTGTTATTGATCTGAAGAACGCTTTCTTCAGTATTCCGATTGCTGAGGAAAGTAGGGATATTTTTGGCTTCTCTTTAGGAGGCCGCAGTTTCCGGTTTAAGCGCGCTCCTCAAGGTTATTGTGAGAGTTCCTCCATTTACAATCAGGCTTTGAAAACTCAGCTTGATACTCTTGCATTGCCTTCTGGTGTTACTCTTATCCAGTATGTTAATGATCTGTTGGTTGCTGCTGATGATGAAGAGATTTGTAAAGAAGTTACTCTTTCTTTGTTGCGACACCTGTCTGACCTTCATCATAAAGTGTCACCTTCGAAGTTGCAGTATTGCCGCCAAGAAGTGACCTACTTAGGTCATCTCTTGTCGAAGGAGGGAAGGCGATTGACCCCAGAGCGTATTCAAGCGATTGCCCAAATGACTGTGCCATGCACACAGAGAGAATTGCGTGCCTTCTTAGGTATCACCTCGTATTGTAGACAGTGGATTCCGAATTTTTCTTTGCTAGCGAAATCTTTGTTGGCACTTACTCTCAAGGACACACCACAACCTCTTCCTTGGTCTGACGAATGTCAGAAGAGTTTTTCCGAATTGCGAGATGCATTGTGTTCTGCTCTGGTGTTGGGTACCCCCGACTACAGTAAACCTTTTACACTTTATGTACACGAGAGAGAAGGTTGTGCGTTGTCAGTGTTGACGCAACAATTTGGAGACAAGCAGCGCCCATGTGCGTATTTTTCAGCTACTTTAGATCCGGTAGCTAGGGCGTTGCCTAGTTGTCTAAGAGCTACAGCGGCAGCGGCTGTTTCTATCCGACAGTCTGCTGGTTTGGTATTGGATAATACATTGATTGTGATGGTCCCACATGCAGTGGATACCCTATTGAATAGAACGAAGACTCAACATCTTACCAGTGCGCGTTTGTCAGGTTATGAGTTGACGCTTTTGGCTAGCCATGTGCACATCAATCGGTGCAACACATTGAATCCAGCTACATTGTTGCCAATTTTTGTAGAGACAGATGCTCAGGAACAGCATGACTGTTTTCTCCGGACAGAGGAGGAAACGAAGGGTAGAGTTGATCTGAAAGATACTCCTCTTTCAAATCCTGATGGTACCCTATGGGTAGATGGTTCGTGCTTTAAGCTTCCGAATGGAGCGACGACTGCAGCATATGGTGTCACAACTTTGCACACGATTGTTGAAACAGCACGTATTGCACAGAATTCAGCGCAAGCAGCGGAGTTGATAGCATTGACTAGAGCGTGTGTGTTGTCAAAAGGAAAGAGAGTGAATGTTTATACTGATAGCCAATACGCATTTGTCGTGGCTCACAGTTTTGGTCGCTTGTGGAAAGAGAGAGGATTTCTTACTTCCCATGGTACGAAAATTCAGTATGGACAATTAGTGAGTGAACTTCTTGAATCACTTACTTTGCCGACCCAAATTGCGATAGTGAAGTGTAGTGTGCATAAGAAGGTTACGGATGATGTGGGTCAAGGGAATGCGTTTGCAGATGAAGTAGCGAGAGAAACGGCGAAAGATGTGACGAGTCGGATGTATGTTGCAGGTCCTGCCAGATGGGTTGTGGAAGGAGGAATGTGTGAAGATACAACAGAAAGTGTGAAGATGATTCAGGCAGAAGCTACTGAGAAAGAATTGAGTATGTGGAGAGAGAGTACGGGAATGTTGGATTCAACAGGCTGTTGGGTTGAGTTGTCAGAGCACCAGCGATGGTTGTTGCTGGATGCATATGTGCTTCCGGTGGTTACTATGGCTCATGGGTTGGCTCACATTAGTTCAAAAGGGATATGTAAGTTGTTGTATGGCAGAATGGTGGAATTCCTAAGTGTGCTGAGAATTTGGTTAAACACTGTATGATTTGCTTGATGCATAATCCTGGAAAGGGAACCCCAACTCCAGCGGGTCATTTTGCTCCTCCAACGTATCCGTTCGAGGTGCTGCAGATAGACTATATTCATATGGAAAGATGCAATAACTTGAAGTATGTCCTTGTGGTTGTTTGTGCCTTTTCCAGATGGATAGAGGCCTACCCCCTAAAGGATAATACTGCCTTGTCTACAGACAAGGTTTTGCTTAAAGAATTCTTTCCCAGATATGGCTTGCCGAGGATGGTATGGAGTGATAATGGAAGTGAATTTGTGGGTCAGATTATGATGAAAGTATGTGCGGGTCTGGGTATTAAACAGAAATTTCACGCTGCGAATCACCCCCAGTCAGAAGGCCTGGTCGAGTGCTATAATGGCACTCTGAAGCTGAAGTTGGCCAAGGTGCAAGCGAGCTCTGGTCTTACATGGCCCGATGCCTTACCATTGGCACTTTTGTCCACGAGAACGACAGTACATTCTCGCGTGGAACTTAGCCCATACGAGATTGTTTTTGGACGCCCGGCGAATGTCTGGGGTGTGCCGAGGCCTAAGAAGTACAGTGATATCGAGTACCCTATGTTGGTTGACTACTTACATGATTTGACTGCTAAATTGCGTGGTCTTCACCAACAGGTCCATGACACTTTGCCTTCAGTTTCTGTAGACGCAGGCCACACGATTCAACCTGGCGACTCGGTTCTAGCCAAGAATTTCCAGAGGTCAAAGAACTTGGAACCAAGATGGACCGGTCCATACCAAGTCCTGTTATCAACTCGGACTGCTATTAAGGTGTTCGGCAAGAAAAACTGGGTACATGGTACCCATTGTAAGAAGATACCTTTGCCCTTACCGTACGATAAGTGGGTCCGGGAAGGTGCTGCCGATTCTGAGAGTGAAAGGGTTCCGAGATTTGTACCTTTTAGCGATGCACATCTGGAATGTACTCAGTCAGAACGTGCGGATGATAAAGTCTTGCAAGAAGCTGTGCCGCCGTGTTTTAGACTTGATACTACGCACCCAGAGACACTCTTTCAGGATCAAACTGTGCCTGGTAAAGAACGCTACAACTTAAGGTCTAAAAAGGACAAATAACATTTGAATTTTTTTGTGAGTTACAATCTTTCAGACAAGAGACTATTTTTCTTTTTCTTTTTCGAACCACCATCCGGGTTCAGCTGCAGGGTCGCGGTATAAGAACTTAAGGGGTGGCCCGCGTATTTAAGAAAGGTCTGCGGTTCTAGGGACGTCTAGGACGCCTGGACGCACACTTGAGTGAAGAAGGAAAATTGCCGCGAGCAGCACGTTAGAGGATGGAGTCTGTTGTAACTGAAAGAGATGTTGAGAGAATAGATCTTAAGACAAGATTTTGTACATTGATACATAGCAAATGTTTTATAATATTGTGCTTTTTGATGTTTTTAAGTATCACATTAGCTTGTGTGGGTTGGACTGTCTATGCTACACAACAGACATCTGCACCCACCTCCCAACCTATGCTTTCTTTCACTACTGTTTCTTTGCACCAGTTTTATACGCTGCCTGAACATGAACAGACAAGGAGATTAGAATTTGTCAACAACTCGTTTATACAGTTGTTGCATCAGCATCAGTTAGTAGTAAATACCACTAATTGTTGGGTTTGTGGTCTTATGCCACATACGACAAATAAAGGTATGCCATATTTGGTTTTGCCTTTTTCTTTTAATGGGTCTGTGTGGGATTTTCAGACCATGTTTATCTATGCAAATGAGGTACGCCCCTTACGTTCCCTTAAAGATAACTCGAGCAATAGTGCCTTAATAAGGGGAATAGAAGCTATGATCTGAGATATTGATGCATATAATGCTATCCCTAAGGATGAGGTGCAGACTTACGTTGGTTGGAACGTGACTGGATATAGTACCAATTTGACAGAGAAGGAGAGACGAAAAAGGTCTCCCCCTATTTGGATTGTACCCCACCGAGGCCACTTTTGTTTTCAAGGTAATGGTCGGAATCCGAAAGCTCAGCTAGGTAAGAGTGTGTGTGCTCAAACCTATGTCTATTCATCTCGGACTTCTCCACCGTTTGTTCCAGCTAAAGGCACATATTTTGTTTGTCATGACAGAGCCTACACATGGTTGCCACCTGATTTTTCAGGAGCGTGTTATGTGGCGTTTCTACTTCCCCCTACATACACTACTGCTTCAGACTATCATAGAACGAGATATGGTAGAGGTGTCTTCAATAAGGAAGATACCGCAGCACACGAAGTAGGAGATTTCTTCAAGGGCTTCTTGCCCTTTTGGAGTCCTATGATCAATAGTAGGCATATTCGACAGCTTGTCCGCGTTGTTGAAGCTACTATTAATGAGACAGCAGGTGCTCTTAGTAATGTTACAGCTGAGCTTCAAGCGGACTGCCTTATGACTTTGCAGAACCGTATGGTATTAGACATCATACTTGCAGATCGAGGAGGAGTATGTAAATTGATTGGATCCAGTTGCTGTGTTTACATACCAGATAATGCCCCTACAGTGTACCAAGCCATCTCTAGGTTGTATAAAATCTCTGAGTCTATCCATGTAGACGAAGGAGACTGGTCATTGACTGGATGGTTTTGGGGACTGCTGTCCAAATGGGGATGGAAGATTTTGACATTCCTTGGTATGGTTTTAACCATCCTTTTCTCTGGTTGTCTTTGCATCCAGTGTGGTCCCGCCATTTGTAGTCTTTGTGCTACTATGTGTGTTCGGAGACCTGTCCCGAGAGAAGTAGAGAATAATAAGATGATGCTACAGCAACACCTTGATGACCTAATGAATATTGACATAGACCTAGATTCAGATTAACATGAGTCTTAGGTTATTGCCTACGTAATGGCAAAAGGAGGGTCTGAGGTTCTGTAATTCTCGTGTCTGACTCCATTTTGTTCTGTGCCACCATTTTGTGTTGCCCTCACGTAGGCCTGTGAAGGTAGCCTGGCGAATAAAGTGGCCTGGCCTTCTTAGTTCATGTATACATTAACTAAGGTTTCTTTTTGACTCTGAAATGAACTGTAAGAAACTGACCTCTGCACCTGAAACTGACCCCGCAAAGCCAATTTCCCTGATCGATCTTTGTCTGAGATTGCCAATCAATGTTCAGGACATCGTTAACTTTTAGTTTCCTTGCACATGCCTTATCTTGTTCAGCATCTGTTACTGTTTCTTTTTTTATGTTTCTTCATTACATGGGTTATGCTTTTAATTATAGGTTTGTGCGGCTTGTGGAGACTGAATTTGGGACATTCCTAATAATTAACTTTTGGGTTGGGATACTGTAAATTGAGTTTTTGTTATGTGACACTTTGTTTGGAAATGTACCTTATTGGCTAGAATTTTGTGCAGTGGGTGTACATTTATAATGTGAATATTGGGTATAAAAGGAGACGTCTCGCCTTAGTAAAATGAGCAGTCTCCTGAGAATTTACACCGTGATGTATTTCTAGGATCACTGTTACTAGCTGCAGCTAATAAACTTGGTCTCTGATGCCATCCAGATGTATTCCGTGTCTCTGTATACCAAGACAGGTGAACTCGAAGATCTTAGGCGGGCCCCTGACGCCGCTGGGTTACACCCCGGTTCTTCAAGTTTGACGTAAAATCCAAACCGGAGGGACAACCACTTTATCGTGCCCCGTTTCAGAAGAAATAAGTTGCCGCTTTAACAGCGAAGTATGCCTCAGAGGGTGAGAACCCTGCTACTCGATTGGAGATGGGCTGTGACACTCCTCAACAGCGTGGCGGAAGTTACAATAGTGCGAGGTACTCTGTTCTTGTCTGGAGGCGAGAGCAACTGACGCATTCATTACAGTGGAAACAGCTGATACAAGAGTTGTACCCCCTGATAGACTTTATGAGATAGTCCTCCAAATTGAAGGTGATATACAACGTTCAATTAAAGGTGTCTTTTGGGACAACCTTACCTAGTCCTATGACATTTTATTGGCGGAGGCCTATTGGCCTCCTCCGTTTGTTTTGGCTTCTTCCCAGGAGGACGTGATACTCCCGAGCTTTTCGCGTTATGTCTCGGAACAGGCTAAACAGGCTTACGCAGCGGAATGGGCGTTAGCCCTTGTGCTGGCTGTGTATCGTAATCAGGGAGGCTGGAGATTCACCAGCGCATGAGATCCCTTTGTGATCAATGCCACAGCCACAGGCACAATATCCGATCAAAGGAGAGGCGAAAGCACCCGTTAGTGACATTTTGGCCCAGTTGGAATATCAGGGTGTAATTAAACCCTGCGCTTGATCTATGAGTAATCCTCTTTTTCCGATATCGAAACTGGAGGGTTCATATCGCATAACTTAGATTACAGAAATTTGAACAGTCAGTGTTTGTACGTTTGCCGTGCAGAACACCTACAGCTCTGCGTTGATAAATAACATAGTCCGAAAAAAGTAAAAGACCACTTTGGATATTTCGAATATATTTTATTGTCGCAATTTGGCTCTTGAAAGCCGTGACTGGACTGCATTTAATGTGGTCGGCAATCAAACAAGATTTATATGATTGACTTTGGGCTATAAGAATAGTCCTGGTGCGTTTGCCGCATGTGTTGTGTCACTTTTACAAAACACTGATCCTGATACTTTCTCTTACGTCGATGATATTTATTTGATGGATGACAAATTAATACCGCATCTGGTGCGTGTTGACCGCATCATATTGAGTTTTGCAGACTTTGGCTACAAATTGAATTTTGCTAAGTCTAACATTGCCTAATTGGCGGTTCTTTTTTTGGGTTACGAACTCAACAATTAAGGCAGGGGGTTAGCCTCCCACTTTCTGGAGAAGTGTGAACAACTGCAACCTCCATCAACTCTTAAAAAGTTACAATCTTTGCTGTTTTTTGTTTATTTCGGGAGGATGTATATTCCTGATTATGCCCAGCGAATCAAGCCGCTATACAGGTTGATACAACCCTCTTTCTCGACTTCCAGCTGACTTCTGGAACATACAACGATTCTTCGGTCTTTGCAGTCTGATCTGCTTGTGACCAATTTCTTGTTAACTCGTGACAACAGACTAATTTAGTCATACGGATTGTACTTGGTACAGTGGGTTTCACGTACCTGACATCCAATGAGGGAGATACAGTCCCCTGCATACAAGTCGCATTTGTACACATCAGCAGAGATGCGTTTTTCTCCCGTTGAGAAAATTCTTACACAAGTACAGATGGTGATCCTGAAGTAACGCCCTCTTGCGCAGGGGAAACGCATTCTTATGGTATTGCCTGTGCCTACTCTAGAAGCGTTCACAAAGGCAAGCGTACCGAATTCTAAGGCTTTACACCTGCGTAGGATTCAATGGGCGAGTTCATTGACATCGTCGATGTCACTTTTATCTTTGACTCATCCTTGCAGATGCATGAGTTTTTACAGTATGAGCAAGTTCATCCTGCGCCACAATTTCTGCTTCCTCTTGACCAGTACAAGTGCATAGTTTATACCGATGGTTCTGTTCAGACGGCCGTAGGTTCCAAACATGCTTACTCGGCCGCCTGTGCTATTGTGGTAGGTTCTATGGTTGATGGCGAGTTTAAGTCTTCCTTAGACCATACACAGTCTGTTGGAGACTGCACAGCTCAGTTGGCTGGGTTGCAGGCTTTGCTATTGGCTCTTGAATTCGCTGATTCAGATGTACCTACACTAATTGTGTGTCATTCTTTTTATTGTGTACAATCCTTTAATGACAATCTCTTCTTTTGGTCTCAAAATGATTGTCGAGATTCTAAAGGTAGCGCAATCAAGCATAGGACGCCCTGGGTTCGAGTGGCAGATCTTAAGGAAAGCTTGCCACTCACACATGTTTTTCATACTCTTGGCCATCCGCATGTGGGAGCACATACTGTTGGTAATTCTTTGGCTGATGAGGTAGACAAATCTGCAGTTAGCGCATGTTCTGTAGCAGCAGTTACAAGGTCCATGACTAAAATTGATAATGAAATTCTTGCGGAAATAGCTGCTTCGAAGGATGGGACGGCGTTCCCACAAGGTTTCCCTTCTAAATATTCTTATCTTTTATCGCCGGAACAAGTTCCTTTTGCATCTATCCTGCCCATTAGGTATCGGCTAATTCCCAACGAGGACCGCAGGATAATAGCAGCTCATGAGGGCATGGCATCTGCGCATGTTGGAGTATCAGCAACAGTTTTTCTCTTGCAGCAGCGTTATTGGTGGCGGGGTCTGTATAGACAGAATTGCAATTCTGTTCTTTCTTGTGACATTTGTCAACATATGAAACCATCCACGATTGCACGTCCGCCTCACACGGAGCTATACATTTCAAATCAACCATATGGGTGTATTTACCTTGATCACTGCGGTCCTTTGACATCAGACACTGCCTATAAACATATTTTAGTTGCAGTGGATTCGTGCACTAGATTCCTTTGGTTTTGGCTGCAACGTAGTGCTGATGCTTGAAATGTCATCAGAGATTTGCGTGTCTTTATCGGAACATTTGCATGTGGTACCTTCCATTCTGACCAAGGTCTGGCGTTCACCTCTAAGGCTTAAAAGGATGCAATGAGGTCACTGGGGGTGCTATTGCATTTTCGTCTCCATACATGCCTGAGGGTAATTCGGTAGTGGAGCGAATGAACCGTGACTTAAAGCAGTCTTTGACAGCTAGAGTCTTAGGTACTGGCAGGGGTTGGCTGACTCATTTATATGGGGTTCAACGTGCACTAAATAATCTCCCAAGAAGATCTCTGGGTGGGCGGACCCCATACAAAATGCTCTTTGGCATCAAAATGTTTGTACCAGAACTTGATGGTCTAGATCAGGGATACTCATAGTACGGCCCGCGGGCTGCCAGCGGCCCGGCAAGCCTTCCTTGGCGACCCGCAGACATCGTACCTGTGCAAGCACCGCCGGTTGCAGCAGCGTGGAGCTATGGGGGCCGGGCCGGGTGATTCTTTTAAAAGCCATTCACTTGTTAATAAGGCTTTGTTGTATTTCACCTCTTCTTAGCGCCCCTGCATCTCCCCTCTGAATGAGTGGAGATGCAGGGGCGCTAAGAAGAGATGAAATACAACAAAGCCTCATTAACAAGTGAATGCTCTTTAAAAGACCTGTGAAGTACTTGGGTGCGGCGGCTGTGTGCGTTCCAGGGAAGCTAACTCAGCGCGGGGTGAGGTGATGGACAGAGGGCGGGGGGGGGGGGTGTACAACTTTGGGCTGGCTGGCTGGAGCACACATGCAGTCTGCTCAAAAGAACCGGGCACTACTATGTGTATGCATGTGGGTGCAGAGCGCTCGCCTGCCGTACCACAGCTCGCTGACTATTCACCTGTCAAAAGAGGAAACTGCACACCTAGTCCATCAAGGCGCTGCTGTCCAGGTCGCCTAAACCCTTCTCAGCCCCCACCCTGAGCTCAGCTCTCTGAATGTGGAATCTGTCGTGGCACACCCACGCAACACACCGCACATGCGTTCGTCTGTGAAGCACCTATGATAGGAAACAGGGTTTCAACATCAGAGGCAATTTTGATGCAACAGCTGAAGACAGTTACATTTTTTTATTGACAAGAAAGTGAAATATAAATGTTATCTTTAAAAAGGGAAAGAAAGAAAGAAAGAATATAAATGAAAGGGAAAGTCTTTGGACCTGAATTTAACAAACCGTGCAAAAAAAATAACACCAGGAGCCATATTTATAAAACCTCAGGCTCTCATTTGGGTGGACCTGGTGCAGACAGCATCTGTGTGCAATATCGCAAAAATATGCCTTCTCTCCAGGGCAGGTGCACCTCTGCTGAGGACAGCGCAGCAGCAACAGACTGTAGTTGCTGGTCTCTCCGTCAATGCAGAGGTCCAGGCAGCACATTGGGAAGGCGAGAGGGATTCCTGAGTACAAAAGCATTAGCCTGCAGAGTGATGCCTGCAGGTCCCGGGGAACGTTGTGTCCTACTCCTGAAGGTGCACACACTCAGGGTGCGCACTGGCTGTACACCACTTCATATGCCGCGTAGCATTAGTGCACCTATCGACAGCCGGCTTTTCCCTGTGCCACTGTCTGAAAGATATGACGGACATGACAAAGTCTTCCAGGGCTTAATTTGTGCGGGTGTTTGCCAGTGCTTTTAATGCCCTTTATCTATAAACATCGGCATGTATTAACTAGAATCCACCTCGGCTGCCCACCTTGTCCTGTTGCTTTCTTGCCATCCTGCTGTTCCTGCGGCTGGGCTTACTTTTGTCCCCTTGACAGGGGGAGGGAGGGAGACAGGGAGGGAGACAGAGAGGGAGGTAGACAAACGCAGTGAGTGAGGCAGAGGGAGAGAGAGATAGAGGAAGAGAGAGAGGGAGAGGGAGGGAGACAGGGAGAGGGAGAGTGATAGAGGGAGAGTGATAGAGGGAGGGAGGGAGACAGAGCTAGATGGATAGATAGATAGATAGATAGATAGATAGATAGATAGATAGATAGATAGATAGATAGATAGATAGATAGATAGATAGATAGATAGATAGATAGATAGATAGATAGATAGATAGATAGATAGATATGTGTGAATGCTGGGTCTGGTGGCTCAGTGGACGAAGGCGTCTGCTGCAGGGGCCTGTGTTCAGCCTTATGGACACAGTTTTTTTTTTGCTCTAGCCCCGCCCCCTCCACCACTGACCCCGCCCCCACCGGTGCGGCCCTCGGCCACAAGCCACACTGTAAATTTGGCCCCCGAGAGAAAGTTTGTGAGTACCCCTGGTCTAGATGTTGCGGAGGCAGCCGCAACATTTGACATAGATAACCATTGTGCAATGTTACAGGATCTTCAAAAGACTCGAGACGCTCTAGTAAAAGCTGAGTTGCACTCTTCCGAAGACACAGCGGTGCTGATCCCTGGCACTGGATGGCTTCTTAAAGTTGGAGATCTGGTCCGGGAAAAGATAGAGAACAAAAAAGAGTTTGGTCCCTCCTACCGTGCCCCAGTCCCAGTGCTTGGATTGAAAGGCACACATACTGTAAATTTACCTCCACTGCCGGGATGCAAAGAGAATCTAAACATTTCCATTGAACATGTCAAATTACACCGTTTGTCGACTTTTTGAGTGAGCGGTTCTGCGATCAAACCACGATTTCTGTGATTATTGGGAAGGAGAGTATGGATGCAGTGTTCTCTTCTGTTTAAAACAACCACGCATCCATACATCCTGGGCTCCTCTTTGTGACTCATGTTTTAAGCATCTTGAGACCATTACATACATGACCCCGATTCCTGGCTGATTGTGAAATATTCTACCTGAAAAATAAGAATTATCACGTACGACACTTCTGGTCAATGCCTATCTAATCTAGTTGAACTGCAGAAGTCTTGTTGCATAAATGTAGAAGGGTTAATCATTGTATTAACAGTTCTGAAGATGATCTAGTAGACGAAAGCCTTAATTAGACAGAAACGTCGACAGTTACATCTTTTTCTTCTTATTTATTGATAAACTGTTTAAGAAAAGGTGCTCACATTTGTTACCAGGAAGAACATTGATGTGTATGTAAATAGAACCTCCGGTTTCAATGTGTGATGTAATTCTTTGAACCCTCTATATATACAAAAAATCCTTTTATAACAATATAAAACTCTTTTTGAAAACATACACCCATGTTTCAAGTATATTTTATGTCTGTACAAGATTGACATATGTTGAAATAATTGTTAAATATGTTTGTGTGATATAATCATTCAGAGACAGGCAAATCAAAAGAGCTGTCTAGACTAAAGATAACATGCGACACAGAATTTCCGTTAAATAAATCCCTTGTAGGCGTCTTTACCTGCGAATACCTGTGAGGCAGCCGAGTGCTTCTTGCAGGACAGCTTCATCGAATATCACGCAAGTTGCCCTATTCTCCTGAATTGGGTGGCCTCCCTCCTTTTTATAAACAACAATGATGCCCTTTTGGAACGACTTGCATTCCAAGGTGCAAATAATGTCTTAGCTTTTTCAGACCAGAATATATAAATATATATATATTCACTGAAAAAACCATAGGTTTCAGGCACGTTATAGTTAGGAATTAGCATTTAAAAAACCTTAGAAATTCACTGAAAAAACCATAGGTTTCAGGGGCGTTATAGTTAGCTGGACTTTTCACTCGTACAAAACCATTGAAATTCCCCCGTTATAGTTAGTTCAGCTAACTATAACTTGCGCGCCCGCAATGCACTGCTGATGACGTCACATATTACATCACTCATGACACGGTCAGTGAAATCACTCATGACATCACTGATGACATCTCAAATGACATCACTGATGACATCATCCTTGTGATAGAGTGGCAGGCCTCCTCTCCCCCTAATATAACCTTTGATACACACATTCAAAAATAGAAACTAACATTTTCAAAACAATGGACATACCAATATCAGTTACAACAACCTATTCAGTAATTCTAAGATCCACATACACATCCACTCATTCACCAACAGTCCTATACAGTCACTCATACATGTACTCACTCATCATAAGTACTCATACATCTATACATCCTGTTACACAACGCCACTCATCCATAGAGTTACTCACATACATAGTCACTCATGCTAATAAAGAATCAAACATCCATTTACTTGCATATACAGTTATACACACACCACCACACTTACTTCTACAGAAACTTACACATACTTAGTCTTTTAAACAATCACTTATAGAAACACATACTTATTCATACAGGAACTCTTTCAATCTCTGACTCTCACATATACTCACTTATATACACCAATAGTCACATATACTAGTTTAAAACATATGTAGTTACTCATAAAGACACTATTGAGACAGTCATTCACTCAGTAACACACCCATGCACATACTCATCCACCCATACAGTCCTGCACACATGCTGTCTTCAACACATACAAACAGTGAGTCACTCATTCATGCACCTATGCACTACGTAATACCCCCACCGAACCATACAGACACTCAGACACTCATACTGATACTCAAAAAACCAACTAATAACCTATATAGACACTCATGTAGCTACTCACCAACCCATGCAGCCACTTATACACACACATAATACATACATACATATATATATATATTCAAAGCAACTCGTAATATGTCTCCCTTTTGGGAACCAAGGGCGCAGACCTCTTGTAGTGCCAAACAGTTTTATTAATTTATTTCCCCATCGATGTCCAGACGCGTTTCGGCCGTCCAAGCGGCCTTGATCACCTGACCACGCGCTTGGGCAGGCCCGTTTTTAAAGTGCAAGTGCTCGTTAAATTTTCAACAAACATAGAAGACATACTAATTGTCAGTCAAATACAATGTAAACAAATTACGTTAATACATAGTCATTTTAGCAAATGCATAGACTGTGTCACACTGTAACTAGAGATTCAAGGCCCAAATGCCAATAGTTATACAGATAAAATTTTCTGCATACATCTCTTTACTAGGTGTCAATAGACAGTATGTCCCCCATCGTTATATTGTTCTTAAAGTGCTCCCCATACTGTGATAAAAAGACATTATTTTTATAAAAGAAACTATAAATTGCAAATAAATTTCATACTCCAACAGTAGTCCAACTCTAATTTCACATATTAAATCTATTAAAGTGCATTAATGCAACAGTACTAGATGGACATAAAGTGACTGGTGCTACTTGGTGCAAAAGAGGCAATCAATCGGCAAAAAATGCCACTGATTAGCAGAGACAAATAATAAATAATACGGGGCAGTCCAAATATGGTAATATAAGAGAAGTGAATAATCCTATACCAAATTCAAGGCAAGTTCATGTCAAATTCATCAGAGATTGAAATGCAATGAAAAACAAAAATGAACAAATGTAAAAGGGAGAAAGACTTGTGACATATTTAAAATGATCAATAAAAAGACACTAGGTATATAAAAAATGTACTACCCTGCAGCATCCTTAAAACCAATCATTAAAAATAACAGTAAAAAGTCCCAGGATAAACTATACTTGTATTACTTTATAATAAAAGGGTGAATCTAGCAGCTGGAAATGGTTACCAGTCAGATAAGATGGATTAAAGAAAGGTATAAAGATCCTCCGTAGCATTCAAGCCCCCCGGCCATTTGGAATCAAACTCCAAAATATATTGAGTTTCCAAACGGCGAAGTATTGCCTCCCTGTTGCCACCTCTTCTCTTCAATGGTACTGATTCGATGGCAAAATACCTAAGACATTTGGGGTTGTTGTTGTGAACCTTTTCAAAGTGCCTGGCTACGGGGTAATTCTGATCTTTATTCTTGATGGCTCTAATATGCTGCAGAATACGTTTGTGCACTGCCAGCTTGGTACTGCCTATATACTTTAAAGAACAGTCACATTCCAGGACATATACTCAATAATCCATTTTGCACGTACAATGTTGTTTAATTTCCCTTTGTGTGTCTGGGAATGCCGTGCAATATGTCTTAGTGTTTGTACCAAACTGGCAGGCCTTGCAGGTCGAGCATTTAAAAAAAACGTTTCTTGTTGGTAACCATGTTTGTTTTTTAAAAGTATCTTGACTGTTGTCAGTTAGCATATTACCCATGCTTATGGGTTTGCGAAAAGTAATAGAGGGATTAGGGGGCATGAGGCGCCCTATCACTGGGTCTTCCCGTATAAAGTGCCAATGCTTTCTCATGATATTCCTCAATTCTTTTTCCTGTTTGGAATATGTAAGAATAAGGTGTACCGGCTCATTGTTAGGGTTTGGTGCCTCTTTCTTTCTGTATTCCAGAAGTTCCTCTCTAGGTTTTAGCTGGGACTTTTTCATGGCAGCCTCCACTACTTCATAACTATACCCTCTGGCTAGGAACCTTGTCATGCATTCTTTTTGCTTTGTTTCCATATCCTCAGGGTTGCTACATATACGCCGAATACGGAGCATCTCCCCATATGGTATACTTCTTATTAGATGCGGGGGATGCGAACTAGTAGCATGGAGTAGTGTGTTGCCTGCCGTAGGTTTTCTAAAAAGGGTAGTAGTTAAAATGTTATTACTTACTAAAACCTGTACATCTAAAAATGTCACTACTTCATCACTAACATTGGATGTAAAAGAAAGGTTAAGATCATTACAGTTAATATCCTCAACAAATTTCAACACACTTTCTTTAGATCCTTGCCATATGATAAAAAGGTCGTCAATATAGCGGAACCATAAAATCACATTCTGAGTGTAAACATGCTTATATTTTCGTCTGACCACCAGCTCCTCCCACCAGCCCATGAACAAACAGGCATAGCTGGGGGAGAAGCTGGCGCCCATCGCTACTCCTCGCAACTGTTGGTAAAAATAACCATAAAACAGAAAAAAGTTATTTTCTAAACAAAAGGATAGCATGTTCAGTAACATTCTAGTATGGTCAGCATATTCCATTTTTCTTGTACTCAGATAGAATTCGACCGCTCTAAGGCCATCTTGGTGTTTGATGCAGGTGTATAAGGAACATACATCTAAAGTAACTAACAGATAATCCTCTTTCCAATTAAAATTGTCAATCTTTTTGAGGAAGTCTCCTGTATCCTGGATGTACGAGTCTAACTTTTTCATATGGTCCTGCAGAAAATAATCAATATACTGAGAAAGATTCTCAAAGGGGCTGTCACAGGCTGCAATGATTGGTCGGCCTGGAGGAGCAGTCAAATTTTTATGGACTTTAGGGATAAAATACATATATGGTGCTAGTGGATGTTCTTTTTTGATGAATTTAAATTCTTCCCAACTCAAGAGGCCCAAGCCTTTCCATGCCAATAAGTTTTTAAATAAAGTTTCTTGTGCATTTTTATATTTGAGAGGCGTGCTCTTACTATAGCACACTGCATCATCCAATTGCCTATAGGCCTCTCTGAGGTACTCTGCTGTGGGCCAAAGCACAATGTTCCCTCCTTTGTCCGAATTACGAATTATTAGGTCCGCCTTCTGTAATTTAGAAATCAACTGTTTAAATTTTCCTTGTTGGTTGGAATATTTACTCTTCCTTGCTGAATTACTGGTGTACATAAGTTTTTTCAATTGGACTGTCACATGTTCACTAAATGTATCCAAACCATCATGGGAAGAGATAGGGATGAATTTAGATTTAGGTTTGAAGGGAGTATCAGGTTTCTTCTGATTAAATACTGAGGTTAATTTGCCTGATGCCACATTATCACCCATTGCCAATTGGTACATATCATTGTACAATGCTACGTCAGATACTTGGAGGTCACTTAGGTTAGTAATGTTATCCAACCTATTCTCAGATTCCATTACTGGTTTTTGCATGTGTAGTTTTTTGAGCTTCAATTTCCTAATGAATAGGTACACATCTGCTCTTGTACGAGTATAATGAAAATTTGATTCAGGGCAATAGCTTAAACCCAGGCTCAATAATTGATTCTCTGCTTTTGTGAGTTCAATTTGCCCTAAATTGATGATAGATTTTACTTCCTGGGCTTGATAATCACTGACCTCTGTTTTTAGTATCTCCGGGAGCGCCCTCGACCTCGTCCTTGCTTCCTTGGCTCGCGTTGCTTATTTGCCCGACGTCTTGCCCGTCTCCTTTGGCATTTAGTTGTACCATTGTGCTTTGTGGTCTTGGCCTCAATGTCTCCCTTCTTCCTTGCTTTAAAACATCCAACTCTTCCCCCACCGTCAGCTTGATTCCCGAAACATTTCTTACACCTTCATTATCAGATTCACTCTCCAGTGCTGAGCTAGACGGTGAAGAAAGTTCCGCTTGTTCTCTCTGGGACCCCTTGTCTCCATGTCTTTTATTGGTAGTTGCTGCTCTAAGGGAATCATAGCGACGTGAAAAGGTAAAAATTTGACCAGTCACATAATCATCTCGGTCTCTTTTGAACTTCCATATTTTTCGTGCCTTTATTTTTTCTTCTTCTTTTCCTAGCCTACTGTTCATTTCTTCCCTCAACTTGGTTTGCAGTTGGGGGTCATATCCTTGTTGCTGTATGTATGCTTCATGGGCATCTATTTTTGTTTGTAATGCTGCCCCATCTATTTCTGCATACTTGACAAGAATCTGGACCAGACGTCTGGAAGAATCCAGATTACATTCTCCCCATTCTGCCATCATCAAGGGGTTTGGTGTCTCATAACTGGGGGCTAACATGATACGAAGCCCCCTTGGAATTCTCCCAACGTCCAGATATCTTTTTAAGGAATGAGCTTCCCACCACTTGGCTGTTTCTTGTTTTTTTAGCTTTTCCAATATTTTCAATTGTTCCTTTAAGCCAGTACGCTCTTTATTTATCTCCTTTTGTGCCCCTGTTCGCATGATCGCCTCATTATCCAAGGCATCAGAAAATATTTCATCAGCAGCAAGCTCACGGGCTGCGCGCGCGTTAGCCGACATCTTCTATTGGGGGATTGATTTAAAGAAACTGTTCATAACACACTGGGGAAATAATCCAACGTGCGAGATAAGACTCTCCGCATCCGTTTCCCCCAGTGCGGGTACACCTCCTTCCCGGTAACCTCGATACCAGTAACAGACGCTGTTCTTACCGGTAAGTGGAAGCTGAATACTTTCCGAATGCTCTCCGCTAGGTGCCTGCTCAGCCGAGCGTCCCCAGCAACTGCAAGAAAGCGCCTTCTCGTGCTTCTCACTTCATCCGGGTTACGTCGTACTCGCTCCTCGATAGGGTCCCGAGGGGCTTTGCCTGATTCCTTTTCCGGACTTCACGTAGTGCACCGGGGGTCCCCGCCATCACTCACCACAAACCTGTGGTTGTATCCGCTCGGGAAACCCTCGAATGCAGTCAGCTGTTTTGCGGCGAAGCCTCTTTTTCCAGGAGGGGGTCTGCGAACCGGCAACAGCCGTCGGCCGGTAAAATTCAAAGCAACTCGTAATATGTCTCCCTTTTGGGAATCACGGGCGCAGACCTCTTGTAGTGCCAAACAGTTTTATTAATTTATTTCCCCATCGATGTCCAGACACGTTTCGGCCGTCCAAGCGGCCTTGATCACCTCACCACGCGCTTGGACAGGCCCGTTTTTAAAGTGCAAGTGCTCGTTAAATTTTCAACAAACATAGAAGACATACTAATTGTCAGTCAAATACAATGTAAACAAATTACGTTAATACATAGTCATTTTAGCAAATGCATAGACTGTGTCACACTGTAACTAGAGATTCAAGGCCCATATATATATATATATATATATATATATATATATATATATATATATATATATTCACTGAAAAAACCATAGGTTTCACACATGTTATAGTTAGCGGAAATTTTACTGATAAAAAACCAGTGAAATTCCCCCGTTATAGTTAGTGTAGGCAACTATAACTCACGCGACCGCAATCCTCTGCTGATGCTAATACTGTATTTAGACACTTATTTGCCCATGTCTTCTTCCATACATTTTTAGCTATACATATATTTCAAATATTTTTTTTTCATAAAGACACATATGTCATCAGCAGAAGATTGCGGTCGCGTGAGTTATAGTTGCCTACACTAACTATAACGGGGGAATTTCACTGGTTTTTTATCAGTAAAATTTCCGCTAACTATAACATGTGTGAAACCTATGGTTTTTTCAGTGAATTTGCAAGGTTTTTTAAATGCTAATTCCTCTATAACGTGTGTGAAACCTATGGTTTTTTCAGTGAATTTGTACGTTTTTTTAAATGCTAAGTTACTTTACGCCATTCGTGGCGTGCGCGCCCACTTAACGCAGTTTGTTCCGTGCGCGCACGGTGCGCTTCGCAGTTTACGCAGTTAGTGCCGTGCGCACATGGAGGACATATGATGCACTTCGTTTTGAAAGGTAATATTTTAATTTTTCGTAATTTTTATAAGTGGGGTGGAGAGAGTGTTGTTAATTTTTTCTTTTATTATTTTTGTTTAAAATATTGTGGTTTTTCACACCTCTAATAAGCCCTGGACATTTGGTGGCCTGCGGGCACCATAAGCACAGGGGGTGGGGTGAGTGTGGATAGTGTTTTTTTTTTACATTTTTTACCGTACGCGTACGGTAAGCGTAATCGGCGAAATTAGCGAAAAAAAAAAAGCGTTTTTGGCCTTGGGGGGTCTTTGGGGACTCCCTCAACATGGCTATGTGTGTGGGAGCTGTCTAAACAGCCCATTTACATGTTTATTGGTTTTATTTAACAACCTAGCTCTCAGTGCGAGAGATAAAATGGCGGCCGCCGCTTCCTGGTTTCGGCTGTTTGGAATGTTTACTAAGATCTAAGAGCCAATCAGAATCGCGCTCGCGCACGCCACCGTACGCGTACGGTAAGCTTACGGGAAGCGTACCGTAAGCTGGCTCAGATATATATATTGATTTAAAGGCTATTTTCTCAGAATCTACTGAACAGATTTACACCAAACCTACAAAAGGCACTTCCTTGACCTGAGGACTACCTCTCTGCCAAATTTCTAGTAATTCTGTTCAGCCGTTCGGGCTGTAGCCCTGTCTAAAGGTCCTATGGAAAAATGCATGGGAAAAACGCATTTTGGGACCCCCCTTTTATCTCAGCCCCCGCTTGACGAATCCCCCCGAGACTTTCAGGGTAGGAGCGGAGCGTAGCGCCCCACCTATTTTGAGAAATTCGCGAGGATTCGTCGACCGGTGCCAAAGTTATTCAAAATAGAATGTTGCGGATTTCCTATGGAAAAGGAGTCCTAACTATACCTACCTACTGGCGACCGCCAGTAGGTAATACATATATATATACATATATATATACATATATACATATATATATATATATATTTTCCTCTTCTGTTGTTGGTTATATTTTTTAATTTTTCCTTTTCGATTGACTCTATTTGGATAGAAAATAATGCAATTTGGCTCTGCTTATCATTGACAGCTGTATGTCTATGCACTACAACGTGGCCAAGGGGAGGGTGTCATGTGGCTGCTATGGACATTGCCGACATCGTTAAGTTAGCATGAGCCCGGTAGCCATGATGATGCTTGTGTGGACGTTACTACATGCCTTTATTTTGTATGACTTTGTTTATGCCTTTCACATGAGAACTCACTGCTGTGCTTGTTCTTTGTCTGTTCCTGGAGTTTAGTCTGAACACTGTGAGCAAGGTCGATAAACAATGCCCCTTGTTATTCTGTTCTGGTCAGGCCCTAGCACCTAGACAAAACATACCGATGCAGCTGCTGCTGCTGGAGACTCTTACTTTGATATTATAGCGATGCATGCTTAGGTGCACACACTTGGAGAGGGACCTTTCCATGGAGAAGAGCAACACGCACCTGTGATGTAGAAATACGATCTATGGCCTGAGGTATGGGGTCTGCGGACAAAGCCCAGAGATCTTCTATTATATGATAATACTTCTTCTTACCAAGGGGAGGGAGCATAGGCACTGTAGTCCTTTCTCCATAGTCTTTGTATAATGACGTCTCCCTTCATGATATATGGCCTTACTGCAATGCTAACGATATTGGTGTTATGCATCTTATGCTTGTTGTGGCACGTATACTGCATTTTAGAGCACGTTAGGTAAAATAAATATTTTAATCTATCTTTGTGTCTCTGTCAGATCTTATTGTGGACAAGTACGAGAGTGTTAGTGAAAAGGTGTGTCTTGTTACCGCGATTATTGGGAGATCCGGGAGTGTTGGGTTCTGGGGTGTCTAATCATTTGTTTCTCCATTTCTTGAGTAGGAGAGCAAGTGAGACACTATAGCTAGTCGGTCCTGGGCTCGTGAGCACTAAGGTGGTAGGAAGGCACAGAGGCACAGCCCCTATGCACCGAGGTCTCATAATCCTGCGCATAGTTCTGTGTATGTGCAGAATCCCTGCAACACCCATGTTTTTTTTTCTTAGAAATAAGGAAAGGTTTTAACAATGGCTTTATCCACTTTAAAAACCCAAACACTCTAGGTTTCTTTACCTTTTATTGGGCTTGGTGCAGCATGAATTTGCCCACCCTTTACTCTTCTCACATACATCCTAATTTGTTAAGAGATACATGACATAAACATGCACTTAACACGTTTCTTGTGTGGTTTAACGGTTAATGTTAGTGTTGCACTTTACATCATCATCATCAAAGAAGTGCATTCCCTGTAAGATTAGAGAATTTACTTACATTGTGTGTTTTACCATGACTGATTATTATATTATTTGAAGTTTTGATGAAATAAACCGTCCTTACTTAGTGGATAATGTGCTTACCAGAGAGATGAAATTCAACTTTCATAATGTGTTTAATACCTTGAATAACATTTATTGATTAGCAAACTAAATAGAAACCATCCTCACATATGCAGAATGTGATTTCTCTTAAGAAGATAAATAGTTTATTTATTGTTTGCACTAATGTTACACATAGATTTCATTTAAATGTAGTTCCTAGCCATCCTACACATGATTACCCTAAGGATTTATTGTATGTTATAAGTAATGTGAAGCTACTGCACTAGAACTTATATTCATGTGTGTTTAAATGTGCACACGCATGTTAAATGTGCATGATTAAGTTAATGCTTTAACTTGTCCTTACTAGGCCTGTTATTCACCATGCTGCATAAAATACTGTTTTCCAATTTCTGCTAATGGGACATTTCTTGCAGGTACTCACATGAATTGCTAGTGTGAAAATAGATGCATTGCTGTACTAGTGATAGAGGAGAGAGCCTGAGAAGAAGACCTTGACGAAAGAACATGAGGAGCCAGAGCGTCAACTAAAAGGCCCATTCAGCAATGTTGCGATCTAACCTGTACTTGAGAAGATGTCGTTCCCATGTCCAGTGTGATATTTTTCCCTGATGTTGCAGTCTGCAACATGAGAAATGGTCAAGAACAATAGACCTGTGATGATGCATAGAAAGTGGTGTTAGCTATAAGACTCTTGTGTGTTATATAGTCAAGTCAAGTCAATATAGTCTTTTTTTCAATTGTCATAATCATTAAAGACACAGTACAAAAAGTGACTGAGAAAATTCATAATGTATGAAAATACATCCTATTAAAAACATAGTTAATAGTTGATAAAAAGGTACAGATAAAATGCATAGGTGACAATACATGATACAAATATATACACAACTATTGGCAGATGCTATTTACCCCCTTTTTGATGCATAAAACAAAACATATACACCTGGTTTGAGTTTCAGTGACAGCCACCCATACTGGGAGTGAACTTACAATGCCAATCAACTGAGGATAGGGTCATAAGTTGGGACTGGCAAGAATTAGAGTACCCTCATTGTAGCGGCTCGGATGCCCCACATCCAGCTCAAAAATGTAGCTACAGCAATTACTATAGGCTCATACGTATTAGTCTTCAAGATCCGTAGCGCCTCGGTGCAGGACCTTGTGCCCAGAATCAAGCATATTGGTTTCAACCATTTGTTTCTTGGTAACTTGTAAGCTGGACATACAAATAAAATGTGTGCTAATGTTTCAATATGAGCTGGACATGTGTTACATTTATCATCCGTCAAGGAATGCCATCTACTTGTAAATGATTTTATTGGGAGGGAAACCACCTTAAATTGATGGAACAGCTTCCTATCACTTGGTTTAGTGATAAAATCCCAATAACATTCAAACTCAGTATCTTGTTTAAAC
This sequence comes from Triturus cristatus, assembly GCF_964204655.1. Classification (NCBI taxonomy): domain Eukaryota; kingdom Metazoa; phylum Chordata; class Amphibia; order Caudata; family Salamandridae; genus Triturus; species Triturus cristatus. The sequence goes on along the minus strand of NC_140589.1, from coordinate 1,745,503,112 downwards.
TCCAAAAATGCCCCGGACAGAGTATGCCCCAGAGTAGATGAAAACTGATTAATCTTGACCATATTCCAATACATTGCTTTAAAATCTATTTTCGAAGGGAATGTGCCACTTGCTGGATCTTCCCACAGGTTGCTCAACCCCATATTGGTCAGTGAGCTTTTTATCTTACATAACCAGGCGATTTTACACAAACGGTCTGCCCCCCGAACATCAGATAACGCCTCGGCATAGGCAGACAACTCAAGGGTTGACCAAAGCCTTCTCCAGAATGCTAACGGTCTGTAGCGTGCTATGTCCTTTATAGTATGGCAGCCCAAATCTAAATAGAGGGGTTTAAGCGGTGTTGACAGCGGAAGGCCTGTTATAGCTCTCACAAATTTGTTTTGAGCTGTAGTCAAGGGTGATAAATCATCAAAGCCCCAAAGATCAGCACCATAGAGTAAAGAGGTACTGATCTTGGAATTATAAATCTTTAATGCGGGGCTTATTGGCTTAGTCTGTGAAAGCCTTAGTTCCTTTGTGAGTACACCAGCTAACTGGGCATGTTTTAGAGCCAGTAAATCAATCTGTGGCTTTCACTATAATTTACTACCCAAAGTTATCCCCAGATATGTAAAAACATCAGTCTGTTCTAAAAGTATGTTGTTCATAAAGACTCTCCCTTTAAAGACTTTATGTTTGTGGAGGACCATAAACTTGGTCTTCTCCACATTGACTACAAGCTCATGATCACAGCAGAACTCCTCAAATCTAGTCAGGCACAACTGCACCCTTCATATGTCCTGCAACCCCTTTTGTGGTTTAGAAATTATCAAGGTATCGTCTGCGAACATGAGCAGGGGTATCTTCATGACAGCTAAAGTGGGGGCATCTGTTGGGTGGGTAGAGAAATATTGAACAACCCTATTGATAAATAGAGAGAAAAGGGTAGGTGTCAAAACGTACCCTTGACGTACGCCCTTAGAAACAGGGAACCTGTCCGTGACATTCCTCTGTGAGCCCCAGCGAACCTGTGCATAATTAGAATCATGAAGTTTAACTAAGATTGCCAGTATTTCCAATGGCATCCCCATTTCCGCAAAAACACTCCACATTTTGTTATGAGGGACCAAATCAAAGGCAAATTTAAGATCAATAAAAGCCACAAAAATTGTACCCCCTCCAATGATAACAACCCACCAATAGATTAACATAAACCTAAAAACCTGGTCTATGGTGCCAGTGTGTGGGTGGAACCCCGCCTGGAGTGTTGTCAAGATGTCCTTCTCTACTATCCAGGACTGGACTCTGCACAACACTAACCTGGCAACAATCTTTTGGATAGAGTCTATGAGGCTTATCGGCCTATAGCTGCCTGGTAGGGATCGATCTCCGTTTTTATAAATCGGGAGGATTTCGCACCTCTCCATGTATCTGGGATGGGGGCACCACTGGCTATTGTGTTAGCAAGTGACTGAATATAGGTTACCCAATTTCCTTTATCATGCAAAAACAAATCAGGCGGTATACAGTCCAGACCTGGGGCCCTACATCTCGGGATTAAATTAAGTACGGATTCGAACTCTAAACTGTCAAAATGCAGAATGGTTTCTGGGGTTGGGAGCTGGAATTTTACTTTGCTATTGAGAGTGGCAGCAAACTCAGCCTTATAATGTGAGGCCCACAGCTCAGGGGCTACATGGTTGACTGGTGTTTGGATGGAATCGCCACTTCCCCATTTGACAAGCTGCCAAAATGTTTCCATATTTTTCCCTTTGCTGACTAGAAAAAAATCTTGCCAGCGTTTTTCATCCCAGTCCTTCTCTTTGCCTGTTGTTGGATTTTTTGTACCTTACCCTTGCTGCTTTAATTTCACCCATTACTTTGGATCTAATGGCTCTAGATAGGGACTTATAAGCATCTCTACAGGATTTATTGAACCACGATGCTGCCCTGGGAAGAGATTTCTTGTTTGGCTTTTGAATTCTAATATAAAGTTCTTGAGTTCAGAGAACATATCATTATGGACCTGCAAAATGATCGAATTGATGTCCTCCTGTGAACCGCAGTTTTGGAGGATTCCTAGGGTGCAAACGACTGCACCCTTCATCTGTTCCATAACCCTATCATTATCAATAATCATGGCCCATCTAACTCTCCTCATATCATTGGTAAGTATGACATCTACTGTTACCTTCTCGACTATCTTATTATTATGGCTGAATAATCCCTCTATTTGCAATGATAATATCAGTGGATTGTGGTCACTTTCAGACCGCTCCTGTACTACCATATCTAAGAGGGAGGACCAAAATTTGATGTTAAGAAATATATAGTCTATACTACTACTTCTCAACCCATTACTAAATGTATGAGAACCTGATCTATCCGAGTGTGACCTCCCATTAACTGCCCTGACTCCCCGTTCGAAACTCAGACCTTTTAATTGTAAAGCGGCCTCGGTCCATATTTTAATCGGACGTAAATCTAGGGATGGGATATTCCACTGTGCATCCTCCTCTGCACTAAGATCTCCATCATCTTAATCTATGGGGTCAAAGGAACAATTAAAATCCCCAGCAATTATCGAATTACATTGTCCCCTGTTACTTTCTAGAAAACGATCGAGAAGGGTGACTGTGTTAGATCTTTTGCCACCCGGCAACCCTCTTGCATATACTTTGATAATCATTATATCCGGTACATTTGCCAGACGAAGCCGTATAACCATAATATCCGGACTGCCAATTAATACTTCCTCCACGATGTATCAGCGCAATCGCAGCCCAGCAGGGGCGCAGCAAAAGGCCTTCAAGCGTCCCGCACCGGGTTCGGAGCCCCCTCCGTCAAACAGCAATTGGCCAGGTATTTCAGACCAGATGTCTATTTTGTAGCCCCTGATGTTGGTCACTCACCGCCAGGGCAGTCAGGGGCAGCGTATCACGGTCACAGACACCTCCGCAGCTCTGCTGCCTCAGAAGGCCAAGCGCGGTCTGCAGCTGCCAGTTTCTGCTCCCAATCACACACAGCAGGAATCGCCGCTCACGCCCAGGGCAGACGCTCAGTCCCCGGGGCCCCACAGGGAGCTCAGATGGGCATCACAGCACTGTAGCCGCTGATCTGTGAACTCTGCAGTCGGAGAATGGCATCTGAAGGATTCCAGCAGTCCCGTCTCACACTCAGCTCAAGCCCCACAGAGCCGATGTGTAAGGGCCGCAAGGCAGCTGCCTGCCACCATGATGCCTACAGGCCTGGTCAGACGAGGTTGTCAAAATGCTGAGATCTGCACACAGCGACTCTCCCAATTCACCCCAGCTGTGCAACGGGTGTTGTGGCAACTTCAACCCAAGGGTGCAGGGCAAAGGATGGCGCGGTGAGAGCAGGATATTGGTCGGATATAATGTTCAGCTGGCGGAGCAGCACTAAGGCACAGCCATCTTGCAGTGCGCCCTCGAGCACCCCCCCGGCTAGAAAATGTTGAAGGTGAAGTTGAGCATGACTGTCTTGATGTTACTGAACTATGCACTAAGCCGAGATCTGACATACAAGATGTGTCGCTACCTGAATCAGATTATGTGATCTTTATTGATGGCTCCTGCTTATGAAACCATAATAGAAACCTGAGAGCTGCCTATGCAGTCAGTACTGCCTCAGGTGTGGTCGAAGCCTCCTGGTTTCAAGGAGCATTTGCAGCACAAGTGATAGAATTTATTGCTCTTAATTGAGCCTGCTATGTTTCTGACCAGCTGAGAGTGACAATTTTCACTGATAGTCAGTACGGCTGTGGTGTTGTTCATGACTTCCGACAGTTATGGTCACAAAATGGGTTCATGACATCTTCAGGTTCACTCTTATGAAATGGCGAAAGTGTACAAAAGTGTACAAAATCTTTTGCAGGCTTTACAGTTACCTGCCCAGATGGCAGTGGTCAAGTGTGCCACACATCGAAATGGCACTGACTATGTGACAGTGGGAAATAGGTACACTGATGAAACAGCGAGATACTGAGCTCTGAATTCTTTCACCTTTAATGAGGAATATGTCAATGAAAAATCAGATGCCACAAATTGCAATCTGTTGTTAACTGCAGTTGATACTTGGGTTGAAGTTAAGGTTACAGGAAGAAGCACATGAAGCAGAACAGCAAGGTTGGATTAGAGCAGGTTGTGTGAAAAGAGACGAGGATGACATTTGGGTTTCAGGAGATGGAAGACCTGTGTTGCCAGATAGCTTGGCAAGACATTATCGTGGACCCACACATGTAGGGAGAGACACCTGTGCAGGCAAACCTGGTTTCATCTCACATTCAGATTGATGGCTGTAAGTTTGTGTCACAGATGTGTTGTGTGCCTACAGCAGAATGTAGACAGACAAACAGAAGTAACACTGACTCACACAGAGAGATCAGGAGGTCCCTTCAACAGGATGCAACTGGACTTTATTGAGATGTCTGTTTCCAGTGGGTTGCGATATGTCCTTATGAATGTGGGTATCCTTCCCTGGTGGCTTGAAGCTTACCTGACGAGGAGAAATGAAAGTCTCACAGTGGCTAAGTTTTTGCTGAGGGAGTTAATACCCCATTTCGCTTTCCCAACTTCTTTGGAGTATGACTGAGGAGCACATTTTAACAATGAGGTCCTGAAGATGTAATGTGCAGTATTACAAGGCGAACAGAGGCTACACTGCAGTTACTGAAAGGAGGCTTCCGACATTATGGAGCAAGTCAACAGCACATTGAAATCAAGATTGCCTATAGTGTGTGCTTTGATATCTCTGAGGTGGCCTGATGCTTTGCCCCTTGTATTGATGAGTCTATGCAGTACTCCATATAGGACGACAGGATTGTTGTCCCATGAAATCATCATGGCAAGGGCCATGAGACTGCCAGCTGTGACTACGAATGCACTTGTAAACATTACTGATGACATGATTCTTGATTACTAAAAAGGACAGGTTGGTTTGGTGCATTCTGTCTCTTACCAGGTTGGAGAGGTTGCAGCCCTGCCTCAACAGTAGCAGTGCCATGATGTCAGTTTCAGCAACTGTGTTATGGTGAAGAAGAATGTGCACAAGTAGACTTTGGAGCCTGGGTGGCATGGGCAACAACTAATATTGGTCTCCACAACTGAGGTATCCCCAATTGGGTGCATGCTGCCCACATTCGCAGAGTCCCATGTCCCCTTGATGATATAACAGCACCTGTTCCTGATGTGCCAGTGATTACAGTGAGATAGTGCCTGAAGGTTAGTCAAACAATTGGGGACCAGCAAGAACCTGGGACAGCACTTGCTCAGCCTGAGAGGGGTCTGAGAAAGTCAACAGATTAAGTCGGTACAGAAGGGTCTCATCCTGTAGTGTTGACTGTGCCAGATTCAGACCCTGATGAAGGGCCTAGTGCAGTAGAAATGCGAGTTGTACCTGGAGACCGGTGGCCAACAAGACATGATAGAGTGAGACACTGTCTGTCTGAAGTGCACGTACCACACACCATCCCAGAGATACTGAATGATTTGGCCTAAGTGACAGCGATGAAGAAGGGCCAACTGTAGGGAGATCAAAGAGAGCTAAAGTACCATGTCCGAGGTATTCTTCACCTGAATGGATTTTCCAAGCAGTCAATGGGTGGGAGAAAGCATTTTTCTAGGCCTGGGCGGAGTTTGTGAAGTGAGCAAAAATATCTGCTGTGCTATGAGGAGTTCCGCAAGCTGTGGAGTGCGTTTGGGCTGATTTGTTCCACACTGGTTGGGACCATGCCCTGTGCATGAGGGGGCTGCTTCTTTTTGCTACTCGAATAAATGTTCTATTCGAGTGGCAGCTTCCTCAATGCGAACGAGATGGTTTCTCAACGCGACCAGTCATGACCATCCACGACCATCAGCATTGAGAAATCTCGCTGGGAGGTGGTCTAGCGTTGGAATTTCGGAACTCAGCGTGCTCCACGGAGTGTGGAAAACTCCGCAAACTCCGCGAACGGGGCGAAGTTCACTGCCCAGGCCTACATTTTTCACCTTTTGCTATAACAATTTGCATCCAATTGAGCCTCCTTGAACAGAAATTTGTGGCTGAACTGAGTTTTGAAATTGCATTGCCACTAAACAGATTGAGTAAATTTTTCCTGGAAGTGATCATTAGTGAGTTTGAACTGAGCATTTATTGGAAATAGAACTTAATAGATTTGCCTTAACTACAAAGAAGAATACCAAGGCCAGTGTTGGTAAAGGAGCATCAGGTTGCCCATTGTAACAACACGGAGTAAGGCTAAGAAGGTCTCATGACGATTATTGTACACATTTTACTCAAAAAGACATTTTAACTTTGCTTTGCTATTTGTGCAAGTGGAAACTAACTGAAAAGTACTGTTCTGCAATCTTCCAGTTAAACCGTCTGTCACCAGAGAACTCATGAAGCCTAACCCAAACGCTAGTAGATGTAGACGCTTATATGCAGGCATATTTGTTGTTGTGACTTTAATATTAATTGCATTGCTTGTAATTTTGAGGTTATCCAGTCCGTCACAATTAGAGGAGCTTAGATCTACACATGCCCCTCAAACACCATTTCCCACTGATAATAGGTTACCTGTAATAGAGGAGAAAGACTTACATGTAGATACTTATAGAGATTAATCGTTGAGTGTATATTCAAAACTGCATTATGAATATTTAAACACAATGAATGCTATGGATTGTTACATTTGCATGCAATTACCTGCATCACTTGCTGAGGGGATTACGTATCATCATACCCCCTTGACATATGGAGTTGCCTGTATCTTATTGCTGAGATTATTTCATGGAAAGGGTATTCTTCACTATTGTTACTCAAATCATGACTTGGGTTTTTCAGAATTTCCTCTGCTAAAGCATTTGAATCGACAACCCGATGCTAAGAACACTGATATAGTGGGACACTTCTTTAGACCCACCGTGACACTGGACCCAGCTTCTACACATAGACATAATTTAACTTGTTCCTTAACCGGTGTAGGAATGAAGTTCATAGACTCAGTAGAAGACAGAACAAAAGACATTCTGGCTAAAGCACAAATTATTCAAATGTGCCACAATAGGCTAAGGATGAAAGTGAGCATAGATTTGTTGGAAATATGGCAGCATTAGCTTTAGATTGGCAACATAAAGGGAAATTATGAATATTCATTTGGAAATCCACAACTGACACAGATTTCATAGGAAATAGTGAATGTGTCCATTCCTTTGAAGTTCAAGGAAATTGGGGATTATATTTAGATGGTGCAGATCCTGCTAGTGAAATTGTAGGAGACATATTTAGTACTTTGATCCATCTGTAGGAGTGATACTTAACTCACACAAGATTAGAAAGCTTTCTACTGTAGTTGATAAGCTACTAGTACACCTGAAGGAGTTTTAGTTATAGATAGAGAAATGGTTGCCATCAGATCTATGGTTTTGCAGAATCAACTTGCATTAGAAGTCCTTCTTGCAAATGAGGGCGCTGTCTGCCGGACGTTAAAAGTTCAACAATGTTGTACTTACATTCCAGATGAAAGTAAGGACTTGAAAAAATACATTAGCAATATTAGCGATATAAAATAAAGATTTGAAAGGGTTAACAGCAACAGGTGCTTGGGAAGCAATAGAGAATGGATTTGCAGTTGGTTTGGAAACTTAGGGAGTGGAATTGTTGGAACCATTTTGAAACCCTTAGTGATAGGGGTACAAACCTGCACAGGTTTAAAAGGGAGTGAAGAAAAAAGAGAACAGATATGGAACTGGAGGATAGAGAGAGCAAATGCTATGATCACATGACATTTCTGGAGGATTCCAGAAGAAAGATGATGAAAACAACCAGATTGTGTGTGATTTGTCCATCTGATAAGACATTGATGTGATGGCAAATCAAGTCATCAGAGGGGGAATTGGTGCAGCACAAATTTCCCCACACTTTACACATCACAAATGTCACAATTTTTTAAGAGATGCATGACATAAACGTTCACTTAGCACATGTTTCTTGTGTGGTTTAACAATTAATGCAAGTGTTGCACTTGACATCATTATTAAACACGTGCATTCACTGTAAGATTAGAGAATTTACTTACATTGTGTGTTTTACCATGACTGATTGATGTATTATTTGAAGTCTTGATGAAATACACCATCCTTACTCAGTAGATAATGTGCTTACTGTAAAGATAATATTAGACTTTCATAATGTGTGCTTTAATAACTTTAATACCCGTCAGACTTCAGACCCCTTTTTAATGGAGATGCTTTAGGACATCTCTTTCAGAACCTTCGCTGCCCCTTCAGAGACTACCTCTCCTTTGGAATCAAGGAGGTTTAGAGCTCTAAGCTTACCTCTGATTCTTTCTTAAGTGTGATATAGGCTAACACTTATTCCCTGACCCATAGAAGACTCTTGCCTGAGCTTCTGAGATGCTGTCACCTTCCTGCTTAATTTAGCCTTGCCAGGAATTTCCCCATTTTTGAGATTCTTTAGTTTTATAAAACCATCCTATTAGTTTGGACTCTTATTCAGGATCTAAATTGACTGATGTATTTTGGAGAGAACTGGAGACTTTTCTCTGAACATCAAGTTCGTATGTTACTCTTCTGCATTGTTATGACTGAATTGCTTTTCTGCCTAAAAGTGGTCTGCCTCAATTTCTTTTGGTCGTTGGGTTTACCTGTTGTTATTCAGTACCTTTATAATATGGTGTTAATAGTCGTGTACCTGAACTTGATTATCAATATGGAATAAACCTTCTTAAATATAGTAACCGATTCCTTGTACTTATTATGTTGTCAAAGAGGTTACTCCGTTAATTGATATTGATTGATGAAACACTAACTCTCTCACTCTTCAATGCGAATAAGAAAGATCCGTCGGAGGAGGAGATATGGTAAGGAAGTGGGCCCAGAAAACGCTGCATCAAGCTCAATTAAATAAGTGCAAATGTGGCACACCCATCCAGGGACCACATACCTTTTCTGTAAATGGAATTCAAAAACAGCTTTTTAAGGATTAAAAGAGCTAAATTAAGATCATCATTACATTACAATTGAAGTGAAAATGTATGTGAAAGGCTGAATTAAATCAAATTGTCTTGTATCACATTCAAGGAGCTCATCTGAAACATCGACTGTTAATTGCTTCATCTTTAAAGGTCTCGGAGAAAAGAAAAATCTGAGGAGTAAGGGTAATGTGAGACTTGAAAAAAGGTTTTACAGTTTTTTACCTGGCCCTGTAGCAATAGTTTTAATGGGTGGTGCGAGCACTGTGTAACTCTTTTCCCTAAGACCTTAGGTATAAAGAAAATTTTCCTTGGTTTGAGGAAACACCAGAGACATAACTGTTCAACCACTCATGAAAATTACAATGTATGAGTATCCGGGATGGATATGTGGATTCTGTGATTTAATGTAGGTCGATGTACTACTCTTGTTCTGATGGTATTCTTAAAACATTTTGTTTTAAAAAACTGTTCAACAATTATCATTGTAACAAATCATAAGCCCACCTCACCCCTGTTTCAGGTGTAAATATCTCTCGTCCTTCAATTAGTAAGAGACTCAGGTGTTCATTTAAAGCATGGTGGAGCCCATGAACTACCATACATCACTGGTTCACCTTCCCTGTAAACTCACAGTTCCCATGCCTCATTTAGTGGTAGGTAAACCACAGGGTAAAGCTAAATAGTTTCTCTATTGTTGTTATTACGTGAAGAGTATTAGCTTCCATTTTGATAGAGCCGCCCTACTTCCAAAATAAAAATGATTTAAAAATTGGTTTGATTTTTTCTTTCTTTTTACCCCACTCCCAAGCAGACAGTTTCCATAGAAAGAACCAATTCATTTGGTAATTGACAGTACAGAAATACAAAAGTGCAGTAAATACATACATCAGTTAAAAGGAAAAAAAGGGGGGCGGGAATACACTTCCAACTGAACATCCCACCCTGCGAAGTCAAGTCGTACTTAGTAATTCCCAGTTGCTAAGGGGAAGCCATACACTTGACATTTTTTCTCGAGTCTTCTTGCTTTTCCGGGAGTAGATTGCCCTTTCCAGGTGGTGAATTGACAATAGTTGTGTAAACCATTGATGAAACACTGGGGGGGAGGGGTCAAGCAGTTGTCAAACAGATCCTGTAAACAGCCATAGCGACAAACATAAAGGGTTGAATATTAGGAGGAGCTGTCTCATCATGAGCCCCTAATAGAATCCACTGAGGGGACAAGGTAATATCTATTCCCAGTTTATCTGCCAAAAATTAATTAGTCCCTGATTTAAGACCATCTAGCGCAGGGCAGGTGGCCAACATATGGACTAGATCTACTTCATAATCTTTACATCTGGGACATCGTGGCCCTTCTCCATATGGCGAGCTTCCCCGGTGTTATATAGAGATTAAAACAGGTTTTAAAATGTTGAGTCTGTAAATTGGCTGATATTAAAGACATCTGCGCGCTTTCCAGTGACCTAAACAGGTCGCTGGATTGAGCATTAATCTTGTCTTCCCAGCCCTTTGAATGTTTAGCCAAGTCAACCTGCATTGTATTATTTAATACTCTCTATTGGGCCCCTATCCTAGTATCATCAGCCATAACCAAATCAACAGCCTCTATCTTATTGAATCCCATCGTCCCACCACCTTTCTTCCTTAAAAAATCCCTGATTAAGTATTGAAAAAAAAATCCTTGTGATCAAGCTTAAACTTTTGTTAAATAGTATCAAAAGTCTTAAACGTAAAGAAATTACATAGTATAAGTAATCCATGTGTCGCCCATTTGCCAACATATGTATCCTGAAAATGTTCAGGTAGAAGAGGATTGTCCTGTAGTGGGGTATAACTACCCATGCCTAATCTTTTACAAACTTTGCTCCAAATACGATAGGCCACCATTAAAACTTTAAAGCAAACTCTTTTATAGTCTCCAAATTCAGTTTGCCGAAATAGGCATCCCCTGCTTTTTTCCCCCCTAATAGAAGCGCGTATATAGATGGGGTCCTACCATCCTGCCCAGGGATAGCTTCCTTCTTGCCTAAGAGGACTGCCAATTGCTGCAAAGCAGCAGCCCAATAATACAATTTGAGATTGGGCACTGCTAACGCTCCGCGTTCTTTCGGCAGACTCAAGAATTTTAGTGCTCGCCTAGGATTAGCATATGCCCAAAGGATCCGTGTTAGCATCCCATCAAGTAATTTGAACCAGTTGTTGCCTATCTTCAGTGGGATAGCCCGGAAAAGATACAGTATTTTGGGTAGGAATATCATTTTGATCAGATTACTCCGTCCAATCAGTAAAAGTCTCAAATTATTCCATCTCCCAAAATCCTGTTTGGCCTTCAGTATCAGGGGTGTAAGGTTAGCTTCCACGATCTTTCCAACCTCTGATTTAATAATCACACCTAAGTAAACTGCTTCTTTGGTAACCCGCTTCTTTGGTAACCCGCCTATCCAAAAGGAGTTCCTCTTTGTTAATTATAACCTGGGTTTTTCCCCTATTCAACAAACATCCAGAGAATTGGCCAAATCTCTTGGCTTCCTTTTCGATCTCAAATAATGCACCACTGGGTTCGGGAGTGACGATGGCAAGATCGTCGGCATATGCCAGGATTTTAGTTTTTCCCCCCAGTGGCTTAATAGGTTGAATTGCACGATTGCATTAGAGTTGTCTGATCAGAGGGTCAACATAGGGCGCAAATGAAAGGGGGGAGCAGGGACAGCCTTGCTTGGAACCCTGTTCTATAATCACCTCCGCTTTTTAGAGCCATGGGGTCTAGTGTTTCCCCGGCCGCATCAAAGAGGGTAATGACATGGCGAATACGATCGCTGCCCCCTTTCCAGGGATAAAGCTGTGCTGTACAGAAGACATAAGCTGGCTAATAACCATCGATAGGCGTGTAGTGAAGATGTTGGCATAAATCTTAGAGTTGCTATTAATAAGTGTAATAGGTCGATATAAGCTCAGCTCCTTGCGTTGTTTTTTTCTTTTTTTTTTAACTGCTATCCTTGCCGTAGCAAAATTGGTTTGAATGCACATATTGATTCAGTATGTGAATAAAGTTCTCTCCAAATTAATTATCATTGAAAAGAAGAGGCCTGTAGAACCAAACACATAGTGATGTTGTATCACCTTTTAAGTTTATTTTCTGATTATTTAGAAAATAAGGGACTCAAACTCTGAGATCTATATTTATTTTATTAGGGAAAGCTCCGTTTTCTTAGTGGTGTTTTGATGTATTATCCTTTTTTGCGGTTTTGACTTTTTTCAGTTTTTGGTGTATTCATGTCATATTTTGGGGGTGTTAGACCTGTCAGCCTCAGGGTAGTCTTCCCCCAAAGGTTTTTCCTTACTCCTTAGTTTTTGCGCAATTTATTTTCGTTGGCTTTAGGACTCTGCACACTTTACCACTGCTAACCAGGTCTAAAGTGATTGTGCTCTCTCCTTTAAGCATGGTGAAATTGGCTTATGCAAAATTGGCACATTTAATTTACTTATGAGCCCCTAGTAAAGTGGTATTACAGGTACCCAGGGCTTGTAAATTAAGTGCTACTAGTAGGCCCGCAGCACTGATTGTGCCACCCACTTAAGTAGCATTTTAAAATATGTCCCAGGCCTGCCATTGCAGCCTGTGTGTGCAGTTTTAAACTGCCATTTTAGACCCCGGAAAAATAAACCTTTTCCGAGGCCTAAACCCTCTTTTTTAATACGTATAAGTCACCCCTAGGGTGGGTCTTAAGCAGCTGGACATGTACTTTTAAGTTGTACATGTCCTGGTAGTAAAAAACTCCTAAACTTCGTTTTTCACCACTGTGAGGTCCACCGCTCCCATAGGATAACATTGGGTTAGCTTATTTCATTTAATAAGTGCTAACTTTCAATTAGGAGCTGGTAGGAAAGTCGAGTTTGGTCGCAAAAGAATTGTAATATAAAACCCACTTTAACTTTAAAGTTGTATTTTAAGTCAAAATTCTGAAAATGCCACTTTTCGAAAGTTGACATTTTCTTGTTCAAACCATTTGATGCCTGAAACTTGTAACCTGGGTGTAAGAAATTGGGTTACTCAACCACAATTTTTCTCAGTGTGAAGTCACAAGCAAATCCTAAATTAAGCTGTGCTCAAACCTGTGGATAGCTTGGCACAGAGTAGTCAGACTTGAGGCAATGTATAAAGTATGTGTGCAGCACTTCAAACAGGAACACAGTGAAAATGCACCAGTAGGATCCCACACTAGTTTAGAAGAATAGAGTAATTTTAATAAATAAAACATGACCAAACAACAAAAATTCAATCAGTAGAACCGGAGATATTCAGTTTTAATGATTTCAGTAAAAATATGGCCAAAAAGCCCAAAGCACCACAACTATGGATATCTGGTCGCGTCGGACTTGGACAAAGTTACAAGTTCAGGCCGACCATGATGGAGTGTGGGCCGGCTAGAGCGACCCAGTTAGGCCAACTGAATAAAGTACCTTAAATCCTGGTTTGGGGAAGCGATACGAGGATCCACTTCGAATATATGTCACACAGCCAAAGTGATGCATCTGTTCTGATATGGAGCGAGGCTGCGGTGTGAGCTCCTGCATCATCACTGAGGATCCTGTTGACGAGGGCTTGAGAAGCGAAGTCTGGAGCCAAGGATGCTTTGCGTTGCCGGGGCGATGCTTTGGTTCCTAGAAGTTGCAAGGCTGCGATGCGGAGTCCATCGCCAATGTCGGGGCTTGTACCCCTTGTCACCGTACTATAGTTTTTGCTAGCGCCTTGAAGAAGGTGTGACCAAGATTGTGGGTCTTCACCGAAACGCGCATTGTTGCTTTCTGGATAACAAGACTTGATTGTTAGGATATCTGAGACTCCTAGCAATGATATTTAAGAAACAATATATTACACATTTATATGCAAAATAATTGAATATTGAAACATTTTTCTCCTTTTGTCTTATATGTTTGTACTATTGTGTTAGTATTGGTCTTTGAATTATTGTTGTCTTGGTTGTTGGGTTTTTGATACGAGGAAGGATGTCTGTGGAATGAATGTGGTGAGATTTGCATGGGTGACGTATCTGAGTATCAGTGAGGGTGGCTCTATGGTGCCTAAATGTATGGTGTACTTTTTTCTGTTATGTATGGACCTTTAGAATGTCTTGTATTATGATATGTGTAGATATATGTATATTTATATGTTAACAATTACAATACACAATTGTTATATTTGATAAAACTTTGGATGATGGCATTGATGATTCTTTATATGCCTGATTAACTCTATTACGGAATATATAGACATATACATTATAACTCCTAGATGACTTTATAAGCATCCTTGAAAGTATGGTGAGAGACTTCGCCAACTCATTCCCTCAGGCAGTCTTTTTAATGTTTTTTTGCTGATGTATTGTTTACCCTGTCTCTGCTGCCTGCTTATTTGACTACTCAGGGGCCCTTTCTGGTGTTTGATTTACTGAAGAAGTATGTACTGTGTTAGGAGCGGAGCCACTGCTCCAGCATGTGTTGTGCTGCAAGTTGATCCACGGCACAAGCATGTGCCATATTGAAAGCGCCTTGTTGGCGTGAACTGTGCACGAGCTACGGAAACTCCAAGCAGGCTTCCCTGTGTTGCCATGTGGTCGCCGCAAACATAGTCTGGGCTTGGGCCGAGAAGAAAGGACCCTGAGGGTGTCCCCCTGTTGCTGGAGCAACCACCGCGCAGGCTGAGGAGGGAGCCCTGCACCGCCCTGCCTGTCAGAGAGCTGAAGCGGACGCAAGGCGTAGTTGAAACGGCCACCGTGAGGGACCTCGGCCATGCACCCACGTGGAGCACTGTCTCTGTTTCGGCAGCCCAATCCAGGGCCCTGCTCCAGTGAATAAGAGGAGCTCTTGTGGGGCAGACAGGAGGCGCTGTCACAGGAGTTGTGCGGCTGCAGTGAAAAGACCCAGGGACCTCATTACAGCAGTTGAAGTAATTCTGTGCTCTCTCCACCTCTTTGCACTGACATTTCCTTTTTAACAGAGTGATATTGTGAGAATATGTATGTTGGATTTTTATCGATTTTGGTCTTGTTGCAATTTAGATAAAATATTACTATTTGTCTAAACTGGTGTGGTGTCACTTCTGTGATGTTTTCACTGTATTACGGTGCCTTGGGTGCAAATACTTTACACATTGCCTTTGGGATAAGCCTGTCTGCTCGTGCCAAGCTACCAAGTGGGTGAGCAGGGGTTATCTAGAGCGTGTAACTCCCTTATCCTGACTGGAAGTAAAGGTCCCTACTTGGGCAAGGTGCATACCGTTGCCAACTAGAGACCCCCAATTCTAACACCACCCACATGGGCCATTTTGACTCTGGAGACTAGTTTACAGAAGTAGCGATTGCTCGACCAAATGATCGATTTGGGTGGTATCGTTCCCCTAGCTCTTGTAAGTAGAGTGGGCCAGCAATAGACCTAGCTTTATAGCTATATAGCATAGGGCTTTAAAGTTTATGCGTTTGTCCACCGTAAGCCAGTGGAGATCACCGAGAAGACTGGGCACCAAGGAATGCTTAGGAAAATGAAATAGGAGCCTGGCAGCGAAGTTCTGAATAACTTGTAGGCGTTCGATGGAAGCCTTGCCAGACCCTAGATAAAAAATATTCCCATAATCCGACCTCAATAAAATGAAGGCCTGGATAACTGTCCTCTAAACCAAAAAAGGAAGCATATAGATGATTTTGTTAGACTATTGAAGGACCACAAAACAGGTGAAGGCTACCTTGGAGATTTGAATTTTCATTGATAGATTAGCATCTAGCCAAACAACGAGATTCTTAACCATAGATACCGGCACAGGGAGGGCTGTAAAAGTTAACTGATGGGGGCCCCATAAAAGGGGGTTCTTGCCCACAACCATCACCTTGGCCTTATCATCATCCAACTTCAATGAGTTGATGTTCAAACAGGAGGAAACCTTGCAGAGACAAGAGTTCAAGTTATCAGAGCAGTGGCCATCAGCAGATGACAAGGAAAGGATGATCTCAGTGTCATCTGTGTAGGAAAGCAAGGTGAGGTCGCAGCCTTCAATGATATCAGGAAGGGGACAAACACAGAACTTGGAAAATGAGTAAACTGGGTACACTATTATGTCAGAAAGAAGTTGTGTTAACTTTAGTGGGTGACAAGGTCATCAGCTGAAGGTCAAGCTCTTCAGAGAAACACAATCTTTGGTCCATTTTGCAGTCATTGAAACTGTGGCTACCTCGTTGGTGGGTGGGTTTCCCAAGATTCTAGGCATCCTACCATCAATCTTCTACTCGCTGTTTGCAAGTGCATTTGTCATTCTTCAAATAGTGTTTGCGATCATCACTGTTGCCATGGTACTTCATCTATTTCTCAGCAGTGGATGCAATGTTTCTGGAAGTTTCTGGAAGATGAGCTAGTCTTGAGAACACTCAAGACCTGGCTGTTCGATCAGTAGTGGGCCCTCCCCCCAGCGCTTTGAGACCCTCGCAGGTATGTAGTGCGCTTTACAAATGACTGATTGATTGATTGATTGAGCTACCACATTGAACAGCTTTGCAAAGAATGGCTGCTGTGGTGTTTGTGAGGAGATTGGCTCATGAAATATCTGACTTCTGGGTGCTAAGATTTCACAGACTAGATTTTGAAACAGTGTGCCCTGTAGTGTGGTGCCTCAACTGTCCTTTTAACTTGTGCCTGGAAATCTGTCTTGAAGATCCGATGGCCTAACAGGATGGTGCTGGTCTCATGAGAATCTGAATCAGAGCACATCACAGACAATGTCAGGGGCTTTTTCTTCCAATTCTGGTTGATGCTCACTTTGAGGTTCCAACTTCAGTGCCCATTGAATCAGTCTCAAGACTATTGGCTAGACCCGCAGCTGCAACATATGGATTCTGTGACGTAGCCATTGATGTCACCTTCCTCAGAAACTGATGAATTGGAACTTGAGACTTTCTCCTTTGAGTTCATGAAGGGTGCAAACTATGCTACAAGCATTCCGGATCAGATGGTGCTGCTTCCTCTGTGGCCATTCCTCAGTGGTAATCTGGCTGAAGAATAAATGTCCATGCATTCCCAGTACCAGTCTCAGATGATGATGGTGGCATGGCACCTGAGCGCTGCCTGGCAGGAAAATATCATAGTAATTTGGACTAGTTTTATTAATGAACCTTTAATCAATCAACACGGAGAACGTAATTTTTTGGGACTTCCTGTTTTTCGTGCTGCATAATTTTTCCTAATTGGCTTAAAAAATATCAGTGTCCGATTTGCTTTGTTTATCAAACAAAGGTTTCTCGTTCAATCAATAGTAGAGCTATTGTGTTATGAATGTACATATATTTCTAGGGTTTTCGTCATTACATTATATATATTTGATCTCCAAACTTCCTCTGAAACGCAAGGCTTTTTGAATATCCATAAGGTATGTATATTGTCAGTCAATGCTTTACTTGGTTCTATTTCATGCTCAGTATTTAATGAACGCTTCTAGGTTTGCAGGGTGCAAACTATGTAGTGCTGTAATATCTGGCAATTATCCATATACTTAGAAGAATGCTTTTAGGTTTGCCGGTAAAAACAAAGTAGGAATGCAATATTTAAATATTTTGGGGCAGATTTACGTTCCCTGGCGCATCCCTGCCAATCAGCAGGGATGCGCAAGGGAAGATGCGTCACGCAAGTTTGCCCTTGCGCCACCGGAGATGCGCCGCATTTACAATGCGGTGCACCGTGGCGCAAGGACAAGCAGATGCGTGACGCATCTGCCGGCGTAAGGTTGGCGCAGTGCTGAAGTTGTGTAGCAAGCGCGATGCAACTCCAGCACTGTTCCAACCTGCCCTATCCCTAACATTGTGCGTCACGCCTTACGCCTGCTTGAAGCAGGCGTAAGGATTTGACGCACCAGCATCGGAAAAGTGACTGCGTGAAATCTTGTAGATTTCACTGCGTCACTTTTCCGAGGCTTTTTCCGACATAACGCCCACCCTGCATACCTTAAACCTGACGCAGGTTTAATGTGGCGCAGGGCTTTACAACGTGACGCATCTCCCTAGATGCGTCACGTTGTAAATCTGCCGCAGCATGGCGCTAGCTTTGCGCCGCTGCTGCATCACAAAAGTGACACAATGGCGGCGCAAAAGTGGCGCACAGGGCTTGTAAATCTGCCCCTTTGTATCTGTATGGACATTTATAACTTGTTGAACTGTGCATATAATGCAGTGTTTGGAACTTTCCTGAGAATTTCTGAACATAGTGGATGTACATGATCCATTTAATATCTCCATTTTGTATGCAGGAGGTTTGGACCTCAGACATGTATTCTTCAAATATGCCTTCTTGTTAGGATTGTTTTGGTACATATTTCTGTGTGTAAGTGATGCAATGTAAACAAATTCCTTCCAGGTACCAGGGTAATATTGGCATGGGATTTCTGCATGACAGGTTATCTACTTTAACTTCAATGAGGTCCTTGATTAGATTCCAAGATGAGAATTTGCACAATAAAGATAAGAAAAGTGCGTAGATTATTATAAGTTTAAGATGTACAGACAAGATGTATGACAAGGTGTCAAAACAACTTTGGTGATGTCCAGATAGTATGACGGTAAATTCCAAGATTAGTCCAGTTCATGCATCAGGGAGGTGCTGGTATGATGAGATAAATTCTGGTCAGATTCCCTATGTAAGACGTATCAGAATTTAAGGTAGGGAGAGAGAACTCCGTCCATCCGAGCAGAGGTGTGAGACTGAGAAAGTCAGGCGCAGGCAATTTGCCTGACCAAGCTGCCAGGCTGAGGGTAGCTGAGCCCTCCGGAGAGCTGAGGATAAGCATTCAGCCCGGAATGGAGAGTTCAAGCCCTCCCTGCACATTTTCATATTCCTGAAGTGCTTGAAGATGCTGGCGTGAACCCCGGGCCGGGCAGAACTTGGTAATAGGTATGGAGTGTGTCACTCCCAACCAGAAATGACAAGAGCCTTTTAGAATGACAGATGATAACAAGCAGGCCTAATAGTAGTGAATGGGATTTGGAAAGCAGAATTGCTTAGCCTAGTTAGAAATGGGGTGCTCTAGTTGGCAGAGGTAGGTACCTTTGTCCAAATAGGGACCCTTGCTTCTAGTCAGGGTAAGGGGGATATACACTTTAGATAACCCCTGCTAAGTACATAGGTAAGTGTAGATTTACTATACTTAACTCCACTTCTATGCACCTTCACTATATATATCGTCAAGTAAATGTGGAGGTGGGGCTAGATAACAGTAATTAAACTAAGTTTACCTTCATGATATTTTAGTTGTTAAAATTCTAGCTACTTATTTTTGCAGCATAATACATTTGCACTCATTTTACTGACAAAAAATGACATTTGCCAATTCAATCACTAACGTTAGAACAAATATTTCAGACTAATGGCCCTATTATGAGTTTGACGGCGCGGCAGAGGGGCCGCCCCGCCAAATCCGTGTGGGGACCACCCGCCCTATTATGACTTTTTAAGTAATTGGCGGGTTTTTCCTTTGGTGTTCCCATGAAGGCGTCAATAAAATAGGCACCGCAATGGCAATGTCAAAGGAAGTTCCAGCACGTCATGGACTGAAAAGTCCATGCTGTGCTGGCACCTCTGTCCATGCACACAGGGGGGCACATCTTGTGCCACCCTGCATGCATCCACATGGCGTGAGGCACAAGGGGGCCCTGCAGGGCCCCCTTTCTTTCCTCACCGCCACTGTTTTAACGGAGGAAACACCTCCATGATAACATTGGTGGTGTCGAAAGTCGCAATATGCTTGGTGAGACAGCGGCGGCCCTGCCAAGCACATAGGTACCTCTGGACCGCTGCAAGGTAACGGTGGTTCCCTGGCAGAGTTGGTGGTCTCAAGGCAGCACGACCACTATGGCCGTAATCGGGTTGTCGCAAGACCGCCACCGCCGAGCTACAACGAGTCTGGTGGTCTTCGGACCGCCAAAGTGTTATGCAGTCCAGGGGTTGGAGTGCAGGTCCTAAAATGCCTATTCTTTGGTCACTGCTCTAGTTGAATACTCTACTGAACAACACTGTGTTCAGGAGTATTTTAAATGAAAGTAATTAGAAATAGAGGACTTGGACAGATGGAAATCGAATGCTCTAGGCCTTGTCCAACTAAGGATCTGACTCCATATTCCAGTCTTTTGAAGAAATGCTGTTTGATTAGTTGGGTGAAGTGTGATCTCAGTTTTCTGGAAGGTATGCAATGCAAGGACAGGTTTAGTTGTATGCATAATGTAGAGAGTTTTCAGTTTTATTCTGTATTCCACTGAAAGCCAATGAAGAACCTTTAGTCATTGTTTGATGTGATAATAACTGTGTAGGTGCATGCACATTCTTCCACATTTGGGGTTTATGGTTTTGTAATCCATTACAAAAACGTGCCTTAGGGGGGCGCTGGATGTTGGAATAGTATAAATTACTATTCCAACTCCAGCCAGTGTAATAGTAGGGAAGGTGTAGGACTTAAAATCCAACACCAGTCCAATAATGAGCCCCCTAAAGCAAGTCGTTGTAATGACTTTAGCGGTAAAGGAACACGTGGTAACGTCGCAGTCAGAGTAGTGACTGAGAAGTAAAGGCAGGTTGTGGCTCTGACTGCAGGGTAAAGGATATTTCCCTAAATTTCGTTACAGTAGCCCAGGATCACAAATTCTAGAGCTCATCTCAGTTCTATGATTATCTAACTGGAGGTGTGGGAGGGTTTCAACAAGAGTGACAGCAGATTGTTAATGCACTTAACACAAGTGGATGAAGGTGAGGCATGGATCAAAAAGTAGTCCCAATTTTTTCACTTCCTGCAAGGTGGCTAGAGGAGGTCCTAAATGTGCATAACTGTTGAAGGTTCCCTGAACCATCCACCCCAAGAATTTGTTTATAGCTCCATGCAGTGGTGTGTTGAAGTAGATTTTTTTTTACAGCATATTTGTTTTTGTTTTTAACATATTTGTGTCATCACAGTAAACAAGAATAAAGCAAGAACAGGGCAACTGTGGTGTGGAAATCCCCAGTATCTTCCCTACGCACCAACCCCAGCCCCCTGGCCCACCTATTTCAGTCATTTTTTTGTTTGATCTTTTTATTGGTATTTTATTTTGTCCATAACAGTAATATGAGATACAGCATTATACTTTTTGCCATGTACATTACACATTTAACTATTCTGCAATCAACCATAGTCAAGTAAAGCAGCACGGTCCATAGATTAGCACATCCAAAACCATAGAGATTTTAACGTATAAAGTGAGAATAAACAATCGCCTTCGTCTTCCCTCGTTGCATTAACTCTACAGTATACTCCGTTCTTTGCATCCTTTACCAGTCTGACATTGCATTATCTCAAGTGTAATCCGTAGATCGATATAAATATTTAACCAACAACTTAAACTTCAACAGGTTACATCATTAATCAAAGGCATCCCCCATATACACACAGCACGCAAATATAAAGTGTCATATACATTATTTATCCCTGGTCAAGATCTCATCCCCTTTCACTGAAATGTTGGTAGTATGGCATTAGCCGTCGCTTCCTGCGCTCATCCCTTGTCCAGCCCTAACCCTGACCCATCCCTGGTCCATCCTGCCGCGTGGATAAGCTATCAGGGTCCAGTTGTACTTTGAGCCGCAGTGTCGTGAGGATTGTGCCACAGCTTTTCGACACCGGAAACTTCCGCAGACCCAGAGTGTCCTCTCTCCTGAGGGACGTAGCGTCGGCTGCCGCCCAGTTCAGCACTGGGCGGGCCCATGCTAAGAAGGTAGGAGGCTCTCCTGCCTTCCAACGTCCCATGATGAGTCTTTTAGCCACCGCATAGCCGAGATCAATAAACCTGTTCGTGGCCCTGTGTGTTTTCCCCCGGGGAAAGTTGCCTATCAGTACACCCCTCCAGATACTTAATCACTGTCTCCCAAAATTGTTGAAGCTTATGGCAGGACCAGAGCATATGTAAAATGTCTGCATTCAAGAGAGCGCACCGACCACAATGAGAGTCTAGTCTATGGAAATAACAATTTATTTTCTCCAGGGTGAGATTTGCGCGATGCGCTATATAATGTTGTATCAATTGGAACCTCGCATTCAGCGGGACTTGTGTAGGACTCTCTAATACAATATTCCATTCTACCTCTGTGAATGAATGATCCATATCCTGTTCCCATATCTCCCGCAGTGGGGCCAGGTCTATTGTAGTATGCTACCTTAGGGCATCCGCAAACCAACTAATTAAGTGACAACCGTTCCCCATTACGTGAATGTATTGAATTATCATGTTTGTTTGAGGTTCCTGCGAAATTTCACCCCATTGGTCGCGTAGTACTCTGATCCAGGAAGTGTGTAGAGGAAAGTGTCCCGGATGTATATCCTCCTCCTGCGCCACAGTGTTGAAAGGTATCAGTCCATCATCATTATATAAATCCCCAAGTGTGTATATTCCCGCCACATGCCAGTCCACCAAGTCAGTAGGGGTGGTATAACCTGTACCCCTGGGCAGCCCCATCAGAGACAGCGCTGGTGTATACGGCTTCACGTGTCTTGTAAGAAATAATGCCCTGCGGTACCATCTATAAGCTACCTTTGGTAGCAGTGGAAGAGATTTATTGTGCCTGTGGCAGGGATGAAAGATCGATAGAACGGTGTGTATTGTCATGGGAACCCCCCCTCCAGTGTCCGATAGGTGCCTACCTTGTGCCCACCGGGCCACCCACTGCAACTGGGATGCAAGGTAATAGTGTTCCAGGTTCGGCACCGAAAGCCCTCCCCGCCCCGTTGGGAGATACAGGTTCATAAGTGCCACTCTGCACCGAGAGGTATTCCATATAAATCCCTGTATCATACGTTTTAAAGGCTTAAAGAAGGAGGGTGGCAAATATATTGGCAGATTTGCGAAATAATATAAAAGGCGGGGAAGCACCACCATCTTAACCAAGGAGACCCTACCAGCTACTGAGATGGCCAGTGTTTTCCAGAAGGTCATCTGTGAAGAAAGTCCTGTTACTGCTCTGGTGAGGTTACCGCCCAAGAGGTCCTAATCACTATGATATATCTGGATACCCAGATATCGGAACACCGAAGGCTGCAACTCTATGGCTAGGTCACCAATAGCAAACCTCGGATCGGGCGTAGTAGGTCCGAACGGAAAAAGACAGGATTTGTCCCAGTTGACTCACAGGCCTGAGAGGTGAGCAAATTGGTCAAACAGATGAGGTATGATTCCGGGAATCTCACCCAGGTCTTTTATATATAGCAGGAGATCATCCGCGTATAGAGATATTGCATGAGTTGAGTCACCCATACAAATACCTCAGTGTTCCTTGGATGCCCGAATAGCTAAAGCCAATGGTTCCATGGCCAAAGCGAGCAGGACAGGGGCGAAAGGGCGGCCCAGCCGAGTGCCTCTGCGGACAGGTTTGGGACCTGTGAGTGTAGGAGAGTAGGGTCTGCTATCCTATGGTCACCCCAAATTTTTGCTTTTTGCTTCACTGGTTTTTGACATATTGAGGCTGTGGGCCTGCCAATCAGACCCCCAGCCTGCTGTTCTCTCTACTAAATTTACACTATGTACCCTAGGTGCATAACCAATTGGAAGTGGATCACCCTGTGAGCCCCTGTACCAGGGTACACTAGGTACCCAGGGCATTGCTGTATCTAAGGCCTACCAGGGGCTGAAGCATGTATTGTGCCACCCCTGGCCTGGCCTAACAAATTTGACACAACTGGCTGATCACTCAGCTGGGGTAAGTTGGTGTAACCACCTCTTACTTAGGTGTAGTATACCTATACCTAACCTTAAATGGGACACCTGGTAACCTATAAGTCACTCCTATGGCAGGCCTTAACAATCCTGAAGGCAGAGTGCTTGGTTCCATGTGAGATGGTGCTCTGGCATGAGCTGAGCCTGTCTGCAGTGGTCGGAACCACTTCCTTCTACTGTTTCCAGATATCGTCAAACCATATACTCTTAAGTGCATTATGAACCTCGCGGTTAAATGCTATCTTTGGTTTGGCTTTATCAAAACATGTCGAGTAAGGTGTCATACGAATTGGAATACTAACCCCTCGCCAATTCTGGCGACGGGGTTAGCATTCCACCCTTCTAGAGGGACACGACATGTACAGTACCTGAAACCCGGGTAAAATCAGACATAGCCTCAGCTCCACAAAATGGATGCTGCCACCACAGACACAAGTCTGTCCTCCTGCTGCTGGGAGTCCTTCCAGCTTGGGAGGTGTGGACAAAGGGTTTCCTGCCAGGGGAGGTGCGTGCACCACCCCAGACAGGATTTTGTGTATTGGTCAGGTAGGGCTTGAAAGAAACCAGACATGCCTGTGGCTCACAAGGAGCCTCGGTGCATATGCCAGTTCAATCCGGTCCTGGGGCACACCAGTCCCGGGCCTGGGGCGAGCTGGACAAAGGATTGGGGGTGTAACCACCCCCCTTCCTGGTCCCACCCTTAGGGAGGGACCTAGCAGGTAGTCCGGCCCCTAGAATCTGATTAAAGGTAGGAGCTGTGTCCTAAGACTTGAGACATCCTGGAATCAACTTGAAACTAAGAAGAAGACGGGAACTTCGACATTCTGCTGCACAGAAGACTGAAGGAAATCTCCCCTGTGGTCAGGGAGTGACCACCTTGCTAACACAAGCACCATCCAGCGAATCAACGTCTGCTTTGCCGCCGCCTCCCGCTGGAGCCCGAGCCCAGAGACTGACAAGACTTGGACCTCCAGACCTCTCACCGCCCGATCCACAGTCCCTGAAAAGAAGAGACTCGTGGAGGCACCGAGACACGTGGAGCCAGCCATCTTGAAAGACCACGACAAGCTGCAAGGGCAACAACCGAGGCTCCCTCCAAGTTGTGCTTTGGGAACTGAGAAGCCCAACATCCGAGCAGCATCTGCACCAAAGGTGAGCCCTCCAGCATCTCCACGATCTGCGTGGGGCCCTTCTGCATTTTGCCACTCGACACGCCTAACCGGTTGCTGGCCCGCTGGCTAGTGGCCATCTTGGCAACGAACTTCAAGAACTACACCACTGGTCTGGTTGCTCCAGACTGGCCCTTGCTCCCCTCCAAAGGAGCAGTCCCTCTGACCTTGCTGGTCAGAACCATCAGCTTATTTTGTTTTCCACAACAATTGTTTTTGCCAAGGCTTGTTTGCTTCAATCAAGTCGCTGACACCGCCGACAGCGAGAACCTACGTGGGACAGCTGGTGAACCGACTCCTGGACGTAGTCGACCTTCAGGGACCACGTGGCTGCAGAGACAAGCTACACCTTTCTTCCTGTTTGCACCCGACATCGCCTGGTACCCACCTGGTGCCACGCTGGTCACTGGCTAGTGACTGTGAACACTGTCCCCTCTGCTTACAGGTCTTCTACAACTCCGATCCACCCTTGGATCCACCGCATCCCTTCCGGACCGACCGCCTGCAGCATCTTTATCCGCAGGCTCCATTGAACAGATAGAAGAAACCCGACGCACTTCGAGGCCTATGCACCCGCTTCCTGTGGGTGAGGTAAAGCTGGCACTCCGGTGCCCAAGTGTAGAGAATCATCTCTAGTGTCTGTGTTTCCAATCTTGAGTTCATAGTCCATCCGGAAGATCCTTTTTGCAGTAACTTTGTAACTTTTACGCACCCATTGAAAACCTATGGGAGCAAGCGTGTGACTATTTGCTCTGCACACGCAACCCGTGGACCTCCTGGTCACTAACTGAAGTTAGCTCCTTGTAGGCCCAGCGATTCTAGAGGCCCTAGGCCTTTTCCCTTTTCTGTTTGTGGTACTTATACCACTATTTTAGTATATGGTTTGAGCGGCCACCAGGGCCTATCCATATAAAGTGCAACTTCTGTGTATTCTACTGTAATCTTGTTTGACGATTTGTGCTCCTGTGCTCATAAAGAGACTAGGGGTTACTTTGAGAAATAAATACATATATATTTTGAATATATATCTGTGTGGTGTCCTTTCATTGGTATAAAAGGGGGTTGCATTTGGTAAAACAGTTGGCTTAACACGCTTCACGAGTTTAGCCTCAAAGACTGCTTAGCCTACGCTACCACTAGGGCAGCTAGTCCGAAAAGGTTGACTTACAACCACACCATAAGGGTTGCTTGGCATGGTACAAGGTGGTCACTTTAACTAGTGAACATCATATACCAGGCCAACTTCTCACATTGGTGAGCAGCGGTTGGATTTGAGCTTGTTGTGTTTTACCATTGTAATCTCTTGGTTACCAATTGAAAGATCACATAGGTACCTGTAGGTACATATAAAACAAGATTAGATATACTTAAGTTCTACTGAACTTAGTGTTGTAGAGCAAAGGGAGTAGCACACCCTGACTACAACTACTAGATAGGTTTAGTAGGTAAACCCAAGTGTAGGTAGATTGCAACACATCCACCCACACTTAAGAGCAATGGCTGGGGCAGAGGGGTCCACTGTACCCATCTCTGTTGAGAGTGACCCCCAGAGGGCACCATCCATCTTTGCTACCCTTAATCAAAATGAGCTCAGGCAGTTGGCAAATATCAGGGGCCTTAAACAGCCCAAGAATCCTACTTCTGCTGAACCCAGGGAGCTTTTACAGGCTGATGAAGATCAGAAAGCTCTCAGGAAAGCCTCCCAGTTAGGCCCCTTAGGGACAGGAACAGGAGGCCCCCCTTCTGAAGATGCTACTGAAGTACCCCTTTCCAATAGGCATCCCTTAGATGAGAATCATACTACAGAGGAGGAAAGTGGTGAGGATACAGAAAGTAGTGAGGATGAAGGGAGAACTAGCCCAGTGCCAAGTGTTATACTTGGCCCAGCTAAACTAAGGCTATTGGGGACTGACAATGGGAACACCCCATTGGATCTCCCCAGTGGACTTAACCAGGGGCTTGGGAGGCAAAGGAATCACTCAGGTGACTCTAATGCTTCTCATGCCTCTAGAGGCTCTCAAGGTCACTCCAGAAGAAGGATGACCACCCCTCAGAGGAGGGAACATGAGGCCAGAATGCAGGAAGCCCAGCTGAGGATCAGGAAGCAGGAGCTAGAGGTAGCCCTGATGGAAGAGAAACTGAACAAGGCTAGGCAACCTAGAGAGAGTGGGTCTATACCCACTGGTGGCAGCATTGTCCCTAGGGACAAAGATAGGGTCTTTGATAATAGGAACCTGTCTAAGGTTGTGCCCCCCTACAAAAGTGGGGATGACATCCACAAATGGATGACTGCTCTTGAGAGAGCCTGCAAAGTGCAGCAGGTTCCTGAAGACCAGTGGGCAGCAATCCTCTGGCTCTCCTTTGAAGGAAGAGGCAGAGACAGACTCCTCTCTGTTAGGGAGGAGGATGTCAGAAATTACAGAGTCCTGAAGAGTGTCCTAGTTGATGGGTTAGGCTTAACCACTGAACAGTACAGGTTAATGTTCAGAGACACCCAGAAGACACAGACTCAGGACTGGTCTGAATACATTGAATGTGCCACTAAGGCTTTGGAGGGTTGTTGCTGGGAAGTAAGGTATCTGATTATACAGGATTGTACAATTTGATGATGAGAGAACAGATTTTAAATAACTGTCAAAACCAGCAACTGCATCAACACTTGGTTCTGGGACACCCCCGCGCCGCACGGCCACCAGCTGCTGCGTGTGCCTTCCCGCCCTGTGCCTCGCCTGCCCCGTCTCAGCCGCGAGACCACGCCCCCTGCCACCGAGCGGCGTGGTCTGCACTCGATTCCTGCCCTGTGACCCTTTATTTGTTTTTGCCTTGATTTTGGTGTCCCTGTATTTGTTTTGCCTCGTTATCGGTCCGTTTTTATTGTAATTGTATTGCTGTTGTTGCACTAATTGTTTTTCTCTCCTCCGTTGTTTCCCTGGTTTGCCCCCCTCGGCCACCCCCGTCTCATCCCTCCCCGCTCCCCGCTTCCCGCCACCACCGGTAACCCCGCCCCT
This sequence comes from Triturus cristatus, assembly GCF_964204655.1. Lineage (NCBI taxonomy): Eukaryota > Metazoa > Chordata > Amphibia > Caudata > Salamandridae > Triturus > Triturus cristatus. Next base: position 1,745,475,196 of record NC_140589.1, on the reverse strand, counting down.
TTTCTTTCTGTACCCTCCCCGCTCCCGCCTCCCAGCTGCTCCGCCCACCCGCGCACTTGGCCATATATGGCGACCGTGCGACGCAGGTGAGTGTGACCCAGTTCTGGGACACCCCCGCGCCGCACGGCCACCAGCTGCTGCGTGTGCCTTCCCGCCCTGTGCCTCGCCTGCCCCGTCTCAGCCGCGAGACCACGGCCCCTGCCACCGAGCGGCGTGGTCTGCACTCGATTCCTGCCCTGTGACCCTTTATTTGTTTTTGCCTTGATTTTGGTGTCCCTGTATTTGTTTTGCCTCGTTATCGGTCCGTTTTTATTGTAATTGTATTGCTGTTGTTGCACTAATTGTTTTTCTCTCCTCCGTTGTTTCCCTGGTTTGCCCCCCTCGGCCACCCCCGTCTCATCCCTCCCCGCTCCCCGCTTCCCGCCACCACCGGTAACCCCGCCCCTTTTCTTTCTGTACCCTCCCCGCTCCCGCCTCCTAGCTGCTCCGCCCACCCGCGCACTTGGCCATATATGGCGACCGTGCGAACGCGCAGCGGTCACGCGCAGCGGGCGCGCCGATTGTGCGCCGAAGGCGCGCCAAAGGCAAGCCCGTCTACGCCCGTCCGCGCCTGGACCGTGCCCAGTGCCTGGACCCCTGGACCCCACCGACGGAACACGACCCGACAGTCCTACGACGCCACAACACTCATCGCACTCAACACCGGCAGGACCCAGGGATGCTACCGAGCTACTCCGAAGCACACCCACGGACCCTTCAGCTGCCTCGCCTGCCAGTTCACCTGCATCCGGACCTGCCCGGCACCAGCACCTGCCAAGCCGAACACCAGCAGCAACCACCTCAAGTGCATCCTGCTCAACACCCGCTCCGTCCACAGACACGCCATCGAACTCTGGAACCTCCTAGACGCCACAGCCCCTGATGTTGCCTTCATCACGGAGACCTGGATGAACGCCTCCTCAGCGCCCGACATCGCCATCGCCATCCCAGAGGGCTACAAGATCACCCGGAGGGACCGCAACGCCAACCAGGTGGGAGGAGGCATCGCCATCATCCACAGGAACACCATCCGCATCACGACCAGCACCGACAACACCCCACCCTCCGCCGAACACCTGCATTTCCAGATCCACACCGACCCGAAGACCACCCTCAGAGGCACCCTGATCTACCGACCTCCGGGACCACGCACCCAATTCAGCGAGGACATCGCCGACTTCGTCAGCCCGCATGCCCTCCCCTCCGCTGACTACATCCTCCTGGGGGACTTCAACTTCCACCTGGAGAACAATAACGACCGCAACACCACCACCCTGCTCGACAACCTCGCCAACCTTGGACTCAAGCAACTGGTGAGCACCCCCACCCACCTCGCCGGACACACACTCGACGCCATCTTCTCATCCAGCAAAGACGTCGATTTCAGCCACGCCACAGAACTCCACTGGACGGACCACAGATGCATCCACTTCACCTTCAGGAGAACGACGATCCACCACCACCAGCAACAGGTTGCACGAAGAAGCTGGAACAAGATCACAGCCGACCAGCTCGCCGCTTCCCTGAGCCAGCACCCTCCGGCCAGCTCAGCGAACCCCAGCCAGGCCGCCGACAACCTCACGAAGTGGATCAGCAACTGCGCGGACGAACTCGCCCCTCTGAGGACCCCGCCCAGCAGACCCGGCAGTAAGAAATCCCCATGGTTCACCGACGAACTCAAGAGCTCCAAGAAGAACTGCCGAGCCCTCGAGAAAGTCTGGAGAAAGGAACCCACACCGGACAACAGGTCCACCCTCAAGCTCGCCACCCGGAAGCACCACCAACTGATCCGCACCGCCAAGAAAACGGCTTTCAAGAACCGACTGGATAACAACGCACACAACTGCAAGGAACTCTTCAACATCGTGAAAGAGCTCTCCAACCCCAACGCCGGGAACAACGACATCACCCCTTCGCAAGACCTCTGCAACTCCCTCGCCTCCTACTTCCACAACAAGATCGCAGACATACACAACAGCTTCAGCACCAATCCGACCCACGCCACGTCCACAGCAACGCCACCCACCACCACCCTCCGAGCCTGGACCCCGATCAGCACCGAAGACACCATCCACATGATGAACTCCGTCCACTCCGGATCTCCGACCGACCCCTGCCCTCACCACGTCTTCAACAAAGCCGACGCTGTCATCGCACCCCACCTGCGGGACATTATCAACACCTCATTCGACACCGCCACCTTCCCCGAGAGCTGGAAGCACGCCGAACTCAGCGCTCTACTCAAGAAACCTACGGCAGACCCCACCGAACTCAAGAATTACCGCCCCATCTCTCTACTCCCGTTTCCAGCCAAAGTCATCGAGAAGACCGTCAACAAACAGCTGGCCGCCTTCCTCGAGACGAACGGATCCCTCGACCCCTCGCAGTCCGGATTCCGTGCCAACCACAGCACCGAGACCGCCCTCATCGCCGCCACCGACGGCATCCGAGCCCTGATGGACAACGGAGAAACAGCGGCCCCATCCTCCTAGACCTCTCCGCGGCTTTCGACACGGTCTGCTACCGCACCCTAGTGCAGCGCCTCTGCAACGTCGGAATCCAGGAGAAGGCACTGGAGTGGATCATCTCCTTCCTCGACGGAAGAACACAGAGAGTCCGCCTACCACCGTACAAGTCAGAGGCCACCGAAGTCATCTGCGGCGTCCCTCAAGGATCCTCGCTGAGCCCTACACTCTTCAACGTCTACATGAGCCCCCTCGCGGCCATCGCACGCCAACACAACCTCAACATAATCTCCTACTCCGACGACACCCAGCTGATCCTCTCCCTGACCAACGACCCCGCCGCCGCCAGAGCCAACCTGCACGAAGGGATGAAAGAGGTAGCCGAGTGGATGACGACGAGCCGCCTGAAACTGAACTCAGACAAGACGGAGGTCCTCATCCTGGGCTCCTCGCCCTCCGCCTGGGACGACTCCTGGTGGCCCCCCGCCCTGGGCACCGCACCCAAACCGACGAACCACGCACGCAACCTGGGCTTCATCCTGGACTCCTCCCTCTCCATGACCAGGCAAGTCAACGCCGTGTCCTCGTCGTGCTTCAACATCCTGCGCATGCTTCGGAAGATCTTCTGGTGGATCCCCACGGAGACCAGGAAGACCGTCACCCAGGCACTCGTCACCAGCCGACTGGACTACGGCAACGCCCTCTACGCCGGAACCACCGACAAGCTCCAGAAGAGACTCCAGCGGATCCAGAACGCCTCAGCCAGACTCATCCTCGACATCCCACGGAACAGCCACATCTCCGGGCACCTGAGAGACCTGCACTGGCTCCCCGTCAACAAAAGAATCACCTTCCGGCTCCTCACCCACGCACACAAAGCCCTTCACGATCAAGGCCCGAGCTACCTTAACAACCGAATCAACTTCTACGCTCCCAAACGCCACCTCCGATCTGCCAGCCACGCCCTCGCAGCCGTCCCACGCATCCGTAGAGCCACAACAGGAGGAAGGTCCTTCTCCTACCTGGCCGCCAAGACCTGGAACTCCCTCCCGGCCGACCTGCGCCTGACCCAAGACCACCTCTCCTTCAGGAAGAAGCTCAAGACCTGGCTGTTCGAGCAGTAACGGCACCCCCCCCCCCCCCCCCTCTAAGCGCCTTGAGACCCTACGGGTAGGTAGTGCGCTCTATAAATGTCTTTGATTGATTGATTGATCTGACCTCTCCCCAAGAATTGGGAAAGAAGGCAGACAAATGGGTCAGAACCAGGGTTAAGCAAAAGAACCAGAACCAGGGCCAAGGGGGTGATCAGAAGAAAACAGACCAAAAGGGTGGAGATCAGAAATCTAAAGACCAGAAGTCTTCAACAGGGCCCCAAACTACTGCTAAAGAGGGTGGGTCCCAGCCTAAAGGGAAGAAGAAAGAAGGTCAAAAGAAACCCTGGTGCAATCATTGCAAGAATACAACTCACTGGACTAGTGATTGTAAAAAGGGTGGAGCCCCCAACACTGTTGCCCCTAAGGCACCTGCTCCCAGTACTACTGTTAGCAGTGTTGGTCCCCAGACAAAGGGTGTAGTGGGAATCACTGTGGGAACTGAAGGAGATTCTGACTTAGACAGAACCCTGACACAGGCAGTCTTGATCTGTGATGGGGACATTGACTTGTCCCTGACTGTGAGCCCCAGTAACCTGGGCAAGTACAGACAGACTCCTTTAATTAATGAAAAAGTGGCTCAAGCCTACAGGGACACATGTGCCAGTGTCACTATGGTGACACCAGGCTTTGTGGACCCTGGACAGTACATACCAGGTGAGAATTACCTGGTGACCAATGCCAGCAATGCCACTACTTCACATAGTGTGACAGTTGTTAACTTCTCATGGGGAGGGGTAACTGGCCTCAAAAGGGTTGTGGTTAGTGCAGACCTCCCAGTAGAATGTTTGTTGGGCAATGACCTAGAGAGTTCTCTATGGTCAGAAGTGGAGTACAGGACTCATGCAGAGATGTTAGGTATATCATCACATGTCCTTGCTGTGACCAGGTCACAGGCCAAAAAGTGCCTCACTGAACCTCAGGTCTTGGATCCTGGAACAATGGACCAAGCACCTACCAAGAAGAAGAACAGGAGGGTCAAGGCTGTGCCTTCCCCCCTGCCTCAGAGTGATGATCAACCTTCCCAGGAAGCTGATCTAGAGGACCCTGAAGGAACTGTCCCTGAAGAGCTTGAACCTGATCAGGTTGAGTTTCTGGGGACAGGGGGACCTTCAAGGGCTGACTTGAGGCAGGCTCAGTTATCCTGTCCCTCTCTTGAACCCCTCAGACAGCTGGCTGCTGCTGAGGCTGCTGGGAATGCTCAAGGTACCCATAAAGTGTATTGGGATGAAGGGCTCCTTTATTCAGAGGCTAGAGACCCCAAGCCTGGTGCTACCAGGAGGTTGGTTATACCTCTGCAATTTAGGGGCTTCCTTCTTACCTTGGCCCATGATATTCCTTTAGCAGGACACTTAGGCCAGAACAAGACTTGGGACAGGCTTGTCCCTCACTTTCACTGGCCTCACATGAATGAAGATACAAAGGAGTTTTGTCGCTCCTGTGTGACCTGCCAAGCCAGTGGCAAATCAGGTGGCACAACAAAGGCCCCCCTAATACCACTACCTGTGGTGGGGGTCCCCTTTGAAAGAGTGGGAATAGATATAGTGGGTCCCATGGATCCTCCCACTGCATCTGGGCACAGATTTATACTGGTGGTAGTGGATCATGCCACCAGGTATCCAGAGGCAATTCCCCTTAGGACCACTACAGCACCTGTTGTGGCCAGGGCCCTGCTGGGAGTATTCTCCAGAGTGGGGTTTCCTAAGGAGGTAGTTTCTGACAGAGGTACCAACTTCATGTCGGGATACTTGACAGCTATGTGCAAGGAATGTGGTGTCAACTACAAGTTCACCACTCCTTATCACCCACAATGCAATGGGCTTGTTGAGAGATTCAACAAGACCCTATAGGGTATGATCAAAGGATTACCTGAAAAGCTTAGGCGAAGATGGGACATCCTTCTACCCTGCTTTCTGTTTGCTTACAGAGAGGTCCCACAAAAGGGGGTTGGCTACAGCCCCTTTGAATTGTTGTTTGGGCACCCTGTAAGAGGCCCACTGTGTTTGGTGAAGGAAGGATGGGAGTTACCTCTCAAAAAGCCTAAGCAAGACATAGTGGACTATGTACTTGGTCTCCGCTCCAGGATGGCTGAGTATATGGAGAAGGCATCCAAAAACCTTGAGGCAAGCCAGGCCTTACAGAAAGCTTGGCATGACCAAAAGGCTGTCTTGGTTGAGTTTCAGCCAGGACAGAAGGTATGGGTGTTGGAGCCAGTGGCCCCAGCAGCACTCCAAGACAAATGGTCTGGACCCCATACAATCCTGGAAAAGAAGGGAGAGGTCACCTACTTGGTAGACCTAGGAACTCCCAGGAGTCCCCACAGGGTACTCCATGTTAACAGGTTAAAAGCATATGTTGACAAGGCAGACATGGGCTTGCTCATGGCTACAGATGAGGGACAGGAGGAAGAGAGTGACCCTCTCCCAGACCTGTTGTCTCAGAACCCTGAAGATGGCTCAGTGGAAGGAGTGACCCTTGGAGGCAACCTCACTGCCCATCAGCAGACTGAATGTAGACAAGTTCTACAATCATTTCAACATCTGTTTTCCCTAATACCTAGCCAAACTGACTGGTGTACCCATGTGGTGGACACTGGTGACAGTCTTCCTGTAAAGAACAAGCTCTACAGACAACCTGACCACGTCAGGGACTGTATAAAGGCTGAGGTACATAAAATGCTGGAATTAGGTGTCATTGAACCCTCAGAGAGCCCCTGGGCTAGCCCAGTGGTTCTGGTCCCCAAACCTCACACCAAAGATGGCAAGAGAGAGATGAGGTTCTGTGTGGACTACAGGGGTCTCAATGCTGTCACCAGGACAGATGAACACCCTATTCCAAGGGCAGATGAGCTCATAGACAAACTAGCTTCTGCTAAGTTTTTGAGCACATTTGACTTGACAGCTGGCTATTGGCAAATCAGATTAGCTGAGGAGTCTAAGGCCAAAATACCCAGGTGGGCACTACCAATTTGTGGTGATGCCCTTTGGTCTGAAGAATGCACCTGCCACCTTCCAAAGGTTGGTGAATCAAGTCCTTACTGGGTTGGATGACTTTTGCGCAGCATATCTTGATGACATTGCTGTCTTTAGCTCCACCTGGGAGGATCACCTGATCCACCTGAAGAAGGCTCTTGAGGCTCTGCAAAGGGCAGGCCTCACTATCAAGGCTACTAAGTGCCAGATAGGGCAGAGTAAGGTTGTGTATTTGGGCCACCTTGTAGGTGGAGGCTAAGTTCAACCACTGGAGAGTAAGATACAATCCATCAAGGACTGGTCTCCTCCAACCACCCAGACTCAAGTTCGAGCTTTCTTGGGCTTGACTGGGTACTACAGGAAGTTTGTTAAGAACTATGGGTCCATTGTGACTCCTCTTAATGATCTGACATCCAAGAAGATGCCCAAAAAGGTTCAGTGGACAGTAAGCTGTCAAAAGGCATTTGATGACGTGAAGGAGGCCATGTGCTCTGCACCTATCCTGAAAAGTCCTGACTACTCCAAAGAGTTTATTGTCCAAACAGATGCTTCTGAGTTGGGTGTGGGAGCTGTGCTGTCACAACTTAATGTAGATGGTCAAGACCAACCCATTGCTTTTATTAGCAGAAGGTTGACCCCCAGAGAGAAGAATTGGTCAGCTATTGAGAGGGAGGCCTTTGCTGTGGTGTGGGCCCTGAAGAAGCTGAGGCCATACTTGTTTGGCACTCACTTCAAGATTCAGACCGACCATAAGCCCCTCTTGTGGCTAAATCAGATGAAGGGTGAAAACCCCAAACTGCTTAGGTGGTCCATTTCCCTACAGGGGATGGACTTTACAGTGGAGCACCGGCCAGGTACTGACCATGGGAATGCAGATGGTCTCTCCAGGTACTTCCACTTAGGACATGAATACGAGACTGGTCAAGGCTAGTTTAATGTCCCTGCGTTTGGGGGGGGGGTTGTGTAGGAGAGTAGGGTCTGCTATCCTATGGTCACCCCAAATTTTTGCTTTTTGCTTCACTGGTTTTTGACATATTGAGGCTGTGGGCCTGCCAATCAGACCCCCAGCCTGCTGTTCTCTCTACTAAATTTACACTATGCACCCTAGGTGCATAACCAATTGGAAGTGGATCACCCTGTGAGCCCCTGTACCAGGGTACACTAGGTACCCAGGGCATTGGTGTATCTAAGGCCTACCAGGGGCTGAAGCATGTATTGTGCCACCCCTGGCCTGGCCTAACAAATTTGACACAACTGGCTGATCACTCAGCTGGGGTAAGTTGGTGTAACCACCTCTTACTTAGGTGTAGTATACCTATACCTAACCTTAAATGGGACACCTGGTAACCTATAAGTCACTCCTATGGCAGGCCTTAACAATCCTGAAGGCAGAGTGCTTGGTTCCATGTGAGATGGTGCTCTGGCATGAGCTGAGCCTGTCTGCAGTGGTCGGAACCACTTCCTTCTGCTGTTTCCAGATATCGTCATACCATATACTCTTCAGTGCATTATGAACCTCGCGGTTAAATGCTATCTTTGGTTTGGCTTTATCAAAACATGTCGAGTAAGGTGTCATACGAATTGGAATACTAACCCCTTGCCAATTCTGGCGACGGGGTTAGCATTCCACCCTTCTAGAGGGACACGACATGTACAGTACCTGAAACCCGGGTAAAATCAGACATAGCCTCAGCTCCACAAAATGGATGCTGCCACCACAGACACAAGTCTGTCCTCCTGCTGCTGGGAGTCCTTCCAGCTTGGGAGGTGTGGACAAAGGGTTTCCTGCCAGGGGAGGTGCGTGCACCACCCCAGACAGGATTTTGTGTATTGGTCAGGTAGGGCTTGAAAGAAACCAGACATGCCTGTGGCTCACAAGGAGCCTCGGTGCATATGCCAGTTCAATCCGGTCCTGGGGCACACCAGTCCCGGGCCTGGGGCGAGCTGGACAAAGGATTGGGGGTGTAACCACCCCCCTTCCTGGTCCCACCCTTAGGGAGGGACCTAGCAGGTAGTCCGGCCCCTAGAATCCGATTAAAGGTAGGAACTGTGTCCTAAGACTTGAGACATCCTGGAATCAACTTGAAACTAAGAAGAAGACGGGAACTTCGACATTCTGCTGCACAGAAGACTGAAGGAAATCTCCCATGTGGTCAGGGAGTGACCACCTTGCTAACACAAGCACCATCCAGCGAATCAACGTCTGCTTTGCCGCCGCCTCCCGCCGGAGCCCGAGCCCAGAGACTGACAAGACTTGGACCTCCAGACCTCTCACCGCCCGATCCACAGTCCCTGAAAAGAAGAGACCCGTGGAGGCACCGAGACACGTGGAGCCAGCCATCTTGAAAAGACCACGACAAGCTGCAAGGGCAACAACCGAGGCTCCCTCCAAGTTGTGCTTTGGGAACTGAGAAGCCCCACATCCGAGCAGCATCTGCACCAAAGGTGAGCCCTCCAGCATCTCCACGATCTGCGTGGGGCCCTTCTGCATTTTGCCACTCGACGCGCCTAACCGGTTGCTGGCCCGCTGGCTAGTGGCCATCTTGGCAACGAACTTCAAGAACTACACCGCTGGTCTGGTTGCTCCAGACTGGCCCTTGCTCCCCTCCAAAGGAGCAGTCCCTCTGACCTTGCTGGTCAGAACCATCAGCTTATTTTGTTTTCCACAACAATTGTTTTTGCCAAGGCTTGTTTGCTTCAATCAAGTCGCCGACACCGCCGACAGCGAGAGCCTACGTGGGACAGATCGTGAACCGACTCCTGGACGTAGTCGACCTTCAGGGACCACGTGGCTGCAGAGACAAGCTACACCTTTCTTCCTGTTTGCACCCGACATCGCCTGGTACCCACCTGGTGCCACGCTGGTCACTGGCTAGTGACTGTGAACACTGTCCCCTCTGCTTACAGGTCTTCTACAACTCCGATCCACCCTTGGATCCACCGCATCCCTTCCGGACCGACCGCCTGCAGCATCTTTATCCGCAGGCTCCATTGAACAGATAGAAGAAACCCGACGCACTTCGAGGCCTATGCACCCGCTTCCTGTGGGTGAGGTAAAGCTGGCACTCCGGTGCCCAAGTGTAGAGAATCATCTCTAGTGTCTGTGTTTCCAATCTTGAGTTCATAGTCCATCCGGAAGATCCTTTTTGCAGTAACTTTGTAACTTTTACGCACCCATTGAAAACCTATGGGAGCAAGCGTGTGACTATTTGCTCTGCACACGCAACCCGTGGACCTCCTGGTCACTAACTGAAGTTAGCTCCTTGTAGGCCCAGCGATTCTAGAGGCCCTAGGCCTTTTCCCTTTTCTGTTCGTGGTACTTATACCACTATTTTAGTATATGGTTTGAGCGGCCACCAGGGCCTATCCATATAAACTGCAACTTCTGTGTATTCTACTGTAATCTTGTTTGACGATTTGTGCTCCTGTGCTCATAAAGAGACTAGGGGTTACTTTGAGAAATAAATACATATATATTTTGAATATATATCTGTGTGGTGTCCTTTCATTGGTATAAAAGGGGGTTGCATTTGGTAAAACAGTTGGCTTAACACGCTTCACGAGTTTAGCCTCAAAGACTGCTTAGCCTACGCTACCACTAGGGCAGCTAGTCCGAAAAGGTTGACTTACAACCACACCATAAGGGTTGCTTGGCATGGTACAAGGTGGTCACTTTAACTAGTGAACATCATATACCAGGCCAACTTCTCACATTGGTGAGCAGCGGTTGGATTTGAGCTTGTTGTGTTTTACCATTGTAATCTCTTGGTTACCAATTGAAAGATCACATAGGTACCTGTAGGTACATATAAAACAAGATTAGATATACTTAAGTTCTACTGAACTTAGTGTTGTAGAGCAAAGGGAGTAGCACACCCTGACTACAACTACTAGATAGGTTTAGTAGGTAAACCCAAGTGTAGGTAGATTGCAACACATCCACCCACACTTAAGAGCAATGGCTGGGGCAGAGGGGTCCACTGTACCCATCTCTGTTGAGAGTGACCCCCAGAGGGCACCATCCATCTTTGCTACCCTTAATCAAAATGAGCTCAGGCAGTTGGCAAATATCAGGGGCCTTAAACAGCCCAAGAATCCTACTTCTGCTGAACCCAGGGAGCTTTTACAGGCTGATGAAGATCAGAAAGCTCTCAGGAAAGCCTCCCAGTTAGGCCCCTTAGGGACAGGAACAGGAGGCCCCCCTTCTGAAGATGCTACTGAAGTACCCCTTTCCAATAGGCATCCCTTAGATGAGAATCATACTACAGAGGAGGAAAGTGGTGAGGATACAGAAAGTAGTGAGGATGAAGGGAGAACTAGCCCAGTGCCAAGTGTTATACTTGGCCCAGCTAAACTAAGGCTATTGGGGACTGACAATGGGAACACCCCATTGGATCTCCCCAGTGGACTTAACCAGGGGCTTGGGAGGCAAAGGAATCACTCAGGTGACTCTAATGCTTCTCATGCCTCTAGAGGCTCTCAAGGTCACTCCAGAAGAAGGATGACCACCCCTCAGAGGAGGGAACATGAGGCCAGAATGCAGGAAGCCCAGCTGAGGATCAGGAAGCAGGAGCTAGAGGTAGCCCTGATGGAAGAGAAACTGAACAAGGCTAGGCAACCTAGAGAGAGTGGGTCTATACCCACTGGTGGCAGCATTGTCCCTAGGGACAAAGATAGGGTCTTTGATAATAGGAACCTGTCTAAGGTTGTGCCCCCCTACAAAAGTGGGGATGACATCCACAAATGGATGACTGCTCTTGAGAGAGCCTGCAAAGTGCAGCAGGTTCCTGAAGACCAGTGGGCAGCAATCCTCTGGCTCTCCTTTGAAGGAAGCGGCAGAGACAGACTCCTCACTGTTAGGGAGGAGGATGTCAGAAATTACAGAGTCCTGAAGAGTGTCCTAGTTGATGGGTTAGGCTTAACCACTGAACAGTACAGGTTAATGTTCAGAGACACCCAGAAGACACAGACTCAGGACTGGTCTGAATACATTGAATGTGCCACTAAGGCTTTGGAGGGTTGGTTGCTGGGAAGTAAGGTATCTGATTATACAGGATTGTACAATTTGATGATGAGAGAACAGATTTTAAATAACTGTCAAAACCAGCAACTGCATCAACACTTGGTTGACTCTGATCTGACCTCTCCCCAAGAATTGGGAAAGAAGGCAGACAAATGGGTCAGAACCAGGGTTAAGCAAAAGAACCAGAACCAGGGCCAAGGGGGTGATCAGAAGAAAACAGACCAAAAGGGTGGAGATCAGAAATCTAAAGACCAGAAGTCTTCAACAGGGCCCCAAACTACTGCTAAAGAGGGTGGGTCCCAGCCTAAAGGGAAGAAGAAAGAAGGTCAAAAGAAACCCTGGTGCAATCATTGCAAGAATACAACTCACTGGACTAGTGATTGTAAAAAGGGTGGAGCCCCCAACACTGTTGCCCCTAAGGCACCTGCTCCCAGTACTACTGTTAGCAGTGTTAGTCCCCAGACAAAGGGTGTAGTGGGAATCACTATGGGAACTGAAGGAGATTCTGACTTAGACAGAACCCTGACACAGGCAGTCTTGATCTGTGATGGGGACATTGACTTGTCCCTGACTGTGAGCCCCAGTAACCTGGGCAAGTACAGACAGACTCCTTTAATTAATGAAAAAGTGGCTCAAGCCTACAGGGACACATGTGCCAGTGTCACTATGGTGACACCAGGCTTTGTGGACCCTGGACAGTACATACCAGGTGAGAATTACCTGGTGACCAATGCCAGCAATGCCACTACTTCACATAGTGTGACAGTTGTTAACTTCTCATGGGGAGGGGTAACTGGCCTCAAAAGGGTTGTGGTTAGTGCAGACCTCCCAGTAGAATGTTTGTTGGGCAATGACCTAGAGAGTTCTCTATGGTCAGAAGTGGAGTACAGGACTCATGCAGAGATGTTAGGTATATCATCACATGTCCTTGCTGTGACCAGGTCACAGGCCAAAAAGTGCCTCACTGAACCTCAGGTCTTGGATCCTGGAACAATGGACCAAGCACCTACCAAGAAGAAGAACAGGAGGGTCAAGGCTGTGCCTTCCCCCCTGCCTCAGAGTGATGATCAACCTTCCCAGGAAGCTGATCTAGAGGACCCTGAAGGAACTGTCCCTGAAGAGCTTGAACCTGATCAGGTTGAGTTTCTGGGGACAGGGGGACCTTCAAGGGCTGACTTGAGGCAGGCTCAGTTATCCTGTCCCTCTCTTGAACCCCTCAGACAGCTGGCTGCTGCTGAGGCTGCTGGGAATGCTCAAGGTACCCATAAAGTGTATTGGGATGAAGGGCTCCTTTATTCAGAGGCTAGAGACCCCAAGCCTGGTGCTACCAGGAGGTTGGTTATACCTCTGCAATTTAGGGGCTTCCTTCTTACCTTGGCCCATGATATTCCTTTAGCAGAACACTTAGGCCAGAACAAGACTTGGGACAGGCTTGTCCCTCACTTTCACTGGCCTCACATGAATGAAGATACAAAGGAGTTTTGTCGCTCCTGTGTGACCTGCCAAGCCAGTGACAAATCAGGTGGCACAACAAAGGCCCCCCTAATACCACTACCTGTGGTGGGGGTCCCCTTTGAAAGAGTGGGAATAGATATAGTGGGTCCCATGGATCCTCCCACTGCATCTGGGCACAGATTTATACTGGTGGTAGTGGATCATGCCACCAGGTATCCAGAGGCAATTCCCCTTAGGACCACTACAGCACCTGTTGTGGCCAGGGCCCTGCTGGGTGTATTCTCCAGAGTGGGGTTTCCTAAGGAGGTAGTTTCTGACAGAGGTACCAACTTCATGTCGGGATACTTGACAGCTATGTGGATGGAATGTGGTGTCAACTACAAGTTCACCACTCCTTATCACCCACAATGCAATGGGCTTGTTGAGAGATTCAACAAGACCCTAAAGGGTATGATCAAAGGATTACCTGAAAAGCTTAGGCGAAGATGGGACATCCTTCTACCCTGCCTTCTGTTTGCTTACAGAGAGGTCCCACAAAAGGGGGTTGGCTACAGCCCCTTTGAATTGTTGTTTGGGCACCCTGTAAGAGGCCCACTGTGTTTGGTGAAGGAAGGATGGGAGTTACCTCTCAAAAAGCCTAAGCAAGACATAGTGGACTATGTACTTGGTCTCCGCTCCAGGATGGCTGAGTATATGGAGAAGGCATCCAAAAACCTTGAGGCAAGCCAGGCCTTACAGAAAGCTTGGCATGACCAAAAGGCTGTCTTGGTTGAGTTTCAGCCAGGACAGAAGGTATGGGTGTTGGAGCCAGTGGCCCCAGCAGCACTCCAAGACAAATGGTCTGGACCCCATACAATCCTGGAAAAGAAGGGAGAGGTCACCTACTTGGTAGACCTAGGAACTCCCAGGAGTCCCCACAGGGTACTCCATGTTAACAGGTTAAAAGCATATGTTGACAAGGCAGACATGGGCTTGCTCATGGCTACAGATGAGGGACAGGAGGAAGAGAGTGACCCTCTCCCAGACCTGTTGTCTCAGAACCCTGAAGATGGCTCAGTGGAAGGAGTGACCCTTGGAGGCAACCTCACTGCCCATCAGCAGACTGAATGTAGACAAGTTCTACAATCATTTCAACATCTGTTTTCCCTAATACCTAGCCAAACTGACTGGTGTACCCATGTGGTGGACACTGGTGACAGTCTTCCTGTAAAGAACAAGCTCTACAGACAACCTGACCACGTCAGGGACTGTATAAAGGCTGAGGTACATAAAATGCTGGAATTAGGTGTCATTGAACCCTCAGAGAGCCCCTGGGCTAGCCCAGTGGTTCTGGTCCCCAAACCTCACACCAAAGATGGCAAGAGAGAGATGAGGTTCTGTGTGGACTACAGGGGTCTCAATGCTGTCACCAGGACAGATGAACACCCTATTCCAAGGGCAGATGAGCTCATAGACAAACTAGCTTCTGCTAAGTTTTTGAGCACATTTGACTTGACAGCTGGCTATTGGCAAATCAGATTAGCTGAGGAGTCTAAGGCCAAAATACCCAGGTGGGCACTACCAATTTGTGGTGATGCCCTTTGGTCTGAAGAATGCACCTGCCACCTTCCAAAGGTTGGTGAATCAAGTCCTTACTGGGTTGGATGACTTTTGCGCAGCATATCTTGATGACATTGCTGTCTTTAGCTCCACCTGGGAGGATCACCTGATCCACCTGAAGAAGGCTCTTGAGGCTCTGCAAAGGGCAGGCCTCACTATCAAGGCTACTAAGTGCCAGATAGGGCAGAGTAAGGTTGTGTATTTGGGCCACCTTGTAGGTGGAGGCTAAGTTCAACCACTGGAGAGTAAGATACAATCCATCAAGGACTGGTCTCCTCCAACCACCCAGACTCAAGTTCGAGCTTTCTTGGGCTTGACTGGGTACTACAGGAAGTTTGTTAAGAACTATGGGTCCATTGTGACTCCTCTTAATGATCTGACATCCAAGAAGATGCCCAAAAAGGTTCAGTGGACAGTAAGCTGTCAAAAGGCATTTGATGACGTGAAGGAGGCCATGTGCTCTGCACCTATCCTGAAAAGTCCTGACTACTCCAAAGAGTTTATTGTCCAAACAGATGCTTCTGAGTTGGGTGTGGGAGCTGTGCTGTCACAACTTAATGTAGATGGTCAAGACCAACCCATTGCTTTTATTAGCAGAAGGTTGACCCCCAGAGAGAAGAATTGGTCAGCTATTGAGAGGGAGGCCTTTGCTGTGGTGTGGGCCCTGAAGAAGCTGAGGCCATACTTGTTTGGCACTCACTTCAAGATTCAGACCGACCATAAGCCCCTCTTGTGGCTAAATCAGATGAAGGGTGAAAACCCCAAACTGCTTAGGTGGTCCATTTCCCTACAGGGGATGGACTTTACAGTGGAGCACCGGCCAGGTACTGACCATGGGAATGCAGATGGTCTCTCCAGGTACTTCCACTTAGGACATGAATACGAGACTGGTCAAGGCTAGTTTAATGTCCCTGCGTTTGGGGGGGGGGGTTGTGTAGGAGAGTAGGGTCTGCTATCCTATGGTCACCCCAAATTTTTGCTTTTTGCTTCACTGGTTTTTGACATATTGAGGCTGTGGGCCTGCCAATCAGACCCCCAGCCTGCTGTTCTCTCTACTAAATTTACACTATGCACCCTAGGTGCATAACCAATTGGAAGTGGATCACCCTGTGAGCCCCTGTACCAGGGTACACTAGGTACCCAGGGCATTGGTGTATCTAAGGCCTACCAGGGGCTGAAGCATGTATTGTGCCACCCCTGGCCTGGCCTAACAAATTTGACACAACTGGCTGATCACTCAGCTGGGGTAAGTTGGTGTAACCACCTCTTACTTAGGTGTAGTATACCTAACCTTAAATGGGACACCTGGTAACCTATAAGTCACTCCTATGGCAGGCCTTTACAATCCTGAAGGCAGAGTGCTTGGTTCCATGTGAGATGGTGCTCTGGCATGAGCTGAGCCTGTCTGCAGTGGTCGGAACCACTTCCTTCTACTGTTTCCAGATATCGTCATACCATATACTCTTAAGTGCATTATGAACCTCGCGGTTAAATGCTATCTTTGGTTTGGCTTTATCAAAACATGTCGAGTAAGGTGTCATACGAATTGGAATACTAACCCCTCGCCAATTCTGGCGACGGGGTTAGCATTCCACCCTTCTAGAGGGACACGACATGTACAGTACCTGAAACCCGGGTAAAATCAGACATAGCCTCAGCTCCACAAAATGGATGCTGCCACCACAGACACAAGTCTGCCCTCCTGCTGCTGGGAGTCCTTCCAGCTTCGGAGGTGTGGACAAAGGGTTTCCTGCCAGGGGAGGTGCGTGCACCATCCCAGACAGGATTTTGTGCATTGGTCAGGTAGGGCTTGAAAGAAACCAGACATGCCTGTGGCTCACAAGGAGCCTCGGTGCATATGCCAGTTCAATCCGGTCCTGGGGCACACCAGTCCCGGGCCTGGGGCGAGCTGGACAAAGGATTGGGGGTGTAACCACCCCCCTTCCTGGTCCCACCCTTAGGGAGGGACCTAGCAGGTAGTCCGGCCCCTAGAATCCGCTTAAAGGTAGGAGCTGTGTCCTAAGACTTGAGACATCCTGGAATCAACTTGAAACTAAGAAGAAGACGGGAACTTCGACATTCTGCTGCACAGAAGACTGAAGGAAATCTCCCATGTGGTCAGGGAGTGACCACCTTGCTAACGCAAGCACCATCCAGCGAATCAATGTCTGCTTTGCCGCCGCCTCCCGCCGGAGCCCGAGCCCAGAGACTGACAAGACCTGGACCTCCAGACCTCTCACCGCCCGATCCACAGTTCCTGAAAAGAAGAGACCCGTGGAGGCACCGAGACACGTGGAGCCACCCAACTTGAAAAGACCACGACAAGCTGCAAGCGCAACAACCGAGGCTCCCTCCAAGTTGTGCTTTGGGATCTGAGAAGCCCAACATCCGAGCAGCATCTGCACCAAAGGTGAGCCCTCCAGCTTCTCCACAATCTGCGTGGGGCCCTTCTGCATTTTGCCACTCGACGCGCCTAACCGGTTGCTGGCCCGCTGGCTAGTGGCCATCTTGGCGACGAACTTCAAGAACTACACTGCTGGTCTGGTTGCTCCAGACTGGCCCTTGCTCCCCTCCAAAGGAGCAGTCCCTCTGACCTTGCTGGTCAGAACCGTCAGCTTATTTTGTTTTCCACAACAATTGTTTTTGCCAAGGCTTGTTTGCTTCAATCAAGTCGCCGACACCGCCGACAGCGAGAGCCTACGTGGGACAGCTCGTGAACCGACTCCTGGACGTCGTCGACCTTCAGGGACCACGTGGCTGCAGAGATGAGCTACACCTTTCTTCCTGTTTGCACCCGACATCGCCTGGTACCCACCTGGTGCCACGCTGGTCACTGGCTAGTGACTGTGAACACTGTCCCCTCTGCTTACAGGTCTTCTACAACTCCGATCCACCCTTGGATCCACCGCATCCCTTCCGGACCGACCGCCTGCAGCATCTTTATCCGCAGGCTCCATTGAACAGATAGAAGAAACCCGACGCACTTCGAGGCCTATGCACCCGCTTCCTGTGGGTGAGGTAAAGCTGGCACTCCGGTGCCCAAGTGTAGAGAATCATCTCTAGTGTCTGTGTTTCCAATCTTGAGTTCATAGTCCATCCGGAAGATCCTTTTTGCAGTAACTTTGTAACTTTTACGCACCCATTGAAAACCTATGGGAGCACGCGTGTGACTATTTGCTCTGCACACGCAACCCGTGGACCTCCTGGTCACTAACTGAAGTTAGCTCCTTGTAGGCCCAGCGATTCTAGAGGCCCTAGGCCTTTTCCCTTTTCTGTTCGTGGTACTTATACCACTATTTTAGTATATGGTTTGAGCGGCCACCAGGGCCTATCCATATAAAGTGCAACTTCTGTGTATTCTACTGTAATCTTGTTTGACGATTTGTGCTCCTGTGTTCATAAAGAGACTAGGGGTTACTTTGAGAAATAAATACATATATATTTTGAATATATATCTGTGTGGTGTCCTTTCATTGGTATAAAAGGGGGTTGCATTTGGTAAAACAGTTGGCTTAACACGCTTCACGAGTTTAGCCTCAAAGACTGCTTAGCCTACGCTACCACTAGGGCAGCTAGTCCGAAAAGGTTGACTTACAACCACACCATAAGGGTTGCTTGGCATGGTACAAGGTGGTCACTTTAACTAGTGAACATCATATACCAGGCCAACTTCTCACAGTGAGCAACTGACCCGTTCTCACCTTCACCACCGGCTTCTGATACAGCAGTCTAATCAGCGAAACAAAATATGACCCCAGTCCATATTGAGGCAACACATTAAAAATGTGTGGCCATTCCACCGTGTCAAATGCTTTTTCGAGATGTAGCACCATATAACCAGAACTGGGCCACGTAAGTGGAGCATATTTTATGATACCGAACAGGCGCTATAGATTTAAGGAGGTAGACCGATCCGGAACAAAACCATTCTGATCCTCATGGATCAGCTGGGGCAACACTTCTGCCAGTCACCTATTTCAGTTATACATACTAATCAACTATGGCTCAGCAGTGTATGCTCGAATTTCCTGCTCTAGGGTTGCCATCCATGTTGGTCTAATGTGCAAAGGGATGCCTTTGTAGGCTGCCCTTTTCTGCCAGACCGTGCTGTGTTTTTGAGGGAAGCCTCTAGCTTTGTACATTGGGATCTCTCTGCACATACACCAGTCAAGACCCCCTCCCAAGTCTATACAGAGGGAGGGCTGCTGTATTTCCATTTACAAACTATGTCTCTTTTGGCCAACGTGAGGCCTAGTTGCATCAATGTTGACCTATAGTGACCCAACTTCAAGTCCTTGGTGATGTGCAGAAGTGTCAACTTAGGGTCGAAAGGGAAAAGAGTGCGCAGGACAGAACCTAAACAGATGTGTACTCATCTCTAGAATGATTCATTCTTCCCACATTACCATAAGGTATGTACAATTTCCCCCTTCTGGGCGCCACAGCAGAGACAGGAGGGAGAAGCCATGGCCCCCAATCTCCAGAGCCTGCATCTCATCAGTTAGGTGCGGTGTTAGTTATTCAGATGGATTAAGCAAAGTTGAGTCGCAATTGCCACATGGCAAGACGAGGCCAGGGCCTCCGTCCAGTCCTTGTCCATCAGTGCACCAGGTCATGCTCCCATATAAGCAGGAGGTCCCTAAGTGTGTTGTGTGTGTGGTGGACTAGAGTTCAAGAGAGTTTAGACACTTTGTGATTGCCCAGGTCCTCCTTTAAGCATCTTGGTCTCCAGTGGATTCAGTTACAGGAGTTCATCAAGGCCCTTGATATGTGAGCATGGAGGATTTGGCGGTAGCAATAAAATTAGCTCTGGTGTAGGTCGTATTCAGATTACAATGTCTGATATGACTTCAGGATGTTGCCCTCCATCAAGTCTCTGAGGACCGAGGTACCTCTTAAAGTCTCACCTTTGGATGTCAACCGATACCGCCACCCAGAGCAACATGGAGCACATCCACAACTGTGTATGCTCATAAGCCTATTTCCCCATCCCCAGCCCACTTTTTGCCTCAACAAGTGGCGGATAGATGCATCCTGTAGGGAGCATTTTTCAGCCACATATGCGGAGTCCCCTTGAGTGTCACCAAACCATTCGTTGATAACCAGGAGGTGAGAGACTGCATAGTACAATTCAGTATCTGTGTTTGTGATGCCCCCGTCATCTGTAAATTTAAAGCATTTCAAGAGGGCTATACATGGAAGACCCAGATTCCATATGAAACTGTGGAGTTTAGTCTGGAGAGTGTGAAAAAAGGAGCAATTGATAGGGATAGATGTGCAATTGATAAAGCAAGCATGGAAGGGACACCATTTTAAAAATTGCAGAGCAGCCCATCAGGGACAAGGGGAACGCCTACCATGAGCAGTTGGATGTTGTGTGACCAAACTGTATGTGTGTGCATTGTGATGTACACCCCCAAATAGCAAAAGCCCAGTGTCTCAATGTTTAAGACAGACTCCCACTGGAGGTCATGGGGATGAGTGGAGGCTGGGAAATAGGAGGACTTGGTCAGGTTGATGAAAAAGCCAGTTGTTTCTCCAAAACATTGAAGCATGTGATGCACCAGGGGCCTGAGTTCTCAGGGTCTGGAAGGAAAATTAAAACATTATTAGCACACTCGAACCCCACTATCTGTGCGTCGATCCAGAACTACTTTGCTAGCGTTCCATAATGATGGCGAAGAGGAGAGGGGACAGAGGGCAACCCTGTAGCATACCACTTTGTATTGAGAATGGGGCCGATGTGGTTGAACACACCCGATCACAGGCCATGAGATCCATATAGAGTAATTGGAAATAACCCAAGAAGTGCTGCCCAAGGTTAAGGCGACGGAGAAGCATAAAGAGATAGGATCAGCTCAGTGAATAAAATGCCTTTTCTATGTTAGCCAGGAGTACCACAGCTGGCCAGTCCAGTCTGACCGAGAGGGCTAGGGCATTGTACAGCCGCATGATGCTGTGCCTAGTGACTCCTCTGGGCATGAAGCCGGCCTGGTCTGACTGTACCATGGACGTAATAACCAGAAGTAGGTGGTCTCCTAGGGCTTTAGCTATTATTTTCACCTACATTTTTAGCAGGGAGATGGGTCGATATGATGAGCAATCTTCTGGGGATTTTCCCAGTTTGTGGATCACTATGATATTGGCCCTAGGTAAGTCAGGAGGTAGGTGTTTAGTGTCCAATGCTTCCTTGAGGACCACTGCTAGGGGGAGGCCCCAGTTTATATATGAATTACATAAAGAATTCTGTCAGGAATCCGTTCAGCCGGGGGGGTTTCCATGAGTTGAGGCAGTACTGGGCTTTCAACAGCTTGTCTACTGTCAGTGCGTCCTCTAGGGATTGCCGTTCTGTGTCTGAGAGGGTGTGGTGGGGAAGGGAGTATGTGACTTTGGCAATCACTGGCCCATACAGCTAATCCCGTCAGGTGTACAAGTCAGCATAAAAATGTGCAAACTCTATGGTGATCTCAGGCGCCGTCTGGACCTGTGAGGTATGAGATTGGGTCATGGCGCTGTAGGTTGGAGCAGAAGTGGTGTAGTAATCTCCCTGCCCTGCCCCCTCATTGGTATACACGGGATCGGGAGGCGAGCCATGCAGCTCTTGCCTCTTCTAGGAGTGTGTGTTGTAGTACCGTCTGGATGCAAGCTAATTGCCTGCTCGGCTCCCAGTCCTGACCATCCCGAACTCGGGCCTTCAAGTCTGCGACCTGGGATTATAAATCTCCTAAAATGTGCTGTTCGTTGCGCTTCTGACCTGTTGTGTAACTGATTATGGTCCTCCTGAGGGTCGATTTCAGGGCCTCCCAGAGGGTTGCCCGGGAGGACATGGTGTCTTGATACTAGGAAAAATACATGCCGGTAGCCTCGGTGTGTAGTGAAAGTGGTTTTCTGTAGAGACCATAAGGAGAATTTTCACCGTAGGGGGGAGGTCTGTCAGTGACCTGTCGCCAAACAGAGTTCAGCCTGGGAGTGGTCCAAGAGGCTCAGAGGCAAGATCTGCACCGCCATTGTCCAATGCATGGCAGATATCTGTACCACGAAGGAATCAAGGCAGGAATCAAGGCAGGTATATGTGTTGTGTGCCCCCGAATAATATGTGTACATCTCTCTCTTGCAGGTGGTATTGCCACCAAACATCCGCCAGTCCTGGTGCTTTCATGAAGGGTGCAATTAGTTTCAAACCTGGACAGCCTGGGCCCTCACCCTGTGTGTATTGATGCTGTCACCCACCACCCCTTACCCAGCCACTCCCCACTAAAACTGGCCCCTTGGGGAGGTCCCCAATCAGCCTTGTTATGATTTCCAGGAAGGACGTGTTGCATGGCATTGGTGCATAAATATTTACTAGTGTAAAGGGGGGTTACCTCCAGGAGGCTGGTGACTGCTATATATCTGCCCCAAGGGTCTAACCAGTTTTTGTGAGGAACAAAAGGGGCAGACTTTTTGATTAGCATGGCTACTCCTTGAAACCTTTGTGTGCGAACCCCACATGGTATAGCGGACTTAGCCGTAGCTGGCAAAGAAGGAGGTTTTATTTCCTTGGAGGAGGTGCGTGTCTCTCTTGGAGGAGCAGGACATCTGCTTGCATCCTCCGTGCTAAAGACACACAATTGATGGACGGAATGCAACACAAATTAAAAACATTCACCCCAGTCAAGAGATCTGGGTTAAATCCATCATTCTTTTACTCACCATGCCACCCCAGTTTAGACCCGGCCATATGCAAATCAGTCTTGACCATGTGCCTCATGGGAACAATCCAGCCCGAACTGCCAAGCCAGGTCCTCCCTGGACCGGAAACAAGCATCCTAGGACTGCTTTCGGAGTTTCACCCCTCATCAGCCAAGATAGCTTGATTCCAGTGGCACAGTGAGCTCAGGACCCACGTCTGGGCATACCCGGCGCACTTAGGGCGAGAAAGTAAAAGACACACAATTGGGCACAGGGTCAAGACTGATTTGCATATGGCTGGGTTCAAACTGGAATGGCATGGTGAGCAAAAAAACTATGGATTTAGGCCCAGATCTCTGTACTGGGGTAAATGTATGACATTGTTCTGCATTCTGTCCATCAATTGTTGTCTTTGCATTTGTCACCCTGAGTGGGACGAGTATGCCCAGACGTCGGTTCCGTGCTCTCCATACCACTGGAGTCAAGCTATCCTGTCTGAAGAGGAGTGATACCCCGAAACCGGCCCTAGGATGCTTGTTTCCAGTCCAGGGAGGACCTGGCATGGCAGTTCGGGCTGGACTGCTACCATTGGGCACAGGGTCAAGACTGATTTGCATATGGCTGGGTCCAAACTTGGGTGGCGTAGTGGGCAAAAGAACGATGGATTTAGACCAGATCTTTTGACTGGGGGAGAATGTTTGCATTGTCAGCATTCTGTCCATCATTTGTTTGCTGTAACATTTTTTGACCTAAGTGGTATGGGTATGCCCAGACGTGGGTCCCTTGCTCACTGTGCCTCTGGATTCAAGCTAGCCTGGCTGAAGAAGGCTGACATACCCTGAAACCGGACCAGGATGCTTGTTTCTGGTCCAGGGAGGACCTGGCCTGGCAGTTCGGTCTGGACAGTTCCCATGGGACACAGGGTCAAGACTGATTTGCATATGGCTGGGTCCAAACTGGGGTGGCATAGTAGGCAAAAGAACGATGGATTTAACCAGGATCTTTTGACTGGGGGAGAATGTTTGCATTGTCAGCATTCCGTCCATCATTTGTTTGTTGTAACACCATTGTACTATGGTGCAAGGGTGTCTGCGTTATGGGATTGATTGTTTTTGTGTAGGGAGGGACACCTTCCTGCACAAAAACAATCAATGGAGGCGACCTCCTTCTTCTATGTGTGCTGCTGAATACAGCACACATGGAAAAAGGAAAAAGTGAGGGTAAATAAAGTTATTTCTCCTCGTTGCCCCTTGCCTACACCTCCCCTGGGGAGGCATAGGCTTTTGACGCATTCCCAGGTTTACAGAAAATTGTAGATCTGGGAATGTGTCAAATACCATGTATGTTACATGGAACACCCACAGTAACACCAATGGCACGCCTCCCCATTGCAGTGTGAGGTAACGCAGTGACTTGCACTGTGTTGCTTCACACCATATCTGCAAGGCCATGAAAAGCCACGCAGGGTAGCTTTACGTGGTCTTGCAGATCTGGCACTGCAATGTGCGCCACCGTAGCATCATTAAAGGTGACGTTCCGGTGGCACAGGGGCCTTGTAAATGAGGCCCTGAGTCTCTGTTGATTATGTCAAGGTCAAGTCAGACACAATAGATTTCCCCAAGGAGGTACAGCAGGAAATGGAGAATGATTTCCCCATCTCTTTCATTTCTAGATGCAAAAGGAAGGCGTTTCCAAAAGCACAGAAATTGAACAAAAGAAAGGTCCAAGATTTTTAATGATATGGCGCAGTTCTTCTCTGTCCTACTGCTGGTGTACTTGTGGCTACCTGGCACCAATACAGACACCCTTGTGTCATGGTGCAAGTGTGCTTTCATTGTGGTCAGGATAGGTTTTGTGCAGGAAGGTTGTTTCATCTTTGCAAGTGTTCTGATTTCAGCACACATGCAAACAGAAAGTAACAAAGAGAAATAAAGATATTTCTCCCCATTATGTCAGCTTCAGTTAGGCACACCCTTATGGCGCAAACCCATGGTTACAAGTCTTTGTAAATATTGGCCTCTGTTAAAATCCATGGGTGGATGCACAGAACCACTCATGCTCCACCCATGTCACTCCTACCTGACGCAAGGTAACGCAAGGCAATGCTATACGATGCATTGCATTTTTTTAATTAAATAAAGTCACACAAATTGAGCTTTGAGTGGCTTTGTAAATCCCGAAATAGATTTTGTGTCGTGGCTGCACCCACAAGTGACTCAACCCCAATGCAACACCTTAGTAAATTGGTGCCCTGATATCAGTGAGGAGCCTTCTTTCACTGTGCACTAGAGCTCTGTTGATCCACCTGTGGTGTTGGCACTGAGAATACCCTAACACAAAATGTTGTACTTTTGTCACAGCCTGAGCTGTAACATACAGCATCCCCCACAAGCACCAATGAATGGAGTGAGATACATTACTTCCACTCGGTTAGAAGGCCACAACAGGTATTTCACCCTGACGAAGAATGTTGACAAGTATGCCAATGAGAGTGATAGCAAACAGGCAGCAGTTTTAGTCATATCACAGTTTATCTACTTTGAGTACTTTTGACCAAAAGTGAGACATTGTCATTGTGTGCAAGCACTGGCCAAATAGCAACCACCTCAAAGAGACAGTTGTTTCACCTTAAGGTTGACATCACTTTGTGAAAACCCACAGTGGCCTTTGTGCTGAGATGCTACAGCCATATGGCAACCACTCCCCAGTACACACTGATCCTCTCACTGCATGACACCACCTCCATTACAGATTCTGGGACGATCCTAACAAAGCTGTTTCCCTTACTCAATCAAATTCCTTTGATTTCCTATTATTTTAATGGTGTTAAAAGCAGACAGCAAATGCAGAAATTGCAACATAGCAGCGGAAGAGAGGTGCGAGCATTCTCTGGGACTTATTTACAAGCCTTTTGCACCATCACTTTTTTAAACACACCAGCGGGTCAGTGTGCCTGCCTATATTTACAAGGCCACGCAAAGCCACCCTGCGTGGCTTTTCATGACCTTGTAAATATGGCCCACTTTAACACATTACTCTGTGTGAAAGAGGCGTTCCATGGGTGTTGCTGTGGATGTTCCTGTTAGACCCGGCCCTCATAACATAGTCAGACCTGACCCCTGCACCTCACACCAGCCCCAGCCCCTGGCCTGGCCGATCCTTCCCACCAGAACACACACACCCGACCCGGACTTCCCCCGTCCGTAGGCCTTCCTCCTTCGGCCACCCCGGGCCCGCGTGCCCACTTCATGCACCAAGATGGCCGCCCGGCCCCAGCGCGACCCTAGCCTACAGGCGCCACTCCGGCTGGAGTACATCGCGCTCCCCTTGGGATGAGAAAGGGAGGAGCAGTTTCCATCACACCTCTGCGCTTCCCTGAGAAGGTGGGTTTCGATCGACCCGCCGGCCTCCCCGAGGGCTGGCGCCACGCCTGCTGGGTGTCGGGGGCTCCTCCCGACCCGGCCCTGGAAGGATCAAAGGACAATGGCAGGAAACCCCCAACAAGCGACCCCCCAGGTGACAAGACCCCTGCCTGCACAGACTCCGGACATCAAAGAGGAGTCACCCTATAACAAGGGGTGCCCTGGGACTGTCCGACAGATTCGCCTTGGAAACACCTGAGCCCTGCTGAGTGACTCGCGGCTCCCTAAAGATCGTAAGACCTCCGAACTTGTGCTTGAGCCCTGCTGAGTGACTCGCGGCTCCCTGAAGATCGTAAGACCTCCGAACTTGTGCTTGAGCCCTGCTGAGTGACTCGCGGCTCCCTGAAGATCGTAAGACCTCCGAACTTGTGCTTGAGCCCTGCTGAGTGACTCGCGTCTCCCTGAAGATCGTAAGACCTCCGAACTTGTACTCGAGCCTGCTGAGTATCTCGCAGCGCCCCCGGACTCCCTCGGTCCCGCCGGACCCCACGACGACAAGCGTATCCCCCAGCTCGAGGATTGTGAGCTGTGCGCCGGATACACTCCTGCATTTGATCCATTCCCCCATAGACTGTCCCGCTACCTCCTAACCCCCCCTCCAGGACTTTGTGAGCCCGCGCTCTACTTGTATATATATTGCCTTGCTGATCATAAAGATCTGACCACTCCGATCTGATAAAGATTTACTCTTAAGAACTCTCGGTGTGGTGTCTCTTTGTCGTGTGGTGCCGAGTGTACGATCCTAGATACGAGATTCCTCCCCTGAGGAGTCTCCCGCCAGTGCCCGGCTACGATACCTCGAGGGTTGGTCTCAGGACAGTCAGGGCCCCCTCCGGGCCCCTCTGAGGTCGCCTTCTAACAGTTCCCAAACAACACCCATGGAACCTGACGCATTCCCGGATTTACAAGGTTTAGCAAATCTGGGAATGCATCAGATTCCTACTGGGAGGCGTAAGGCAGGTGCAACGAGGAGAAATACCTTAATTTCTCCTCCTTGTTCCTTTTTCTATGTGTGCTGCATTCTGCGCTACAAATATAAAGAGGAAAACACCTCTTGTGATTGTTTTTGTGCAGGAAGGTGTCCCTTCCTCCACAAAAACAATTACCCCTACAACGCAGACACTCTTGCAACATGGCACAAGGGTGCCTGCATTGGCGTATGGCAGCCCATTGTGCACCAGTGCAGGAAAAAAGGACAAGAATGTGCCGTATCTTGTATATACAGCGCATTCCTACCCTTTTCTTTCGACGCACAGTAGTTCAGCATGAAGGCTTGCTGCGCTGCCGTGCATCAAAATATTGTAAATGAGGCCCTCTGTCTCCCAGGTACTCAGAACTAATGCCACTAGGAGCAAATGTGATGCTGATTCTATGAGGTGTATCAGTGCTTTACTGACCTCCACATGCCTATCCAATGTGTCTGTAGAGGAGCAGTGACAAGGAGGAAGGGACTGAGTGAAGCACAGGTTAATCCTTAGGAAGTAGGAGGAGGATGTCATGATCATCCATAGTGAATGCAGCAACCTAAAGAGGGGGAATTGATGAGGATATATTTTCCTCCTCTCTTGCATCAGATGGTGCAACAGAACATCTACTGCCAATACTGAATCAGGACTTGTCTAGTACCACTGATAGTGTGACTGCTGTGGTAAAGGAAGACTCAGAGAAGTAGAAGGATGAATATTAGGATAAAGTAGCAGTGGAGGCTCATAGATCAGAACCTGATGGTCAGATGGCAAGCATAAAATGCATGAGTTGCTATATCAGGTACCAGAAAGCGTTAGTGAGCTTTGAGGTGGAAAGAACACAAAGGTGTTCCTTTGAAGGCTTATAATGGGAGGAGGAATGCTCCTCCAATGCCATCCTCTACTTGGCATGGCAAAAATGTAGGATTGTGCATGAACTTTCCGACAAAGTGGCGTAAACTGTGGGCAGCACAGTGTGCAAAGTTTAGTAAAGAGATACAATAATTTCACCACAAAATCTCCCTCCCTACCTTCCCGTGATGTATGGCACAGCCATTAGTGGTATGTTCACCACAAAGTTGTTGGCCTTTTGTCCTCTCAGTTATGGACTGATATGTACTGACCCATGCACAGAAAGTCAATACTAATGGTAAACAACATAGCCAATTAATTGTGCACTAGTTTACTGTAGATTACAAATGGGAGAAGAGAGTGATTACATCAGTCAGCAGCTATGAACACCTATTGACAGATGACTACCCTCTTGTGTGCTTGTGACTTTTCCTACTATCCACAATGTGTAATATGCAAATTGTGCAGTGAGTACTACACTTAAAACGATTTTACTAAGGTGGAATATTGGGTACGGAATGAAACCTTACTCTGCATTTGGACTAATGTCTCCAGATAGACCTTGAAGATGTTGGTTTGATTGTCCCCTAAGGAGTGTTACTAAACATTGTTGGTGTGTGCTAGGTGTAGCTCAAATTGCTAACATTTTCATCCAAAAGTAAAATAAGGTTTTGCTTCAAACAATTGCAACCTTCATTGAGAATATAATGCTTTACAAAATGAATTGCAAGAATGAAAAATCTGATTCAGCAACAAATTCTCTCCTGAAAACTGTTTTAAAGGTTTATATCACCAAATCTTTTTAACACAAATTTTCACCTGTGAGTGGAAGCTCCAGAAGATTAAAACCACTATCATGTCTGTGAAGTGTGAGGTTTGTCATATTCACAGAAATGTGTGGTCAGAATTTTCCTTTTAAACACACCTTTTGAAAACACATTTGCACCGCCGTTGCGTCACTTTTGTGACGCAGTGGCGGCGCAAAGTCAGCACCATGCTGCGGGGTATTTACAACGTGACGCATCTAGGGAGATGCGTCATGTTGTAAAGCCCTGTGCCACATGTCGGCGTTCCGGTGCAGGGGGGGTGTTCCGGCGCAGGAACGCCTCCTAAAAGTGGCTGAGTGAAATCTAAAAGATTTCACTCAGTCACTTTTACGGCCATGCTGCGTCAAAACCCTGCACCTGCTTGAAGCAGGCGTAAGGATTGACGCAGCATGTTAGGCATAGGGGCACCCCGAGCCTTGCTGGAGCTGCGTCGCGCTTGCGACGCGACTCCAGCAATGCGTCACCTTTACGGCAGCAGATGCGTCACGCATCTGTCTATTCTTACCCGTGGTGCGCCGCATTGTAAATGCGGCGCATCCATGGTGTCGCAAGAGGTGTCTGCCATGACGCAAAATAACTGGCGCATCCCTGCTGATAGGCACGGATGCGCCAGTTATTGTAAATCTGCTCCCTAGTGTGCTTTCTCAGGCTGTCAGTAAAAAAACTGATGAACATGACTCCCTACTTTGTGGGTGCCACCAGAAACGTTTATGTGCATGACTCCCTCCTAGGGAGAGGGCACTAACATTGGGGTCATGATTCCCAAATCTATGGATGCTGCTAAGGGCTTTATGATTGCTTACTCTACCTTTTGGTTGTATCTTTAATAATTGTAGGTGTGTACTATTTCCCATTGTGGAGGTTTCACCAAAATGTTTATTGTGAAACACTTATCTCTACTTCATTTATAGATATCCCTCAAACCTGGTGCTCCAGGAGCAGTAGAGCATGAGCAAGCCTGGAGTGGGGGTGCTCCCATCAGCACTAATGTCTAGACTCACCTGCAAGACATTCTAATGGCATTGCACAGGTGAAGCATTGTTTGCATCTGCCTGGGGTGCATTAGAGAAACCTCATGGCTGACACCTTGTGACACATTTTGCAGATTGTAACTATAAATACTGCCCTGTTTTTGATACCCTAAACCCTATAGCAACGTGCAGGGTTGGTTAATTTACCAACCGAAGCCAGGTATTATGGTGGACTGTAACCCAAAATCCTCTCACACATCAATTGAGATTGGTGAGTACAGAGTAACAATCAGTCCTGCGAGTCCTGTGAGACTACATGATTATTTATTGTATTAGTGAGTTCTTAAATTCTTTTCCAGTTGGATGTACTCACCTATGAACTCCACACTGTAAGAAATTGGGTTATTAGTTGTGAAGTGAGTGAGTCCTTCACAAGTCTGTTGTCTAGTGGTCTGGGAACCATGGACCTCATTGTAGCACTTGACTCTCTTAGGGTAGAGAACCAGAAAGCCCAAGGCCTACTCAGGGGAGGTGGTGTGGGCTAGTAAGCCCAGTTCGCTCATGCGCAACAACACTCCAAAAATAATTTTCCAGTCAATACTTTCTCTTAACGAATGGAAAAGTACATTACATGCACACTACTAAATTATGTGCACTAATAACAAATATATGCAAACAGGTAGATGGAAATACCATTATTGACACCCTGATAAACACGTAATACCCCTATTGGGTCTTAGGGGTAGGTAAAAACAGTCAATAACATTCATTATTCTGCAATCCTTGCATTGTCAGCCATCCACAGTATCAACAGCACATTTCAATGAAGCATATATTTCCCGGAGTCTTTTTTCACTTTGATTAGACTGCTATTGCAGTCACAGGACCAACCAACAGATATCCTCACACCCCAGAGCGTATGTACCAAAACACAGGCTCTAAGAGCACTTGGAAAGAACCAGAATCTCTCCTGGGACCATGCCTATTGCCCTCTGGGAAACTTACGGTGTCTTTTAGTGGGGGCTCAGGAGGGGGCTCTTGAAGTGCTGGCAACTCTCAAAACACTTTAGAAAGTGTTGGTGGCACCCTTCCCCCTCCTAGGACAGCATTCTAATGCGTCACTACCGGGGCTTGTGGATGAGGGTAGGCCCGATCAGTGAATAAGTGAATAATTAATTAAGGGTTTGCCGCTCTTCTTTTTCTGTGAAGCAGCCTTGCAGCACACTTTTCTTTCGATTACTGGTGCCCCGGTCCCACTTGGGGCACCCACACACCTCCTTTTATGTTAAGGGCACCCCTGCCCCAACCAGCTCCCGGCACACAACTGCACTTCCTGTGCTCCATGCAGGAGCTGACCAAATTGTTTTCTGCTCCCACTGCAGCGACCCAACCACATGCAGGATCAACAGAGTTTCTCAACCCACGGTGGACACAGGCAGGGAACAGGAAAGAGGATGGGGTCTCCAGGGGCAAAACTGTTCACTGGAAGGGGACCCCACGCTCACCCCATCCCTAAAAGGTGAAGTTTAAAAAGGGGGTTTGGCACTCACTACTGCAATTTTTGAAATTACCACAAAGCACCACATGCTTTGTTCTCTTCATGGGTACCCCGAGGGACCAGACCGTATCTCAGGCCCCATTACTGCACTCCTGATGGCCAACCCTAGCCAACAGGATCCTTTTCCTTTCACCAGCAAAGGGAGTTTTTTCAGAGTAGTACTTTTGCTGCTCCCTGCACTAGACCTTGTCCTCTGCCTGGGCTGCTGCTGCTCTCTCTTGCTTGGGAAGTGTCTTCCACTCCCCCTCCACAGCCAGCCAGCAGAACATCCTCCTTGCTGAACACTTCAGACCCCAGAGCCTCCTGTCTTCTTAGAGGGCACCTATGAGTCAGTGGAGTCAAAGGCCAGTCCCACACATCTCGGGCAAACCCTACAGGTTTCCCAAGCAGGACCATTCCTCAATTATTTCTCAGGGGAATAAAGGGGCCAGTGCCACTGGCCCTGGATAGACCAATCCTAGTCCTGGAGGTAAGCTGGAGTCAAAGTCCCAAAGTCCATCCTTGCAGGGCATCAGGAGGCTTTTACTTCCAGCTTAGCTTTCTTTCACCATAGTCACTGTCAGGTCCAGGGTTTTCTCATCTGTCTCTCCGTTCTGTAGGGGTTTTTAAGTAGGGGTGGAAAGTTCTAGATGCCTGGCACTCCTGGCCTATTTTTGGGTGACACACCATCACCTCTGTCCCAATCCTCATGCACAGCATTCTTGGATAAGGCAATATAGCGATATTCAGTTGTCTGTGGAAAGAGCTTCCCTGGGATTATCAGCTCCAATTCTACCTAACACATCTGCCTGATCGCTTCCCATCAAAACTTCAAAGGTGAGTCCCTCTTGCATTTAGATCCCGAGATCTGACTTTCCTCCATAGTTTCTATGGCACTGAACTGTCCCAGTCCAGGTGCAGTGTGACAAACCACTTAACAATGCCGATTTTCTCCTCACCCATTGCATCCCCAGGAAGTGGGTCAAACACTGGTAAAGGCTTTATTGTGTGAGGAGACCGTTGATTCTCCTGCTGGAGAGTAATTAACTTGGCCCTGGAATCGGAGTATGAGCTGAGCCAGGGAAATATAACAATTCTTAAAATGTCAAAAGGAGCTTATGTAAGAAGTTAGGAACTGTATGTTAACACTTGGGTGCATGTTTACCCATAGATTGGTACCTCGCTGAATCATGTAGGCCTAAGTGGACAAAATCACTTGGATTAATTTAAAGCTATCTAGCTACACACTGATGCTCTGAATTAGGAAAATCTCTTAACCTGTCTGTGACATTATGAAATATTTAATAATTGCTTTCCTCTTAGAATAATCTCTCTCTGCCTGTTGTTTGTGAAATATAAGCAGCTTCTTTGATTACCATGGTGTTTGGTTGGCATGGCACCAGAGCATAACCAGGTGACAATGTGGAATGTCGGGTTTGAGGGAATTCGAGGAATAGCGGTTGGGAGAGCAGTGAGAAGGGGATGAGAGGTGTGATGTGCTGGTGGCTTTCTTATGAAAATAAACTCTTCAACTTACTTTTGGTGTGTGGATTCCCTCTTTTCATTGGCGACAAGGTGGTGCCGCATCCAGCATCCGCCACCAGCTATCCACATTGAGCCGCTTTCCCGCCTACAACATGCAGCTGCAGCCTGGACGTCTTGCAGATGGCAGATCTCCTCAGCTATTTCTGTCGATGGTAGGCGCAGCACAGCGTTGTACACTGACTGCAGGTGTAGACTGGCTGCGTATGTCGGGGAGTTCTGGGCGTATGTAATGTCGCAATACGTGATGCGATACGCTAGGGCGTACGTGTCACGTCACGTGAGCGGAGTCGAGAATAAAAGGCAGTTACGCTTGCACATACGCCAGAGAAGGGCTGCGGCAGCGGACTGAATAATACAACACCGTTGACCAGTGTCCTTACTAGCACGTGGCCAGGCCCCCCCCTGTTTCCCGAAGTAACGAGTGCCCCGACGAGGTGTCCCAAGGACACTACAAAACTGGCGACGAGGGTGGGTGTGCCCTCGCCGGAGTGGTACGCGCAGGTGTGGCAGCCGCGAGAGAGTTTTGTGTCCTTGCGGCGCTCGTGCCCCTGCGCGGCGCCTGCATCGGTCGCTGCGGCCTCCGGTAGCAAGTCCGGAGCCCTACGCTGTGTGGTGCTCGGCGGTGATTCGAGTCGTCGCGTGCTCGCAGGGGTGGTGCCGATCACATGCGCCACGTGTCACAAGCCTGCACGGCGGCCGCAGCGCTGCCGAGAAGACGACGGCTGAAGAGGCTGACAAGTGCCCCGAGGGGGGGAGTATGTTCCCCGCGTGTGAGGAGCCGAAGGCTGAGGAGGTGTGTGCTGCACGGGGGAAGCCAGTCCTTTTGACAGGTGCCTGTGAGTAACTGTGACCCTGGGCACTGAGGCCCCCAGTAGGGCATACACCAAAGAAATCACACTTTAGGCATACACCCCGGTGCCTCTGCAATCATCAAGAAGTGTGGGCTCCCTGTTAAAGAGGGTGAAGAGGGGAAGACCACCCACGTAACTAACTGGTGTCGCCTGGCAGGAGCGACACACGTGCACCATGACGAACATACCACCAATCGAACCATTCACAGTAGAGGGGTCACCGTCGGCAGTGGCGGCCAGATGGAAGGATTGGGAGGACAGATTACGCATATTCTTTGAAGCCACCAAAGTCCATAGAGACCAAAAACGGGCGATGATTATCCACCTAGGAGGGAAAGACATTCACAATAGTGTCAAGACGCTCGCAGAAACTACTCCCAAAACACACCTGACGTTGATAGCCGCCCTGAATGAACACTTCGAACCGATGGCTAATCGCGACTATGAACGGTTCATATTCCGACAAGCACGCCAACTTCCGTAAGAGTCGTTAGATAGATTTCACGCCCGCCTGAAAAATTTAGCGGCCACTTGTGGTTTCCGAGACAAGACCGAAGAAATTAGAGAGCAAATTATCCAGGGATGCGCGTCAGCCAAATTGCGCGAGCGAATACTCGCAGAATCCGGCAAGCCTTTGGCAGAGATACTGACGATGGGTTGAACCAAAGAACTGTCGAAAGCACGGGCGGCGCACATGGAGGCGGCTCTTCAAGCGCCTGTGAAGGTTGAACCTGTCAACGCGGTGTCGGCAAGGCCCAAGCAGAAATGGGGCAAGAAAGGAGCGGGAGCCACGGCGCCAGAACCGCCAAAATTGTGCAGATACTGCGGGGGACCGCCACATATCGCGGCGGAGAGTCCGGCAAGAGGGAAGAAGTGCTTGGGGTGCGGGCGTTTCAATCACTTCGAAAAGGTATGTCGGTCGAAGAAATACCGCAAGCCTCGTACAGCAGCAAACACCGTCAAGGAAGGAGAGTCAGCAACCAGCGACATGGATGACGATGAAGAAGAGGAGAGAGTGGTGCATAAAATCCATATGATCGGTACTGCCACGCGCAAAGCAAGACGCCTACCTCAGTGCAACATCCGGGTAGGGGCGCAAGATGTTACCGCTGTTGTGGACACCGGGGCCAGCACCAACATCATGGCTGCCCCGCTATACAGCACGATGCACCCAAAACCAACCCTACATCCGTCAACAATAACAGTGTTTGCATACGGTCAAGAGGCACCGTTGAGGGTACGGGGACGTTTCAGGACCAGCATATCGCATGGACCCCGGGCGGTCACCACCAACGTCTACGTTACGGAGGATGGCCAGGGCATGCTCCTAGGATGCCGAACGGCAGAAGAGCTGGGGGTAGTAACCTTTGCATTCGGAGTGCACCAGGAGTCAATGCACAACCTGCTAGAAGAGTTCGAAGAGGTATTCCAGGGGATTGGCAAATTTTGAGGGAAAGAAATCCACCTCCATATAGACCCAACTGTGCAGCCGGTCGCCCTACGACACCGGCGGATAGCGTTCCACCTCAGGCCGTTGGTGGAGGAGGAGCTCAGAAAGCTTGAAGCCGCCGGAATAATCGAGAAGGTGTCAGGCCCCACCCCGTGGGTGTCCCCCATCGTGGTGGCGAGGAAGCCCAAACAGCCGGGCGCCGTAAGGATATACGTCGACATGCGGCTCCCCAATGTCGCAATCAAGAGGGAGCGCCACATTACTCCCACCATCGACGACCTCATCGGGGAGATGGCGGGCGCCCTGTGGTTTTCGAAACTGGATCTGAGATCAGGATACCATCAACTGGTACTTGATGAACCCTCACGAAACATCACAACATTCTCGACACACGTGGGACTCAGGCGGTACACCCGATAGAGCTTCGGGGTGTCGAGTGCTGCCGAGGTGTTTCAAAATGTGATACAAGAACTCATCGCTGAAATTCCAGGGGCAATCAATGTCAGTGATGACATTATGGTCCACGCGAAGACGGTCCAAGAACATAATGAACGACTGCTCCAAGTACTGCGCCGGATTCGAGAAGCTGGCCTCAAGCTACATCGAGAGAAGTGTGAGTTCCTCTGCAAGAAGTTGCAGTTCTTCGGGTACACTTTCTCGGCGGAAGGAGTAAACCCCGATCCCGAGAAGGTGAGGGACATTAAAGAAGCGGCCGCTCCCGCCAACGTCACGGAGGTTTGGAGCTTCCTAGGTATGGTCAATTACTGTGGAAGGTTCATCCAGGACTTGGCCAACCTAACGGCTTCCCTAAGAGAGCTGACAAAGGGTCTACCCCGTGGACATGGGGCAGCGAGCAAGCGCAAGCGTTCGAGAAGATCAAGAAGTCGCTTTCAGAAGCCACCACACTGGCGTTCTTCGATCCGGCCAAGCTCACTTTGATCGCCGTCGATGCGGGTTCAGTTGGACTGGGTGCCGTTCTCTTACAGAGGAAGACGCCTCAGGATGAGTGGACCCCAGTGGCCTTCGCGAGCAGGTCGCTCACCGAGACGGAGCAAAGGTATTCACAAATAGAGAAAGAGGCCATCGCAATTCACTGGGGCTGTCACCATTTTCATTTATATGTGTATGGAAAACCATTTGTGGTGGCGACGGACCACAAGCTCCTGGTGTCCTTGTTCTCGGGAACCTCAACAAAACCACCACCACGAATTGAGAAGTGGATGCTGCAATTGCAAAATTACAATTGCAAGATAGTTTCCCATACCCATCTCCATGGCCAGCATCCAACAAGCTACCAGCCAAGACGAATGTCTGCAGCGGGCCAAGAAGGCCGTCCAGAGCAACAGTTGGAACCGTGCTCGGGACGAATGGAAGAGTCTGACCACGACAGCCCAAAAGATAATGGACAGCCTATACCATGTGAGAGATGAACTCACTGAGGATAGCACTGGGTGCCTGATGCGAGGCCACTGGTTAGTCATCGCGACGTCGCTGACCCAGAGGATGGTAGACTTGGCCCATGTAGGACATCAAGGCATGGGAAAGACCAAATCGAGACTCCGCACAAAAGTCTGGTTCCCCCTCATGGATGACCTCGTAGAGGCCACGGTTCGGGCCTGCCACTCGTGTCAAGTCACCGGGGAAGCACCTCGACCAGCCCCCATCATCATGGAGCCTCGGCCGAGAGTCCCGTGGTCTCAGATCAGTGTAGACTTTGGCAGCCTGCCAGACGGGCGCCACACTCTCGTGGCGATCGACGACCACTCCAAATACCCTGAAGGGGTGGTACTGTCGGCCCTCAGTGCGAGTGAAGTCATCCCCAAGCTGGAGAAAATCATGGCCAACCATGGGCTGGTGAAAGAGATCCGAACAGATAATGGCTCCCCATTCCAGAGCCAGGAATTTGCCGTTTACCTGCAAGCACTTGGCATCCGTCATCGGCGAATCACGCCCCGCTGGCCGCAGGCCAACGGGGAGGTACAAAGATTCATGAGGACCCTTAACAAGGTAATACGCATAGCGCACGACAAGGCTCAGTCTGTGGAATTAGCGATTTTCACCTTCTTGCGGGGCTATCGCCAGACACCTCACACCACCACCGGAGTGGCTCCAGCGCACCTGCTGATGGGAAGAGTGGTCACGGACACCATACCTCATCACCCGGAGTGGCGACCAGAAGCCCCGGAGATAGTGCCATTGATGCCCGATGACGTAGCACCCATGCGCGTGCCGACACCCGCCGACGTGCGGCGGTACCTAATATCATCCCAGGAGCCACTGTGCTGCTAAAGAACAGAACACTGGGAAGCAAGTTCCGCCTGAGGTTTGAAAAAGAACCATGGACAGTTGAAGCCGTCAAAGGGACTTGCGTCACTGCCACCCGGAGGGGTGAGAAGATAACCCTAAATGTGTCATACTTCAAAAGGTACAATCCGGCATCAAGCTGCGAGAGCCCGGAGCAGGGCGCTCACAGTAGTAATCCAGGGGGTGCGGAAAGTCCCTCGAGAGATGAATCCCCCACCGACGATACGATGGACGGGGCCACCAGCCGGGCCCGGGAAGATGAACCTCCGAGAATGTCACCGTCACCTGAGGTGTATAGGCCGGACGTAAGCGTGGAACAGTTTGACCATGAAGGTGGTGCCCCCAGTGGTGAACCGGGCGGAGGCTCAGGAAGCTCACCAATCCGTGGGGCGTCGAGGTACAACCTCCGAGACAATCCAGAGCCATCCCGTCGCTTTAAGGACTACCTCACGTAAGACTGTTTTGTTTTAACGGCCCCTTATGGGCGTAAATAAATAAAGAATAATGGTGGGGGCGGGAAGTGTTTTTCCTAATCCAAGAAGTTTTGAAAAGTTTAAATTTTGTGTTTGTTGGGGAGGAATGTAATGTCGCGATACGTGACGCGATACGCTAGGTCGTACACGTCACGTCACGTGAGCGGAGTCGAGAATAAAAGGCAGTTACGCTTGCACGTACGCCAGAGACGGGCTGCGGCAGCAGACTGAATAATACAACACCGTTGTCCAGTGTCCTTACTAGCACGTGGCCAGGCCCCCCCTTGTTTCCAGAAGTAACGAGTGCCCCGACGAGGTGTCCCAAGGACACTACAGGCGTACAGCGTCTTCATCGATGCCGCCCACTACTTTGACTGAAGTAGGCCTCCACGCCCTCTCCCGGCTGAGCTTTCTCTGCCGCCATCTTTGTTGACGGCAATTTCTGCCACTAGTTTATTGCGTTACCAGCAAAGCTTTCCTGACTGCATGGCAGTTTGTCCTTTAATCTATTGTGAAAGAGACAACACCACCTACTGGCCTGTCCTGGCATATATTTGTTTCGACGTTTAGAAATGTCAACAGCAATTGCAAGTGCTCTAGGACACTTGTGAGTATCGTAGCTGTGGCAGAATTACAGCATCTGGCAAGTGAAAGAGGCACCCCAAGCTTTCTTTTCAGGGTGCATATAGTTACCACTTCAAAGGAATTTCTCCATTACACAGCTGTTCATTTTAAAGTACGTCTCATAATGGAAAGTATTGCCGCACCACATGCGTTTTTATCTACGCCGGGCACATCCCCTTTTTGTTGTATTCAATAGAAAGAGGCATTTGAGGCATATCTGGATGCCATTGATGGTGAAATGTTCACCAATAAAAAGAAAAAGGCATTGCTCATATACAATTTGAGCCCAGAGGGTAGATCTATTTTAAAACCATTGCTGCTACATGAAGTCAAGGTATAAGTACACCCGGATGAGGCATCTGGTGAGATGAGAGCAGTTGCCATAGTGGACGAGTATGCTTCTGTGATTAAGACACTGGATCGAAGATTTTCTCCATCTAGGAATGTTGTATGAGAAAGACATCAGTTCCTACAAAGAGCCCAACAACAAGGAGAATCTATTGATGATTTTGTGTCAGCTCTACATCAACTAGCAAGTACTTATAACTACAAAGAATTCAAAGACAAGCTTATTTGTAATAAGCTGTTAGAAAAAACTCATTGCAAAAGAAATCAGGAAAGTTAGTTGTCTTCCGACAATCCTAGTCTTGAGATAGCAATCACCATAGCTAGAGCTATAGGGGAATTCTGATGCTTACTTTAAGGAGTTGTCAAGCCATGGTGATACAGGTACCTCTAAAGTGGTGATTGCTTTACAAGCTAACAAAGGACGTAAAGAGCGAAAGAAGTACACCCCTTTAGATAACAAACAGAATGAAAATGGTGACATTACAGTATGTTTTAGATGTGGTTGTCACAGGCACTTAGCTTCAGCAAAACATTGCCAGGCATTGTCTGTCACATATTACAAGTGTAATCATAAGGGGCATTTTGCACGGATTTACAGAACTACACGCAAACCTATAATATCTCAGGTGGATGAGTCTACCTTTGAGGGTGATGATAATGATATGATTTTGACAATCACTGCATGTGATAAGGATGCATGTATTGCTGAGGAGAAGTTTAATGAGGCAAATTAGGAGTTGGTGGGAGAATTGAAACCGGTATGTAGGACTCCACCATTATGCAATGCAATAATTAATGGTGTGAAGGTGGGCCTAATGGCAGATTCAGGGTCACCTTTCACATTAATTGGCCCTGAAGTCTTATCAAAGTTCAAACAGCAAGGATTTCAACCATTCATGGTCAAGATGTCTGCTTATGGGGGGGAGAAATAATTCAAGTTTAAGGTCAATTTGACTGTCTGTTAGAATTTGAGGGAAAATCTGCAAGTGCTGTGGTATTTGTAGCAAAGAAAGGTTCAAACTTATTGGGGTGGCATGATTAAGGAGAGTTAGACATAATTCTGGATCCTAATTACCCATATTGTGTGATATTGAGATCCAAATTAATGCCACTGTGTATGAATGTGTCATCTGCGAGTGTTTGGATTAAACAATTTACCACTTGTGCATGGAATTAGATAAATTGTGCAGTATGGATGTTATCGAGCTTATTGAAAGCTCAGAATGGCTTGCACCAGTGGTTTTAGCACAAAAGAGTGACAGTACTTTACGCCTATGTGTTGATTTGTGTGACCTCAATCAAAATATCTGGATTAATAGGGAACCCCTTCCCAACATCAGTGAGATGCTGAGTACTTTGAAGTGAGCTACAATTTTTACCACCCCAGGTATGTCAGCAGCATACCACCAGGTAGTTTTGTTTGAGGGATCTAGGCATTTGACCTCATTCGTAACTCTGGAGGGTGCGTTCTGCTTCAAATGCATGCCCTTTGGATTTCCATCTGCTTCATCTGACTTTCAAAAGCTGATGAAGGACATATTTAAAGATTGTGAGGGTTCTGAAATTACATATTGATTTTTGATCAAAATCTTCAACAGCATTATGTGCGGTTGGACAAAGTTTTGAGTATTTTGCAAGAGAAGGGAGTAATGTTGAGGGAAGACAAGTGCAAATGTGATCAGCATGGTGTGGATTACTTAGGTCATCATATATCCATAGATGACATCAGCCCCAAAGTGACATGAATAAAGTCCATAGAAGAAGCTCCGGTTCCCAGCAATAAAGATCAGCTGCGGTCCTTCTTGGGGTTGGCTGAGTATTAATCGAAATGTATTTCCCATTTTGCAGACAAAACCGGTCCCCTGAGGAGCTTGTTGAAGAAAGGAAATCTTGTTTGGGTGGGATGATGACTGTCAAGTTGTTTTTGATAAAGTGCTTTCCCACATTGTATCGGCACGTTCCCTGAATTTATTTGACCCAAGAGCCAGTAGCATCATTGTTACTAACGCTTGTAACTGTGGTTTGGGTGCTGTTCTCATGCAAAGGAGAAGTGATGGGAGAGAGGATGTAGTGGTGTTCACTTCTAGAGCATTTTGTGGTGCAGAACATACATACACAACAATTGAAAAAAAAGCCCTGACACTGTGGTGGGGTGCTCAGCATTTCCGCACATATTTATGGGGTGTTCCTCTCATGTTAAGAACTGATCACAAACCGTTGATTGAGTTGTTTAGCACTAACGGGGGACGGGGGACAAGGCTAATCCCTGGATTGCCAAATGGAAATATTATTATTATTATTATACAGCTTATAGAGCGCCTGGTTACTCCGATGGAGTGTCCCCGCGCTAGAACACTAATTAGTACCCAGCAGCTAGGCCAGAGACCACCCACCCTGCAGCCAGAACCCCCTATGGAACAGCAACATAGGGACCATTTCCGGCCATCAGGGGGAAAGCGGAATAGCCACGTCTTATGTTTTTTCCGAAACAAAGTCTCCGACGGGCACATCCTTAGGTCAGCAGGGAGGTCATTCCAGGCTTTCGCCGCAAGGAAGCCGAATGAACTCCCACCAGCCCGTACCTTCTGAACCTTAGGCACAATCAACTTTGCCATGCCCAAGGACCTTAGGCAACGTGCAGGTCTATAGGCGGTAAGAAGGGGGTGCAACTAGCCAGGACCTTTCTTATTGAAGATCCTGTGAGTGAAACACAGGGCCTTAAAGGTGACTCTGGCCTGTATGGGGAGCCAATGTAATTTCCTCAACGCCTCTCCTACCGAAGCCCATCTAGGAATGTTCAGAATTAGGCGGGCTGCAGCATTCTGAACCTTCTGCAGGATGTACAGATTTTTTTGGGTCACCCCTAGGTACAAGATGTTACAGTAGTCTAGACACGACGTAACAAGGGCCTGTATAATAGTCCGTCTAGCCTCAACTGGGAGAAGATCCAGAATCTTTCGCAGCATCCTAAGAATGCCAAAACAGGTACCAGCCACCGCTGATATCTGTTCGGAGAATAAAAGGGAGTCATTAAACCACACTCCTAGATTCTTAACCTTGGCTTTAGGGGTCGGGGATGGTCTCAGCTCCTCCGCTCACCACAGGTGTGACCAAAGGGAGGGCTGCTTGCCGACTACCATCACCTCCGTCTTACACGCATTCAGCTGCAAACAGCTGAGCTTCATCCAGTTGGCAAGCTTCCCCAAGCAGGCCTTGAACTTGGCAGCCGTTCCTGCCTCATTTTGCTCCAGGGTAACAATCAGCTGTGTATCATTAGCATATGATACCAGCTTTACCCCATGTCTCAACACAATGTTTGCCAAGGGGCGCATATAAATATTAAATAGGGTAGGGCTGAGAGCAGAACCCTGCGGTACCCCTTGCGACAATGGAAAGACTCTGGATTCAAAAGGATGCTGTAGAACCTGGAAGGATCTGTTCTCCAGATAATGTTTAATCCATCTCCATATCACTCCACCGACCCCGGCCTCCCCCAACCGTTCTAAAAGAAGGCCGTGGGAGACCGTGTCAAAAGCGGCACTAAGATCTAGGAGGATCAGAGCAGTTGTTCTTCCCTCATCTGCAGCAGTTTTTAAAGTCTCTGATGCAAGAAGAAGGGCCGACTCGGTACTATGTCGGGGTCTAAACGCTGACTGTGTTTCGTGGAGTACTTGTCTCTCTTCCAGGAATAAGGACAATTGACTGTTAAGATGCTTCTCCACAATTTTATCCACATAAGGTAGTAAAGTTATGGGTCTAAGATTTGCTGGGAGGGCAAGGTCTAGGGAGGGTTTCTTTAACAATGGAACCACCATGACATGCTTCCAATTGCTAGGAACCTCACCTGAGCTAAAAGAGAGGTTCAGGAGCGAGGTAAGAACCGGAGCAATTACTTCTTTCCCTAGCCTGACATATTTTGGGGGGATCGGGTCCAAAGGCGACCCGGATTTAACTGCCTCCAAGAGTTTAAGAACCTTGCTTACTCCAGGCGGGCAAAAAGCAAAACTGTTCTCACTTCCTAAACCATCTAGTACAGGAGCCGGGATGTGATTCCTGCTACTTTCAGGGAAGGCAGCGTAAATTTATATCAATTTTGCTCATGAAAAAGTCTGCAACCTGATTGCAATAATCAGAGGAGGCTGGCATTGTAGCTGTCACACGATCTGGAGAGGACAGTTCTTTCACTACATTGAAGATATTCTTGGTGGAATTTTTAGCTGCTTCAATGTACTCAATTTAGAACTCCCTCCGTACTCTCCTAATGTGTTGATGATACAGCTTGAGAGCAGTCAGGTATAGCACCCTGTTCTCATTAAGGTAGTTCCCCCTCCATCGGCGTTCAAGGCGCTTACAGTCTGTTTTTAGGAGAGCCAGTTCCACCGAGAACCATTTAGCGGAAGCAGTTCTGCGGGTACTTTTACCTGGTTTCAGGGGAATGATGGAATCAACTGCCTCCTTGATCCACAGAAAGACTTGCCCCTCCGCTGTATGTACTTCAGTCCCTAGACCTGGGATACTTGACGCTTACAAGAGTTTCATTATAACATTGAGTAAGTTCCTGGCTAGCATAACATCATTGCTGACTTTTTGTCCAGAATGCCCTTGAATGCCTCAGACAGTGAAGAGGTGGATGATGATGATAGAGAATTGGTGTGTTTGGCGAACTCTATTAATCGTGTATTTAGTGGGCCGTTGGATGAGAATGAATGGAGAGGAGAGGAGTTACACAAGGATCCTGTTCTTTGCAAAGTTATGGTGTGGGTCACACAAGGGTGGCCTAATCCTAAATCTCTTGATGGAAATTTCACTTCATATGGGCATGTGGCTACTCAATTAACATGTGATGATGGTCTATGTTAAATTGGTAAATCACTCAGATGATTCAATATGAGTTTACTAGTAATAGCACCACCAACAGGAAAGATGCTGCTCCTCCAGACTCCTGTCTCCAACTGCCGAGCCAACAAGGTATTGCCATGGAGACCAGAATACCAGAGCGAGCAGAAGTTACATCTCAGCAGTTCTACACAAATGAACTACATTACAATCATAACACATCCCCTATACATAACAAGGCAAGAAAAACAAAGTGAATAAAAAGGAAAATAAAACATTTTACAATTTGCTCAAATAAAAATCACTGAATCTCGCTGGAATACGATGCGATCTCTGTGGAAACCTTCTAGTATGAACATGACTAGAATCAACCAAGCCAGGAACAGGTAAGGTGGTATCAGAACTAGGAAGGGAAAAAGGTTTAGGCCCAATGAATTTTACCAGACTCGACATATTCCACTTGCAACCATTATGCATCGTAACCACATTCTTATGAATAAAAGTGATCCTAAAAGGACCCATAAATTCCGAAGTACCCTTTTTATGAAACCTGTTTTTTTTTACTAACACCCACTCGCCAATGTTCCAAAGCCTAAACTTCGTAGCATTCCTGGAATCATATCGTTCTTTGTACCTTTTTTGGTAAGATTGAATTCTGGAATCCACCTCCCCCTCATTCCTCATCGCCAGTGTTAAATTGGTAAATCACTCAGATGATTCAATATGAGTTTATTAGTAATAGCACCACCAACAGGAAAGATGCTGCTCCTCCAGCCTCCTGTCTCCAACTGCCGAGCCAACAAGGTGTCGCCATGGAGACCAGAATACCAGAG
Organism: Triturus cristatus; assembly: GCF_964204655.1. Classification (NCBI taxonomy): domain Eukaryota; kingdom Metazoa; phylum Chordata; class Amphibia; order Caudata; family Salamandridae; genus Triturus; species Triturus cristatus. Next base: position 1,745,430,983 of record NC_140589.1, on the reverse strand, counting down.
CGAGCAGAAGTTACATCTCAACAGTTCTACACAAATGAACTACATTACAATCATAACAGTCTACTGTGGAGGTTAGGCCAGTTGGTTGCGCCTACCAGTGTGAGACAAAAAATTCTGGAATTGGCTCACGAGGGTCATATCGGTATAAAAGACATGAAGCGTAAAGTGCTTGAGGATTTCTGGTGGCTTAGAGTGGACAAAGTAGTAGAGTGTTTTGTGCGAGACTGTGGACCTTGTGTCATAAGTGATGCATTCCATTTGGCCCTACCAACCCCCGTTAACCCTGTGGATTCTCCTTTGGTTTGGTGGCCTAAACTGGCTTTAGATATATTTGGCCCTATAAATATTTTGGGTGAGAAGTCTAAATATGCCATTGTCCTCATGGTCTATGTGTCAAAGTGCCCAGAGGTTAGGTTTGTAAATAATGTCCCCTCTGCTTTGGTCATTCAATTTTTACACAAAGTGTTTTTGAGGAAGGGTTACCCTGCTGAAATCGTGACGGACAATGACACGCAATTGGTGTCTGAACAAATTAGGCCATTTTTAGATTCACAGGGCATCAAGCATGTGAAGACCTCCTTCTACCATCCCAGAAGCAATGGTCTGGTTGAATGCTTCAACCACACATTTAAGAACCAGCTGCAGATGGCTACAATCAACAATTTAAATTGGAAATCAGCTATGGATAACATGTTGTAGGCTTACAAGACAACTCCCAATTGTTCTACGGGGGTCTTTCCTTTTGTCCTGTTGTGGGATAGAGTTCTCAGTTCTAAACTCAAGCGTGAGTGGATGGGACCTAATCATATTGATGAGGCAAGTCTTTCTGGGGCGGGGGACATGAGGAAAAAAGTACAAAAAAAGTATGGAGATGTTGGCATGAAGCCTGATTGTTGTGATGTGAGAGTGGGATGTTGGGTCAGAATCAAGAAGCCATGAAATGTTCTCATAAGTGATTCCAGGTTTTCTTGTCCCAAACAAATGGTCAAGGTGTCACAAAGAGTGGTGCACACCAGTGATGGCAATGCGTGGAACAAAGACAGGATTTCTGTCATTCCTGGGAGCAGAGTGGACCTGGTGCGAACTCACTTGGAAAAGTCATCAGAGCAGGAGTGTTTAAGGGAAGCATGTCTAATTAGAGCAAGTAGTGAAGGCACAAGGATTACATAATTGTGTGGACATAACCAGGTGACAATGTGGAATGTCGGGGTTGAGAGAATTCGAGGACTGGTGCTTGGGAGAGCAGTGAGAAGGGAGATGAGTGGTGTGAGGTGCTGGTGGCATGCTTATGAAAATAAACTCTTCAACTTACCTTTGGTGCATGGATTTCATATGGGAATATGTTTTTAATAAGATATGATGCACCAGTTCCCAGGTGATGAAAGCTTTCTAGTTCTTCCAGAACACTCCTTTAAAAAGCTGTTCATTCATGCTTAATGTTAGCAGCTTTTTCACCAAGGGTGCTGAAATGCTAATGTCACCAAATTCTCATTATAAAAATGGGTGAGTATGGCATCGGAGCCTTTACCATTGACCTGGACAAAGGCATTTAGTGGGATCACTTTAACCTGTGTGCATCCTACATAAGGCTTCACACATAGCAGGATCTACTTGACTTACTTCTCAGAGTCTTTCAGGGACCTTTGCAGGTACTTCTAGAACCTTATTCACTTGGTAAAATTCTGATCTAGTACTATTATAGGTGCTTTCCTACAATTTGTGAAATAAATCTGGGTGGCGATTGGAATCAAAGCCACTTTGCTTGGCTCTGTGCTGCTTAGTAAATCTAGAATAACAGAAGGCAGTACAAGTCACTGCATTGAAGTACTCCGCATTAGGAAGGTGTTACATGGGTGGAGTGTGGGCATTCCCACACTCCCACCAATAGATTTTGGTGCATTCACAAATTTACCAAGAATAATAAACTTGGGAATGCGTCAAAATGGTATGCCATAACAACAGAGGCGTAACGAGGAGAAATATGTTAATATCTTCCCGCTATTTCCTATTTCTACATGTGCTGCATTCTGCGATCAGAGGTGATTTGGTGGGTGCACCTCCTCCTGCAGTGGCAGCAGCTGCTCCCTTCCTGGTGGCTTATTTCAAATACTAGTGCTTTCTTTTCTCCTAAATACTGTGCTGGGTCACACCTACTGTAATGATTATGTTTTATTGTGTGCCTTACAAGATTTCCCTTTTAGCGGCCTCAGTCACTGAAAATAACTTCTTCCCAAGCAGCATGTCATTTTTAAAAGCACATTCCTCTGCAAGGATTTCTAGCTACACCATCTGAAAGCTTTTAATGCATATGTTTTTGATACAGAAGATGCATTTTTTTTTAACAATAAATGAATTGCAACTTTGAACGAGTGCACAACAGGCCCTTGGGTATACTGTATTTATGCACACTATAAATGCAGTTTCATTGCTAAAGTTATGCATTTTAAGTAGCCTGACAGATTACTTTGGCTTTTGCGTGTTGATTTTCTTCCACTTTAGCATTAAATTCTTTACATTTTTCCCTTATTGTTGATATTGGCTCCCTGTGCATATTTGTGGTCCTGGAATGCCTATTCGTGCATCGCTGTTTTTAGAAATACCAAGATTGAGTTTTTGTTTCTTCTGAGTGCGTGGGAAATAGTTTATTTCAATCTTCGATAGTACCATTTACTTAGGGGGGTGCCTTATGCAGCATAACACTAGCATATTTCAATACTAAAGCAGGAATCCTCTAGCCTGTTCATCTCATTCTCTTCCTCATTTAACCTTACACGAATTATTAAGTCAGAATTTGTTAATGTAACAATAAAATATTGTTGTACTTAGCTTCTGATATAACTGCTCATGGTGCACGTGCTTCTTTTTGTTTTTTTACTTAAAAGCAAACCCTATATTAAGAAGTTTCTTTATTCTTGAGTTTGTGTCACTGGATATTTCTCCATAGTTTAAGAAAAAATTGCAATTAGTAGTTTGTAATATCCTGTTGTTGTTTATACTCTTTCTATGTACCTAGTTCCTGGCTGCTGAGCCAGTGTGAGTGTTCTGTGTGGAATGCTGGTGTGATGGGCATTCTTGGAATGCTTGGGTGCCTGGTGTGTGCGTTGACCGTTGTAGATGGGCTGAGCAGCAGGGAGGCTGCTCCTGGTGGGGCTGTTCTACAGGTTCTACACAACTTGATTACAACCTAATACATCTACTTGAAACTACATCCTTGCCACAGACCTCATTATTACATTTTGGAGACAATTTGGAGACTAACTAACACTCTACAAGTGACCTTAAGGAAGTTAATGATGACATGTCAAGGAAGTCTTCATGTTGGAAGGAACCTACAGAAATGACAGGTGCAGACAGCACACAGTACAGTTCCAAGAGGAAGTGGTTCACAAATGATCACACAGACAACACTAGTACACTTCCAGGAGGAAGTGTTGAAACTAAAGAATCAAGACCCACAAGAAACAAGAGAAACTGGAGCAGCATGCCTCGCTGCCCCACCAGTGTCCTTCACTCTGGACAGCCCCAGCCTGGGCGTGCTGTGTCATCTTGTGGACATCAAACATTCATGGCAGGCTACACCGGTCTCGTGTACACTTCTTACAACATTGATTGGTAGCTACAACAAACTCTAAAAGTGCAGCGTGTGCCTCACAAGAGGTGCCTATGTGTGCTTTGATGACTTGTCTGTGCTGTGCTCACCTTCATCTCCAAACATCAAGCTCATCAAAATACAAACTGTTTGTGTCACCCAGAGCATGTTTATGCTTTGCTGTCTATGGATCTTTCTCCTATGGCTGCAGTGTTTGGTCACGTGGCTGCTCAAACTGCAACGAGCTTAATGGCTATGGCATTCAACTTGCTCTACAATTTTCACTGTGTGTTTGAAATGGAATCGTTTGTGGAGAGTCTCACCTACACACCTTACTTTGGGTCTTGCGAGGTCTAAGACACGTTCTCTTGTGCCTTCTACACTGCGTGAGTTACTTTTACTTGAAATACCTTTCCACACGTGTGGAATTCAGCCCAGGTACTGGCGGCTGGAGCGGGACATTGGTGGTGAGACAATTTTCATCTCTTTTTTGTTTTTTTTCACTTGAGGGCCCTCCTCACAGTTTTGGCAGTTCAACCGCTGTGTGCGGTTTCAAAATGGAGATGCGAGTTACTGTCATCTTGCAGTTGAGCGGAGACTGTTCTTTTTGTTGCTATGCTTCCCGGCAAGCTGTTGTGAGACGCTTTGCATCATGGATGTTCCGGGAGCTACCCTGCGTGCATCACCACTACGTGCCGCCATGTGTGTTTTGGTGGCTGTATGCAAGTCAAGAGTGAGATTGTGCCCCGCTAACGTTTCATGATTTCCCACCGTGGCTGGTGTCTAGCCCGTCCGGCTACCCGGCGAGCAGCGTGGGTACTGGAGGCCGGTTTCACCATGTGCCTGCACGGAGTCTGGACTCACCACTTATGGGAATCTGAGGATGTGGTGTTTGACACAGAAAAAATTCAGGTATCTAATGGTGTCCTCCTTAAATTGAGCGTCACCAGGCTTTGTTGATGCTCTTGCTGTGATGGGAGTTGGTGTTGTGAAACTACTGGTACGTTCTTATGAATTGCATACAGCACTTTTAAGGAACTGGAATTATTCTGTTCTGGGAAGTCATTGGAGATGCCCCAAAGTTAATCTGACTCTGCCCGCATGCAATTTGATGTTTATTTCCTTGGACTAGTGACCTTCTGACGTTGTCCCTGGTTTGTGTGAGACTTTGCTTACAAGAGATTTTGCTTTGTATTAATTGAATCAAGTCCATGTTTTAGCAAAGTGAATTGTTGCTAATTGGGGGTTAACGTGTTTTTTTTCTCCTTTCACTCTAATGTGGGGTTGATTTTAAAGCCTTAGTGTGTGTAAGTCACCATGTGGCGATGATCTGGAGACAGACTCATGCGTACTACTAGTCTTAAGGATGACCAAGTGAAAAAGTACAGAAGATTGTGCTAATGGAGAAATCTACAGGAACTACAGATGCTGACAGAGTTAAGTACAATTCCAAGAGGAAAATGTTCACAGTAGAGCAGACAGCGCAAAGTACATTCCAATGAGGAAGATGTTCTCTGGTGAAAACCGGTGTCATCAAGTAAGCGTAGAATATGGAGCAGCAGGCCTCGCAGCACCGGCTGAGCAGCTAGGAACCAGGTCCATAGAGAGAGTATAAACACAACAACAGGATATTACATAGTTGTATGTATTTCTGAGAAAATCTCGTTCAATGATGTGTGATCCTACCTGGTGAGTTCTATTCATGTAAAAAAAATCCCTGCAGTCTTTTTGGGGCATATTTACAAGCCCCTGCCACCACAGGAACATCACTTTTTCTGGGATGTATGACGTTACAATGCACACTTTTACAACGCATGCACTTACAACGCATTTTTTACAACGCATAATCCATTACAACGCATGACATTACAACACATGACACTACAACGCATTTTTAAAAAATACCTTTACAACGCACTACCATTACAACGCATACTACCTTTACAACGCATACCATTACAACGCATAATATTAAATTACATTTAAGGTAAGTATTAGATAGTATAGGGGTAAAAATTACTATTCTAACTCCAGGGGGTGCAACAGTAGGGTAAGTGTTGGATAGTATAGGGGTAAAAATTACTATTCTAACTCCAGGGGGTGCATCAGTAGGGTAAGTGTTGGATAGTATAGGGGTAAAAATTACTATTCTAACTCCAGGGGGTGCATCAGTAGGGTAAGTGTTGGATAGTATAGGGGTAAAAATTACTATTCTAACTCCAGGGGGTGCATCAGTAGGGTAAGTGTTGGATAGTATAGGGGTAAAAATTACTATTCTAACTCCAGGGGGTGCATCAGTAGGGTAAGTGTTGGATAGTATAGGGGTAAAAATTACTATTCTAACTCCAGGGGGTGCATCAGTAGGGTAAGTGTTGGATAGTATAGGGGTAAAAATTACTATTCTAACTCCAGGGGGTGCATCAGTAGGGTAAGTGTTGGATAGTATAGGGGTAAAAATTACTATTCTAACTCCAGGGGGTGCATCAGTAGGGTAAGTGTTGGATAGTATAGGGGTAAAAATTACTATTCTAACTCCAGGGGGTGCATCAGTAGGGTAAGTGTTGGATAGTATAGTGTAATATTATGCGTTGTAATGGTATGCGTTGTAATGGTAGTATGCGTTGTAATGGAATGCGTTGTAAAGGTAGTTTTTAAAAATGCGTTGTAGTGTCATGCGTTGTAATGTCATGCGTTGTAATGGATTATGCGTTGTAAAAAATGCGTTGTAATGGTAGTGCGTTGTAAAAGTTGCGTTGTAAAGGTTGTTCCCCCTTTTTCTGACATTCCTGTGGCAATAGGGGCTTTGCCTTAGTCACGAGGAAAATTAAGCCACTTAAGTGGCTTAACTCCGCCTTGTGAATAAGGCATCCTTTCACACTACACTTAGCGTGAAAGGGGTGGGCAATGGGTGTTGAGGTGGGTGTTCTGCCGCAACACCCGTTGATTTTTATGCTGCCCCATATTTACAAGGTGGCATAAATATGGGGCTCAGACAAAAATAAGACCAGCGAAAATCAGCTCCTAACCTGGCGAAACGAGAAGAAACAGCAAAACGCCATTGATTGTTTATGTGCAGAAAAGTATTCCTTCCTGCACATAAACAATCATTAAAACAAATAATGATTGCAACTTCTAGTTACAAAACACCATAACTGATTGTTTATGTGCAGCAAGGGACACCTTTCCTGCACATAAACAATCTTTCCCTGCAACACAGGCAGCCTTGCACAATGGTGTAAGCGTGCCTGCGTTGGCTTGAGGTGCCTACATTTACTGCCAGCGCTAAGAGAAAGGCAGGGGTGCACTTGTGCATATAGCGCATCCCTGCATTTGGAAACTGTTGGAGCGCTGCGTTAGTCTTCTTGGCTTAAAGCCATGCTCCAACAGTTTCCTAGTAAATATGCCCATTTGTTTTCTTTTTATAGAGAGGAATCCCAGATGTCCCATTCTCCACCTCCCCACCTATCCAGTGTTTGTCTCATTTCAAAGAGAAAATCCCCCTAAATAGTTCCTCTTTTCCTCTCTTCATTCCCCTTCCTATGCCCTGGGCAGTCTCTCCTACTTTCAGTGAACTAGGTATGGTCTCCTTTGACCCTATCCTCTCTCTCTAAGCTCTAGCAGGTGTAACCCACTTATACCCAAGTACCTCTTCCCCACTGATACCCACTTACCCTTTCTCATTCTATATCCTAGTGTCTACCCATGCCTCTAAACCTTCTATATACCTTATTGCATCTATCAATGCCCGCTCCAAGTACCTTTTGCCCTACATATATTCTATTTTCTCTTTATCAACTTGTACTCTAGTACTTCTACCAATACCTAGACCACAGTATCTCTCCTCCTACCTAGTCCCAAGTACCTCTACGAACACCTTTACCTTCAAACATGTATCCAAGACTATTGCATAGTACCTCCACGCATGTAGATAGCCTGGTATCCCTCTACATGCCTATATGCTATTACTTCTACCCTGATGGCTTCCTGGGTTCCCCTTTCTGTCACAAACTGGATGCTAAGAAGATCTGCTGAGTCCCCTTATTGACTGCCTGAGGAACTCCAAGTAGAAATGGCGCCACCACATACTGAATAGTATATGTGAAAGGCATCAAATGTCTGCTTAATAGGGTCCCAGTTGGAAAGAAAAAACCATGAAGGGTAAAAAAAAACGAATGGGTAGTTTGGGAGTTCTCGTATGACGATAAAGATTCATACTGAAGTGATTAGTAAGGCTCCAAACACACCCTGCCCTCAGGGAAGAAGAATGAGTCAGGCATAAGATCCAGAAGTCAAATCTAGTAGAAGCTGCAACTGTTAGAAGCATAATTCACACAAAGAAATAGTAGCAAAGGTGGGAAGATGTATTGGAAAATGAGAGAATAAATTCCAATGCATCTTCCACTTGTAATTTCCTCCTATACATATATATATATGTTTAAAAAAACTGAACTGACATCACAGGAAAAGACTATACCTCAGCATTGATTGGGAACCCTGAACCTGTACACCCCTATCTTGGCAATGACCTATAGGTTTTGTCCTCACCCCTTTCCTGGGATCCATGGTGCTTGTTTGGCACTGAAGAAGTCCAAATTAGACACCCATCTTTCTGTGCTGAATTCTGCAGTCTGGCCACCACCCTTTTTGCCTAGCACTCCAAGCGGCTCACGGTACACTGCTCCGGGTGACCACGAGCACGGAGACACAAGAACAATCCAAGCAGTGAGGACACCGATCCATGCGCTGAGCGCGTTATCCAACAACACACTGCCGGTCATTGTGTGAATCACTCCTTCCTCCTCTGGACACATGATGTCTCTAGGTTCAAGGACTGCTTGACTCATGTCTTGGTACAGATGAACTGCTACTACATCCTTTCCTCCCTACATCGTAATACCTTACCTTTTCTGCATTGTAGTGCCTTACCCATTTTCTATTTACCTTATTTCTCACCTTTGTGTCTTTTTTCTGCTTTTCATTTTCATTTCTATTTTTTACGGAGAAAAGGTTTTGGCAGTTGTGGGAATTCACAAAAGTGGAGATCCAGCAGCCCATAGTTGTCAGACTAGTGTCCTCCATTTTGATTTTCGTCCATGATGAGGTGCACCCTAATTAGCAAACCCTTATTTCTGTGAAAGGAAACGCCCTTACAATGGTCTTATGGCACTTTTCTCACAATCTAATAATTCATATTTTTGGATCAGAGCAGTTCAGTTTCTTCTGATGATCATTTCTACAATGTCGATACTTTACTTTTTAACCACATGGACCTCCGTCAGGAGCCACGTGCATTTGGCCTATGGTAATACCGCTCCTATATTACCGATAGCAGGGGTATCAATCATTCAGGGTTGCAATATTACTGGGGAATTAAATGTTGTTCCTCTTAGGATTCCTTCACCTAGGAAAGTGCATGTGAAAATCAGCTCTACTGCACTGATTTGTGCACGTAAACCTGTCACTTGCCTGTTTTTTCCTGGAAGTGTCTTGGAACTTGTAATACTAGTTCGAGTGGACACTCCTGTTCCCACTCAGATCGGTGCATAGAGGCCACTGGTGTTGAGGGCCATATTGTGAGCAGTCCTGAAGGCCGCCTAAACCAGGAGCGGTTGAAGAGATTGTTTGTGCGGTGGGCGACCTCCCTCAAGAGCACTGCCAGGGTGACCCAACGGAGGCAAATGAAAGGCAGCCCAAAACGATCCTTTTTCAATCCCACCCGGCCTGCACCAAGCTGAAGCTTTACCCTGGAGGGAGCTTTAGACGATGGCTTGAATGAGCTCCTCAATGACAGGACAAAAACTATAAAGAAATCTCAATAGTTTGCAAAAATTGAAGAATGTTACTGGTATCATAAAGGCTAATGCAAAAAGTGACATGTTGTGGTGGAAGCGTCCTCAGTTAAGAATGGGATTGCACAATGGAAGGCATTCATTTGCAGGTGGAGTAGAGCACACTTTTCGAGCCACGAATAGATGAGGTGTGTAAAACATTTAAAAAATGATAAACTGGCATGTCCCCCATGACGATTTTGCGGGAAATAATATGTAGCGATACCATCTGCGTAAATGTGCAGAATTCGTATTTTCTTTGTTGTGGTATTGGCTTCCCTTTCTAAACTGAGTAGGTAAGACTGGTGTTAACATGGTTGAACCACGAGATCTGAGTTAGAAGACTTGGACTATATTGTCATTTCCCTGAATAAATGTTGTCCACTTTTAGCTGGCGAAATATTAGTGCATGGAAAAAATGCAGTGTCTTTGTGAAATATGCACATAAGCTGTAATCCTGGTTGACACACTACTGTATGCAAAAAAGTGACAGATCTAATGCTTGAATTAATCTCAGCCACTGATAATCACTCGGGCTCCATTTCAATCCATCATTATTTTGCGCACCATATCACTTCAGTTTGAACCCAGCTATATGTAAATCAGTCTTGACCCTGTTCCAATCGGAAGAGTCCTGCCCGAACTACCAAGCCAGGTCCTACCTGAATCAGAGCACAAGCAACCCAAGTCCGGATTCATCCTTGTTATGAGCTCATCAGCAGGGTACAGCTTGGTTCCAGTGAAACAGTGTGCACTAGACCCACTTCTGGGCATACCCATGCCGCTTAGGGTGGTACAGTAAAGTATACAAAAAAGTGATGGATGGAATGCTTGAATTTATCTCAGCCACTGATAATTACTTGGGCCGCATCTTAATCCGTTATTATTTTGCACACCATGTCATCTCAGTTTGAGCCCGGCTATATGCAAAGCAGTCTTGACCCTTCTCCAATTAGAACAGTCCAGCCCGAACTGCCAAGCCCGGTTGAGGCACAACCGTGCAATTTGCACCAGTAACAGAATCTTCTATTCCCAACACAGCTGCTGTAATTCGTTGGTTTGATTTCTCATTCAAAGGTACATATTACCAGACTACACTTAACCTCAATCATTTTCATCTTAATGTGTCCAAAGGTGTTCTTGAAATTATGACTTGTTTAGGTTACCAGACATCCCCATTTGTTTTCTTTGGTGCTAAACCCAGCGATGAATGCATATTATGTCATTTCTTTTACTATTTATTTCTTCAAACTGCAGTACATTTTTCAGACCATTGATTTTTTTGTTTTTTTTTATTTTTATAAGTGTGCAATCTAATTAAATAAAAGCAAACATTTGCATATTGAAGTAAATATTATTCAAGAGATAAAGCTTAAAATGCAACCATAATGTTCAATTACAGAGATCGATTCATTCATTTAGCAAGATAGTTGTCATAACTAAAGTGCTCCCTTCCTTTACATGAGCATCTATCATCATGCATGACGCTGACCTAAACATTTGCCACAGCGTCATCACTGATGAATAATCATGAGGTCTTCACAGCATAGGCATGTTGTGAAGAAAGATGGAAATTATGTTTACACTGCCAATGCCATGTGTAGTGCTATGAGCAATGGTGCCTACAGCAGGCAGACTGTCAAGGACAGGCTCTATAAGATAATGCAGCTCTGTAGGAAACTGCAAAAAGTATTAATTTCAAAGGGATTAGGAACAGGGGCGTTGATGCCCAAACACATCTGATGTTATGGAGGTCAAGCTATGGAAAAGGGATACATCTTGGTATCATATATTCAGCCAATAACATTAAAAAAAGACTTGAGGTGCTCTTCTCAGTTCTGTTATTTTTTTCAATAATTAAACTAATCATTATAGAAAGCCAAAATATTAGCTAGCCAATCAATTGAATTAGCATAAACCAGGTTCATAATAAATGCAAATAATGCAATGTGCCTTTAAGAGATTAAGTAAGCACAGCACATTTGGCAAATAATCAAATAGCAAGTCCTAAATATGGAGCTGAACTCTGAGCATCTAGCTCTCTCCAACTGCCACACAGACTGACATAAGGTCCGCATCATTCAAAGTCTCAAGACAGAGCCTCTTGAGTAGCTGCAAGCCGTAAACTAAACTGCACTCCAATAAAATCTCAAAGAAATCTCACTGTTCCCCAAAAGGTATGCTTTTGCAATGGCTTAGACATAGAAAGCACACCATTTGCATAGCACAATATTACGGAAATGGGCAGTACTGCTACTTGCACAGCACCAATAATAATATTATATTAAAACTATACCTACTGGCATTGGTTAACATTGCACATGATCTGTGTCAGAAGAAATGTGAATACAAAACATGAGAGAAAAACATGAATGGCTTTGGCACATAAACAACATCGACATGGTAACGCAGGCTCGGCTGAGTGGCTTCCAAATGTTGCAACATCAGAACATCCTTTCCTGAGGAACTTAATGAAACATTGTTTTGCTACATGCAGGCAGAGACCATAGGTGGCAGATGACTTAAACATGTTTTTCTCAAAACAGTATCAAAACATGAATGTGCGGGGTGCGTGCGCACAAATAAACAAGCACTCTATTAGATGCTGCAGCCCTATGCAGTCTAGTTATGTCAACTAAAGCAGACCTCAGGAAGGCACAGTATTTTAATATGAAAATATGATCCCACAGAGTTCTGAACATTTTTTTGTCATTAAATTTAGAGAAAATATTTATTTCAATTTTGTGAATTTTGCAAAGGTTACCTTTGCTTCACGAGGATTTGTTTCCACAGAGCAGGATATGTTTGACCCCAAAGCATAATAATGTTCACCTTAGTCAAAGCCAGTCAAGCCTGCTGTCTGCCTTTTTTTCTCTTCGAGAGTAAGTAATTGGAGTATTAGTTGAGGGGGTGAGAATTCACTCAAATAATAATCACAAACCTTCTCTGAGTGAACTACAAAAGTCACTAAATAAACCTCTATTCAACCCTCGAGTAGCTTGGCGCAAAGCAGTCATGCTTAACTTAGAGGCAATGTGTAATGGATTTATACAGTACTCAAACAGTAATCTAGTGATAACACAACACAAGAAACATCCCAAACCATTTTAGAAAAATAGAGTATATTTGAATCAATAAAATGGCACAAACAGGAGTAACATCCAATCAGTAGAAATAGAGATATGAATTTTTAATGTTTGTATTATAAATAGCTCCTAAAAGCACAAAGCTTCAACTGTGGTAATGTGGTCGTGAAAGATTGGGTCTAAGTCAAAAGCTAAGGCCGACCTTTATAAATTACCTGTTGGATACAGGGACCAGGTTTATCTCGGTGGAGAGTTTAGTTGAATTTAGAAATTTTTATGGAGAAAAAGTGGCTGTCAACGAGTCGGCTTTGGGATAAGACCCAAGCTGTATTCAAAGTGGTGGTCGACAATAGTGAGCTGCTGAAGAGCCCCCGCGTGGTAATCAATGAAGGCGGGAAAGGTAGGCCTTGATGCCGATGAGTTGCTGCTTGGTGTCAGTCCCGATTAAGCTCTCCATGTTCAGACTTCAAAACTTTTCTGAAAGTGAAATTTCTTTCAGCAAGGCAATCCAGCAAGCTGAGGCCGACTGGCAATTCAATGTCTATGGCTATGATTTTAAAGTAAATCCCAGTCTCCGACAATTCTCAATGAAGAGTGTTGGCAAAAAGTTTCTAAGTGCCAGCTTTTGCAGTGTGGACAGGAGGAGTACACTCTAACACTAGCTAAAGGTTCAGGATGTAGGGGGCCCACTTGAGGGTTAGGACTCATTCCAACAGACACCACCAGCAGGGTCCAAATCAGGTCCAGTTAAAACTGGTCAGCTAGCCAGTTGCAGGCAGAGATACCTCTGGAAGCCTGGTGTATCCCTGTAGCTCAATCAGGAGGTCAGCCAACTAGTGGAGGCACTTTTGGGATCCTGGGTTCAAGACAAGCAGGTCCAGTCTTCCTTCAGGTTTCTCAGACCCATAGGTGTGGCTATGGAAATGGGCGAATCCTCCCTTGTGGTCACTCCAATCCAACTCTGGAACAGCTTCCCCTCCCACTGGGTTTGGAGCCAAGTTGGCTCGCAGGACAAAAGAGAGGCAGGCCTAGGTGTGAGCTACATGTGACAGGGTAGGCATCCTTTGAAGCTCAGGAAGTAGCTGGGCACAGCACCAAGGCCATCCTGCTCAAGGAAGAAAAACAACTCTCCACACCCAAACTCTTTGTCCATTGTCTGGGAGCAGTACACATCTCAACACAGGGGAGGCATTAGCAGTCCGGTCCCACTGGACACTGGTAAAGGGGCCCTTTGTATTAGGCAGAAAAATTACAACTTTCTGCAAGTGCCATTTCCAAAATAGTACTATAAAATATAACTTGACCATTAAGTTGAATTTTAAATTACTAATAAAACTAGTCATTGAATCATCTTTTTAGGAGCTCCAACTTAAATTAAGCACTGCAAGTTGTTATAGTATACCCCAGTGTTTTGTTTTTGTTAGAAATTGTATTCCTGGATGACTGGGTGGAAGCACTGGTGAAACAGTAACCACAATCCTAGTTAGTGTAAGTCACAAACACACACTTATTTAACCTGTGTTCACCCTCTAGTAGCCTGCCACAGAGCAGTCAGGCTTAACTTAAGAGGCAATATGTAAAGTATTTGTGCAACACTTCAAACAGAAAATCAGTGAAAAATCAAAACAAAAAGATTCCAAATTTGGTTAGAAAAATAGCTCTTAATTAAATTAAAAAAAAACAAGAATGAAACAACAAAATTCTAATAAGTAGAACTGTAGATATAAGCGCTTATTTGAGATATTAGTTTGTGCCGGAACGGGACAAAGTCAAAAGTTTGGCCCGACTGTAATGGAGCACGGGCTGGATACAGGGATCCCATGAGGCATGCGGAACAAAAGTACCTTGATGCTGGTTGTGACACGGAAGATGCGGGGTGGGGCAGAGTCATGCATTTTAATCAATCCTACAGTTGAGGTGATGCAACAATGGAGATGCGCCAGTTTCGAAGATGATGCACCGTTTCCGAGATGCAACCGGTTTCTCCTCGCAGTAGAGGGGATGGGGTGATTTTCTTCCTGCAGTCGGGGCTAAGCAATGTTCCAAAGTGGTGGTTCTGATGCTGATGCACTGGTTCCGACTACGATGTGCCGATCCTGTTCCCATAACAATGGTGATGCTGGGATTCTGCTCTTGAGCAGACGATATGCTGATTCAGCTGGAGCAAGCACCTTAGGCCCACTTACAATAGCGCAGGCTGGTTGGAAGTATGTTATGACCCTGAGACTTCAGATCAGGTGGTTGGTCAGCTAGCCACTTGAGTCACTCCGTATTCAAGTGATGGAAGTTCAGTCTTTACCCAGGCAGAGAGGGCAGCAGGGCAACACAGCAAGGCAGCAGTTCTTCCAGAATACAGTCTAGCACAGTGGCAGACCTTTAGCACAGCAGTTCTTCTTCCTGGCAGAGTGGTTTTAGGTTCGGAAGTGTACTGAAGTCATGGTGTCAGAGGGCCAGTATGTATACCCAGTTGTGCCTTTGAAGTGGGGGAGACTTCAAAGAAGGGTTTTTGAAGTGCACAGAGGTCCTCCCTTCCTGCCATGGCTCCAGAATCACTACAGGCGGTATGCAGCCCTTCGTGTGTGGGTAGGACACAGTCTATTAATTTGTAAGTATGAGGCTGTGCTCAGCTCCTCCCTCCCATCTCTCAGGATGGCCCCTTAAGTCACACCTAAGCTCCCTTCGTGTGTGGCGGTATTCAGTCAAAATATCAAGTAGGAAATGCTGATTTACACTAATATTGAGTTTAAAATATCATGACACAGAAATATCGACAGCAAGAATATCGTGGTGAAGAATATCGACTTTAAAGTAAGAAATATCGATTTTAAAAATAGAGAAGTAATCAATTTAGTTTGCAAAAATATAGCTGTTTAAAATATCGATATTTTAGTTTGTGTGTGTATTTTAGTATATAAGTATTGTTTGTTTTTTAATATATATGTTACATTTTTAGTAGTTATTAATTGTATTTTAATTAAATTTCGCGTTTTTTAGTTCTGTAGCGGGTTGTGGGTTTATTGGGGAATAGGGTGGAAAGTAATGTAATTATAATATATTAATGAATATTTTGTATTTATTAATATTTATTGAATTGAGATTTCATAATATTAATTGTGTTTTTAATTTTTTGGGGTACATTTTAGGTGCAGGTTGTAGGGTTCATAGGGGTAAAGTGTGGGAAGTAATTTATTTTTAATTAATAATTCGTTGTTAATCAATTTTAATTAACTAATTGATAAATACATATGGAAATTGTGTAATTTATTTTTTTTGCGGGTTGTGGGTTGTTTAGGGGTAAAGGGTGGGAAGTCATTTATTTTTAATAGATGAATAATTAGTTGATAATTAATATTAATTCATTAATTAAGGTGTTTGATTTTTTTGTGTGTGTGAGTTTTGGGTTTATAGGGGTGAAGGGTGGGGAGTAAACTAATTTTACTTACTTTATAATTATTATTTTTTTTTAAATCTTTATTTACTAGTTTATCGAGCAAAGCAATACATGTGTTAAGTAAACATTGCTTTTGTGCATAATACAATATAAAGACAAGGGTTTATAAAAACAGTACAGAAAAAAATATAAAGGGTACATCTCCACTGTCAACCAAACTTGACATCCGTTGCAAAGTGTGATAACAGCTCAGCTGTTCTCCTCCGACCCCCCTACCCTCCCCCCTCATGTCTATCTTGTATTTTGTGGTAGTGTCTACATGGCGGTGTCAGAATGTGCAGGCGACGCTTAGTTATGGAGTTGGTCTATCTCCTTGTGTGTCCTTTCGTAATGTATTGTTGAATTGTGAATTTCTTTTGTCTTTCAACCCACTCCCGTTGGGACAATCCTGTGTTCCTGTTGTGAGATGTTTAAGGGTTGTGAGGCGGCTGTATAGTTTTCTAATGGGCCCCAGATGTCTTTTGGGCGGGAGGTCCTCTGTAAAGTGCTGCTAAACAGGTCGCTGTTGGTGTTGCAATATGCAAGACTATTTAACCAAGCTTGTCACGTAGGAGCTGCTTTTTTCCCCCACCTGAGCGTGATCTCTCTCTTAGCCAACAACAGCCCCAGGGCAATAAATTTTCGGCACCTCTTCGGAAAGTTGACTACATACCCAGTTAGTGTGACTTCAGGCATGGGCGTGATATCCATGTCTACCATGTTTCCCAGTACTCAAAATATTTGTGCCCAGTATGGTTTGATTTTGCCACAGTTCCATGTGAGATGTGCAAAGTCTGCATGCGGAGCCCCACATTTCAAACAGAAGTGGGGCCTGGAGTGGTCTATCTTATGGAGTTTCTTTGGAGTGACGTATGGCCTACATAGGAATTTGAAGTGTATTAGCTTGTGATGGCTGTTCAAGGAAATTTCCTTTGTCTGTACACAGCACGCCGCCCATTGATCGTCTAAGATTGGATGACCCAAGTCAGTCTCCCACTGCTCCCGAACTTTGGTGTCATCAATTGGGATAGTGTCCATGCATGCACTGTATAGCTTGGACGTGAGATGTTCTCCCCCGTGCTCTCAATGACTGTAGAGAGTGGTACAAATAGGTCTGGCTCAAGTGGGAAGTTTGGCAGTAGCGGCCGTATCGCTGAGCATAACCGGTTTAGAATAAACTTGTCCATGAAAAGTCGCCTCCCTGAATTTCTCATTCTCTGTAATAGTGAAGAACTGCCCACCGGTGAACAAGTCTCTGGCCGTATTGATGTTGTATTTAAGAAGTGTTTTTTGAACCAGCAGTTCGCCTAGAATAGGGATCCAATTCTTGTTAATAATCGGAAGCCCAGGTGAGTATAGTATGGGAGCCCTCATGTGTCTAACCAGTTTATGCCAGGCCCAGCTGGTGGTTGAGACCGTTTGTATATCATTGGGGTCTCGGGGAAAGTCCCAAGGGAGCACTGTGTTTAAAGAACCAGTGAGGACCAGGTCAACCTCCGGGCGCTGGTACGGGATTCTGGCATCAGGGTGGAACCAGGAGTGTGCGTAACTGCACTGGGCTACCAGATAGAATAGCTGTAGGTTGGGAGCCCCGAATCTGCCTCTGCTATATGGAAATGTCATATCTTCCCAATGTGCCCTGGGTCTCTTACCACCCTAGGTAAGCCTTATAAGGTGAGTGCACAGCGTCATGAAGAAGCTGTTAGGAAGCAGTATTGGTATGTTATTAAACAGGTAAAGGAATTTTACTTACTTTATAATTAGTATTAGTTATTTGATTGAAAAAAAATTCTTGTTTAATTAAGTTTTTATACAGTTTAATACTAGGTGTGGTTTGTGGGGAATATAGGTGTAAAGGCTGGGAATTTAATTACATTTTATGAGTTTTTTTTTTTGTTTTTTTTTTAAACCGTTTATTGCAATCTCAAGTATATACAAGTATGGGCCTACAACCTTCCGGCCGGCCGCTAGAGTGACAGGAGCACCTGACAAACTTACAAAAGGGCACTTGGCGTTGCAGAGAAGTAAATCAGGAGGCATCAATGACGTGGGCCACATGACTCTAAGCCCACAATACGGTTTCATTTTATACAAACACAACAACATAGAAAAACCACACCCGCAAGGCAACCCGCAATCGAAGGTAACCACACGTGCTCCTCAAATGAGGGACCCCGACCATCCACAGGAATCTAAAGAGGGGGAAGGGAAACAAGTCCCATTTTATGAGTTTTAATTTGTTTTTTAATTAGTAATATTTGTTTAATTGAAAATTAGTTATGATAATTATGCAATTACATTTATTTTTTATTTTTGATGTGGGTTGTGAGTTGTGTAGTGTTATAGGGTAGGTAGTAAATAGTCTAAATGTATGTAATAATTTGTGTTTTTGTTAATAAATAATTTCTAAATAAAAATATTCATTTGTTTGAAAAAAATGTTTTTATTGTATTTAATATAATATTTGTAGTTATTTGTGATATGTATTTAACATAATGATGTTTTTTTTATTATTGATATTAAATATATTTTACTTTTTAACATATTTATATATTTTTTTATTTACTTTAAAAAATATAGTTTTATTTTGTTGATGATATTTTGTTTTTAATTTTGAACTGACTGGAGTGGGAATAGTAAATTGTACCCCTCTGCAGTCCAACACTTTTCCTACTGTTGCACTCACTGGAGTGGGAATAGTAATTTTTACCCCTCCCCTATCCAACACTTTCCCTACGGTTGCACTCATTGGAGTGAGAATAGTAAATATTACCCAGGCGCTATCCAACACTTTCCTTACTGTTGCACTGACTGGAGAGGGAATTATACATTTTATCCCTCTGCTATCCAACACTTTCCCTACTGATGCACTCACTGGAGTGGGAATAGTAATTTTTACCCCTCCGCTATCCAACACTTTCTCCACTGTTGCACTCATTGGAGTGGGAATAGTAATTTTTACACCTCCGCTATCCAACACTTTCCCTACTGTTGCACTCACTGGAGTGGGAATAGTAATTTTTACCCCACCGCTATCCAACACTTTCCCTACTGTTCCACTCATTGGAGTGGAACTAGTGATTTTTACCCCTCCGCTATCCAACACTTTCTCTACTGTTGCACTCACTGGAGTGGAAATAGTAATTTTTATCCCCCCCACTATCCAACACTTTCTTCATTGTTGCACTCATTGGAGAGGGAATAGTAATTTTTACCCCTCCGCTATCCTACACTTTCCCTACTGTTACACTGACTGGAGTGGGTACAGTACATTTTGGGCCAGATGCACAACCTTTTTTTGCGGTTGCAAAGGGGTATTTGGCCCGCTTGCGACCGCAAAAACGAATGCACAATGTACGAACCCTAATTGCGAGTCGCTAATCTATTAGCAACTTGCAAAATAGGGTCAGCGACTCACTATTAGAAGGGGCATGCCAAGAGCGTCCCTTCCTAATAGCGAGTGCAAATGCCATGTATAAGTGTGTTAAGACCACATTTGCAGTTGCAAAAAGTTTGCAGTTTACCAGCTACTCCAAGTGAATGAGTGCGCAAATATTGTGCAAGAGCAGGCATTGGTCCCAGGGATTGTACAACATCACTCACGAATTAAAACAAAGGTTGTCAATGCCCCGATGGGCAGCCATTTTGTGGAGAAGAACAACAGCGAGAAAGAGCTGAAATTGATCATATTATGTGTAATCAAACTGAATTCAAGAGATGGAGATACTGAGGCTTTATTATTGCAAAAAGAAGCTTATTTGATATTGAAATGTAACAGCACCGTCAGTGGCCTCAATGAAGTGTCTGAAGTAGGCAGAACCTAATTGCAAGGATATTGCAATTGAACTACATGTATGGATGATATGGAGCCTTAGATTTATTACAGTCACTTGAGATGGAATATATTATTGCAGCATCTGGTTATGCATTTAATTCACATCTAAGGAGGAGACATGGGAGCTCCCATTGCATCACAGCACGCTTGAAGAATCAAAACACTACAATTTGAGTCAATAAAGGGTAACGCAATCTCTAATGTGAATGATGCACTACAAATCTCACAATGCAACATAAGAACAACTGACCATAAAGGAACAGGAAACTAGAAGTCACAGATTCAGCGGAATGGAGGACAGACACGACCAATGCTGAAAGCAGAACAGGACAAAGTAAGTGTACGGAATAATCGCTTGCCCATAATACTGCAATACACAACTGGAAACGGCAATGTGTTACAAAACATCCTCAGTGTGTATTTATGTTCACTCTAGAATGGAAATAGACTCTCGATTTAGCCCGAATGGACATTGAACACAAGCCTGGGTCGTATGAAGAAGTCAAGGAGTCTCATTAAATCACACGACCTTCTGAGAGAATGCAGAGTAAGTCGCTTTCATGACAGCTTTGATACTATGTAACTGTCGGCTCAGACACATAAGCTTTCATAGAACCGACAGGTTGTTAAGTTACCACTGGCCCTCCCACGCTTCTCATTCCTATGGTTCATAAAAACAGATTTCAACTCATTTTTGGTCAGACAAGAGGCAGCATAGTGATCCTCAATTACATTAAGATCATAGATCTCAGAAAAACTACCCGAAACGAATTTAACCCATGGAATCTTTAAATGGTTGTCAATAGAGAGACAGTCTTTAATAATAGCTCTATTTAGGGAGGTCTCTTCCTTTATCCAAATTGCGCGCCACAACATAAGTGGCCTAAGGGCAACGGAGTCTGAAAGATGTTGGATTCCAAACTCCCTGTGCACCAAATCGGTAGAAGCCGAAGTAGGTAGACTTAAAAGTCTTTTAAGGAAGAGATTTTCCTCCACTTGTAAACTTCCACTCGGAGCATACCCCCAAATACCAGCACCATAGAGAATAATAGAAAGACACCTCATTTGGTAAATTTTCAACATGTCTTTGAGCCGTTTATCCCCTAATTTAGAAGCAAACTGAAACACCCCGTGGGCACTTTTCGCCATTCTAGCCCTAACATAGTTGATCTCACTGGACCAGCTACCTGATTTGGAGAAAGTAATACCTAGGTAGTTAAAAGAGTCCACCGTTTGGACCTTATGCCCTTCAATAAAAAATGAATGCGGTTTTTTACAACTCTTACCACACTCCATGACAAAAGTTTTTGATTTGTTAATCTTCAACTTCCTATCCTTAATGAACAGGGAGAACCTGTCCATTAGGCGTTGAAGGCCGATAGGGGTCCTAGATAAAATAACGGCATCGTCCGCATAAAGTAAAACAGGGACGTGGGAGTCAAGGGTTTTAGGGGTGTCAGCCACTACGGTCTTTAAGACAGAGTCAACCTCATTAATAAAGAGTGTAAAAAGTAGGGGGGCGAGCACACGCCCTTGCCTAATACCGCGTCTAATAGGAAACTTAGGGGTGCACTCCCCTCCCGGGCCGTAACGGACGCTAGATCTGAGATTGGCGTATAGCCGGGCCAAGAAATGAACAATGCCCTCCGGAGCCCCCATTTCTAGTATTTTCTCCCATAAAATCTTATGGTTCACCATATCGAAGGCACTGCTCAAATCTGCAAACCAGAGAAAAAGAGAACCTTTCTTGGCCTTCGTATACTTCCCTATAAGAAGTTCAAGGTTGAGGCACTGTTCTACTGTCCCTCGACCCTTCCTGAAACCGTATTGGGAGTTTGCCAATATGTTATTAGAATCTGCCCATTCTTCAAGTCTAACCAGGAGCACCCTGCTCATGATTTTCACGGAGGAGTCTAGAAGGGAGATTGGACAGTAGTTCTTAACATCCCTCCTCTCTCCCTTCTTATAGATAGGTATTATAGTAGATTCCTCCCAGGAGGGTGGGACGCCGAAACAGACCGCTGCGTTAAACACATTAGTTAACAACGGGCCCCAAATGTCTGGTTCTTTTTTGTAGACATCAATGGGCACCCCATCTGGCCCCTGGGCCTTACCTCCCTTACTAGCAGAAATACTATCCTGGACCTCAGAAGTGGATATATCTAAAGGAATGACAGGCCAGTCACCTCGGCCTTCATCCAGAGATTTGTCCGAGTCGAAAATCATGGAGAAATGGGAGACCCAACATTCTGCACTAACGTTTGCCGTCAGTTCAGGCGTCTCCTCATTCTTAAGAAAGGGACAATTAACTGTTGCCCAGAAAAGGGAGGAGTCCGAAGTTTCAGCCGCCTGGTCTAACTTGTCCCAAGCGTCTTGTCTTAGTTCGGCCTTCCTATTGTTAACTGCAGCCTGGTAGGTGGCTCTAAGCTCCCTAACCAGAATTATATCCCTAGGTTTTGCTGCAAGTGCCTCTTTGAGACCCTTAAGTGCAATAGTGCAAGCATGGTTGAACCATCCCCTTTGCCTGCACGACTTTCCCTTAAGAAACATGGTAAATTTTGCATCAATAGTGATATTAATGTTAATAAACTTGGGAATAATTACCTCCGTTAGTTCTTTACTCTCTAAAATAACGGATATGTCGTTAACACATTTATTAATAATGGAGTTGGACAAGATATCAGCTTTATCCCCCTTCCACCTAATTCTAGTTCCGTTGGGACGGTAGGGTTCAATATTAGCTATTATGTTTGGTTTGGGGCCTAGTTTCGCCTTCCATAGTACGGCCTCCATAGTTAGGCAGTTATGGTCGCTAATTAGGTTATCAACTACCAGAGGGGCTGTACACCACGGGTTAAGGCTAGATGAAATGCAAACAAAATCAATCACCGTGTTTGCATTCCGGCCCGTGAATGTAGGGATTGTTTCACCAGAGGCACCTTTCAAGTTCTCCAATAATTCCAAATCATAAGACATCAAGATTTTGTTTAATGAATCTCCATAGGAATTGTGGGGAAAATGAGAGACGCCTTCCCCCCAGCAATTTACAAAACCACAAACCCTGTGGGCGGGGGATGGACACACAACAGTGTTAAAATCCCCTAGCCAAATGAAATCAAACACAACATTATTACCCGTGACTATATCTGCCAAAGCGGACTCTAAAGCGAAAACTACCTGCTGCCTGGTATTATCAAATACATTATTATAAAAATTGATTAAAAGGATGTTTCTACCCAGCTCCTGAAAAAGCCATAAAATCTGGGAGTGGACCCCAATGGTTACATATTTCTTAACAATAAGTGGTACATCCGGAGACCAGAGTCAGAAGCCCACCCTTAGCTCTGCCCGAAGTGGAAGCCACAGCCGGCAAATGGTAAGAAACAAAACCCAAATAGTTAATGGGGGCCAGACTCCAGGTTTCCTGAAAACAAATAATTTTAAAATTATTAATAAAATCAAACCATCCTAGACATGTATCCTTTTGTAAGAGACCAGCAACATTCCAACAGGCGATAGAGCACCGACCCCTATTATCTAATATAATGGGTTTAGTTGGAACAACCATGCCCCTATCGCCAGAGGTCGGTCTTACAATTCCACTATCCACCGGGACATCAATATGATTAACACTGGGGCCATTTAAGCCAATAGTCTCCACTGATTCAGAAGCCCCGTTGGCCATACTACACCTTCCCTCTCCCATGGGAATGATCACAGTCCCTGGAACCACCAAGGGTAGCCCCAGTCAGTCATTACAATCGAGGCCACTCAGGGGCTGAAATCTATTGAACGTGGGAATGGTAGGACCAGTACACAAATTCAAATCTCTGGACCTCCCTCGAAAACGCTCAGCATCAGGTTGAATATCAAAGTCTCTATAGAAGAACCCCAGGGGACGTAGAGAAATTCCTTCATCTCGTATAGGAAGAGATGCGGCTTTAATCAACGCCGTGGAGGTAAGTTGTGGGTTTCGAAAATTAATAACGATACAATCCCCTCCACAAGTCTTGCGGGATTTCCCCACCCAATTGGTTCTTCTAGTGCTTAGAATATCCCCTGAAAGTGCTACGGGGAAACCACACTGCCTATGAAGCAAATCCACGGTTTTATTCTTTAAAGAGGAGTGCGATTCATCAGACCCGTGATTGCTTCCAGACATTCTTAAAGGAGGGACATTGGTTAAAACTGCTACAAAAGGTGCACAGGACGGTGGTAGATCTGGCTGGGGGCTACTAGAACTGTTAAGAATTACATTGGGACCCATCTGCTTCCTTAGTGCTAAGCTAAAGGAAGGTTTAGCTTGGACCGGCAACTGCGGGAGAGGATTGGGCACAGCAGGAATTACTTCACAGTCAGTCCCAGATCTAAAGTTACTGCACACGGCCGTCGTTGGAACTGAAATGTGAGGGTTAAAAGGCACCACAGCGGGTCCAAGATCTTTGTCGACGATATTTACTCCCTTTGCGGTATTTATGAATGTATCCACTAAACCTCCCAGTCTGGCTACTTCGTCAGAAATTGTAGCGAGTTTGGTCAATAGGGGTTTAACAAGTAGATCAAGCTTGGTCTCAATAGCATTAAGCAAAAAATCTAATTGCTCATTGTCCAAACTGATCGTGGGACCATCCAGTATCTTAATTTGGTCATGCTGAGTTTTAGGCAATAAGGGGTCAGTTCTTTTAGCGGGGCGGTTCCCCCCTCGTTTGGGCTGATTGATCTTACTATTATTCCTGCATGAACGTATTAATCTTTGTGGCCTCGGAGCCTGCACATTTGGGACTGTTGGGTCAGAAGAAATTTCTGCATCGGATTCTACTTCATTGGTGGGCACAGTAATGGCAATTGCCTCACTCATGGTATCATTAGAATCAACCAAGATGGGACTGACCATTGGATTTGTCGAAACACTAAGATCAGAGATGGGGATTGACTGGGATGCTGGACCGATAGGAGAAGAAGGGCACAGGCTTTGAGGCCCCGATCGTCCTAAGGACTTCCTCCTTTCCTGGTTGATTTTATCCACCATCTTTACCAAATAGTTATCCATAGTGGACAATACAGCCGCTGGTTTGGCTTTAGGCATTGATATGCCGGGCTGGGCCAGTACCAATAATCAAAAACAGATTAACACCACAACAATCAGCAACCTGTAAACCGGTGCAATATATGGCTGCCCAGCACAGATAGTCACTTCAAGTTATACCACTATATGACACACTACCCCACCCTCGAGGCAATTACGTTACAGCGGATCACACAACCAATTAAGCAGGTTAACAGTGGACAATGTAAAGCCAATAATTATGGCCCCCTCCTACCCCCTCCTGTCCCGGACTGTCACAGACTGTCCGCCCTTTGTCCGGGCTTCGTCCTGGGCGTCCCGCGGCGCGTCCCGCTCTGCAAAGGGTGGATGTTTTTGTATGAGCGGGAACCAATAGTCAAGAGTTATGGGCAGGAAGGCGGACCTCCGCGCAGGTGTGCTCACGCACGGACTCCTGGACAATGGAGTCCCGTGCGATGCTCTTTCCCGAGCACAACAGCGATGTCAGCGGCAACAGTCCCTGGTTTCTACCCCTCCGGGGGTGACGAACAGCACAACGTGATTCTGGCCTCAGTTACGAAGCGGGACCCGCGTCAGCGGGTTCCGCGAGCTGTTATGAAGGGTATGGGCAGGAAGGCGGACCTCCGCGCAGGTGTGCTCACGCACGGACTCCTGGACAATGGAGTCCGTGCGATGCTTTTTCCCGAGCACAACAGCGATGTCAGCGGAAACAGTCCCTGGTTTTTACCCCTCCGGGGGTGACGAACAGCACAACGTGATTCTGGCCTCAGTTACGAAGCGGGACCCGCATCAGCGGGTTCCGCGAGCTGTTATGAAGGGTGTGGGCAGGAAGGCGGACCTCCGCGCAGGTGTGCTCACGCACGGACTCCTGGACAATGGAGTCCCGTGCGATGCTCTTTCCCGAGCACAACAGCGATGCCAGCGGCAACAGTCCCTGGTTTCTACCCCTCCGGGGGTGACGAACAGCACAACGTGATTCTGGCCTCAGTTACGAAGCGGGACCCAATTACATATGGCAATTGGGTATAAGCCAATGTTAGCATGTTTAGATGGGAGAGCACTGGTTAGCAGTGGTAAAATGCTCAGAGTCCTAAAGACAACAACATACAAGGTCATAAAAGGGGGAGGAGGAAGGCAAAAGGTTTGGGGTGACCCTCCAGAATGGGCCATTTTCCAATAGTTTTTCTAAGGGAGATCCAGCTTGCCACAGTAAAAAAAATGACTTTGCTGGTTTTTCACTGCCAAGACATGTGACAGACTAAATATACATGCCATACTTTAAAAATACCATGTACCCTGCCTGATGGGCATTTAGGGCCTACCTTATTGGTGACTTAAAAGTATTAAAGAGGAATGTTTAGGCCTGGCAAAAGATTTATTTTGCCAGGGCAAAGTGGCAATTTAAAACTGCCAATCCAAGTAGTAGTGGCAGGTCTGATGAGTGTTGCAGCCCACTAGCAGTATATTTAGCTGACTGGCCCTGGATACATATTGTATCACATACTATCGATTTACAAGTAAACTAAGTGTGTCTATATGGCTTTGCCAATTCTAACATGTTTAGATAGGAGAGCACAAACGCTTTACCATTGTTTAGAAGGGGTAAAGTGTGCATAGTCATATGGCCAACAGAAACGTGTTCAGCAACAGAAGGGAAGAAACTTGGTGCGACCCTGTAGAAAGGGAGGATTCACAACATCAAGTTTGCATTTTGCAAAAATGTTCTATGCAAGCCACTAACAGTGTTTTGCTAAACATGTGTTAGAAGTGTCAGAGATTTAAAAAAAAAACTTTGCAAACTTGTCAAAGTTGTAAAGCTTTTCTAAGAGCTTCTTAAATGTTGCAAAAAAGACTTTGTAGTTTCACACACTAACCAGCAGCTAAACTGGTCCAGACGTGTGGTCATGTTCTCTAAAACAACTGGGCTAATGCTTAAGCTCCTTTGGCAACCTCTGCACAATAAAGAAAGTATCTAGTATCTCACACATCAATTAATCAACAAAGGAATAGATCACTCTTTTTTGACAAACTAACATATTTTTTGGCACTTGTTGTCGGCAAGGCCTTTTTAGCCATGCTGCTGGATCAATTAACTGCAAGCGCATAAAGCCGTAATCAATGCAATCTGGGGAATCGAGAAAGGGAAATTCTATCTTGCCATTCCTACTGCACTTGACAGATATTTCAATCCTGTGTGTTTGTTTGGGTGATATATTTTCTTTCAAAGAAGATGTGGTCAAAGCCATTCTGTGTTTCTGGGCTCTGCTGTACTGTTTTCAGCCATACATTAATGCATAGAGTTACACAGTTACGGGTATATTCACAAAGGAAATGGTGCAGTTCAACATCATTTAAAAAAGCAGGGATGTGCCGTATTCACAAAATACAGCGCACCCCTGTGTTTTCCCTTGCGCTGGCACTAAAAATACCTGCCTAGCATCAACACAGACACCCTGGAGCCTTAGTTAAAGGATTCCTTTGTGGCAGGGATGATTTCCTGCAGCACAGGCACCCTTGCACTATAGAATTATCGAGGCAGGAACGTAAAATAAAAGCCCACAGGAAGTCATCTTAAATGAAATGAAATTAACTTATTTTAACTTTTTAAATTTAAATAAATATAATTTAATGGTAACAATTATATATGAATACAACTTCAATGTTACTTTGTTTTAAAACATGTTAATAGTAATTTAAAAGCTAATGTACTACGTACATACAATTTAAACTGAATGGAGGATTTTTTTATTTTAATAAAAGTATTTTCTATTAATTTTAAACCATTAAAAATAATTTAATATGTAATTAAATATTAAGTTAATAGTGTTAGAGCATTATTTATTTATTCTGTTCTACATTTGAAATAAATATTCTAAATTAATTTATAATGTTGTTTAACATTTTTTGTTAAATATTTTTTATTGAATAAGTAAACAGGTACCAGGTATATAATTAGACATAAGAAAAGTAGTAACATGTTGGATTAAACATGAAAAGAAAGCAAAAATACGAAAATTGCATTAGAGAAACTATAAAATACAACAATATGTAGTAAATGAAAAGAGAGTAAGATTAGGGTACCATCGAGAATTTAACTGACTAAATAATTTTAAAAATAAAGAGAACGAAAAAAGAGGGGAGAAAGGAAATAAAGAAAGAGAGAGGAAAGAAAGAAAGAAGAATTTTCAAATAAGTATACTGTAAAGAGGGGTATGAAGATAGGAAAGTAGTAAAAGGTAACCAAAGTAAATTGGATTTCATTTTTTGAGGTATAGATAAAGATGAGGCAATAGATATTCTATGTTCAACACAAATAATATTCCACCATTGTAGCATACAGATTTTGGAATTATCCTTCCAGCAGATAAGAATAACTTTAAATGCAAGAGGAATAAAAAGGTCAAGCAATTTTAACTTCAACAATGTGTCATGAAAGTCAACTGATAAGGAGTCAAAATACATTTTGAGGTGTTAAGGGGATACAAAAGTGAAAAATCTTGGAACATTTAGCCCAGATAGATTTTCTAAATTTTTGGATATTGGGACAGTAGTAAATCAAATGTAGATAAAGTACCATCGGAGGAAAGGCTTAAGCAACAAGGAGGAGAGGAAGAGGGGTTGATTTTATGGATAAACATCGGTGTTCTAACAGCTCTGTTGTATAAAAAGAATAAAGATTGGGTAATGTTAGCAGCTCTAGATGTGGATTTTATTTTGCCATACCTTGTACCATTTTGTAGGTGAAAGAGTGATGGAGAGGTCTAGTTCCCAAGCAAGTTCAATTGGGGATTTTGGTCTATCAGAAATATGAGTAGATCAAAGTTTGTAAATAAAAGAGGCTTTAGGGTTAGAGTCAGAGGAGATGTTGTGTAAAGGAGTTAAGGGAGTAAATGGGGAACTATTGGTTGGAAATGTTTTGGTCGCAATAAATGATTGAAGTGCCTGTGATAATTGAACATATTGAGAAAAACAAGAGGAAGGTAGATCGTAACATTCTTCTAATGTACTGAAAGGTATAACAGAATTATTGAATATTCTTCTCTTTCCAATGTTTAAAATAGAAGGATTTATGGTTGAACTTAATGAATTTATTGTACCATATCGAATATGCAAGGAAGGCTTGATTAAAAGTTAGAGCTATCTAGAAAGAGTGAATGAAGTAAGTGTTGGGAATGCATTAGAATAGGATGCTCAGATATAAAGGTGCAATTAGACATGAAACAAATATCATAAAAAGTTATGAAGTAGAGAGCATTCGAAGTTGGTCCAGCTAGGTATCGGAACATCGTGGTATTGTCTGTTTACTGCATACACTTGTCTAATTAAAAAAGCAGTGTGATATAGTTTAAAGATAGGAAATTGTACACCTCCTTCGTTTTTTGTTTTGACTAACTTAGATAAAACAATACAGGCCAGTTTATTATTCCAGAGAAATTTAGTTCAAATGGAATTGATTTGATTAAAATAGTAGTTAGGTATTTTGAAGGGTAACATAGAGAGTATGAATAGAATAAGTGGAACAATCATCATTTTAATGGTATCCAGCCTGCTCCACCAGGATAAGTATAGTGGGGACCACGAGGAAAGTGAATTCCGAATTTTAAGTTTTAAAGCATTAATATTATGGGAAAGAGTGTGAGAGATGGTAGAGGCAAACAACACGCCAAGGTACTTAAGTTTAGACGGACACCATTTAAAGTTAGTATCAGAAAACATGAATGGGTAGCAAGTTGAATTTAAGGGTAAGATTTCAGTTTTAGAGAAATTTAATTTGTAGCCAGATATTTTGGAATATGAGTCAATTTCCTGTTGGAAGTAGATAGTTTAATTTTGTCGGAATTATGGTGAAAGCCGATAATCAGAGGATTACGTCGAATGCGTTCAAGAAAAGGTTCTAGACATAAAAGAAATAAAAGAGGCGAAAGAGGACATCCCTGCCGTGTACCTCTATAGAGTTTGAAGTAAGGGGCTATGAAACCATTAACAGAAACACACGCACGAGGATCAGAGTACAGCAATTTGATGAAAGAAAGAAATTTGGGGCCAATTCACTGAAGAGTTTTAAACATGAATTGCCAATTTATGCGGTCAAAAGCTTTCTCAGTATCGAGGGATAGGGAAGCTAAAGGATCAGGATTAATATTCCCCAAGGAGACAATATTAGAGAACATTCTAGCATTGTCTGAGGCAAGCCTTCCCTTAACAAAGCCAGACTGATCGGGTTTGATGACTAAGGGGATAACACCTTCCAATCTAGAGGCAAGAATTTTTGCAAAAAGTTTGCAATCATAGTTAATTAGTGAGATTGTGCGGTAATTTTGACAAAGGGAGAGGTCTTTATCAGGTTTAGGAAGAATAACAATAAGAGCATCAAAAAAAGAACCTTCAGGTTTGGAATGGAGTAAAAAGGAAGTAAAGAGCTCAAATAAATGTGGGGCAAAGATAGATGAAAAAGACGGTTTAAGTTCAATAGTAAACCATCGGGACCAGAAGCCGTAGCTCTTTTTAAAGATTTAATTGCATCTGAAATCTCCTGAAGAGTTATATCTTTTTCCAGGAGGGCCAGGGCATCTGGAATAGGGCAAGGAGAAGGGAGGCAATCAAAGAATTACTGAGTGTCAATTGCAGAAAGGTGGGTGTCATCCGTATATAATGAGTGGTAAAAAGTCTGAAATGCTGTAGCTATGTCTGAATCAGAATGTGATTATTAAGGGTATTACAAATGGGGCCAATGGTTTTCCTTTCTGATTTGACTTTTAAATAATTGTCCAACATTCTTCCCGCTTTGTTTTGCCCCCGTGATATTTAGATTTGATTTTAAGTAGAATGTTACAGGCGTCAATTGTAGCCAATTTATTTAGATTAGATTTAGCCTTGATTAGGTTACGTAGATGAACATGGGATTTGGAAGTATAGTAAGAATGCTCAAGGGTCTTAATGTGACTAAGAGAGGAGAGGTGCTGTAAATTCAGTGACTTTTTCTTTCTAGCAGCATATGTGATGGTAAAAGTTCTGACCGAGGCCTTGAAAGCATCCCAATTGTTATGTACAGAAGTGTCACTTGATTTGTTGAAGTGAAAACATTCTTGTATAAAGGAAGTACTCTTTAAAATGTAAGTTTCATTGGATAATAGAGAGTTATTAAATCTCCATCTGGCCTGTTTGGAAGTGGTAAGGGAACAATCAAGATAAACGGAAACAAGGGTGTGGTCAGAAATAAAAATGGAGCCAATCTCAGAAGATTGAAGCGAGGGGAAGTAAAGGTTTTGTAATTAAAACATAGTCGATACGTGACATAGTGTGATGAACATTAGAAGAAAAAGTAAATTCCTAATCATCAGGATTACTAGTCCTCCAATCATCGTAGAGTGGACGAGAGGCAAAAGCAGATTAAAACGCTTCATGAAATTTATCTGGTTTAAATTTACATTCAGATTTCCTGCCAGAGAAGGGGTCAAGCCATTTATTGAAATCTCCAGCAACAATAATATTCGGGTTAGTAATTGAAGATAATTTTAGTTTAATATTGTGCCAAAAATCCGGATCAGATTTAACCGGCCCATATATGTTAAAAAAGGTAACAAGTTTATTATAGACCGTGGTGTGAAGTATTACCCATCATCCACTCGTATCATTTTCATTTGATACGATTTGTAAATTAAAAGTTTTATGACAAAGGATGGCAACACCACCTTTACGATCAACAGCTGGAGAAAAAACAACCTGGCCCACCCACTGACGCTTGAGTTTGAGAGATTCAACATCATTACAATGAATTTCCTGCAAAAAAGCAATTTGAGAATTAAGTTTTGATAGATGAGAAAGTACCTTTTGACTTTTAGCAGGATGACACAAACCACGAACATTCCATAATACAACATTAAACAGGACCATGGGAATGATCACAATGGTGACGAACTGCAAAAAACAACAGTGAATACAGAAGACGTTGGTCATAAAATTCAGGCAACAGGATAAAATTAATAAGAACATGCAGAGGCACATCAAATAAATACTCATATAAATATAAGAAGGAGAAAGAGCAACTAGGCAAGGACACGGAGAATGAAAGAGAGGATACCAAACTGGAAGATAAGAGAAAAAGAGTAGAAAAAGAAGAAGGAAAAAGGGACAGATCAAGGACAGAAATCCAGATCTGCAATATGAAGAGAAAGAAACAAGAACTGGGCATTTTGTTGCACTCAGGGACAAAAGCGTCAACGGAAAGAGATGGAGATGAAGAGGATGTGAAAGATATAAATAAAAAATGACAATAAACGATCTAGAGAGAATGAAATAGTACAAGAGAAACTATCTATACAGCATAAGTCATCATAAATAGATGAAGAATAACAAAGAACAAAACAAAGAAGTAATAATTAAATGTGAAGCATTAACATTCTAATAATATAAGAGCATAGATAACTTTAAAAGCACTGAACATTTGTGTCCATGGGTATTCTAGTGATAGAATGCAAAAACTGTTTTAGCTGAAGAGGATCTTCAAATGAACGGAACACCTTCTTGGGTAATTTTGCAAAGACAAGGATGCCATAACGGATGTTCATAGATCTCATTTGTCGTCGGAGGGCTAGGAATTCCTTATGTCTAGCATTGGTAGCATTAGAAAGATCTTGTGAGAAGGAAATGTGATGGCCCAACCAAACACGGTAGCATTTCTCCATGGCAACTTTTAGAACATGCATCAGGTCGGTAAATTCAAGAAAAAGCATAATAATGCCACATGGTTTGTTGGAATGAGGTTGAGGTTGACCCAGAAGATGAGCTTGTTGAATATTGAGGGGTGTTGAAGAATGAAGAATGAGAAGATAAGCCAAAAATGTCTTTAAAAAAGACAGAAGATCCGGACCCTCGACATTTTCAGGTAGACATACAGCCGGAGATTGTTCCTTCTGTTACGATTTTCCAAGTCCTCAGTGTGGACAACAGTTTTTGCATTCTATCACTAGAATACACATGGACACAAATGTTCAGTGCTTAAGTTTATGGATTTCTTGTTCCAGCAAAGGTATTTTAGTAGCCGCATCTTGAAGATTACTTTTGGACATTTTACCTTCAATATTGATCCATCGGTCTTCAATCAGTTGTACTTTTTCGTTGGTAGTGTTGATGAACGGTTTTAGAGCATGTAGCTCATCCAAGATTGAATCCAAGACTGGATTAGAAGATGACTGGACTGGAGTTGGGGGATCGTTTTTGGCTCTTTTCGGCTTGGCGCCAGATGAAGATGTCTTTGTGAGAGAGATGGATTCATTGGCCATCTTGACTAAATAAATTGACAACGAAGATGATTTTTAAAAGTAGAGATCCTTCCCATAAATAAGTTGCTTAATATTGTAGGATATAACAAGGGTATGTAGATGCTTCACATACAGTATTGATGAAGGTCGCAGCCAAAATCAGAAGATAGAGATTGTAGAGTACAGCAAGTTTACAGTCAGTAAATAACCATCCACGACCTCCCAGATTCAGTCCACTTGTGAGCAAATACATGGTCAGTCAGCCTCAAAAAAGACGTGAAGTGAAGACAATATGCGGATAAGAATGACAACACCAAACTTAAAGAATTAATGCAGCATTAGATACATGTTGAGCCAAGGAAGGATAGGTTGATGTCACTCCTTGTTTCTTCACAATTTGACTGTTGTAACAATGACTCTTGCATGAGAATCCTCACACTCAAAGCTGACTGTTGAGTCACACAGTCACAATGAAGAAGAGCAGGTTCCATTAACACTGAAGGCAACTGACTTCGAAGTAAGGGAGGTGCCCGTAAACAGCCCCATAAATGAGCAGACCATATGGCAGAATTGAGGTAAAGGCATGAAAAATGCACGTGCTGAACTTGCTTCCAAAATTCTTGCTTATTATAACTTATCTCCCATCCTCAAGAAATGTCAAATGGCAATAAACAATATGCCAAGTAAGGCATTATGTCAAAAATGGCCATGTTTGGAGCAGAGTCCTGCCTCAGAGGATAAGTGGGTAATTTTCCTCAAGAGACACGGGCGCGCCACGTAAACAAGATGGCAGTAACCTACGTCAGGAGAACAAAGTCGCAGAAAACACTGCTGAGGCAATAGATGAGGAGTCACCCACCGCAACAGACGAAAGCCGCCATATAGCGGAGGGTATATTCCGCCTAGTGGAGGCAAGACAGGGTCTCGCAGCGGTCAAAATCCTCCCCTCTTGTTCCGTGAGGTAGTGGAGCTCAGCTCTGAGCCGCCAACTTGTCCGGCGCGGTAGCTACGCCCCCAATTGATATTTAACATTATTAGCAATATTTTTACTAATCTATTTTTAGGTTTAATATACTTTGGCATTTTTTGGTGTACTATACAAAAGGGAGCTATTCACCCCCTGGTGGAGACCTGCATCTATGTGTGAAAAGTTACAAGTAGTAGCTTTACACTCGTAGATTAGGCTCCATTCCCTGAATTGAGAAAGTGAGGACATGCAAATCTACACTTTTGGATAGCTTTACACCCATAAATGTTAATAAAATTAGTAAAGTTATTCAAAACTGTAAGAGTAAACGTACATGTGTGGATATACTCATGTGTACTTTTATCTTTGTGAATAGTTCCCTACTACTGCATGTTTTTTTATTTCTTCTGCATGCAAGCAAAGCATTTCTTTATACAAAGTGCTGGATATTTCACAATCAAATGTCAAAGGCCATCTAACCAAAAGAATGGTAGAAAAGTAATCAGTGAATCCTTATTATTAAGTAATTGTCTGCAAAGGCACTGGCCCAGTGTGGCTAGCAGTTATGAACTTTTACAACAATGCTGCAATTTGTGACATAATAACAAATTTGCAAAAACTGGATAAAGACCTGGAACGTCTTGACAAAAGTAGTAGCAAGAACCTGTTCATTTTATGACGAGGTAATTTTAATCCCTGACTAAGTAGCTTGCCCCCCGAAAAAATATGTGACAGCATCATTGATTATATCCTATTATCTAATAAATGCACTGCTCATGCTTTTAATTTTAATACTCAATCTATTTCATTAAGCAACCTTTTCCCACAGTTTGTTCAAATTTCACTCTTGTTACTATCCAAACAGCAGGGCAGTCACATTTCCACCCAGACAGGTGAACTCGAGCTAACAACTCTCAATGGCTATTCTCTGCGGTGGCAACAGATGATCCCTGAGGGGTTTTTAAAAAAGCTAATCTGTAGTAAAGGGGAAGCCTTTGAGATCTGCCTAGATGAACCCTCACATCCAAAAGATATTAATAATGCCTTTGGCAATTAAGCAGGGGGTGCAGGAGAGTCTCCTTGCTATTAGGAAACAGAAACAGGAGAGAAAAGGTTGGTTTCACTCATCTTGCACTATGGCTCATAAGAGGCTAAAGGATGTATAACATAAACTCCCAAGATGTAGACTCTAGTTTCAGTCCTGTAGATTAGCCTATAAACAGGTGGTGAAACAAAGGAAACCAAGCCTAAGAGAAGAAGCATGGGAAGCCTTACATGAAGCAAGTAATAACAATAATAACAACGCGTTCTGGAGGGTAGTTAATTTTGTAACCTTGACAGCAGATAATGGCCCTGGGATCATGGTCATGATATCGGATGATGATTGGATAAAGCATTTTTCCTGTATTTATTCCCTCCCCATCCCTATATCAGAACATAATCAGCCGCACACACACAATGACACCTTAGTTCCAAGTCAAACTTTCCCAATTGTTCTGTTCAGTTTGGAGGAAGTTAAAAGAGCAATAATTGGTAGCAAAGGCAGAAAAGCACCCGTCCCTGACGCTATCCCAGTGGACCTGTATAAGGCTAATACTGCTTTATGGGGGCCCCTATTAACTGTTGTATTAAGGGCCTGCTGAAAAATATGCTTTCTTCCCATGTGGCGGGAATCGATAATTGTACCAATTTACAAAAAGGGAGAATGACATAATCCCACCTGTAACAGGTCGATCTCCCTGCTTGACTCTTTAGTGAAGATAGCGGGCCGTATCATTCTGAACAGGCTACAAGGGTTTGCAGAAACAAAGGATAGTGTGTCAGACCTTCAGTACGGATTCAGCACTGGGATTGGAACAATAGAACAGGGCCTCACCCTAAGCAAGCTAACAGCAAAATATACCAAGATCAAGGAAGGGAACTTATTCCTGGCATTTGTAGACCTGTCCTTAGCCTTTGATTGTGTCATTCACTCTAAGCTACAGATGATTATGTCCGACTTGGGGGTGGAGACACCGATCATTAACTTCCTGAGAGACCTATAAACAGGATCTAAAGCCACTGTTATATATGGCATCAGGGGAGAATGTACACAGCCCTTCAGCGTGGAGAGAGGGGTAAGACAGGGTTGCTTCCAAACACCTTTTTGTACTATCCCGTAGCAACCTTGAAAGTTCTTTGAATGTACACTGGCTGTTTGTACAAGAACTCTATGGTATCAGTTGCTCGTTAGACTCCTTATGGATGGGACATTTTGTATTTCCTGAACCCCTTCAATAAAGAAGCTTTCCGTCAATCTCATTTGGTCCATGCAATGGCATGGTGGAGAGATTCAACAGGGTGCTAAAGGAATCTATCCCAATTGCAAAGTCTCAGTGCAAGGACTGAAAAACTGAGATTGTGGAGAGAGTAAAGGTATACCGGTTGACTCCTCGCTCGAACACAGGAAAAATATCCTTTGTATTATTTAGAGGCAGAAGGCCGAACACACTTATGCTTCAGCCTTGGATGAGAGGTGAAGAAATGTTTGCAGATTTCACCGGGGCAGAAGGCTGGTTGGCTACACAAAATGTAAAGATTATCAAAAGGAAGATGAATTTTGATGTAAGACAACTTACGAAAACTAACGGACAGGTGGAAGACAGAGTGAGAGTGAGATACCCACAGAAAGCAGGTGTCTTCAGGTATTCACCACCTTTCAAGGTAAAAAAATTGTTCCAGAATGCTGTCAAATTAGATGATAATCTTATCTGGAATCTTGGTAGGATTGTGGTGATTCGTCCAGGGATACAAACCAAGTGCGAATCACTTGTGGGAACCACTGTTTCACACAAGAGTGACTCACTTGCGGAATGCTCTGTTTAACAGTCTCCTTTGCGTAAAAGCACATGCATATATAAAATCCCTAAACCCTTGCACGATTATGTCATGAACTAAAGTGATCCTCAGTTTTTGTGTTTGTTTTTGCTCCCCTTTCTAACTCTGATATAAAGTTTTCTTGTGTATTATCTTATTTCTGCCTGGGAGAATTTTGTTCTGTTGTAGGGTTGTAGTCCACTTTCCCGGGACATTCAAATTTAAATGTTTGGTGGGGGGAAATAAGTGTAGTATTCCATAGCAACCTTGAAAGTTCTTAGAATGTGCACTGGCTGTTTGTACATTGTATGTTCGAAGTATTCCACCACAGTGGTCCTGAGTTAATCTCTAAAAACTTGGGCACCCGCATGAACCCTCCAAGTGAAGGCCCCCAAGGGCTGTCTGGCAAGGCCATCTCGAGGAGACCCGGGGCAAGGTCAGACAGCATCCTCTGCAGATGGCAGACCCGAGTGGTCCAGGTGTCCACATCCCGGATGTCAGCCAATAATCAACCCCTGGCCCCCGCACCAGCCAGGAAGACCGCCTCCGCTACGACGCCAACACCCTCATCGCTCTCAACCCAGGAAGAACCCACACCTGCTGCAAGGCCGCCCAGAGGCGCACCCACGGCCCCTTCACCTGCCGGAACTGCAACTTCTCCTGTTCTCGAAAGCGCCAAGACACCTACTACGATGGAACCCAACCAGCTTAGTTGCATCCTGCTCAACACCCGCTCCGCACACAAACACGCCGTCGAACTCTGGGACCTACTCGACACCACATCACTGGACGTCGCCTTTCTGACCGAAACTTGATGAACGAAACCTCGTCACCAGACATCGCCATAGCCATCCCAGTCGAGTACAAGATCACCCGCAGAGACCGCACCAACAGGGCCGGAGGAGGAATCGCCATCGTCCACAAAAACACCATCAAGGTCTCAACTAACACCAACGACGCCCTCAGCACCGCCGAACACATGCACTTCCAGATCCACACGGACCCCAAGACCACCCTAAGAGGCACCCTCGTCTACAGACCAGCAGGACCCCGGCCTCAATTCTGCGACTCCATCGCCGATCTCATCAGCACGCACGTGCTGACCTCCACCGACTACATCCTCCTCGGAGACCTGAACTATCACCTGGAGAACAACAACGACAGCAACTCCTCCACCCTGATCGACAATCTCGCCAACCTCGGACTGAAACAGCTCGTCATGACGCCGACCCACATCGCCGGCCACATGCTAGATGCCATCTTCTCCTCAAGCCCCCACGTCACCTTCAGGCAAGCCGCCGAACTCACCTGGACAGACCACCACTGCATCCACTTCTCCTTCCGGAAACCCATCACACACCACCGCACTCTACAGACCCCCCGCCGCTGCTGGGGCAAAGTCTCCCAAGAACAACTACAGACAAGCCTCGCAGTCGACCCTCCGACGAACACCAACAACCCCGATAAAGGAGCACTCACCCTCAAATGCTGGATGAACGACTGCGCCAACACCGTCGCCCCGCTGAAAAACCCCATCAGCAGAGACACCAGCAGAAGAGTCAGCTGGTTCACCGCGGAACTCTTTGACTCAAAACGCACCTGCTGGAAACTGGAAAATATATGGCACAGCGACAAGACGCCGGACAGCCTTGCTGCCCACAAAGACGCCATCCGCAACCACCACCACCTCATCAGGACCGCCAAAAGGACCTCCTTCACAGACCGCCTTAACAACAACGCACACAACAGCAAGGAGCTCTTCAACATCGTGAAGGAACTCTCCAACCCTAGCTCCAACGCCAACGACATCCCACTCTCGCAAGCCCTGTGCGACTCCCTCGCCACCTTCTTCCACCTGAAAATCACCGACATCCATGACAGCTTCAGACACCGGACGGCCCCTGCCGACCACACCGCACCCCACCGTCCACGACACCCTGACAACCTGGGCCAACGTGAGCATCGAGGACACAATCACGACCATGGGAACAATCCACTCCGGATCCCCATCCGACCCTCTCCCGCACCACATCTTCAACAAAGCCAGCAACTCCATCGCACCCCACCTGCACAAAATCATCAACCTCTCCTTCGAGACTGCCACCTTCCCTGAGAACTGGAAGCACGCAGAGATCAACGCCCTACTGAAGAAACCCAAGGCAGATCCGAGAGACCTCAAGAACTTCTGGCCCATCTCCCTGCTTCCGTTCCCAGCAAAGGTCATCGAGAAGATAGTAAACACCCAGCTCACCCGTCACATCGAAGACAACAATATCCTGGACCCGTCCCAATCAGGATTCCGCAGCAACCACAGCACCGAGGCCGCCCTCATCGCCGCCACAGACGACATCAGGATCCTGCTAGACAACGGCGAGACGGCAGCCCTCATCCTCCTGGACCTCTCCGCCGCCTTCGACACCGTCTGCCACCGCACACTACGCACACGCCTCCACGACACCGGGATCCAAGAGAAGGCCCTGAACTGGACCTCCTCCTTCCTCTCCGGCAGAACTCAGAGAGTCCGCCTCCCCCCGTTCCGATCCGATACCTCCAAGATCATATGCGGCGTCCCTCAAGGATCTTCCCTCAGCCCGACGCTGTTCAACGTCTACATGGCTCCACTAGCACGCATCGCCGGACAACATGACCTCAACATAATCTCCTACGCCGATGACACTCAGCTGATCCTCTCCCTCACCAAGGACCCCCTCACTGCCAAATCCAACCTCCACCAGGGAATGAAGGCAGTCGCAGACTGGATGGAGGACAGCCGCCTCAAACTGAACACAGACAAGACGGAAATCCTCATCCTCGGGTCCACCCCCTCCGCTTGGGACGACTCTTGGTGGCCCACATCACTGGGGTCCCCCCCAGCCCCCAACGACCACGCACACAACCTGGGAGTCATCCTCAACTCGAAACTCTCCATGGCCAAACAAGTCAACGCAGTCTCCTCCACCTGCTTCAACACCCTCCGCTTCCTCCGCAAGATCTACAGATGGATCCCGACAAACACAAGGAAAACAGTCACCCAGGCCCTAGTCAGCAGCAAGCTCGACTACGGAAACGCCCTCTATGCCGAGCCTCGTCCAAGCTCATCAACAGACTACAAAGAATCCAGAATGCCTCTGCACTCCTGATCCTCGACGTCCCGCGTCGCGACCACATCACCCCCCACCTGAGGAACCTGCACTGGCTCCCAGTCGACAAAAGAATCTCCTTCAAGCTCCTGATCCACGCACACAAGGCACTCCACAAAACCGGCCCTGCCTATCTCAACAGTCGACTCTCCTTCTATGTACCCAACAGGAAACTCCGCTCCGCTGACCAAGCCCTGGCCACGGTCCCACGCATCCGGAGAACTACTTCCGGAGGCAGATCCTTCTCCCACCGCGCCGCCAAGACCTGGAACTCCCTCCCCCTCTACCTGCGACAAACCGAAGACCTGCTGACCTTCAGGAGACAACTCAAGACCTGGTTCTTCGACCAATAGCAGCAGTCCCCCCTCCCCCAGCACCTTGAAACCCTCACGGGTATGTAGTGCGCTTTAAAAATTATTGATTGATTGATGAAGCATGTGCTACCACTATGAACATTCCCTCATTATCCTCCAGGTGTCTAGAGCACCACAAATCAGTTAAATCAAAATCTTCCAAGAGCATGCACAGCTTGGAAGCCGCCATCTGGTGTGGGTGCCTAGAATTGCCAGATCTGTCCACTGCAGGATCTAGTACCACATTAAAATCTCCTCCTCACAAAATCGCAACAGGACCTAGTGTGCCAACCAACCACCACACCTATGCAAATAACTGAGGGTTGTCCACATTACAACCGTAAACAGCGACAAGCCTAATAGGGTGTCTATGCAGGACCCTAGACACTAGCACATAGTGACACATATTATAGATGCCACGATACTCCCCTCCGGATAAGCACAGCCACCCCACGCACATAATTCGAATAGTGTACCACATGCTGTTCTCCCACCCATCCCGAGAGCAGCCTCACAAGCGCGCCCCTCATGAAGTGCAGCTCCTGCAGAAAGCATTATCCACTGAGTGTCTCTGTAAGACTGCAAAAGCATGCCTCACTTCGTGCCTATTGTTAAGCCCCCAGACATTCCAGGTCAGTCCCTTAATCAACTGCATTGATCGTTAGGATAGTATGTTAGGGACACAATATCACAAGCATCAGCCACCAAGCCAAGTGAGCTAAAACCATTTTAAACACACCTTCGCACTACCACCCACTTTTGCCCTCCAATCGGGCCAAACTACAATAGTCCACCATAGTACAATCCCAAGTTAACAAAGAAAACTGGGACTAATACCTCGGGGGCGAACTAGGAGACCAGCATTCTCCCAGCCATATCATAGCCGGGTACCCAGAGGCAAAATTGTCTTAGGGGACCAGGCAGGCACAGGAGTCCACCAGTGTCTGCTAAAGTCAAACCCCACCACCCCTTGCGCCTCCCCAGGAATGAAACAATTAACATAAGCAGTCACCAGCCCCAAGCTTCTCTCTCTTAATAGAGTCTTCAGGACAAAGAATGACACCATCCCCATAATTGTGATCACTCCTGGAGCCTTCAAGTCTTCAAGGCAGGCTTCTAGGCACTATGTCTCTCTCCAACGCAAGCTTTGTCAGGGTCCAATACATTGTGTTCACCTGGACCCGCCTGAGTTGAGATTCTTTCTGCTTTGTGTGTCCATGTAGCATACAAAAAGGAAGTCACCCTGCTGACTTACTGAGAGCAGTTCTAGTCCTTGGGTGCCGGGCAGAATTAGGGAGCCACAAGCCTTCTTTCTTCATGCAGTACCCTTAATTTCTTCAGGTGTACACTTCCCAGTTCAAAGCATGTTCTGAGGAGGTGATGGTGAGGTGCCAGTCTTATCCTGCGTATTAGCTAGGGATTGGAGAATTTTCCCTACCCAATCTTATGCCCACCACCGTTTTGCAGCACTTCCCCTTTGCTTTACTGTACAGATTCCTGTAAAAAACATTCATTTCAAGATGGCTGAGTTCTTCCTCTGCCTAGAAACGACCAAGGTGCCCACTTGGCCACTCATCTATTTATATAAACTCTCCTCCCCACTGCATTGTTCTCCCTTCTTCTGGGGCTGGAGCCAAAGAAACTTGCAGAGCTCTGTGAATGAATGGCTCAGCTGGGAATTATATTTTCAGCACTATTGAGAATCAACAAGCCAAAAGAAGTGCTGTGGCTGTTCTATATTCTACAAGCTATTATGTACCCCTACCTAGTGATTAATTCTTGTTATATGACCAGCTGTTGTCAACACCCCTATCCAGGGCCGGACTGGGAACCCAAAGCAGCCTTGGTAATTTTCTCAGGCCAGGTCCTGGGGAAGCATTGCCTGGTCCCGGGAGGCTGGAGAGGTTTGCTTGCTGCTTTTGTTACTGGGGGCCGATATTGCAGCACTGCTGCAAAACTATCCCACAGTAGCAAAACCATCACCCACCGCTGCAAAACTGACCCTCACCCTTCTTGCCTCTGGGGAAATGCCTAAGTCGACCCTGCGCCTACCTTCCTTGGCACTGAGGCCAAACCATTGCCCTCTGCACAGCAAGGTTGAAAACTCTAGTTGGAATTGTGCTTTGGCCTCTGGAGGTTTGATGTTTGTTGGAATTGGTTTTAAGTCCATTCTAGGGCAGCTAGATCAAAGTATAAAACTCTGATTCCAGCATTATATTTGAGTTTTTAAACTATGGGGAAGGTAGCTTTGAAAAATCTCTCTAGTATTCTCCTAGTGAAGATGTAAAATAAATATTCTTTCACACCTAGGCCTGTAATACGGAAAACGTAGGGGAAGCTACACAGTGGAAACTACAATTCTGCATTCAGTCATTACAAGGGCACACTTTTTCAAAAATGTAGTGTTCTACTCTTTATATATTAGGCACCCTACCCCGTGGGCTTCCAAGACATTTTTTTAGGGATGACTACAACAATAAGAATACTGTTATGTTATGTTATTTATTCTTTTATATAGCGCAACGGTTACTCAAAAAG
This sequence comes from Triturus cristatus, assembly GCF_964204655.1. Classification (NCBI taxonomy): domain Eukaryota; kingdom Metazoa; phylum Chordata; class Amphibia; order Caudata; family Salamandridae; genus Triturus; species Triturus cristatus. The sequence goes on along the minus strand of NC_140589.1, from coordinate 1,745,388,035 downwards.
AGTGTCCCGGCGCTTTTAGGTAAGGGAGACAGATTTCAGAATAACACAACGCGACTAAAAACAAGATAAAAGATAAACAAAAACAAGCAACTGGGAGACCTATTGAGAAAACAGCCAGGTTTTGAGACCTCTTCTAAAATCAAGGAGAGTGCACGCCCCCCTCAAAGGGAGCGGTAGTGCGTTCCACATCTGTGGGGCCAACAGACTGAAAGAGCGGCCCCCCAGGCGAGCCCTCTTCACACGCGGAACAGCCGCCAAGAGAAGAGATTCTGACCTCAACGCGAGAGTCGGATGGTAAAAGGTCAGTCTCTTTTGAAGATGTTTAGCTCCCACCGCATGGAGCGCCTTGTAGGCCAATTGCCATGGCAGTTTTCCCTGACATATGTTACTGCAGTACCTTTAACCTGCAGCCTGGCCAGAGCACAGTGTTGCTTCTGGCAGCCATATATTTTGGCATACATTTTGGTGGTATAAGAATAAACTGCAGTCAGGGGGGCGTGGCTTGGCAGCCAACAATGGCGGACGCGTGAGCTCTGCATCGACCGGCCAATTATCCGGTGGAAAACACTGTTTCCTGCAATCGGCCACGATTATTAGCGTGACCGGAGGGTTCCTGGCGTCCCGCTGCTTCTGGAGAGATTTTCCGGCTCCTGCAGAACCGGGCCTTGGTGGTGTACTCAGGACCTGCGCAGCTGCGAGATTGGGCAAAAGAAGAAAGCATGTAGCCGACCCGGGGGCCGGGCCGAGGCTGGGCCGCGGTGTCCGCGGGACCTACACCAGTGAGGAGACGTGCCGTACCAAGTCGGAGAGGTACAGCATGGAAGCAGATCATGTGGCGCATAATGCACATCGGCGAAGACCGGGTGAGACCAGAGGCGGCGTGGGCGGTCGACAGAGCCGCGTTTGGAGCTGCGAGCGGCTTCTGCCCCCTGGGGACAGATCACCCACTAGCGGCCTGGCGGACCTGTGTGACAGCCCGCTTGGAGAACAGTGTGGGCCTCCCTCGGCGTCCTGCTACAGCATAGACGCTTGCACCCTTCCACCCTCTGCATCCCTCTGTTCCACGGTTAGTGGACGGTGGGGGTTGCGCGAGGCACGATGGGCCTGGTCCGGGCCTTTCTCCCCCTGGATTGGAGCTGATTTGCTGCATTGGAGGCAGATCGTGGGCTGCCGAGAGGCCGGTGTGCCCTGGCGCCAAGAAATGTGTGCAAACATGTGGCTGGACTCGGACTGAGATACGTGGGCCCAGTGATATCGGCGGCCTCTGGCCAAGACCCCTATTGATGTAAGTTGCCCAGCTGTGGGAAGCCGGTCTCTTGCTGAGCTGAGTTGAGCCAGGGTGTGCTCTGGGGGGCCGGAGCTGATGTCTTGGGCCTACTGCGTAGCCCCCCTCCGAGCTTGTGTGGTTAGTGCATCTGGGGACCATCAGAGGATACCTGCGAACCCTCAGACGATGTCGAGGGGATAATTGCTGTGTAGTGTGTGCCTGGTTCACGGAGCTGGGGGACCTCCGGAGATGCCGCAGATCGTGAAGGGGGGGCACCACTTCTCACCCTCTCTTGCTTTCCCCCCTCCTTGCTGGAGAGTGGCGATTTGAGCCGTGGCCCACACGCAGGAGAGGGTCAACTACCGAGAAGTGAGATTAACGCGTGGTCACAATACTGCACCCTACTGATGCCTGGGGCTGCCTGTCCAGAGACCCTGCCTACTGTCCCTGAAGTGACTGGCTCTGTGGTGACTGGGTTGAGAAGCACTTTGGGCTGCGTTAGGGCGTCGACTGCCTTGTGGGGGAGACATGGGTAAACCCAGAGCGAAACTACTGGAGTCTTCCCCGGAGCAGGGGGAGGACCATAGGGGCCAACTCAGAGCTCCCGGAGTGCAGGGACCTGAAGACCCCATACAACAGCAGCTGGCAAAGATCCTGGAGGCAATCTCGGACACAAAGGAGACACTGCACCACGATATCAGTACAGTGTCCGTGGGACTGGACCTCCTACGTGCTGAACACCAGAAGCTCAGTGACCGAGTGAAAGTGGTGGAGTACTCCCTTGAGAAACTGTCCCTGGCACACCAGGCGATGCTTAAGCAAGTGACAGACCTAACCGACAGGGTTAGACTGTTGGAGCGCAGAGCTGAGGACTGTGAGGGGGGTAACCAGAGGAATAACATTCGTATCCTGGGTCTCCCGGAGGCAATTAAAAATGGAGATATGACGTCCTACCTGGAGCCCTGGTTACGCATAGTTGTGGCTCCGGAGGGGCTAACGCAATTCTATACTCTGGCGAGAGCACATAGGGTACCAGCGAGGCTGCCGGCGCCAGGCCGGCCAAATTACTACATTACAGGGACAGGGACATCTTGCTTCAGAGAGCTTGCTCCGATGGTCCGTTTGAGGTGAACAACATTAGGGTCTCAATATTCCCAGATTATACCCTTGAGATGCAACAGAACCGTGCCTCCTTCTTGGAGGTCAAGAAAGTGTTGAGGGTGGAGGGTCTCCGGTAGTCCCTTATCTTCCCTGCCCGGCTACGTATTATTGAGGATGCCAAGACACACTTTTGTGACACTGCCTCTGCGGCTTGGGATTGGTTGGAGGAGTATAAGACTGGGGCCCCCCGGAGGGTGCAGGAGCAGGCGCCGCCTCGCCAGGCCCGGTGAACTAGAAAACGGTCCAGGAGAAGACTGCAGAGGAGCGCCCCAAAGAAGTCGAGCCCCTCACAAACAGAGCGTGAATGAGTGGTGGCACTGCAGGTGGTGGCAGAGATGATGCAGGACGACAAGCAACAGTCAGAGTTGGGCTCATGTTCGCTGAGGGGCACGGGGGGCTCAGACTCAGACTCCTCCAATGAGGTGTAAACTTGCCAAAGACCACCCCGAAGTCAGCGGATGAGATCATAAAGAGGGGGCTGCCAGGTGGAGTGGCCTTCCTTGTGGAGTTTGGGCTCCTGGAGGTAGTTGGGCCGCACAGGAACAAGGTAACATGGTCCAGGTTTGATTAATGGGAAGGTCCGTGCTTGGCACGATCCCCCAAAGCAAAAGACACACAATTGATGGACGGAATGCAGAACAAATCAAATCATTCACCCCCAGTGAAGAGATCTGGGTTAAATCCATCATTTTTTTGCTCACCATGCCACCCCAGTTCAGACCTGGCCGTATGCAAATCACTCTTGATCCTGTGCCTCATGGAACAGTCCAGCCCGAACCGCCAAGCCAGGTCCTCCCTGGATCGGAAACAAGCATTCTAGGACCGGTTTCGGGGTTTCACCCCTCATCAACCAGAATAGCTTGATTCCAGTGGCACAGTGAGCCCAGGACCCATGTCTGGGCATACCTGGTGCACTTAGGACAAGAAAGCAAAAGACACACAATTGATGGACAGAATGCAGAACAAATCAAAACATTCACCCCCAGTCAAGAGATCTGGGTTAAATCCATCATTCTTTTGCTCACCATGCCACTGGAGTCGAGCTATCCTGGCTGATGAGGGCTAAAAACCTGAAACCGGTCCTAGTATGCTTGTTTCCAGTCCAGGGAGGGCCTGGGCTGGCAGTTCGGGCTGGACTGTTCCCATTGGGGTGCAGGGTCAAAACAGATTTGCATATGGCTGGGTCCAAACTGGAATGGCATGGTGAGCAAAAAAACGATGGATTTAGGCCCAGATCTCTGTACTGGGGTGAATGTATGACATTGTTCTGCATTCTGTCCATCAATAGTTCTTTTTGCATTTGGCATGATCCCCCGGCATATCCTCCATGAACTTGAGACTTTTGCCTAAGTCACGACCCCCCTGTAGGACCATACCATAGGTGGTTTGGACCTCGATTGACTATACATTATACAAAGGGTTTAGGTGGCCGTTGCCATACTGCTCTGGGGAGTGGGGAGTTGGTCCATGTTGGCATCCGTTATTCCTTTTTGTCCTTTAATTGCTTTGTTTTTTTTTTTTTTTTTGCGAAATACCTATCTTGTCTATGGCCTTGGTACTGTATTGTATACTTGGCCTGGGGGAGGTTGGTGGAGGGGCCGGGGGCCTGGGGGAAAGGGACACTTAACTAACAACACCTACACAACACCAGATGTTGAAATTCCTTATGTGGAATATTAAGAGGCTGGGATCCATGTCTAAGCACCATAGCATTCATAATTATCTTAAAAGGCGGGGTGCAGGTAGCTCTCCTGCAGGAAACTCATCTGCTTCAAAAGGAGGTGGAGAGGTGCGTAGACGGTGGAGTGGGTAGGTGTATGCCACGTCTTTCTCAGCATATGCCCGAGGGGCATTGATTTGGATTTGAGCAGGGGTACCTTTTGAATTAATACAGTCTGTTATAGATAAAGAGGGCAGGTATGTCTTCCTCTCGGAGAGGCTGTATGGGCGGGAAGTTACTTTGGGCTGTGTGTATGACCCCAATCAGGACGATTGGCCTATATGGCTGACATCTTGAGTTGACTCGTATAGCAGACATGATGGTAGGCCCAGTACTCATAGGTGGGGACTTTAATGGAGTGATAGATGTGGAACTGGACCGATCGCATCCCCCTCTGCCCGGAGCCCAGACCCGCCTAGTGGTAGCTGGACTGCACGATTGGATGTCCCATTGGGGGGTTGAACGATGTCTGGAGGATACAACACAGGGACAAGCTTGAATACTCCTTTTACTCTCCCATGCACTAGCTCCACACTCAATTAGATGTCTTTTGGTGCTCCCGCACTCTTAGCGCCTCCATCACACATACAGAATATTTGGGGTGCACCTTGCGTGATCATAGCCCATTGTTATTGACTTTCCGGCCGTATAGGGATAGACCCCCAATACCAAAATGGCACCTCACTCCGATGTCCCTAGAAGATGCTTCCTTTGCTGATGCTCTGCAATCCCTGGTATGCGACTACCTTGTTGATAATGAGAGTTCTGCCTCATCTGATTTGGTAGAATGGGAAGCGTTTAAGGTGGTGGTGCAAGGCCATTGCATGGGGCAAACTGTGGGAGAGAGTGGGGAATTACACTGCGAGTTGCTGGATAAGGAGGGGGAAATACGGAAGTTGGATAATCTCCAGGGACGAGACACGCAAGCCCACGCACGCCTTCTGGACTAAAAGTGAGCAATACGCCGCTACACTGGAACAGCTTAGGTCCCATGATTATAAGTCCTATATGGATGGCGTACAGGGAGAGGAGGGACGGGCTGGTCGTCTCCTGTCCTGGTAGATCCAGCCCAAAATGCATGGATCCCTGATTATGCACGTACAGAAGACTGATGGTGTGACCCTGCATGACCCAAATGATATTAATACTTGGTTTAAAGATTAAGATTATTATAAAGCCCTTTACGCCGCCCCCTCTGGACCTTCTGGTGCAGCTGTTGAGGCTTTTTTGGAGGCACTCAATCTTCGTACATTAGACGAGGAAACGAGCGCGGAATTAGGTGGACCGATGCCCCTAGAAGAGGTACAGGGTGCTATTGCCGCTATGGCTAATAGGAACACTCCCGCCCCAGAAGGTTTGCCAAGGGAATTCTACAAGAAATATGGGAGTGAGTTAGCACCAAGGCTGGTGACACTATAAGCGGAATCTCTTCAAATGGGCTGACTGCCGGACACTACGCGTGATGCGTTGGTGGTCCCGCTCCCCAAAACGCCATCCTTGGATGCTGAGGTGACTTTAAGATACTCAGTAAAGTGCTGGCGTTCTGGCTGCTTCAGCACATGTGGGACCTGGTCCAACCAGACCAAAATGGCTTTATTCCCTCCCGTAACACCTCGTATAACCTCGGTCGGTTGTACTCAGTGCTTTATCACCCAGGAGCACACGCCCTTCAGCGGGCTGCTATTTTATTGATTGACCAGCAAAAGGATTTTGATACTGTAGGGTGGGATTACCTGTTGGCAGTTATGAAACGTCTGGGTATGGGAGATGATTGGGTGGCTTGGGTACGATTGCTATATGCTTTCCCCACAACCAGGTTTAGGACTGGCAAAACCATCTCTTCCCAATATCGTGTAGCACGAGACAACCGTCTGGTCTGCCCCCTGTCGCCACTCCTATTCGCCTTGGCGATAGAGCCTCTGGCTGAGTTGTTTCGACAGGGGGGAGAAGGCATGGGTTAACATTAGGGGGAAGGACGCACATCATCTCTTTATACGCAGATGATCTATTAGTGTATCTCGGCGATGCTGCTCGGGGGCGACATGGCCCTATCGCATTTAGAGACATTTGGGGAACTGTCAGGACTACGAGTTAATAAGCGCAAGACATATCTCTTCCCAGTGGCTGGACCTTTAGTGCGACCACTGGAGGTGCCTACGGACCTTAACAGGGCGTCAAAATACCTGGGTGTCCAGATCTTCAATTCCTTGGAGGACCTGAGAGAAGGGAATTTGGGTAACGCACTACGATCCCTTAGATCTAGTGTCCAGTGTTGGCGAAACCCCTGAGGCACACAACAAAGGTTTCCTACACTACTATATTGCAGACCACGGCACTGCAATGTTGGAGGCATAGCATTAAGAGAATACCTGACAGTCCGAAATACTCCCCAGAGCTGCCTCTGGTGGGACTACCCCATGGCGAGCCGCAACAGGTTATGACTGTGTAGCAGTTGGCTCCTTGGGTGGTGGGGGGGCTTCTAAACCGCAGGGAACTGTTACCAAGAGAAGATTCAGCTTCCCTTCGCAGAATTGGTGGAGGGGTGTGGCTTGCCAGTGGGCCAGTTCCTAATGTATGAGGCGCTGCAGAGGGGATTCGCTAAGCTATGGGGCCGGAATAGAGAGGAGCCGGAGACGCATGCAGTGCTGCATTCATTGATTACCCAGGGCACAGCGAGACACCAAAATAAAAGTTTTATGCGTCCTTGTGCGAGGTCTCAGTGACCCCTTGGTCCGACTATGTGAGAAGTGGGAAAGTAATTTGAGGAGGGACCTCACGGATGCAGAATGGGGCAGGGTCGTGGAATCCACTAAATAATAGCACGGAGCACAGGTTGAAGTAGGTACGTTATGTACGTTATGTGCAGCACATGACGTATTTACCTCCACACAGGATTTTTGTAATTTTGGGGGGAGAGCTGAGGCGCTGCCCGAGATATAATTGGGAAGATGCAGATTTCTTTTGCATGACCTGGGCATGCAGGGTCACACAAAGGCGGTACGCTTCCTTGCACTGCGGAGGTCTGTCTGCTGGGTCTCTATTCTAGGCCACCTAAACGTAAAGCGGAAAATAAGTCCATAGAGCTGGCCCTGGCGTTGGCTAGACGGCGTATAGCAGTCACGTGGAAAGCACTTGTGGGGACCACAGGCATCTGTGTGGCGGAGGAAGGTAACGAAGTGGGCCGGGGCAGAGGAGAGAGCTCTGCATAGGGAGGAGCTGAGAGGCCTGCGACTCCCGTCAGATAGCAGAACAATGGAAGGACATATTACATGCATGGGAATACCCGGGCTCCCCAAGTACCATGGGTGGAGAAAGTGAAACCCCCCTAAGTCCGCATTGAGTGACTGATCAAGATGGGTTCCTCCCCCACCACCCACCCCCCTTCGAGAGAGTTGGGCTTGAGCAACGAGATTAGCTGTGCGAGCGGGTCCCCCCTTCCCCCTCGCCCCTTCGGGCACCGACCGAGACTTATGACGCCCTAAGTATGTATGGTGCTTTACTGGACACTGACAGGCAGCTAGTATCCCAGTTCCTAATTCCCTGTTTCACATGTTTTATGAATATGTGATCCCGGAATGGCAGAGACGCCTCATAGCCAGACATAAACACCATGCATACCTCTGAGAATGTACATTTCTATGGGGCCACGTGGGCAAGGAAGCAGGCATTTTAGACCAAGGTCCTGTAATGATAGAACAGGGTAATTCTAGTCGCTGGTAGGCATGCCTACTGGACCTCCCCCCCCCCCCTTGCTGATATGACTAAGTAACAGAGCGCTTGGCAACCACATTGAGCTCTGTAATATTTCTTCTCCATGATTGATGGATTAATGTATGCTAAAATGTCAATAAAAACATGTTTTTTAAAAAAGAATAAACTGCAGCCCACAAATGACATTTAACTTCCATGCCACAGGTGCACTTACGGTGCCGTTTTTTAGGTGTCGCCTGACCCAGCGCACGCGCTGGTCTGGCGAGACTTATTAAGAGGGCTCCAAAAAGTGCTACCAGGTCAGCCTAGACCTACAATGCATATGCGTGGGCGCGCGCGCCGCGCTTGACCGCGATTACTTTCACTTTCGCGGTCGCACGGCCGCTTGGCATAGCCAATAGGTCTCGCTTTTGGGACCTTATAAGTATTTAGTTATGCAACTGTTGCATGGCTAAACACTTATAAGGTCCCAAAGGCGAGACCTATTGGCTATGCCAATGCTTGTTTGGTCTTACAGGGAGGTTAACAAGCCAAATAGGGTCGTCCAATGCAAAGTACAGTTTTTAGGATGAAAAGCATATGTGAAACACTACTGTTTAGCAGTGGTATAGTGCACAGAGTTCTGCAGCGAGCAAAACAGAAAGGTGAAAATAGGGGGGGGGGGGCATGAGAAAAATAGTGTGCTTTTTCACACAGCTCTACAAGAATATGAACTGAATAACTTTGACTACCACTAAACATAGATGCTGGAAGTAGAGGTGCTGGGGGTGCTATAGAAGGTCCAGAAGGGGAATGAGCAATAAAGATGTGTTTTTACCTTGTATAATTTCCTGTGCATTTAAAGACATAGATCAAATGTCAGGTTATTTCTTCTGACATACTGCTCCTTTTTCTTTTAACATGGAAACTGCCATTTACTTTTCTTCCTCTGACAGCAAATTGAGAGGATTTTGTAAACTGAACTATGTGACAATCGTGTTGGGGCACAGAGAGTGTAAACTGATAGTATGTTATTTTAAACACAACAAAATGTAAATATCTGCAAATTAACTGAACAAATATTTTTTGCAAATAGCAGCTAGGAAAGTACAAATGAAGCACGTTTTTTATAATTCTGAAGTGTGATGGAAATAAAGGTTTTAATAGAATTAAAAGAAATCGAAACACCTTACTTGTTGACATACAAATGATAAATATTCGCCACAAGCCAGTTTGCACACATTTCTGTTTGTGCCCTATATAGTTTTATCAGTACAACTGCCTGTCTGGGCAAATGTAATGGCCTTTTCAATGGAAAATGTGTTTTCTGCAAATGACAGGGCGCTCCCACACCATGGAAATGTATTTGTGACGGGGTGATCCACAATGCACCAGCAGATACATTCAACACACGCGCCACTCTCATGCTGAGTGGGCGTGCCTCATTTTGCTGCACGTGTTCTTTGTGTAATGCTTGGATTTCTATATGACTGTAGTATTGTAAAACAGATAGCAGAACCCTGTATGCCTACAACTAAAGTGGTGGCAGGAATGGAAATGCTTATAACAGCAGAGAGTGTCGTGGGTGAAAAACAGAGGGGGGTTGTGGGGGTCTCCAGGTGGAAACTCCATGGTGGGGACGTCACGGTGCATGACGGGGGCTACCTGCAGCGGGGTCATGACTTGTCTGTACTATCGGGTTCGCTTACTGGGGAAGAAAGGTTCCCAGCAATGTTATCCACCAGGGGGCAATCCTGCACCGGTGTTCTCCAGGCCTGGGCATGATCCGCCGCCCTGAGACCGCGGGGACCTCCCTCCGAAGGGCCATCTCCTCACATTAAGCACACTCTTCATAATTCAGCACGTCAGGGCCGTAAACTAAGACTCAGGTGTCCTTGCAGTCGAGAGCAATCAGGCGACGAACCAGTACTAGAGAGCCTAGTTAAGGATACTAGGAGAGGATGTGGTCCTTCGGCTGCGCTGCCGCCTCTGGTGCAGGAAACCAAGGTTCGAGCCTTGAGGTCGCGTCCACATCCGGTGATTCTGGGCAAATCACTTTATCTCCCCGTGCCTGAATGTGTAATGTAAACACGGTGCTCATGTAAAGCGCTCCAATACCTTAGGGTCGAGTTCCCGCTATATAAATATGCAACAAAAAAAAGCACTCGGGGCGTGATTGCTCTCGCTTTGGGTCTGGAGAATGATCCAGATAGGCTGTAAGAAGTTGTTGGTTGGATATGATGCTCCGTACAGGGCAAATGAATCTAGCAGCCGTTTCCCAGTACATGAGGGCACGGGGCAGGCCCACGCATCCTATGATAGACTCACGTGTACTTACCCAGAACTTCACTTCAGCATGTGGGAAAAGTGTCCTATGTTAGATACGGCCTTTATATTGACGAAATATGTGTGTTTCCTCTTCCTGGATCCGTGTGCCATGTCAGCAATCTGCACACATGCCAGGCCCACAATCAATATGACCTATAACTTGTGACAGATTTGTGGTAGGACGGAAGTCTCTTTTCACTGATTTCAGATGGAAGTGAGGTTTGGGAAAGGAGAGATTTTTTGTGGTGTATTGCACAAAAGCACATCTGATTCTGTAATTAATTGGGATTTTGCAGACATAATGTGACATTGCTATACCTGTAATTCCAGCAGCGTGAGCCTTACTGTGTATATATTCTGTAAACACTTAGCACCGAATCCTTTGGGATGCATATTTACAATGTTGCAAGTGTGTGCGTGTGTCTGTGTGTGAGTATGTTATTTCGACACCACTATGAAAAGATGAACCATAACAAAATATATAGCCCAATCGTAATCTCGCATAATTCCCCTTTTCTTTTGTAATTTTTGACGATGTGAGTGGTTTGGGCAGAAAATGTCTCAAACGAATTGGAAAACTGATGCGTCTTCCAGCCAAGAGCTATTTTTTACTCTAACCAGTCCCCTGACATATCTTGCTGATCTTTTTTCAGTTCTTCAAGTCAGTCTTAATTTAACTTCATTATGTCAAGCAACTGGCTAGCATAGTGCGATACCGGATATGTAATTTGCCACAAATAGGGTAGTAGAAATGCACTCCTTACAGGTTTGTGCACTTTTCTGTGCTTTTTGCACAATGCAATGTAAATGACTGAAACAGTACGAAATATGTGTTTTCATGGACTGTGCTTTTGTGTGTTATTTTCTGTACACCTTATAGACTTACTGGTGCTGTATTCGTTGTGACACCATGTTAGTTTATCTTGTCCAAGGTTTGAACTTTGTTACGTTGGAAACTGCATTGATACACTTAGAGGGTTGGTATCAGCTGTGGCTTAGATCCAGCAAAAGGTAAACAGTACATATTCTAATAAGCAAGTTTTTGTTGGAAATTGGTCCTTTCTGCGGGGTCACTGTTAGACGTGGCATCCTTGGCGTGGTTTCCCCAGACTTTTTGCCTTCTGACCTCATGTTTTGCTGAATTCATTTATGCTTGCTATAGGATTCTTGGCACTTTACCACAGCTAACCAGTGCTAAAGTGCATATGTTCTGTACTGTAACCATGGTAACATTGGCGTATCCACAATTGGCATATTTAATTTACGTGTAAATCCCTAGTAAAGTGCACTGTATGTGCCCAGACCCTGTAAATTCAATGCTGCTAGTGGACCTACAACACTGATTATGCCACTCACCTCAGTAGCCCTTTAAATATTGCTCAGGCCTACCTTTGCAGAGCCTGTGTGTGCAGTTGTAAACTGCCATTTTTACCTGGCAAGTGAACCTACTTGCCAGGCCCAAACCTTCCCTTTTTTTTTTTTACATATGTCACCCCTAAGGCAGGCCCTAATCAGCCCTATTAGCAGGGTGCAGTGTATGTAAAAGGTATGATATGTCCTTTTGAGTTTTACATTCCCTGATAGTGAAAAACAGCTACATTTGTTTTTTCACTACTGGAAGGCCTTTTTTTTCGCTACTGGAAGGCCTATCTCTCCAATAGGTTAACATTGGGATTGCATCAAAAATCATTTAAGTGGAATTTCCAATTGGGAAAAGATAGAGGTTTGGAGTTGGGTACCTCTGGACTCACAATTGAAAATCACAACTTATGATGAAGTCTGGTTTTAAATTGTAACTCTCAAAATGTCACTTTTAGATATTTGGCATTTTCTTACTTTAACCATTCTGTGCCTCAACCTGTCTCTGAATACATGTCTGGGTTGGGCGGCTGTTTTGTGCATTCCTCTAGACAGTCACACAAAGGGAGCTGTGGTGTGACATTCACATCCTGATAGGCCATCACCAGGCTGATTGGCCTTCCTCAGGTAGATTGGGATGGAAGAGCTGATACTTGCACCTGAATAGGGCTGTGCCTGTCCCCACACAAAGACCTGCATACCCCCCTGTTGTGAATCTGAAGCCACAGCAGGAAAAGCTGGGACCTTGTGATCTTCAAAGGCCTCTTTGATGTCTCCCCCACTTCAAAGGCACATTTGCGTATAATTACTGGACCACTGACACCACCAAATCAGAACTTTATTGAAACCAAGGACATTCTGCCTGGAAGGAACACTGCTGTGCTGTAGGGAGACTTCCACTTTGTTACCTGCATTGCTGTGTTGGCCTGCTGCCTGCTGAATACTGTGCTGTAGGAGGGACTGCTACTTTGCTACCTGCTCTGCTGTGTTGGCCTGCTGCCTGCTTCTTTTTGCCTGGGAGTGAAAAAGACGGGACCTGTCCTCTACATCCTTGAACCCAAGTTTATCCAAGGGCTTTCCTCCTGTTTTCTGAAGTCTCAGAGATACAAAAGACAACATGCAACTCTGCTGGTGCCTCTGGACTCTGCCATCTGTGAGTTCTGCCCTTGCCTGAGGTGCCCCCTCCAGTCCAGAGCCTCAGAAGTGGGTTCTGCAGCTTTTTCCTGCAAAAATCTACACAGTGAGCCCTGGGTGGGACTAATGAAGTACCCTCTAACACCAAAGCAGTGTCGATTCGACAACAGCATGGGGCTTGACTGAGAGGTTCGATGGTGACACTGAGCTGATCCAAAGATGCCGTTGCAAGGCTCAGCTTCGTGAAAGGAGCACATATTTACAAGGCCATCAAAAGCCACATAAGGTGGCTTTACGTGGTCTTGTAAATATGCTGGGGCACATTGCGCTACCGGAACGTCAAAAAAATGATGTTCTGGTGCCACAAGGGACCTCATAAATGAGGCCCTAAATCTGCATTTTGTTCTTCTACTTCAGCCATCCAGTAATTGGCATTTAAATAGGATTGATGAGATGTGAACTTGCTTCCAGGAGCAAACAATAAGCTGACCTGAGCGCAGAGATAATCCATCTGAACATGATAGATTATGCAGGGTGGCTGGGAGGACTCTTTTTAACATTAAAGTGTTGAGTTCTGCTTGAATGTTACATCCTACTTGACAGTTCTACTGGGGTCTTCATATGATACTTGAGACTTCCTTGCAAGAGGCCTCCCCTGTCATAGGCAGATGTTAGCTGACACTTGGCCAAGGCACTTCTTTTGTTCCACTAGCCGGCCAGTCCCCTAGTACCGTGGTACTCTTTTTAAAATGACAGTGCCGCGGCCTGTTTGACAGGTCTGCTGAGTTAACGTATAACATTTGGGGTGTACTTAAAAGAGCAAAGGCCAGAGGCCAAAACAGTTCTTGTACATCCCATGTCTGGTTTCTGAAAAAGTAGGTCGTTGTGGGTACAGGGTATGCCTTAAACTGAATTTTGATGTTAGAGGTGGGAGGATATTAAGATTACTATCCTACACTTCCCACGAACACCCTCGCCCTCTGAGCCCCCGTTTAGAATAGCAGAAGACTTCAGCCATCTTGAAAATCCCCAAAGTGGGTAGGGTTAGCCTTGGGAATCTTTACCTTAGTCGCTAGGCCATCCACAGTGCTCATTATCGCCAACTGGCTCATTCCAGGCAAAAATGTGGCATCTCCAGGCACCCACTTCAGAAAACTCCTGGACCTGTGGAAAATCAGAAGAGGACAGAGCCTGGTGTCTGAGCCCAGAGGAGGTCCCTCGTGCACCCACAATAAAGAAGTGGACTCCAGGGGTCCTAAGTTTGACCTCCTGTTAAAACTATGGGGACACAAGCTACAAGAGGCCTTTTCTTGCACCTGCCCTGCAAAGCAGTGGCAACTGGACCTGGACTGGACCCTCCTGTTTGCCTCTGCCTGCCACCCCATGAGTATCTAAGTGCCTCCCCTGATGTCCTGGGGGCTTTCGAAGTATACACCTGTGGTGTATTGAGACTTAAAGGATTAAAGTCAGAAGTTAAAATCTTTGACCAGGAAGAACATAGGTAGAGTATCTGACTCCTGTTCCATCGTGGTCAGTATCAAATTGCACATAACTCCTGTTCTGCTGTGTTAGTTGGAATCTTTGGCACTTTGTGCTTTGTAGAACAGTTTCATCTTACAACTTTAAAAATTCATATCTTTTTTCCCCCTACTCGATTTCATTTCATTTTAGCGTTATGTTGTTTATTTAATTTTAATCTATTTTTCTAATTCATTTTCAGATGTTTATTGTTTTGCATTTCCACTTTATTACTGTTTTAGTACTGAACACACACCTTTCATATTGTCTCCAAGTTAAGACTTTCTGTTGTGTGCCATAGAAACCAAGGCACTGAGCTCAGGTTTAGGGACTTTAGTGGTTCACCCTGTCAAGGCTTGGGATTATTAATTGAGGTGGGTTCTTTACCCTCCACAACTAATAACCCAATTTCTTACAGTCCCTAGCTTGGCACTAGCAGCAAAGCACCCCTTTCAGAAAATTGCATCTGGTGTATTAACACTAGCACTAAAACAACTGAGTTAAGAAATTGACAACCAAAATGTCCAAAACCAATTTAATTGAACGGTGCCTCCCAGTAACACCGTGACAGGTACTCTTGATGGAACTTTTGGACGATGCCCCCGGGCGGAAACCATAACTGTCTGTACTTACCATGGTGCCCGAGCAACCTTGGCCGATGCCCAGTGGAGCTGTCGTAGGCAGTTATAGGGGAGTTTGGCTTTGGTTCATCCCTCGGCCGTCACCTACCCAGCCGGACATCGGACATTGTTTTCCTCGTCTCCCCGTTGTGTTTCTTTTCCCTCCCCCGCCTCCTCCCTCTGTGATTCTTTGACTACCTCCCCTTTTCCAGTCTGACTTTTCCTTGTCCCCTGTAGTTCTTTCCCCCTTGCCGTTTTTTTCTATGTTATGCTATGCTTTAGTAACTCATGTAACTATGTTATACCGTTTCCCTTTCTATATTATGTGACGCTCCAGCAACTGATGTAACTATGTAACAATGTTCTGAAACAATGTCCTACCTCATGTAACGTGCTCTGATACCTCCGGGCCAGCGCTATATAAAACCTTTCAAATAAATAAAATGAAAAAATAAAAATCAGTGAGGTGAGTTTGACAGTCACAGGTCAAAGGTTGGATGGCTTCATTTACCACAGCTGGATGTCAGTAACATTTTGTGGTTGTTCGACTCAAATAACTGCTTACTGCTAAACTAGCCATGACAGCATACATGAATGTGTCATGCTTAACTGACTGTGTAACATACAAAACACTACAAAGACACAAAACAGGTTTAGAAACATCACATGATGCAGGGTGCATGGCATGTACATTAGCATACTTGATATCATGTAAGAAATGTACTCACCACCTTGAGTACTCATCACCTCGGCTGCTCAGCACCTGCAGTCAATCGAGAAGGTCCAGCCAGGCTTCAGTAAGAACCCCTTACGCAGTCTGGTGAGCTGCTGTTTTAGATAGTGCCCTGTGGACTTCCCCAACATCTTCAGGGTCTTGATCTTGGACCAGCAGGAGCTGAGACTAGGGACAACTGGTTCAGAAACTTAAGGATACAATAGGGATGTCATATGCAGTTGTGCACCCAGGATATCTGCCACACATTTGTAAACTGAGTGTCGATATACATGCCCAGTAGGTGCAATATTCTGCCCTGGATAAATGGACGAAGTACGAAGCCAATAACACTCATCCCACTGGTGTCCCTCAATTTTAAAAATGAAAAAAGGACTCCACATCTATTATATGATCACCGAGAGTGGGCATTCACATGGGCATACATGAATGCCTATGAGGCAGAAGCAGACAATAGTGTCTCAGGTGCGGATGGAGGTATTCTTTACTTTTCATTTTTCACTAAACATTGCCCATCTACTGGTATACAACAAGCAGACATGCAGCTTAGATAAAGTGCGAAGTCATACGTCGGGAATGTACATATGACCTACATGCCCTGGAGCATTTTGGGAGGTGCACTGGGGCCAGAGCGCTGGATGTTTGTCTATGTGTCTTTCGTGTTGCACAGCAATATTGTACAATGAGCACCAGAAATGGTCACTCAAGATATCTGAAGCACGACTGGAGGATACCACATGTCATTGTAGAAGCCTCGGGTCAGCGTGTGTGCTTTGTTACACCTCTGTCGAGGCAGTGATTGGACTTGTGAGGATGTGATGAGCTAGGAAGAGAGGCTATACACAGCATCACTTGCCAAAAGGCAGGGATGATTGAATAACAGTAGCTCACTATTTACATTTCTTTACATTTCTTTCCTGCATGTATGTATAGTTTACGTCAGGGAACATGTAGAGAATCGATAGTGTTGTGAGGTGTACCAGTCGCCATGATGTGATCCCTCACATAGAACAGGCATGACCTGTATGTGGTTCCTCTACTCGCCAAGCAGCCGCGACACATGCTGGTGGTGGCTCTGTGGAAACATTACTGTGCCTGTGGCTGGCTTAAATATGGCACAGACTGGTGTATGACTGGTTTGTGGTTTGATGAAAAACCGCTGGGGGGGTGTAGTGCAGGGGATTGTAACTGCTTTTTTGTTTCTATACTTTACAGTGGTATTATGTGTGGAGCTCTGTTTTGTTGGTTTTTACTAGTAATTGTACTTCGGTAGCATTTGGCTGTGGCAGGTGGGAACTGGGCCTTGTATCTTGGTCCATCTTTAATTGCACTGGCTATTCCCCTCTTCGTTACTTTCCTTTGCATTCCCTTTTCAGAAGATGTATTTACCGAGTCTGTGGGAAGTCAAATCAAGTAAATGTATTAGACGCCTAGTGCTGAGTGGATCCAGCAGCAGCAAAAGATTCTCATCTTCACACGTGACTAAACTGAAGAGGCGTTGCTTTTTTCTGAAATGCCTTTGGCACTTCTATTTACTGAGCTGCAACAGGAGGCCATTCCATCTCCCAACCCAAGAACCTCCAGCAGTCTGCTGCCTAGAATTATCTTCTTAAATGTAGATGAGACCAGCAGAGCCTGGTCAAAAACCCTCAGCCTTTGAAGGCAGCATAACACTGCAAGCAAAAGACTGGTTACCAACAAAGTATCTTTGTGTATCATAAACGACACACAATATTGCATTTCACCCGGTTTGCTTTTGGATGGCAGTGAAGTATGTGAAGGGCTGGGACACTATACTCGCAACACTTAACCCCTGAACAGCCTTCCAGCAGCATTTTGGATTCCTGCAGTCTGCATGTGATCTTCTGGGATTCACCCATAAAAGGGAGTATCAATAATCCAGTGTAATCAGAATAGTGGGCTTGGCCAAATTGGCTAGAGAGAAATGGCTCCAACCTAGCACGCATATGGATATAAAACCACAAGCTCTAACAAGGGTGTGTGCCTGCTCTTCCATGGTCAGTTGGTTTTCCAGCTCCACTTCTAGTGATTTAGCTATTATTGGCAAGGTTGACCCCCGGGGCCTCCACTGCCATAGATTTATGAGTGACATAGGAATGCTCCCAATGCAAAGCTTGGTCCTATAGGTAGCTGCTCTATTTGCTAGAGTTGAAAGCCAACCAACTACGCTTCATCCATTTTTCCATGGCAGCATATATTCACCACTCAGAGGAAGGACCTATTGGACGTTGTCCGCATTGATATGGAATCTGGCCCCACAAGAAGCCATAAAGGTTTGATAGAGAACAGTGGTGGGAGAAGAGGAAACTCCTGCAGAACCCTACAGTGGAATGGTGTAGCACCGACAGACTCCCAGTTTCTGGTAACATGAAATGGGGGTTTTGAGGTGCATCAAACCACTTTTAAAATCTGATGCACCCGCTGCTACCTGCTGGAGGCAATGAATGAGTTGAGTCCTCGATGGTATCAAAAGAGGTTGAGAGATCCAGGAGCAGCAACAGTGACCCCGGACCCTCAGCTACTGCTGTAGCCTTTACCTCATGTCCTGCATAGCCTCCTCAGTAGTCCTACCAGGTCTAAAAACAGAGTGGAGCTTGCCCAAAAATATTGCAATGTTCAAGGTGTGTGGAGGGTTGATGAGTCACCATTTTCTCCAGACTTTTTACCAGAATAGGAGTTCTAGTAATCGGTCTGTAGCTGGCCGGGTCCTCAGATTTAAAAGACACACTTTTAGGTTGAGCTTAGGCAGCACGAATGCGCTGTCTCTCGACATGCTGTATCTACGTATGTGGGGTTTGACCACGCCTATCACCCACCCATCATCTTTTTTTGTTCCTTGGCCTGCCTTTGCAAATTGAAGTAGTTTGGTTGGTAAATGTTTTACATTTGTCTCACCTTTAGCTATTCTCGTTCTCGCCCTGGAGACTGCCCCTGCAACATGGAGCCTTTCACTTTCGGTCATATGTTTCATCTTGGCGCACTCCTTTTTTTATTAGGTTTAGGCTTTGTTGCAGCTTGAATGCACTTTGTCTAATCTCGCCAGAGCAGTCTTGTTTGAGCCACTTAAGATCAGTATTATT
Organism: Triturus cristatus; assembly: GCF_964204655.1. Classification (NCBI taxonomy): domain Eukaryota; kingdom Metazoa; phylum Chordata; class Amphibia; order Caudata; family Salamandridae; genus Triturus; species Triturus cristatus. The sequence continues at coordinate 1,745,369,404 of NC_140589.1, read as the reverse complement.
ACTCGGACGGGCTTCTCTGCACATGCCCCCCCCTTATGTTCTCTCGCTCTGTGGGCCTCTCTATAACTGCGGAACTCCGTGAAGCTGTGTGTGTCCGTACAACCCACAACGATATTGCCCTTTCTCGCACCTGAGGTTCTCTGCCCCCTTTCACACTCTAATTTTCCTACTCTTCTGTTTCCTCCATGTCTCTTTCCCTGCTCTTGTGTTGCTTCAACCCTTCAGCATCCCAGCTTTATTGGCACTGTGCTGCGTGGCAACCTTGTTTGAGCAGGTTTTGTGCCCCCCTGGGGTTGCGGCGCTACCCCTTTGTCTCAGAGCTGACTGGGAGCCCAGCCCTCCCTGCGCACACAGACAGCAGCATCACAGGGCTGCAGCCAGGCTCCGTGTGTGCCTGCTTCCTCTCAGAAAAGTGAATTTTAAACCCCCTTTTTCATTTGGCGCCGACAGCAGTACATAGCCCACATTTTCATGCCTGCTGCCGACATCCAACCCTGGTGGGTAAGGTAACTAGATGTTCTGCTTTTCCCGGACAGTCCCAGTTTTTGACGGACTGTCCTGGGGACCCAAAACTTTTTTCTAATTTAAATCGATGTCCTGGTTTTTGAAGAGGGTCGGACGAGCGTGTACGCAACATTGCAGTGCTCCATTTTTAACAGCCCTCTTCTCACACCAGGGACAGCAGTTCTGTGCGTGCAAAAGTCGCCTGCTGTGCTGGTTCATTCTCACAGCAGGTATTGAAGAGGTGTTGGGGGTGAGTGAAAAGTTTCAGCGCTCCGTTCATTATCTCCCTGTGTTTGCTTTGTTCACACTACGTTGGCAGTGTATGCCCAGACGTGGGTCCCTTGCTCACTTTGCCACTGGATTTAAGCTAGCCTGGCTGATGATGGGTGTTACCCCGAAACCGGTCCCAAGATGCTTGTTTCCAGTTCAGGGAAGACATGGCTTGGTAGTTCAGGCAGGACTGTTCCCATAAGGAACAGGTTCAAGACTGATTTGCATATGGCTGGGTCTGAACTGAGATGGCGAAGTGAGCTAAAGAACGATGATGGATTGAACCCAAATCTGTGACTGGGAGTGAGTGCCTGAAAAGGTTCAGCGCTCCATCCATCATCTTTTTGTGTTTGCACTGAAGAAGGGTTAGCAGCATGCACTAAAGCACCAGCCAGAGCCTACTCTCACCATGGTAACGTCATTAATGGCAGAGCTGGGTTCACTCCAAGTTGCTCAGGCAGTGGAAAAGGAGCAGGGCTAACAGGATAAAGGAGGCATCCTAGATTACACAGTCTAGGGTACCTAGGATACAAAAGCACAAATCAAAGCTTATCCAGTCTTGTTCTTTTCATTTGCTTTCTGATGTTGTAATTTTTTTTGCCATTATATAAAAGACCACAAGTCCCAGAATGAAAAGAAATCAGCCTGAATGTCAGCTAGTCTTAAATCTTAAGAAGTTCTTTTTGCAGTGCTTGGATTGATCATTTGTACCCTTTGAGTCATGAATATGGGCTTTTTACAATTGAACTTCTGAAATGTGCTTGCATTTAAGAAAGTATGGTATCTGAAGGCTCTCCTATGCCCTCAAAATAGGTTTTCCTATGCCCTGAACATGTAGAAAATTGCCCCCAGGCACATAGGATTACTTTAAATCATACACTTGTAAAGAGTGCCGCTAATTTGGCTTAGCCCTTTTCTTGCCACAATCCAATAATTATTGTTCAATGGCAGCCTTGAGATCATCATTACACGTGTCTCCTGTAATCCCTTAATTTCAGTTGACTGACCAGTATTCCCTCGATTACAGACCAATCAACACCACAAATTTGAGATAGGGCAGTGGCTAGATGTAACAGCAATCTAGGTGAATTAGGTAGCATATTGGAGCTATTGTGCTTACTGTGCGGGATGTGATCTAATGGTATGATCGGTATTAACCGGCAATCCGGATGTATGAATCAGGACATACCGGAGGCTGAGGCCTAAGTGATATTTGTGTAGGTATGAATAAAAAATTCATTTTTTATTTTTAGGAAATAACTACTTTCAAGCATCATTGATGCTGAGTTAGAAGGTGAGATCACTCAAGTTATGTTAAGCAGAGGACATGTTTCCGGGGTGTGAAGTTGTTGCTGTTGTGAGCCTATGGAAATGACAGAATGGAGTTAGAGTCCATAGATAGTGATTTTGGGACTTTGGAGATTTTCTTGTGCAAAACAGTCTAAGCTGAAGATGTAATGGGTGCACACTTATTCTGCAAGTGCAATTTGCTTTCCTACAGTATGAGGCACTGAAGACCTGTCCCACCTTTTCACAGTATGGCATGGTACTCTGCCTCAGCCATGTGCACATTGTGTGATCCTTACCTGATAAATTACTTTATCTCCCTGTCTCTCAGTTCCATTGCTACATGAGAAGCTTTCCTTTTAGACTGCAATTTTTGTTTTGGAAAAGGGAAGTACGGGTATTTTGGGGATGCAATGTTGTGTCACAAAAGTGTCATTACTTAGCCAGTATGTCACGGCTCAACACGGTGGAATGTGCCCTTAAATGTTTCCTGACGCAAGCATGTATTCCTGAATCACACTGCATGACCCAGTGTGTAGTAATTGTATAGCTCTTCAATCCCTGGCAGCACAACACCCAGGATAATGTGCTGCATGGCTGTTTTACATGGATCTATCTCAGATCTGTAAAGTTAATTAATTGGCTTGAATTCAGCAACCCATATGTTTACGAGCGGGTTCCCTCCGGCACTTCTATACCCCTACATTATTCTTTGTCGCCCTCCCCCTTTCCTGTTTTTCTCGGCTGAACTGCAGCGCTAGAGGGGCTGCAGTTCCGCTCCACAACACAATTCCGCTCCACACCACATATATCCAATTCACAACACATAATTTAACATCAAACCACAAAATTCAACAGCACACCATATCATTAAACTCCATTACATAACACTCCACAACACAAAATACCATTCCATATAATTGCACTCCATTACACAATCCCACTCCAATACACTTAAATACATCATTGCTATCCACATAATGCAACTGCACACCATTCCTCATAATCCCACTATGCAAAACCCCTCCACACCGCACAATTCCACATCTAACAATTCCAATCCAACCAACATAATTCCACTACACACCACATAAATCCACTCCATTATATAACAAATAAGTAAAGCGACAGTTACATTTACAACGCCAATAGCTCTAACTCTTTCCTTTTTTTTCAACACCCAAACACACAGATCTGGAGCGCATCTTCTACTTATTTGTTGTATTTTGTCACCCCAAAAAAAATTGCTATCCACACAGTTCCACGTCAAACATTTCAACTCTACACATTTCCAATCCACACCACATAATTAGACACGAAACCGCATAATACATATAAACAACACAAGTACACAACACACCACATAAATCCAATCCACACCACACAATGCCACAAATACCACAAAATTCAACAGCACAGCACATTAAACTCAACTATATACCACTCCACAACATAAAATACCATTCCACATATTTACACTCCATAACACACAATCCCACTCCACATACTTTCAGTACACTCAATACCAAATAATTACTATCCACACAATTCCACATAAACACACACACTCTATCACATAATTCATTACACAAACCCAATCCACACAATTCCACGCCACACAATTACATAACTAACTAATCCAATCCAACCCGCAAAATTCCACTATGCACCACATACATACACCCCATAACACGTAGGTAAAAAACATTGCCATTTACAATGCCAATCACTCTGACTCAAACAAATGTGAGATCAATCGTATTTCCAATGTTTAATTATGAGCGGGGTCACCCAAGATTTTTTCAGACAGTCAGGAACGCAACCCTCAATAATAGAGCCGTTAATTATCTCTATGGTAAATAGTTAAGAATGGGGATGATTCCTTGGCCAAATGGAAAGTTAGAGATTGATTGTGGACTGCACGGGATTCATGGTCCTAATTATAAGCTCGATTTCAGTGCTGAATATTGAATAAAAAATATTGATGGACCCTAATATCGAGGTCAAATACTGTGATGACAAATATAACATGGAAGTGAATATTGAAGTTAAGTACACTGGTTTGTTTCACAACAATATTGAAGTTTTAAATATCAATGACTAGAATATTATTGGTTTTGTATAGTTTTAAGTTATTTTTGTAATTATTTTGATAATATTAATACATTGTAATTATTTGACAATTTAATTGTTTTTGTGTTGTTGGCTTTTATTGGGATATTGGGTGGGTAGTGATTTATAAGAAATATGTATAAATTTGAATGTTTTTTGATGTTTGGATTAGTTATGTTAAGTTTAATATATTTTGAAATATATTTATTTATTTATTATTCCTATTGATTATTATATATTATAACTACAATTATTTTGAGGGGGTGTGGGTTTTATTGGAAAATAGCATGAACGTCTTTTAATCATGAAACCTACATTTTAAAATATGATGAAAATATTTTTTACACAAATTTTTTTTATAAAATTGTTTCAAACATGGTCGATTATGTGATTGGGCTTCACGTTATTGAATTTTGTGGTTTGATGTTACAGAAAAATTACCTAGCTAAAAGAATTTAAAAAAACATGCTGCAAATTTATTTTGAATATCAGTTTTAATATTGATTTGTTATTTATAAAAAATAATTGATTAAAATACATTTATTTAAACATATTTGAGCTACATTAAATGTAATATTATTGTAATTTCAAATTAAGAAAAATTTACCAAAATAGATTCATTTTCAAATGACGATGGAATATTACATATGCTTCCCCCCACCACAATTGTATGCTCTTTCCCCAATGTTTGTTAGACTGGAGTTAAAATATGTACAATGCGCCACTCAATTTGTATGCAATTACTCCAATGTATATTGGCCTTGGGGTTAACGCAGTAAATACATATGCCACTGGCAATACTATGCAATTTCCTCTATAACACCTTAGAATTAAGCCTGGGCAAAGCACTACGCTATGCTCGCGTAGTTTGTGAAGTTTGCGCTACTTCGCACTACACGAATTGCACGTAGCACAGTGCGAACACGCGTAGCGTAGTGTTGCGTAGTGCGTTACAACAAACAAATGATGGACGGAATGCTGACAATGCAGACATTCTCCCCCAGTCAAGAGATCTGGGTTAAATCCATAGTTCTTTTGCCCACTACACCATCCCAGTTTAGACATGGCCATATGCAAATCAGTCTTGACCCCGTGCCTCTTGGGAACAGTCCAGCCCGAACTGCCAAGCCATGTCTTCCCTGGACCGGATTCAAGCATCCTAGGACCGGTTTCTGGCTATCAGCCGTCCCCACCCCCTTTTGTACCGCTTTGTTCGCCATAAGTTGGCAGGGTATGCTCAGACGTGAGTCCCTTGCTCACTTTGCCACTAGATTCAAGCAAGCCTGGCTGAAGACGGCTGAAATGCCAGAAACCGGTCCTAGGAAGCTTGTTTCCGGTCCAGGGAAGGCATGGCTTGGCAGTTCGGGCTGGACTGTTCCCTTGAGGCACAGGGTCAGACTGATTTGCATATGGCCATGTCTGAACTGGGGTGGCAGAGTGGGCTAAAGAACGGTGATGGATCAAACCCAGATCTGTTGACTGGGTGTGAGTGTTTGATTGGTTCTGATGCTCTGTCCATCCCCACCCCCTTTTGTACCGCTTTGTTCGCCATAAGTTGGCAGGGTATGCTCAGACGTGAGTCCCTTGCTCACTTTGCCACTAGATTCAAGCAAGCCTGGCTGAAGACGGCTGAAATGCCAGAAACCGGTCCTAGGAAGCTTGTTTCCGGTCCAGGGAAGGCATGGCTTGGCAGTTCGGGCTGGACTGTTCCCTTGAGGCACAGGGTCACACTGATTTGCATATGGCCATGTCTGAACTGGGGTGGCAGAGTGGGCTAAAGAACGGTGATGGATCAAACCCAGATCTGTTGACTGGGTGTGAGTGTTTGATTGGTTCTGATGCTCTGTCCATCCCCACCCCCTTTTGTACCGCTTTGTTCGCCATAAGTTGGCAGGGTATGCTCAGACGTGAGTCCCTTGCTCACTTTGCCACTAGATTCAAGCAAGCCTGGCTGAAGACGGCTGAAATGCCAGAAACCGGTCCTAGGAAGCTTGTTTCCGGTCCAGGGAAGGCATGGCTTGGCAGTTCGGGCTGGACTGTTCCCTTGAGGCACAGGGTCAGACTGATTTGCATATGGCCATGTCTGAACTGGGGTGGCAGAGTGGGCTAAAGAACGGTGATGGATCAAACCCAGATCTGTTGACTGGGTGTGAGTGTTTGATTGGTTCTGATGCTCTGTCCATCCCCACCCCCTTTTGTACCGCTTTGTTCGCCATAAGTTGGCAGGGTATGCTCAGACGTGAGTCCCTTGCTCACTTTGCCACTAGATTCAAGCAGGCCTGGCTGAAGACGGCTGAAATGCCAGAAACCGGTCCTAGGAAGCTTGTTTCCGGTCCAGGGAAGGCATGGCTTGGCAGTTCAGGCTGGACTGTTCCCTTGAGGCACAGGGTCAGACTGATTTGCATATGGCCATGTCTGAACTGGGGTGGCAGAGTGGGCTAAAGAACGGTGATGGATCAAACCCAGATCTGTTGACTGGGTGTGAGTGTTTGATTGGTTCTGATGCTCTGTCCATCCCCACCCCCTTTTGTACCGCTTTGTTCGCCATAAGTTGGCAGGGTATGCTCAGACGTGAGTCCCTTGCTCACTTTGCCACTAGATTCAAGCAAGCCTGGCTGAAGACGGCTGAAATGCCAGAAACCGGTCCTAGGAAGCTTGTTTCCGGTCCAGGGAAGTCATGGCTTGGCAGTTCGGGCTGGACTGTTCCCTTGAGGCACAGGGTCAGACTGATTTGCATATGGCCATGTCTGAACTGGGGTGGCAGAGTGGGCTAAAGAACGGTGATGGATCAAACCCAGATCTGTTGACTGGGTGTGAGTGTTTGATTGGTTCTGATGCTCTGTCCATCCCCACCCCCTTTTGTACCGCTTTGTCCGCCATAAGTTGGCAGGGTATGCTCAGACGTGAGTCCCTTGCTCACTTTGCCACTAGATTCAAGCAAGCCTGGCTGAAGACGGCTGAAATGCCAGAAATCGGTCCTAGGAAGCTTGTTTCCGGTCCAGGGAAGGCATGGCTTGGCAGTTCGGGCTGGACTGTTCCCTTGAGGCACAGGGTCAGACTGATTTGCATATGGCCATGTCTGAACTGGGGTGGCAGAGTGGGCTAAAGAACGGTGATGGATCAAACCCAGATCTGTTGACTGGGTGTGAGTGTTTGATTGGCTCTGATGCTCTGTCCATCCCCACCCCCTTTTGTACCGCTTTGTTCGCCATAAGTTGGCAGGGTATGCTCAGACGTGAGTCCCTTGCTCACTTTGCCACTAGATTCAAGCAAGCCTGGCTGAAGACGGCTGAAATGCCAGAAACCGGTCCTAGGAAGCTTGTTTCCGGTCCAGGGAAGGAATGGCTTGGCAGTTCGGGCTGGACTGTTCCCTTGAGGCACAGGGTCAGACTGATTTGCATATGGCCATGTCTGAACTGGGGTGGCAGAGTGGGCTAAAGAACGGTGATGGATCAAACCCAGATCTGTTGACTGGGTGTGAGTGTTTGATTGGTTCTGATGCTCTGTCCATCCCCACCCCCTTTTGTACCGTGTTGCATAGTGCAGCGGTCATTTTTTGCTTGCTCGCGGTCCTCAATGTCAAGTTGGCGACCGCGAGCAAGCAAAATGACATCCCGGCGAGACTTTTTCCTCGTTCGCCACCAGCAACATCAAGTTGGCGATCGCGAGCGTGGAAAATAAACCTCCCGGCGAGATTCTCAACGCGAGGAGGTCAGGTTTCTCATTGCGAGTGGTCGCGTATGCTTGCGACCGCTCACGATGAGAAACTACCAGTCTGCGTTGAGAAAGCTGCCGCTCGAGTAAAAATCTACTCGAGCGGCAGAAAACTACAGCTCGCACTATGCAAGATGACGTTTTCAATGATTGCACAGTGCCAGTTGCTTGTCCACACTGTGCAATCATTGAAAACGACATCTTGCACAGTGCGAACAGGGTACTACGCAATTCGCGAAGTGCTACGCGTAGCTCGCGTAGTGCGAAGTGCACTTTGTGTAGCTTCGCGTAGTGCTACTTCGCGAACTACGCCCAGGGTTACTTAAATTGCTAATTTTGATAGCTACTGTGAGAAGTTGGCCTGATATGTAGTGCTCACTATTCTAGTGATCACTGTGTATCATTCCAAACGACCCTTATTGATGATTGGTTGTAAGTCAACCTTATAGACCAGCTATCCTAGTAGCGTGGATACGAGCAGTCTTAGGCTAAACTCTAGAGGGCGTGTTAAGCCAGCTGTTTACCATCACATATACCCCTTGAACACCAAGTGAAAGGACACCACACAAGTTGTTATGAAAATAAAAGGATATTTATTTATAACAAGACTACCCTGGCTCTTTATGAGTCAGGGAGCTAAGCACACTACAAAACTCTTAGGAAAATACTTCAGTTGCACAATTTACACAAATGCCCGAGGGGCACGAGAAACCATCTACACTAACAGTGAAATGCGAATGGTTAGAGTCTGGAGGTACTGATTCCGGAGTGTTCCGATCAGTGGGACTAAACGAAAAAGGAACTGGACACTTCTAGAGCGAACCTGCGATGGAGCACCGAAATGCTCGAGTTACCTAGCCCGGAGGCTGCGGCTGCGTGAAGTTCGGCAAGATGTCGGGAGTCCTCGTGTAGTCTCAGGAGCCTGAAAGAAGAAGTTGCTGGCAGGCGACCAGTGACGATGTTCAGAGCGATCCAAGCCTGGATCGGTGATGAAGGAAACCTGAAAGCAGAGGGGACTCAGTTCTCGCTAGCCAGCGATCGTGTGGGAACCAGGGGGGTACCGGCTGAAGTCACCTCGACCAGGTGAGTGGGTGACGTCGGACTCGGCTGTTCCTCGGACCAGGAGGCGCGGCGGCGACCAGGATGGAGGGCGAGCTGTCCCACGAAGGTGTCTGCTGTCGATGATGCTGGGCCCAGGAAGGGGCAGCGGATCTTGGCAGTGGCAACCCAAGCGGGGGAGTCAAGATGGCGTCGGGAGTGGACCAGGAGGGTCCGTGGTACTCCTCTGTTGAAGGGGAGCAAGAGCCAGTCTGGAGCAACCAGACCGGTGATGCAAATAATCTTGGAGCGTCGTGAAGAGGGCCACAAGCCGGTCGGCAAGTGGTCGGACAACGCTGGGAACAGCAAGAAGCGGACGGGCCCCCACGCAGATCTCGTGGATGCTGGGGAGACAGACTTCGATGCTGGAGCTGCTCAGGGTTAGGGCTTCTCAAACCCTAGGTGCACTCACTAGAGGGTCCCTCGGTGGGCGTGCTAGATAAGCGTCGTGCAGGTTCTGAAGATAGCCGGTCCCGCAGGTCTCGTCACACCTACGACTCTCAGCTGGGCTGATGAGGTAGGTAAAAGGTCAGAGATGGCAGGGAACTCGGGTCTCGTCGAGCTGGGCAGTCTTGATCCGTAGGAGACGTACAGCAAACCGCAAGCGCTTAGGTGGTGCCTGCTGGTGCAGGGTGGCTACTCCTTAGCCACAAGGGAGAGTCTTCAGAAATAGTCAAGAGTTCCTTTCGTGGAAAGTGGTTCGTGATTCGGAGTTATCCGATTATCTGATTATCCAATTTGGGAAGGGGACTCGCTCCTACCTTTATTCTAAGAAAAGGGGCTGGCCCGTGACTAGGTTCTACCTATGGGTGGAGCCAGGAGGGGGGTGGTTACACCCCTATCCTTTGTCCGGCTTCGCGCCAGCTCAGGGGCTGGTGTGCCCCCGAAACTGGTTTGAGCCGGGCTATGCACAGTGAGCACCGGGGTGCCACTTGCAATCACCTTCCTTTCAGCCCTGCCTACCTGGGATACACAAACCCTGTCTGGGATGGTGCTAACACCGCCCTCGACAGGAAACCCTCTGTCCAAGCTCCCCTTGCTGGAAGGTCCCCCAGCAGCAGGAGGTCAGACTTGTGTCTGGTGGCAGCATCCATTTTGTGATCCTGAGGCTTGAGTCAACTTTAACCGGGGTTCAAGGTTACTTCCATGTCGTGTCCCTCTAAAAGGGGGGAATGCTAACCCCGTCGCCAGGACTGGCGAGGGGTTCGTATTCCCATTCGTATGACACCTTACTCGACATGTGTAGGTGATGTGATGCCAAAGTTAGCAAATAACCGCAAGGATTATAATGCATTAAAAGTAGTTGGCCCGCGTCACCATGGAACGGCTATTAGGACTTGGTTCCGCAAGCCGTCGACGGGCTCAGCTCGCGCCAGAGCACCGTCCCACATGATTCCCTGCACTCTGCCTTCAGGATTGATAAGGCCTGCTATAGGAGTGACTGATAGGAATCCATGTGTCCATTTTAGGGTTTAGGTGTAGGAATACTACACCTACAGCAACGGGTGATTACACCACGTGGCCCCAGCTGTCGTGCAGCCAGTTGTGTCAGATTTGGGCGGCCATTCCAGGGGTGGCATAATACATGCTTCAGCCCCTGGTAGGCCCTGGGTACACCGATGCCCTGGATACCTGTGGTATGCTGAGGCAAGGACTGACAAGGCGGCCCAGTTCCAATTAGTGGATGCACCTAATGTACATGTGTGTTAATTTCGAGAGAGAACAGCTAGGCTGTGGGTCTGATTGGCAGGCCCACAGCCGGAGAAAGTCGTAAACCAATGAAGCAAAAGCAAAAAATCTGGGTGATCATAGGATTGCAGACCCTACTCTCCTACATGACCCCCCCCCCAAACTTTGGGACAATAAGCTAACCTTGACCAGGTGAGTCTTCTTGCTCTAAGTGGAAATACCTGGAGAGCCCATCTGCATTGCCATGATCAGTGCCAGGTCTATGCTCCACTGTGAAGTCCATCCCCTGTAGGGAAATGGACCACCTAAGTAGCTTGGGGTTTTCACCCTTCATTTGATTTAGCCACAAGAGGGGCTTATGGTCGGTCTGAATCTTGAAGTGAGTGCCAAACAAGTATGGCCTCAACTTCTTCAGGGCCCAAACCACAGCAAAGGCCTCCCTCTCAATAGCTGACCAATTCTTCTCTCTGGGGGTCAGCCTCCTGCTAATAAAAGCTATGGGCTGGTCATGGCCATCAAAATTCAGTTGCGATAGAACAGCTCCCACACCCAGCTCCGAAGCGTCTGTTTGGACAATGAATGGTTTGGAGTAGTCTGGACTCTTTAGGATAGGTGCTGTGCACATGGCCTGCTTTAGGTCATCGAATGCCTTCTGACAGCTTGCTGTCCACTGAACTTTTTTTGGCATCTTTTTACTTGTCAGGTCGTTTAGCGGGGTCACAATGGATCCATAATTTCTGACAAATTTCCGGTAATAACCAGTCAGGCCCAAGAAAGCTCAAACCTGAGTCTGGGTGGTTGGAGGAGCCCAGTCCTGGATGGCCTGTATTGTGCTCTCCAATGGTTGAACCTGGCCTCCACCTACAAGGTGGCCCAGGTATACAACCTGTGTCTGCCCTATCTGGCACTTGGTGGCCTTGATAGTGAGGCCTGCCTTCTGCAGGGCCTCTAACACTTTCCTCAGGTGGACCAGGTGATCCTCCCAGGTGGAGCTAAAGACAGCGATATCGTCCAGATACGCCGCACAGAAGTCGTCCAACCCAGTGAGAGCTCGATTCACCAGCCTTTGGAAGGTGGCAGGTGCATTTTTCAAACCAAAGGGCATTACCACGAACTGATAATGCCCACCCGGGGTAGAAAATGCTGTTTTGGGCTTGGCCTCCTCAGCTAACCTGATTTGCCAATACCCAGCTGTCAGGTCAAACGTACTTAAGTAGTTGGCCGAGGCCAACCGGTCGATAAGTTCGTCTGCTCTTGGTATCGGGTGGGCGTCAGTCTTAGTGACTGCATTGAGACCTCTGTAGTCCACGCAAAACCTCATCTCTTTCTTACCGCCCTGGGTGTGAGGTTTCGGCACGAGCACTACGGGACTAGCCCAGGGGCTGTCCGAGGGTTCAATGACTCCCAGCTCCAACATTTTCTGCACCTCTGTCTTGATGCAGTCTCTGACATGATCAGGTTGCCGATAGATTTTACTCTTTACGGGCAGACTGTCCCCAGTGTCGACCTCATGGGTACACCACTTGGTCTGACTGGGTGTCAGAGAGAACATATGTCGAAAGGATTGAAGAACCTGTTTACAATCCTTTTGTTGATGTCCAGAGAGGCTGCCACAAAAGACAACACCATCTACTGATCCATCGTCAGGGTTCTGAGAGAGCAGGTCTGGGAGAGGGTCACTCTCCTCCTCCTGTCCCTCATCTGTGGCCATGAGCAAGCCCATGCCCTCCCTGTCGACATATGCCTTGAGCCTGTTTACATGGAGCACCCTGTGGGGGCTCCGGGGAGTTCCCAGGTCTACCAGGTAGGTGACCTCTCCCTTTTGCTCAATGATCGTGTGGGGCCCAGACCATTTGTCTTTGAGTGCTGCTGGGGCCACTGGCTCCAGCACCCACACCTTCTGTCCAGGCTGGTACACAGTCAGGACAGCCTTTTGGTCGTGCCAAGCTTTCTGTAATTCTTGGCTCGCCTCCAGGTTTTTAGACGCCTTTTCCATGTACTCCGCCATCCGCGAGCGGAGACCGAGCACATAGTCCACAATGTTTGATGCCGGCTTTCTGAGAGGTCTCTCCCATCCTTCCTTTACCAAACAAAGGGGTCCCCTTACAGGATGTCCGAACAGAAGCTCAAAAGGGCTGTAGCCAACCCCCTTCTGCGGGACCTCTCTGTAGGCGAACAAGAGGCAGGGTATCAGGACATCCCATCTCCGCCGAAGCTTTTCAGGTAGTCCGTGAATCATCCCTTTTAGGGTCCTGTTGAATCTCTCAACAAGCCCATTGCATTGTGGGTGATAGGGTGTGGTGAACTTGTAGTTGACACCACATTCCTTCCACATAGCAGTCAGATATCCCGACATGAAGTTTGCACCTCTGTCTGAGACGACCTCCTTAGGGAAGCCCACTCTGGAGAACACTCCAAGTAGGGCCCGTGCCACCACAGGTGCTGTAGTGGTCCTAAGGGGAATAGCTTCAGGATACCTGGTGGCGTGGTCCACCACCACCAGTATAAACTTTTGCCCTGATGCTGTCTGGGGTTCCATTGGTCCGACAATGTCGATCCCCACTCGTTCAAAGGGTACCCCCACCACTGGTAGTGGTATGAGGGGGGCCTTTGTCGTGCCACCTGACTTACCACTGGCTTGGCAAGTGACACAGGAGCGGCAAAACTCCTTCGTATCTTCGGACATGTGGGGCCAGTGAAAGTGTGGAACAATTCTGTCCCAAGTCTTATTCTGGCCTAAGTGACCTGCAAGGGGAATCTCGTGGGCCAAGGTGAGAAGGAAACCTCTCAGAGACAAGGGGATGACCAGCCTCCTGGTCGCACCAGGTTTGGGGTCTCTTGCCTCGGAGTACAGGAGTCCATCGTCCCAGTACACTTTGTGGGTACCTGTGGCGTTCCCTGCAGCCTCAGCAGCGGCCTGCTGTCTGAGGGGTTCAAGTGAGGGGCAGTCTAACTGTGCCTTCCCCAGGTCTTCCCTGGAGGGTCCCCCTGAGCCCAGAAACTCAACCTGACCAGGTTCAAGCTCTTGCGGCTCAGTTTCCCTCAGTTCTTTAAGGTCAGCCTCCTCGGGGACTTGATCCACGACCTGGGGCAAGGGGTAAGGCGAAGCCTTACCCTTACTGCTCCTTTTCTTGGAAGGTGTCTGGTCCGTTCTTCCAGGATCCAGCACCTGTTCAGTGGGGCATCTTTTGGCCTGTGACCTGGTCACAGCAAGGACATGTGCTGGCAAGCCTAACATCTCCATGTGAGTCCTCTGCTCCACTTCTGACCATTGTGACGTTTCCAAATCATTGCCCAACAGACATTCTACGGGGAGGTCTGAACTAACCACAACCTTTTTCGGGCCACTTACCCCTCCCCAGGAGAAATCAACAACTGCCATACTGTGATTGGTAGTGACGTTGCTGGCATTGGTCACTAGGTAACTGGTACCTAGCATGATCTGTCCAGGGTCCACGAAGTTAGGCGTCACCATGGTGACACTGGCACACGTGTCCCTGTAGGCCTGAGCCACTTTTCCATTTATCAAAGGTGTCTGTCTGTATTTGCCCAAAGTATTGGGACTGGCATCAGGGGACATATCCATATCCCCTGTACAGACAAGGACGGCCTGAGTGAGCGTGCCGACTAAGTCGTCACTCCCCTCGGTTCCCAAGGTTAACCCAACTAATGCCTTGGGAGGCGCACTACCACTGCTGACTGTACTAGGGGGCGCAGGTGCCTTAGGGGCTGCAGTGGCAGGAGTTTGCCCTCCTTTCTTGGTGCACTCACTAAACCAGTGAGTCTTACTTTTACAGTATTGGCACCACCTTTTTGACTGGCCTTCTTGAGTCTTCTTCTTCTGTAAAGCCTGACCCCCACCCTCTTTGGTTTGTTGGGGACCTGTCGAAGACTTCTGGTCATTTTGTTCGTTCTTGTTACCCTTTTGGTCTGCTTTCTTCTGACCACCCTGGTTCTGATTCTGGTTCTGCTTGACCCTTGTTCTGACCCATCTGTCTGCCTTCTTTCCCAATTCTTGGGGAGAGGTCAGATCCGAGTCGACAAGGTGCTGATGCAACAATTGGTTCTGACAGTTGTTTAAAATCTGTTCTCGCATGATAAGATTGTACAATCCTGTGTAATCAGTAACCTTGCTACCCAGCAACCAGTCTTCCAAAGCCTTAGTGGCACAATCGACAAAGTCAGCCCAATCCTGAGACTGAATTTTCTGGGTGTCCCGGAACAGCACCCGGTACTGTTCCGTGGTTAAGCCGAACCCATCAATCAGTGTGTTCTTCAGGACTTGGTAGTTGTTAGCATCCTCAGCTCTTGTAGTGAGGAGCTTGTCCCTTCCTTAACCTTCAAAGGAAAGCCACAGTATAGCTGCCCACTGACTTGGGGGGACGCACTGGACAGTGCAGGCCCTCTCCAAGGCAGTTATCCACTTGTGGATGTCGTCCCCTTGTTTAAAGGGGGGCACTATTTTACTCAGGTGTCTAGTGTCTATACCCCTGTCTTTCTCTCTATTGAGAATGCTGCCACCAGTGGGATCTAACCCACTTGATTTCTGCTCTCGGGCCAAGGCAAGTCTTCCTTTGGCGAGGGCAAGTTCTTCCCGCTCGATCCTCAGATTGACCTCCCGCATCTTCGCTTCATGCTCCCTCCTCTGAGGGGAAGTCATTCCTCTCTGAGAAGATGCCTGAGAGACATGTGTATGAACCGATCTGCCAGAGCCTCTGGAGAGAGACCTAGCTCGTCCGTTCCCAAGGTTAGGCCTGCTTGAGCGTGGGCCCGGGGCTCCCCCAGTTCCATTCTCATGCCTGCTTAAGTTGGTCCTCGTAAGCCTGCCGACTACCACTGGACCTTTGTCTGCCTCGTCTCCCGATAACTCGTCCTCGTCCTCCTCCTCTGTGTGGAGGTCGAGGTCTGGGTCACCGAGGGTTCCCTCTAAGGGAGGCATGTTCCCATCTGCACTGGGGGGACCTGGGTTAGAGGACCTCCTAGCATCGTACGCCTCTAAGAGACCTATCAGTATTGCGATGGTAGGGTTAGAACCCTGGTTTAGCTTCCTGGAGGCACACAGTTGTCTCATCTCCTTGAAGCTAAGAGTTGCATATCGTGACACGACCTGTGGAGGGTCACTGATCACTAAGGGAGTCCCTGCAGACTCTCCGTGGACCGACATGCTTTTCTAGTGAGGTGCAAGTGTTGCACCTACCTACACTATGGGTTTACCTACTGATCCCTTGCTAAGAGTTGTAGTCAGGGTGTGCTAATCCCTGTTACACTACAACAGCCGGTTCAATAGAACTCGGAGTATTCTAAGTTAAGTTATATGTACCTGGGTACTTATGTGATCTTTCACTGCGATATTCTTAGGATACGTGTGTGGTAAAACAACAGCAAGCTCAAATCCCAACCGCTGCTCACCAATGTGAGAAGTTGGCCTGATATGTAGTGCTCACTATTCTAGTGATCACTGTGTATCATTCCAAACGACCCTTATTGATGATTGGTTGTAAGTCAACCTTATAGACCAGCTATCCTAGTAGCGTGGATACGAGCAGTCTTAGGCTAAACTCTAGAGGGCGTGTTAAGCCAGCTGTTTACCATCACATATACCCCTTGAACACCAAGTGAAAGGACACCACACAAGTTGTTATGAAAATAAAAGGATATTTATTTATAACAAGACTACCCTGGCTCTTTATGAGTCAGGGAGCTAAGCACACTACAAAACTCTTAGGAAAATACTTCAGTTGCACAATTTACACAAATGCCCGAGGGGCACGAGAAACCATCTACACTAACAGTGAAATGCGAATGGTTAGAGTCTGGAGGTACTGATTCCGGAGTGTTCCGATCAGTGGGACTAAACGAAAAAGGAACTGGACACTTGTAGAGCGAACCTGCGATGGAGCACCGAAATGCTCGAGTTACCTAGCCCGGAGGCTGCGGCTGCGTGAAGTTCGGCAAGATGTCGGGAGTCCTCGTGTAGTCTCAGGAGCCTGAAAGAAGAAGTTGCTGGCAGGCGACCAGTGACGATGTTCAGAGCGATCCAAGCCTGGATCGGTGATGAAGGAAACCTGAAAGCAGAGGGGACTCAGTTCTCAACCGCTAGCCAGCGATCGTGTGGGTACCAGGGGGGTACCGGCTGAAGTCACCTCGACCAGGTGAGTGGGTGACGTCGGACTCGGCTGTTCCTCGGACCAGGAGGCGCGGCGGCGACCAGGATGGAGGGCGAGCTGTCCCACGAAGGTGTCTGCTGTCGATGATGCTGGGCCCAGGAAGGGGCAGCGGATCTTGGCAGTGGCAACCCAAGCGGGGGAGTCAAGATGGCGTCGGGAGTGGACCAGGAGGGTCCGTGGTACTCCTCTGTTGAAGGGGAGCAAGAGCCAGTCTGGAGCAACCAGACCGATGATGCAAATAATCTTGGAGCGTCGTGAAGAGGGCCACAAGCCGGTCGGCAAGTGGTCGGACAACGCTGGGAACAGCAAGAAGCGGACGGGCCCCCACGCAGATCTCGTGGATGCTGGGGAGACAGACTTCGATGCTGGAGCTGCTCAGGGTTAGGGCTTCTCAAACCCTAGGTGCACTCACTCGAGGGTCCCTCGGTGGGCGTGCTAGATAAGCGTCGTGCAGGTTCTGAAGATAGCCGGTCCCGCAGGTCTCGTCACACCTACGACTCTCAGCTGGGCTGATGAGGTAGGTAAAAGGTCAGAGATGGCAGGGAACTCGGGTCTCGTCGAGCTGGGCAGTCTTGATCCGTAGGAGACGTACAGCAAACCGCAAGCGCTTAGGTGGTGCCTGCTGGTGCAGGGTGGCTACTCCTTAGCCACAAGGGAGAGTCTTCAGAAATAGTCAAGAGTTCCTTTCGTGGAAAGTGGTTCGTGATTCGGAGTTATCCGATTATCTGATTATCCAATTTGGGAAGGGGACTCGCTCCTACCTTTATTCTAAGAAAAGGGGCTGGCCCGTGACTAGGTTCTACCTATGGGTGGAGCCAGGAGGGGGGTGGTTACACCCCTATCCTTTGTCCGGCTTCGCGCCAGCTCAGGGGCTGGTGTGCCCCCGAAACTGGTTTGAGCCGGGCTATGCACAGTGAGCACCGGGGTGCCACTTGCAATCACCTTCCTTTCAGCCCTGCCTACCTGGGATACACAAACCCTGTCTGGGATGGTGCTAACACCGCCCTCGACAGGAAACCCTCTGTCCAAGCTCCCCTTGCTGGAAGGTCCCCCAGCAGCAGGAGGTCAGACTTGTGTCTGGTGGCAGCATCCATTTTGTGATGCTGAGGCTTGAGTCAACTTTAACCGGGGTTCAAGGTTACTTCCATGTCGTGTCCCTCTAAAAGGGGGGAATGCTAACCCCGTCGCCAGGACTGGCGAGGGGTTCGTATTCCCATTCGTATGACACCTTACTCGACATGTAGGTGATGTGATGCCAAAGTTAGCAAATAACCGCAAGGATTATAATGCATTAAAAGTAGTTGGCCCGCGTCACCATGGAACGGCTATTAGGACTTGGTTCCGCAAGCCGTCGACGGGCTCAGCTCGCGCCAGAGCACCGTCCCACATGATTCCCTGCACTCTGCCTTCAGGATTGATAAGGCCTGCTATAGGAGTGACTGATAGGAATCCATGTGTCCATTTTAGGGTTTAGGTGTAGGAATACTACACCTACAGCAACGGGTGATTACACCACGTGGCCCCAGCTGTCGTGCAGCCAGTTGTGTCAGATTTGGGCGGCCATTCCAGGGGTGGCATAATACATGCTTCAGTCCCTGGTAGGCCCTGGGTACACCGATGCCCTGGATACCTGTGGTATGCTGAGACAAGGACTGACAAGGCGGCCCAGTTCCAATTAGTGGATGCACCTAATGTACATGTGTGTTAATTTCGAGAGAGAACAGCTAGGCTGTGGGTCTGATTGGCAGGCCCACAGCCGGAGAAAGTCGTAAACCAATGAAGCAAAAGCAAAAAATCTGGGTGATCATAGGATTTCAGACCCTACTCTCCTACAGCTACCAAGTAGAAAAATTGTTTAAGGGCTCTTTAATAGTTAAATAAAATCCAATGTAATGGTGGAGTAGAAATTTGGCTAACTACTGC
The DNA here is from genome assembly GCF_964204655.1 of Triturus cristatus. Taxonomy (NCBI): domain Eukaryota; kingdom Metazoa; phylum Chordata; class Amphibia; order Caudata; family Salamandridae; genus Triturus; species Triturus cristatus. Next base: position 1,745,350,640 of record NC_140589.1, on the reverse strand, counting down.
AGAAAAGGTACTAGAAAAGTTACCTTTTGCCTGTCTAAAGCGTCGGAAGCCCTTTCTGTAAGTACTCAACTTCACCTTGAAGCTTGATGGCTCCTTTGTGGTGGGGTGTTAACTGCTTCCAGGACAGGGACAGTGGGTCATGGGTGTGGGGAGGTGTTGCCCTCCCCTTGACAGGATGGACTGGGACATGTGCCTAGACCTTAGGTGCACTTCAAAAGGATCTCCATGTCACAGGCAGTTGAAGCTGACACCTGGGCCTGCCTCCCCTTTTGTCCTTCTAATCAGTCAGGAACCAACCCTAGTGGGAGGGGGAGCTGTCCCAGAATTGGTTTGGAGTGACCACCGGAGTGGGGCTCTGAACATCCTCTTTGACATTAGAGTGACAAGTCCTGCTTGAATTTTAGAGTTTTAGGTAGGCACCCTGTTTTACAGGTCTGCTAGGGCTTTGCTTATAATATTTAGGATACACTTAAAAGGAGTGAAACAGAAAGCTAAAACACTTTGCTGGTTGCTGAAAGTCCAGCTTTGATTTTTCTAGACTTCAGCTTCTGAGTTTGTTGGGGGTACAGTGACTGCCTAAAACTGCATTTTAGTGTTAAATGTGGGACTCTAGAACAATGATAGTATGTTCTCCACACACACACCCAGCCCTCAGAGCCCAATGTTAGACTGGTTGAAGACTTCAATCATCCTGAAAATGCCCAAAGTGGGTAGGGTTAGACGTAGGAACCTTTACCCCACTGATTAGGGCATCCCTAGTGGTCATTCCCATGCCCTAACTCTTGTCAGGCATGGGACTAACGCATGCTATACAAAGAACCTCCAGGCACCTACTCTAGAACATTTATCGGCCTGTAGGAGATCAGAAAAGGACTGAACCTGCTGTCTGGTTTTTGAGAAGAGCCTAAAAGAATGGGCCTGCTCTCTCCTTTTTGTACTCAAGATAAAGAAGTGGACTCCAAGGGTCATAAAGCTGACCTCTTGTTCTAGCTACAGAAATACAACAAGATCCAAGAGGCCTTCCCTACGACTGTACATCTGATCGGTGGCAACAGGACCTAAACTGGACCCTGCCTACCACCCTGGGAGTCTCTAGGTGCCTCCCCGTAGCTCACAGGGGCTTTAGAAGTGTACTTCTGGGGTGTACTGGGAAATAAAGGACTAAAGTCAGAGGATAAAATCATTGACCAGGAGGAACCTTGTTAGCTTATATGACCTGGGCCCCATTGCGGTCAGCGGCATATTGCACCTAGGTCCTGTTCTACGGCAACCATTGACTATCATTGGCACTTTTGACTTCTTGGCATTATTTCTACCTAAAACTTTAAACATTCATATTTCTGGTTCTCCTTATTGGAGTTTTGTCATTTGGTGTAATTTTATTTAATAAAAGTTACTCGAGTTTTCTAATTCATTTTGAAATTTTTATTGTTTTGCTTTTCAACCTTATTACTGTTTACAACTTCATGAATACTTTAAACATTGCCTCTAAGTTAAGTCTGTCTGCTCTATGCCAAAGCTACCAAGGTTTAATTGGTGAATTTAGTGTTTTACACTGACAAGGACTTTAATTATTACTTGAGGTGGGTAATTTTCCCCCAAATAACCCAATTTCGTACAATGCCCTTTCCCCAGTTTTTGCTGGACTAAGGTTAGAATAGCAACCAGGCTCTCCTCCAATTATATGTAGTTTCCCTAAAGTTTGTATGTCTGACTGCCTAAAACATGTAAGTTCCCCCCCCAATATTAGTTGAGTTGGACTTACTATACTAAATTACATAGCTAAGAAATCATCATTTTATTTGAGAATACAGTTATCATAACTAGTTTGATGCCCGCCTCCACCCAATTATATGTACTTTTCCCAATATAATTGGTTTGGAGTTATAATTAGAGGTGGGCAGAGCTCGTAGAGTTTCACTCTGAAAAAATCCACGGACTTACATAAAAACGCATTGAGATTCCGCAGAATTTCATGAGCGGGTGGAATTTGGCACATCCTGCTGCTTGTGCTAATTTGTTGCACTGGGAGCTTGTTCCCTACTTTAAAATCAGCACAAACAGCACCACAGGGCACACAAGAGAATGCTGCTTCTTTCTGCCTCTCAAGTAGATTTTCTACTCGAGCTGCATTTTTGTCAACATGAATGGTCACAAAGTGCTGTGACCACCTGCATTAAGAAATTCTCTTCAGGAGGTGGTCTAGCATCTGAAAATTGTGCCAGGGGACACAAATTCTCGCTCACACTCACCAAGTTAACGTTGGCGAGCTGCACGTGAGAAAACAATCTGCCATTCGGCACTTGGCGGAGTATTGCCGGAACTCCGCAAAAGTTGTCTTGCGTGAAGTGGGTAAAACTTCGCCAGTTGAGCGGAAATTTACACCCACCCCTAGTTACAATAGTAAATCTTTACTTCCCAAATGCTGTGTATTTTAAAAATATTTTAAACAAATTACATGTTTATTATGTTAAAATGAAAAGCTTAGTAATTTTACTATTTTAAAACGTTATCAAACAATTAGAATGAAAAGTGAATGTATAAAATTATTTAACATATTAAGAAATAATAGTACATATTTATATTTTAATAAATATATGCATACTAACAAAATAAAATACATTACTTTATTTACAGAATATGTATCAGTTGCTCTGGTTGTTATATAAACTCTTCATATAGTTCACAAATATATATTTATCTCTATTAGGTGTAACATACTTTTAATGTAAAGAAATATATTCACAATAAATCATATAATAATTGTAATATGTACAGATAATAAAAGGAATAGTTTTCAGTATTGTATTTCTTATATAATAGACGATTACAAGGTTTACAAAATCAATAAAATTATTACTATAAATAATAAGATATTTAACCATACAATGTACGATACTTTTAGGTTATTTAATCACATTTGACAATGAAACTATGTAATCAAATATATTTCATTTCAATTGAACCACCTATATTTTTTCTTACCATTAAACAAATGCAATTGTTTTTTCTTTTGTTTTCATTGGCTAATAATCAATGGTCAATGAGGTGAACTGATACAGAATCATGGCTAATCGGAAATGGTATGTTTACTTTTAACTTTTTTATTTAATTCACAATACATTTTTATGAGTGTGCATTTACAGTTCAGTGGAGGAGTTACTCTGTCACAAACGTGAAGGATATCCCGTCCACCGGATTACAAGTGTCATAACATATAATGCACTTGTAATACGGTGGACGGGATATACGTCACATTCGTGACGGAGTATCCCATCCACTAAGACCAAAATCAGGCCTTTAGAGTTAAGTAAGGTGTTCTAGTATATGTTTAGTTAGTGGTAGGCTATTGTGGTGCATTTTGGTCATTATGTAGTGTCATTCAATCATATGTGTTTACTAAGGACTTTGGTAGTGTCTATCGTTGTTTAAATTAATATTTAATCTATTATTTAATATTTTGTTCATCTGCTTTAAGGGTTTTTAGAAAATGTGTGTGTTCTGGGTTTGGTAGAAATTGTATTGTTGTTTTGTTTGTAGGACTGAAGAACAATTCTGTCAAGGTGGTAAAAGTAATATCCTTGGATGAGAATATTTGGATAGACTTTAGCAATGATGTAATGCATTGTGTATTATGTATTCAAAGTCCTTTACTCTTTTAGAGACTGGACTAAATAATCTTTATTGTATGTGGTTATTTTAAAACCTTTACAAATGTGCAAAAGGGCATGCATATTAAAAAGTACAAATCGTTTTGTAGTAAAAACGAGTTTTAGATATATACAAAAAATACCAGATCATTTTCAAGTGCCTTCTGGTACTGACAGGATTATAATTACATTTGACAAGTATGTGAGAGAGCTGAAACATTGTTGTTAGTCATTGACTAGAGAACACTATCCATATTATAAATTGACAAAATATAATATAAAACTGTTTATAAATATGTGCATAAAATAACAATCGGTTATCAAAAATCATTCAAAATACTAGTAGCAGTGTGCTTATGTGTAACCGTTCTGAAAGGAAGCCAGGACGTTAATGTAACAGATAGTTGTTTGTTATCAGGCTGGACTTCCTGGGTGGCCACCTAAGGACCTGAACTTTTTATATGCGAGATGAATACATTTAGTCTAATAAATATTGAGTGCCGTGTTTTCTGGGCTTAGTGCTGCTATAATGCTCTGCTGACAGGTTCGGACTCTCAGTTTATTACACTTTATTTACGTGAGTCAGTCATCAATGAGCAGATGCACAGTACGTGCTCCAAGGGTTCATCGAACATGTCACAGACCCTGCATTTGGTTTCTTCTGCTGGACGGCGCCTGTGGGCTATATGTTTCAAAAAGAGCCCCTCTGAGTGCAATGAATCTTAGTTTTAACTGCAAGTATTATGTGAAAACAAGGTATGAGGATGAGGGGACCGGCTGGTATGAGTTAATCACTGCCCATGCGTGCTTACATTTGGCCAAATTTGCTCTGTCTGTGTGATAGGAACAAAGATGGATAAGTTTCTATATACTTAGTTTAAAAGCCATCTGACTTGGATTTACGTCCCATAGTTAATTCGCTGACAGTTGCTGCAAACAATAATTTAACAACAGACATTGTTACCAGGCTGGCCCACTGGAGCTCATTTCGGCCCATAACAGAGTCTCCAGAGAGCCTACTCTGGCCCATCTCAGCTTATGGCATAGGTTGAGAAAAACACTGGCACCTACCACTTAATGGTTAGGAAGGCTGAGCTCCAGTCAGATCTGGGCTGCAGACAAGCTTTTTGGCAGCCGCAGTACAGAATTCTATATCTTCATTGTATGTTGGCTCAATGCTTTTAGAGACCTATTATTTGTTTGTTGTGCCTGTTATTGTGGTTAGTAGTTTATTAAAAGGTGTATTTTTCGTGTTGGGTAGTGGGCCCCAAATGGTGGAACGTTGGGGCCGATTCACAGAACTAATCTGAGATAAATTCCTAAACTTACTACTTTTGGTATTCACAGAAGGCATTTAGTAGTAGTAAAGTTAGGACTCCTAACTTTACTACTACTAAACTGAGACAAAATCCTAACTTTACGACTTTCGGTATTCACAAAAGGCATTTAGTAGTAGTAAGTTACCAGGAAAACATTTGGCGCATGGTTGGCAATTCTTCAGTTTATCTATTCCTAGATATTATCCTTTTAAAAAATGCTAAAAGGGTAGTTGGCCTTTGATGTGATCTGATAATTTATAAGCATAATCTTTTAAGATGGTTTCACTTGGAGCTCTGGACCTTGTTGAGGCATCTTTTAAATCTTGGATGATGTTACGAACCTCAATCTCTGCCTTAATGTTTAGTGGTTGTGAAACCAATTGAGTAGTATTTTGTATGTTTTCAATGGTTGTGTCCCTTACTAATGTGTCCTTTATTGTACCTGTAGACAAAGTATGTTAAAAATTGATTTGTACTTTTTGAGAGGCAGTGAAGGTGGGTTCATTAGACTTATTGAGATCTGTATGTGATGTAAAAATAGTTTTCAAAATTTGTTTGATGGGTTATATAGAATATTAACTTTAACTTACACTAGTATATAGAACTATAATTTGTAATGTATGTTTCTCAGTTTCTTTCTCGTTTAGGTGCAGATGTGTTTGGATTGGGTTATGTTATTCTTTGGTTTGTTTGTGAGGTGATTTGTTATAGCTGTTTCTGTTGTGTAAGTATCAGAAAAGGGAAAGATAATTTGTTTAGGTAAAATTTATTTTCATATAAATCTAAAAACCATATCAGTTATTTAAATATTTGTATTTCCGTTTTAAAAGCTTTACTTACTTTCTTGAAGCTGGGCTATTATTGTCAGGCGAATATATAACGTTACAACACCAATGCCTTTACAATGACCTACAATTAAAATGCAAACTTTTACCATGCATATGCTTTTACCACGCATTCCATTACAACGCAATGGCATGCGGGGTAAAGACAAACACTTGGTAAAAGTGTTGAAGGTAGGTAAATATATATATATATATATATATATATATATATATATATATATATTCACTGAAATAACCATAGGTTTTAGGCACGTTAAAGTTAGGAATTGGCATTTAAAAAACCTTAGAAATTCACTGAAAAAACCATAGGTTTCAGGGGTGTTATCGTTAGCTGGACTTTTCACTCATACAAAACCATAGAAATTCTGCCGTTATAGTTAGTTCAGCTAACTATAACTCGCGTGCCCGCAATGCACTGCTGATGACGTCACATATTACATCACTCATGACGTGGCCAGTGACATCACTCATGACATCACTGATGACATCTCAAATGACATCACTGATGACAACATCCTTGTGATAGAGTGGCAGACCTCATCTCCCCCTAATATAACCTTTGATACACACATTCAAAAATAGAAACTAAAATTTTCAAAACAATGGACATACCAATACCAGTTACAACAACCTATTCAGTAATTCTAAGATCCACATACACATCCACTCATCCGCGCGATGCCGGTCTTTTATTTATTTTATTTTTTTAAGAAGGAGGGCTGTGTGGCCCCCCTTCTTTTTCTGATTTATTGGCCCTGGGGACCCCATCCCCCAGGGCCTGCACCCTAATTTTTTTTGTTGAAAAAAATGAGTTTGGCCCTCCCAAGGCCTTAATCGGCCCCGGGGACCCCAACCCCCGGGTCATGGCCTTTTTTTTTTAATTCTTTAGGAGGGGGGCAGCGTTGCCCCCCTCCTCAGGCCACTTATGGCCCCGGGGACCCCATCCCCCGGGGCCGGCCTTTGTTTTTTACTATTTAAAATAAATATATTTTTATAGAAACACCTAGGACATGCTGGACAAACCGTATTTACCTATCATCATGACGATTTGCGTGATATTCATTAAAAGGCGACTATGCATACAATGAATCCACGTGGAATGTATTTACACCGCTAGTGAAGCTCTGACGTGTCTGACACCCTACCGTGCCTAATCCCAGCACCCCCGCCGGTGGGTACTCTCCAAGTAGACACCCTTGTCGTTTATTTATACAAACATGGGTAGCTATTGATGGGCACATTTAATACACACGCACACCAAGCCATTCAAATTTTCGATAAAAATTCGACCAAACTATGCAAGAAACCCCCCTCACGGTTAATAAAACACACATCCACCGCCGGATGTGTAATACTTTTTATTTTACTCTCTTAGAAGGAGACAAACCTCACTTGAGAGTCACAGCGTGCTCCTGGCTGAGCCCAATGCTGTGTTACACCCACCAGTGCCCGCCGAGTGCCACACACCTCTGTGTTGTATTCCACCAGCTAGTGCGTATGCTATGACACTCTCTAGCCCATGTGCACTGTAACACCACCCCATGAATATGTCATGCCACACTTGCCTTCGCACGGGTTATATTGCCCCATCTAACATACCTTCCTCAAGGCCTATGTTATAACGCACAGTGCTATGCCATACATATTACAATCTGGGATCCATATCTTTGTCACAGTGCATATGCAACGTTACACTCCCCAGCACATATTTTATATTACAACTTTAGAGACTAGTTAGGTTACACAACACTGCCCTGTGCATATTACACTCCAAGGCGCATATCGTATAGCACGCACTAGTGCCTGTGCTATCTCGCGCTCTCTAATGAATCTGTCATTGCGCACAATGTATTGCATATTATATTTCACGCCCCGGTTCATCTTATATCACACTTTTTGGTGCATAGTTATACCATATACTATATCTAGTTTTCATTTTCAATCGTGCTCTCAGAACTATGTTCTATATAACACTGCGTCCACCTACCCTTTTCACGGGCATTACATTTTGCGATGGGGGTGGAGGGTCAGGGGGTGTTTCTACCAAGTGAGCCCGGAGTCACAGTCACAAACGTCCTCTTCTTCCTGAATAAAAGTGAGATTATGCTGCATACTTGTTCATATTTTAAGTAGTTCGCACAGACACACATTTTGCAAACAATAAAGTTCCTAATACCCATCTTCTCTGAACAGTTAGCTTGCTGCCCCAACCACCTCCTCCCTAACCACTGTTGTCTGAATCCATGGACTAGCCTCCTCCCTCCTGCCATGCATGGTCTGATGTGCTGCCACTGCCCTCCATTTAGCATGATGTACCAGTCCACTTCTCCTGCCCTCCATTGCCCAATTCTATGACCCATCATTGACCTCCTGCTTAGCCTCTGTGCTTAGCTTGCTGCCCCTATTCTCCTTCCCCCTGCCCTCCGATGTCTTTGTGCATGCCCCTGCTCCATCCTTTTTGCCCACCATGTTCCATGGACCTGCCACTCCTATCTACTGTGAGTGTTCTGTTGAGCTGCCACTCCCCTCCCACCTGCCTAGCATTGTCAGATGACTGTAACCTGTCCCTGCCATCTCCACCCTGCCTGTCCACATGCCATGCCCCTATCCCCTTCCTCCTGTCCTCCATGGTCCATTTTACTGCCACACCCTTCTGCCCTCCCTGGTCTGTTGTGCTGCAACTGCTCCTCCTGCCTGCCCCGCGCGGTCTGTTGTGAGGCCCCTTCCCCTGAACTCTCTTGTCTGTGCCCAGGTCCTGACCCTCCCTTCTATCCTCCATGGTCCTTTGTGCATGCCCCTGCACCCTCCTTCTTACCCATCATAGCCATTGTGCTGCCACTAACCCTCCCACTTGCCAAGCATGGTCTTCTGTGCTGCCATGGCCCCTCCCACCTTCCCTGTGTGGTCAGCTAGCTGCCCCTGACCCCCTCCCACCTTCCCTTCATGGTCTGTGTGTAGGCCATCATTGTCTCATTGTTGCTCTCCATGGTGTGTCTTGTTTCTAGTGCCCATCCTGCCTGACCTCCATGGTCATCTTGCTGCTCCTGCCTGGCCCCTTGCCCCCAGCCCTCTGTTTCCATGTGCAGACCCCTATTCCCTCCCTACTGACTTGTCTGTTCCATTGTAATGTCCCTGATCCGTCCCTCCTGCCCTTTATGGTCTGTTATGCTGCAGTTTTCTCTCCTGTCTGTCCATTATGGTCAGCTAGCTACCATTGCCTCTTTCCCCTCTGTTCTCTGTTGTCCATGTGCACGGTCCTGTCCCCTCCCAATTGCTTTCTATGGATTGTTGTGCTGCACTCCCGTCCCGCATGCCCTGTGTGGTGTATTGTGCTGCTGCAAACTCTGATGCCTGCCCTGTAGGGTCAGTTTGGAACACCTCTCCATGTCCCTCCTGTCCTCTGTTATCCGAGTCCATGTCCCTACCCCAATTCCTCCTGCCTACCATGATCCAATCTATCATACTTGCGAACATTTTGAACTTGGTAAGAGGGAGATTTTGAAAAAAAACTGGGTTATTGATTTTACCCTTTGAGTTAAATTGAAAAAGAGGAGATTGTAGACAGGAGACAGATCAGATAAAGCCCATTTGAGCTTAAAAACATTGGATGTTTCCTGGCTGAAACGGGTCTGTTGGCATGTATGGTGGTACTACCACTGCCTCTTCCTTCTGCCCACAACGGTCTATTATATTGCCACAGCCTCTCTGGCCAGTCCTGTATTGTTGGTGTGTTGCCCCTGCCCCCCTTTCCACTGGCCTCCATAGTCTGTTGTGCTGCCACTGCCCTTCCTGCCTCCCCAGTGTGGTCAAATTGTTGCCTCTGCACTCTCCTACCTGCCTTCAATTTTCAGAGTCTGTGCCCCTGGTCTCTGCCTCTCAACAATATTCCAATGAACAACTAGATTGCTAACATTCTATATTTATTACAAATGTGTGGAACGCCTGACGTCATCTTGATGTAATCAAAACTGTAATACCTAGAGCATTTCCTTTAGAAACTACATATATGAGAGGGTCTTATTTGCATCAAAATTATGGTTAGTGCTCTAAAAAACTAAAATGAGGACATATTTTCTGAGTTTTCAAATAGCGACAAAGAACTTTTAAATTATTTGTAATCTTTATGTTTTTTTATCCAGTTGACCACATGATTAAATGTTGCACCTAGGGGAGAGGATGTGGTGTTACTTCCAGAGCTGCAAACTTTGCAACTGGGGAACCAGGTTGGAGTTTCTGCTTTAGCTCGACATTCTGTGATTCTGGTCAAATCGCTTAATCTCCCCATGTCTACAACCAAAATGAATTTGATCTTTTTTTTTTTTCTTTTTTTTTTAGTCCTCATATGAAGATAACATGCTCCAAGAAAAAGAAACAAGAGAAAAGAGTCTCTAACCCAAATTGAAGTCTGAAGGAATACTCCTGTAATTATCGATTTGAGGACACCCCTCAAGGCGAGGAGGATACAATGTAACTTCCAATAACCGAACCTTCAGCTCCTTATATGGGTTTTCGCCTTTGTCTTGAGTCTACATTGGCCCCCGATAACACGTTGCCCATAGGGAAAGGCCTTCTCAGCCCATACGCCTGGGCTTTACCTTGGACATGTTAGATAATCATAGGACCCGAAAAAGAGCAGAAAAAAAGGAAGGGAAAAACAACAAGATATTTTAATTTCTAACCATTTTGATTTCTTTTACCTGTCATATGGCCTCTCCCCCTTCCTTTTCCCTTTATGTATAACTACTCCTTGACTCCGCCCAAATTTCCCAATATATAGCTTTTTTCTTATGGATCCCTACTTGATCTAACATAGCTATCCTTTGGATGGAATGTACCCATTCTGCTTCCGTAGGGGAGAATGGCAATATCCACTTGATACATATTTCCCTCCGGGCTAAAAGGATCAAAACAAAAAATAGCGCTTTATGGTTTCTAGTTAGACTTCGATCTTCAATTTCACTAGGAAGTAACCCAAAAAGAACCGAAACTATTGTTAGCTTTATTTCTAAACCCATTATATAAGAAAGAGTCTTACCAATTTTATCCCAGAAGGGAGTTAAGACCAGGCAACTCCAAAACATATGTACCTCGTTAGCCATTTCATCTCCACGTTTGGGGCACTTCTTAATGTCTCGACTTCCCATCTTTGAGATTTTCTGGGGAGTCCAATATGCCTTGTGTGCTGTAAAGATGTGATTCTTTTTTAAAGAAGCAGCATTTACATAGGACCAAAGATAGAACATAGATACTTGCCCAGTGTTTTCAAGGTCTTCATCTGGAAGGTCTTTTTTCCAAATTTGCATAAATGCAGCCTTGGGCAAGTAGCCAGTACAAGGCAGCCACTTCTTTTTCTTTGCCACTACGAGTACATATCTTATGCGCCAAATTTGAGTTCCCTTTCACATCCTTCTCGGCAGATCTAATCCAACTTGACAGCTGATAAAATTTAAACTTAGAAATCGAACCTCCAGTTAAAGATAATAGATGAGGCCAGGAATTTAATTCAGCATCATGTAGAATTTACCCCAAGGTGTTGATCCCAGATCTACTTAACGGGGCTGCCAAGCTGTCCATTAAGCATTCTGGAGTGCCAGGGGAGTCCCAAATTGGCACGGATTCGTTGTAGTATGGGATTTTTAGCAATCGTCTTACTTGTGTCCAAATTTTTATTGCCGCACTCAGTATCTTGAGTTTTACTTTTTTGAAAAATTTGGGGTTCCCAAATTTAAAAAGAAACTTCCCAGCCTGTTTAGAGAAATCTTTTGTGAGGGCATTGAAGAGAGGAGAGAACATACAGTCCTCTAACATTAATTGACGAAAGTTTTTTAATTGAAATGCACACATGTACAAATAAAGATCAGGGCTTGCAATTCCTCCGTATTCCTTTTTTTTCCTAAGCTTATTTCGTGCAATCCTCGGACATTTATTCGCCCATATAAACCTTGAGAGGAGCCCCTGTACTTTCCCAAACCACATTTTTGGGAACTCTAGAGGGATAGTGTTGAACAGAAAAGTGAATTTTGGAATAATGGACATTTTCACAATGTTAGATTTACCCAAAAATGAGAGAGAAAGCACTCCCCATGATTGTAACTGGGAGGCTATTTCTTTAGTTGTTTTGTCAAAATTAACTTGCGCTATTTTGTTGATATCTTGCACAATCTGGATTCCTAAGTATCTTATCTCCTTCTTTTGATAGGGGCTCTCAAAGTCCATATGCCACTTCATAAGTTCTGTTTTTTGTTGATTGAGAAGATAGCCCGAGACCTTTCCAAAGTTCTCTATTTCCTGCCATATCCCCCCATATGATTTTTCCAGATTTCCAGTGAATATAACTAAGTCGTCCGCATAAAGGCCTATTCTTTTTTCCCACCCATTGCAATTAAAGGGGATTATGTTCTGGGATGATCTTAGATTGTGTGCTAATGGTTCAATATGCATATTAAAGAGTATCGGCGACAGGGGACAACCATGTCTCGTTCCTCTCCCAATATGTATTGCTCTAGTTAAATTCCCATTAATCAATATTTTAGCTGAAGGGTTCTTATATAATGCCTTTATTGCTGATATGCATCTATCCCCGAGATCGAAGCATTGTAGAGTTTTAAATAGAAATGACCAATCGACTGGGTCGAAAGCCTTGGCGGCATCGAAAGTCATAACCGCCAAGGGAATTTTATATGTCTGCGCCAGGTCGATTGCCCCAATAAGGTCGTAAGTTAATTCGCTCAGCTGCCTCCCTTTCATGAGACCCTTTTGGTCCTGATGGATGAGTGGATCTATCACTTTATTTAATCTTTTTGTGATAATCTGTGAATAGATTTTATGATCACAGTTTAAAAGGGATATTGGGCGGTATGATTCGCACTCACGTGGGTTTTTATTCGGTTTTAAAAGGACTATGATTGTTGCTTCATCCCATGAAGAGGGAGTGTTATCTCCATTTAAAAAAGATGCATTAAATAACTGAAGGAGGACCGGGGCTAATTCATCTCTAAGTGTGTTATAGATCTCATTGGGGATAGAGTCGGGGCCAGCAGCCTTTCCTTTTTTTAGGGAATTTATTATTTGGTTTCTCTCATCTAGTTCTACTGGAGCATTGAGAAAATCTTTATCTTCTTGTTGAAGCAGTGGGAGGTTTAGACCCCTCAAATATTCCTCCATTCCTCCCATGTCCAGGTTTTCCTCCCCCGAATATAGACTTTCAAAAAAATGGACAAAGGAATCCTCAATTTCCAAATCTTCTGTGACTATGAGCCCGTTTTTGTGGGAACGTATATCTTTTATCATATTTCTCGTCTGGTCTGTTTTTGTTTTCCAAGCGAGAAGCTTGCCACAGCCTTCCCCATATTCGTGATGAGTCAATTTACTGGCCACCCATTTCTTTTTTAATATAGCTTCTAAATGGTTATTCAATTTACACTTAACTAGTTTTATGCTATTTAGGATATTCTCATTGTCTTCGTCCTTTTCAAGGCTTCCATACAGTTTCTGTAACTCAGTTTCTAACTGTCCTGTTACCTCTCTTTGCTTCTTGGATTGATTACAATTTGTACTTAATAGGATCCCCCTCAGAAAAGCTTTATATGTATCCCAAACTGATTGAATTGCTGAAGAGTCTAAGTTGTTTTCAAAAAATTCTTTAGTATCTATTTTTAGTTTTTGAATAATAGATTGTTCCAACAATAATGTTCTATTTATGGTACACCTTCGGGATGATTGAGTCTTACCTAAAGCTGCTTTTATATTGACTGCGGAGTGGTCTGACATGTGTTGGGGGCGTGAGATACTAGGACCGTATTACGAAAAAATGTTGTACTTACTAAAAAAAAATCAATCCTTGATCTATGGCCGCATTTTTTGTTATGAAAAGTAAACTTACTGCCATTCGTTTTGGATTTAGCCAGCATCTCGCTCCATATATCTATTAGATTTATGTCCACCATTAACTGTCTTAAGGCTCTTCTCATTTTTGCTGTGGTGGATACAGCTCTGGAAGAGGTCGAGTCTCTGCCTGGGTTTAAGACCAAGTTAAAATCACCATCTAAAATAATATCATTGTCGACTTCTAATAAATGGGGTATCAATGTATAAAGGGGATTCGGATCGTCCCAATTGGGGCCATAATAGCTTGCACGCGACATTCCATAACCATTTATTTTTATTTTTGCCACCGCCCATCTACCTGCAAGGTCCACAATACTTTCTTTCAGCACTGCCGATGCTGATTTTTTAATTAGTATTGCGGAGCCTTTAGAAGTGTAAGGTTGGTTTGTGCATATGCAGTGATCGATCCACCTATGCTGCTTTATAATTAACTCCCATTCTTCCCTCAGTAGATGTGATTCTTGTATAAGAAAAATCTTACACTCAGACAATCTTAAAAATTCCAATATCTTGTTTCTCCTTCTGGGTACCCTCAAACCATTTACGTTCCACGTCATTATTTCTAAGTCAAATATCCTCATCCTTGACAACGTTCTATATTACATTTTTCAGTGATTTGAGTAGGATAGAGATAAACTGAATATTTTTTGGAGATTGCTACTTCAGCTGAGGACATTTATTTTTTTATTTTTTCTGTGATTGTGGTCAAATCACTTAATCTCCCCATGTCTACAACCAAAATGAATTTGATCTTGTGTGATGTAACCAATGCTCATGTAAAGCACTCCAATACCTGACAAGTCTGCACTATATAAAACTGCAAATACACAAAAAATAAGTGTTTTGCACACTTTAGTCATTCGGCTACATGTGGGCTACATCTGGGTGATATTGTGCTGCATTTGGGCTCTTTTGTCTCTGGTGGCCATCTTGGGAGATTTATTTGTTATGAAGTTTCCTAATTTCCTGATTTACTGCAGTCTCCTCAGTAGGAAATGCTTTCAGTTTTTTTTACTTTGATTCCATCAAGAAGGTATTCAGATATGTCACACATTTTCCATAAATTCTGAATGTTAGCACTCTAGTTGCTCATTAGATCACTGTAGTAAAGCTACTGCTCACCACGGAAGTCTGCTGCTGGTATTAAAAGTGGATGTTTCAGTCTGCATATCAGAATTTTTTAATGAAATAGAAGAGGATTTGAGAAGTCACTCAAAATGTGCCCTAATTTTTCTTTCTTCAGCACTAATCATAATTTCTATGGCAACATGAACCCCCTCATTTCGTTCCTTTGTAAATTAAATGTTTTCAGTGTTACCACTTTATTCCAATCAAGATGGCTTCAGGTGTGTCATACGTTTGTCATAAGTAAGACTGTTAGCGCTCTAGTTGTTCGTTAGAACACTCTGGGACATTCTGTCATTGGGCTATACTTGGGCTACATCTGGGTGATATTTGAGCTACATTTGGGCTCCCCCCTCATTTTGTTCCTTTTTAAATTAAATGTTTTAAGAGTTACCACTATATTCCAATCAAGATGGCTTCAGGTGTGCAATACGTTTGTCATAAGTAGGACTGTTAGTGCTCTAGTTGTTCTTTAGAACATCTGGGAAGCTGCAGTAGAACACAAAGGAATCAACTGGCAGTCTCTGCCCTTGTTGGATTTACATGTTTTACTGAGAATGTCAGACTTCATTCTCACATGACTGAGAAAGATAATGTGAATTTACAGAAAATATGCTCTCAGTTTAGCGTATAGATCACCTTCCAAACCTCTGTGGGAAAAGCATGAGAAAATAGTTTTCTCTCAAACATAATTCATGATATCACAGCAGAAGGCTTTTTCACATGTTAAAATCACCTTAGAACACACCACAATTCCTAAAATGAGTATGGTACCATCAACAAATGATTTATAATGTAACTAAAGTCTTAAAACCTTCTATTAACTGCAATGCTTTTTAATGAGGTGCTATCATGTATATTGGTCCCAAGATGGCTGCCAACACTTCTTGGATGAAGTTCTGACAGCCAATCAGATCTCACAATGAGATGTGTGGTTAGGCTCCGCCCAGATATATCTATCTATTTAACTCTAATTTTCTCAGGAACTACTGAAAGGATTTACACCATTTAAGCAAAAGGCACGAGTCTGAACTGAGGACGACCTCTTTGCCAAATTTCGTGTAATTCCGTTCAGCAGTTCGGGCTGTAGCTGCGTCAACAGGTCCTACGGGAAAATGCATGGGGAAAACGCGTTTTGGGACCCCCCTTTTTTCTCGGCCCCCGCTTGATGAATCACCGTGAAATTTTCAGGATAGGAGCGGACCGGAGCTGACCAAAAGTTTGGAAAATTTCGCAAAGATTCGTCAATCGGCGCCAACGGTATTCCAAATAGAATGTTGCGGATTTCCTATGGAAAATAGGTCCTAACTATAACTACCTACTGGCGACAGCCAGTAGGTAATATATATATATATATATATATATATATCCCACGATCCTCCCCCACAGGGTTTAACACACTCTCAGGACACACATTGAGTTTATCAACAAAGTTTTTGGCTTCTTCTTCTCATCCTTTCCAGATAATGAACAGGTCATTTATTGTGTACAGAGTTGTTTACTATGAGGATACGATATTAAGACTGTTTTTCATTGTGTATAAGTGGTAGATCTATGTGGCCACTACCCCCTTGGGTCGGATTTTTCCCCTGGACCTAACAGTGCTTTTGCTGCAAGGTCATTTGCCAGTGATGATGCATTGATGTATTTCAGGCTGTCGCCTCTCTTCCCATTTTAATTTGCACTATGCCAGTAATAGTTACAAGGAGGGAACCACATGAGTTTGAAGTTGGTTTCCATTTGCTGTACATATTTATTTGTCTACGTAGTTTCTGCATATTATCATGATATGATGTTATCGTTTTCTATTGATGTTTCGAGAGTATGTTATATATTTTATTTTATGTTATGAACTTTTGACCTATTACACAAGCAATTTCCATTTTCACAGCATGACACACACACTGGAGACAGTGTTGTCACTTTGATTCTACTGTGTCAAAATTTGAAACTTTCTTGACAACATAGGCATACAGTCTTGACCCCTTTATATCTCGATGTGAAATTTATTATTAGAGACGATATAGTTCTTTGATCCAATTTTGGAATCTTGACATATACTAATGGGCAATGACGTAGTTAAACACGTCTTTTATTATTTACTCACCATAATTGCCATCATTTATACACAGAGTATTTACCATTACAAGATAGCAGAACTGATTGTATACTCGTACACCAGCATTGTAGTCTGTTGTTTATTTCAAGTTTAGTCTTTGTACATATGTGATGGGTGTGCACGGCAAACCTATGTATGTGTGAGCAAGGCTGCAGGTCAGCCGAAACGCGTTTCGTGGAGCCAGTAAAAACAACTTGAGCAACAATCCTGTGTGGCGTGGTGTGTCTAGAGAGTGCGTTATTCCCTGTGGGGGCGGATTGTGGGACATTGATACTGCCGGTTAGCTTCGCCGGCGCACGCACCACCTTCCTCGGGTCTGTGGTCTGGGAAGGAGCGCTGCTGTATGGACAATAAATATATATATATATTGAGGGAAAGGCAGATTGAGAAAGACTGCAAGACAGCCGAAATGTGTCTCTGTGATGGTTTTTTTAACTAGCGGGGTTGAGGAAGGCCCAAGACATTAAAGAGTTTGAATACTTACAGTCCTCGTGTGCGTGCTCTTCTGTACAGCACGGGAGTGGAGTTTGGATATTTTAAAGCGTAGCGGTGGCGCTTTTACACGCAACACCAGAGTTTGGGCTGTCAAACTTCAATCGCAAACTTCAAGGATTTGGTACGTGAGTGCCTCGTTGGCGAGCCCCCAGACCTTCAATTGAGAGGAGTAACATGCGGCACTGGCTGAGGTTGAGAGGAGGTTTCAGCGCGAGGAAGTCTGGAGACATTCAATGTGGGAGCCCTGATCTCTACATTAAGCATGGGGCTGCACTCAGCACATCAAAAGAAAGGATTTCTGGTTCTGGGCACGGACACTGCATCGTCATGGTGAGGACTGTGGGGCTCTCATCGCTTTTGTGGAAAGGCCTTCCCCGACCCTTGGGTTATTAACCGCTGTGCTAACCCTAGGATTTAATCTCACCATGTATACTGCAAACGGATTCACAACTGTGAGGTGACATTTTTGCATATTAGCAGCATTATGCTGGAATGTGACTTTTAAAAGACATGACATTTGTCTGATCACCCCGTTTTCCGGCAACAACACCTATCGGGTAAAATAGGAGTGGGACACAGACGGTTCCATACAATTTATTTTCTCTGATTTTAGTAGTAAAAATGCTGTGTATTAGCTCAGATTGTCGTTATTGAAGTGAGGCTGTAGGTGTTTATGACACATTGGGGTCACACTGCAAGTAAATCAGAGTTCGTGAAAACTCATTACCAATCGGTATTTACTAAAATGCTAAGATTAATTGATGTTTGCCAGCAGTAACTAAAATCAATTGTTTAATATAGTGTTATAAAATTGCTGCCACTCGTTTATGCGAAATGAGTTATGCAATGTGTTCGTGTAACTATGATGACTCTTAACGCTGCAATGCCATTGGTATTCATGTGCCTCATTTGAGTTACTGCCAAACATGTAGTATTTCTTTTATGTTATTTAATCAGGGATGTTTTAAAAGCACCTCCCTATTGAGGGAAAGGCAGATTGAGAAAGGCTGCAAGACAGCTGAACGCATGTCTGTGATGTGGGGTCGAGGAAGGCCCAAGACATTAAAGAGTTTGAATGCTTACAGTCTTCATGTGTGTGCTTTTCTGTTCAGCACAGGAGTGCAGTTTTATATATATATGTTCAAAAAAGAGTTCGCTGTTTATAAAAGGAACCATCCACCACTGTTATAGGTCCGACGCGTTTCACGCCGGAGCCCTTCTCATGGACCGGAAAGAAACAGGCAGCAACTGTGTGGCTACTTAACATTCCCTCTTTTATTTCCATTATGTGCACTTGCCTGCTCAAATAAACAACTGAATTCTGGGAATAGTAGTACAATCAAACCTAAATAGGTCACATGTTGCTGAAATCCTTCGTAATTATGCTGGGTATAGAAATGTCCTTAGCAGCGAATTATATATATATATATATATTACCTCAGTTGCGTGTTGCATACGAATTAGCCAATGAGACACAAACAACACAAATATCAGACGAACAAATTTTGGTGGAAATGAACATTAAAACGGACAAACGAGTACCGACAAATTTCAAAAAGAAGTCCAAATTTTGCCCAACTCTATACCCGGGCAATAAGATTGACACCTTCTATGAACTTGTTCTTGGAGACCTAGAATCAATCAAGAATGTTCCCAACAACAACAATCGTGAAAATCTAACACAAAAAGAACGCACAGCCCTACAAAAACTCAAAAACAACAACCAAATCATAATCAAACCGGCTGACAAGGGCGGGAACATTGTCATCCAAGACAAGCAACAATATATGGAAGAAGCCATGCGCCAACTGCTTGATACAAGGAGCTACCAGTGTCTGAAAAAGAATCCGATTAACAACTTAATTTGTGAGATGAACGACAGGCTCAATGAATGGCATAACAAAGGCCTCTTAACGGAAGAAGAAAAAAACTTCATAATGGTGGAGGATCCAATAATACCCACCATATATTTCCTTCCGAAGGTCCACAAGACTCTAAACAAACCACCTGGGCGTCCAATAATCTCCAGTTGTGGGAGTCTGTATGAAAACATGTCTCTATATGTGGACAACTTTCTAGCACCCATTGTACCAACACTCAGCTCATATATAAAGGACACTGGTGATTTCTTACGCATCATTATGGACACCCAATGGAACTCTAACTATCTCTTAATAACAATTGATGCAGTATCATTATACACTTCAATTCAACACAATCACGGCCTACATGCAATTCAATACTTCCTTAAGCAGAGACCCATCAGTCAACTAGCACATTCTGAAATGCTACTTGAAATGATCTCTATCTGTCTGAACAATAATATCTTCCTGTTTGACAGAAAAATGTATGTACAATGCTGTGGTACTGCGATGGGAGTTTCCTTCTCTCCTAGCTATGCGAATCTCATGATGGGTTGGTGGGAGAAGAACATAGCTTGGAGAGAGGAGAACAACCACCACATGATGAACGTAGCCCTCTGGCTACGCTTCATAGAAGATTTATTTGTGTTGTGGAAAGGGACTGCAAATGAATTTGAGAATTTCTTCATGGAACTCAATAATAACAACGTGGGACTCAGCTTCACATATAACCTGAGCCCAAAGGAAATTGATTTTCTAGACACTAAAGTCTACATTAAAAATGGGCGTTTACAGACAACGGTACACAGGAAAAAAACAGCGACTAACAGTCTCCTGCATGGCGAAAGTTTCCATCCACGCTCATTAAGGAAAAGCATACCTTACGGAGAGTTACTACGCATGAAGAGAAACTGTTCAGAAGAGCAAGAGATGGTGAAGAAATGCGAGGAAACAAAAACCAGATTTTTACAACGTGGATACAGTCATGCTGATATTGCAAGAGGGGAATTGAAAATGAAGAACAAAAGCAGAATGGAACTATTAACCAACCGTGAGAAAACAAATGTGGCAAAAGGATCAACAGAAGACAACCAAACACGTTTGATACTCACCTACAGTAAGGAAACTCCCATGATCAGGAAAATACTCAACAAATATTGGAACATACTACAAAAAGATCCCGACATTGGCATGTCTATAGGAGAACATCCACAGATATCATACAAGAGAGCGCCCAACCTCTCGGATCACTTGGTACGGAGTCACTTTGTAGCCACAAAACCTGAAACTTGGCTACAATCAAGATCGAAGGGCTTCACCAAATGTCTGTCTTGTAAAGCTTGTAAGATTGGGAAAAACCTTAAAAACATCAATGATCCGGCTGGTAAGAACTTCCAGATAAGAGAGACCATCACATGTGAATCCACCTTTGTAGTATATCTCCTCCAATGCTTTTGTGGAAAACAGCACATTGGTAGCACAACGTGCCCCCTCAAGAAGCGCATATTAGAACATGTGCGTGCTATTCAGAACCAAGATACGACATATGCAATAGCCAGACATATGTCACTACATGTGGGAAAATCATGGTTGGACATAAAGTACTCGGGACTGATCACAGTGCCCCCAAGTGAACGAGGTGGCAATCGCACCCAAAAATTACGCAGACTTGAATCGCGCCTAATAATGAGGTTCAAAACGAAACAGCCGTGGGGCCTCAATGGGGACGAGGAACTTTATGTACATTTATAGACCTTATCAACCATTTTTGTTATATACAACTCCACCACAACTTTTTAACAACAGTAACATCTGGCTAGAACTGTATCAGGAAATAATCTCGCTGTATTATCACACACACATGACATAATAACAACAATTTTCTCATGAAACTATATACAAATTTGTATTTACAGGTTGCTTTGTATCCATACAGACACACATAACAGCAGACCTTGCTGCACTTACGGGCACTCAGCCTCAAATACTTGCCATTTATAATGACACATTATCTGTATACAAACAAATCAACCACTTGCACTATAGGTGTTTTGCACTCAGCAATTAATTCTATACACTTAGAAAGACATTGAAGTAACAATACCCACTTTCTCTGTAAAAGTATCACTTTTCAGTAAGGAATGATGGTAATTCCGAACATTTTGCATTTTGTTTAACCATAATACCCACAATGCAACAATAATGGCACTTTGAAGTAACTGTATAAAACCAAGAAATGGAAAAGGGACCATTGTAACAGTCTACCGTGACCAGGAACTACGGTTCGAAACGCGTAGGAGGGTTACTATCTGAGATTAAACCAACATCTCAATCATCGAGAGGAGTGCCGCGTCTTTTTTCATTTGTGTGGAATATATATATATATATATATATATATATATATATATATATATATATATATATATATATATATATATATATATATATATATATATATATATAGGTGTTTATATGTTTTTATACACATACATTTATATATATATATTGTATTTTTTTTCTATATTTTTTAACCCCCCATAAACTGGAAAATTACCCTTCCCACCCAAAAACCTAAACCCTAAAATTACTTAGCCCACCGAAAAACCCACACCCACCCTAAACCCTAAAATTACCCTTCCCACCCAAAAACCCAAACCGACTCTAAGCCCTAAAATTACCCTTCCCACCCAAAAAACCCAACCCACCCTAAACCATACATACTTAACCTATTTGTTGTAAAGACATACGTGTTAAAGGCATATGCTTTGTCATGACATGTGTTGTAATGGCATTGTGTTGTGATGGCATGTGTTGTAATAGCATGCCTTAAAAAAGTTTTGTTGTAATGGCTGTTTCCCTTGCCAGGCAGCATGACAGGTTTCATTCTTCTATGCTTAGGGTACAGGCATATTGATAGTTTGGCGCCTCTTGAATTTATAGTAGTTTGCTAATTGTTAGATTGTTTTGAATTATTACCCAAAATTATTTTAGATTTGATTGGATATTTGGTTCTTGTTTTGGATTGTTTTCATTGGTATTTGCCTTAAATAGGAAAAGTCAATATAGGTGAAATATGACAGAGTACGTTTTGGGGGGTGAGATATATTTTTTCTAAGCACATTATAACTTTTTCATGTGTTTACTGTAAGAAATGTATGTATTGTTTAGCATGTAATCACTCTTAAAAGGGTTGACATTTTTTATTTTGTATATTTTTGTATGTTTCTGTTACATTGTTAGGAAGTCAATATTGTGGTTGTTTTTATGTTATACTTTGATAATTTGTTAATTTTGATATTTAAATCACAATATTTTTGTTTTTTAATATTTTGGTTATTTATGTGGACAGCATGGGTACTGGATGTATGGTGTATAATATCTTTAGGTCAATATTCCTTAGTACAACCATATACTTCAGCTGAGGTTACTTTTACCAATGAAGAATGCGGGCTGAGGAAGTTTCAGGCATGGGAGGCATTGCAGATACCTTCTCATTTGGACAATATCTGACATATCCAACGTAATTGTCCCCACAAACAATTATGAATAGTAGCTGCTGAAAGCCTTGCATTTACTAGGCTTTGTGGGAGACTAAAACCTAGCTAATTCTCTAATAATTTCAATTAGTTCTCGGTCATTTCCTGGCACCTTCAACTTGGTTGTTATAATAAGGACATGTGTAAGCTTCTATATGGTTTTCTGAGTAGGTTATCATTGTGCTTATCCACTTCCAAACCGGATATCTGCCATTTCACAGTAGCAAAACAAATCTGTGCTGGGATTGAGTGTAGATCCTCCACATAGCATCTTTAAGAAAGCCAGACTTTTCCCCAGGCTAAGGTCTCCTTGACAGGATGCATCACATACTTCTTAAGACATGTCTTGCTCATATGCACCCTATAGCATGTTTTAGCAGTAGAGAATTAATTTTCAAAGCATTCTATTATCAATGGTGTTCGGACAGTGTAGGAATTTTTTTGTCTGTGGCATCTTTGTACTTTTCTTAAGCATGGTACATGACTGACCTCTTTGACTCTGAAAGGCAATATTCACATAATTAAGTCATGGGAAGACCATGGCTGTTGAGTTCTGGGTGAAGTTCTGCATAGCTCAGCAGCCAGTGAGTTTTATGACCCTTTTCATGAGTGAGAGAAAGAAAGCATTGCCTAAGACTGGAGGAATCCAAATGGTGTTTAAAATAGAAGCAGGCCTATAGGTTAAATTCACCAGCTCCTACATGCTGGTTAAATCCTGATATGGACCGGACCAAGTCAAGAAAATCATCCTCAAACACTATACTAGGCCATGGGTGTCTATAAATTCAATTGATAGTATATGTCTGGTTAGGTGGTCAGAAAGATCATCCGTACCACAGTCTCAAAGATGGCTTCCAGCAACTAAGATACCTGTAACTTCCTGTTTAAATAAGGACTACACCCCCCATCTTTCTTGGGCTGTCTGTTTTCTGAGATAATAGAGAAGTTATATGGAAGCATGGAGTGTAGTGTGGCATCTCAGAGCTCACAGATGCAAGCTTCATAAATATCCTATTGTCATCCTCGAGAAGCATTCTGGTTTCTGGCCATGGGCCACAACTGATCGAGTGTTTATGTATCCCAAACTCATATCCATTTCCTGGTCCTGTGAGTTCCTGCCCTCCATACCACATATATAAAGTTGTACAAATGTCTTGAATGACACAGTAGTCTGGGAGGACTTAGGTCCAATTTGTTCAGGTGCATGGGCACTACACTTTGCACCAAATATTTTCAGGATCCATGTGGATCTGGAATGTGCTGGGTAAAATGCCCTGGTCCTGCAATTGTGACAGATCAACCTCTGGGCTGAGGCTGTGTAGCAAATATGCATGATCCGTTGAGTGACTAATGGTACTAGAGCTCCTCGTCAGGCTCTGGGATAAAGTCCAACACGACAACCATGGGATTATGGTGCTGTCTTTGAGTTCTCAGAATTACTTTCTGATATCTTGAATGTCCTGGCTACTCTTCTTCTCAGAAACACTTTGCTGTTTCCTGTTCTTTATTAATTTTCTATGTGAAAGGGTGGATTTCTATTAACTCAGAGGGCAAGGGGACTTTGCTAAAATTGCTGGAGAAGCCTCCAAGAAGCACTGAGAATCGGTTTTACGCGCCATGAGGGCAGTTTCTACATATTTACATCCCTTCGCCTTACAAGGCCTTAAGGCCTGCTCCCATATGTTGCAGTATTTGCACTGCACAGGTAGAAATGCACTAGCCATAACAAGGCTTATGAATTTACCAGGATAGGTTGCTGAAGGCACTGGGTATTTTTTCAACTACCTCAGGGGCAAGGTAACATGCTTTTGTGCCCTCAGAGGGTCCGAACAGTCATGTGTGGATTCCGTATGCCTGCACAGATTTGTATCAGCCTGCCCACACTTTTGATTATGCAATAGACATGCACCACCAAAAGGATGCTATGGGAGGAAGTCCCCTGCAGTAAAGAAAAAATAGAGACATAATTAGCACTCACTCTGCAACAAAATGTCTCACTTTTGTGCCTGTAGGGACCAAATAGTACTGGCAATAAGGATTTTATAAATTCACATATTGAAAACTTGAACCAAGAACAACAAAAATGATCAAAACAAAGGCCATGCAACCATGCCCTAGGTGTGGGGAACAAGGAGTAAAAATGTTACACATGGTGAGGTCATGTTAATTATTGGTGGAATACTCGATGGTGGTAGTATCCTGTATTAATGAGGTGACTCGGAGATCTATTGAGTGTGCTCCTGTGGTCTGTCTTCTGGGGGATTTCCAAGACCTGCCAAGCGCAAAAACACAACTGGATTTATCGACTTCGCCCTGGTACTTGCTAGGTGGGAGGCAACTATGAATTGGGAGATGCCCAGGCCCCCAGGGTGGCAAAATGGAAAGAGGAGCTGGTTCAGTGGGTGGGTTATGAGAGGGCAGTGTTGTTTAGTGAAGTAAAGAAAGGAAGAGGATCAATTGAAAAGGTAGAAGCATGAGATCACATATTAGCATCTCTTATAAATCTGGATATGAGTGATGAATCTGGAGACGAAAACGAGAAGACGAGTAGCCAGGATTATGGTACTCATATTGGTAGATCTGAAATGTACTCTGCGAGCTAATATGTGTTATATACATGCTGTGGTGGGGACTGGAGTTTAGAGGGGGGAGAAGTGGATTAGTATTAGTTACTGTAATATTTTGCTCATTTTGTTATAAACAATTATATCTACAAAAAAGGCAATGTAACCCTAATCCCTTCTACTCCCACATTTATACAGAAGTAATAGGTTTTCATATGTAGCATATTCTACATGCAGAGGAGGAAGATGGATTATGATGATATTGATGATGCAATCTTATCAAACACAGCTGTTACCCAAAGGGTGCCTTGGCACTAGCAGACACAGCCTACCAGTAGGGGAATAAGCATGCAGAACAGCCATGTTTTCATTTTTTTCCTGACGAGACTAAAGCTGAAAATATTGCTGATATGTGCTGGAAGGGAGTTCAGGGGTATATTTACGAGCCCTGTGCGCCGTCACTTTATGGGACGCTCCCGCAGGGCAAACCACCAAATCATATTTATGAGGCCATGCAAAGGCACTTTGCGTGGCTTTGAATAGCCTTTTAGATATGGAATAAGGCAAGGCAGCACAAATCGCTAAATTCCCTTACTCTGCCCTTGGGAGGCATTCCATGGGTGTTGCGATGCAAGCAACACCCATGGAATTCGGCGCTCCCCCAGACTGACAAGACCATGCAAACCTGAGGATGCGCCCAAACTGTACTCCCAAGGAGAGGCGCAGCAAGGAGAAATAACTTTATTTCTCCTTGTTTTTTCCTCTTTGTATGTGTGCTGCATTCTGCAACACACGGAGAAAGATGAAAAAGCCTCCTGGGATTGTTTTTGTGCAGGAAGATGCCCCTTCGTGTACAAAACAACCCTGCGTGCAATGCAAGCACCCTTGCGCCTTGGTTGGCTGTAGGCTACCGAAATAGCATCAGCGCAGGGGGAAAGGGCAAAAATGCGCCGTATGCCATAGATATGATGCAATCCTGCCCTTTTACTTTGACGCAGGACAAGGCAGCAAGGTGACTTGCTGCGCTGCCCTGTGCCAAATCCCCATAAATATGCCCCCAAGTGTTTAGTAAGTAAATAGGAAGAATGAGCGTCCTTCCAGTCTGCTTCATCTGATCTCCAGAATGACCACCTTGTTCAAAGATGAGGCACAGAGATGGGTGGGAGGGATTGTAAGGTAAAATGTTATGCCTGAGGTAGAATGGACCAGAATTGTTGATTACTCTCTGAGTGATGCAGAGAGCTTTGAAGGTAGAGTAGTGGATAGGCAGCCATAGTACGCCCTCAAGGTAGGAGTAAACTGAGGCATGGGGGAAGATTCAAGATGAATTGAGCTGCAGAGCTCTGAACAGTCTGGAGGGGGTGGAAGAGATAGAGTGATGTCCCTCAGGAGAAAGAATTCCTATTATCAAGGTCGGTGAGACTGCATGAGGAAGCGAAAACACTATCTAAAGCATCTTTAGAGTTTGAAACAAGTGGCAGCCATGTGACTTTTTTGGGTGTAAAAAAGATAATTTTGTTTTAAAAAAAAGCCATTAGGTTTTTAGCGGAACTGACCAGAGTAGGGGAGGGTCCTAAATCTGGAGACCATTAAAGTGGGGACTAAAGGGTCACTGCTTTCTAAATATATGACCTGAGTTTTGTCACCACTGATCTTAATACGGTTTAGTTTCATCTATTTGGCAACAGAATCCATGCCTACATGTAAATTGTCTTGATATGGAGAGATGTTTCTGGGAACGCACACTGTGAGACAGTTTCTCTTTTTCTGTGGTCACCCTAATGTTTCATGAATTGATGCTGCTGATTTTTTAACTCTGATATACTGGGGCACTGAGGTCAAATGCCCAGTGTGTGTGTTCTGACCTCTAAAACGTGGTCAAATTGACTACCTCATATTTAGCCTATTTAACTTCCCAGTTAGGCCATGGTTATATGATGCAGGAAATACAGAAATGGCATTGAAAAGTTACATTCCAGCTATGGATTGCAGCACATGCTGGGCTTCTACCAGGCTAGCAAAGAAACACGACTACAGGTCTACCTGCGAGGCCCGTCTCCTGCAGCTTTTAAACCTGCAGGCAAACTTGGCAAAACATTTTTTTTTTAAAAGGAAAGAACCCTACTTTAACATATTAAATAAGTTGCCCCTAAGTAGACCATGTGGCCCACAAGGTAGTGTGCCTAGTATTTAAAATACAATAATTTAGTTTTGGCATGTACCTAATAATAACTAGCCCCCAAAAGCTTTTTTACTGTAAAAGGGCAGTAGTTGTCCTATGAGGAACATTAAAGCTCAAAATAAAATCCTAACTCTTCTATCTTTGGTTTGGGACAAGCTACTAAAATAATTCAAACAATATTTTACTATTTATTAAAAATCTAATTTAGTGGTGATGTTGGGTTTTTAATATATATTTAGGAAAAGTGACTTTTTAAAACTTGGACTTTGTTTGCGCGAGCCTCCATATGGCTAATTACCATCAGCTTACCAGCAGCTGCCACCTGTCAGTGCTTCCCCTTAAGAATGTGTGAAAACTGCTCCAATAGCAGAAATAATGGTTTTGGTCTTTTGGCAGGGAAACCTGGGTGTAGGGTGTTTGACTCCTAATAGCACAAGAAGTGCAGCTGGGGGTGATTCTGGAACTTCATTCACTTGAAAGGCACCAGGGTGAGGCTTGCCCTTTCATATTTTGCTGTAAAGGGAGGCCTGGGGAAGAGAAACATTTTGTTTCCTTGGCTTTCTGACGCCATCTTGGTTCCAGAACCTGTTAGTGTAGTTAAGAGTAGGGGACAGCTCATTTCCCAAAACACGCTCCTGGCTAGAACAGCAGTAGCCTCCAAGGTCAGAAAGGTGCTTCTGACTTGGATTTGCCTTAGAATAATAAACTGTGGATATGTCAGGCAAATGGGAAGTGGTTCAAAAGTGGGCAAAGTTGCCCCGGGGTGGGCCGAGCTTCCCCAGTAACTTTTTTCTCATTAGTTAGGGAGTGTCCAGGAATAACCTCTCCACGACCAACTTGCTACTAAATCCTATAAAAGTAGCACCTAACCCTCAGCTCTTTGGAATACTCTGTGGACTGTAGTGGATGAACATAAGAAGAAGACTGGACTTGCTGTTTGAGGCCACTTTGGAGCTGTAAAGAGCTAAACCTGCTCGCAATTGTATCCAGGACTGAGAAACGGATGCCCAGAGTCATGTGGGCGACATCATGTGTTACTACAGGGGCACAACAAGCTTTGAGAGGCATTTTATCTAAAGTGCCCAATTAACCAGTAGCAACTGGACATGGACTGGACCTTGCTGGTGACCTTTGCTGGAGTGGGGTCTAGCTCCTAATTATTGTCTCTGAGATCCTGGGGGCATTAGAAGTAACCAAGAAGAGCTGCTCCAGAAAGTCTAAAAGGTTGGGACGTAAAAAATGTTTGGACTTCCAAGACCTCCGGAGCATCAGCGGGACGTTATGGCAAATGTTCCGATATCGAGCGGACTTTGCAAGAAACAGCGAGGCTTGCCCCACTGGATGATTTTGTAGCCCATATGAAAGACTGAGTGCCTGATTTAGAGTTTGGTGGCAGGTTATTGTAGAGCAAGTGTGACAGATATCCTATCTGCAGTATTACAAACGCCATAGGATATAATGTATATTAAATAAGGCAGATTGGATATTTGCTACATTTGTGGTGGAGTAGCCCATCTGCCAAACTCTAAATTAGGCCCTAAGTCTGAAGGTAGCAATTTTGAAGGGACAAAAATGTCGAAAGTATCTGCCAGATGAGAGCACTTTGACAGCTGCAAAATGTGAATTTGTCCAGCTCTGAGTTTTTCCTGCCAAAACCAACGGCTTCAACCAGGCTTCGTCCACGGGATATCCATTTTCAGTGCACTTTGTTGGGTGCAGCCTGCTCCCTCATCCCGTTGGTGGATGTTTTCAACTTCCATTTCAGAGAAAAAGTCAGAAGGTAAAATCATTGCCCGGAATGATCTTCTTGGTGTATTCCACCCGCGCTCCATTGTGGTCGACCTGAAATTGCATCTATGTCCCGGCCAACCTCACTGACTATAGATTGGTGCTTTACCATTTCTTGGTGCTTTTAGCCTTAAATCTACATATGTCTGGATTGCCTTATAGGCTTTTTGTTGCTTGGTGTCCTTTTGCTTAATAACATTGCCTCTATTTGTATAAATTGGTTGTGGGATTTTAAGTGTGTTGTGTTTTGACCTTATACCTGTTTTGTTGCTTCTAAATACATGACTCATTTCCTTAAGTACATTCTGTCTGCCCTGTGCCACAGCTCCCGGGGGTTCACATAGAGAGAATGGAGGTGAGGCATGCACCGCACACAGGTCCTTGTGAACAGCCGGTTCATCTACGCGGTAGATACATGGTTGCATGTCAGAACAGCATATATGGAAACATCATATGTCAGAAATGGAATTAATCTCCTAAATAGCGTTTATAAAAGTACGGTCCCGTCGGGAGCAGCTTTCCTAGTGTTCATTTGAAATTGGACAATCAATTCTTTTGTGGGCTTTTTTTAGGTAAGAACTTATTGTGCCCATGAGAACATGAAACTACACGAGACAGGTTTGTGTACAGTGCCGCACGAGCACACGGGGTTTCTTGGATCAGACCCCAGATCTTTACTAACTGGAGGCGATTGAAGGGGGGGGGGGGTCAATTAACCTTTACTAACAATTGGGCTTCCGGCGAGAGAATGTACTTTACAACGTGTACTGAAGCTATTTTGGCCCATACGGTGGTTAAAATGCAATTAATTCTTGACAAACCTCCCACGCCTCTATAGGCGGAACAGCACATAAATGTTATGAAGTTGACGTCACTCCCCAGCACCCTCGCTTGCAGGGATTCTGTGAGTGAACGGACCGTGTAGTCCTCGGGGAGACGAGAGCCCATTGCGGCCTCTGGCCTGTGTCTGAGCGCTCTCGACTGAGGTCTGTCACGCCTGCTCGGCCTGCTGCTTGCTTCTGTCCCCTGCTTGCGCACATCATTCCCGAACGGCTGTGCCTGCTCCACGCTGCAAGCGCAGCAGCTGAGCTGGCTCTTTCATTTTCTCAATGAACCCGTTTGCTAGCGCCTCCCCTCGCCTCCCTGTAAATTACACCTTAGCGCTTCCTTGAGGACCCATTGGCTTGGGAGTCCCTCGGGGCTGACGTCAGGTTGTGGCTGGTGATGGCGGGAAGGTGGGGCCCGTAAATCCCCGCTCCGTGGCGTCCAGGCGAGGCTGAGGTGATGCTCGTGCCCGCTTCGCTGCGCTCCCTCCGCCGCCTCTCCGCAGCTCTTCCTCGGTCCGGCTGCAGCTCGCGGCCACAGTCTGCACCTCGCCTCCGTGGGGCTAGCACCCCCGCGCCCTCCACTCAACTGAGGGGAAGTGAGAGCACAGAGCTGAGAGAGGCTCGCTGCGGAGCATCGGCTGATGAAGGCAGAGAGGGAGGGGTGAGATCCTGACCCGAAAACGTCCCATTCGAGTATCTGGGAGCATCACCCGAGAGCATCACGCCAAAGGAACAGCACGGTGCATCACTTGATAGCATCACTTGTGTCTGCAATAACATCACTTGTGTGCATCACCTGAAGGCATCACTTGTGTCTGCAATAACATCACTTGTGTGCATCATCTGAGAGCATCTCTTGTGTGCATCACCTGAGAGCATCACTTGTGTGCCCAGAAACATCACTTGTGTGCATCACCTGAAACCATCACTTGTGTCTGTAATAACATCACTTGTGTGCATCATCTGAGAGCATCTCTTGTGTGCATCACCTGCGAGCATCACTTGTGTGCACAAAAACATCACTTGTGTGCATCACCTGAAACCATCACTTGTGTCTGCAATAACATCACTTGTGTGCATAATCTGAGAGCATCTCTTGTGTGCATCACCTGAGAGCATCATCTGTGCATCACCTGAGAGCATCACTTGTGTGCCCAGAAACCACTTGTGTGCATCACCTGAGAGCATCACCTGTGTGGATCGCCTGGGAGCATCACTTGTGTGCATCATCTGAGAGCATCACTTGTGTGCATCATCTGAGAGCATCTCTTGTGTGCATCACCTGAGAGCATCACGTGTGTGCATCACCTGGGAGCATCACTTGTGTGCATCATCTGAGAGCATCTCTTGTGTGCATCACTTGAGAGCATCACGTGTGTGCATCACCTGGGAGCATCACTTGTGTGCATCACCTGAGAGCATCACTTGTTTGCCCAGAAACCATTTGTGTGCATCACCTGAGAGCATCACTTGTGTGCCCAGAAACCACTTGTGTGCATCACCTGCGAGCATCACTTGTGTGCACAAAAACATTACTTGTGTGCATCATCTGAGAGCATCACTTGTGTGCCCAGAAACCACTTGTGTGCATCACCTGAGAGCATCACTTGTGTGCCCAGAAACCACTTGTGTGCATCACCTGCGAGCATCACTTGTGTGTCCAGAAACATCACTTGTGTGCATCACCTGAAAGCATCACTTGTGTGCACAAAAACATCACTTGTGTGCAACACCTGGGAGAACCTCTTGTGTGCATCACCTGGGAGCATCACTTGTGTGCATCATCTGAGAGCATCACTTGTGTGCATCATCTGAGAGCATCTCTTGTGTGCATCACCTGGGGGCATCACTTGTGTGCCCAGAAACCACTTGTGTGCATCACCTGAGAGCATCACTTGTGTGCATCACTTGTGTGCCCAGAAACCACTTGTGTGCATCACCCGAGAGCATCACTTGTGTGCATCACCTGGGAGCATCACTTCTGTGCATCATCTGAGAGCATCACTTGTGTGCATCATCTGAGAGCATCTATTGTGTGCATCACCTGAGAGCATCACTTGTGTGCATCACCTGAGAGCATCACTTGTGTGCCCAGAAACCACTTGTGTGCATCACCTGAGAGCATCACTTGTGTGCCCAGAAACCACTTGTGTGCATCACCTGAGAGCATCACTTGTGTGCACAAAAACATTACTTGTGTGCATCATCTGAGAGCATCACTTGTGTGCCCAGAAACCACTTGTGTGCATCACCTGAGAGCATCACTTGTGTGCCCAGAAACCACTTGTGTGCATCACCTGCGAGCATCACTTGTGTGCCCAGAAACCACTTGTGTGCATCACCTGAGAGCATCACTTGTTTGCCCAGAAACCACTTGTGTGCATCACCTGAGAGCATCACTTGTGTGCACAAAAACATTACTTGTGTGCATCATCTGAGAGTATCACTTGTGTGCCCAGAAACCACTTGTGTGCATCACCTGAGAGCATCACTTGTGTGCCCAGAAACCACTTGTGTGCATCACCTGCGAGCATCACTTGTGTGCCCAGAAACCACTTGTGTGCATCACCTGAGAGCATCACTTGTTTGCCCAGAAACCACATGTGTGCATCACCTGCGAGCATTACTTGTGTGCCCAGAAACATCACTTATGTGCATCACCTGAAAGCATCACTTGTGTGCACAAAAACATCACTTGTGTGCAACACCTGGGAGAACCTTTTGTGTGCATCACCTGGGAGCATCACTTGTGTGCATCATCTGAGAGCATCACTTGTGTGCATCACCTGAGAGCATCTCTTGTGTGCATCACCTGAGAGCATCTCTTGTGTGCATCACCTGAGAGCATCAGTTGTGTGCACCACCTGAGAGCATCTCTTGTGTGCATCACCTGAGAGCATCTCTTGTGTGCATCACCTGAGAGCATCAGTTGTGTGCACCACCTGAGAGCATCTCTTGTGTGCATCACCTGAGAGCATCTCTTGTGTGCATCACCTGAGAGCATCAGTTGTGTGCACCACCTGAGAGCATCTCTTGTGTGCATCACCTGAGAGCATCTCTTGTGTGCACCACCTGAGAGATCATCACCACAGTGTATCACCAGAGAGCGTCGCCGGGGAGCGCCACCGGAGAACATCAGCAGGGAGCGTCTTTAAAAAGAGGCGCCTGAACTTACCCCCTAAAGCATCACCAACTCATGTCGTCAGGGTGTCATGGAGAGCATCGCCATGGAGCATGCGCTGAGAGCTCGGAGCTGGACTCTGGTATCTCTGCTTCTGTGTAGAGACAGGAATGCACTTCCGTGAACCCATTTAATTGCCTTCACCGCCCCCTTGCCTGCCTCCCTCTCTTCCTAACACGCGCACGCAACAGAAAATCTGCCCTCCGGTACCTCGGCCTGAACAGAGACATTCGAAAACCGCGTGTGTAAACAGAGACTGGTTTGGAAGCGCGCGCTTCGAGTCTTTGAATTCGGATCTGGGCTGAGTAATTGAAAAAGCTGAAAAAAGCCGAAAAGAATCTGGGCAAAACCACAGCAAGATTTACGTCAGAAGGATGAAACTAGCCCCAATAAACACTCCGATACTAAGAAATGTACGTTTACACAGCGTGGTTAATTCGTGGATATAAGGCGCTGTATGTGATCCGAATCACAGAGTGCAGTCAACGGAGGAGGATGTGGCTAATGTGAGTTGACAACAGTGCCAGGGGTAATTTCCCGCTCTTTCTTACATCACTCCTCCCCTCAGCTCCTGCGCAGTTAATCGGTGGATAGAAGGCGCTGTACGTGTCATGTGGACCAAGGTGCGTGCAAGCTACGAGAAGCTCTTTTTAAAGGGCGGTAGCAGAAGCAGCGCCACCCTTGTCTCCTGCACCCGTCGCCCCAGCCTCCTCTTGCCTCCTAGGATGAGGGCTCGCAGAACCCAGCAGCTCCTACAGAGTTAATCTGATGATATAAGGCGCTGTAAGTGATCTCAATTAATGTGCGTGTAAGCTTCGAGGGGGTGTGTTTAAAGAGAGGTGGCAGCAGCGCCACTTTGCCTCCTGCACCCGTCGCATCAGCCTACCTCTTCACGTGCTAGGATGAGGGAGCGTAGACTCCTCCAGCTCCTGCATTGTTAATTTGAGGATATAAGGCGCTGTATCTGATCTCACTCAAGGTGTGTGCCACGCTTCGAGAGGCTGTGTTTAAAGTGAGGTGGCAGCAGCAACGCCGCCCCTGCCTCCTGCACCCGTCGCCCAGTCTCTTTCAGACCCTCATCCGGTGCCAGGATGAGGGCACGTAGCCTTCTCCAGCTGTGCTGCGCCGCGGCCGTCCTGGCACAGGCTGCCCTGCGCGGGTCCCCCGCACCTCGGCAGCGGGAGCCCGGAGCCACCCGGCTCAAGAGGAAGAACCTGTCCCTCGACTTCATCCTGTCGGCTACCCTGCGCACAGCGCTGCGGGACCTGCTAGGGGTGCACCCCGCGGAGGGAAAGGGGCGCTGGGACGTCACCTGTGTCCTGACTCTGGAGTGCGGGACCCTGATGGCGGTAGTGGAGCAAGGGGTCCGGCCTGGGAGCGAGGAGTCAGTGCGCTTTGAGGAGAAGGACCGACAAGGGCTGCCCGAGGAGAGGCACCCTGAGAGAAGTCCACTGAGGGCCAGGCGGTGGGTCTCCCCAGGGGTCGGGGGTCTCTGGAGACCAGGGGTACCTGCAGGTCAAAACCTGGCCGGAGAGCACGACCAAGGAAGGACACGGGGCCCCGGGAAGGAACTGTACACGCAGGCACTGGACTCAGGTACAGCCTTCCAAGAGGAACCCCTCTTAGGGGCACTCAATGCGGAATCGGGGGCAGGAAACGCTCTGGTCGGGGGACTAATCTCAGAAGATGTGGGGCAAGAGTCGATCAAGTTACCGAACTCCGACACTGCAGCAGCGGCGCTATTGGAGGAAATAAACAGGGACACTACAGAAGGGGCGCCCACAGCGGAACTCAACTCGAACACTGCAGGTGAGGCGCTATCCAAGGGCTTGAACTGGGACACCAGGGGAGAGGCGCTATCCAAAGAACGGTGCCCGGATGCCTCAGGAGAGGGACTTTTAAAGTCACCGGAGTTAAACACTGCAAAAGAGGCGCTTCGCATCGAACTAAACTCAGACAACCCAAGAGAGACCTTAACTAAGGCACTGAATGCAAATACTAGGGGAGAGGCGCTATACATGTATTTAAACTCGGACACTTCAGGAGAGGCGAAAGTGGCCTCAGGAAGGGAAATCGGGTCACCGAACAAGCCAAAGAGCCCGGAAACAGTGGGAGAAACTCTGTCCAGGGTACTGAAAGCAGCGACTGAAGAAGCGGTGTCTGAGGCAAGGAAGGCTGCAACGGAAGGTGCTCTGTCCAGCGTCCTGAACTCACACAGGGCAGAGGAAGCAGCGCCGACCAAGGTTCCAAACACTGGGGAAGAAGAACTGGTGCCCAGAAGTCGGAATTCCGGCCCAGGAGAGGCCAGAACAGCTCCTCCCAGAGGCTCGACACCTGCTTACCCCAGGGCCCCCGGCAGGTCCAGGCGCTGGAGCCCACTGCACCTCAGACGCCAGGAGTTTCGGAAGTTAGCTGAGTCGGTTCAGTCCCAGCACCGACTTCAGTCCACGGTGCTGAACGAGGGCTCAGTGGGGACCCTACGCAGGTCGAAGCAGCTAGTACTGCCGCTGGGGCAGGCACTGATACAGAAGGGATGCAGCTCTGGTCTGACACGGGGAGAGGAGCCCCGTGGAGAGCAGACCCAGGGCGCCTCCGGAGGGGCCCTGCACATGAACCTGACGGAGCTCTTCGACTGGTGGCTGCGCACAGGCGCCGGGAGGCTGAGGGTGCGCCTGATGCCGGAGAGGACCGTGGCTACCCCGCAGAAGGAGCAGCGCCTGGCGGAGGCCATCAGAGACTCGCACCCGCGGCTGGAGGTGCACATCTCCAGGAAGGGTAAGGCGCAGCAGCACGCATGTGTACTCTGAGGCGGAAATGATGGTCTCAATAATGTGCATGCATTCTGTTCGAAACCACGCCCACGCGCCTCCAGGTGTTTTGTCCCAATCGCGGTCTTCACTTAAGTGACATTGTCGGAAATGGAAAGTGCTCAGAAAGTTTTTGTTAGACGCTGCTGTATCAAACATACATTCCGAACTAAACCGACTAGTCCTGCAGTAATACTTTATTCACCACCACACATTTCACCCTGTCTTTAATTACAGCTTTTCTGTACATGTGTTGTATTTTATTGTTTTTGGTGTTGTAAAGTGCTGCAATTCGCATTGCTCTAGCCTCAGAGCGCTGTGAAGGGTGATTAGGCAAGGACAAATACGTGCACACGTGCTTGCTTGGAAGACAGCCAATCATTGAGCCTGCAGAGCGGGAGTTATTGGTGGGTGTGGCGCGATCCGTTAGGTGATGCGACCTGTCCTGGCTGGCAGACTTCGAAGCTATAAACTGGCCCCGCTTGGTTTCCCGAATGCTTTCTATGATATAAGATTTACGCACCTAAGCTAACAGGCAAGCAGCGACAAGATAAGTCTCGGCTCCTCCCGCTTGACAAGCGCGAGCTGTGGAGTATAGGAGGCACCGCCCCTCTGCTTCATAGTGCTTATAAAATGCAGGCCATGGTACTGTGCACCACTGCCGCCCATCAGAGAGCCCCTCAGGGACCCACCCTTGTTATTTACAAGTATGCGCCGCACGTGGCAGCCTTAGATCTGCATACATCCCCGTGGTCGTTTCAATTGTACATGTTTTCAAGTAGCTTCCTTCTGATCAGGTCTGGCGTTAGCCAAGACTCCTTCGTCTCACACGCACACACACATGCACGCGCACACGCACACACATACCCACACGCGCATTTATCTATATAACATAATTAAGCAGAGGGTCCTTCAGCCATTGTTCTGCTCTGGTGTCATCCTCTTTGTTCTTGTGCCCGCTAAAGCATACACCATAGAGCAAAGGGTCAGCCGCTTCAGCCAAAGCCACCTCACTGTAAATGATGGCATTCCGCAGTTTCATAAGCAGGACATCCACACAAAGTAGTGCGCATCAGTGCCTGGTAACACTATGGCAAACGGTGGACTTAGAGACCACATTTTTGGCCTTTAGTCATGTTTGAATATTTTTATTTTCGGATGGGCGAGGGCTCCAAAGCTACTTCAGCACTAAAGTTTTGCCAAAACCATGACAAACAAGACAAGCATTGACAAAGCCAAAGGTTGGCCTTCATCATCAGACCTATTAGGTTCGCCAATGCTTTTTCTAAATGTGTCTTGATAAGCTAATATTGGCGAAGTAAAAATATTTTAGTAAGAAACATGACTACAATAAAGAAGGCGCTGTCAATATCAAATCATCAAAGTGGATGAGGTAGCATTTGTGATTGCAAATAACCTCTGACCTCTGATGACATCACTGCATTGATCCCATATCCCGTTATTTTGTCCTCGAGTCGAGAGCCTCCTGCTTGCTGCTGAAGAGTTGACCAAATACCTGCGCGAAATGTTAGTAATATTCGTAATATTCTTTCCTAGAAAACTTTAGAAATGCAGTAAGTTCCCTTAAGTGACACGTTACTCAAACTCTCTCACAAACAATTGTCTTCTTTGTTAATATTATGTTATAAGGCTGATTTTAAAGCACCCACACACACCTGTGAGGTTGTCATGGCGCTATAGGTGAAAGAGGCGACCGCATAGCCTTGGCCCTTAATCAAACATAGACGGTATCAGCTGATTTTTAAGGTGTTTGTCAAAACGACTCGGATCTGGAGTAAGTCCGAGCTCGGCGGGCGAGAAGTTAAAACGAGCAGGAGCGAGACCCGAGGATTTATTGAGCCAGAATGACTTTTCTAAAGATGGATTTTTCAACAGACATTGGTCAGTCGATCAAAGAGATCTCAAGTGGGGGGTGGGGGGGGGGCACTGACTTATAAAAAGAGGTGCATTGCTTTGAGTAACAATGCACAGTGTCTTAAAGAATACTTTCACCTGAATGAGGAGCAGTGACGTTTCTCTAACACCAGTGGGGTGCGGCCACACTTGGGGGGCCCCGGCCACTAGGCTGGCAGTGTTCTTATAAGTCACCTGTATTCAGGAAAGATCAGCTTAAGCTACAATATGTTTCTTGCACCGCCCCCTGAATGACTGACACTTTCCCAACACTCCCTCCAAGCTTTAACCGAGAAGGTTCCCACCAATCAGTTTTGTTAGTTCATTAAGCCCAGCTGCTGACTGCATGATAGTTTCCTATTGGAGGGCCGACTCCTTCCTCCCTGCCAATATTTCTGCCTAAGAAATTCCAGCATCCCGTTCCACCCCACCCGCTTCAGCGATGGTACGCTCCATCCATGTTTGCTTCAGAGATGTATTCTTTGAAAATCCAGTGGGTTCATGTACATCTATGTCTTTCTTTCTGTCACACATATCTGCAGAATAGCCAAGTATTTGAGCATCCAGAAGATGAGACCCCCATGGAGAGGCAGACACATTACAGGTATTCTGAGCTGACTGTGCTACTCCAGCCACACACCAGACAACCTCAGAGTGCATAAGGTATACCACTCTCAGAGGCCTAATTCTATGCATTGCACCAGTGTATGAGCAATTTTGCACCACTGACCGGGCAATTTTGCACAGCGCTTGAATGAACTGACTAGTCCGTGACAGTCGCTGTTGCACTCATCTGTTGGTCTGTGCTAAGGCTACTCCCACATTCCATGACTATCAGGATAAACTTTCCCAGACACTATGCAATGTTTGGAATCAGAAAGGTGAAGCTAGAAGCCTACTTCATGATGGCACCTCAAATGCAAAGAGAGCAGAAGGCGGTGTGATTACATGCATGTGTGCCAGGCAGGGATACCATTGCATTATAAAAGAACGCGCAGCACGTGGTAATCGTATGAAGTCATCACAGACACCATATCACAGTCCATACTTTCTTTAATAAAATATCGTAATCCTGAATTTTAATCCCATTTGCTCTATTCAACTGAAGTCGGACTCCATCTCCCAGAATTCATTGGGTTATTATTAAATGAAAACCCAGGCCTGGAACATGGTGTCCCCGATTACATGGAGCAAATAGATACATTTACAATCAGAAGAGCCATGTTTTACAATCTACGAACCCCAAAAGGAAGGGTGTGCGAAATTCGTGTAATTTGCGTTTGCATAATAGCACAAAAGGTTTGGAATAGTGATGCAGAATTATGCAAAATTATGTGAAATCCAAGACGGGCATTTGGTACACTATTTCGGCCCGAAGTGCACTCTTGTGTTAATTTAGGGCACAAGGATGCATTTCATGCGAAAAAATCGTGCAAAAAACAAAGGTGCTGCAAAGGGCAGTCGCATAGTCATTTGCATTGTACATGTATGCAAACTTTTTTGCAGCCCACGGTACGTACTTATGCAACGTGGCATGATAGAATCATTTTGGGAATTTCACGCGACAAGCGTAATATGAAATCACTGACATCGCATGAGATTACGCCAACATGAAGTTCATTTCACTGAGGCCTACCCTAAGCGTCCTGGCTGTGACTCCAGGAGGGTGAAAGATGATGCCAAGGCTGAGGGGCTGCCCTTGTCTTCCCCTCTGTGTGAGCTGCAGAAGAGAAACACAATCGCCGCTGCTTCATCTCCTTTCCCACATTCCCCAAAGCAATAATAATGTGCACCAGGGCTGGTTTTAGGGCGGTGCGACTGGTGCAGCAGCACTGGGCGCGGACCTGGAGGGGGTGCTGACCTCAGGGGGGGCTGTGCTTAGCAATAACTTACCATTTTAAAACACCTGCTGCAGAGTTTCTTGTACGTCCAGCTTTCAGGCAACAATTGAACTGTAAATTGTAGTTTTCTCCAGTGGCTGTTTTGACTCGCTATAAGGTAACACAGAGGGTTAATATGGCTGCTGCAAAGAACACGTACAATGCAGATCACAGATCAGTATTTTATGTGGATAGCTCAGTGGATTACTGCTTTTGTCACAGAGATCCGTTTGTTACCGCAGTTCATAAGATACAATCTTAATATAGAACAGTGACTGTTACGAACTGTCATCAAAGAGCTGCATGCAAGTTGAATAAAATAGGTTAGGACATTATGTTTTTCCCCCTGTCTTTCATTATCTATTGCTATTGTTGCTAAAAAAAGGTTCATTTGGGGAGATATCTATTATTAGTAAAGCCAGCCTTTACCAGTGCTTTAAAACATATGAAATGTATGTGAGAGAAGGGCTGGGATCAGATAAGGGTCACTTTTGCCCAGTGGCAGTCAGAGAATCCAAGGAGGAAGTCATGGGGTGTAGGGGACAAAACTGATTGTGGCACTGGGCACCAATGCTGCTGTGCACTTACCGGAGAAGGGAACGGAAGAGAAATGCAACCAGCTGAATCAACTTCTCGTAGCACAGCCCCCAGTCCGTGTCAGGTAGAACCTTCCCCAAGAGCGAATGAGCACATTTTAACTTCTCCACCTCTATCCAATTGAGAGATCTATGCACATCTTTGTTAAGTCTGAAATACCCAAATTCTCCCACAATGTACTAAGTAAAAATTCCCCTAGCTATAAGAGCTGTGTGCTGCGTTCAGCCATCACTTCCAGAAAGGACAAGCAAGTGAGTCCAGGCTCTAATATTATGACCAAATCAAAAAGTTCTCAGCTTCTTTAGTTCAGTCCCTGCATCAGAATGGATCTAGCGAAAGATACAGAAAACTTCTAAAAAGGCCACAATTTCCTGAAATACATGTGTAGGCGATGTTCCTTTTTGAACCCAACATTTTACCCCACATCTCTAGATAAGGTTTTGAAA
Source organism: Triturus cristatus (assembly GCF_964204655.1). Lineage (NCBI taxonomy): Eukaryota > Metazoa > Chordata > Amphibia > Caudata > Salamandridae > Triturus > Triturus cristatus. The sequence goes on along the minus strand of NC_140589.1, from coordinate 1,745,309,616 downwards.
GGTCCTCTCGAAATAATTTAGGGCAAAGGAGGAAGCAGAACATGTCAAAAGCATTTTCTCATCAACACCTACTGCATAAGTTAAATACTGGTATTGAAAAACAATGATGGATTTGGCCAGATGTATATGCATTGGTCTTTATGAAAACGGTTGCATCGCTGCCCGAAAACAGCGATGCAACAGTTTTCAACGCACCCTCCTTGCGACATGATGGATGCGCCATATTTAATGTACGGCACTCCATGTTGCAAGGAGCCACAGATACATCAGTATTTCTGACTTATCTGTAGGCGCAAAAGTGACGCATTGCTGAGGTATGTCTGAAAACAGACGCAACTCCAGCGATGTGTCCTTTCACATGGGGCAAGCCCCACGTGAAAGGGCCTGCATCAGTCTTGCACCTTGTGTGAGGCAGGGGTAAGATATTGAGGCAATGGCTTCCTAGAAGTGGCGCAGTGAAATCTCAAAGATTTCACTACGCCACTTCTACGAGGCCGTTTGCGGGGCAACGCCCACGGCAAACATTATACTTGATGCAGCTATAATGTAGCGCAGTGCTTTAAAAGTATCACATCTGCCTAGAGGTGTCACTTTGTAAATAGGGCGCAACATGCAGCCTTTTTTATGCGGTCGGTGCGTCACAAAAAGTGATTCAACGGTGGTGCAAAAGTGTCGCAAGGCCTCATTAATAAGGCCCTTAATGTCTCTGAATTAAATGGCATGCAATGGTCAGGCATTGTTAAACATATCAAATAAACTACTAGAGGAATGCGTAAAGAAAACAATGCTGGGTTGAATGCAAAACATTGTAAACTTTGGGACTGATTTAGAGTTTGGCCAATGGGGGACTCCGTCATAAAAGTGACAGCTATCCTGTTCACCGTATTACAAGTGCTGTAGCATATAAAGCGATTTTAATGATGCAGATGGACTATCCGTCATGTTTGTGACACTACAACCCACCCGCTAAACTTTAAATCAGGCACTTAATCCTAAAACATTTAGAGGAGTGCTCAAGGAAATCTCGTCTCTGCCGAAACATTACTCTTCGGCTGAAACCAGCAGCACCCCACAAAACATTTGTAAATCCATGGAATAGGCTATTTCGCTTATAAAACATAATTGTGTTCACATTTTAAACGGTACTAAAAATCTTAAGCACACTGAAAACATCACTTCTGAAATGAAAGACTGGTGACAAAACTGTGCACGGCGGGGGCACGAGTTATAATTACTTTAGTTATGACCGGAACTGGTGAATTTGAGTTTTTTTCGAATTTAAAATATTACATTCAAACTGACATTTTCGCATAACTATTATGCCTCTTCAACTTTTGTTTTCTTTCAGTGAATTTCTACGTTTTTAGTTTTTTGGATTTTGGGGCTTATTACCCATAAAGAAGGATTTTCTCGCTATAAGAGACCACAATCCTGTAGTGAGCTCTCGAGTTAACTGTCGTCTAAATGACTGCAACTCACCCCAGAATGATTTGCCATCCTACCAAATGAATAGACTCCAAAACGCCCAGGATGCCGGGGTAAGTCTCCTATGTGGCCTGAGCAAAACCCAAAACATCATCACACCGCTGGAGAATTATCTCCTGGCTGCTAGTAAAAGACAGGATCCCCTTCAAAATCTATGTCTCACCTTCAAGTGCCTTGATGGCTGTGCTCCCACTTAAAAAACAAAATATAAAATGCCTTCCAAGACTGTTACAGTCTAATAACCTCAAACTCCTCGACTCTCCCAAATCAACCTCCTAACTCAGAGGAGGCAGGAATGTCTCTGAGCACCGACCCTGCTTGTGGAACAGCCTTCCCTTGTGCTCGTGGACTCTAGAAACATCCTTGCCTTCAGGAAATAGCTCAAAACCCACCTATTGTATTGTTGCTGCCCCCCCCCCCTGCTTCTCCACCCCCAACCTCACTTCTAGATGCAAGTCAATTATGCAGGGAGCGCAATGCCAACCTGTAGAAATAAATACAGTTAATACATCCCGAGAAAGCAAAGAATGTGGGGGCATATTATCAAGAAACTGCGTTAAAATGATCGCAGCTTTAGCGGCAGAAAACTGCCGCTAAAGCTGCGATAATGGGCTTGATAATATGCCACAGAGATTTCCCATAGAAGCCCAGGTTCTGGTGTCAACACACCGTGTATCGGAGCATTAGGTAGGAGAGAAAGCATGGTCCAAAGTTGAGTCGTCGCAACACAGCAAATAGGTAGATCCAACTTAGGGAGTCAAACGCCCTGTCCATATCTGCCAATAAGAGCGCCGCTGGTTCCCCCAACTGCCGGATAGCCGCTATCACCACGTGCGCTCGCCTAATATTGTGCCTGGTCGCCCTCTGGGGCATAAACCCAGCCTGGTCAGGGTGTACTAGGGTGGAGATATGAGGCAAAAGGCAATTGGACAAGGCTTTGGCCAGAACCTTCGCCTCCACATTTAAGCGAGAAATAGGACGGTACGAAGCATGCTGCTCCGGTGGCCTGCCCGGTTTATGAAACACCACCACCTCCGCATGCCTCCAGTCTGGAGGAAGTGAGCCCCATTCCTGAGCCTCCTCTTTCACAGGGCAAAAGTGAGGGACCAACTGCACAAAGTAGTGTCTAAAGAATTCACTGGGGAACCCATTGGGTTTTTCTCCACGTTTTTGCTTTTTTTATGTGTGCTGAGAGCTGCGACAAAATTGGCAGCACTGCGCTCCATTTCCACAACATATTTACAACCATACGGCACACCCCTGTGTTTTCCCTAGTGCTAGCACTAAAACTAGCTGCCTATGGTCAGTGCAGGCACCTTTGCACCATAGTGCAAGGGCGTCTGCATTGCAGGGAATGATTGTTTTTGTGCAGGAACGTGTCCCTTCCTGCACATGAACTATCAATAATGGTGATTTGTTACTTCTATGTGTGCAGCATTCTGCAGCACTCATAGAAAGAGAAAAACACCATTAATGATTGTTTAAGTGCAGGAAGGTGTCCCTTCCTGCAATCAAACAATCATTAAATAATGTCAATTTGCTACTTCTATGTGTGCTACAGAATGCAACACACATAGAAGTAACAAATCACCATCTTGATCGTTCATGTGCAGGAAGGGACACCTTCTTGCACATGAACGAGGGTGCTTTACCACCCTCATGAAAAGGGTGCAAAACATTCTTACATAGGCCTCTGACTCGCTATCAGGGCGGGACCCCCTGGAGACTCGCAATTCCTATTTGCGAGTTGCAAAAAAATTGTGACTCGCTAAATAGGGATTGTACATGGCCCTATTAGATTTGGCATGCGTAAACGGGTCACAAACCCGTTTGAGCATGCAAAATAGGGTCGTACCTCTGGCCCATAATCTCTTAAATGCTACTTATCTATACATTTGATTGACATTTTTCTATGACGACCATTTTAAAACATGCAATGTTAGTTATTCTTTGTTTGTCAGTGATCCTTGGAAAATAGTCGAAATCATTGAACAGCATGAGCTTTCATTAAGAATTAATAAAGGACGTGTAAATTCTTCTTACACATTATTATGCATTTTTGCTAATCGCGCTCACCTCTTCCAGTTCTTCCAAAGCAGGGTTTCCTTGCGATGAGCCCTTTAGATTTAGGGCTCTGATTAATGCCCAGCTGTTTCTGTCCTGTTGACTCCTTCATGTTTTATTGCCCTATTAATTCCATGGGTTAGAGCTTGCCTCAACTGAATCAGTGTGTCTAGCCTCAGAAAATACACATGCATACCTGTCACACACTCATTAGCATTTAATGGAAAGTATTTCCATTTTGCAAAATAGTCACAACAAGCATTGATAAAGGCAATAAATATATCTTATGAAACCAATTGGCTTTGCTAATATGTTTTTAGTTATTACCCAACAAGCCACCGTGCATGTGTACGCAGGCTTGGCTGGCACTTTTGAAAGGGGATCTTCTGCTAAAAAATGCTCACTCAAAAATGGTGGCAGATGGCTGCTGTGTGGACGTATGTATACTGATGCTCTGTTGGCCGCCTCTTTATTTTTCTTTTTTCTTTTTTATTGTTGTGTAACGTGCTGCCGCCAGGCCCTCACATAACCAATTAAAAAAAATGGTGAAAAGGAAATAATGTAGTAGTTTGAGGGAGGGTGAGTAGGTGTACTGCATGCAAGAGACACACTCTGGCCACACTGCACTGCATCTTAAGCTACCACTGTGCTGCATCCAAGAGACACACTCTAGCTGCCCAGCAATGCATCTTAAGCTACCACTGTGTTGCAGCCAAGAGACATACTCTAGACGTACTGCACTGCATGTTATCTAACACTGTACTGCATCCAAGAGACACACTCTAACCGTACTACACTTCATCTTAACCTACCACTGTACTGCATTCAAGAGACACACTCTGGCCACACTGCACTTCATCTTAATCTAACACTGTACTGCATCCAAGAGACACTCTCTAGCCCTACTGCACTACATGCTAAAGATGCTAAGCCTCTACATTGCAATGCCTCTTAAGGGCTCAAAGCTGCTAATTTCACAGCACTGTGGGGCACCAACAACACTGCATTGATCCCTGCGAACAACAACTGATCACAGTGAACTGCACCCTTCTGCCCCTGGCCTTGATGGCTTCGATATAAAGACATCTTAGCTCCGAAGCTCATAGAAGTTTATCACAAATCTTTAGAACGGAACCAGCTACCGCCTACTTTGCGAAAAGCAGTGATCGTCTTATTACCCAAACCTGGCTAGGATTCCCTGCACTGCGAGTCGTATAGACCATTATCACTACTGAACTTCGACTATAAAATACTAGCAAAAACAATCTGGACACATCTTGCTCTGCTGTTAGACAAAATAATATCCCCTGTCCAGTCGGTGTTTGTTCCACACAGATCTACTTCTCTAAACCTTCGCACACTCTTCGTGGTCCTGCATAGAATCAACCCGGCTGCTCCGGATGCAGCAGTTCTGCTGGACACGGAGAAAGCATTTGACTCCCTAGAGTGGCCGTTTATATGGACGGTCATGTGCAGGTTGGGCATGCCCTGTGGGTTCATCAACCTCACGGCGCTGCTGTATTCGGCCACTATTGCCAGACTGCGCTTAAACTGCATGCTTTCCCGTTCCTTCACACTGTCCCGCGGTACCAGACAGGGCTGCCCCCTGTTCCCGCTGCGTTTCATACTAGCGATGGACCCACTCATTCGACACTTCCAGGAGCGTCATCTCCATAGAGGGATCCGATTTAATATAGGGCCACTATTGGCATCCTTATACGTGGATGATATTATCCTATACGTCCGGGACCCCTAAAACAATTTAGATCCTCTCATCCGAGAGATCATCAGATTTGATGGCTTCTCAGACCTTGGTATAAACTGGCACAAGTCTGTGATATTCCCCCTGACCGCGGGCACGGTCCGCTGGGAGTGTGACTACCCACTAGCCTGGTGCTCGGACTCCGTTAGGTATTTGGGAATAAACATACACTTAAATACCAATGAAATCATATTATCGAACTATGGCACTGCGATTCACGCATTGGAGAAGCAGGTGGATAGGTGGCTCAGACTTCCACTTTCGATTGCTGGGCATGTTGCCCTGATCAAAATGATTGTCCTGCCCAAATTCCTGTACTTGTTCAATAATATTCCAATTTCACTACTGATTAGTTTTTTTAAATCCATACACACCCACCTTATTTGGCTGACTTGGGGAGGCAAACGCCCCAGAGTCTGTTGGGAGACCATGACGCTCCCTTACCACAGGGGTGGTTTTGGAGTTCCTAATTTTCAGATATATATACCCATGCCTGGTTTCACCCTGACAGCAGAATCCCCTATTTACGCCCTGAGGCAGACCTTGTTCTTCCGGATACATTACGCACAGTTTTACCACTGGGCTACCCTCACGACCCTCTCAATATTTAGACGTTCTCCACTACCAGCTGGGCTTGGTTTAAACTGGTTCGTATATTGGGATCACCGCCACTGTACTCTCCGAGCCTACCGCTCCCGATTCAACGGTATATACCCATCACTGGGGAAAGGATAGTGCAGCGCACCCTTACCCGATTCGACATGACTACTATTGGGGATCTTTACATTGATGGGCAAGTTTTTTGTGTCTCCGACGGAGATAAGTTTACAGAAGCGTCGTTTATGGACAAACGTTTGCTTGCCCGACTTCGTGCCACTTTACGGGCCAAGATCCCTAGTTTGCCCATCGAACCCGACCAGTTCACTCCCGTGTTCACAGTTATAGATAGCGACACTGGGAACCACCTGATTTTCAAACTATACAGATCCTGTGTGGAACTGATTCCAGTCGAAGAAGCTAAGGTGTGGGCCATGTGGGAGGCGGATCTGGGTCACCCAATTACTGATGACCAAGGCGTGCTGCCTGCAAACCAAAGCGGTTTCCTTGAATAGTCGCCACAAACTCATCCACTTCAAATTCCTGCGCAGAATTTACATCACACCTGAGATGACCCACAAACTAGACCCTGACAGATCCCACTGCTGCCTAAAATGTAAATCCCCACATGCTGATTTTGCGCACCTCACTTGGACCTGCAGCAAAATCAGTGCGTATTGGACCGAAATACATCACATACTCTGGACAATGATAGGCCTAGCCCTTGTCCCCACACCGGAAGAGGCCCTATTAGGGTATGTGAACAATATCCCAAAGTCAGTCCAGAAATTTACTGCCTTGGGGCTACTCGTAGCAAAAAGGGAAATAGCGCTAAAATGGGGGAGGAAGGTGGCGCCGACGAGCAAAGACTGGCTAAACAGTTTGGCATATTGTCACCTAAATAACGATTTGTACGCCTCCACTCTGCCCAGCACATCCTGCCCACGTGACATTTGGGGCCCTTTAAGCAATACACGGCAACATCACAATCTCAACCTGACACACGGCTTGACGCGGGCCTGGTTCCTGCAGGTATTGGTTGATCCAAGACCAACTATACAAAGGACACCGGTTTGTGCTCCTTTCATTTGGAAGATGTGATGGTTTCCCATATTGCGTTTTGCGTGCACCGCAGGTATAAGCACTGAAAATGTGGTGAGCGCGTCAGCATAACATGCAACTGTAACTTTGCTTGAACAGACTATCTTACTTTCTGTGATACTGAATGTCGTGCATCATACGACCAATGTCATACGTACTGTATTCTATTGACTGTCATAGAACTGGAGCTGGAACAATATATTGTTTTTCATTCTGAAACTGGTAAATAATGTTTAAAAAAAAAAGCACCCTTAGGAAACATTCCCACTTTATGGCATGGTACCCTAGAGGCACTAAAAATCCCATTGGTCTATATCCTCGGAACTGTTAACCAAGTTCACACACGAGAGACCTAACCCAGCGCATAGCACTGCATACAAGCGTCCTTGCCTATCAGAAGGCTAGAAAAGAGGAAGCTTTCTCACTGTCCCTCACTGTGTGCCAGACTCTGGACAAGAGGCTGAACTTCCCTTCCCCCTCAGACAGAGCTATAGTCCCTTTTTAGCATCTTTCTTGAGATGTTGGGCCTCAATCAGAACTCTTTCCTCATCTAGGTCAGTCTCTTGAAGCTGGAGCAGCTTGGCTCCTGGTGTGAAAGATAGTGTGACATTACACTGAGGTTTTGTCAATGCATGCAAATATGTTGATAGAAATAACTATGTTCTAAATTGGTTTTATATTGGATGAACATGTTAACTTAAATGCTTGTATATTTTGAATGACAGCTAGACACTTGACAATCCCTTTTCCAGCAAGTTATTACCTTACAACATTCACTCAGGGTTATTCTAAACTGATAAATATATTCTATTAACCATGGCATGTTGTCAAACGTTGGTAGCTGTCACTGATTTGTGAGTTGCAAATAGTGGTTGTACATTGGGTGGCAGGCATCTGGTATTCCGTACGCAACAGAAGAGGGGGTGGCGAGCAGTCATGGCACCCACAATTGCAGAAGAGAGCAATCGGGCATGTTTAGCTCTGGAATCAGAGACAGCCGAACTGTTTCTTTAAAGAAGGCATACTGAAAAGTCCACCTTGGCTTAGCAGTTCCTTATTTTACTTCTAAGAATACTTGAGTTGAATATCACATAAAGATCAATGAGCCAAATAATGATTTAAAGCGTTACTTTGGAAGACGAATGTCTTTATTAACTCAATTTAATTAAATACCTAGAAATGATGACACATTAAGAACAACAATTGAGTAGTGGAATGACCTAATTGGATACACTGGCCAGTACATCAACATAGTATGTTCATAGATTATTGTCATTTCCTTCTCTTAAATTACAATATGGTGCCAATGTTGAAAGAGAATCGATTTTTTCAATCAAGATGTGTTTTGGGGCTAGGAAACTGGAAGAGGTGTTTGTGACAGCTCTAGAAGCTTCCACCACACTCCTGTTAGCAAACGGCTATAACAATAGAGACTGATGGGCATATTTGTGAGCCCCTTATGCAGCCGGAGCATCACGCTTTGTGACACTCTGGCAGTGCAAATCACAAACTCTTATCTATGAGGCCACGGAAAGAGTGGCTTTGAATTGCCTCATAGATATGGAATACGACAAGGTAGCGCCCATCTCTAGAGTGCCATTCCCTGTGCTGGGGACGCATTCCATGGGTGCTGAGGTGGGTTTTCCCATGCAACACTCATGAATTTTGACACAACGAGGCAAAATACATTTATTTTTCCCTGTTTTTCCTCTTTCTATGTGTGTTGCATTCTTCATTGGCGCTAGGCTGCCGAAACGGCGCCAGCGTAGGTGGAATGGACAGGAATACACCAAATTACAAAAATACGATGTATTCCTCCTGTTCACTTTGGTACTTGCAGTGCTGCCCTACACCAAATCCCCGTAAATGAGGGCCAGAATACTTTTTTTAAATGACGTGTATCACTGCTGCCTTTTTACATGTCTCTATCTTTCCTTCCTGGGCACATTCTGAAAGATGTGTGCCTGACAGTTTATTGTCATTAGTTAGATTTTTCTTAATTGTACATCCAGCTATAATATGGAAAAAAATATAGGTCGCAAATCCTAACGGTAGATTGTATATGTACATTTGCTCATGTTTAGATCTACTCCTGCACACAGATTTAAATCTACACTTTTCCACAACTCACCCTCTCTGAGTGGAGATTTATACCTAGATATAGACTTCAAAGTCTCAACCTCCTTCACTGAGGGGATAGAGACACCTAAGACTGAATTTAAGTGTAAAATTGTATATTCAACTGAAAATTACATTAAATACAGGAATTATTTTTCAATATTATTTTCTGAACAATTCCTAAAACTTGTAGTAATATTTCTATTGTTAGTTTAATTTGTAACAGACTTTATTATATGCTGTAGCTTAAACAGGTATGCATGTTATAGCCTTCCTCTGTTGATTTCAATGTAAGTGTGTTGCAGTGACATTCTTTGACCATGTGTGGTGCTTGACTTACTACCAGGCTGAGCTGGAGTACATTTAAGCCTATTTTGTCACAATTAGGGTTGTAGTAGAATTTGAAAAGTATTTTGTGAATAGCAAATGTCTTATTCTTATGTGGGTGTGTTGTATCAGCATATCCCTCACTAAACCACTCCTAATTTCTCCTTAACCTCCCCCTTTTCTGGTATTTATTCCCCATTTTCCCACCAATTCTCTCTTGTCCATACCACATTCAATACTACATCCTATACTTATGTGTGTGAAGACCTTTACAAACCAACAACCATGTTGTAGATCTTATATAGAAAATATAGGAGAGGTAGAGGGGGGAGAGCTCCAGATGTGGGTTTATGAACTGCCTTTTCTAGCACTTGGATTAGTATTTCTGGAATACAACTTTACATGCACCCAAGTGCCCCCTGCAAATTGGACCCATAGTCTGCTTGACTCTTTTTGACATTTTTTAGTCAGTATAACAGAAAAGGCACAGATCCCAGAATGTGATAACAGGAAAATGTTTTTGTATTATCTGTGCTTCTGTTGCAGCATCCCTGAAATAAGGCAAATGTATATCAGAAAGCCTGAAACGATGTGAATGGAAAGCAAGTCGACATGTTACCTTGTTACGTAACATGAAAAAATAAATGTATAGATCTGAATGACAGTGCCTTCACCAGGATTCTTTAAATCACAATTTATTGCTGACATTGATATAATTGTGGATGATAATCCCTCAGATAAAATGATAACTGGTGTAATAGCCGTACGTGCATGGAGGAAGTTTACTTTGTTCTTTTATTTACATGCAAACATTGCTCCTTGACAATACACATAAATGCAAGGCATGATATTTTTACATTTTTATAGGGCTGGACATTTTGTATATTGTATTTCTAAATGGAAAGGAATGGGTAATGTTCGGAGGCTATGCTACCCGCAAATGGCTACAGTTTCAGTTTAAACTATCATAACTTAGGGGTGGGCAATAGCCCTATGTCCCCCAAAAATAAAAACATAATTAGATGTCTATAGGTTAGACAGTTTTAAACATTGCTAGGAGTTATAGAAAATACAAATTTCATAATACGAATATACTGCCTTGAAAAAGCCCCAGGCCTGCGCGCCACACAAGAGGCGAAACGTGTTGGCTGGTCCATCAATCTTAAGGATATGCTCAATACATTTCAACAGTCCACAGTATGAATGCATCATTGGCCAGGAATTTAGTATATTTCCTTGTTTAAAACTGTCTAACCTTCATACACCTGACTGTGTATATTGTATATCTGCTATAATCTGAAGCCTGATTTTCAGTAGAATGATGGTAGTGACTACAACTATGAGTTTTTTTCAACTCACTAGTCTAGGCTATAGAGATTTGAGCAAAATCCATAGGAAATGTAGCGTACCTGAGAATCACTTTACCAATTTCAATGCCAGTTACTGGAGTGTATTTCTGATAGCCAATATTTTACATGTATTTAATTTGGCAAAACATGAGCAAATTGCCCACTCGCAGTAAGACCTATTACTTACTTTGTGGCAGTTTTTATACTTTTACAACAATTGTAACCTTAATTTCACTGTGAGCATCTGAATTATTTTGAGATTGTTTGACTTGAAGACCGTTTTTTTAAGTAATGGAAATTCTTTATCAATTAATGTAACCCCAGTTTCATGCTTTCCTATTAAAACATGGACCTATTTGAGAGCAAGTGGGTAATGAAATACTGCTTACAAAGAAGCAGACATCTCTCCATCCTACATGGTCATTGGTTAAATGGCAGCCTCAGGTTTCCTTCATAAAAAAGATCCTTGCATATTTGATACAGTTAATGTGATCAAGCAAACTCAAAATGCAACTGCATTTCCACAGATTTCTCGGCAGAGGTTCTGCTACACTAGCATATGGAGATACTGACAGCTAAACTCAAAATCAGTCCAAAGAGCTTGTAATATTATCTTTTTTAATATAGTCTATTATGTGTCACATTAACCCTCATTTCCCCAAATAAAGGCTTTGATGGCATCCCTCAGAGATTCCTGAGATAACACTTAAGGCAAGTTCATTAGAAAGAACAATTATAGTACACCATTTGTCTCAAATTCAAATGCTAGTGGGTTACTGATATAAATTCAGAATTCATACATCTTTTGTACTGTAAAGAAACTAGAAATATTTGAGTTCATACGGGAAAATAAAAAAAAAGGATTAGGAAGACATGCTCAGAGAAAAGATGTTTCCATGATAGAAATGTAATAGGGAAATACAAGAATGGATGAAGCAGCACAAAAAGACACAGGGATATGAAAAAAGGAATGAATTACCAGAAGAGGTATGCTCAGTGCTTAATTTGTAAAAGAATAAGTGCCGGGGCTCTCATCCGGAGGCCACTACAGCTTGCACCACACCAGCTGCCAATTACAGTACAAACACAGCTACTGACCCTAACACTCTTACAAGTGTGGCGATTCATACTATCCCAGGTCCCCAAAGCCATAAGTATGGCTTGGGAGGCACCTATTAGTTATTATGAATGTAAAGTGAACTAATAAACAGCTGCTGTTGTGCTCATGGCTAAAGTAGCCAAACAGCGCCACCATGTGGCAGACTGTCATAAGCCCCAGTGCTGGCACTGATGTGCTGGTGCCGAGCACAAGAAACCACCAGCTCAAATTAAGCACTACGAGAGAGACACCTGAGAGACTTGTGCATGCACCCCCTTGCCCCTTCCTTGTCTTCCTTTAGCTTTATCTAAGTTTCAAGCACTGTCCACTAGGTGGCGATGTCGCCCACATTGTAGAAAGAGAGGTAGGACTAACAAAACATCACCTTCATTATAATAACAAAACCCATTCGCCACACAGATTTTCATGAGTAAACTGCATTCCTTCTTGCTAAAACTCGGCTGCAGTTCTGTCATCAGCCAGGAATCAGTATTTGAGGAAATGTTGCGACACATTTATTATTGCACTCACGGTTCAGCCTTACATAGACCTAAAGTTTAGCTGCAATACCTTATCCACCCAATGTCACATTTGCGCAGCTGGTGAACAGCCTGACTAGAGAGGCCAAAGATCAGAAGGGGGTCTGCTTTTCACCCACATATGATCAGGCTCTTTGACTGGTGCTGGTGAGAAAGCTCCACTCATGGGGTGCTGAGCCTGATCTCTTGATGCCTGGTGGGCCTTATTTTCTACTGCGTGTGGTCTAGCACTTTTCACAAGTGTTGTACATCTACACACAGGGGAAGGCTTTTGGTGTACTCACTGGCTGTGATTTCTGCTGAGTGGTCACTTTTTCAGGTTCTGAATAAATTAACCTTTTCACATGGCAGGGTCAGTACATAAAGAAATGTGCTTCAAATGTTCTAAAGGGAGTTATATTTCTCATTTGCACAGCGAAGAACAGCTCTGTGGCACTGTCTGAGTCACCCTCTGCTTTTGTGCTTTATAATTAATGTTAATGAATGGCAGACACCGGGACACACACACACCTGTCCCTGACTGCAGACAGTCAGTACACTGCCTTAGACTGCTTTATTAACTGATTAGGGGGCGGCGGGGCCTGCCAGGTGCGCCATGATCTTGCCTGCCTCACCTGGGTGCTGTTGGCCGCCGGGCGGTGCTGGCTACTGGTAACTACTGCTCTGCTGGCAGTCCCTCAACACCAACGTCGTCGACGGGGGGTTCACACTGGCTGGCTGGCTGGCACTCAGAGTAACCAACGAGGTGTGAGTTAAAAGGCCGCCCATTGAACCACGATGACTCGGTGGTGGGGGGTACCGCGGTGCGGGTATTCTGGGACTTGGCAATAAATTAAACTGCGCAGTGCGTACACGCTGCCTGCAGCCTACTGCGCACAACCCCAACAGCTACAGAACCAAAATCCAGCCCAAATAAAATCACAGTGTCCCTCCCGACCCGCCCACCGGGCCGGCAACACTAAAACTAAAGGCCGCGACCGCCGGGCGGCCATATCGAATTGAGAAGAACTTGATTGAGATTCATTCAGCATCTCATGAATCTCGGCATTCTCCTCTTAGCAATGGCATCATTATGGAATGGGGCGGGCACGTGGCGGCTCCTGCTAGTTAAAGTTTCTACTGTCTGTGTGCTTAACTCACTGACTGCTTAACCCTTACTGGGTGTGGATGGCCAGTAACGGTTGGTGGCGGTTCGTTCGCGGGTAGCCCGGGACACACACTGACTGCAGACAGTCAGTCAGTGCACTGCCTTAGGCTGCTGCACTGCTTTATTAACTGATTGGGGGGCGGCGGGGCCTGCCAGGTGCGCCATGATCTTGCTTGCCTGCCTCACCTGGGTGCTAATGGCCGCCAGGCGGTACTGGCAACTGGTGGTAACTACTGCTTTGCTGCCAGTGAGTCCCTTAACACCAACGTCATCGTCGGGGGGGTCGCGCTGGCTGGCACTCAGAGTGAGCAGTGACCGAGGAGGCGAGTTGAAAGGCCGCCCGTGGCCCGTTGAACCTCGGTGGTGTGGGGTCAGGTGCCGTGCCGTGCACGGGTATGCTGGGGCGTGGAAATGCGCGATTAAATCTGCGCATGTTGCCTCCTGCCGCCCAACCCCCGCAGAACTAAAATCCAGCCCAATTCAGTGTCCCAACTCGTCTACCGGGCCGGGAACTCTGCCAAGGGCTGTGGCCTCCTCGCCAACATATGATCATCAGCAGTACAGTGAGTCAGACACTGACTGCAGATTGCGTCTTTGAGAAGATTGAGATTCATCAAATCTCCATTTTCTCATCTTGACTGAGGTAGGGCAGAGGGCAGGGCAGGCTGGCTCACAGCTGCCACCGGGCCGTCCGCAACACAGTTTGCACTGGCCGCTGGGACTGGGACACCGTCACCGCGGACACCGACCTAACTCTCGGCATCCAGGTACCAGTGCAGCGCAGTCTGCAGACACCAGACAGTAACTGCTTGTACCTGACCGGCGTGATGCTTCCCGCCTGGCGCCTTCCCGGATGTTTTTTAAATTTCCCAAGCCGGCGGCACTGAACACCAGAAGAACACTGCTCTAGCAACCCCCCCCGCAACAGTGCCACACGATCCAGTGAGGTGTCTAGCATTGTTGCAAGTTAACTCAAGCACATTGACTTTCCCGAATTACACATAGCTAGGGCTGCCTTCCAACGGACCCTTCCTGGTGTGTAGTGTTACTTAAAGTTCCATGACAAAAGCAACCACCATAACAGTAACACTGTGCAAAGGCGCTATCAAAATCAATGACGTGCAGCATTGCGTGTAGACCCGGCCCTGACAATTAAGTGCCGGGTATGCTAGAGCACCGGAAAGCACCGGCACAAATTAAGCACTGGGTATGCTAGAGCCCTGCATGAGTTGAGAAGCTGAACAACAGAAAGGATTGATGCCAGCAAGACAATGCTATGAGAATTAGGACTTTGTATACTTCTAAAGGATGTTCTTTTGTCTGCTGTTAAGTCCATCTCTGTGTAAGCCTTGATGATTAACCAATACAAATGATACAGTTATCAATAAAGGAGTCCCCAATGACAAGCACAACAGAACCAAGCAGAGTGCAACATGGGTCATTGATGACGCCACTGGGCACTCCAAAACGAATAGGCAAATGCTGATTTCTGGATGGGAAACACTTTATAATTTCTTACTCTGCACTTGACCTCCAGAGTGCCAGTAACCCCTAACCAGAGTGCCACATTCTCTTTTCATGGTTTTTACATCACTCAAATATCAAGCAGTAGGTACAACAGGATCTCTCACAATCCTCCCACTGTCACACCAGTTGTGGCCTCCCTGTTAACATCACACTGATGGCTGAAGAATCAGGAGAACTCAGCACTCTACACAACACTGCTCCATGTCCAGCTCACTCTCAGCATCAGAAGAGGGATCTAGGATCCCTGCAAACACCACAGACATGGGGCACAACATCCTTGGACCTCTAAGAGCATGATGGATGGCTGTTGCCTACCTGCGTTTGCTATATCACTGCTGAGAATTTACTCCCATGGCCATTGATGCAGGAAAATACCAGGGTGTGAAGGTAATGTTATGCACCATTTGACCACTACGCTGAACCCTTCAATGTCCTAACATTTGCAGATGGGGAAGCAGTAGTAGGGCAAGGAGTGATAATTCGAGAACACAAGCCAGGTCATGGAGATTTGTTATACTTATGTTTCATGCATTTTCTTTCTTTACTGATTAAACTGGGGGTAGCACAGGAAATACCCGGTGCACCAAGTGGCGAGAGGATGGCAGCGGCTGCTACCCAATGTCCAACCATGCTTATTTGACCAGTAAAGTACTCCGACGGTCACTATAACACATTTATATTTATAAAGGGTCTTTTTTACTGTAATAGTGGGATTGTCAAGGAGGGAAAGCAAAATCCACTAGTTTGAAATGTGATAAAGGCTAAAAATGGGTAAATATTTTGAAGTGGGTCTCATAGTTCAGTTAGTTTCCATGTTGCTCACCAGAGCACTCATTATTTTGAAAAGTGATCCCTAATCGCCACAGACAATCCGAAACCAGCATCCTGCAATCTGGTTATTCTTCAGCTCTAGTATTCCATATTGTACTGTGTGTCCTTCATGTCTGTTACTTCTAAGTCCATGCAATTAGAAATTTGCTTTACTGAGCGCCTTTTTCTATAGGCATGTGAGGAAGTGCACTTTGTCATTGTGCAGAATCTAGTACAGAACAATCCCAATGAACATCGACATTCAATACTGTTTTTTAAGTTGATATATTGCTCAATTGCAATCAGCTATGCAGCAAAATAATGAGAAATGCAACATGTGCAAGTCCAGGTCCATAAACTATAAGTACTTCAATCTGCAGAGTGGAAAAAAAGTCAATGCTTGGCTGATGGGCACCAGCAGAGAAAAGCTTTGTAATTTCTGTTTATAGCTATTTAAATATGCTGTACTGTTTTTGAAATTGATGTGGACTTACGCCAATCTACATTCAATAATGAACCTCTAAAATGGTAGTTCTGTTGTTTTCAAATTACCATCCTTCAATACTGCAGAAACTAGAGAATACTCTGCTGTGATATCCTTGCACCAGTACATGCAACCCCCTTTCTTCTATCACATGCATCTACAACCCGTGTCCCACTCAAGCATCAGGTTACTTCTGTACATTAGGAGAGCATGGTTCATGTTGTAAAAGTAAATATACTGTCCAAGGTATTCTTTCTCTATGAAGTGTGGATTGTGCATTGGTCTATAAAAAGATACCCTGGACCTTTAAAATCTAGATTGCCAGTTGCTTCCTGAGTAAGGTTAGTTCTAATCCAGTGGCCGCTGTGAAATATTTTAGCAGTTTCGCATCCAGGGTGCACACAGTCCAAAACATATCACCTACTGCATCAGCATGTGGCGGGCAAGCAATCAGGAAGTATTCCTTTTGGGGCAGGATGGGTCGCCCTTTCTTGAGTGCTGGATGTCTAGTGCCTCTGTCCATTTTTCTTTTTAAAGCTTTATGAAGTTCATTTTGATCTTTTTTGTATTATACCCTCGATTCTGTCCCTGAGGCTCTGATGAGGAAGCCAGACAACTAGCCCTTGGAGTCACTCTGGAAGTCCTTGTTTAAGCAGAGCCGCTTCAGGCAGCAAATCAGTCATCTTGGAACAACAGGGCAGTAGTATGAAGTACACAGCAGGCCACAAGCAGCAGGTCAGTCCCCCGAGAGTCGTTCCATAGGTCCAGAAGTGAACTGAAGTCTGGGCCTGAGGGTCCTATTTTTATATCTGGCACCAGCTTGAAGTGGAAGAAACTTCTGAAGTTTTCTTCCCACAGAAGTGTTCAGCCTACCTACCCTGGTCAGAGGATGCCTGGAGTCACAGCAGCCTAGTGTGAAGTTTTTTGTGTGTTTGCTGAAATTCAACTGGGGCTGCGCACAATGTAATAATGTAACCCAATGTCCTATCATCGACGTGGGCCTCAAAATAATGAAAAATGCATTATAAGGACATGTAAAATAAAAAACGATATGTCCAACTTTTTAAATACAATGCACCCTGCCCTATGAGCTGTTTAGGGCCTACCCTAGGCATGCCTTATATGTATTAAAGAGGGAGTTTTATGCTAGGCAGAGGACCTATTTTGCAATGTCGAATTGGCAGTTTAAACTGGACTTCAGGCTGCACATGGTAGGTATGAAACATGTTTGAAAGGCTACTTAAGTGGGTAGAACAAAAAGTACTGCAGGCCCACTAGTAACATTTAATTTACTGGCACTAGGTATGTGGTATATCACTTTACTAGGGACCTACAAGTAAATTAAATATGCCAGTCAGGTGTGGGGGAGTTTTACCATGTAGTCAGCTCATGCCCATTATCACTGGTTAGCAGTGGTAATGTCGCATAGAATCCTAATGCCAAACAAAGCGAATTCAGAAAAATTGGAGGGGTCAAACTAAAATGTTTGGGGATGACCCTGCAGAGAGGGCCAAGTCCAACAATACTGATATTATATATCTTGAAATGATGGCATATTGGTATACCTTTCCTCTGTGTTCAGCAAGGTAGGCAGATGAATGATGACTGAATCTGTCAACTAGCACATTCTGCTCACCAACTAGCCAATTGGTCAGACCTCCTGCATGCTTTTATTTTACTGTGACAGATAACTACTCTTACCTGATATAAATTATTAGCACAAATAGCTCGCAAGCTTCCATCCTCCTAGCCGCATTAGAGCATCATGAATGTACACACAAAAAGAAGCTACCCTGAACAAATCTCTGATTTCACAAAAATAGACAAGCCCTAATTTAGTGGGGTGCTGGGCATCTAAAAAAATTTGAAGGACTGTCCTCACACACCACCAGGTGTCATGCTTCATCATTGGCAGTCCTCGCTCTCTAGAAGTAGCATTTGGTAGAGAGTGGGCCTACACCTGGAGACAGGGAGGCACGTCTAAAAACTAAGTGGGGGCTCGTGATAAAGTGAAGGTTTAAAAATCAATGTAAACACCAAAATACATTTATTTGTCAGGTATTTACTTGATATTAAAAATCAATGTGGAGATTTTGGGAGCTAGTACCCCATCACCACCAGCTTCATCAACATGTTTCTGCCATATTGGCCCAAAGGGTCCGTGGCATTCATCAGGACAAAGTAACTAGAGCTCCTATCTAACCTCTTCTGATTTAGATACAGCCACTGCATAGGGTGACCTGTGTCATTCTTTCCCTAAGGTCGCAGTTCCTTGAAACCCCAAGTAAGGGTCCTAATTGCCCCATGAGAAGAGGGACAGAGGGACTCTGTAGTCACACTTGCTTCAAGGTGCGTCCCCCGCAGTTCTCCTAAAAGCGTCCTCTCCTCTCTCCCCTGCTACACATTTTACAAAAACTCTCTATATAAATGTTGTGTTATACTTCATATTCAAGTTTACCTAAAGTCTGCTCTGTGCAATAATTAGTACCTGGAATAGTTCCTTCCTTCTTTGTTGATAAGACATGTCTTATTTTGACATTTTTGGCAGTGAGTCATCTCCTTGTTTAAGAGTAAAAGTAATAAATAAGGAGAGCGAAAGAAAAGAGCTGGTTGAGTTTCATACGGCAACCAAGGACACTAGAATTTTCTCAAAAATGGCTGTAGATAGGGTTATGGTGTGAGGTTTTGTGGTGATTGCAGATATTCAAATCCACCAATGACAATTGAATGAGTACAATGCAAAGCCAAAAAGTGTGTTGAGTTTCTGGAAGCTGACTGTTCAGAAGTCCCTTCATCAACTAAATGGAGCCACCTCACATATTTCTACAACTTTCAGATGACCTTCCTGGTTTGTGCTGTTGTATGCCAACCTTTAATGGGTTGGTCGGAGAGGGAGCATATGTGAAATGAATTCCTATACAGTCCTTAAGAAAGAAGGAAATATTAGGGACTATATGTAAGTGATGGCCTCGTGATTCGGAATAGGACTTATCCATATATTAATATGTACAATGAAGTTTTGAATATAAATTGCTACAGTGTGAATTTCTTTCTAGAATATCATACATACAAAATTATCTTTCTAGATTAGAGCTATATGTACAAAATAACATGCAAGAAAGCAGACTGTATAGAAAGCACATTGTTGCCAACCTTTATTCTGCATGCAGAATCAGGTCGTCCATGGCACCAAATTAAAAACATACCCCACACAAAAAAACTAAAATTAAAAACATACCCCCATTGCCCTATACTCTATGACTCTGCACCAGATGACAATTCACCAAGTTTGCATTTTTCCATATGCCAAACGAGAGAATTCAACACATCTTACACAATCAATGAGGTGGAGACCAAGACATAGACTAAAAATCTTAGACACCAAATAAATCAAAACTTAAAGTAGTGACAAACTAGGTTTTTACTTAGATTGCAAACTGCAAATATATTTGGGCTAATATTAAAGTTGCATCTAGGACTTTGCACAGTATAGGACTACTCTGAACTCAGATTACTATTGACACAATCTTCCGGTCAATTACTGTGATTATTAACATGTATCAATTGGATTTCACTAGCATGCTCCTGAATGACCTAAGACATTAATACATAGCGCTGTAGTTAACCTAAGCAGGATTTCATCACCACCAAATTAATTTAATATAAAGAGTTACATTGCCTAGAAAAGTATATGCATTCCATGTTCCGAACTAGAACTCTCTATTGCTATTCCGTTAATACTGTATTAGTACAGCTGGTATATGATCTAACTTCCCCTGCAAATTCTCTTCCCTATTCCTCTGACTCATATGTACTTACACACTTCTGTAATAGGTGTATATGTTGATTAAGAGTCATTCACTTAATAAATACCCTAGAGTTAATCTTCAGTTGTCTTTATTGTAAGGATGCAATTCAGCCTTCCTGACCTTAAACATATTGGGGCCGCTCCTTTATTATGTAACAGGATCATTCATTTAAGACATAACATAGCAGCAGTCTTTGGATATCTTTAGTACTTTATTGTCTAGGTTTGATTCCAGTCAAACTTTCCAAAACAATTAGAAATGGTTTTACAGATAACTATTTTATATTTCTTATCAGTTGTTTTTTACATACTAGTGAGTTATTTAAAGATACACTTTTTTTGACGGCTTATTCCTTAATCATATGTTCCCTCTTTGAGTCCATAGAATCAGCCTGCATCATTGATGGTTACAAACTGCAAATATGGGGCAGAATTACTAAGACTTTGTGCCGGCAAAAAGTCATGAAGTGTCATGCAAAGAGACGCAAAATCTTGGAAGGTATTTTGCACCTGAAAGGTGCCTTTTCTTGGTGTAATTAGCTCCATGAGCTGATTCGTGCCTCTTTGTATCAAGGTGGCATGACATTAATATTAAATGGGCGGATAAATGCTAACATAAATAGTTTTTGACACAAAGCCAAATCTACAATGCCAGTCAGCCTGGCTTGGAGTCAGAAACAATATCACCTCCTTGAAGCTGGTGCTAACTTAGAGAAATGGTTTTATTTCACACATTGTATGTGTGGTGTACTGTACATCATGCATCCTGTGTGTGGAATGTGTATTGGAAGGGTATACTTACAGTCCAATTCCTTCTAGACATCACACACACCTCTGCAGTATGGTGAAAAGGTTGTGGGTAGCACTAGGCAGCCTTTTTGAAAGTCAACATAGGGATGAGAGCCAAAGTAGGCCATACTTAATAAATATGGCTTTGCGCTATGTTTTTTCCCCTTGCACAACTTTGATTGCTGCTCTGCATTGTACTAAATATGAATAAATCTTCTCCTTAGAGTCTTATAACTCCTTGGTCACTGTTTCCGGCTTGGTTGCATTATTGGTGTACATGTCCATCTTTGACTGCGATCTAAATATGCCTGTTAGCAGTTGGCAATATTTAATCCTTTTGCACTACTGCTGTGAGAAACCTCTGCCTGACAACTAAAGGACTCTGATGATAGGTAAGACAACACTTTCCTTGTACTCAAGATGAATTAAATTACTTTTTAAATAATTTATATTTCTCTATGTTATACATACTTAATACTTTAGTATTGTTCTAAATGTAGCTCTGAATCTAGATTTAAGAGCAAGTTTCCATAGGAAATACCCTTCCAGTACTTTTTTGAGGTGAGATTTTCACAATGACTTGTGTTTCTCTATATTTTCCTTGTGTATATCAGTTATTAATTATGACAATAATTTGACATACATTAAGGTACAGTTATATTAAGTCTTGTGCTTTTTCACCTGTCCTTTTTAAACAACATGCAACTTTGGGACTATTTTTTTTACCTTTGATTAGAAAAATATTATATATGTACCATATGCATATCATTTGGTATCTCTTTCTATTTTGAATATCTGTATCATATTGAGGATGTATCAGAAGAGTATTAATATATGCAGCTTGGACATTTGTCCTTATTGTACACTTTGGTGTCCAATACTTTGATGCTTCTTTGATCAACACATTTGGTATGTCATTATGAATATCAATCTGAGGGTATGGAAGTGTTTTGAAAACCAAATATCTATGGATATCCTGCCTAACCTAAAATATAGGTTACAACTATTCGAAGTATGTTCCCTTTTGCTGTTTTGAAAACTATATATGTAATGGTCTCCCACATAAGTTTAATATTTTGCTTCCTACTATTTGCAGTATTTTCTCCTTTTCGTTTTGTCTCATAATATTCTATAGTACAATTTTGTATGTTCTCGGCATACAGTTTTGTGTATTTTATGTAATGTTTGTATATAGGTAGGTACAATATCATGAGGTTATTTGTAGACTCTGCTCTTTTTTATCCTAACGATCTATCAATATGGATAACATTAGCAACTGAGTAATTAGCTTTTTAGGGACCTATTAGTTTGTAAGGAAACTTTAATATTACTATTAATCCAGAGATTCCAAGGTCCATAGCTCTGACCCAATTTCTTAAGTAAAGCTGAGCTTGAGCTTAAAATATATTATGACAATGTTTCAGTACCTTTGACCTTTGCCATACTGGGTGATGTAATTATCCTGGATTAATTGAAATGCTTTTTCTGATATTCTCACTCTATATGTCTCTGCAGAGATTTACTTGTGGCCTCCAAATTGTTATTTAATGCCTAGATGCCACTCCGATATTGGGCACTTAACTGACCAGGCCACCATAAATATTGATGCCTCAATGTTTCAAACAATTAACAGCCTTGGGCACTGGTTTTTTAATTTAGTTTCACTAACTGACTGATCTTCAGGCTTAAATTTAAATCAGCATTCTGTTGGGTAGCACAAGCAATAGTGTCAATAAAGAGTTGAAATTCAGAAGCCAGCTGATAAAAGGAGTGGAGGAAATTGAAATTGGCGATTTGCAGATGCAGCCCAACAGTGCAATATCTTTGGAGGATCCTATAGCCCAAAATCTATGTAAACAAATCAAAACACTCACATATCAGTTCAGCTCGGAAGCACAAGAACGTATATTACATATTAAAAAGCTTTACTGGCTAAATCATAGGAACATTGGAAGAAATTTAGTGTGTAACTAAATACTAACAATAAACCAAAAACAACATTGTTGAAATACATGGTGAATCTAAGAAGAGCTATTTGTAGAGCAAAATATATATTTACACTGAATCTAAAAAATGTTGAGGTTCAAGCCACTAATGTTGACTCAATGTCAACTTTCTATTGTTCACCAATCACATTTGAAGAGCTTTCTGGTGTTGTTGCAAAATGCCGAACATCAAGGCCTGTGAGCGGACAATAAATTGAAATATCATTATGAAAAACTTAGATCATCAAGTATGCAAACAATTAGCTTTCCATACAATTCCATATGTAATGTGCCCCACATAAGTTCTACAAATACAGATGTGCTAAACAGGATCTTGATACATATTTTGTTTTCATTCCTGTTTAACTGCTCAGCAACAGGGGTTTTTCCACATTAACCTCTCAAATATTGTTCTTTATCTAGGCATCTACCTTGCTAGTCAATACTGAAGTATTGAACAAAAGGTCCTTTCTAACCTCATTCTTATTACATTACAACGATTATAATGTTAATCAATAAATATGGCTTTTTTTAAATAAAGGATGGTGTAGACACATAATGTAGGATGAATAATGGTGTATGCACATAATGCCTGTGAAATAACAATAACTGACCTTTATATGAAAGTGCATGTAAACCATGAACCATGGCCATCTATTCAATCATCGTACTTATATTCAATCTCTTTTAACACATTATTAACAAGGTAATCCCAATATTGTAATCCCAGAAGTTAATTTTTACATGAAATAACTACATTGAAACGTATGAAATAAAGCCGAGTAGATTGAAACTATGAAATGATAAAGTATAACATGACGAATAGCTAAAACAAATAGTCACTGATTTGGAGAAGGCTAGTAATTGAATGAAACTTCTCAAATTTTTAGAAGAAGTGCAAAAATAGGAAAATCCACCAATTGAATTTCATCAACCCAGTTATCTCTATTTTGAAATTTCACAGATAGGTTCCACTTTGAAATTAGTACTTCCCCCACAAATCAGAGGTATTTCCATTGACATTTGCACCCAATCTTAGAAATTGCACCGACATATCAAGGAAACGACTATAGAATTGAGTCTACCAGCTAGTGGTGAATTGGTGGTGTTAATGAAAGTGTTCCATCCATTTTTCTCCAAAGGGGTCTAGGGACTGCACATGAGCAAGGACAATTAGATGTTACTTACAAATACAAGTGAGGGCTATATGTTCACTTTATCAAGAAACTTCATGTATGGTGAAAAACACTTCTGTATTCTCTATTTGTAACTAGTAACTGCCCTTCTCAATCGAGGGGCTTAGTAATTGTGGCTTTCTATAACACTAAGGGCCTCATGTAGGTAGCATACAAGTTACCACTTCTTAAATACCGAACGTTACCGAATCGGTATTTAAGAAGTGGTAACTTGTATGTAGGTAATCCGTCGGTAAATATTACCGAATCGGTAATATTCGGTAATTACCGAATCGGTATTTACCGATTCGGTAATGAGGCATACCTTCCCATTGATGGGAAGGTATGCCTCATTACCGAATCGGTAAATACCGATTCGGTAATGGGGGGAAAACATGCAAGGGTGGCAGGGTGTCACATTGACACCCTGTTGCACCCCTGATTCGGCCATGTGTGCACATGTGGCACACATACATGCCCTAAGGGCATGTATGTCTGCCACATTGCACACGTCTAAGCGCTTTAAAATGCGTAAACACATACATTCATTATTTACCACCAACTATTAGTTGGTGGTAAATACCGACTCCTAAAAACACACACACACTCCCCCTACATATCATTTTTGTATTCGGAATTTACCGAATCGGTAAAATTACCGATTCGGTAATTTTACCGATTCGGTAAATTACCGAATACAAAAATGATCCCCCTACATACCAAAAGCCAAAATACCGGTCGGTAACGGTATAATTACCGAAAATCGGCCGTTACCGACCGGTATTTGGCTTCCTACATGAGGCCATAAGTACTCATGTATTCTACATAAGAGCCAAATCTACAAGCACCCTGTTAGACCTGGCATTATTACCCTTGACTTATTGCCTCTACCACCTCTATTTTTGATGCTGTGATGGATTTTGTTTTACTGGCTTAGATGCTTTGGGCACTTTGCCAGTGCTGATCAGTGTCAAAGTGCAAGTGCTCAATGTGTAAAATGGAATGGTAATTGTTTGTCCATGATTGGTATGTTTGCCTTACTAGTAAAGTCCCTAGTAATGTGCACTATGTGTGCCAGGGCTGGTAATGCAAAAGCTACTAGTGGGCCAGCAGCACTAATTGAGCCGCCACCCACACAAGCAGCCTTAAAGAGAGAACTCAGGCCTGCCACTGCAGTGCTTGCGCACAGTTTGTTAAACTGACATGTTGTCCTTACAAGTGCACCCACTTGCCAAGCCTTACCCTTCCCTTTCTATGCACATCAGACACCCCTATGTTAGATCCAAGGTACCCCCTGGGCAGGGTGCAGTGTATGTGAAAGGTAGAACATGGACTAAGGTGTGTACCATGTCGTGACATTGAAATTCTCTCCATTTCGTTTGCTGTGTGCTGTGTCCCCCTGCTTGAAATGTTTTAGCTGTGTGCTGTGTCCTGAAGTAACTTGTCCCCAAGGGCCCAAGGAGAGCTGGCTCCCTGTTGTGGAAACTCAGGAACACAAAAGTTTCCAGGTGTGTCTCAGCGACGTTTTGTGCGTGTGCTTTTTGCAGCCTGAGATCCTCGTAAGAATTGCCGTGGGATCATGGGCACCTGGAGTCCAAGTGAGTCTCAGCGACGCTGTGTGTGTGTGCGTCGTGCAGCCTGAGACCTTTGCGAGGATTGCCCTGTGATCGTGTGCACCTGGAACTCAAGTGAGTTTCAGCGACACTGTGTGCGTGTGCTTCTTGCAGCCTGGGACCTTCGCGAGGATTGCCCTGTGATCGTGTGCACCCGAAGCTCAAGGGAGTCTCAGTGACGCTGTGTGCGTGTGCCCTGTTGCAGCCTGAGATCTTCGTTATCGCCACGGCCCGGAATCCACAAGTCGCATCGGGGGCCCATGTCGCTAGAACCGGAGAGGAGCAGTGGCGTCACTAGGGTTGGTGTCACCCGGTGCGGGTAACTCATGGTGTCACCCCCTCACGACTTACCGCATGGACCTCCTCCGCTCCGAGTACGGCTTCCCCCTCATTTCAGGGCGTGCCTGGCGGTTTAACCAGATTTAACAGGTGGATGCGTTTCTGCCAGGCAGCTCTCCACCATGGTGGAGTCGTGTGACAATGACACCGTAGTTGAGCCTCCCACCCAGGCATGGACATCGGGGGGAGGTGCTCCTAAAAGCTATTCCAAATAAAGGTCTCAGATCAATAGCACATAAATGTCCAATAAAGGGCAGCCAAATATAGCCCCCGCCCCCCTTCCTGTACTCTTATGGGAGTGACAGAAGTAAATGGTCGGTCTGAAAAATGATATCGCCACAGATTCACCCCTTGTGTCGTTTTCACATTTCAAATTACAGATGGCTGCCAGGACACCAGGTCACATGATAGTGAATTTTACAGCACATTTTTCATTACATATTCAAATTGTATCAACTTTCAAAGCACAGTAAATAGTAGATGATGACCTTAAAGAACATCAGGTTACCCACCCAGTCATATGTACCCATAGACATTCTTTCAGAGAGCACCAAAAATAGACACAAGTAGTGAATCAGAGGGAACAAAGTAAAAGTGAGACCAGCCCCCACATGGTGTGTAGCGAGCAAGCGCAGTGAGCAACCACTACTAGGGGGAGTTTGGGGGGTTGAACTTCTCCACCCCAAGAAAATTTGGGAGACAGAAAGGGCAAAACAAAGCATTTTTCAACACATTGATCATTACATATTAGATTGTATTAACTTTTAAAGCATAGTAAATGATTACCTTATAGAGCACCAGGATATCCAGTCATAAATCAAAGACATTCCTACAGAGAACACTAAAAAATGAAATGTCGAGCATGAAACATGAATTTAAATATAACCAATTTATTCTTCTACCACCCAAATCTGTGTAGACAGTGAGCGCCCAGCCGTGCCTCAGCAGACAGAGACCCCTATGCCTGTTAACAACAGTGTAATAATGACTCATTAATCAGGTTGTACAGTGGGCTACCTGCTAGTCAACAGTTTATTGGAATTTATAATATCATAGGTATGGTACTTTATACTGGTGTGGTGTTCCCACTATCCGGCAACATGAAATATCAGTGGTCGAAGTGCGGGGGAAAAAAGTAGGGGAACAGTGGGTGGAGAATCAGAGGGCGGGAATAACCCAAGGATTGGATCAGTGGGCGGAGCCAGAGGTGTGGCCAGAATGCGCAAACATCCCTATTTTTTGTATTTGGTTTGACTGCCCAGTTTAATCAACCAATGGATACACATGATTATTTAAGGTTATAATGAGTTATTGACAGTAAAATGTATTCACAAAGTGGGATATACTTCTAATCACAGAATGTCCCCAAATACGATAAAAAGCACAAGCCATTTGTCTCCGAGCCATGGAGTTTCTGTCATCAGCACTTCTCCCTTTTCCACAACAGCAGTTCAAACATGAATGGCTAAAAATCCTAGTTTGCAAATGTTTTCTAAATAATAATGGCTCTGCCATATTTGCCTCATAATGCAAGATCTGCAGCATGATCTGACCATTTAAACGAATAAAATGTTTGTAGCTCAAACGTATCAAAAGTTAATAAAAAATGTGACTTGTGTTGCTGCAGATTAGATGACAGTTAATAGCTCACTGTTCTATGTTAGGCTTTTAACTTATAAACTGCAAGTAACAAAAGGATCTCTGTGACAAAAGCAGTAGACCACTGGCCTATTTACATTATGTGCACCTTGTGATCTGCATGGTACATGTTCTTTGCAGCAGATATATTAACCCTCTGAGCTACCTTTCCATGAGTCAAATTTTCCATTAGACAAAATTTCGATCTCTCTCTACGTAGAACATTAATCACCAGAGTCATCATGACATTTTTATTGTTACCGAAAATTACTGGAGGCCAGGAAGGAGGCAGCAAGCACTTTTAAAACCATAATATACTTGCAAAAATGATGCCTCCACCTAAAGTCAGCACCTGCTGCGGTCACAGTGGTTGCGCCACCCTAGAGCTGGCCCTTATCAAGGGTCCTGTGATCTCAGTGACAGGGTCACTGTTGTTCTAGGGTGTGCTGCTTCATAGGCCTGCCCTCAAGACTGGAGGTGAACTTCAGTATGAATAGTGGTGGACAAGCCTTGAAAGTTAACCTACACTTGTCATGCTACGGTCTCCCTGCTGGTGCTACGACACCGGGGCTTCTAATGTAAGGTCTAGCATGAGATAGTGCTCTCTCAGTAGAGTGGTCTGATGGACTGGTCATGAAGGCTGAACCTAGTTCCCCAGTTCCAAATTCAGCTGCTCTGGCCATAGTCCCACATCCTCTCCCCCACTAAACACCATACTGCCCCACTGAGAAAAACTCACACTGCCTTCAACTACAACCCAATTGTTGCCAGCTATAAACACCTGGATGCGGCTCAATTGAAATTACACACTGGGCAAGAGCAATATGTGGCCTACATTTACAACAAAAAAAAGTGACAGCATCCTGGAAAAAGCAAACAATCATAGGGGATGCAAAATTTCACAAACCATGTGAAATGTAAGCAGGAACAACATGGTTACCTTAACGCTTTTACACTCACTGTTCAGAAATCAGTGAGTGCTTTTGTCTGAAAAGTTAAGGACATGGCTACAGGGCCCTGAATGGACCTATTTCAGTGGCCGTTGCTTATATCCTTACAAAACCGTAAGCAGTATGATAAAAAAAGACAACATCCCTAGATGCAGAGCAGTAGTACAAATTTTGTTTTTCAATCCTCACATTGCAGTACCTCCAGGATTGGTGCACTAGTTCCAAGCCCAGGGAAAACAAAGCCAAGACAACAAAAATAGCGCTTCCTTGGCAAACTCTGTAAAACTGGCGCTAATGTGTTTGGGTGTGAATACAATAAATCTGGCCAGTTTGCTACCACTCTGTCTTACATTATTTAGTTATTCATTTTTCATATTTTTAAACTTTTATTCATGATGCTGCCCTTTGGAATTAAATGTCAAAAAAATACGACATTGATTTCCAGCAAAAGTGATTTTCTTTTTTGGATCCATTTCACAGGGGTGCAAATAAAAGAAAGGAGAGGAAAGAGAGTGAGAACCCCGTCTTGCAGGCAGCCACTGTTTTCAGTAAGAGTCAGACTAGAGAAGAACTGCCGCGCTAGCAGGCCAGACTGAGGCCTGAAGTTATTTACAACAAGAAGTGATACACACAGTATAACACCCTTCGAGGTACAGACACGAGCGGAGATCCGCATAACCACGGCTTGACCACCACCCACCGCCACCTGACCCACATGGCTTAATCAATTGGTGCCGCCCGGTCTGCAGTGCCGGAGAAACACACTCACCTGCTGAGTTGGCAATGGTGGCAGACGGGGGGGGGGGGGACTACGTCGGTCGGTCGGTGGCTAGCCTTAAGCCTGGCTCCTTAGAATAAAATTAAATTATGGCAGGCGGTCAAACCTGCTGAGACCTCCTCCTCGACCCTCGTGATGCCGACTAGTCACGCGCACTTAGGGCCCAATGCGCATGCGGGATTCCCGGCCCGGGCCGGATTCAAAATTACGATCACTGTGACTGCACCCCTCTAGTGACGATGCCGAGGCGCGCAGACGCGGTGGAGGAGGAGACAGTGCGCACTGTGACTGTGCACAGGCACCTCCTCCTCCTGAAAGCAGGTTAGGTTGCGTTGCGCCGTGGTTGCGTTGCTCTGCACAGCCACTGCCACACACACCGGCCCTTTGGTGTCACCCCATGTGAGGGTGTCCCCCGGTGCGGTCCGCACCCCCCGCACCCCCCTAGTGACGCCACTGGAGAGGAGAGCGAGGTCGCATCCCCCCCCAGGTAACGTGTATCACCGCCTGGGGAGGGGTGCGGGCTTGGAGAGAGACGCTCTCGGCCTCTCCCATTCTTGCAGCGCGAGCCTCTGCTTCAGCTCGTATTGCGTCCCGTACTTGCCGAGGAGTGGCAGTATTGGGGCCATGTTGGGGGCATATGTTGGCGGAAGCTGACCGGGAGTCAGTACGAGTGGCGGAGAGACCGTCTAACGCACCGTGAACGGTGCTGGAGTGTATTACGCATTGCGAGCTACCTGATTGTTGTATTATACATTTCATTATTTCTGCATTACGAACTGCCTGATTAGTGTATTATGCATTGCATTATTTCTGCATTCCGAACTACCTGATTGTTGCATTATGCATTGCATTATTTCTGCATTACGAACTACCTGATTGTTGCATTACGCATTGCATTATTTCTGCATTACGAACTGCCTGATTGTTGCTTTACGCATTGCATTATTCCTGCATTAAGAACTGCCTGATTGTTGCGTTACGCATTGCATTATTTTGGGCATTACGAACTGATTGATTGTTGCATAATGAACTGCATTATTTTTACATTGAGAAGTGTGTGATTCTTTCATTATGAACTGCATAGTATTGCATTAGGACTGCTTTGGATCATCTAGAATTGCTCATTAATATCGCCACACCCTACAAGAGCTGGCTGGCCTAATAACCGGCCAGGAGGACTATTACAAAAACTCATATGTTGGATTTATATTGTGTGATCTCATATAAACATATACTTGTTTTATAAAACTCGTGTGGAGTCCATTTGTGGTCTCATCATTGGGTTACTGAGAGCGTGGTTGCAAATACTTTCCCCACTTGCCTTGAAGATAAGTCTGGCTGCTCGTGCCAAGCTACCAAGGGGGTGAGCAGGGGCTATCTGAGAGGTGTCCTTCCTTTCCCTGACGTGGAAGCAAGGGCCTCTATTTGGACTAAGGTACCTACCTCAGCCAACTAGAGACCCCCAGTTCTAACACACCCTAAATGGCTTTGAGGTTTTCTCCTCTTAAGAACCTATCCACTCTCCTTCCAACCGTTGGGACTGATGCTGTGCATCTTCCCTAACTCCAGACACCCTCAAAAGTCTGAGCTACAATTGCATAAATACTCATTCATGAAAAGTCATAAAAACTGAAATTACTTTGCTATCATTCAAGGCTGCCATGATTTTGGTGATTTACAAAAAATGCTTGTTTGTTAAGTATACATATATCATGCAGTTACTTGATTGTGCCAAATTGCCTACTCCTGCCTACTGATGCTTTACCACAAGGATGCCCAGTAAAGTCCAATATGGCCGGAACCACACCAGATTTGCAGAAATGCTGACTATGAAAGTTAGTTCCATTTAGATTCCCTACGTGTAGATATATCTTATGTGGATTACCTACAAATCTGCACTTGTGCTCTGTAGAATGGCACTAGTACACCAGTGTGCTAGAGCTAGCAAGAAGCACTAATGCTCTGCAGAAGGATATATTGCAAAGGTGTCTTAACATTCCCATTAATTAAAGTTATTAATATCTTTAAATCAATTTATATGTATCCCAAAAAGGAAACAACTGAGGTCTATCAATCCAGTTGATTGTTTGCAAAGCTTTAAACTCTTAATAATTACTTTTCCCATATTTTCTTTTCTTGTAAAGTTGTTTTGTTGGTCAGATTACATATTCTCTTCATATTGTCCAATATAGCTGTGTGTGTGTGCTTCTGGGAAGCCTACTTTCTGTTGCTTTTTAGCAATTTTTAAAAAAAATATAGCTAAACAGCCTTCCTAAGTCTATGTTAGAACCGCCCTTGCTTATTATACCACGAAGCAGTAAAATCCTGCCCATTTCTGATACTGTAATCCAATACAGCTCCAGTCTGACCTGACAGACCTTCATACACTGCAAATTGTTTTTTTCTGCTGTGGGAAATGCATCTTTTTCTATCTTTTCCAATCATTAGATGTAAAGCGTGCAGCCCTTAAACGGTCTGAAATCAGATAAAAAAAAAGAAAGTAAAGTGCACTTTGGACCCAGCGGGAGTTCACCCTGGGGTCCTGGATTTTAGATGTGTTTTGCTGAATTCCATGCTGCTAAGTGATAGCCATTGATATAGTGTGATTTTCCTGTGTGTATAAACAGTTCTGTATACTCAGCTCCCATCTTTTTATGTTCTAAAATGATTTGATTCACTGAAATCTTCCTTTTAGTTTTAATAGGCAAGTGGCCCTTTAATGTAGCATGCGGCTCTCCTGCTGCCTATAGCGAAATTGTCTGTTGGTGCAGATTTCGCCCATAATGTACCACACAGTAAAGCATCCATGCTTTTCAGTACAGCACTGCAGATATACTATGAATGCCCACTCATACTATAAGGCCTACACCAGGCCAGCATTAATCCCTGAAGTGTCCCTTCTGAGACAGGCTACCTTTGCACAGATACTGGGCTGGCTAGTAGACCCTCTCCTTTAGCCTACACACATATGCACACGCATGCATGCGCGTGTCCACGCACAGCCAACCTAGAGCCTCCTACTCCAGCTGCGCAAAAAAGCACAAGGTTGTAAATACTGGGCACTGGTTGTTAGCACTCCCAATACATGTTAACAGAGCTTACAGTGAGTAAGACTCAGTGAGACTCATGGCAAAAGTAAAAAATTAGTCAGTCAAAAAAATCCAAACTCTGGAAGGTTATATGGCTCAGAACCATTTTCCTGCATCATGTGTCGGCCAAATTTTTGATAGGGCCCTTGGTCTGGTAATGCTACAGCTGGTTAATACTAGCATGGTGTGCTATTTTTTCATCTAGTTTAGTTCAATTTAGCACAGTTTATTTTTTCTTATCTATTTGATGAGATTTGACTTACTGTCTGAAAATCTAAAGGAGATTCTTTGTTTTTGTTTACAACTTGTTCTACCTTTACAGTTTGCACTCTGCAAACCAAAAGGAATGAAAACAATAAAAGCCCTCTAAATAACTTTTTTTAATATAACTGGTTTCTCCTATTTATTTGCACAGCGCTACAGGGCATTTTGTTAAAATAATTGTCTATCACTTTAAGAAATGCCCACTTGGTCTAGAAAGTCGAGCAGAGATCAATGCGTAGATTTAATACAAGTATTTCTTTCTACCTCTACAAACATCAGTCGATTTCTGGCTCAAAATAAGCAGGCAGACAATATCTCTAAGTGACTCACTCTGTTAAACGTAAATGCCTCTGTGTAATAAGTGCTAATTGATATCTAGAAAACATTGCTGTACACACTGAAGTGCAGACTGGGGAGTTTGTAGCAGTAATTGGTAACCTGATCATAAACAGATCATTATTGTGTAAGCAAGTTAGTAGTAAAATGCCCAGAACTTTGAGCACGAGTTTATTGAACTGCTCCACTGCTAAGCAGCAATTGATAATCCTGT
Organism: Triturus cristatus; assembly: GCF_964204655.1. Classification (NCBI taxonomy): domain Eukaryota; kingdom Metazoa; phylum Chordata; class Amphibia; order Caudata; family Salamandridae; genus Triturus; species Triturus cristatus. The sequence goes on along the minus strand of NC_140589.1, from coordinate 1,745,276,229 downwards.
TTAATCAGTATCCCACGCCATTTGTTGCCAAGATACACAGGATTGCAAGAAAGGGAGTCATACATGTGGGTGGATGTTATTTCACCACTACAGTAAGTCTATAAACGTGTCTGGTTATAAGCACTATAATTCAGACCTTTCTTAACCCCTGGTAGCCATGGAACAGAGAAAACAGGCTTAACTTAGGAAAAGAGAGTAAAGTATTTAGCAATACAAAAATAATTAAAAAGTCAAATGCAACACAATAAAAGTTGCACAAAGTTTCTAAAACTCAAGAAAATGTAATTTAAAAATACCAAATCTTCAGAACAAGAGATCTTAATTTCAAAAGTTTTGGGGTTAAAAAGCACCATGGTATGGCCGATCACGAGGCAACTGAGGGAGGGTAAATCTAGTACAAGGGTCCAGACAAAGACGTCACCTTCTGACTTAGTCTTTTTTCTGGAAGTCGAAGCCCTCCAGCAGGGCAAGGTTGACGGCTGTATCTGATAAAGCCCTCTCGAAGTTGGATACCCGTTAGCTAAGGTCTTTCTGAGTCCATTGGTTCTGGCAGGAATAGATCTGAGCAGGGAAGTTCGAATTTCACAATTACCTATTTCATCTCATCGAAACACACAAGCTTGACTCCAGTGGCGTAGTGAGCACGGGACCCACGTCTGGGCATACCCTTCCCACATAGGGCGAACAGCAAAACACACAAGATGATGGACGGAATGTTGCACAATGGCAAAACATTCACCCCCAGTCACAGATCTGGGTTTAATCCATCGTTATTTTGCTCACCACGCCACCCCATTTCAGATATGGCCATATGCAAATCAGTCTTGAACCTGTGCCTCATGGGAAAAGTCCAGCCCGAACTGTGGGAAGGGTAAGCCCAGACGTGGGTCCCGTGCTCACTACGCCACTGGAGTCAAGCTATCCTGGGGTGGCGTGGTGTGGTGAGCAAAATAACGATGTATTAAACCCAGATCTGTGACTGGGGGTGAATGTTTTGCCAATGTGCAACTTTCCGTCCATCATCTTGTGTGTTTTGCTGTTTGCCCTATGTGGGAAGGGTATGCCCAGACGTGGGTCCCGTGCTCACTACGCCACTGGAGTCAAGCTATCCTGGCTGAAGAGGGATGAAACCCCGAAACCGGTCCTAGGATGCTTGATTCCGGTCCAGGGAAGACATGGCTTGGCAGTTCGGGCTGGACTGTTCCCATGAGGCACAGGGTCAAGACTGATTTGCATATGTCTGAACTGGGGTAGGGTGGTGAGCAAAATAACGATGGATTAAACCCAGATCTGTGACTGGGGGTGAAGGTTTTGCCAATGTGCAACATTCCGTCCATCATCTTGTGTGTTTTGCTATTTCATCTCATCGGCCAGATAATTTCTGTATCTTTTCTCTGCCAATGTTGCTTTTTGGAGCTCCAAAAACTCCAGAGGGGTAAGCCTGGAAGCTGTATCAAAGGAAGTCCTCTCAGAACTGGGTACTTTAGCCGTGAGGTCTGGCTGAAGGTCTGGAAGATGGAAATGTTTCTAAGACCCACCCTTTCCTCCTTTGTGACTTAACTCTCCTTTGCCACTTCTAAGGCTCCATGGACATCATGAATAGGATTAAGGGTCCAGGATTTACTTCAGTAGAGGGAACATTTAGGGTCAAATTGTAACAAGCCAGCTGGTCACTCCAAGAAGCAGTAAAACCAAGTTTGACATCTGGGCAAAGGAGTTTATGGCAGTCTTGGGTTGTCAACCAATGGATTTTGGCACTCCAGAAATTAAAAGCCCAGAGTTACAAGGTGTCTCTTATTAGAATACATGGTCCCTCAAGATGGCATCCTTCATCATTGGGAGCTGCTCCTGATTGGCTGCTGGGGGTTCAATAACCAACTGGAATTACTTTCAGAGCTCTTTATGAAGATGTTTTATCCCATAGTTCAAAACACTAATACAGCTTTGTGAATTCCCTCATCTGAGAATTCTCCATCCTGTTTTGATAGGTAGTGATGGATGATTGAGCATACATGAAAATAATTGGGTAAAAATACCTAAGTAAGTGTGTAACAAAAAGTATTTATTGGTGGTCAACTTCCCTGGTAAGATTAAAAACATACTTGGATGCACTAGATATAATCATCCTTATATTCTGGTTAGGTCAACAGGTTTCCTGCCTATAAGGTCCCATAAAGTCCATGGAATTCATCAAAACCAGAGTGAAAAACAAGCTTTAATCTGATTACTTTTACTTTGGAATTATTAGGTACAGAAGGTGCTTCACATATACTATTGTGAACATACACAGAGGAATGACTCACATGAGTAACTGTTCATGAATAATGCCCGCTTGACAACAAAGAGAAAAAGAAATTAACAGTCAGTTGTATCACTGATATAGACAGACATCCATAAATTATATTTCATGTGTAAGCCGTATGTCTGCAGTGCTTGACTGAAAGGTGTGGATGCTTTACTCTATGGTACATTATGGGCGAAATGTGCAGCAAACTACAGTTACGCTGCATGGAGCAGGAGAGCTGCATCTGTGGCCACAATACACCCAAACAAAGTTCCGGTGTCACTGCACGGCAGTACTCCCCGATCATGCAACTGCATCTGTGAGAGATTTGCATGGATGTTTATTCAACAGACTCTAACATTAAGCACCGGCATCTTGGTGGAGTGGCATTATCAGTACATTCCAAAATCATGCATCACGCTCTGTGAAGAGTGATTTAGAATCTCACCCTAGCTAAAGAGAAAAGATATCTTGAACATCATCTCAAACATAAACAGAACATCAGCTGTGAATCTCTTAATAACTTTGGATTTAGAGGCTGTCTACTTGAATATCCCCCAGGATGTGATACTAGCTACAATTGATGAAAACAACTGACTGGGATTACTCAAAACTATTAGCGTTTGTAATGGATTGCTCCACAGTGGTCCTTAAAGAGTGTTTTCCAATTTGAACAGAGTTTTTATTTAAAAGGAAAAAAGGGACTTTGATGGGCAGCACATTTGTCTCGAGTTTATGCCTATACATGCATGATTTAGAAGACAAACATATTTATTCAAACACCGATCCTTACCTCCCCCCATAACTTCTTGAAGGAGGTATATAGATGGCATTACAGTTATCTGGAATAGTAACATGGAAATAATTCACCATCTGGATCAACACAGAGGACCGATTCCTTAATTTCACCTCAACATATTCAACAGAAAGACTCTCTTTCCTGGACTTGAAAATAAAGATTAGTGATGGTCAGATTCTCACAACCTCATATCAGAATCCTATAGACTGGAATAACCTTTGCAATATGACAGCTATCACCCAAAGCCCCAGTCAGAAAACCTACCGTACCACCAGTTTCTGAGAATACGGAGAAATTAGATTGATCTACAGGATTAGGACTATCAGTGAAACTGGGGACTTAAAAATACCCAAACAAAACATTGAATTTGATATTACGGTGGAATATCATACACAGGACCATAAAGCACATTGTGAAATATATTGGTTCTAGATTAGTAAATGAGTTAGGCATAGCTGCATTCTTTTATCATACCTCTTCAATTTGTATGCAGAATACATAATCAGAGATGCGGGTCTGGGAGATGAGTGAAGGTGTTAAACGGATGTATGTCGTTACAACGCACACTTTTACAACGCATGCACTTACAACGCATTTTTTACAACGCAACATCCACTACAACGCATTCCATTACATCGCATGACACTACAACGCATTTTTAAAAACTACCTTTACAACGCATTCCATCACATCGCATACTACCTTTACAACGCATACCATTACAACGCATAATATTAAATTGCATTTAAGGTAAGTATTGGATAGTATAGGGGTAAAAATTACTATTCTTACTCCAGGGGGTGCAACAGTAGGGTAAGTGTTGGATAGTATAGGGGTAAAAATTACTATTCTTACTCCAGGGGGTGCAACAGTAGGGTAAGTGTTGGATAGTATAGGGGTAAAAATTACTATTCTAACTCCAGGGGGTGCAATAGTGGGGTAAGTGTTGGATAGTATAGGGGTAAAAATTACTATTCTAACTCCAGGGGGTGCAACAGTAGGGTAAGTGTTGGATAGTATGGGGGTAAAAATTACTATTCTAACTCCAGGGGGTGCAACAGTAGGGTAAGTGTTGGATAGTATAGGGGTACAAATTACTATTCTAACTCCAGGGGGTGCAACAGTAGGGTAAGTGTTGGATAGTATATGGGTAAAAATTACTATTCTAACTCCAGGGGGTGCAACAGTAGGGTAAGTGTTGGATAGTATAGGGGTAAAAATTACTATTCTAACTCCAGGGGGTGCAACAGTAGGGTAAGTGTTGGATAGTATAGGGGTAAAAATTACTATTCTAACTCCAGGGGGTGCAACAGTAGGGTAAGTGTTGGATAGTACAGGGGTAAAAATTACTATTCTAACTCCAGGGGGTGCAACAGTAGGGTAAGTGTTGGATAGTGTAGGGGTAAAAATTACTATTCTAACTCCAGGGGGTGCAACAGTAGGGTAAGTGTTGGATAGTATAGGGGTAAAAATTACTATTCTAACTCCAGGGGGTGCAACAGTAGGGTAAGTGTTGGATAGTGTAGGGGTTTTAATGTAATATTATGCGTTGTAATGGTATGCGTTGTAATGGTAGTATGCGATGTAATGGAATGCGTTGTAAAGGTAGTTTTTAAAAATGCGTTGTAGTGTCATGCGATGTAATGGAATGCGTTGTAGTGGATGTTGCATTGTAAAAAATGCGTTGTAAGTGTAGTGCGTTGTAATAGTTGCGTTGTAAAGGTTGTTCCCCGTGTTAAACTGGTGAAATGATCATCAACAACCTTTAGTATGCTGATGACACAAGCCATCATAAGTCAAGAAGATCTGATAACCCTCATAATAAAAAGCAAAGAGGATAGTGAGAGAATGGGAAAACAACTAAAAGGCACAAAAGACCAAAGTATTCATAGCTGGTGGAGCAACCGACTTCAAAGTTGATGTTAAAGACATAGTAATTGTGGGTAGCTTCTGTCTTCTGGGATTAGCTATCAATATTAAATATTCTAGCATTCAAGACATATACTTCAAGTTAGCACTGGGCAGCCCTATGATGAAAGGCTTTGAAAGAATTTCCAAATGCAGTGATGTATATACAAGAACAGAGGTTGGAATTGTACTTGTGATAGTATTCCCCACAGTACTGTTTTGGACGTGAAAGTCGGACCATAAAAATAAGAAGTTAATGATGGATTTGATCTGTGGCATTGACGAAGATTCCTAAGAATTCCATGGACAACAAACGCATGCATTCTTGATCAAACCAATCCAGAACCTCGGGCCAAATGTTGCTCGGTTACACATCTCGCTGAACAGCAGACACAAGCTTCTACACTTTAAATTCTTACGCCGCACATATTTCACTCCAGCATTGGCACATAAGATCGACCCTTCCAAGCCACACAACCGTCGTAAATGCTCTACCCCTCAGGCCGATTTTGCACATCTCACCTGGACATGTCCGAAACTGCAACACTACTGGGAACGCATACATTACACTAGGGGAAATGACCAATCTAGACTCCCGGAGGTGGCCCTGCTGAGTAATACAGTGAACTTCCCTATAAAGGTTTGACGGTTTGCATCACTAGGGCTGCTGCTGGCGAAGCGAGAAGTGGCCATCCATTGGGGGCGCACATCTGCCCCGACCGTCCAGAATTGGCTGCATAGTCTAGCGTATTGCAATGTCAATAGTGAAATATACGCAAGTGTGATGCCTAGCTTGTCCCGTCCCAAAGATATATGGGGCCCTTACCGGTCATACATTGAGGCACTACGCCAAGACTCAGATCTGCAATTGGAGCAGGGCATAGTCCCGGAGGGTGTGGCGTAGCCGTGTCTCTGCAAATGATACTGATCTATTGTATTATAGATGCTGAGTGACATTCATATATATGACAACACACACAGAGCATGAATACGAACGCTCTGGGCTGGGGGCGGTGTTATCAGCAGGGATCCCTCTATTGTTTCCTTTTTTTACACGACACACTGTGAATGCAACAGTCTTTCATTGCCTAGTAATTATCTCGAGGATTGCTAACTGTGATAATCATTGATATGGATATGGCTTGACAATGTATACTGACGTATTGGTGAACAACTACATTTGTATAATGTTTTTGGATTGGAAAAATGAAAAATAAAGTAAAAAATAAAAAAATCAATCCAGAACCTTCACTTAAAGCACTGAAGCCCAGATTCATGATCTTAACCTTCGGACATATAAGTGTAAGACCAAATTCCCTGGAAAAAACTGTGAAGTTATGATAGGTCAAGGAATAAGGAAGAAGAGGACTGCCAGCAGCAAGGTAGATAAACCCAATCAAAAATGGATGTGCCATCAAGAAGCCTAAAGAACGGTTGGAAATGGCACTTTTTGCAGGGTTGCTGCAAACATTTTGCCTGTCTCCTCCTCTTTTTGACCAACTCATTTTGTTGGCTTTTGGACTCAGCACTTTACCACTGCTAACCAGTGCTAAAGTGCAAGTGCTTCTCCCCTAGTACATGGTGACATTAGTGTATACCTGCTCGGCATATTTAGTTTACCTATAAGTCGTTTGTAAAGTGGCATACCATATATCCAGGGCCTTTAATCTAAGCTTGTAGTGGGCCTACAGCACTGTTTGTGCCACCCACACAAGTACCCTTTCAAACTTGTCTCAGGCCTTCCATTTCAAGGCATTACTACCACTTTGACTTGACATTTAAAACCACTTGCCAAGCCTTAAACTTCCCTTTTACTACACCTTATTCACCCCTAAGGTTGGCTCTAAGGGCAGGGTACTGTGTAAGTAAAAGGTAGAACACGTACGTTTAAGTTTTACATGTCCTGGTAGTGACAAACAGCTATATTTGTTTTTCACTACTGTGAAGCCTTCTTCTCTCATAGGCTAGCATCCGGAATGCCTTAAAATATTTTTAAGCTGTAATTGCTGATTAGAAAGTAGTAGATAAATCTTATTCCATATCATTGGAATGGTAATGATAAATCCTCCTTAGTGGTAAAAGTAGATTTTACATTACTATTTTAGAAATGGCACTTTTTAAAAGTGGATATTTCTCTGCTCTGAACTTTGCTCTGTGTGCCTGCAGCCTATCTCCAATACACGTCTGGATGACAGCTACACTTTGTGCTTTCCTCTAGACAGCCACAAACACAGGAAGGTGAGGCTCATCTGCATTCTGAGCACCCATCAGCATTCATCTGCATTCTGATGGGACTTACTAGGCAGAGAGAAATAGGGGGGGTCTGACACACTTCAATAGGTAGTGTCCTGTCCACACATAAAGCACTGATTCACCCCCCACAGATCCCCTGGCAGACAGAGCTGGGTTGAAAGGGATCCTTGTGCACTACAGAGAACAGTGGCGGCCGGCATGGCTCGCCGGTGGTGAGGCGGGTGCTTGGGGGATCAGAGGGGGCCACCGTCCGGGTCTCACCTCTCTGCTCCTGCAATGCAGCATTGTGATTGGTTTTGAACATCCTGGTTCGATGCTCAACCACGGAATGGGGCCTGGGTATGTTCTCCTTGCAGACTGTTATGCAGCCTGCATGGAGAACGGGGAAAGTGCGCATGACTGGTTTGGGTGGCCTGAGAGGGCCGACCAAACAGTTTTTGCACACCACTGTGGGCAAACCACTCCTCCTCTGACCTGCTCCAAGAGCAGAGCAGCCCTGCTCACCTACCCGCCCGCAAAGCAGCAGGAAGCCGGATAAAATGATAATAACGCAAAGTTATTATCATTTTATTTTTCTGCTTTGCACCGCTTAAAAGCAGTGGGACGTCGCTCCTCCGCCATAGCGGAAGAGCCGCCACTATCTTACTTTGAAGTCAACCCCTACATCAAAGGCACTTCTGGGTATAAGTACTGGGGCTCTTACCCTACAAAATCAGTACACTACTGGACCTGGGAAGCACTCTGCTGGAGTAAAGACTACTGTGCTGTAAGGATTGGCACTCTGCCTTGACTGACTGTCCTGAGGAGCTGCTTCTCTGCTTTACTGATCTACCCTGCTGCTGATCTCTACCCTGCTGAGGGCAAGGACTGCACCCATCTCACAGAGGGACTCCAAGGGCTTGCTGGGTTGCCTCCTGTTTTCCGAAGTCTCAGGGACACAAAAGACTTGCTGCAATCCCACTGGTGCTGCTGGACTCTGCCATCTGTGAGGCCTACCCTTGCGTGAGGTGCCCCCTCTACTCCTGGGCTTCAGAAGTGGATTATGCAGTTGTTTTGCTACAAAACCGAGGCATCGTCACCACTGAGCCATCAGAACTGATGCATTGCCCTTTGATGCTGACGCAGAGGCTGTTCGACAGTGGTTTCACAGCCTGTGCGGGCCAATGACGACACAGTGCATTCATCTCTACCATGCTCAAAGAAAACACAGGAATCTACTGAATGATTCGGAACTGATGCATTGTGCTCTCTATGTCAAAGCTTGCTCCATCCAAGGTACTTTTTCAGCGGGACCTGTGTGAGTCTCGCTGCCAGCCTGCCCTCCATCGTGGTTGTACTGAACGTTGGACTTGCAGTGGTCCCTCGCGACCTCAAGCAACCTTTAGACTTCTAAGCGCTATTTTTGCATTTATTCTTTAAAAAGTAATATCTCAACTTCTACTGATTGGATTTTTGTTGTTTTAGTCTTGTTTTACTCAATACATATTCTCTATTTTTCTAAACCTGCTTGGAGTCTTTCTGTGGTCTATTTATTGTGTTACTATGTGTATGGGTTGCACACATACTTTAGATATTGCCTCCTAACTATAGAATTTGTTTTGACATTGGTGCTATGAGACCTGGGGTTCAATCATAGCTTCTGCATGTAACCGGAAAGATGATATGTGTGAAAATGTACACTTCCATAGCAAAAAATCTAATATTTATTGGCTTTTGTGACCCTTAGCTTTTGATCTCCGATGGAGTGTGAGGCCTGCTGAACAGCCATCAGCACCTCCAAGCTCTGAGTGAAGACACACTCTTCACACTTCATGCAGCAACAGCTGCTGCTGGCCTTATTTGGTCATCTTGTTGGACTACGTATATAGGTCGGGTTTTATTGATGTTTGTATGAGTGTTATGGTTTTATTTGAAAGAACCAAATAAAGTTTGCTGTTGTTGACAGGAGTTGAGAGCCCTCAGTGGATGGTAAAAAGTGCATAATATTTAATACCTGTCTTCCTTTAGATATACTTATTGTCTGTGCAATAAATGCTCGATTATGGAGTGGTGGGTGATGTATTATTTTTAATATTCACAAACCAGAACTGTCCCTGTGGTATTGTAGGCAGCAGCAAAGTAAGCTTCGAGTTTCCAGCTGTGTGCTCCATAAAGCAAATCAATCCCCAATGTCATAACTTTTCAATAGTGGACGTGGCTGATTTAACTTTCATTTCCTATGTTTTAGGTTTATTTGATACATTTTCACAAAGGGATGATAGATTCAGTATAAGGGCTTTTGTACACTAGGAAAAGCCCTTTTCCGGACGCAAATCAATCTGATTTCGAAAATCGCAAGACTTGCGGCCACAAAAAGGGCTTTGTACATTGGGGGCTCATTTATGGGATTTTGGCGTAGGGCAGAGCATCAAGGCACCTTGCTGCACTGCCCTACGCCCAAGCGAAAGGGAAGTTATGCACCGTATTCAAGCAATACAGTGCATTCCTGTCCTTTCTCCCTGCGCTGGTGCCATTTCGGCAGCCTAGCGCCAATGGTGCAAGGGTGCTTCCGTTGCAGGCAGGATTGATTTTGTGCAGGACACTTCACAAAAACCATCCTAAGAGGCTTTTTTCCTCTTTCTATGTGTGCTGCAGAATGCAGCACATATAAAAAGAGGAAAAAAACAAGGAGAAATAAACATATTTCTCCTTGTTACACCTTACCGCGGAAGGCATACGGATTTGGCACTTCCCTAGGTTTGCATCACTTTGTAAATCTGGGGCAGTGTCAAATTCCGTGGGTGTTGCATGTGAAAACCTATCGCAACGCCCATGGAGCCTCCCGGGTTCAGTCCACAAACTCCCCTTTCGCACTTCTAGGCTATCTTCATTTACATGTAATTGCACACCCATGTGCACCAGGGGGCGCACCCCACAGTTTGAAGACCCCTGCTCTAAAGGAAGATTGCAATGTCTCGCAATGCAGACATTCTGGGATAAAACTGCACCGGTGCAGCGCCTTTAATGTCTCCTGTCCTATTAATTATTGTAATTATGTCCCTGAAGCACACTATAAATCCGTATTTGTAAAGCGCAAACTACTCACCCTTACAAGGGGCTGGGGGCCGTCATGGAAATTAGGTGAGTCACATGGTGCTGAGCTGAGCTGCCGCCGGAGCCGGGGATCGAACCGTGAGCCCTGTGCTCCAAAGTCAGCTGCCCTGGCCGCTGCACCACACCTCTCCACTGTCAACTGTGCAAAGACACATTTCACATGCACGTGCCTTGTCCCAGATGACTTAAAAGTCTGTATTTCTGATGTAACTCCAATGTCCAAAAACTTCTGGATGTGTACTTAACATATATAGAGGTATACATTAAGGGGTCATGAATCACAATCTAGCATAAATGAGTTTCGGTCTACAGAAACGACTTTCCCGTTTAATGGCTGAGCAGCAATATGTCCTGAAGTGTTTCCATTCCATCACACCGAGCTGCGAGGCATTTATGGCTCCACGTTAGGAAGGCTGTTTGAACCTAGTACGAAGAAAGGTCACATATATCAAAATACGGCAGAGAGCTTTGGAATATGTTTTCTCAACAAATCGGCTTCAGGAAGAGCCCTGAATGCCAAAAATGCAATTTTGTGATGGATGGCATGCTCTCTCTTTCCATACCATAATAAAATCAGACCCATTTTGCATAATTTTTCCCTTCTATAAAGGTGAAATAAAACAAAAGTGTGCTGCACATCTCTATGTGATCTCAGCATGTGCCGCACAGCCAGTGGCGTAGCTAGGCACTCTGCCGCCTGTGGCGGTCCCTGACTTTGCCGCCCGCAGCCGCGCTGAAGGGGGGATGCCGGCGATAAATTCTGTGTATTCTGCCCTTGCGGCAAATGCATGTAAGAGTGGGGGGGCCCCCAAAACTCGTGCCGCTCGGGGTGGACCGTCAACCCCCTCCCCCCCCCCCCACCCCTTGCTATGGCACTGTGCACAGCTAGCTGAAACACTCTACTGTCATAACGGCCCAAATCAAGTGGCTGAAACGTGACCGGTCCATCACCCCTGAAAACCGCCCCCGCCCTCCTCCCGGTCTGACCGGTAAATTATGAAGGGAGCGGGATCTGAGAGACACTGCTAATTAGGGGATATTTGACCCAGGGGCCTATTTATGAGAGCGTCATTTTTGCACAAATATAAGCTAGTACATGCCTGACGCAGGGCTCTCATTTCAATTTATAAAGCCACTCAAATATAAAGCCACGCAAAGCCACCCTGCGTGGCTTTAAGTGGCGTCAAAAATCATGAGTAAGGCAGCACAGTGCAAAGAATTGCGTCCCCTTACTTTGTCTTCATTTACATGCAGCAGTTAAAGGCCATAAACAAAGCGTGAGGACGCCACTATTGCGTGGCACGGGGCAGAATCAGTGAGTGTGAAGTAGAGGTCAAAGACCTGGCTAAATAGAAGAAACAACTCTGTGGTGTATTGTATTTTCAACTTCCGGTACCTGCATATAAAAACATGCACACGCCTCAAACGAAAATAAAATGCATGATAAACTAATCAAAGGAAAATATAGTCTTGTAGCTTAGGACACCTTAGTTGGCTCATCTGATCACTGCAGATGTCTTCCTGTGTGACCAGAGAGTCACAGAATTAAATCCTGATTGGTAGAGTGAGGAATAGTGACTTGTTTGTAGTGCTATGAGGTCCCAGGCTGTGACACAAAGCACTGTGAATGTCATTTTGAGAGTGTATTACACTGTATACGACAGGCAGCTACAAAATACTGTTTAAGGGTGCACTCCTTTTAACGGACACATATATTACCTCTCAAAAGGAATACATATTTGTCACCATGTAGCTGAGTGACTCTATTAATTAAAAGCTACACTGGCTCGAAAGCAGCCTTTACATAAGGTGATTAACCATTGCACATATGTACATTTCTTTCAGGTAGCGGGCACCTTGATGAGAAGGCATGTTTCTTCTTTAGTCCTCTACTATCTGTTTCACAGCACAGAATCCCCCACACTCTGTGAGTGGGCACTGGACCCCAGTTATGGCAGTCTTTCTATGAAAAAGAACATGGGGTGCATTTTTCTTGCTAGCATTAGGGTCCTGGTCACAACCGTTGTTGCGCACGTAACAGGGCCCAAGCAACAGGGGAGGGAGAGCCAAATGTGCTTTTTTTGTTATTTTTTTCCCACAAAGTGGCAGAAAGCCTGGTTTGGGCATCTCACTAAAAGTAATGGCCCTGTTGAGTGGGCAGAGTAGACAGCATGCTTCGCAGAGCATTAAGTATCATTAGTGCTGCAGTTGCATTAGAGGCTCAGGGCATACTTGCTGTGCTAGTGTTTCTTTGAGCCATGGAGCAATGGCCCAAGGGAGGGGAAAAACTAATGCAGGAGACACCATGATTTGAGCATCAGGGAGATGAGAGGAATAGGGACGCTGAGAGATGGAAGGGAGAGGGATGATGAGAGATGGAAGGGAGAGGGCTGGTGTGAGATGGAAGCCCATGATGTTAACAAACAGCAGAGGTGACCACAAGGCAGTTCCTATCAATATTGAAACAGGTACAGTGACACTTTTGCCCGGGGGCCCACTGCATCTCAATTATAAAGACAATAGGGACTGCTTTACCTTGCTAGCATTAGGGCAGATGGCACCCCTGGCCTAATAAAAGCACATCCTCAGCAATTTCCTTGGCAATTCTTCTTCTTATCTAAGCAAAAGAAACTGGTAAGACCATCTGTATTGCTGTGGTCAGTTCCGGGTTTGTGTTCCACTGTAAAGTCCATCCCCTGTAGGAAAATGGACCATCGCACCAGTTTAGGATTCTCCCCTCTCATCTGCATGAGCCACCTGAAAGGTTTGTGGTCAGTTTGTACCCTGACGTAAGTCCCAAACAGGTAGGGTTTCAGCTTCTTTAGTGACCAGGCCACTACAGAGGCATCTCTCTCAAGGGGACGCCTACGCTGCTCTTTAGGAAATAGTTACTTTCTGATAAATGCGACAGGCTGACTCTGATCATCATCATTCATCTGTGACATTACTGCTACAGTACCATGTTCTGAAGTGTCTGTTTTGGACAACAAACTGCTTTCAGAAGTCAGGTACGTTAAGTATCTCTTTCAGGGTGTCAAAGGCATTCTGACATGCCTCTGTCCATAGGACCTTCTTAGGCTGTTTTTTAGGTTTCATCTCTGTAACAGGGGGCACGATTGTGCCATATTCATTGACAAACCTTCTATTAAATCCATTAAATCCAACAAGCCTGTTTTCTTACCCGAAAAATGTAGGGCTACCAGCAACTCTGCTAAGACACTGTTTAAAGTAGTCAAAGGCCTGCCTCAGTGCTTGGTGTTTTCTTCGCAAGATTTTGTTAACAGAATGGAATTTTTTGGGGGGACAAAATTCTGAATATTTATCAGATTTTGAGTTACCTATGGATATTGTAACTTTGCCCAAAATCGCCATGTCATGCACTCAGCTCAATCAGATTGCTGTTTTTCTCCCTATTTCCTTACATCAAACTAAGAAATTGCTGCTGAGTATTAAATCAGGATCTCCATCTGATCCCTGCTCTCCTAAAATACTTCAACTGGCTCAGGAACCCATTGCTGACTTTCTGCAGAACATGTTTGGCCTTGTTCTGAAGTCAGGAATCTTCCCCTCCGACTAGAAGGGAGCGATTGTTACTTCACAACTAAAAAAACAAATGCGGACTTGGAGGATCTTAAAAACTTCCATCCTATGTCCTTGCTTCCAGAGCCGGACAAGAATCTTGAAAAGTTTGCTGATCAGTAACTTGTCAAATTCACTGAGGTTCATGATATACTTGATCCCTAGCAGAATGGCTTCAGGAGTGGCCCTAGCACGGAATCTGCTCTTATTGTGGCTGCTGACAGCATTTGCCACCAGGTTGATCAGGGGCTGCGATTCTTATGTTGCTTGATTTATCAGCAGCATTTGATACCATTTCCCTGGTACAGATGATTGAACAGCTTCAGCAAATCATTATTTGCAGGTCTGCTCTTAAGCTCCTTCACTCTTTTCTCACAAACAGAGTTCAACTGGTTAGCTGTGGAGGCTTTAAGGCTGAAGCTTTTAATCTTATTGCGGAGTCCCTAAGAGTCATCCCTGAGTCCGACTCTTTTCAGTAGTTATGTTGCTCCTTTGGATGAATTTGTGCACTCTTCTGAGTTCCAAGTACGGTCATACACAGATGACACCCAGGTCATCATATCTATTTCCAACGACCTGACTTCTGTAGCCGAGAAGTTCACCCACTGTATGCCTAGCATTAGCAGGTGGATGAAAGACAACACCCTTAAACTGAAAGCTGACAAGACAGAGGTCTTGGTCTTTGGCACTCAGGAGTCTGTATGGTCTAACATCTGGTGGCCGGAGGTTTGTGGACCGCTTCCCACCATGGTCAAATCAGTCAAAAAACCTGGGTGTTTGGTTTGAGAATACCTTGAGCTTTGAGTTTCAGGTCAGTCGTACCACGAGTGCATGCTTTCTCATTATAAGGACCCTGAGAATTTTTTTCCCTATATTCCAATGGATTTTTACCAATTAGTCATTATCGCACTTATCACCTCGGATTGGATATTTGCAACACTTTGTACCTTAATATCAAAGCTTCCTGTGTTAACAAACTGCAAGTTGATCAGAACACAGCTACCTGGCTTATCTTGAACATCTCGAGGCATCTTTCGGTCAGAGAAGGGATTCGGTCCCTCCACTGGCTTTCAGTTGAAAAAAGGATTGTCTTTAAGTTCTCTGTATGGGTTTCTTAGCTTTGCATCAGAAAGGCTCTCTCCAGCTTAATTCCCTTTTTTCAGTGGTATTCCCCAAATAGGTCTCTTAGATCTTCCTCTCGCAAGCAGGTGTTAGTTTCCAGATTGTGCAAGGCCAGATGTGCCGGTCGGGCCATCTCAGTGGCTGCAAAGGGTGGAATACCCTGCCTACCATACATCTCAGAAGCTGATTTTGTGATCTGTATTTAAAAAACTTTTGAAAACTTGGCTTTTCTCTCTCGATCTTCCTTCGTCATAGGATTTTTTGCTGTCTGTCTGGTACTGGGTGCTCTCCGCTAGCACTTTGACACTTTAGGGTACAGTGCACTCTATGGAACCGATTCACAAAGATAAACTGAGACAAAAGTTTACGACTTTCAGTATTCACAAAGGACATTTACAAGAGACTTTTGTCTCAGTTTATCTTTAGTTTTGCTCTTAAGTCTAACTGAGACAAAACGTAAGTTAAACTGAGACAAAAGTCTAACTTTACTACTCGTAAATGCCCTTTGTGAATACCGAAAGTCGCAAAGTTAGACTTTCATCTCAGTTTACCTTTGTGAATCGGGACCAATAAGTTCCAAAAACTGAACATAACATAACATAACATAAAATAACATATTACAACATTCAGAAGAACACAAAGAATCCCCTGTGTAACATGAGTTTCTAGTGACTTTACCAATATTTACTTAACATTTTAAACATTTACATAAAGTAGTATGTAGTAAATATTAAATCATGAAAACATGATATGAATCCGACTGAACATGTTGCGTTAGTAATCTGACCACCACCACAAGCAAACTAAATAATGTGCTAAGCACAGAACAAGAACAGAACGATTTAGACATTATTTTGCGGGATGTTGTTTGATAAAACACTAAAAATCAATCTTCTTTTGAGGCATCTGACAGTTCAAAATTCTGTAAACGACAGGGTGCGAAAAACATTTCGCTGCTTTTATATGTGTTTCAATTCCTAGATACGAATTATGTAATTGACTCTGTGAGAGGATGGACTCCAACTGAGTATTTCTGCTGCCATTCGATTTAAAAAATGCCTTCAAATGCAGTCTCCCACGGCGAAGTGACGACAGGTTTCAACCGTGGCTTGTTTTGCAGGTCTTCTCAGGACATGAACTTATGGCATAAATGTGAAGTCTGCAGAGCAAAACAGGAATGCACCATTATCATTATGTGGTGTTTAAGGAATCAGCACCCGTGTGTCCTTTAAAGCATTTTTACCCTAAAACAGTGACCAGGGTAGGGTAGCAACCACCATTGCTATGTATGAAATGGCTGTATACTGTCATATGGAAGACAGTAGGCATACTGGGCCATATGTAGGTAAATTACATTTACCGATTCTTAAATACCGAATTTTACCGATTCGGTATTTATGAATCGGTAAATGTAATGTAGGTAATAAAATACCGATTCGGTAAGTGTCGGTATTTTAGAATCGGTATTTACCGATTCGGTAATGGTAACTTGTATCCCATTGATTCCTATGGGTCAGGAGGCCCATAGGAATCAATGGGAAGCCAGTTACCATTACCGAATCGGTAAATACCGATTCGGTAATGGGGGGAGCACAATCAAGGGTGGTAGGGTGTCACAGTGACACCCTGTTGCACCCCTGATTCCTGCATGTGTGCACATGTGGCACACATACATGCCCTAAGGGCATGTGTGTCTGCCACATTGCACACATCGAAGGGCCAAATAATGCATTAACTAAGACATTCGTCATTTACCACCAACTTTCAGTTGGTGGTAAATAACGAATCCACACTACACCCACACACTCCCCCTACATCTCATTTCAGGATTCGGTATTTACCGAATCGGTAAAATTACCGATTCGGTAATTTTACCGATTCGGTAAATTACCGAATCCTGAAATGTCCCCCCTACATACAGAAAGCCTGAATAGCGGTCGGTAACGTGATTTTTACCAAAAATCGGCCGTTACCGACCGGTATTGGGCTACCTACATATGGCCCACTAAGACCAGCAGTCACTAAAAGCCGTAGCAGATTGTACTCCACATAGGTTATCTGAAGTAGTAAGGGCGCAGCACACATTCTCATAGAATATTGATTTGGCATGACCAGCATCATGCCCATAGTGACCCATGTTGAGGAAGATCTGTATCACAATCGAGGCAGAAAAAGAGTCATACCAATTTTCATGGACCTCCTAGCTAAACTGTGGCATGATAATCTATCAGACAGCTATTGACACATCCCCTATCAACCAGGGCTTTTATCGGTGGGTTTGACCCAAAGGGGTTGTATGAAGTGATTCATTCTGAAAGGAAAAGGAAACTTGTTAAGTATCTGTATACTGATGGGAAAACTGTTTTTCAAGACTGATGTAAGATGTAACCACTAAAAGAAGCATTATACGATAACAAACCAATTTTGCATCTGAAAATGTATGAAGAACATTGAAATCTTTGCAATAGTATTGCTACTAAAGGGCTTACTGCTATTGCCATCACTGACACTGAGCAGTATTGGATTGGAGAGATTGTTAAGAGGTTGTGTGTTATCATATTAGAAGGGTAGATGTGTTTCTTAATCTAGGATGTGAGATGGCTGGCTGGCTGCATCTTACCTGTGGAGATGCTGCGGTACATGTGCCTCACTTACAGCATGGTAACATGGAGCTCAGTTGCTTGTTGTGTGTGTTTTAGCCAAGCGGTCTTAGCAAATCTAATAACCCTTTCCACCTGATGGAGGTCCTATTGTTATATGTATTGTTTAAGTCTCCAGAGAGTGACTTAAAATAAAAAGAAACAGGCATCCTGGGAGTGTTTTTGGGGTATCACTCCTCGCCATCCAGACTAGCTTGACTCCAGTGGTATGGCGAGCATGGGTCCCAGGTCTGGGATTACCCGTCCCACTCAGGGTGGCAAATTCATAGAGAACAATTCCAGTTTGGACCCAGACATACGCAAATCAGTCTTGACCCTGCTCCCCATAGGAACAATCCAGCCCAAACTGCAAAAAACACAATGGATTTAACTCATATCTGTGACTGAGGGTGAATGTTTAACAATGTACAGCATTCCGTTTATCATCTTTTTGTGTTGCCATAGTCGCCCTAAGTGGGAATGGTAGGCACCGACGTGGGTCCCATGCTCACTGCGCCACTGTATTCAAGCTGGCCTGGCTGATGAGGGGTGATACCCCCAAACCTGTCCCAAGATGCTTTTTTCTGGTCCAGAGAGGACCTGGCCTGGCAGTTCAGGATGGACTGTTCCCATGGGGAACAGGCTCATGACTGATTTGTATTTGGCTGGATCCAAACTGGGGTGGCATGGTGAGCAAACAAAACGGTGAATTTAACCCAAATCTGTGACTGAGGGTGAATATTTGACAATGTTCAGTATTTCGTCCATTATCTTTTTGTGCTGCTGTAGTCGCCCTATGTGGGAAGAGTATGCCAAGACGTGGGTCCGGTGCTCACCGTGCCACTGGATTTTAGCCAACCCGGCCTGATGAGGGGTGATACCCTGAAACCAGTTCCAAGATGCTTGTTTCTGGTTCAGAAAGGACCTGGTCTGGCAGTTCGGGTTAGACTATTTCCATTGGGAGCAGGGTCAAGACTGATTTGCTTATGGCTGTGTCCAAATGGGGTGGCATGGTGAGCAAAAAAACAATGGATTTTACCCAGTTGGGTGAATGTTTGACAATGTTCAGCATATTATCGATCATCTTTTTGTGTTTCTATTGTATGTCTGTTAAGGCACCCCATATCTTGCATTTGCTCATGTGCTTAGTCTATATACGTTCTCAATTACTTATGCATTTATTTTTATGTTTGTGCAACAGAGTGCATTACATTATAATATGATTTAATAGCATGCTTTTGTTCATATTCATGTATTCCTTTGAATAGATGGTACCTAGGAGAACGCAGACTAGCTTTAGGATTTCACATGAATGTTTAAGGAAGTCCTCACATTATTTCTTTCCCCTTTCATCATGATTACAAGGTTTATTCTTCTCAACATAATTGGCTTAGAAAGTATGTAATAGCCCTCTCCCAGAGAAAGAACCGTACTTTGATGACATTCCGGGCAGTGGAACAGAGTGGCTCTGAGCTTGATAGCCCCGGCCCCTGGGCTGCTTGCTCACTAACCTTTCTTCTCATGCAGACATAATTCAACCTTGTCTTGCAGAGAGGCCTGCGGACACGATAGCCATAAATGTAGCACTGTTATGTACATGTGTTGATTACATTGAAACACTGACACCCCACACCCCCATTATGGCAATACTTTTGACACTAAGGGGCAGATTTATGAGCCCCTTGCGCCACTTTTGCGTCACTTTTCCCATGTTAAAAGTGACGCAAAAGTGGCGCAAGGGGCTCATAAATCTGCCCCTAAGAGTCTGAGGGGTAGATTTACGAGCCCTTGCGCCACTTTTGCGTCACTTTTGCCATGTTAAAAGTGACGCAAGGGGCTTGTAAATCTTCCCCTAAGCATGTAGGCATTCTTAAACCATATGGTGCAGATTTTCATACATGTTTGCTTACGATCTTGTCACAGTTTTACTAAAATCAACAATTATTTTGTTTAATTTATTCTGCACTTAACCTGCCTTAAAATAAAGCCTTTAAAAATATAAGTGGCCTCTTATGTGTGAACACTTGTGATGAAAGATTGCCAGAAGTCAGCAAAATATAAATATGCCTGACAGTTGCTGTGATTCTTTTAATGCCAGAAATCTGGGCATATTTTAACAACTCTTAATCCTCTGTGAGCAATGTTACTGAGGTTTCATGGATGGATCTTTTTTACTTTCTTTGCAAGGTTATCTCTCTACTGATTATGGACTCCCAAAACACGACCATTCAGGTGATCAATACAGAAGGGTGCCTGCCTTACTGCACTGGTGCAGAATGCCGCCCTCTTCCTAGCCTATGCCTCCTTCCATGCTCCTGCATTGCAGGACAATTAGGACAACATTACTGGCTTCCATTGGCTAAGAACTGTGTTTAAGGCGCTTTGTATCTCTCATAAGACTGTTATGGTCACTGGCTCTTCTTACCTTCAACGACTTCTTGTTGGTTATATACTATTCACGTCACTGCTTCATGCATCAGTCAACTATCTCCGGGTTCCAAGCAGTAGAGAGTTAAAGTGGGTTCTAGGTTCTTTTCTGAAGTTTCCGTCAAATATTGGAACTCCCTTGCCCAGAAATATCACACTATAACTGATCATCTTTTGTTTTGCCGAAAATGAATGGCCAGGTTATTTGTTGCCAAGTAGGACGCCACTCCGCAGTAGCGCCAGGGCATCCCCTGAAGGCATCAGTGAGCTTCAGAAGTGAATTTAATTTATTTGTTTATTTAGTCAACCCTAAGGCTGGCAGTTCGGGGTGGACTGTTCCCATGAGGCGCAGGGTCAAGGCTGGTTTGCAAATGGCTGGGGCCAAACTGGAATGGCATGGTGAGCAAAAAACACGATGGATTTAAGCCCGGATCTCTGTACTGGAGGTGAATGTTTGACATTGTTCAGCATTCCGTCCATCAGATTTTGCATGTAAATGCCCAAGCCAGTAGGCTAATTTTACTGAGAATAAAAAGTTATTGTTAAAGGCAGTAGGTCACCCTTGTGTATTGCTAAGAAATGACAAAGCCTATAGTCCTAACCTTGTGATTCTAAAAAGCTCATGCCCATGCTAGTAGCGGTTTTATTGGGTATTGCTGTTGTTCCATCTTAAGGACTGGAGGTGCATACATCGCCACATGATATCTCACACTTATTGATAACGGACATAGTTCATGGGGTTAGGCTTTTCCAGTGATAACTTTTTAGTGTAGGTATTAGCACGTGGCTGATTGTTATGAGGCCCGCTACGAGGATTTCTAAACTGTTAATACTACTGTAGTTCTATGCCTTTTTGTGGTGTGTGGTTATTATATAGTTATATTTTTCAGTACTTTTCTTAAGTACGAGTCTAATTGTGGTGCATAGTACTGCTATGCTTCGCTATCCTGGGAGTAAAGTGCTAAAGGCAGTACTTTTGGGCCCCAATAACCTGTGATTGCTATGAACACACACAGGCTTCTCACAGTAATGGTTAATACATAGCATTCTATGTATGTATGTGTGAGTTTCTGAAGATATGATGTTGTTTGAGCCTCTGTATGGTGGTTTGAAACAATATGATGATATCTTTTTTAAGTTTAACATCAAAGTTTATTGAGCAAACTTCAATATAACACAATATATAAAAGAGAACAATATTAAATGCAATTAAAAACATTTTCAAGTAAATAATAATTTAAATGAAAAAGATAAAGGAAGGAGAAGAAAAGGGGGGAGGGGGGGGAAGGGAAAAAGGGATAGGAGAAAGTACAGTCTGTTATAATCGGAACGCTGTAATAGCCTCTAAGAGAGAATAACATATGAAACAAATTGGTATGCATAAAAAGACATTGTTAAAAAATATCACTATCAAGCTATAATTAGAATAAATATGGAAGGGAATATTAATGAAAAACTGTTTAACTAAGCACAGACAACAAGAAAGTCATGGAGGTTTTTGAACTTCATCAGAGGTTTGAACTAATGGAGCACTATGTGAGGCAATGTACGTTAAATAAGTGGATATAGAGAGCCATAAAAGATCCCTTTTGATGGACACTGAAATAGGGGTAACAAAGTTAGTATCGAGTCTATGATGAAAACAGACTGCATTCCACCAGGCTCTAAAAGTAACTTTGTCAGCTTGTTTCCAGTTAGAGGTGATTAAGTGAAGAGCTACTGCCAGTAACAAATCTATGATTTTAAAACTAGAAGGAGATTGGGGCCAGCAGGGGGATAGAGATCCTAAAAAAACATTGGAAGGGGAGAAGGGAATTTTCGTTTTAAAAATTGTATTAATTTGAGACCAAACCAATTGCCAAAAGTATTTCACAGGGGGACAACCAAAAAGCATGTGAAGTAGATCTGCATTGATGCAAGGGCAAGACCATCACATAGGGGTAGAATTTGTAGTGAATGAGGCTAACTTTGCAGGAGTAAATAAGAGACGTTGATAAACAAAATAGAGAGTTTGAGATGTATTAGCAGCCCTGGAAGTTTTATGAACCACAACTTATCCCAAAAAGAAGTTGTCCAACATTCCAGGAGATCACTTTCCCAAGCCAATTCAACCTTCGATTTGCACCAGGAGATAGAGATAAGCATTTATACAACGATGAAGCAGAGGAGGAGCTCGTTAATAAGGGAAAAAGCGCGGAGCTACCAGATGAGGAGGAGGGCAATAATGATAAGGATCGAAGGTATTGACAAAGTGAAGGATACAAAAGATCATATTGAGATCTACATGAAGGAGATAGGCCAAACTGTGTTTGAAGATCCGAAAAGGACAAGGGAACATCATGTAATAATAATTGTGAAATCCAAAGTAATCCCTTATTTCTCCAAGATTTCCAGTAAAAAGTACGCTTTTTAATGCGGAGTAAAGAATTGTGCCAAATGGGCTGTTGATCTGACAAAGAAAGAGAGGGATAGTAAGTAGGCAGAAGTGGAGCAAGAATTTTGCGGGTATGAGAGATAACCGGGATCTGAAAGGTAGAAATATTATTGGAAAAGGCAAGAGATTCTTCAAATTTAAAAGGTGTTATAAAATACTTATCTATAGTCAACCAAATAGGAGAAGGTATAGTCTGATCAGGAGAAAGCCAACGGGAAGATTGTTTTAATGAGAAGGCAAGATGGTATTTTTTTAAGTCAGGAAACTTTTGACCACCAGAGCTTTTATCCGCCTTCAAAGAGGAGAGAGCGATACGTGGAGATTTGTTTTTCCAAAGAAATTTCGTTAGAAGAAAATCTATTTTTTTTAAATAAAAACCAGGAATACGCACTGGTAGCACAGAGATAATATATAGTATTATGGGAGAAAGCATCATTTTAATGGAATCTAGTCGGCCCCACCAAGACAGAAAAAGTGGATGCCAAGGATCAATAGAGTCGGATAAAGTCTTAGTTATGTGATCAAAATTTAATTTTAGAGTTTCCGGAATGTTTGAAGCAAACCACAGTCCTAAGTATTTTATCTTTGAAGTTTGCCAAGAAAAACCCGTAGAGCTGAAGTCATGTTTAAGGCAAAGGACATTTAGGGGGAGAACTTCACACTTGTCCGAATTAAGACGATAGCCAGATAATTGGGAAAAAACATCAACCTGTGCCATAAAAGATGGAATGGAAGAAGAAGGATTAGAACAATATAAAAGTATATCATCCGCGTAAACAGACATTTTGACATGGGAGGTAGCAAGCTGAAAACCCGTGATCAGAGTAACCTGCCTAATATTAGTTAAGAAGGGTTCTAAATCAATAAAAAATAAAAGTGGAGACAGAGGACAACCTTGACGTACACCTCTAAGAAGGGGGAAATAGTCTGAGATTTTACCATTGACAAAAATAGAGGCTTTAGGGCCTGAATACAGTAGCGAGATAAGGGATATAAATTTAGGAGGAAATCCTATCCATTTGAAAGCTTGAAACATAAAGTCCCATCCAATCCTATCGAATGCTTTCTCCGCATCCAACGCTATGGCTGCAAAAGGGTAATTAAGAGTAGGGGCTTTACTAAGGATATTAAAAAAGACTCTGGAGTTATCAGAAGATAGACGACCTTTTACAAAGCCCGATTGTTCAGGACTAATAAGATTAGGTAAAATAGGATCGATTCTGAGAGCAAGAATTTTTGCAAATATCTTATAATCAAGATTGACTAAGGAAATTGGACGATAATTTTTGCAAAGAGATGGATCTTTGTTATCTTTAGGGATTAAACAGATCATGGCTTCCTGGAAGGTACCGGCAGAAGCGCCAGCAGAAATAAAAGAATTGAAAAGTAGTAAAAGGCGTGGGAGGAGTATATGAGCAAAATGTGCATAGAATTCTACGGTAAAACCATCCGGGCCTGGAGCTTTCCCCCGTTTTAGTACAGAAACTGCATGAGTAAGTTCGGAAAGAGTGATATCCATATTTAAAGAGGTAAAGTCAACATTAGGAGGCGACGGATGATCAATGGAGTGAAAATAGGAAACGAGATCAAGTGAGGAAGGACAACATTCAGGAGTGTATAACGTTTTATAAAAAGAAACAAACTCGTTTAGGATATCATTGTCTTTAACTAAGGAGACACCAGCACTATTCCGAATAGATTCTATCCTAGTACGATCACGCCGAATTTTTAAATAATTTGCCAGAAACTTCCCCATCTTATTTTGGCCTCCATAGAAACGTGCACTGCTTTTCAAAAGATATGAAGAGGCTGCTTCTGTAGAAGATTTGTTAAAATTAAATTTAGCTTCAATAAGTTTTTTTAAGGAAGATTCAGAGTTTGAATGATAGTAAGTATACTCAAGTTGTTTAATTTCAGCAAGCATTTGGGATGTTTTAGCTTCAAAGGATTTCTTCTTATGGGAAACAAAATTGATAATAAAGCCTCTGGCAGCCGCCTTAAAAGAGTCCCAAATCATAACCGAAGAAGAGCTTGGAGTAGAGTTGATTGAGAAGAATTCAGAAGCAAACAAGATGAACTGGGATGTAAAAGCAGGATCAGCTAATAAAGCATTATTAAATCGCCATCTACGAGCATGTGGAGTAAAGGGTAGCAAATCGAAATCTACAAAAACCGGGGCATGGTCTGAAATTAAAATAGATCCAATCTCGGAATGGGAAACCTGTTGAGATAGGGATTTGCTAAAAAAGAGATAGTCTATACGGGATTGTGAATGATGAAAGGGGGAATAAAAGCTATACTCTCGGGTGTCAGGGTTACACAGCCTCCAGACATCAACTAGGGACTTACGTCGTATTGTGGAAGCAAATTGGGAATGCATCTTAGTGTGTGAAAACTCAAAAGAGTGTCTATCTAGTATAGGGTCAAAAACCTGATTACAATCGCCTCCAAGAATAATATAATCATCGTTCAACAAAAGAAGTTTCTCAGATATTAGAGTCCAAAAGGTATTATCAACCATAACTGGTGCATAAATATTAAAAATAACTAAAGGTATCTGATTTACGATAGGTTTGACTATTACCCATCTACCTTCCGAGTCACATTCCTGATGGGAGATAGATACCTGATATTTTTTATGACATAAAATAGAAACTCCATTTTTCTTGCCTAAGGCTTGAGAAGAGAAAACATTACCAACCCAGCCTCGCTTTAATTTAGATGCTTCAGCATCCGATAAGTGTGAATCTTGAATTAGCGCTATGTCAGCATTTAATTTAGATAAATGGGATAAAACCCGTTGTTTTATGGGATT
Organism: Triturus cristatus; assembly: GCF_964204655.1. NCBI lineage: Eukaryota > Metazoa > Chordata > Amphibia > Caudata > Salamandridae > Triturus > Triturus cristatus. Next base: position 1,745,250,876 of record NC_140589.1, on the reverse strand, counting down.
ATTTATTCCCTTAACGTTCCATGTAACGACTCTAAATAGAAATAATCAAAAATTAAATTAACTTGAACAAATATTATGCAATCAATGACAGAAAATAAGCTTGTTACTGAGAAAATGGTATCAAGTTGAAACAAAAAAGTAACAGTTAAAGCAACTTGAATAAATGTTAAGTAAGCAAGAAAAACTAAAAGTAGTAATAATAAAAGAATAAAGAGCAAAGTGGTAGAAAAAGAAACACGAGTTCCAGATTAGACAAAGAAAAGAAATAGAAATAAGGCTTCCATCAAAAAGAGAAGGGAAAAAGAGCAGAAAAAAAAAAAGGGAAAGAGGGAACAAAGGACAGAAATGAAGAGAACACAAAAACAGAAACATACGATAAAACAAACAACACCTGATAATGCATATAAATGTCTAAAAGACATACCACAAACGAACAATGAAGGTGGGGATGGAGGAACCACATAAGGAAAAGCAGCACACCGGATGGAATACTCCAAGAGGACGCAGCAAAGGAAGAACAACCTCCAGGCAAAAACAAAAGGGTCATACACCAAAAAGGATCACAGAACCGCACCTGACAAAAAAGAGAAAAAATAAAACATTAGGAGGGCAACGCAGGATAAAGCAATTACACCAGAAAAAAGGATAAAAACAAGTAACGGCAGGCAGAGATTGAAAGGGATAATCAAAAGCCAGTAAAACAATTATAAACGAGGAGTGTCCATGGACTCATCTCTGCAGGAGTTGATGAATTGTTGAAGAAGTGCAGGATCTTCATAATTGGTTGTCTTATTGTTATAAGTCACTTTGAAGAGACAAGGATGGAACAATCCATAACTTGCATTCAGGGAACGAAGAGCAGGTCTCATGTCCAGAAACTGCTTACGGCGATCTGCAGTAACTTTAGCATAGTCTTGGGCAAAGAAGAGATTGGTGCCATTCCAGGTAAGTTTTCCCTTCTGTTTAGCAGATTGAAGAACTTTAATCAAATCTGTATACTCAAGAAAGTATAGAAAAACACCTCTAGGTTTCGCTGAGGAGGAAACAGAATTGGCTGAGCGAGAGGGTGGACCTAATCGGTGTGCTCGTTGGATATTCAGTGGAGGCGAAGTTGGAAGACCATGAAATGTCGGCAGAAAGGATTGAAAGAAGGATATAGGGTTAGGACCTTCAAGACCTTCCGCAAGGCCATAAATACGTAGGTTATTGCGTCTGCTACGGTTTTCCAAAATTTCAACCTGTTGTTTAAGTGATTGTATCTCACTATGCATTCCTGGAACTTGGTCAGAGATAATCTGCACTGAGGACATCTTCCTCTCAAGATCTGCCACTTGTTGCTCAGTATGAGACCAATTATCCTCAAGGCTCTGAAGACGAGCATTAGTTTTGGCCATATACAGTTTAAGGGAGCATATTTCTTCAAGAAGAAGCTCCATGGAAATGGAAGATGATGCGTCGGTGGGGGAAGGAGGATTTGCCTTCACTCGTTTCCCTGAAGCAGAAGGTAATTTAGAGTTAGGTTTGGTGAGTGATCGAGAGGTAGTAGGAGTAGAGCCCTTGAGACCAATAGAGTCAGTGCAAGTGTCATCCATATTATCCTGCAGCACACTGAAGGGATTGTTGTCCACCAACGGCACGCAGGTAGTATTAATAAGTTGAGCGGAATTACGATTAGAACGTGCCATAGTTCTCGCAAAACGAGTGGGGAAAAATTAAATTAATAAAGCTTAAGTAAGTCGTTCAGCCATATGAGCACATATAAAGTCTTAAATCTTGAAAAAGTCACATTGTTTTATTCCAAGGAACACAGTGGAAGACGACAGAGTAGCAACCTAAAATGGTGGTCAGAAAAAGAACATTCACTGCTGAGGAGAGAGGAAAAAATTGTCCACAAATGCCAAAAAATAGACTAAAATTCATATAGAGTAGTTGGCAGCCTAAAATAGGGAAGATTTGCTGCATATAGCCCATAAAAACACCAACAGAAGCATTTTAGGGCGAGATATCTTGGAAAAATAGCCGCGGAGCACAAGAGGAACTGCAGGCACTGAAAAAATGTTTAAAATGGCGGCCAAAAAGAGAACATTCATTGCTGAGGAGAGAGAAAAAAATTGTCCACCAATGGCAAGAAATGACCAAATGGCATGAAAATTAGTTGGCAGCATACATCAGGGAAGATTTGCTGCATATAGCACATAGAAACACCAACAGAAGCATTTAGGGCGAGAAATCTTGAAAAATTAGCTGCAGGGCGCATGGGGGGCTGCAGGCACTGAGTAAATACTTAAAATGGCGGCTGCGACTCCGAAACGAGCCGCGGCCGGTACCTGATACAGAGACAGCACCCTGCAAGCTCACCCCGCGCCTCCACTTCGGTGTCAGGGCATGGAGGAGGAACTTCGGATATAGAATATGCGGCTCCGTGAGCAGGAAACCAGCAGCGAGCACCCGGAGGAGTCTCGTATCCACTACGAGGTCCCGGAGCCTCCGATACCGGCGGCCATTTCCCTTGGCGCCTAAACCACGCCCCCCCAATATGATGATATCTTGACATTACTTTCTTCCCTTGTGATTTCTGCACCTGTATCAATGCCATGAATGTGTATCAAATAGCCAATATTCAGAATAGTCTGGTAATTGTCCTGTGGGGTAGTTCTAGGAGAATGACAGGTACTCCATTTGTGGCCTGACATTCCTTGGAGTGATCTGCAATGAGTCAATAAACATCTCTATTTGGATCACTTGATCTCTTCTTGAAGACTTCTGTGTCCCTTGACACTGCTGTTACTGCATTCATGTGATTCCTGGTGATGTGCTATATGCTGTCCTTTGTGCTGGTGGACTGTCCAATGGGCATACATTACTCATAGTCATCCACTCACTCATGGCCAGCATTTCACAATTTCTCTTGCAAATCTCCTGCAGGCTAAAGGTGCAGTTCTTCCATTGAGAGGAAGGGGATTACAGCGTCCTGTGCACCGATTCAGACAGTAAAATAGTACCTTTCTTGGTTTCTTCATCACAATCCTCACCTGGTGCTCGAATAGTGCCGGCATTTCCCAATGTTCGTCAGCTTGTGATGTTCATGCATATCATACCACATACACACAGTCGTACTGTGCATGTGCAACCAGGGCCAGCTTAAGCGCTGGTGGCGCCCGGTGCGACAATGTTTGTTGGAGCCCCCACATCTGTGGTGGAGGAGGTGACCACCTCCACCATGGATTCCCTCACCACCACCTTTTAACAGTGCCCCTCAAGCCTCCATAATCACTCTCTTTCAGATGCATTTAATTAGCTATACTACGTCACTCATACCAATGCACTTTGCATCACACACACATTACACAGAGACAATCAATCGTACATGTATACATCAGTGTATAGAAAATGTTACATTATAGGAGTACTACAAGGTGTAGGAGTGACATGTCATCCATTCTGGTAGGCAGTATAGTTGAAAAGTGCTTGGTCCAGGAAAGCGCAAACTCAGAATTGAAAACGAACATTATAGTTGGGGTTCTCTTTAATAATAAGAATTGATTTCTACCCAAATGAACTCTTTTTGCAACATTAATCTATGCTCTAATCTATACTTTGCAGAGTAGATGCAGTTCTTTGATGACAGTTAATAATTCACTGTTCTATATTAGGATTTACATTTCTAAACTGCAAGCAACAAAGGGATGTCTGTTAAAAAATCATTAACCCACTAACCTATTTACATGATATGCTCTTTGTGATCTGCCGGATACATGTTCTTTGCAGCAGGCATATTAACCCTCTGTGCTATTTTATGATCAGTCAAAATGACAACTAGACTAAAATCCAATCTCTCTCAGGAAGAACATTAATCACCAGAGTTATCTTGACATTTTTATTGTTGTCTGGAAATTGCTGGAGGCGCTTTTAAAACCAAAATAAACTTGCAAACATGGCGCTCCCTGAAGTCAGCACCCAGTGCGGTGATACCGGTCGCACCGCCCTAGAGCGGGCCCTTTTCATATTCATGCGTGATTACAGGAGACAAACCTGCAGGGATCTCCTGGGCCCGCATTATGTAACTGGTGAACTGTCACTGCTTTCACCATTGCACACCTTTAAACAAGTGCACCAGGCACACTAGAGAGAATGCAGCCTCTTACAATCAATTGTGTACCCCCAGGCTTGCTTAATTTGGGGCAGTGCATTAGTAAAGGACGGAGCATGCACTAGAAGCAGCTGTTTTGTCTTTCACTGTGCAATTTCCACTTTTAAGGGAGGGCAAAGATCCTTCTGCAGATGTAAGGAGTGAGTGACAGGAGGGATATCTGGGGTCTGTGGGACATCTTTTTTCTCCACAAGAAGGGCACCGTCGGGGGGCACACTGATTGTGCACTGCCTTATTTGTGAAAATCCTGATGGCTTTTGTGGCTCTGCACCCGCTCCCATATTAATGCACAGGTGCTGAGGCAAAGTGTCTCCCTCACGTGCATGAGGCCACTCCCTCATGAAAATGAGCGACCGCTGCCTTGAGTTAGCGCAAGCGCTATATGTGCACCAGTGCTATCTGTATTACAGAAGCGGCACACAGTTGTCTGCAGCCCCTTGTGTAATACACACTGTCCCGAGGGCACAGAAAATGGACGCGCACGCTCGCAGTCCTCAAGGCAGCCCCTGGTGTGCAGTAAATGCTAAAATTGCACGAATGCACACTGGGACCTTCCCATGGTAACAGCAAATCTGCATTGTATTAATAACCAGAATTAAACAAAAAAAATCCGAATTGTAAGTACCTGTTAGGAAGTTCAGAAAGTGAAGATCTGTAATCACACGAGCTCAATTAAAACAGCGAAATAATCACCTTGGTAATTAAATAATCTGAAACTGCTGCCTGTACAAAGTTCTTCTGCATCTCCAGGCCTCTAATAAATGGAGGAATCTACATTACTGCGGGACAATTTTGTGTTATTAGCAAGACTCACAAGATTATGAGCGGACATTATGATCTCACACTGACCTGGCTCACATCCAAAATATGCTAAACCTGCAAAAATATGAAATGTAATGTTTTGCAAACCATGAAATTAGGAATGAATTAAAAATTGTTATTTAAGCCTGGGCATAGTTCGCTGAGTTTTTCTATGCGGATCTCTGCGAAGTTACAAAAAAAGTCATCGAAGTTCCCCGAGTGGTGGAGTGCAGTGCGAACTGCAGTTTGTGCTGGTATTCCTGCTGCTCGGGTAGAAATTCTACCCGAGCGGCAGCTTGCGCTCACGAACTTACCGTTCGCTATCGCGAGCGGGGAAATAACTTCGCTGCACATCGCGAAGTGGAGTTTTCTGCACTCCCGAGCTCCACGGAGTGCGGAGTGCAGGAAACTCCATGAGCGGAGCAAAGTTGACCGCCCAGGCCTAATTCTTATATTATAAATATAAGTGCAATTCAACGTGCTAATAAAAAGTATGTTTTTTAAAGGTATTTATTATTGCTATACTGTTTTCAGTGCACTCCTTACATGTTCCATTACGTTCGGAATGAAAACACATGACTATTAATGAAAACTTTTCATTCATTCACATTATTATTGGGGGGGGAGCACCTGTGTCACTTAGTTTTGAATTCAAATGAGGAATTTCCAACGGAACTGGCATCTAGAAATCGTTTAGTTCTAACAAGTGAAGTATCGTGTGGCCCTGCACAATCATAGATGCTTGAATGCTGGCGGTTCAACCATCTGTATTTAGGAAATCAGGGTTGCGCTTGTATCTTTCGCATTTTTTATTTGACTCGGTTGTTCCTAATTGTCTTCAGACAGTCACAATCCTGATTGTAATCCCAGGTGTTGGGAAAACGTTTTAGAAATACACTCTACTTGTCTGTTACCTTTGTCTATTTGGTTGTTTTTGGAGAATGTCCCTTTGGGAAGTCACCCTGGCAGTACATCAAGAGAATGACCAAAATCATCATATCTGCGTTCGTCAAACTCCACCTAAACCCTGGCCAAGCAGACTCCACAGGGACAACGAAACATCTCCCCAAAGTATCTTTGTCCCATCCTTTTGTAGGCTGAGCCAAGCTTTACACCCTTAGCTTAGAAGAAATAACTACTTATAATAGCATGTAATACCCTAAACAGCTACTTAAAAATGAATACATGTTCCTCAAGAAGCGCAATCTGACGATAATTATGAGAAAGATCTCGGTCTCCTTTCTTAAACAGAGGGACTATTATACTTCCCTTACAGGAGGGGGGGGAACCATTTTATTTTCATAACAATACTTAAATACTGGGTAAAAATGTTTACTCCACAGTGTACTGTTTTGTTATATAACTGTGATTGGTATTTCATCGGGGGCCATTGCCGCTGAGGTACGCATTCCCCTGATCACCATTTCTATTTATTTTTCAGAGGGCGATCCATATGAAGTAAAGTCTTCCTTTGGTGCGAGGTAATTAATTGGCGCCTCATTAGCTGCATATAAACCCCGAATAAAACTAACCTATTTATGTTCCTCAATGGCCACAGGGAATGATCGGTTCTGTTTCCACAACACTCCGCGACAAGAGATCAAAAAGTTCTTATCTGGCCTTTAGAGGCTGCTTCTCTAAGTTTTATCCAAATACTATCTTCCCTCTCTTTTGTAACCTGGCCTTTACCCGAGAACTCATCCTTTTTAATAGTACTATTCTATAATATTTTTCAGAGTAATAATTCAAATACTGTTCCACTAATTTATTTATTTCGACATTTAATGGCAGGAGCAATCACTAGACCGCTTCAAGACTTTTCCTTTGATTCACCTTCCTTGCAGTTTCCACGGCATGTTGCATAAATGTATTAAAACTTGACATTTCTGTTCCTGTCCAGCTGGGCAGTTTCTCTATTGTAGTCTCTAGGATACTGTCAAAGGCCTAAGGTGGCCTTGTTATCCCAATAACATTTCCCTGTTTTCTTGGAGAAACTAACAGATTCACCTTCTAATGCCCGAGGGTCAGGCAGAGACAAATTAAAATTTATAAGGAGAGTTAATAACTTGTGATCACTAAAAAAGGAATCAGAGACCTTTAAGTCTTTCAACAGGAAAAAGGGCACTTACCACCACCACGTAGTCTAAAATGGACTCTTCGCTAAATGTTTTACATATAAAAGCTGTCGGTGAGTCCGATGGAAGTCTCCCATTTACTATAACACCATCAACCTTTTTTAATTCATCAGCAAACATTTTCCCTCTCTTGTTAGTTCTTATTTTTTGTGGCAAAAGAGCTTGCGGAACTCGTATGGATTCCTCTTTTTCTTTGTCCCGAAATATTTCCAATGTAGAGTTAGAGATCTTACAATTCAGATCTCCTAACAAAACTGTATGAGGGGAAGATTCTTTAGCGTTAACTTTTTTAATGTAGGAGAGGACCGCTTTTAAGAGAACATCATAAGGAGCGTCTGGCGGAATGTAGGCATTTATCAACATCAATGGTGGACGTTTCGCATTTCCATCAAGGTTGAACAACATTACTACCAGAAATAGATTGCTAGGATCTATGTAGCAATCATAATTGCATTGTATCTTATTCAACAGTAGACAGGCCACCCCCTCTTTGCGTGTCCCTTCCTGGAAGGTTTTGTTTTACAGGCTAAGGTGAGAAAGTCCCTACATATCAAATCCTCTGTGCACCTAGTCTCCTGGAGGCACACCACATTGGCATTTAAAGTACTCAAATACAGTAACTTCTCCCTGCTATTCTTTATTCCTGCAACATTCCAGGATATGATTTTTAATTCATTGCTAGTAGGGTGGCCGCTGTGAGTGATTACTTTCAGACCCATTCAACAGTGCACTGGGTAACCAAGTCCATTTGGGGCTCTCATCTTTAGAGTTCCGCCTAAGGGAAAGGGAGGGGCATTCTTTAAATGACACTTGTCTACCATTTTTATTGATACAAATGTTTAATTCCTTTGCTTCATGCAAGGATTCTCTACTATCTAAAAGTAAAAGGGTTGGCAAAGACTTATTGTCTAGGGATCTGTATCGGGCTTCCTCAAAAATTGGAATAACATCAATCCCCCTACTTCGAAGGTCTTCCGACCATTACAATATCAAATTTACAATAATTTTGGAATTGAACATTACCCTTGACTTATGACCAACTTCTGTGGTTAGGATGGAGACTAGATTTATATCGCTACTTTGTCCAAGTTTCAAACTTTCGATCTCCGAGAGGCATTTAAGTAGTGAAGCCCTATTTAATATTAAGTTTGCATCAAACAGAGGAATAAAATCTAGTCTACCTGTATGCATATTTTCCCATTTTTCATTTTAATGGAGTCAGGGAAAGGGACAGCCAAGAAGTTAAGCACTGATGGACTAAGGTTAACATACCCCCTTTGTTCTACTGTTATGGCTGCTAAAGGCCCCTCTACTGGGGCATTAACATAATCCCCTTTGGGAACCAGAATATTCGAGAGGGGACCTCATAAGCCACCATCGGCTCTATTATTAATTCTTTGTCCTGAGACTTCACAAAATCAATTTAATTTTCCGGCTTCATATCTCATAATGTACTTTGCAGGGGCTGAATAAAAGTCTCCGTGCTAGTTATAACCTCTATGTTTTCTTCAAAGCATATTCTCCTTTGCCTTTTTGTGGAATGACTTTTTTTGGAATATCTGTATGTTGATTTAATCTTTTTTCATCTCTTCTTTTCCTTTCTCTCATTCTTTTTCAAATGTGGTGCTCCTCAGGCATCATCATCTTTCCCACCACTTAGCTGGTTGTCCTTCTAGGTGAACCCTCCAAGCTTTTTACTTTTTTTGCGGGGTCAGAGATGACTTGTATGGCTTTAGGTATAGGTTCAGGAGTCTTCTCTGGCATCTGAACTTTATTCACTAGCTTATTGTTTGAGGGATTGCCATCCTGGACATTACAAATGGGTCCACTGCCAGTATCCATATTAACACCATCAAGTACATTCTTTCATACCCCTTCCACTTCCACTTGTTCAACATGGTCACTTAGGCCAGTCTCCCTTTTCTGTTTACTTCCTAACAGCAACTTTAGTATTTGAGTAACTGTTTCTAACACACAGTTAGAACCTCCTACACATTTTTCAAGTAACTTTAGGATAGAGGATAATAGTCGTTCTAGCATGCTAGCGAATCTGACACTATTACCTCTATCCTTAGGGATGGACTGGGTTGAGTGTCACTAGTATTTAGATCAGGAGTCAGAAAGAGGTGTGATTGCAAGAGAGAATTATTAGCTTTATTACAGAGGATACTGCTGAATAATTTTAATCCTATAGGAGCTATTACTACTGGGGTATCTGCAATCTCCATGATCTTACTAGTGTCATGAGAGATGTATCTCCTGCAGAGCTCCAAATCCAAATCGGGGAAGGTAAAGTCCTTATTTTGGGCTTCCACTACTAAGTAGGGACCAGGGGGCTATGTTTGCATGTGGTGTTCTGTGTGGGTTTCCATTTGCCGTCTCTGACGAGAGCAAGAAAGAACCTGAAGATAACAAAAGGGCTGAAGAGCCAATCAGACCCCCAGTGCACCGTACTGGATACTTCTGGGATTCTAATAGCTCTCCTCCCACAGGCTAAGCTTCAACAAAACACCCCCAACCACATTAGTAACAATGTTAACATTTGTATCATCATACCTTGACACATTATCCCCCCCATTCCAATTGGGCGATGCATTTATGTCTACTTGAGGATTTTTCTCCTTTCCCCTTTCCCATAGGCTGAATGTTTGGCTTTTTCCTTTCAACAGCATGACTGGAGTGTCCTTGTTTCGTAAGGGGTTAGATTTAGTCTTTACACAGGCTCTGCCCGCAAGCAAATGTACCGATCTAAGTTTCCTTGCTGTCATCCTTGTTTCGATCCGGTACGAAGATTATCTGCGTATAGTACCAGCCTCAGATATACTTGGTGCAGTCTTATCCCAGTCCTTTTAATATCAGGATGTGGCAGCGGTGGACCGCAAATAAGGAATAATTGGCCACGTAAAGGGATGAAATATGCAATAGGCGATTGGGGAAAGAGTGTGGAATACGCCCTCCCAGAACAAAGCAAGCTGCACCAGCCTAACAATGTCCACTTCTGCACCCAACGGGGACTGTACGAGGCCCTAATGCCTTACACACACACACCCCTGGACTGGCCTTATTTGTCCATGCGCGTTTTAGAAAAAGCACTCCACTTAGAGTGTATACTCCTTTGAGGCCTACTGATTCTATTTAGGGCCACATCCACTGCACTATTGCAAGTCGGCAGCCGCGCAAATAAGTAGAACCTACTCTGCTTTTTCCAAAAGGTAGAGTGTCCGGGGCCAGTTGCAAGGGATCAGCACAGCAGAGAAAAGAGTGCACCACAGACCTGGCTAGGCCACCGCCGCACTCTACGCTCTGTCAGCTCTGCCGTGAAAGAAAGTACTACACTGCTCCTACGTCCCCGGACTCTAGCAAAGCCAAGTAAAACAGGCGCTAGTTGCTGTTTTCTACTGTTATTAATTACTACCAACACCTCTGGTGGTTGCCTTTACCCAAGTCTTCTTCTATGCTCCATTGTAGCCTCCTATATACCTCTCACCTCTTACTTTTTTCTAGATGATAAGGTGATGAGTAGATCCTCTTCAACAATGTCAAGAGGGGCAGCAAGCCACAGGAGAGGGCCAGCAACAGGCAGTGTTCACCAATAATAGGCGTCTCTTCAGCTCCCGGTCCACCACAAAAAGAACCGGGCCAGTGGCCGCTCACACCGTCTCCACGCCGCCTAGCAGAGACCGGCCTTGGGCTACACGAAGGGGGGGGCGCTGAAGCTAAGGGGTCAGTTTCTGACACCAAACAAACAAAACTCGGAGCGCCGGTGGAGTGAACTGCGAGTGAGCTGCGAGTGAGACTCGCGTTGCAATCACGCTGCAGCCTCCGGCTCCTCCTTCTGGTGCACGTCTGGTGTACGTTTTCTGGCGTTGCTCCGTCTCCGTCTTCCACTATCTTGGAGCTTCATTCTATTTTCTATTATACATATTTATATTCATCTTGTGAAGAAGTGGTATGAAGAAGGGGTGTATGTGAGAGAATAGAGATATTTCAGAATGGTTTGACCTTTCCCTACCTATTTTGGAATCGCAAATATATGGAAGTGCTCACTCCTCTGGAGGTCTCATGCGTTGGTGAGTTAGCAATAAACGTTGAAATATAATGTTTGATTATTCAGTTTGCCTTGCCAGTTTCTCAAGGTTTTTAGCTGCCAAAGGTGGGAATGGGTAAAGTCATTCAAAGGAAAAAAGAAAATAGTCAATTTCTTGTCCTTTTTTAATGTCTTTATTGATTTGTCTTAACGCACCGCAATACATATGACAATTGGTCCTTATTGAGCAACCTTCCCTACAGTCATCACAGAGGCTCATCACCCAAACATTCTAAAGTAGATCAGGTACAAAATATTGACTTTGTGCAATCATTATGATGACATAACACAACTGTATGACTTACAACCAATCACATGTTACAACTTTAGGATGTTTTTGCAGCTTTGCTTTGACATCACAACACTGGAGTGAAGGATTGCTGCCTTATTTTTCAGACCAATACCTTGGCTTACTAAATATGCCCTAAGTGGTTCCCAACAGTCTGTTGGCCTGAGTGTAGAAGGGATCATCTGCTCACACGTTTCAGGTTGCTAATTTGATAGCAACTCTCCTCTTTGCAACAAGTAGGGCCACAAGTCTTCTGGACTTCGCCAGCATCGTTTTAATGTAGTCAAGCAGCACTGTGTTTGGGCGATAGCTGTATGCACTTGTCTATCATTTGAGATAACTCCTTGGATATTTATCCCAAGAACGTGCATAGCATCTGGCAGGGCAGGTCCACATTGAGAAATCCAGCTTGTGGTACTTTGCATTGATTGCACTATGAATATTCTCTGAGCCCACATTGTTTCATCATCGCAGGAGTGTAGTACAGCCTAGGAAGAATCTTGAAATGGGTAAGCCTGAGTCTATTGTTTAGAAAACAAAACACCCACTGTGTGCAGCAATATTTCAATTTTTCCTCTGAGATCTGAGGTTGCAACTCTACAGCTCATTTATATCTAAATGAAGTGTGGTTAATGGGTGTTTCTTCCTGCACTGAGTCGAACAGTAATGCTGTAAGGCAGTTGGCGGGTGGGTGTGAAACTGTTGTGTTAATGTCTTGGAGTGTGGTGGTTCCTGTGGGAACGTTGTGTATATTACCCACCAGTGGTGTACACGTCCAGTGGACAATGGTCAGGCAGTAACTAACATTGTTTAACAGCAAGGAATGAACATCAGTGAATATGTCCAACAAGGTGGTGAACTACTAAATTTTTGTGGGCTTTGCTTTCCAGTGTGGATGATATATATGGGATAATGTACCCCTGCTGGACTTTATAAGGATATTGCAAGTCACCGAGTAATTCCATGATAATATAGAGGAACAAGGTCAAAGGTCCAGTTCCTCTGTAATATTATGGAACTCCGAGGTGACTTGCAGTATCTTTATCATGTATGGCATGGGGTTCTTTATTCCATATAATACATGGTCACATCATCACATTTACCACAAACCACTTAAATCCTTGATGCATAGCTCTTTCATTTGAAGAATACAAATATCTCTAGTGCAAAATTAAACACATCAAAAAGCTATTAGGCATTTGTTGCAAAAATATACTAGAATCAGATTATTACAAGTATTTTTCTTTTATAAAGGCACAGTAGCTCGGAATGTGTAGAAACCTACAGAAAGATTCTACCTTTGTCATAAATATGACCTCTCTGTTAGTCACTATACAGGTAGAAATACATAGCAGAAGAAATAAAAATAATGATTTCCTTTGTCCCTTTAACAGCTGCTTCAATTATGGTCTGTGACCTGACCTGCCTTTTTCTTTGGCTTCTGGCTTTGGCAGCAGAGATTGTGAAGTCAGAACCCAACTGTAATAAGTTATTACAGCTGAGTTCTGAAATAATTTCTCCATAATAGGCAACTGGGTGCTTCACAAGTCACCAATTATAAAGCAATTAGAGACAGGTTTCTATGCAGGGATTGTAGAAATCCCTTGTATTATAAAAGGGTTTTGTAAGAGCAGTAGATTTAGTGAGCATAGTTTCTGCTGTATTAATCTCTGAAGATGGGCTGTTTGCCTGCAGGCACACATCAATAGTGCACAAAGTGAGATAGTCGAAATGTAAAACCCACCCTCGCTGAATTAGGGGTTTCTATTTGGGACGGGCTGTTTATCAGCCCATGACAATTTCACCATCAACGATCTGAGTTGGAGGATAAAGGATTTGCAAAGTGGAAACAGAATATATGTGACAAGATAAATCAGTTTGTGAAGTATTACTGTCTTCATCAACACAATGTGGCATGTTATAGTGAGAGGTACAAGGGATTGGATCAATAATGTCTATTTATAGCAATTGAGAAATTACAATTAAATAAGCTCTGTAAAAGTCGCCTACAGTTAGTTTACGCCATAAAAAATTTGGTTACTTAGTCAATGAATCAAACATTATCATAGAGAAAGAGTTAAGAACAACACAGGTGTAAGTATTCTAAAACCTCATTTTATATTTGTAGAAAATCATTGATTATAAAGGGTACAAAAATCAAGAAATCAACACAATGTACCAGAAGTAAAACAATACATAAGATTAAATAATCTTCATAGTTACAATTGTGAACACCTTTTCACAAAGTATTTGTAGGCAATCTGAAAAGTTTACATAATACCAAAATTGCCTATAGTACAATAAAATAGGGAATAGGTGTAAAAGTCGACGTTTCTGTCCAATATTGTCTTTATCAGTTAGACCATCCTCAGGACTAAGCTTTTGTTGATAGAAATTACACTTCGCACTAGGAAAAGTCAATGATTGAGACAACTAGTCCACCAATCGACTTTACTTGTCAAGCAAAAAAATGGCTGTCCTGCTTTGTTTAAAGACCCCAGAACACTAGGCTGTTGCTATCCAAGGCTCCGACACTTGGCATGCTGTGCACAGATGATTAATTTCATCTGTCGGTATGGAGAGGCCAGACAATCTAAATGCAATTTTCCGGACAGGCCATAGGTACACTTTCAAATAAATTGTTAAATTCTATCTTGGTGGCTGTGTCCTTTGAGGTATAGAGGTCGCTACAAAACGTAGTAAATTCCGCTTAACTAATCTCTGCCTCATATGTGATCTTGCAGGCAGCTGTTTGTAGAGATATGTGTGCACAGCACCCTCCCCATTTGATAATCAGATGGAATTTTATTTAATGAATGAAAATATCAGTCTCCCATGAAACTCCCAATCGTAATCTTGTATGCCACGGCACAGTTTATGACCTCATTTGCTCTCTTTGGGTTCTGAATCAGGTCTGCCAATGTTCTGTTGGGTAGTTTTCCTCATCATAAGTTTTTGAAGTGACATGCTTGTCAAGATATTTTAGTTTACTGAGAGTTTGTTTTCAATTTCTGAACAGATCAACTGATACTCTGACTCAGTGTAAGCAATTTCCAAGCCATGAAGCTTGTGTTCTATTCAATGCAAGTGTTCTCTGAGGTTGATTGGACATGCAGACCCCTCTGAAAAGTGCTTTGAATGCCTCCCACACATCCCAGCGCTCTTCTCTGAACTGATGTTAAGGTGAAATATTCTCAGATAGCTATTTTCAAATGATCCCTTTGTACCGCCCGGTGTATGAGGAATATTACACAGTGTATAAAGTTTCAACTTCTTTTTGAGTGTACTTTATTTTTTTATGTAGAGAACATATACAGTAGGTAGCTCCTCTTACTCAGAGTACTTTGGATTGGTCAGAGGTTTCTCCGTAGACCGCTATTTCTTTTCAGGGAGGCTGAGGCCATAAATGCATTCTTCTGATTCTAACTGGTATGTTTATCCTGGTCAATTCGTTTATGTTATTTTCCCTGGTTGACCTTTGCTTTTAATTTTTCATTAGTGCAGACTTTAGTACTGACAGTTCAGTGTTGGCAGGTCATCTGCATTTACAGGTCCTCCTTATTTTTTTCTTTCGGGTCCTATAAAAATCCTTCACTTTCAGAATACATTCATGAGAATCATTTTGGAGTTCATGGAGACCTCTCACATTTCATTGCCTGTTAGGCTTCTAAGGTTGAATTTAAATCAGGAATTTCAACATAGATATTTAATAAAACTACACGTTCCCCTTTCACCAGCCTGTTTTAATCCCTTCGCTGCCAGGCCTTTTCCCCATCCTGTGCCACGCCCTTTTTTGGCTATTTGGGGTAGTGCGCGCTGAGGCCCCTGTAACTCTTTGACCACATAAGGTATCCACGCCAAATATGCGTCCTTTTCTTCCAACATCATGGGGATTCTGAAGGTACTCAGGGTTTGTGGATTCCCCTGGAGGGGTCACAGAAATGAGCCAAAATACAGCAAAATGTAGGGTTTTTTTTTGGGAAAATGGGAAAAACGGGCTGCAAATGAAAGCTTCTGGGTTTTTCCCTGCAAGTGTTATCAAAAAAGGGTTTGTGGGGCTGAAATCACCATTTTCCCAGCTTTTAGGGGATACCAGACTTTTGTCAGAAACCCAACATTTTTTACACAGTTTTGGCATTTTTCTGGGACATAGCCTATTTATGCTATTTTTTGTGCTTTCGACCTCCTTCCAGTTAATGGTAGAAATGGGTACAAAAGCAATAATGGATCCTGGAAAGCTATACATTTTAGAGAAGTAGACAAAATTCTGAATTCAGCAAGGGGTCATTTGTGTAGATCCATCAAGGTTTTTTATAGAAACTAACAGTTAAATATAGGATACATAGAAAATTTGTTGAATAAAAAAGCCTTTTGTTTCAACGTTTTCACCTGTAACTTCCTCTAATTATGACAGCTCTTTGAAAGCAATATACTGTTACATCCGCTGGACATTACTGGTTGTGGGGATATATAGGACTTGTAGGTTCACCAAGAACCCAACGAACCCAGAGCCAAAAACTGAGCAGCAACTTGCAATGGTTTTTTATCATGTACCGGGTATATAGTAATTATTCTGTAAAAATGTGTACATGGAAAAATCGGTATGAAAGACACCTATGTATTTCTGAAATGGGAACAAAATATAGAGTTTAGAAACAGTAGATATTTGCACATTTCCAAAATTGCATGAGAATTATCAGTCATTTTTTAGAATGACTTCTTTTTTACACAATGTCTTTCATTTGGAAGGCAGAAATGCATCGAAAGGCAATATGTAATAACAGTTCCTATACAAATCTGAATTACCCTAAGTCTCCCGATAAAAACGGTACCTCACTTGTAGGGGTAGGCATAGTGCCCACGACAGGAAATGGCACAAAACCCAACGTGAACACACCACATTTTCACAATGCAAAATTACCCTTTTTTAGAAAAGTGCCTAGGTGTAGTTTTTTAACCCTAGCTCTGCCGGCACCTAGGGAAACCTAACAAACCTATACATTTTTGAAAACTAGATGCTCAGGGGAATCCAGGATGGGGTGACCTGACTGCCTCCCACCAGGTTTTGTTACCCAGAATCCCTTGCAAACCTAAACAATTGCCTTTTTCCCCACATTTATCTGGTGGAAAGTTCTGGAATCTGCGTCGATCCACAAATTTCCACCCACCCCGCATTCCCCAAAGTCTTCCGTGAAAAATGGTACCTCACTTGTGTGGGTCAGCCTAGTTCCCGCGACAGGAAACGGCGCAAAACGTAACATGGACACACCTCAATTTCGTAGCGAAAAATGACCCTTTTTTGGCAAAGTGCCTAGCTGTAGTTTTTGAATCATATCTCTGCCGGCACCTAGGGAAACCTAGCAAACCTATACATTTTTGAAAACTAGACACCCAGGGGAATCCAGGAGGGGGTGACTTGACTGCCTCCCTCCAGGTTCTGCTACCCAGAATCCCTTGCAAACCTAAAAGATTGCCAAAAAAACACATTTTCCCCACATTTCTCTGGTGGAAAGTTCTGGAATCTGCATGAATCCACAAATTTCCACCCACCCCGCGTTCCCCAAAGTCTTCCGAGAAAAATGGTACGTCACTTGTGTGGGTCGGCCTAGTGCCCGCGACAGGAAACGGCGCAAAACGTAACGTGGACACACCTCAATTTCACAGCGAAAAATGACCCTTTTTTGGCAAACTGCCTAGCTGTAGTTTTTGAACCATAACTCTGCCGGCACCTAGGGAAACCTAGCAAACCTATACATTTTTGAGAACTAGACACCCAGGGGAATCCAGGATGGGGTGACATGACTGCCTCCCACCAGGTTCTGTTACCCGGAATCCCTTGCAAACCTAAAAAATTGCCCAAAAAAAACACATTTTCCCCACATTTCTCTGGTGGAAAGTTCTGGAATCTGAGTGGATCCACAAATTTCCACCCACTCCGCGTTCCCCAAAGTCTTCCGAGAAAAATTGTACCTCACTTGTGTGGGTCAGCCTAGTGCCCGCGACAGGAAACGGCGCAAAACGTAACATGGACACACCTCAATTTCGTAGCGAAAAATGACCCTTTTTTGGCAAAGTGCCTAGCTGTAGTTTTTGAATCATATCTCTGCCGGCACCTAGGGAAACCTAGCAAACCTATACATTTTTGAAAACTAGACACCCAGGGGAATCCAGGAGGGGGTGACTTGACTGCCTCCCTCCAGGTTCTGTTACCCAGAATCCCTTGCAAACCTAAAAGATTGCCAAAAAAACACATTTTCCCCACATTTCTCTGGTGGAAAGTTCTGGAATCTGCATGAATCCACAAATTTCCACCCACCCCGCGTTCCCCAAAGTCTTCCGAGAAAAATGGTACGTCACTTGTGTGGGTCGGCCTAGTGCCCGCGACAGGAAACGGCGCAAAACGTAACGTGGACACACCTCAATTTCACAGCGAAAAATGACCCTTTTTTGGCAAACTGCCTAGCTGTAGTTTTTGAACCATAACTCTGCCGGCACCTAGGGAAACCTAGCAAACCTATACATTTTTGAGAACTAGACACCCAGGGGAATCCAGGATGGGGTGACATGACTGCCTCCCACCAGGTTCTGTTACCCGGAATCCCTTGCAAACCTAATAAATTGCCAAAAAAAACACATTTTCCCCACATTTCTCTGGTGGAAAGTTCTGGAATCTGAGTGGATCCACAAATTTCCACCCACTCCGCGTTCCCCAAAGTCTTCCGAGAAAAATTGTACCTCACTTGTGTGGGTCGGCCTAGTGCACGCGACAGGTAACGGCACAAAACGCATCGTGGACACACCTCAATTTCGCAGTGAAAAATGAACTTTTTTGGGCAAAGTGCCTAGCTGTAGTTTTTGAACCCTAGCTCTGCCGGCACCTAGGGAAACCTACTAAACCCACCCATTTCTGAAAACTAGACCCCCTGGGGATTCCAGGGAGGTATGGCATGCGTGGATTCCCCAACGTTTCCTTACCCAGAATGCCCTGCAAACCTCAAATTTAGCTGAAAAAATCACACTTTTCACACATTTTTGTGTGGGAAAGTTGTGGCATCACCGGGCTGACACAAATTTCCTACCACCCAGTGTTCCCCCGGGTCTCCCGATAAAAACGGTGCCTCACTCGTGTGGGAGGCCCAAGTACCCGCGACAGGCAAGGGCCCAAAACGTAGTGAGGCGACATGAAAATTGCCTATCTCAAAACGACCTGGTTTTGCAAGGGGGGTAACTTGGGGTTTTGGCCCGGTGCTCGGTGGCCACCTAGGGAATCCTACCGAACCCACACATTTCTGAGAACTAGACACATGGGGGATTCCAGGGAGGTATGGCTTGCGTGGATCCCCCAACGTTTCCTTACCCAGAATGCCCTGCAAACCTCAAATGTAGCTGAAAAAATCACCTTTGTCACCCATTTTTGTGTGGGAAAGTTGTGGCATCACTGGGCTGACACAAATTTCCTACCACCCAGCTTTACCCCGGGTCTCCCGATAAAAACTGTGCCTCACTCGTGTGGGAGACCCAAGTACCCACGACAGGCAAGGGCCCAAAACGTAGTGAGGTGACATGAAAATTGCCTATCTCAAAACAAACTGGTTTTGCAAGGGGGGTCACTTGGGTTTTTGGCCCGGTGCTCGGCGGCCACCTAGGGATACCTACCAAACCCATACATTTCTGAAAACTAGACACCCGGGGGATTCCAGGGAGATATGGCTTGCATGGATCCCCCAAAGTTTCCTTACCCAGAATGCCCTGCAAACCTCAAATTTAGCTGAAAAAATCACCTTTTTCACACATTTTTGTGTGGGAAAGTTGTGGCATCACCGGGCTGACACAAATTCCCCACCACCCAGCGTTCCCCCGGGTCTCCCGATAAAACCGGTGCCTCACTCGTATGGGAGGCCCAAGTACCCGCGACAGGCAAGGGCCCACAACGTAGTGAGGCGACATGAAAATTGCCTGTCTCAAAACGACCTAGTTTTGCAAGGGGGACACTTGGGTTTTTGGCCCGGTGCTCGGCGGCCACCTAAGGAAACCTACCAACCCACACATTTCTGAAAACTAGACACCCGGGGGATTCCAGGGAAGTATGGCTTGCGTGGATCCCCCAACGTTTCCTTACCCAGAATGCACTGCAAACCTCAAATTTAGCTGAAAAAATCACCTTTTTGACACATTTTTGTGTGGGAAAGTTGTGGCATCACCGGGCTGACACAAATTTCCTACCACCCAGTGTTCCCCCAGGTCTCCCGATAAAAACGGTGCCTCACTCATTTTGAGATAGGCAATTTTCATGTCGCCTCACTACGTTGTGGGTTCTTGCCTGTCGCGGGTACTTGGGCCTCCCACACGAGTGAGGCACCGTTTTTATCGGGAGACCCGGGGGAATGCTGGGTGGTAGGAAATCGGGGAAGGGTGTTTCATCCCGATATGCCCCTAAAGGCAGAAAGACTGTGGATTTTTTTTGTGGGGGTGGGGGCATTGGTATGACCATTTTGGGCAGCCCCCACTCCCACGCATAAAAAAAGCCTGCGTACTCGCTGGTGCCTAGTGGGCTTTCTGCCCCCCCAGGGGGCAGATCAGGGGCCGCTGCCGCCAACTACCCTCCCAGGGAGGCGGAAAGACTGGAGTTTCTCTGGGGGTGGGGTGGGGGTATTGTCATGACCATTTTGGGGAGCCCCTACCCCTACACTAATAAAACAAAAAAATCCATGGTTTCTAGTGGGCTGTCTGCGCCCACCAGAGGGGCCAGATTGGGGGCTACAGCTCCCATCTGCCCCCCGGGGGGGCAGAAAGGCTGTAATGGTGGCGGGGGTGGGGGCATTGGCGTGCCCGTTTGGGGCAGCCCCCACCCTAAATAAAAAACGAATCCCTGGTATTTAGTGGGCTTTCTGCCCCTCCGAAGGGGCAGATTAGGGACCAATGCCCCATCTGCCCCCCGGGGGGGGCAGAAAGCCTGTAGTAATTGGGGGGTGGGGTGGGGGCATGGGCCTGCCCGTTTTGGGCAGCCCCCAACTCAATTTTTTTATTTTATTTATTCCCTGGGGTCTAGCGGGCTTTTTGCCCCCCCCCGGGGGGGGCAGATTGGGGGCCGATGCCCCATCTGCCCCCCAGGGGGGGCAGAAAGGCTGTTATGGTGGCGGGTGGGTGGGGGCATTGGCGTGCCTGTTGCGGGCAGCCCCCACCCTAAAAAAACCTAAAAACTAATCCCTGGTATTTTGTGGGCTTTCTGCCCCCGAAGGGGCAGATTAGGGGCCAATGCCCCATCTGCCCCTCGGGGGGGGGGCAGAAAGACTGTAGTAATTGGGAGGTGGGGTGGGGGCATGGGCCTGCCCGTTTTGGGCAGCCCCCACCCCTATTTTTATTTCTAAAAAAATTCCCTGGTTTCTAGTGGGCTTTTTGCCCCCCCCGGGGGGGGCAGATTGGGGGCTAAAAGACTAAATTGCGACAAAATAACCAGGGGGAGCAAAGGCCCTTGCCCATGGGGCCGCTCCCCCCTCCCTGGTGTCTAGTGGGTGGATCCCTGCTTGGAGATCGCCCTCCTGTGTGCCCTCCCCTTTCCAACGATACCTCTCCCGTCTTTCTACGTGCTCAGGGGGCTGAGATAGCCCCCTGAGCACGTAGAAAGTGAAACTGAAATAAGCCTCTTGGCTGATTTCAGTTTCAGTTTCACTGTAATGACGTCGGCGCGACGTGCGCGCCGATCGTCATTACAGTGAAAGGGGGGGGGCCTCGGGAGCTGGGGAAGCTCTTCCCCAGCTCCCGAGGCTATTTTCACTAAAAGGGAATCCCTCCGGTGCCCGCACCAGAGTGATTCCCCAGGGAATGCCTCATGACGAGCTGGACTCGTCATGGGCACAGCGCGACTGTGCTCTATGACGAGTCCAGCTCGTCATGGGCACTGGAGGGGTTAAGCTGTTTTTACACTATCATCTTGAAGGATGTCAATGTCTCTTATGTGGGTATCTGAGATTCTATTCCAGGTACCAGACTCCATTGAGGCTTGAAGTCCTGGGTTGCCCACAGCGTTAGTGGGCTTTAGGCTTCTGCTGAGATAACAAACAGCAGCTCCTAACTATTGGGTCTGTGGGACTCTGGATCCTTTTTGCACCTCCTGTGAACCACAGATCTCTGTAGACTCAGGTGGAATGCTTTCATACTGAGATGCATCACACCGCCTGGTGAGACACCTATTTCTCAGGTGCAGATTTTAAAGACAGCCTCAGGCCATACTTGATACTAGGGTATGTTGGACCATTCAGTGTTTTCTCATTCTCATTTAACTTACATCCGCCCATTCCACCTGTGGCCAAGCACCAGTAGGCAAAAGGGAATTTTTATGAGGCTCTAGTGATTGAAGGGATCCTCAAAGTCAAACCAGATGTTTACCCTTTTGAAGCTACCTCCAAGTGAAAATACTATTCCAAATGGTGCCCATGTCAGGTGAGCAAGACAGACATCAGGAGCTAGGGGCCAATCCCATGCTAATTACACAACAGGGAACCTAGTAGTGCAGCAAAACAAGCCCTGGCCTGGCCTTTGTTCTTGAAAGACGAGCCTCCTTCAGGGAGTTTGAACATTACAGCCTATCCTGGCCCTCTCCTTCCTTCATCTCCGATTTCAACCTTCATTGTCCTTTATGTATTTGAACCAGTTCCACGCAGCCTTAAAATTGCATTGTGGTGTCACCAGCATGTCAACAGTGTGGCCAGGTTGTATGATCAGTTCATACAGCAGCACTGACTCTTACATTCAGCTCAAAAGCACACTTACTGAAGAATTAACATGTAGCACAAAGCACAGTCCAGCTGCAGTCTAAGTTAACTCAAGAGCCTCTGATGTAACACCCGTTTTATTATCTTTAATGTTTTATTCACTTAATGACACTGAGTTGCCCTTTTCTGTGTATTTCACACTGGACTTCTTTTGTGTATGAATGTTGTTTTAGTAGTGTGCTGGCATTTCATCAAAATTATGCAAACTCTGCTTTGTCGTCTTGTTTCATCTTAACGATTTAAAAAAAGAAAAAGTGTTGCAAAGCAGGGTGTTTAGACGGTCCTTTGGGTTAGTCTTGAGCTGTGTTTCTTGCACAACCCACTTACAGTTTATTTTAAACATTCTCTTGTCCCCCTTATTGAAATATGTGATTTGTGTGAATGTTGATGATGTTGTGTTGCATTAGGGTGTTTAGTCTTTCATTTTGTATAGAAGAAATAAGATCATAGAGTTGTCCGGCCATAGTAGAAATTGGATTTGTCAGTCTGCTGTCTCAGAGTTATGTGCAAGAACAAGGTCCAGACAATGGCACTTGTAGATATGAGGCCATTGGTCAGGTATGTATATGTATGAATATGAATATGAATGCATATGATATTTGTATAGTGCGGCTGAAGCCCAGAAGTTTTAGAATTTCAATTGGCTTTATCCTTGGTTTGATTACAGTTCTGTCCACCCAGTGATTAGGTAACAAAGTGTGAGTATTGTTTGCATCACAGATTGAAATTGTAATACAAGTTCAACGGTCAGACCACTGACACAAAATCAAGCCAAACAATATTGTTTCACACAAATATTGTGTCAAAAATATCATTTACAAAAACATCATGTCCCTATACTTTTAATGGTAAGTACAAAAATGTTAGAAGAAAAATATTGTTGCCACTAATATTGCCTAAAAATATACAAAAACTTAATGCCCCAAAACACATTTACTAAACATGCCAAAAAGAGCAGGGAAAGCGTAGGGTTTCAGACGGATTACATTTACTATTCTCACGCCAGTCTGCAAAAAATAGGTAAAGTATTTGACTTCGGAGGGTTTAAATTTACTATTCCCACTCCAGTCTGTTCAAGAGTAGGGAAAGCGTTAGACTTCGGAGAGGTAAAACTTACTATTGCAACTCCAGTCTGTGCAGCAGTCGGTAACACTTTGGACTTTGGAGCGGTGAAGATTTACTATTCCAACTCCAGTCTGCACAACAGTAGGGAAAGTGTTGGTATTCCAAGGGGTAAGATTTACTATTCCCACTCCAGCCTAGGCTACAGTAGGGAAAGTGTTGCACTTCAGGAGTTTTAGATTTACTATTCCCACTCCAGTCTGTGCAACAGCAGGGAAAGTGTTGGAGGTCGGAGGGGTTACACTTACTATTCCCACTCCAGTCTATGCAACAGTAGAAAAAGGTTTGACTTCAGAGAGGTAAGATTTTCTATTTCCACTCCAGACTGTGCAACAGCAGGGGAAGCATTGGAGTTTAAAGGTGTAAAATGTACTATTCTCACTCTAGTCTGTGCAACAGTAGGGAAAGCATTGGACTTCAGAGGGCAGAAGATTTACTATTCCCAGTTCAGTCTATGCAACAGTAGGGAAAGCATTGGATTTCAGAGGGCAGAAGATTTACTATTCCCAGTTCAGTCTATGCAACAGTAGGGAAAGCATTGGATTTCAGAGGGGTTAAGTTTTCTATTCCCACTCCAGTCTGTACAACAGCAGGGTAAACATTGAAATTCGGAGGGGTAAAATTTAGTATTCCCACTTCAGTCCGTGCTACAGTAGAGAAAGTGTTGGACTTTGGAGGGGTAAGATTTACTATTCCCACTCCAGTCTGTGCTACAGTAGGGAAAGTACTTCATTTCAGACGCATTACATATTTGAATAACATTAATAGTTAATAAAAATAAATATACAACTGTTCATATAAACAATATTGGTTTACATAAAATTAGATATTCATTTTGTTTACAATTTACATAATTGATAAACGATGCATAAACTAATTATCAATTAAGAAATAATTATTTCATTATTACTTAACTTCCCATCCTATGCCTCTACATACCTTGCAGCCCACCTAAAATATATCTAAAACAAATAGGTATAACACAATTTACATAATTAATAACTAATTAATTAAATAGTTGTTAATTATTACTCAATAAATGTCCCACCCATAACCCCTACAAACCCAGTAGCCCACACCTAAAATATATGATATATTACACAATATATACTTAATAATCAATTAAATATTAATAACAAATATTAACTAATTATATTTAATTATTACTTGGTTAATTATTCTACCTAGATCCCTACAAACCTAGCAACCTGCACCTAAAATAAAACTAGAGTAAATTAATATGGCATAATGTACAACATTAATTCCAATCACATACTTATTAATTCATTAATAATTAATTATTGCTTATTTAGTTTCCCCACCTTAGCCCCCTACAAACCCAACAATCCACTACAACACTATAAATTACTATTAGCAATTAAATAAAAAAATCTAATTACTTCAAATTGGAAACTATAGAGCCTATTAGGATGGTGGGCGGGGGGACATAACCCTTGCGGTGCTGGGACCGGCCACCAGTGGTGCAGCGGTCCCGCACCGGCAATTAGGATGCCACTGCCACGGTGGCAGTGGCATCCCCATCCACATCATTGTGGCGGGCGGTGCACACAGCAACGCCCGCCACAATGCTGTGGCTGCACACTGTGCATTTGCATGCACAACGTGGCAGGCACCGCATGTTGTGCATGCAAATGCATGGGGGGTACCATAGGTACCCCCCATATGCCCCCTCAACATCCTGGGGGCCCGCAACAGGCCCCCAACTGCAAAATCCGCATGCCTTTCCGTGGCGGCAATGCTGAGCCCCGCATGCATAGTAATATGGATGGCGGTGTCTAACAGACACCGCCACCATATTCAAACCTTTTCCGCCTGGTCGATGAGTCGACCGGGCGGAAAAGCGGCAGACGGTCTTCCCGTAAATTGCATGTGGGCCGTGGATAATGGCAGGCGGATCACCACCACCATACGGGCGATGGCAATCCACCCGCCAATATAATAGACCCCTATATTTACAAAAAATAATAATTATTATACAAACAATAATAATGTGTATATGCACATTAAAATAATCACAAAATTATATTTTTCACAACTATATTATTGAACGCGATATTAAAAACAATCATATTCTGAAAAACAATATCATTTTCCTTAAAAAATAATATTCTTGACAATAATATTTCTGCATTACAATATTTTTGTTACGTAATATTTATTTTCCGATATTTCGGTCTCCCGATATTAAAAACTCGATATTTTGTCCGAATACCCAAGGATCTCATCAAGGAAGGTTTTGATATATTCTACAGTTAGTAAATGTGAGTGAATTGTGCAAAGAACAGTGAGCAGCAATGCATTTGAATAAGGTGTAGCTCAATGTATGTAATTTTATTGGAATTCACGATTGTTATTCGAATTTCATCTATATTCCTCTCACTATTTTGAGATGATTTTGCATTTTGGAGGTAATCTATCATCTATCATTATTTCTGAACCAGGTCGGACTCCATCACCCCGAGGATGAGCAATTTTCTATTAACAATAAATCATTGGTATCAAAAGGATGCATTTTTTGCTGATGTGTCTTCAACATATACATGTTTATAAGCTGGATGTGGTCTTTTGGTCTTTTAATCTCACTCAGGGACAGATTAATCATTAAGTCACACAACGCAGCAAGACAACTTGCTGCACTGCATGACAGGAAGAGGGAAGGAATGTGGCATATCCACTGAGATATGACGCATTCCTGCTCTCTCCCTATAAAGGTGCTGACTAATGGCAATGCAGTTACCCTTCCGCCATGGTGCAAGCCTGTGTTACAGACAGGGTTGTTGTTATGCAGGAAGGGACAACTTCCTGTACAAAACCAATCATATGAGGCAGACTGAAGCACACGTACAAAGAGCAAATAACGAAGAGGAATAAATATATTTCTCTTCATTGCGCCTCTGTTGGAAAGGCGTACCATTTTGGCGTAATCTTAGGTTTACTAACCTTGGTAAATCGAGACTTGTATCACAACCCATGGGCGGATAGGTGGTATCGTTCATGCTCCACGCATGGAATGTCATCCCAATACAGATTAACATAATAAGCCAAGGATTTGCACAACCTTGTGTTACTCTGGATTTACTAAAGTAGCTTTGCGTGGGTTTGTAAATCCCACTAAAGGGGTTGCATTGCCTTGTGTCACCTTGCGTGATGCAAGGAAAAAGCAAGCCCTCAGTAAACCTCGACCATAGTCTGTTGCTTGGCAGAAAAGGCTTCTAGCTCTGAATGGTTTCAAAATATTGGGATAGATGTAGAGTTCCAGCCTGTCCCCTCCTAAAGTTCCATAAGAAAAACTCTATACTTTTGATATTTGTAACAATTTCAGTGTATTATTTCCACTGTGGTTTGGGTGTTGCCGTAGGGTTGCTCCCTTGTCCACATGTGTGTGATATTAAGAGCCTTCCTGTAGCATTTTGTTTATAGTTTACCCTTTACTCGTTGATAAAGAGAGTATTATGTTTTTATTATTTATCTTCCTAAATCTGGTGCCCTGTTTCGAATATTGTGCGTTTGTTACTCCTGTAGGAAAATGCCCTTTATTTTGAAATTGTACCTTTCTATCTGGTAATATCATTCCAAGCTATTCTAGTTACGATTTTATTTGTTGTGCCATAATCATCATGAGTATTTGATATAATTTTTTTTAATTATTGTTATTGTTATTATTGTTTTTGTTATTAATGGTTCACTGATAGAATATCGACCCCCAAAATATCCCCATACACAAATATCGAGTTATAAATATCAATGTCAAAAATCTCAAAATCCTGTATTTACAATGGTAGGTACACAAATATAGTAAAAAACTATTGGTGTATAAAATATAGTTGTACAAAATATTGATTTTTAGATATATGTATAAAAAATAATATAAAATGTATTAAATAATGAAATTAACTTAAAAAAATAAATTAGATTTAATATACATTTTACAAATATAACAAATACATTAAATTTTTTTAAACATATATATACAATGTAATATATTCATATTTACTTTAAAACAATTAAACTATTAATTATAATTTATTTTAGAATTGTATATATGCAAATTTACAGATATATATATATATATATATATATATATATATATATATATATATATATATATTAAGTTCCACAATGCAACAACGCATCTGATGCACTCCTTCCCAAATGAAAGTCCAAACACAGTCTTGCGGCTTCACAGTGGTTTATTCATCAAAAATCGAGCCACTTTTACCCAACGCGTTTCGGCGTAACCGCCTTGGTCACGGGTAGTTACACGCTTTGTGCTATACAGATTTTAAACATAAAACGTGACGAAAATAATTATTTTCGTCACGTTTTATGTTTAAAATCTGTATAGCACAAAGCGTGTAACTACCCGTGACCAAGGCGGTTACGCCGAAACGCGTTGGGTAAAAGTGGCTCGATTTTTGATGAATAAACCACTGTGAAGCCGCAAGACTGTGTTTGGACTTTCATTTGGGAAGGAGTGCATCAGATGCGTTGTTGCATTGTGGAACTTAATCTGAGACAGGGATTCTCGGACCCTGAGATGGCACCGCGGTATAAGCGTCCCGGTAACCTCTGAGAGTGTGGCTCGATATATATATATATATATATATATATAGTTATCCACAAACGACCCAGATTACTGAAGTCCGTGGCCCGTTGGCAGGTGGCGAGTCACGCCGAGCAGGTCTCCCGGCAAAAATATAATCCACACAGAAATCTTCTTCAAAGAAGGCCTCACTCTCGGAAGATAAATCAGAGTTTATTTCAGGAAGGTTACGCGTTTCGACAGAAAAAGCTGTCTTGATCACACAAAGTAACACAGAGTTAGGAAGGCAATACATAGGTGTTGCCAAAAAAGAGAAAGGACTCTTATATATTGATTCATAGGACTCTGTTCTATTGGGGTCTACTTTCTAGTGAAGCAACTCACTATGTGTGTTGCGAAAGTCCAAAGCCCAGTTTCCCCAACTGGAAAAGAGATCAGGTTAATACATGTAGTTATCTATGTACTACAAAGACCCTCAGCATCAGTTCACAGGTATCAAGAGACTATCAGTCTCACCTTTAGATGTAGAGATCTTTTCATAGCGGGCAAGTGGATTTTCCTAAAACTAGCCACACTTTGTCTATTTCCTCAATATTATATATGTGTATACATTGATGTGGAGGAATAACTAGAGTGCTGTCTCCTGAATGGTACATCCGTAGCTTGCATGTAACACATTTTCATCTCTCAGGACAATTGTACATGAACATTGATGATAACACAACATTTTCTTTGAAATGTTTATCATGTGGTAGGCAAACTTGATTATTTCCACACTTTCACAGAATTAAGATTTTGCCAGGTTACCTATTCAGTCTACTCTCTCATTATGGCTGACATGTTTCGGTGCACTGCCTGAAGCCCTTAAGTGGCGGGTTCATCAGAGGTCTGCTATGTAGTATTCTGATAACAGCAAAGGCCATGAGTACCTAATGCCAGAACACCACTGTACACATGTCATGGTTGCCTCACGTGTATCTATTAATGCCATCTGCATTTTACATACCACCACGCATGAGGAGAAGAGTTCTCAATCTGTGACGATTTGTGGTTATACTGTCTAAAGGAGTGGTTTATTCATTCATGTGACTACTCAGGGAACATTTATGTATATTTAGTATACATAAATGAAATATATGAAATAAATACATATTAAATTCACTGATTCTCCTGAAAAATTCGCAAAACATTTATAGGCTTTACAGAGTGCATTGAAGCATATTGGCTGCACATCTCCCCTGGTGAATATCCAAACCAATCTATCATACTGAGAAATCCTGTTAGTAAAAGTGCTGTAGGCGCCTATTTGAGAGAACAATCAAAACAGTCATCTGTTTGCACTTAATTTTCAAATGAGGAAATTACAGCAAACCTTTCCATACATCACCATGGTTGGAGAACACATGGCACTATCACCATTCGTGGGGTCACAGTTGAATGGCAGTAATGCCATATAACATGGCACAACAATATTGACTTCCAATTTCAGCACGATTACCCTATAGATTTTAGCAAGAATACCAATGTCAGTAAGAATACTGCGTAGATCATGAGCCTTGTAAAAATAACAATACATGAAGAATCTCCCAAGGTTAATAGTAAAATATCATTATGGTAGGAATCTATGGATCCATTACCTTCATTTGGTTGTCTATTGCATAACATTTACCAACACATGGGAAAATGAGAGAGAGTTTTATAAGTGCCACAGTAGGTCCTTCCTAAAAATCATCACAATCACAGTGGCCTTAGGTAATATGGAGATTTTTTTAGAGTTTTGTGGCTGACTTTGTTTTAATAGTAGTCTGAACTAAGTTAGGATAAAAAAGAATGGGAACTCTCACTCACACAAGTAGGCATGGTTCCTCAATGAGATCATTCCTCGACTGCAACAACCTGTTGATTATGGGCTCACCATGAGCTCTTTTTAGAGCAATTGTGTCGATGCAAATCTGGTGATACTATTGTGTCGTGGCTGTAAGTATTTGTGTATTACCAAGCACTCTGTAAATCTACCCACCAGTTACCCAACACTTCCTTGGACCACTATCTCTCGGTGGAAACTTGGCGATCGGAGATCCAATTTTTGGCATAAAGGTCTTGAGTCAAATTGAGACACTTCAGGCTCTCAATGCAATGTTCCTCCTTTCCTCTCCTCCTCTGCTTTGTCTTTTGCCTCCTCCTGTTGTCTCTTTGCTGCTCCTCATCCTATTTGCTTCCTCCACTGGTCTCTTTCCAAATTCCTAGCTGCTTCTAGTCCTCTCCTACCTCTCCAAGGGTCTTGCTTCTGTTTTCTTGCTGCTCCTCGCCCTCTTCGTCTCCTCTGCTGGTTTCTCTTCCACCTCCTTACTGCTCCTCCTGCTCTCTACAATGTTAGATTGATTCTGCATCACTTGGGCGGGCACCTGTTTCAAAGCTTTAGGAGTACTCACATTTCAGTGATTTTTCCTATAGACCAATCTGCAATAGATGTGATCCATTCAATAGGTTTTGGTTCACATGAATGACTCAGTGGACACAAATTTACTACCATTATAATATTTTGTTTTATGGTGATGCCTGTGAAAGTCTCTGATTTTATTTTCTGCTGTCAAAAGCAACAAGAGAACTCATCCTTAGCAACAAAAAACTTAGCAGCATATTTACAAAGGGATTGTGCCACTGGAACGTCACTTTTTATGATGTTCCAGTGGCGCATTGCCCTGCACCATATTTACAAAGTGGCCTTAAGCCACTTTGAGTGTCTTAACGCTGCTTTGTAAATATGGTACCCTCACAAGCAGTCTTCTGCGTGAAAGGGGCGTGCAATGGGTGTTGCTGTGGGCATTCCACCGCAGCCCCCATTGCCTTTAGACTCTGCCCCAGTTGTGCAAGGATCTGCAAATTTGAGGCTGCGCCATAAACTAACGCCATACAAAAGCAGGTGTTGGATTGGCGTAACGAGGAGAAATACTTTTATTTCTCCTTGTTTTTGCTTTTTCTGCTTGTGCTACATTCTGCAGCACACATAGAAAGAGCAAAACGCCTTTAATGATTGTGTATGTGTAGGAAGGTGTTCCTTCCTGCACATAAACAATCAATATATAATGGTGATTTGCTACTTCTATGTGTGCAGCTCAATGTAGAACACATAGAAGTAGCAAGTTGCCATTAGTGATTGTTTATGTGCAGGAAGGGACACTTCTTCTCTTCTTTGAGAAAGTTAAATGCTACAATAGGGTACGTAGTTTCCAGTGAAGAAAAAATTGGGGACTTATTTCTTGTGAAATACTCACATTCTTTGCTACTAATAACCCAATTTCCTACAGTGCTGCCGCTAGCTATGAGCCAAGAATACTTGCTTTCAATTCCTAAGTGTAAAGATTTTGTAAGGCACACCACACAATGACTATGATCAGGCAAGGGTCAAACTAACCCGAGGTGAGGTGTTTGCTGAGTGCAACAAGGAACTCCGATTCCAAGTTGTGCCCTTGGAAACTAGGCACAAAGTGCACAATCTGTATTTTAAAGCACCAACCATGCATGTTTTCACTTTTTTCTGGGCCTTGTTTTCCTCCATAAATGTAAACACATTTGTCCTGCTGAATTCTTTCAGGGCAAAACAATGGGGATGCGATAATTGCACATTTAGAAATTTGGATCATGGTGCAAACCTCTGTTTAAACAGCAATTGTAATTCAATCACTATGGGGCCGATTCCGATCTGGGTTGGAAAGCACTCCGACTGAACCGGATCCGGAGTGTTTTCTGACCGAGCCGGAGTCCTGCAGTCCAACCCAGCGAGTACGATGCGGCCGTATGCTGCCGGACTCGGTTCGGTCGGACTCACAGAAGTCAATGGGAACCAGTCGTACGACGCGTACATGGGCTTCCATTGACTGAATGGGTACGTCGCGGACAAGTGCGGCCCCTACAGTGGGTACGCGTCGTGCCATCCGCACTGCACATGCCTGTGTTGGGGAGACCCATGGGGCTCCCCCTGTGTCCGAGGGCTGCGGGTGACAGGGGGTCTGACGCAGACCCCCAAAGACAACCACCCGGACAATTTGCGAGCCGGACACTCTGGCTCGCACAGGCCGTCCGACGCGTGCATCGTACTGGCTCGGTCGTGAATCGCATCCATTGCACGCCACGGTTAGCTTACGACCGAGACGTACGGAGCGGTTCGGACCCGGAAACGACTCGGTCAGTGAATTTCATGTAGCTCGCATTGTACTTGCTCACTCGTACAGCTGTACTAGTCGGCCGGAAAACACGCGTACGGCTCGTAGTTTTTCCGGCTGGATCGCGTTCGGTGCCCTTCCGACCCGGATCGGAATCGGCCCCTGAGTCGTAATCAGGGCCAACAGTGAAACAAATGTGTTACACTGAAGCCTGTTGTCCAATATAACATTATCCCACGTTATTACTAACTCTTTCGCTGATGAATTCATCACTTGAATATAAATATGATTCCTGGCCTGTGTTCGGTTATGAAGGTGATGGAAAAAATATCCAACACCTTGTGTGAGCAGTAAATCCAGTGGAGAATCCATCTGTGAACTTCCCTCCATCTAAGGATACCCGTCCTTCAGTAATCGGATTACTTTTATTCACTGGTCAACTGTAACTGAACCCCTTATGTTGTGGCAACTACTAGAATGGGTGTCAGATCACATGAAAAGGTTTGTGTTTACAGATTTTGAATTTGCCACATGTAAGACCTGTCTGCTGTGTTTGAATTTGTCAGTGGTAAGCGTTATAGTCCTTAATGTCAACACCATAAATGTGTTTAACAAAATGCATCATCTGATAAAATATGGTGTCAATCATAAAGAACATTAAGGTGCCGATTCCAATCCATTAAAAAATATTTCCGTACGACTCGTATCTGTATTTTTTTCCGTATGAATCGTACAAGTCACGTCCGACCCGTGAAGTACGATTCGTACAGGAAAAAGTACATAGTGATCGGCCCGATCCGTACGAATCGTGGCGGGAAAAGTTGTACGAGACGTACCCGGACACTTTTCCGTACGATTCGTAAAAAGACAGTCCGAGCGTACAAGTACGATCCGGACCGGCTATCCGATTTACGAATCGTACGGAAAACGTCCCATACACGGGGAATGACTCTACCCGCTACGAAGCGAAGTTTGTACGACTCGTAGCCCGGGAAAAGTTGTTCCCAGGGTACGAGCCGTACAGGCCCCCCCTGTATGTACGCACCGTACCCCCCGTATGTACGCACCGTACCCCCACCCCCGTATGTACACACCGTACCCCCACCCCCGTATGTATGCACCGTACCCCCCGTATGTACACACCGTACCCCCACCCCCCATATGTACGCACCGTACCCCCACCCCTGTAACCCCACCCCCGTATATACGCACCGTACCCCCAGCGTGTACGCGCTGGGGGTACTTTGCGTACATACGGGGGTGGGGCTACGGTACGTACATACGGGGGTGGGGGTACAGTGCGTACATATATAATCCACACAGAAATCTTCTTCAAAGAAGGCCTCACTCTCGGAAGATAAATCAGAGTTTATTTCAGGAAGGTTACGCGTTTCGACAGAAAAAGCTGTCTTGATCACACAAAGTAACACAGAGTTAGGAAGGCAATACATAGGTGTTGCCAAAAAAGAGAAAGGACTCTTATATATTGATTCATAGGACTCTGTTCTATTGGGGTCTACTTTCTAGTGAAGCAACTCACTATGTGTGTTGCGAAAGTCCAAAGCCCAGTTTCCCCAACTGGAAAAGAGATCAGGTTAATACATGTAGTTATCTATGTACTACAAAGACCCTCAGCATCAGTTCACAGGTATCAAGAGACTATCAGTCTCACCTTTAGATGTAGAGATCTTTTCATAGCGGGCAAGTGGATTTTCCTAAAACTAGCCACACTTTGTCTATTTCCTCAATATTATATATGTGTATACATTGATGTGGAGGAATAACTAGAGTGCTGTCTCCTGAATGGTACATCCGTAGCTTGCATGTAACACATTTTCATCTCTCAGGACAATTGTACATGAACATTGATGATAACACAACATTTTCTTTGAAATGTTTATCATGTGGTAGGCAAACTTGATTATTTCCACACTTTCACAGAATTAAGATTTTGCCAGGTTACCTATTCAGTCTACTCTCTCATTATGGCTGACATGTTTCGGTGCACTGCCTGAAGCCCTTAAGTGGCGGGTTCATCAGAGGTCTGCTATGTAGTATTCTGATAACAGCAAAGGCCATGAGTACCTAATGCCAGAACACCACTGTACACATGTCATGGTTGCCTCACGTGTATCTATTAATGCCATCTGCATTTTACATACCACCACGCATGAGGAGAAGAGTTCTCAATCTGTGACGATTTGTGGTTATACTGTCTAAAGGAGTGGTTTATTCATTCATGTGACTACTCAGGGAACATTTATGTATATTTAGTATACATAAATGAAATATATGAAATAAATACATATTAAATTCACTGATTCTCCTGAAAAATTCGCAAAACATTTATAGGCTTTACAGAGTGCATTGAAGCATATTGGCTGCACATCTCCCCTGGTGAATATCCAAACCAATCTATCATACTGAGAAATCCTGTTAGTAAAAGTGCTGTAGGCGCCTATTTGAGAGAACAATCAAAACAGTCATCTGTTTGCACTTAATTTTCAAATGAGGAAATTACAGCAAACCTTTCCATACATCACCATGGTTGGAGAACACATGGCACTATCACCATTCGTGGGGTCACAGTTGAATGGCAGTAATGCCATATAACATGGCACAACAATATTGACTTCCAATTTCAGCACGATTACCCTATAGATTTTAGCAAGAATACCAATGTCAGTAAGAATACTGCGTAGATCATGAGCCTTGTAAAAATAACAATACATGAAGAATCTCCCAAGGTTAATAGTAAAATATCATTATGGTAGGAATCTATGGATCCATTACCTTCATTTGGTTGTCTATTGCATAACATTTACCAACACATGGGAAAATGAGAGAGAGTTTTATAAGTGCCACAGTAGGTCCTTCCTAAAAATCATCACAATCACAGTGGCCTTAGGTAATATGGAGATTTTTTTAGAGTTTTGTGGCTGACTTTGTTTTAATAGTAGTCTGAACTAAGTTAGGATAAAAAAGAATGGGAACTCTCACTCACACAAGTAGGCATGGTTCCTCAATGAGATCATTCCTCGACTGCAACAACCTGTTGATTATGGGCTCACCATGAGCTCTTTTTAGAGCAATTGTGTCGATGCAAATCTGGTGATACTATTGTGTCGTGGCTGTAAGTATTTGTGTATTACCAAGCACTCTGTAAATCTACCCACCAGTTACCCAACACTTCCTTGGACCACTATCTCTCGGTGGAAACTTGGCGATCGGAGATCCAATTTTTGGCATAAAGGTCTTGAGTCAAATTGAGACACTTCAGGCTCTCAATGCAATGTTCCTCCTTTCCTCTCCTCCTCTGCTTTGTCTTTTGCCTCCTCCTGTTGTCTCTTTGCTGCTCCTCATCCTATTTGCTTCCTCCACTGGTCTCTTTCCAAATTCCTAGCTGCTTCTAGTCCTCTCCTACCTCTCCAAGGGTCTTGCTTCTGTTTTCTTGCTGCTCCTCGCCCTCTTCGTCTCCTCTGCTGGTTTCTCTTCCACCTCCTTACTGCTCCTCCTGCTCTCTACAATGTTAGATTGATTCTGCATCACTTGGGCGGGCACCTGTTTCAAAGCTTTAGGAGTACTCACATTTCAGTGATTTTTCCTATAGACCAATCTGCAATAGATGTGATCCATTCAATAGGTTTTGGTTCACATGAATGACTCAGTGGACACAAATTTACTACCATTATAATATTTTGTTTTATGGTGATGCCTGTGAAAGTCTCTGATTTTATTTTCTGCTGTCAAAAGCAACAAGAGAACTCATCCTTAGCAACAAAAAACTTAGCAGCATATTTACAAAGGGATTGTGCCACTGGAACGTCACTTTTTATGATGTTCCAGTGGCGCATTGCCCTGCACCATATTTACAAAGTGGCCTTAAGCCACTTTGAGTGTCTTAACGCTGCTTTGTAAATATGGTACCCTCACAAGCAGTCTTCTGCGTGAAAGGGGCGTGCAATGGGTGTTGCTGTGGGCATTCCACCGCAGCCCCCATTGCCTTTAGACTCTGCCCCAGTTGTGCAAGGATCTGCAAATTTGAGGCTGCGCCATAAACTAACGCCATACAAAAGCAGGTGTTGGATTGGCGTAACGAGGAGAAATACTTTTATTTCTCCTTGTTTTTGCTTTTTCTGCTTGTGCTACATTCTGCAGCACACATAGAAAGAGCAAAACGCCTTTAATGATTGTGTATGTGTAGGAAGGTGTTCCTTCCTGCACATAAACAATCAATATATAATGGTGATTTGCTACTTCTATGTGTGCAGCTCAATGTAGAACACATAGAAGTAGCAAGTTGCCATTAGTGATTGTTTATGTGCAGGAAGGGACACTTCTTCTCTTCTTTGAGAAAGTTAAATGCTACAATAGGGTACGTAGTTTCCAGTGAAGAAAAAATTGGGGACTTATTTCTTGTGAAATACTCACATTCTTTGCTACTAATAACCCAATTTCCTACAGTGCTGCCGCTAGCTATGAGCCAAGAATACTTGCTTTCAATTCCTAAGTGTAAAGATTTTGTAAGGCACACCACACAATGACTATGATCAGGCAAGGGTCAAACTAACCCGAGGTGAGGTGTTTGCTGAGTGCAACAAGGAACTCCGATTCCAAGTTGTGCCCTTGGAAACTAGGCACAAAGTGCACAATCTGTATTTTAAAGCACCAACCATGCATGTTTTCACTTTTTTCTGGGCCTTGTTTTCCTCCATAAATGTAAACACATTTGTCCTGCTGAATTCTTTCAGGGCAAAACAATGGGGATGCGATAATTGCACATTTAGAAATTTGGATCATGGTGCAAACCTCTGTTTAAACAGCAATTGTAATTCAATCACTATGGGGCCGATTCCGATCTGGGTTGGAAAGCACTCCGACTGAACCGGATCCGGAGTGTTTTCTGACCGAGCCGGAGTCCTGCAGTCCAACCCAGCGAGTACGATGCGGCCGTATGCTGCCGGACTCGGTTCGGTCGGACTCACAGAAGTCAATGGGAACCAGTCGTACGACGCGTACATGGGCTTCCATTGACTGAATGGGTACGTCGCGGACAAGTGCGGCCCCTACAGTGGGTACGCGTCGTGCCATCCGCACTGCACATGCCTGTGTTGGGGAGACCCATGGGGCTCCCCCTGTGTCCGAGGGCTGCGGGTGACAGGGGGTCTGACGCAGACCCCCAAAGACAACCACCCGGACAATTTGCGAGCCGGACACTCTGGCTCGCACAGGCCGTCCGACGCGTGCATCGTACTGGCTCGGTCGTGAATCACATCCATTGCACGCCACGGTTAGCTTACGACCGAGACGTACGGAGCGGTTCGGACCCGGAAACGACTCGGTCAGTGAATTTCATGTAGCTCGCATTGTACTTGCTCACTCGTACAGCTGTACTAGTCGGCCGGAAAACACGCGTACGGCTCGTAGTTTTTCCGGCTGGATCGCGTTCGGTGCCCTTCCGACCCGGATCGGAATCGGCCCCTGAGTCGTAATCAGGGCCAACAGTGAAACAAATGTGTTACACTGAAGCCTGTTGTCCAATATAACATTATCCCACGTTATTACTAACTCTTTCGCTGATGAATTCATCACTTGAATATAAATATGATTCCTGGCCTGTGTTCGGTTATGAAGGTGATGGAAAAAATATCCAACACCTTGTGTGAGCAGTAAATCCAGTGGAGAATCCATCTGTGAACTTCCCTCCATCTAAGGATACCCGTCCTTCAGTAATCGGATTACTTTTATTCACTGGTCAACTGTAACTGAACCCCTTATGTTGTGGCAACTACTAGAATGGGTGTCAGATCACATGAAAAGGTTTGTGTTTACAGATTTTGAATTTGCCACATGTAAGACCTGTCTGCTGTGTTTGAATTTGTCAGTGGTAAGCGTTATAGTCCTTAATGTCAACACCATAAATGTGTTTAACAAAATGCATCATCTGATAAAATATGGTGTCAATCATAAAGAACATTAAGGTGCCGATTCCAATCCATTAAAAAATATTTCCGTACGACTCGTATCTGTATTTTTTTCCGTATGAATCGTACAAGTCACGTCCGACCCGTGAAGTACGATTCGTACAGGAAAAAGTACATAGTGATCGGCCCGATCCGTACGAATCGTGGCGGGAAAAGTTGTACGAGACGTACCCGGACACTTTTCCGTACGATTCGTAAAAAGACAGTCCGAGCGTACAAGTACGATCCGGACCGGCTATCCGATTTACGAATCGTACGGAAAACGTCCCATACACGGGGAATGACTCTACCCGCTACGAAGCGAAGTTTGTACGACTCGTAGCCCGGGAAAAGTTGTTCCCAGGGTACGAGCCGTACAGGCCCCCCCTGTATGTACGCACCGTACCCCCCGTATGTACGCACCGTACCCCCACCCCCGTATGTACACACCGTACCCCCACCCCCGTATGTATGCACCGTACCCCCCGTATGTACACACCGTACCCCCACCCCCCATATGTACGCACCGTACCCCCACCCCTGTAACCCCACCCCCGTATATACGCACCGTACCCCCAGCGTGTACGCGCTGGGGGTACTTTGCGTACATACGGGGGTGGGGCTACGGTACGTACATACGGGGGTGGGGGTACAGTGCGTACATATATAATCCACACAGAAATCTTCTTCAAAGAAGGCCTCACTCTCGGAAGATAAATCAGAGTTTATTTCAGGAAGGTTACGCGTTTCGACAGAAAAAGCTGTCTTGATCACACAAAGTAACACAGAGTTAGGAAGGCAATACATAGGTGTTGCCAAAAAAGAGAAAGGACTCTTATATATTGATTCATAGGACTCTGTTCTATTGGGGTCTACTTTCTAGTGAAGCAACTCACTATGTGTGTTGCGAAAGTCCAAAGCCCAGTTTCCCCAACTGGAAAAGAGATCAGGTTAATACATGTAGTTATCTATGTACTACAAAGACCCTCAGCATCAGTTCACAGGTATCAAGAGACTATCAGTCTCACCTTTAGATGTAGAGATCTTTTCATAGCGGGCAAGTGGATTTTCCTAAAACTAGCCACACTTTGTCTATTTCCTCAATATTATATATGTGTATACATTGATGTGGAGGAATAACTAGAGTGCTGTCTCCTGAATGGTACATCCGTAGCTTGCATGTAACACATTTTCATCTTTCAGGACAATTGTACATGAACATTGATGATAACACAACATTTTCTTTGAAATGTTTATCATGTGGTAGGCAAACTTGATTATTTCCACACTTTCACAGAATTAAGATTTTGCCAGGTTACCTATTCAGTCTACTCTCTCATTATGGCTGACATGTTTCGGTGCACTGCCTGAAGCCCTTAAGTGGCGGGTTCATCAGAGGTCTGCTATGTAGTATTCTGATAACAGCAAAGGCCATGAGTACCTAATGCCAGAACACCACTGTACACATGTCATGGTTGCCTCACGTGTATCTATTAATGCCATCTGCATTTTACATACCACCACGCATGAGGAGAAGAGTTCTCAATCTGTGACGATTTGTGGTTATACTGTCTAAAGGAGTGGTTTATTCATTCATGTGACTACTCAGGGAACATTTATGTATATTTAGTATACATAAATGAAATATATGAAATAAATACATATTAAATTCACTGATTCTCCTGAAAAATTCGCAAAACATTTATAGGCTTTACAGAGTGCATTGAAGCATATTGGCTGCACATCTCCCCTGGTGAATATCCAAACCAATCTATCATACTGAGAAATCCTGTTAGTAAAAGTGCTGTAGGCGCCTATTTGAGAGAACAATCAAAACAGTCATCTGTTTGCACTTAATTTTCAAATGAGGAAATTACAGCAAACCTTTCCATACATCACCATGGTTGGAGAACACATGGCACTATCACCATTCGTGGGGTCACAGTTGAATGGCAGTAATGCCATATAACATGGCACAACAATATTGACTTCCAATTTCAGCACGATTACCCTATAGATTTTAGCAAGAATACCAATGTCAGTAAGAATACTGCGTAGATCATGAGCCTTGTAAAAATAACAATACATGAAGAATCTCCCAAGGTTAATAGTAAAATATCATTATGGTAGGAATCTATGGATCCATTACCTTCATTTGGTTGTCTATTGCATAACATTTACCAACACATGGGAAAATGAGAGAGAGTTTTATAAGTGCCACAGTAGGTCCTTCCTAAAAATCATCACAATCACAGTGGCCTTAGGTAATATGGAGATTTTTTTAGAGTTTTGTGGCTGACTTTGTTTTAATAGTAGTCTGAACTAAGTTAGGATAAAAAAGAATGGGAACTCTCACTCACACAAGTAGGCATGGTTCCTCAATGAGATCATTCCTCGACTGCAACAACCTGTTGATTATGGGCTCACCATGAGCTCTTTTTAGAGCAATTGTGTCGATGCAAATCTGGTGATACTATTGTGTCGTGGCTGTAAGTATTTGTGTATTACCAAGCACTCTGTAAATCTACCCACCAGTTACCCAACACTTCCTTGGACCACTATCTCTCGGTGGAAACTTGGCGATCGGAGATCCAATTTTTGGCATAAAGGTCTTGAGTCAAATTGAGACACTTCAGGCTCTCAATGCAATGTTCCTCCTTTCCTCTCCTCCTCTGCTTTGTCTTTTGCCTCCTCCTGTTGTCTCTTTGCTGCTCCTCATCCTATTTGCTTCCTCCACTGGTCTCTTTCCAAATTCCTAGCTGCTTCTAGTCCTCTCCTACCTCTCCAAGGGTCTTGCTTCTGTTTTCTTGCTGCTCCTCGCCCTCTTCGTCTCCTCTGCTGGTTTCTCTTCCACCTCCTTACTGCTCCTCCTGCTCTCTACAATGTTAGATTGATTCTGCATCACTTGGGCGGGCACCTGTTTCAAAGCTTTAGGAGTACTCACATTTCAGTGATTTTTCCTATAGACCAATCTGCAATAGATGTGATCCATTCAATAGGTTTTGGTTCACATGAATGACTCAGTGGACACAAATTTACTACCATTATAATATTTTGTTTTGTGGTGATGCCTGTGAAAGTCTCTGATTTTATTTTCTGCTGTCAAAAGCAACAAGAGAACTCATCCTTAGCAACAAAAAACTTAGCAGCATATTTACAAAGGGATTGTGCCACTGGAACGTCACTTTTTATGATGTTCCAGTGGCGCATTGCCCTGCACCATATTTACAAAGTGGCCTTAAGCCACTTTGAGTGTCTTAACGCTGCTTTGTAAATATGGTACCCTCACAAGCAGTCTTCTGCGTGAAAGGGGCGTGCAATGGGTGTTGCTGTGGGCATTCCACCGCAGCCCCCATTGCCTTTAGACTCTGCCCCAGTTGTGCAAGGATCTGCAAATTTGAGGCTGCGCCATAAACTAACGCCATACAAAAGCAGGTGTTGGATTGGCGTAACGAGGAGAAATACTTTTATTTCTCCTTGTTTTTGCTTTTTCTGCTTGTGCTACATTCTGCAGCACACATAGAAAGAGCAAAACGCCTTTAATGATTGTGTATGTGTAGGAAGGTGTTCCTTCCTGCACATAAACAATCAATATATAATGGTGATTTGCTACTTCTATGTGTGCAGCTCAATGTAGAACACATAGAAGTAGCAAGTTGCCATTAGTGATTGTTTATGTGCAGGAAGGGACACTTCTTCTCTTCTTTGAGAAAGTTAAATGCTACAATAGGGTACTTAGTTTCCAGTGAAGAAAAAATTGGGGACTTATTTCTTGTGAAATACTCACATTCTTTGCTACTAATAACCCAATTTCCTACAGTGCTGCCGCTAGCTATGAGCCAAGAATACTTGCCTTCAATTCCTAAGTGTAAAGATTTTGTAAGGCACACCACACAATGACTATGATCAGGCAAGGGTCAAACTAACCCGAGGTGAGGTGTTTGCTGAGTGCAACAAGGAACTCCGATTCCAAGTTGTGCCCTTGGAAACTAGGCACAAAGTGCACAATCTGTATTTTAAAGCACCAACCATGCATGTTTTCACTTTTTTCTGGGCCTTGTTTTCCTCCATAAATGTAAACACATTTGTCCTGCTGAATTCTTTCAGGGCAAAACAATGGGGATGCGATAATTGCACATTTAGAAATTTGGATCATGGTGCAAACCTCTGTTTAAACAGCAATTGTAATTCAATCACTATGGGGCCGATTCCGATCTGGGTTGGAAAGCACTCCGACTGAACCGGATCCGGAGTGTTTTCCGACCGAGCCGGAGTCCTGCAGTCCAACCCAGCGAGTACGATGCGGCCGTATGCTGCCGGACTCGGTTCGGTCGGACTCACAGAAGTCAATGGGAACCAGTCGTACGACGCGTACATGGGCTTCCATTGACTGAATGGGTACGTCGCGGACAAGTGCGGCCCCTACAGTGGGTACGCGTCGTGCCATCCGCACTGTACATGCCTGTGTTGGGGAGACCCATGGGTCTCCCCCTGTGTCCGAGGGCTGCGGGTGACAGGGGGTCTGACGCGGACCCCCAAAGACAACCACCCGGACAATTTGCGAGCCGGACACTCTGGCTCGCACAGGCCGTCCGACGCGTGCATCGTACTGGCTCGGTCGTGAATCGCATCCATTGCACGCCACGGTTAGCTTACGACCGAGACGTACGGAGCGGTTCGGACCCGGAAACGACTCGGTCAGTGAATTTCATGTAGCTCGCATTGTAATTGCTCACTCGTACAGCTGTACTAGTCGGCCGGAAAACACGCGTACGGCTCGTAGTTTTTCCGGCTGGATCGCGTTCGGTGCCCTTCCAACCCGTATCGGAATCGGCCCCTGAGTCGTAATCAGGGCCAACAGTGAAACAAATGTGTTACACTGAAGCCTGTTGTCCAATATAACATTATCCCACGTTATTACTAACTCTTTCGCTGATGAATTCATCACTTGAATATAAATATGATTCCTGGCCTGTGTTCGGTTATGAAGGTGATGGAAAAAATATCCAACACCTTGTGTGAGCAGTAAATCCAGTGGAGAATCCATCTGTGAACTTCCCTCCATCTAAGGATACCCGTCCTTCAGTAATCGGATTACTTTTATTCACTGGTCAACTGTAACTGAACCCCTTATGTTGTGGCAACTACTAGAATGGGTGTCAGATCACATGAAAAGGTTTGTGTTTACAGATTTTGAATTTGCCACATGTAAGACCTGTCTGCTGTGTTTGAATTTGTCAGTGGTAAGCATTATAGTCCTTAATGTCAACACCATAAATGTGTTTAACAAAATGCATCATCTGATAAAATATGGTGTCAATCATAAAGAAGATTAAGGTGCCGATTCCGATCCATTAAAAAATATTTCCGTACGACTCGTATCTGTATTTTTTTCCGTATGAATCGTACAAGTCACGTCCGACCCGTGAAGTACGATTCGTACAGGAAAAAGTACATAGTGATCGGCCCGATCCGTACGAATCGTGGCGGGAAAAGTTGTACGAGACGTACCCGGACACTTTTCCGTACGATTCGTAAAAAGACAGTCCGAGCGTACAAGTACGATCCGGACCGGCTATCCGATTTACGAATCGTACGGAAAACGTCCCATACACGGGGAATGACTCTACCCGCTACGAAGCGAAGTTTGTACGACTCGTAGCCTGGGAAAAGTTGTTCCCGGGGTACGAGCCGTACAGGCCCCCCCTGTATGTACGCACCGTACCCCCCGTATGTACGCACCGTACCCCCACCCCCGTATGTACACACCGTACCCCCACCCCCGTATGTATGCACCGTACCCCCCGTATGTACACACCGTACCCCCACCCCCCATATGTACGCACCGTACCCCCACCCCTGTAACCCCACCCCCGTATATACGCACCGTACCCCCAGCGTGTACGCGCTGGGGGTACTTTGCGTACATACGGGGGTGGGGCTACGGTACGTACATACGGGGGTGGGGGTACAGTGCGTACATATGGGGGGGTGGGGGTACGGTGCGTACATACGGGGTGGGGGGGCCTGTACGACTCGTACCCCTGGGGACTCAGCTTTTACAGCTGTTTTTGGCTCCCGTAAAAAAAGAGCTGTACGGAGTGCCGTAGGGACGGATCGTACTTGCTGGGCCATAAAACGCTGCTTACATATGTACGGACGTCGCGTACAGGCTGTTCCAGATCTGATTCGTAGGTTTTTTTTTACCCATACGGTCTTTTGTACGATTCGTACGGAAATAGGCTTTCTGTACGAATCGTACTTCCTAGGTTGTACGGACAGTTTACCGGGTACTACTCGTACGGAGAAAACGCTCCGTACGACGATTCGTAGGGCCTTTTTACCGGATCGCAATCGGCACCTAAATGTGACTAACATTTCTGTCACTCACAAATTCTTGTGCTCCCTTGTCTAAACAGGTTACGTCTTCCAGCCAATACCACTGGTAAATCTGGGAAATTCAAATATTGCCAACACAAAACTATGTGATCCCAACCTTGGAGTAGTTTCTCAATGACATTTAGTTATAAACACTGGAATCAAAGTAAAACACCTTATCTTTTATCAAACAAAATTGCACACTTCTAAATCTGTATCGATTAAATTCTATTTTACTAACCATAGTACCATTCTGTTATGTGCTGGTATAGCAGCAGTATTTACAGTTTATCATTATTTTTGGTAATTATGAATGCAAGACTTGGCCTAAAG
This sequence comes from Triturus cristatus, assembly GCF_964204655.1. Lineage (NCBI taxonomy): Eukaryota > Metazoa > Chordata > Amphibia > Caudata > Salamandridae > Triturus > Triturus cristatus. The sequence continues at coordinate 1,745,206,119 of NC_140589.1, read as the reverse complement.
GTGTACACAAATCTTCCTTTATTCAAAAAGTGATAAAGTCTTTTGATCAATCCAAGCTCTGAATTAATTATTGTCTCCTATAACAAGTATTGGGATAATTTGAAAACCCCATAATTTCATACAGTCTTTGAACCTCTGGGCATGTGGACTTGAGCTACTAGATAACCTTTTAAATGTTTGCTTTCTAAATTGTGTGCATCTTCTTGAAAGGTGATTTACATAATAAATAGGTAATATTAAGACTTATAGACTTCCCTCTGTGATTTTCATAGTAACTTCTTTTAAGGATACTATTACATTAGCATCTAATTCATAGATGATGGTGTGTCTGCTTTACTTTAGAGAATTTTTCCACTTAAGGAGCATCCACTAGTTTTCAAATTCGATTACCATAACATTTTTCTTTTGTCTCTTCATGGAGAATATTTTTTTATTCTCTTCTGTCATTAAATATGTATCTCCAAAACAGGCTCCCAGGAACAAAAACGGCCCCCACTAGTACAAAACCGGCCCTCAAACTTCTGGCCCACCAGGGAAACACCCGGTGCCCGCTACGGCCAGTCCGGCCCTACTTGTTGGACTTAACCTGTGAAGCCAACACTGCCTGCTTGGGCAATGGATTTGGAAGCATCCACCAGAACAACCATGTGAGAATCTGAGTTGCACTTAAGTCGCAGTCCAAGGCCTCCATTCCAGTTGTCATATAATTCCTGATTTGATTGAAAATAGAGTTTCTGGCTGAATCAAGATTTACAGGATGTAAGAAAATGGGTTATTAATGTTGGGAGGATGTGAATCCTACCCAAGTAAATCCCCAAATCCTGTAAGGTCAATCACACAGTTACAATAATTTACACTTGGGTTTAATGAATGATAGCTATGGCACGGTGCCTGATCCAGCCTGTTGCCTGCCAAAAACTGTATTTCACCTTCAAGATTATCTGCTCCGCTCCTCATCCGATGCATTCCTGTCTAGTAGTTTAGGTAAACATTCTTCCAGCTACCGTGCAAAGGGCCAGGCCTCACTGTCCCCATACAAGTAATTCATAGCCCCTGTTACCATGGAAGATTCTTGCCTCCTCGCATCTCATGTAGACACTTAGACGCTTGTACACGCACTAACAGTCAGTATAGAATAGATTCCGTCCGAGAGACCTTTCCTTTTGGATAATACAGTTCTTTAAACATAAGATATTAGATATGATTTGGGATTAGGTTGACATGACCCCTCAGACTTCTGTCTCCACATGTAGAGCTAAATGTCAAGTCCCATCCACCAGAACAACCATGTGAGAATCTGAGTTGCACTTAAGTCGCAGTCCAAGGCCTCCATTCCAGTTGTCATATAATTCCTGATTTGATTGAAAATAGAGTTTCTGGCTGAATCAAGATTTACAGGATGTAAGAAAATGGGTTATTAATGTTGGGAGGATGTGAATCCTACCCAAGTAAATCCCCAAATCCTGTAAGGTCAATCACACAGTTTCAATAATTTACACTTGGGTTTAATGAATGATAGCTATGGCACAGAGTTGACAAGCTTAATTTAGAAAAATGTGTCAAGTATTTAGCAATGCTAAAACAGTCAAAAAGTATAAAACACTGAAAAAACAAATCCCACAACTAACTTCTAAATGTTAAGAAGAAGTAATAGAAAAATTACACCAGAATGACAAAAATCCAAAAACAGGAACCAGAGATAGGATTAAAACATGTTTAAGGCAAAAAGCCAAAAGAAAAAGTGAAGACCCAACCACAAATTACTGTTTGCAGCTGACCAGTAAATAGGAGCAATTTCAAGCTGACCGCAATGGAGCCCAGATCGGTTACACTGAGCAAGTATCCAAGTCAATGTTTATAAGTTATCATTTGGCAGTCGGAATGACCTCCGCCATGAGTCATCGCCCATAGCAAGGGGGCATTTTTTTTTTATTTACTACCCCTTACTACCTGGGTTTACCGGGCGGTGATGGGCAGTATAAAACGGCTAAATGTCTGCCCATCCAAATTGGGCCAACAGACCCATAAGCAATGCTCCAATGGCCCTTACTCAGTTTGGCCGTTGAAGAAGTTTGGTCACAGCAGAGATGGAGTAGTCTCCGCCATGACCACACTATGGCCTCCCCACTTCTAAATTTGGCAGGCGGACCATTATGATTCTAATAAGCATAGTCTGTATGCTTACCTCCAACATATAAATCAGATCCTTAATCTTTTTTATGAAAGCCAAAATTCTCCAACATGGCAAAGTGAAAGCCTTTATCTGCCAAATTCCTCTTGAAGCTGGATAGTCTCTAGGTGAGGTCTTGCTGAAGTAATTGGTTTTGGAGGGAAAAGTTCCATGCAAGAGAAATTCAAATTTTGAGGCCTCGTCAGAGGGATACTTTTTGCACCTTCACCTGGTCACCATTTCTACCTTCAGACAATGGGCCTGATGCCGGGCTGAATTCTGTCTGCCCCACACGGACTCGGTCCTGGGACTATCCGACACCCGGTCGGCAGTCCCGACTGCCTCATTAGGCTGCCACTGAACACTGTTCGGTTGCGTTCCTATATTTCACTATGGGAGCATGCATTACGGCCGTAAACCATATGTAATGCATGCTCCCATAGTGGAATGGGAGGTGTGGTTCATTTCTGCACCCTGTGGCAGGCACCACAAGGTGCCTGCCACAAGGTACAGGGATCGGCAGGGGGGCACCATTGATGCCCACTCGGCCTCCAACTGGAGGCTGTAAACCAAAGGGGGCCCCCAAACATGCTTTCCAACTTGGTTTCCATGTCGGCCAGACTGGCATGGAAACCATGTCGGAAACCATGCATTGTAATCTCAAGGGCGGAAAGGCCTGCCCTTGAGATAAACTAGCCGGCTTCCGACTGGCGGACGGGCTCTCCGAGCCCATCGGAAGCCAGCCAGAATGACCGGCCGGTTTCCTTCCCCACCGCCTCCATCATAATGAGGCAGCCGGAAAGGAAACCGTGCGGCCCATTACGATGCAGGCCAGAGTCTTTACAGGCTGCATTTTAATCAGCCCCTTAATATTTTTTATGGAGCTCAAAATTCTCCTGCTGACATGCCTGAAGATTTATCCAATGAAGTCACATCAAAATAAGACTCCTATGTTGCTAGGTCCCACTGATGCTCTGCAGGATTTGAAAGTCCAAACGTTTCGAACTTTCTGGGGTAGTTCATGTTAGCCACTTCTAAGGCTCCCAAGGCGTCAGAGTAAGCACCTAGGGAGCAGGTCCAACCCCAACAGAGGAAATCGTCAAGGCCCAGTACATTTTCAGATATAATTGGTCAACTGGTCACTCAAGCACATTAAGGGCCTCATGTAGGTAGCTAAATACCGGTCGGTAACGGCCGAAATTCGGTAAATATCCCGTTACCGACCGGTATTTCGCTATTTGGGATGTAGGTGGCATAATTCAGGATTCGGTAAATTACCGAATCGGTAAAATACCGATTCGGTAAATACCGAATCCTGAATGTAGGGAGCCCTCTAAAGAGTGCAAATTAGAATTAAGAATTCGTTATTTACCACCAAATACAGGTTGGTGATAAATAACGAATACCTTGCAAAACGCAATATTTTGCAGATGTAAGAGTGCCATGTGGCAGACATACATGCCCTTAGGGCATGTATGTGCGCCACATGTGCACACATGCAAGAATCAGGGGTGCAACAGGGTGTCAATGTGACATCCTGCCACCCTTGTATATGCTCCCCCCATTACCGAATCGGTATTTAGCGAATCGGTAATGGTGACTGGCCTCCAGGTCCATAGGAATCAATGGGAAGGTATGCCCCATTACCAAATCGGTAAATACCGATTCATATTTACCGAATTTTTCCGATTCGGTAAAATTTACCGAATCATTACCTACATCACATTTACCGATTCATAAATACCAAATCGGTAAAATTCGGTATTTATGAATCGGTAAATGTGTTGCTACCTACGTATGGCCCTTAATCCTTGTAGCTACATAGGAGGTCAGAGAAAAACTAAAGGGGATGATGGATGGAGTGTTGAACATTGCAAGCACTCACACCCAGTCAACTGGTCTGGGTTTAATCCATCATCATTCTTTAGCTCACTCCGCCACCCCAGTTCAGACATGGCCATATGCAAATCAGTCGGACCCTGTGCCTCATGGGAACAGTCCAGCCTGAACTGCCAAGCCATGTCTTCCCTGGAGCGGAAACAAGCATCCTGGGACCGGTTTCTGGCTAATCAGCCGTCATCAGCCAGACTAGCTTGAATCCAGTGGCAAAGTGAGCAAGGGACCCACGTCTGGGCAGACCCTGCCAATTTAGGGCGAACAAAGCAAAACCAAAGGGGATGATGGCCGAAGTGTTGAACATTGCAAGCTCTCACACCCAGTCAACTGATCTGGGTTTAATTCATCATCATTGGAAGACATTGCTTGGCAGTTCGGGCTGGACTGTTCCCATGAAGCACAGGGTCAGACTGATTTGCATATGGCCAATGTCTGAACTGAGGTGGCGTAGTGAGCTAAAGAACGATGATGGATTAAACTCAGATCAGTTGACTCGGGGTGAGTGCTTGCAATGTTCAACACTCCGTCCATCATCCCCTTTGGTTTTGTTACATAGGAGGTCAGCCAACTGACCCTTGTAGTCCAGTTCTTAGTCCTGGGTGCAAGTGGGAGCAGGCATAGCACTTCAGGTCTCCTCACAGGTTATAGACAGCTGATTCAGTCCTCTTCTGTTCTGCCACTGTTCCAGAGAATATTCTGAGGAGCTGGAGGCAAGGTGCTACCTTTATTCAGTTCACTAGCCAGTGGGTTCCGGCAACTCCTTAACGCTCCCTGACCAATGAGCAAAATGTTACCTGAGACAAACCTTCCAACTTTTGCCTCACTGAAAGCCATCCCACCGTACACCATTTTCTGTAAAATCCAGCCTGGCAAAACCTTGATGCTACTGGAGGAAGCTTGTAGCACACATCTGGGTGTGTTTAATGTAATGAGAAGTCCCCTTCCACTCAACCACTCTAAACTGGTTCTGGAGATAGTTCCCTCCTCTACTGAAACTAAAGCATGGAGGCTTAAGTTTTTGGAATCAAAAGACCCTCTCCTCCAGACTACAATATTAAAATATATGTTGTTTTGTTTTGTTTGAAAAACTTTATTCGATTCATAAGAATCATAAAAGTACATAGATAAAATGATAAAACAGAGCTTAAAACTTTCCATATAACATTTTAGACATATTAAATATATCCAAACAACATATAAAATTTCAAAACATGATTATCCATCAAATCCATATTCTATATCAGTCCAGGGATATCATGATAAAAAATTATACCCTATGATTGCTTAAAGCCCTTTTTCTCTATTTCCTTATCGCGATTTATACCTTTTCCAGATTAATAAGGCACTTCTAATAAAATGTAACACAGCACATCAAATGACGGGATTGGACAAAGATCGAAAGTGATTAAAACCATCCTAGTATGAGCAAGGGGAACTTTCCCTCAGGATGGGCCTGATAATACGTGCCCTTGTTTCTTTATATAAATTACAAAACAGCATAAAGTGCATTGTGCTTTGTTCGGCTAAATTATTACAGGTGCAGGGAGTCAATTTCTCACACCAGCTCACCTGATTGGGAAAAGCCACAAAAAAGTGCAGTGTGAAGAGACAAAACCTGGTCAGGAGGAAGCAAGATTGTGTATGAATACTAAAAGATAGATAAAATTGCTGATGGCTTAGCAGCCCATGGTTTGAGGTCTCATCTTCCAGATTAGATATTCTTAGTTCACTGAAGTAGGCATTTTTGATGGTTAATTTTATATTAGATTGTATACCATCCGGGTTTTCATAATAACTTCCCATGCCGATCTTATTAAAGGCATTTTTAACATAGCAAAGCCAGGGAATGGACGATACATTTTCTAAACTTAAGCAATCCCTTATAATCGCTCTGGTAAATGATAATTCGTCCGACGACCACACTTTCCCCCATAGAATCAGGGGGGCAATTTTAACTCTATCTTCAACATAGTCCAATCCTAGTTCAGAATGACAGAATTTTGGGGGAGAACTGACAGGAACCATCAACAATCTTTTTATGAACTTGTTTTCCAAAATGTGTAACTGACTTGTTTTTTGGCTTCCCCATACTCCTGCCCCATAAGTTGTAACTGATTGGCATTTTGATTTATATAAGATTAGAATTTCTGCCACTGGCTTATGTCCCAGTTTGCTCGCAAAACGAAACAAGCCTTCTATGATTCTACTGGTCTGTTGGACCCTAGTTACAATCGAGTGGTCCCAATTCAATTTATTATTGAAAACATTCCCTAATATGTAAAAGAGGGTACCTTTTCAATAGTTCTTCCATTAACCACAAATTTCCTTGTCTTTGTGTTTTTAGGGCCACAAACCATAATAAAGGACTTGCTAAAATTGACTTTAAGATCCAATGTCGTCATAAAATCAGTAAACACGATCAGGGCTTTTTGAAGACTGTTAGCTGTCAAAGTCATCAGTAAAGTGTCATCAGCATATGACAACAGGGGAACCGGCTTCCCTTCTATAGTCGGTTAGTCCAATTGCTGTTCTATTAGGAATTTCTCCTCCCCGTTTGTGTATAAAAGGAATAAAAATGGGGCCAAAATACCTCCTTGGCGTACACCCACTGTGGATGCGATAGACCTGGTTTTTTCACCTCTTGGTCCGTAACGTATAGAAACAGAAGTAGATGAATGCATCCTACGTAAAAGGGTGATAAGTGCCTCCTCGAAGCCCAACCGTTCCATAAGTAACCACAGCTTCCCCCTATTAACTGTGTCAAATGCACTGGATAAGTCCATGAAAGCCAAGTGGATTGATCCTCTCTTGGCCTTCATGTACTTACCCATGACTAGGGAAAGATTAAGGCATTGTTCGTTCGTGCCCATTCCTTTTCTAAAGCCGTATTGTGAATGGGATATCAGGCCAGAGTCATTAGCCCACGACTCAAGACGGGCAAGAATTACCCTCCCCAAGACTTTACATGTCGCATCAATTAAGGAGATGGGCCTATAGCAAACAGGATCGTTTCTGCTGCCCTTCTAGTATATAGGGACCACCAGGGCCTCTTTCCATGAGACAGGAATGTGGCCTACTATTGTTGATTTAAAAATATTAGCCAGTAACGGTGCCCATAAGAGTGGATTGCCTTTAAACATGTCCAAAGGGACACCATCTGGCCCTGGGGCCTTTGCAGAAATACCCTTCAACAATGCGTCTTCAACCTCACCAATGGAAATGGATAAGCTAAGTTGGTTTGTAGTTACAAGATTAACAGCTATGTCTTCTTTTTGTTCTTGCAATGATACCCCTTTGGGATTAAATATCTTGGAAAAATGGGCTATCCAGGCATCCCCTGTAATTAACGATTCCATATTCCTAGCCTCATTTGAAAAGAAGGGGCAATTTATCAATTCCCAGAAGCCTCTAGAATCCATTAGGGCACTAGCTATCTCCAAATTTTCCCATGCGAGTCTTCCTAACTCATCCTTTCTCTGCCCAATTACGTATTAGTAAGTTTGTCTTGCTTTCCTAATTAAATCTCCAGAACGGGGGACCATGTGCAAGGCTTTTTTAAGGTCGTTTTGGGCCTTAGAGCATGCAGCATTAAACCATTTTGTGTCCGGTGTTTCTTTTTTCTTCACAGAGCTAGTCAGACTAATAGCCACATCTTTACAGATATCTTCGAAGCTCCGTATTACCAGCTACGGGCTAGAAGCGCCTGATAAACATGTCATGACCTTATCCATGATAGATCGCACAATGGTCTCTTCAAGTTTAACAGGGTTTATTTTACTCCATTTTAATCTCACCCCCTGGTTAGGATTGTAATTCAAAGGGTAATCATCAATAATGCCCTTCAATGCCTTTATTTGCAAGGTGGCAACCAGAGGGTTATGATCACTGGTGGGATTGGGATCCACCGCAAAGTTGGAGTATTTCCTAGAAATCAGTATAAAATCTATAGTATTTACCCTACCCCCCCCCCACTGAAATGTTGGAAACTGTTTTAGTGGAGTGCAGACCAGAGTATCGACAAAACATAAATCATTGATTACAATAATATCATTTAGGGCTTCACCCTGCACAGTGTGTTTAAAATGGGAGAGGGATTGATTTTCGGTATCTAGCACCCCACAAACCATGTGCGTACTATACTGACATAAAGTACAGTTAAAGTCCCCCAGCCAAATTATACATACAGGAAAACATTTAGCCACGGCCTTATTGATCTCCTCCTTTAGACTATTAATGACCCCACATTCATTCTGGGGAAAGATGTTATAATACCAGTTGATCAGCAATATTGGGACATCAGTTAGGTTTGAGATTAGAATAATCTGAAACCAAGGAGAGTCCACAATATTCTCTGTCTGTATTGATCCAAATTTTACAGAGATCAGGGTCACTAAGCCATCCTTTGCCCTCCCTGCAATAGACGGAATTGCCTGGACATTAGATGAACAAAACCCATCAATAACCACCTCATCCCTGCTCCATGTTTCTTGGAGACAGATAATATCAAACATCTAACATATGATAGCCAGGCCTCGTCTAGAATTCTTGATAAAATGCCCGCGAGGTTCCATGAGACCATTCTTAGTACATGTGCGTTGTGAGCAACTACATCTGCCTCCCCACCGCCAAAAACAGCGTTGGCCGGTATTGCTAGCAAGGTACTTGAGTCCCCATTGTGCCTCTCACCCCTCACCCCCAACTAAGGCTGATTGTGATGGATGTGAAATATCAACTTGGTCAATTACATAAGAGCAGACCACCAAACCATTAGGGGATCAGGAACTATCTTTGGGTTGCTGTTTGTGATTTCCAGTTTCTCCAGCCCACTCATATTTAATCCCAGTCAGTCTATATCACCAAGGCCACTCAATGTCTCATACCGGTTTGAGTGATACCATGGAGGGTCCAAAGGATGTTGATTAATTTGTCTGGGTCTCGCTCTTTCTATGTCAGGCCCCAGATCTATCGATGGCTGGTAGAAAAAGCCCAATGGTAGAATGGAGATTCCCCTTGCGGACAAGGGCCATGTGTTAAACCTTTCCAAAATAGTTTTAACTAAGCCTGGGGATCTAAAAGACAAAACCATACAGTCCCCTGGAAATTTCTTGGATGATTCCCCAACCCACCCTATCCGTCGTACCATTTTAAATTCAGTGAACAATGAGTCATCCAACCCAGTCTTCTCTCTCAAAAAATGCAATGACTTGTTCCTCAATGAGGACCAGTGCTCAAAAGAGCCAGGCGGCAATGGAGGAACATTAGTTAATATGACAATGTAGGGGGTAGCTTCAGGAGGTAAATGGAGGTTTGTGTGAGCACCCTCAATGGTTTTTAATTTGCCTCCGCTTGGACTTGGGATGTGATGTCTTTCATCCCCTGGATAATTACCACTTAGGACATCTACTACCCGGGCATGGGTGAGGGTCAGGTCATTTACCTGTAGAGAATCTTCTACTATGTAGTAGGTATATTTGTATCCATATTCCTATTGATAACATCGCTCTCCCCCGAGTACATTCCGCCATATTTTGGTTATTATTTATCATTGGTCTTTCAATGACCAACAATCTAGTTTCAATAGCCGAGAGCCTTTGAATCAAAGGATCTAGAAGGACTGCTACCATAGTTTCGAGCTTTTTCCAAAAGTCAGCCTCTATGGAAATCGATCCCCCGAGACTCAGCATTGTCAAAATTTGGCTCATGAATGAGCTCTATGTCAATAGATTTGTTCCTGCCAAGCTTGGGTGGTGGAAGATGTTGTTTACCCATGGCTTGGCCTTTTCTTTTCTTTGGAGGTGGTGCAGAAATGTTCCCATGATTGGTTTTGGATTTAGCTTTTTGGCCCCGGGTAAGCACATTTGGCTTACTCGGTGACCCTGAAGTGGCAGCACTATTCCGTATTGTGTGAGTTTCTATAATTTCAGGGCCTTGAACTGTTGTGTGGAAACAGTTATTTTGAGGTGCAGGGTCTTCCAAGGTGAGACAAGAAGCTTGGGCAACATGAGCTAGGGCCATAGGCTCAGAGCTATTACCAATATTTATTTCCGCTTCAAGGGAAAGTCTCCGCTCCGTTAATTCAATTTGGTGCATAAGTACCGACTCGGCCCTTAGTAAAAAAGCGTCCAATGTCCCCACGACCCCCTGTCCATTTCCGGGCTTTAGCCTACTCATACTGGTCAGACCCTACAAACTAGGATGCTATTTGTTATGACACTGTACCTTTAAGATGGGTGTAAGAGAAGGTCCACTGCCAGAATGAGATGTTGATGATATGGCCCAGCCCAGCCTCGGTCAATCTCGGGCGGGCTCAGGAGGAAGCAAGAAAAAGGTAACAAGGTACAAATCACACCTTGAAGTCCCCTTGAAGTCCCCTTGGTGTCCCCTTCGGCATTGAAAGGTTTTGCAGCATGGGATAACAATGGCGCTATTAAGCGCTGTGACAGCTCCTCCTTCCTACTTCCAGGGAGACAGGTGATCAGTAGAGTATGAGGCTTGGAGACCCCTTCAGCAGCTGTTAAGAGTTGGCCACGCTGGGCGGGCTCAGGAAGAAGCATGAACAAGTTAAAATCACACCTTGGAGTCCACTTCAGCAATAAAAGGATTTGCAGCATCCCGCACCGGTGTTCAGTGGAGTATGGGGTTGGAGGTTGGAGCTTGGGCTTGGAACCCCCCCTCCGCAGCAGCAAAGGGTATGCAGCCTCAACCTCAACCCGGCTCACTCGAAACCTGCAGCAGTCTCCTCCTCTCGCTGCTCGCAGGTGTGCTCACCAGTAAACAATTCCTTCTTCACACTGGTAACTGATAACGCCGGTAGTGCCAGTAACACCGGCAACGCCGGTAACAATCTCCTGCCCCTTCCCTGCTGCTGGGGAGCGGGGGGGGCCTTCCCTCCCCCGCTAACTTGGTCCGCTCAAAACTCCACTCCAGCTCAGTCCGGTTACGGCTGCGGGTCCACTCCACTCGCGACACGAACTGCAGCAATCTCCTCCTCCTCTTGCATGTCTTTCCTGATCTCGTTTTAGTTAGTGAAGTTCTTATGCACTCCTAAATTGCGCTGCTTGGGTTAAGCTGGCTCACATTCCTCCCTCAAGCTATCCTGCCGGGCTCAAGCCTTTATCTCTGCTCTGAGAGCAGTATTTCACACATTACCAAAGCAGCACTGACATACCTGCTGCAGGCAGGACAATGCTAATTAGATTGCTGCGACTTCAGAAAAAGGAAGTATAACTTTTTTTAAATTACATTACCTTCATGTTTAATAAAACTCCAACTTCACCATTGAATTGGATTTTTAATAAATGAGTCTCTGTAGCTTATTCCAAACCCAGCATACAGAAGTAGCATATTAACTGTACTTTATCTTTTTCTTCATAGTACTAGCTACAACCCTAACAGGAAAAATAGCTTTTGGTGGCTAGCCACTGTAGGTATATGCACACACTAGTGGCCAGATTTACTAAGCACTTGCTTTGCCCTTGCATCAGGTAAGGCAACACAAGTGCTTAAGTGACATTTACAAAGCAACAAAAATTGGTATTGGGTGGCTTTGAATTACTTCTCACCTGCAAAGTAAAAAAAGGCAGGACATGGCTCTGCGTTTCATTACCTTGCAACAGGGAGTTGTCATATGGGTGTCTCGTTCATCTACCCATGTGTATGAAGCAAGCCCATATTTACCCAAGTCAAAACATGGAGAAATATCTTTATTTTCCCTTATTACTTTCTACTATTTACTTACTGTTTGTATGTGTGCTGCATTCTGAAGCACGGATGCAGAGAAGAATAAACCTTGGAGAATAGTTTTTGTGCTGGAAGGTATCCTTCCTGCACAAAAACTATTCTGACAACATGACAGGCACCATTGTGTCATGGCTCTGGAGAGCCAGAAGTGTGCAGCACAAAGAGAGAGCAGAAGTGTGCCATGTCTTACTAGATATAGCATGTTTCTGCTCTGTCTCTCTTTGAAGCAACGCGGCACAGCTCAGCAACCTTCCTTATTGCTGTGCATCAAAGTTTAGTAGATCTGGGTCCTAATTCTTACATGTTCCAATTTTAAATACCTGGCACCCCTACCTTGTAGTCTGCAATAACTACTTAGGGCTTGATAATACTTTGGCGGTGCTGCGCCGGGACCGCCCCGCTGCCACACCGCTAAAGCTGCGGTCAAGTTGCATGCCAGATTAGGAGTTTCCTCCTGTCTGGCAGGCTATTTTTGGGGGTTCCCACGGAGGTGCCTCTAAAAATGGGCAGCGCAATGGAAACACCAAAAAGAGTTCCTGCATGCCATTAACTGAAAAGTCTATTCCTTGCAGAAACCGGGATGCATGCACACAGGAGGGCACATGTTGATCCCCACTGCATGCATCCCAGGGTGCAAAGGCACAAGAGGCCCTGTAGGGACCCTTTTGTTTCCTTTCCGCCATGGTTTTCATGGAAGAGAAACTGTCATGAAAACCATTGCAGAGAGGAAACTCCTAATATGCTTGGCGGAACCTCAGCGGTCCCCCCAAGCATATTGATGCCTCCTGACCGCCACAACACCACCAGGGAACGGCAGTTCTCTTGTGGCTGCAGCAGGGAAATGGTGATCCGACCACCCTAATCATAATAGGGCGGTCGGGAGACGTCCACAGCCGCGCCCCAACGAGTCTGACGGTGATAACTTAGTTAATACTTAAAAGCAGGGATTTCATCTTGTCCAAAGGTATATTGTAACAGGTATGCCTGCATGTTTCGTATCACATGTAAGCAGCCGTGGCCACTTAAATTCCCGTTGGGATTTCAGGCCTTTTATAAAAAGGGGAAAAAAGAAATAGGGTTCCAGAGGGATGTGAGGGTCTCCCTCCGCTTTATCTTTGGGCGATGGAATATCCAGAGATATTGATGTAGACGCCTCACTCACTTATCGTGACATGCTTCATCATAGGCGTCTATCCACACCCGGGTAAGATGGTACTACCCGGGTGGACTCAACCATAGATGTAATGGGAGTTCTTATAAAAAGCAAGTACTTGTCATGCAGGGAAACAGATGAGTGATAGTAAAAATACCTTCAGGTATACCCAAACAATGTGTTTTATTTGGAGGGTACCTGGGACATGAATAAAAACGTGAAAAGTACAGGGTTTTCTGAATATGGTTGTTCAGTTGTGCCCTTCCAAAGTTCCAACATGTTTCAGCCCTCGCTAGGAGCCCATGTGGGCCTGGGGCCTTTGTCAGGGCTATTTATCTACTGCTTAGTGTCCCTACTTCTAAAGGGTGCAGCATTCCATGCACTGACGTGAGGCCTAATGCGCTCACCATTCTTCACTGGGTCCTCAGTATATTTTATACTGCTTGTTTTTATTAGGCTACATGCGGATCAGGTGGTTGGTGCTGCCTTATAGTCACATATTCATCAAGGTGCTAGCACCACCGGAATACCTTCACATCTCGCTCCATCCGCCGCTAACATATGTAGGCCTGAAACCATGTTTTTCTTGTCAGCCCAGTGAATAGTTTAATAGGTGCTGCAGTCCACAGGCACATTTAACATTGTATACCTTGGGTGTATTTTCCAACTCAGTACACTGTTGCTTTATTGGGAAGTTAAATATGCCAATTGGGAGTTAGCCAGTTTTACCATGTATTTTTTTATTAATCAAATGTATTGACTTTATTAAAATCAAATACAAGTAATAATAATGACAAGCATCTACTTTAGAACGTAGTGCGCCACTGTACCCGACCATGCAGACTTTCCAGCAGTGCTCATCATTTCAGTTACCAACAATATCATAATATTCCCATCCACAACTTGCCGCAGATTCTCTATTGCTCTATTATAGACAATCCCTAGCATTATAGTTGGGCTCCTCCTGTTTAGCACGCTGGTCCATCTCTTTGCATGACTGTGTTATTGTAGGCGGGATTGGGGACTTCTATCCCAGTGCAATATCCAATTACTGTGGCTACACCTATCAAGGCCGCTCTACTCTGGTGTTGCCAATGTCACACTGAAGCCTCTGGAGGGTGCTCTTGGGCATCAGATCAATTAGACTTCCAAGCACCTGTGATAGTACTTTCGTAATCACCAGTCAGTAGTGTGTAATTCTCAGAAATGCCAGACCACATGAAAGAAATCGGCGACCTGTACAGCTCATCAGAAGCAAGAGGGAGCCGACAGTCTATTAGCAAGCCACTGCTGTCTTGGAGTGTAGCAAGTGGTGTTTAAGTATTTTAGTTGTATCAGCCTTAGACAAGATGAGATAGCAATTTCCCTTGGTGCCGTCAGTGCTTCTTTCAAATCTGAGTCATCTAGATCACCTATCCAGTGCTCCCATTCCTCCCGTAATAAAGAAAATCTGTCTGGGGCATTGATAACTAAAGATCAGTAAATCTGTGATATATCCTTTTCACCTCGTGGTCCCATCAAAATTCTTGCCTCCAGAGGATGTATTCCAGGAGTTCCGATAGGTCCCTGAGGGGGCTAGAGAGAGCATGACAGCACTGCAAATAATTACAGAATCGAGTTTTGTCTACTTTAGAATGATCTTACAGATCTAGGAATGATTTCTTGTGTGATCCCAGGCAGACATCTCCCAAATGTGTCATGCCTATCATGTACCACCTGCTAAAACCATGGAGAATGGAGATATGTGTCAAAAATTACTCTTTCCCTAATTTAGTTTGTGGTGTACGTTTCCAGTCCCATCCGATCAGTCTCAATGCTGCACGCCAGCAGAGGAAAGTAACTTTAGTGACTTCGGGGAGATGGGGGGGGTATAGGAAAACCATTGAGAAGTGCCATAACTTTAGCAACACCTAGAAAGGAAAATTATGAGTGTAAGACAGGAACTTCTCATCCCCTAGTTAACTAGTCATTGATTACCAATCTGTGCTTCTGGATAGTATAAGCGTAAATCAGCCATACTCATCCCTCCATCGTACATCGATTGGCGACACTTCTCAGATACAATACAGGGGTGAGCATCTGCCCAAAAGACAGACCAAGATATGAGATATAGTGAGAAGTTTAGTAAACTATTGGTTTGGCATTGTAAGGGGAAATTCCTACAGGGCATATAGGAAGAGTGGAGGGATCGTCATTTTAAAGAGAGACACTCTTCCTAGGATGTGGAGTGGGAGCTTGGACCATTTCTAGAGATCTGTCTTCTTTTTGGAGACCAAGGGTGTGGGGTTGATGCTCCACGCTAAACCAGGCTCTAGAAGAATATGGATATCCATGTATTGGATACTCAAGTTCTTTATAGGATGAGAGCTTTGCCAATTGACAGTACTATTATTCCCCTTTATTGGGACCAGCAGGGATTTGGTCAAGTTGACCTTAGGTCCCGATGCCTCTTCAAGCTAGACAAAAATTCACAAGACAGGATACGAACATCTGAGTATTGGGAAGAGTAACATGACATCTACATATAAAGCAATTCTGTCCTCTTTTCCTCCCTCCCATCGCCATCCTTGTATCGGAGCATCACACCTGATCAATCAAGCTAGTGCTATTGGGAGGGCAAAAAGGAGAGTGGACAATGGATACCCCTGCCTGGATCCCCTCCTAATTGAGAATGAGTCAGATATTACTTTGTTATTCGAACTTGTGCAGAAGGTTCCTAGTTAAGGAGTTTGGTGTATTTCTGGAGCCAGGCCAACTCCGCAGGGTAGCTAGCGTCTGTTTGAGGAAAGACTGATTAATGGAGCCAACTGCCTTATCAAAGTCGATGAGTAACAGTGCACCTGAATCTGTGATATGGTGAAGTCGGGCAAGTGCAGTATAGACTCGACATATACATTTACATTTACCATATTCCTAATTTCAGAATTGAAGCATTTTCAATATTATATACTACAAAGCCATAGTTGTTGCTTATTTATCTTATACAACTAACAACTATTGGCAAAGCCAATAGTCCTGGCTTGTTATAGGTGTAATGTTACTTATTGTATTACATATCTGGATGCAATGACAGAAGCAGAAAATTACCAGTCGGGAGGCACACTATGTCAAGCACAGATTTGTAGCTTAGGTGCTTTAAGCCACACCCTAATTACATCACTCTCCAGTTTTTTCATCCCACTTAAAGCCTTGGAGATTAGCATGGTATTCAGACAAAAGATTGAGTTTAAAATATCGTCCCACCTAAATATTGAGTCTAAAATATTGTGACATGGAAATATCATCAGTAAGAATATGGGAAGTAATGTAATTATAATCAATTAATAGTTATTTTTTTAAATATTACTTATTTACTTGATATTTAATTATGTTAATTGTGCTATTTATTTTTGTATATACATTCTATGTGCGGGATGTGGCGTTTATATGGGTTAAGGGTGGGAAGTTATTTATTTGTACTTTATTAATAATTAGTTGACAATTAATATTATTTAATTATTAATTAACTATGTTAATTGTGTAATATTTTTATTTTTTAGATGCGGGTTGTGGGGCTACAGGGGCAAAGGGTGGGAAGTGATTTATTTGTAATTCATTAATAATTAGTTGTTAATTGATGTTAATTAAGTAATTGATAATGAATTATGTTGATTGTTAATCAAATGTTTTTAGGTGCCGGTGTGGGGCTTATAGAGTTTAGGGGGGTGGCAAGTTAATTATTTTTAATTACTTTATTTTTTGTTTTCAATAAATAATATTTGTTTGATTGATAATTATGTTAATTGTGCAATCATTGTTTTATTTTATTTCAGATGTGGGTTGTGGGTTTTGTAGGAGTATGGGGTGGGAAGTAAATTAGTTTTAAGCAATTAAATATTTTGTAATTAATTTTAATTAATAATTCAATAAATAATTATGTTAATTTTGTAAATAATTATCTGTTAATTGTTATCAGTGTGTTGTGTGTTTTATGGGGGTATATTGTGGGAAATGCATTAATTAAAATTCATCAATAATTAATGACAATTTGTTTGTTGATAAATATTTATATTAATAGTGTATATATCTTTTTTTGTAAAGTTTTAGGTGCAGGTTGTGAGTTTTGTGGGGGTATAGGGTGGGAAGTAACTAAATTACATTTATGTAATGCATTTTTTTTGTTAATAAATAATTTCTAAATAAATGTTTTTATTTGTATGAAAATTATTTTTGCACTTTATAATAATAATTGTGGGTATTTTTGATATGTATTTAACATTGTAATAGGTTTTTAATTTTAATTTTTTTAAATTTCAAACATATTTGTATCTTTGACTCAACATATTTATATATTTAATTATTTACTTTGCTTAGGAAATAATTTTATTTTGTTCAAAATATTTAGTTTGTTTTTAATGTTGCACTGACTGAAATGGGAATAGTAAATGTTACCTCGCTGCAATCCAACACTTTCCCTACTGTTGTAGTGACTGGAATGGGAAAAGTAAATTATACCCCTCAGCTAACCAACACTTTCCCTACTGTTGTACTGACTGGAGTGTGAATAATAAGTTTTTTAACCGCTATCCAACACTTTCCCTACTGTTGCATTTATTAGAGTGGGAATAGTAAATTTTACCCCTCTGCAATCCAACACTTTCCCTACTATTGTTGTGACTGGAGTGGGAATAGAACATTTTACCCCTCCACAATCCAACACTTTCCCTACTTGTTATACTAACTGGAGTGGAATAGTAAATGTTACCCCTCTGCTAGCCAATACTTTCCCTACTGTAGCACTTTTTGGTGTAAGAATAGTAAATTGTATCCCTCCGCAATCCAACACTTTCTCTACTGTTGTAGTCACTGGAATGGGAATAGTACATTTTACCCCACCACAATCCAGCACTTTCCCAATTATTGTACTGTCTGTAGTGGGAATAGTAAATTTTACCCCTCAGCCTTTCAACTGTTTCCTTACTGTTGTACTGGCTGGAGTGGTTATAATTAATATCACCAATGTTCAGTCAAACACTTTTATTATTGTTGCATTTACTGGAGGGAGATTTTCAAATATTACCCATTTTATTATTTTTGCTTTGTGTGTAGTGCAAGTAATACATTTTTTTATGTGTTTACTATAATGTTTACTATAATAGTTTGCATACTTTTTCATAAATTGTAGTGGGAATAGTATGCGTATTACATTTTTTTAATTTTTACTTATTGTATATATTTATATTGTTATGTTTTAGTTTTCTTTAATTATATTTTTTTATTTATTATTGTTTTAATGTATCTAATAATTTTAACTAAATCGTAAGAATTTTAAGTTACAATCTCGCGTGAGGTCTCTAGTAAGCGGTGAGTGATGGCGCCTCGGCGTGTGAACGTGAGTATAGATGGAGTATCTACAGTGCTACAGATGAGGGGATAACCCTAAACCCCTAGGTAGACCGAAGTCTTAGTAAAGTAAAACAGAAAACCTGTGCACACGTGTACAGTGTTAGCAGTATTGATTACTGTAATTAGATGAACAAAAACAATAATTGAACACAAAGTCAATGAACATTGATACGTTGACGAGTATTTTCTTCTTTAGTAGGTTTATTCGGTGACCAAATGCCCAGCCAACACGTGTTTCGTCAGGGTGTATTAACTCAAGACTTCTTCAGGGCTAATGGGCAAGTAAAGGCAAAATGGTGTATCACTCCGCCGGTTATAATTCCGTCCCGGCTGGAACAGGGAATATCAGTCACAATACAGGTAACGTATGAGGTAAGGTAAGTACCATAGTCAAAACACAGCAATAAAAACTGTGGGATTCTAGGCGAGTACGCCAGACGTAAGGAGTAAAACAGCTAAGAATTTTAAGTTGTTTACTTTTTTAATTTTATTAGAAGGTTGTTTTTTAAAATATTTTATTTTATTGGTATATGTATATATATCTATTTGTTATATATTCATATTTATTTAAAATTTGAAAATATTATATAAATACAATTATTAGTTTAATAATTGTTTTAAGTAGATATATGTAAATATATATATATAATAATTATTATATATGTGTGTTTAACTTTTTTACATTAAGTTTATTTGTTATAGTTATCAAAATATATATTACATCTATTTTCTTTTTTTGTGTTAATCCTAATATATAATATATTTAAGATTTATTCTTTAAATATATATATATTTAAAAAGCAACATTTAACACAACGATATTCATAACATCGATATTTTATTTTCAATATTTTTGTACTTACCATTATAAGTATAGGATGATGATATTTTTGACATATCTTGGGTGCCGATATTTTGTCAGCGACTCGAGATTAGCATTAGGTAGTATAGGACTTTAGAGATGCATTCATGACATTCTTGGCACACAGTCCTCTTCCGGTTCCCACATTAAAGATATTTCTTCCAATCGCTTGGCATGCAGAGGTTTCAGAGTTTGCCAAGGTGACAGCTCAGGCTATGGTCAGGATGAAAATGATTAAGTTCCGGATATTCCTCACTTTTACCTATAAGCCTCTGAGGCCTATTAACTTTCTGTGTAGGAGCATTATTCGAGGCCTGATCCCTTTCTGTAATAGAAGTTGTGTTAGTGTGCCCACTATGGGGCCGATTCCGATCCGGGTCGGAAGGGCACCGAACGCGATCCGGCCGGAAAAACTAGGAGCCGTACGCGTGTTTTCCGGCCGACTCGTACAGCTGTACGAGCGAGCCAGTACGATGCGAGCCACATGAAATTCACCGACCGAGTCGTTTCCGGGTCCGAACCGCTCCGTACGTCTCGGCCGTAAGCTAAACGTGGCGTGCAATGGATGCGATTCATGACCGAGCCAGTATGATGCACGCGTCGGACAGCCTGTGCGAGCCGGAGTGTCCGGCTCGCAAAGCTCCTGGAGTCGGACTTCGGGGGTCCGCGTCGGACCCCCCGACACCCACAGCTGTACGACTCGCACCCAGGGGGAGACCTATGGGTCTCCCCAACACAGGCATGTACGGTGCGGATGGCACCGACGTGTAACCACTGTAGGGGGCGCACTTGTTTGACACGTGCCCATTCAGTCAATGGGAGTGCATGTACGCATCGTACAACTGGCTCCCATTGACTTCTATGGGAGTCCGACCGAACCGAGTCCGACAGCATACGTGCGCATCGTACTCGCTCGGTCGGACTGTAGGGGTCCGGCTCGGTCAGAAAGTACTCTGGATCCGACTCGGTCGGAGTGCTTTCCGACCCGGATCGGAATCGGCCCCTCTGTGTGACGCTGTGATGCTGTGGCTTTTAAACTCGTTATGTTACCTGGAAAGGTCACTGAATGCCAGTGTTTGGCAGACTGGCTCGCCTGAGGAATGCATAGACTGCAGCTTGTATGAAGAGGTTGCACTGGGAAAGCCATCCATTTGCGTTTGTAAGGTAGATTTTTGAGCTTATAATGTTTTGCGAATGACACCCAACAACTTAACTACTACCCAACAGTGACAAAATTTGAGAAAAGCACATTTTCAATGCTTGTTTTTAATTTCAACAATGCCTCAACCGGATTCAATAAAAAAGGCAAATACACATGTATGTACATGACATTACACAAAGGAAAAAAGGAGACTCCTGGTAGTTTGTTCAAATGTGCTCATGGCATCATATATTTGAAACACAGTTCATACAAAACAGTTATATCAGCACTGTGAGCATAAAATGCAAAGGCAACCCTAAGAGACTTGGTGCACGTTGTGCTCATGAAATGAAAGGTGACGGCGCAAGTGACAAGTGAGAAAAACAGCGAGAGGCGCAGGGAGACAAAGTGATAAAGGATATATGTACAAAATAATTGGTTTAACACGAAAGGTTATTTTCAGTGATTGATCATGGTTTAAAACAATTTCGTGAACCAAAGTTGAATATGCGCCATGAGTTGCACTGGTAAATTGGTCGACTGCGTTTCGATCCTATTAATTCAGGATCATCTTCAGGACCGGGTTGCCCATTTAGAGGTGCGGTATGGGGAGGAAAGGGAGAGATCAGGGGGTGTCCAAGGTGGAGGGCGCAAGGACTGATGAGAGCGTGAGGTGCGAGGGATTCTGCCTACCTGAGGGTCGAGAGGTGCAGTGGACAGAGGTTTGTCCAGAGGTTGGTCAATGAACCGGCGTCATTGATAAGTTCGTTGGATATGACGCAGCGTAGAGGAGCGTCTGCGTGTAGCCAAGAATAGGGTGTGAGTGTCCTTGGGATGAGGAAACCAGGAGTAACTAACAGACATGAAGGTAGGCGCAAATAATTGCGTAGGTGAGACAGTTAACTCACCTAATGGCCTCCCTGTGTGGTACTGAAGAAGGCGAGCGGCAGGGTGGGGTCCCCGATCCACTGCAGACGTCACAAAGAATATGAAACCTCGGGATGTCCCGAGCACAACGTGCACCAAGTCTCTTAGGGTTGCCTTTGCATTATATGCTCACAGTGCTGATATAACTGTTTTGTATGAACTGCGTTTTCAAATATATGATGCCATGAGCACATTTGAGCATACTACCACGCGTCTCCTTTTTTCCTTTGTGTAATGTCGTGTACATACATGTGTATTTGCCTTTTTTATTGAATCCGGTCGAGACATTGTTGTTATTTTTCTCTTTTCTACCCAGATCTCAACCTGGTCTGTGGGTTATACTCCTGTTGTCATTTACTGCTACTGTTTTTAATTTCGCCATTAACTGAAATGTTCTTGTCTTCCATGTGTCACAATTGTATTTGCCTGTGTATCTATATTTGTAAATGGAGCCAGCTTCTTTGGTGACGTCTTCAGAGTGGGGCTCTGTGGGACTTGTGTGTTTTTTAATAATATAACAATGAGTGAAACACTCAAAACTGAGTACATTTATATGCCGTAGACATCAACAGAATCTTACTCCTGCCTCTGGATGAACCAGACACAGAAGAAAAGAGAGCACACGTACTAGGCAGCAAGTGTCAAACTGAAGTTTAAGTTTATTTACAAATAGCCTCAGGCCTTTGGTGCATAAGAATGCACAAAAGTGTAAGATAATCATAGAATTATTGCACAGCAAGCAACTCTGATAAAATCAGGTGTGGAATACTATCATACTAGTTATGGTCAATTGTGCACTGCTGTGGTTAGAAGAATTTTCAAAAATCTGTTCCGTGCTCCAGGGTATCACTCCCTGCCAGAGAGTGTGTGAAAATCAAACAATAGGTAACGACCCCACCCCTGTGGGGTGTATCCCCGGGCACTGGACTGGAGTAACGAATTTTTTCGTGGTTGTCAATGAATAATTTGCTCAATTATGTAGTTGAAAGTTTTTTAATTTTGCACTTGATTTTCCATTAATCCGTTGGAAAACTTCATTTCCCAAAATGCAACATGTTCATTTCACAAAGTTGTCTCAATCAGTGTTCCAATGCATTTCGGCAAACTGCCTTCATCAGGGAACATCTAAAACAAAAGATTTAAACTGTCTGTAGTGATACCAGATAGATATGTACAATACACAATACTAGTCACATACATTGTAACAAATATTAAACAAATGGCATGCAAATGTATCTAGCGTGGTTTTTAACTCGAGAGAAAGGCTGTAAGGGGACCGTGTGGGTGAACATCGTGCCAAATAGCGGTTTACTCACTTAGAAAAGATGTGTGGGGGTTATAACTGAAATCGCTATACGGAAGTGACTAAATAAATATAATACGGACGTTGAAGAGTAAATGAGCAAACTGGAGGGGACTACGGAGGCTAATATCAAGATCTTACCGGAGCTGAGACCGTCGGTTCACTCAGGTGCCTTCCATGAGTGTGCTGCTAGTTCGAAACTCGCTGTGTGGTGTGGTATTTAAACGTGAATGACGTGCTACTAAAGGTGAAAAGCGGACTGCTAAAGTGTGCGTGTGGGAGAAAAAAAGTTCCTAAAAGAGAATTAAATTAGGCTCTCATGGCGTGCTGTTTTTGTGGTATGTAATATCAAACGTTTACCAACAGTCTGTATAGTGGATACAGTTAATCAGTTCTAAGACATTGTCAATCAATGAGAAAACGGCAGCCTTCCGATATGGTACCCAAGGCTAATATCGCAGTCAGTATGGTCTGTTTAGGTTGAATGTTTATAAATAACAAGAAAATTCGACCCTGTCATTCATTCCGTGCGGTTGTAGAGAGTTCAAATTGTAAATCCAATGATTTTCTCTTTGCAGTAATGCTGTACGGTTATCAATTCCTTCCCGTTTTTGCACTACCTCTAAAATGCAAGCTTTTAATTGGCTGTTGTGGTGTTGAGCTTCAATAAAGTGATGAGCTACCATTGATTTGGTTTGTTTGGTTCTTATATTGCTTTTGTGTTCATTCAATCGAACTTTTAGTTTGCGTTCTGTTTGTCCGACATAGACTTTTCCGCATGGGCATTTTAACATGTAGATGATATTTGAAGTATCACATGTAGCTGTCACCTGTAGTTTGATTTTATGTCCTTTCATGGGGTGCATGATGTACGTCCCCTTAATGATGTTGTGACAGTTGCTGCAATTTAAACATGGTATCGTGCCTTTGTAGGTAGCTTGTTGAGACTTTGTGGGTGAGTATTTAATGAGCTCTCCAATGTTTTTGCCTCGTGTGTAAGCAAATATCGGTTCACGGATGAAGGTGTTTTTGAAATCCTGCTCTAGTTGTAACAATGGCCAGTGTTTTTTAACAGCCTTTTTCAAGTGTTGGCTCATGGTAGAAAATTTGCTAACGCATGTGATTCTTTCAGCAGTAGTTTTGGGTATATTGGAAGAATTAAACCAAGAAATTTCAACAATAAAAAATGAGTTAGACAAAACCATGTCCACTGAAGAACTCACGAAAGTACTGGATGACATCAATAACCAGCTTGCCAAACACACACAAGAGGTCAATGAAAGAAAAATCCGCAAATACCGTAGAGACACGGTGGACTACAAAATGGGGGAAGTCTACACGTGGGCTGATATCTATGCTAGAAGACGACAAAACCGCCCATACACTCCTCAAACCGATACCTCATCCTCTGAGAACGAAACCACGACAAGATCACACCAGACATCCTCAATCACACCAGAGACATCAGCTTCAACCTCACAAGAAACGCCTTTTTTAGACGCAGGCCGCGAAGAACAGGACGACCCAGGCGGGCAAAAAGAAAAGGACAAAACAAAAGGGAAAGAAACACCACAAACGAGGAATGTCACAGCAGCCAAAAGAGACAAACACAAGAAAGGCACCCAATAGAAAGTTTGGTGATCAACATATCGGATCACCACTTCAACGAGTTTGAACTTAAAACACTGCAAAAGGGAACTTCGTTTGTGACAACCACACAATCTAATCTTCTAGAATCGCATATCAGTCTTTACAAACTTATGAGAAAGATACGCCTACGGCATTTTTTCGAAAACATCATTGTCACACCAACCACAGAGATTGAAGATCCACTAAAAGGACTGAGAGCTATCAGCACATATGTAGCCCCCATTAGTCACAAAACCATCGACTTATTTGAACAATTGGTTAAACAAGACCTAGCTAAAATCAACTTTCAAAAAAGACCGCGACGTCGAAACTTAAACACCAAAGAGTTTGCTACCCTAAGATCTATATCCAACAATTCCAAGATCATCTGCCAAAAGGCCGATAAAGGGGGAGCCCTTGTAATCCTAAATACCACCTACTATCAAGAACAAGTTGAAACCCATCTAAAAGATGAGAACACCTACATGGAACTGACTTCAAATCCCACTGAGGAGTTCAAACTAATCCTCACAAACATCATTCAAAGAGCCTTTGATGGGGGCATCATCAACGAAAAAGTAAAGAAGTACCTCACGCAACCACAACCCAGGAGCCCTAAGTTCTACATGGTACCAAAAATACACAAAGACCCCATCCACCCCCCCTGTCGCCCTATAGTCTCGACACGTGGGAGTATACATGAACCCGTTGGTAAATTTTTGGACACTTACCTTCAACCATGTGTTCTCAAAATGACATCCTTCCTCAAAGACACTACAGATTTCCTCAATAAACTCAATCTCACAAACATCACGGAAGAGGAAACCCTATTATTGTGTACAATTGATGTTAAATCTCTATACACATCGATCCCACATCAAGCAGGGATTGAAGCAGTTGAAAAGGCCCTTTTAAATACAGATTATGACGAAGGCATGAAGATCTTCTTGATGGAACTCCTAGATTTCACTCTTCTACACTCCTACTTCCAGTGGCAAGACACATGGTATTTACAGAAGACTGGCACTTCGATGGGCAACTGTGCAGCGCCCGCGTATGCCAATATCTTTATGAACTCCTTTGAAGAAGAATACATCCTAAACACTCAACCCTGGAAGAATCAGACACCGTTGTACCTAAGATTCATTGATGACATCTTCCTATTATGGAAAGGAACCCATGAAGAACTCGAAGATCAAATCCAACTACTTAACCTTATTGATGACAGGATCCAATTTACCCATGAGATCAGCGAACATACGATCAACTTCCTGGATGTAAAAGTGACTAAAACTGTGAGAGGGTTCGAAACCAACCTGTACAGAAAATCTTCAGACAGAAACAACACCTTAACATATGACAGCTTCCATCCCCAACCGCTCAAACAACATCTACCGTATTCTCAATTAATGAGGGTAAAAAGGATTGTCTCAGACTGTGCTGAATCCACCAAACAACAAGAAGACATGTTACAGCGATTTAGACAGAGAAGATACCCAGAACATATACTAACAGAAGCTAAAGAACGTGTCAGCAACTTCTCAAGACAACAACTACTTTTGACAAGACCCAAAACTACTGCTGAAAGAATCACATGCGTTAGCAAATTTTCTACCATGAGCCAACACTTGAAAAAGGCTGTTAAAAAACACTGGCCATTGTTACAACTAGAGCAGGATTTCAAAAACACCTTCATCCGTGAACCGATATTTGCTTACACACGAGGCAAAAACATCGGAGAGCTCATTAAATACTCACCCACAAAGTCTCAACAAGCTACCTACAAAGGCACAATACCATGTTTAAATTGCAGCAACTGTCACAACATCATTAAGGGGACGTACATCATGCACCCCATGAAAGGACATAAAATCAAACTACAGGTGACAGCTACATGTGATACTTCAAATATCATCTACATGTTAAAATGCCCATGCGGAAAAGTCTATGTCGGACAAACAGAACACAAACTAAAAGTTCGATTGAATGAACACAAAAGCAATATAAGAACCAAACAAACCAAATCAATGGTAGCTCATCACTTTATTGAAGCTCAACACCACAACAGCCAATTAAAAGCTTGCATTTTAGAGGTAGTGCAAAAACGGGAAGGAATTGATAACCGTACAGCATTACTGCAAAGAGAAAATCATTGGATTTACAATTTGAACTCTCTACAACCGCACGGAATGAATGACAGGGTCGAATTTTCTTGTTATTTATAAACATTCAACCTAAACAGACCATACTGACTGCGATATTAGCCTTGGGTACCATATCGGAAGGCTGCCGTTTTCTCATTGATTGACAATGTCTTAGAACTGATTAACTGTATCCACTATACAGACTGTTGGTAAACGTTTGATATTACATACCACAAAAACAGCACGCCATGAGAGCCTAATTTAATTCTTTTTCTCCCACACGCACACTTTAGCAGTCCGCTTTTCACCTTTAGTAGCACGTCATTCACGTTTAAATACCACACCACACAGCGAGTTTCGAACTAGCAGCACACTCATGGAAGGCACCTGAGTGAACCGACGGTCTCAGCTCCGGTAAGATCTTGATATTAGCCTCCGTAGTCCCCTCCAGTTTGCTCATTTACTCTTCAACGTCCGTATTATATTTATTTAGTCACTTCCGTATAGCGATTTCAGTTATAACCCCCACACATCTTTTCTAAGTGAGTAAACCGCTATTTGGCACGATGTTCACCCACACGGTCCCCTTACAGCCTTTCTCTCGAGTTAAAAACCACGCTAGATACATTTGCATGCCATTTGTTTAATATTTGTTACAATGTATGTGACTAGTATTGTGTATTGTACATATCTATCTGGTATCACTACAGACAGTTTAAATCTTTTGTTTTAGATGTTCCCTGATGAAGGCAGTTTGCCGAAATGCATTGGAACACTGATTGAGACAACTTTGTGAAATTAACATGTTGCATTTTGGGAAATGAAGTTTTCCAACGGATTAATGAAAAATCAAGTGCAAAATTAAAAAACTTTCAACTACATAATTGAGCAAATTATTCATTGACAACCACGAAAAAATTCGTTACTCCAGTCCAGTGCCCGGGGATACACCCCACAGGGGTGGGGTCGTTACCTATTGTTTGAATACTATCATACGTCATTCCGTTGCTCACAATGGCGGCTCGTATAAACACAAAGAGCAATAACAAGACAACTACAAGCAAATAAATATTTTTGATCGAAAATCCATTGTATTAGGAGAAGGGAGTTTCATTAACTAATAACTGACAAACTCCAGCAGTAAAGTGAAACATAAAGGGGCGGATACAGGAAAGTATTCTCAAAAACAGTCCAGGACAAAGGTATGGTTTTACTACTGGAGGCTACACCAGCATTATTCCTCGGTGCGGGATTTCTTCAAAAAAGGATTCTGTGATACCTATTATAATTTCTAATAAGATTCTTAATCTTCCTTTCATCATCAGTCTCATTTCATGTTTGGGGATCACACGACTCCTCCGTTTAGAGATTAACTTGATTTCAATGAAGGAAAAACGGGGTGCTGTTAAATTTAAGTTTGTAAATGTCACTGTGGCTCTTACTGAAAGGATCTGCTAAAGCTCTAACTATGTTACTTCTGTTAAGGATATTGTTAATGAGTTACTTTCTGGTTTGTTCTTGATTTGGGCTTGGAGTTCTGGGAAGGTGTTGGCCCAGGATCATTACAAATAATTACATTTTCTGAGGGATTACTAATCCCAGAAACCATCCTTTTAGGGCATTAAAAATCTCTGGACGCTCTGGATAGGGTTAAGGTGATATGTGTCATTCTTTTCATGTTCCAGGTTTGGGAATAAGAACCTATCAGTGGACCTCTTTTGAGGTTCAGCTTGAAGTCTTGCAATCTTTTTTCTGCCCCTTGACCAGGCAGAGAAGTCTTTGTAATTTAGGCTGGCCCCAGCTTGTCCAGCCTCACTAGCTCCCGACATAGGGGGTCCATGCTCAGGGTTCCACATACACATCAGTAGCCCCAGATAGTCATAGGGTCTCTGCTAATATCTTTTTTCTTTTACAGGGGGTGGAGGACATATGAGTGTCCATAAAAAAGAAACAGAAATGAACACTGGCAGACTCTAGAACCACGAACATGCCATTACTGTGAAACATATTGATGTACAGTTTAATGCTTTGACACTCCCCGGAGGAAGAGTTGTGCTGCTCATAGTAATGATGCACGTGTAGAATTGTTCGTGTGTGTTCGTGCACCAGTAAGATCAAATCGACATGTGAGTGTCTGGATTAACATACCAGGTCTGCCCCACCTCCAACAACTTAAATGGTGTTCCAACGCCGCTGCAAACTAGTTTACATTTAATTATACACTCCTTAAGAGCGCATGTGCTTGCAGGCTCCCTCCCGCACTCTTGGTTGCCCCGTTGTCAGATGTCTCACCAAGACGACAGCCTGATAGTGAACATTGCAGGCACAATTCTTCCATATTGGGCTTTAGAGGAAGGGTTGACAAGTACTATCTTGTTACAATGCCTCAGGGTGCACACTTTTTCTAGTTTTGTATATTATTGTAAAGCGCCATTCACTTCAAGGTAATTTCGTACATGGACACAGCAAGCTGTTCTGGTGTTTTGATGTGTGTATTATCTCGCTTTTATATTTAGAGGGGCTTCCATTTATTTCAGCTGCAGGTTTCTGTGGCCAAGCTAGGTTTTCTACATACTAGCCCTTAACAGAAGCTCTGTGTGCAAGATTACGGGAGCCGAGATTTCAAGCGATTGCTCAGACTTTTGTATTTATGGGGGATACATGCTAAACTACACATGTGTCGAAGAACTTGTTTAATTCCTACCTGTGCATGCCTATGGGTTCTCTTTTGTTTCTTGCTTCAGTTGAAAAAACTCTGTGCCCTAGTGAATTGGTGATATTACTGTTATTGTATTGTAAGGTCTTGGCATTTACATAGCACTTTAGAATCCCTTGTGGTGCCAAAGGTTTGTTGAAGGTGGACAAGTAAGTAACTACTCTATTTGTCATTTTCACTTTCTTTAATTTATATTTCTCAACTGTTCACCAATCAAAAACATACAAAAAAGTTATTATTAATCACATATTAATGATTAATCACATAGGCGAAACCAATTGCATTTACCAAAGCTTGTTTAATAAATTGGCAGCTTGGACCCAGAAAGGATTTCCCAGACAGTTGTCTGTTTCTTGATCTTGATAACTTCCAGCAAGGGTGTTCTGGAAGAAGGACAATGTTGTAAAGGGGTCAGGAGTTCCAAGTGTGAGTGTAGGGATCGAAACCGTAGGCTATTAACCAGTATAGTAAGGGAGGTCTAATGTGCACATTGCGTTTGCTCTTAAAGATATTTTCAATTTTCAGCAAGAATAACTATTTCTGATATTTTACCAGCAAAATGTGTTCCATGTAAAAAAAAAATACATGTTTTTGTGATATCTGCACGAACACAGTGAATACTGATTTAAAAATAAATTGCACTTTTAAATTAATATAATTTTGACACGTAAGGTCCTTGCTTCATATCGAGTGATTGTCTTGAACTAACAAACTGTAATTTTTATTCTAATTCTCATTTTCACCATTGAAGGACCACTACTATCTGTTAAACTATGAACATTGCTAAAATGCATTTCTGTCACATCTCACATCTCTCGAGCCTTCTTGAGAGAATACATGTATATTAAATGCTTGGATTTTATTATTCTATTATATATTTTAATTAGCCATTACATGGAGTTATAGCACAATGCCTTGCAATGACAGCATGCTTGCCTCATTAACTTCTTGTAACCTTTTTTTAATGCACAAGCCCAGAGAGACCCATCAGTGCAAAATGTATTTTCCCATAACTACATTCATTTTTCCTCCATTTTTCTTAGACTTCTACTAACTTGCTTCACTTTTGTGGTGGCTCCTACTCCTTTGGAATGCAGCACGTGCACACAATATTTTTTACTTTATGTAGTGGATTGCATATTTATGTGTGCTCTACTCGTACACACAAAAGGACCTCAAAAAAATCTTTTATGTAAAGAATTGGAGGATCACATTAGTGGTCACCCTTGCAGTAATGACATATTATGCGTGTGTCTGAATGTACATTACATTTATATATGTATGAATTACACCCATATGACACTTGTACAGTTGACATAGGCATAAATTCTTTCAGTATCCGGTCCAGTATACTTCATTTAACATATCCATTTTGATTTTCCATTTTCTCTAGCACTTGTGTAACAGAAAATAAAGTTTGTGCACATTACATATAACAATCAAATATTTTCAAACGTAAAGTACTTCTGGGCGTCTCAATAAGAGAGACTATAAAAAAGCTAAAACTGATTGAATGATGGACGAGGATACACAGGAAGGAGTAAATACATTAATCATTTATTTGCAATGAAATCAAAATATATGTGCTTCTAAACAATTTACTGAACCAGGAGATCTTGTTGTGTCCAGAGTAGAGGCAGTAGAAAGGCCCTTAAATTGGTTGTGGTGCCAGTGAAGGTTTGTTTT
The DNA here is from genome assembly GCF_964204655.1 of Triturus cristatus. Taxonomy (NCBI): domain Eukaryota; kingdom Metazoa; phylum Chordata; class Amphibia; order Caudata; family Salamandridae; genus Triturus; species Triturus cristatus. The sequence goes on along the minus strand of NC_140589.1, from coordinate 1,745,175,367 downwards.
CATGCCAAAATTATTTTAGTTGTGGGATTTCCAGCTAAAGATTGTTTACTCTTAAATCCCCCCAGTCCTCCAAAGATGGTGAGAAGTGTTGCTAGAGAGAATATGGTAAGTAGATGTATAAATAAGGTTCCCAATTGTACCAATAAGTAGCAGAAGGTTATGAATGAGAACCCAATAAGGAAGCAGCAAGCTATCTGTAAGGACCCAAATAGCAAAAACGTAACGCTAAGTAGAATATAATCCGCCAATAAGGTACCAATAAGGGTATTGCTAATTTACTGATAAGTCGCTAGAAAAGTGGTATACCATATGCCCAGAGCTGGAAAATGTACTGGTACTAATCGCAACCTGTGTGCAGTTTCAAACTGCCATTTTGACCTGGAAAAGTAAACCATTTGCCAGACCTAAATCTCCCTTTTTAATACATGTAAGTCACCCCAAGGGTAGGCCCTAAACAACCTCTAGGGCAGGGTGCATTGTATTTAAAACGTTTGATATGTACCTTTCAGATTAACATGTAGTGAAAAACTCACAAATCCGTTCTTTGCTTCTGTGAGGTCTAGCTCTTCTATAGAATAACATTGGGTTAGCTTATTACATTTAATACATGATATCTTTTGTTTGGGAGCAGGTAGGAGTGTCACATTTGGTTTCTAAGGAATTATAATCTAATTTCTAAGTCACAACTCTGAAAATGCTACTTTTAGAAAGTTGATTTGTTTTTTGTCCTGGCCATTTGGTGCCTGCAGCCTGTTCCTGGGTCCCATCGCTAGGTGTCGTTGGCAGTTGGCCATTTTGTTTTCCTCCCAGACAGCATCACAAATGGGGGACTGGGTTTTGGCAGGATGGGCCAGCCTAACTTGATGAGAGGTGTGGAGCGGTCACCCTTGAATGTCCAAGAAGCTGCCTCAGCACACACACAAAGAACTTCACACTAGCCCCTTTGTGACTTCATACATCATGGACCTAGGGCGGGGAGGCAGTACATTTCAGACACACCTGTGGGGGGAAGCCTCCAGAAGCATTACCCACATCAAAGCTGACACCAGGTATATATTTTAGACCTCTACACACACAAAGAAAAAGGGAAAGGGGGGATATTTATGGGACTAATTTGCCCCTGGGTGCTGTTTCTTTTCTGTTTTGGAAAAACCAAATGGTTTTGAATACTGCCCTCACACACTAAATAGTGTCATGCTTCATCCTAGGGTCGAATCTACATCAAGACGCAGACCAACATCAGTTGATAGAGAGCAAAAAAATGTTCTCAATAATAATTGAGGGAATTAAAGCACACCCTCAATCCCTATTGGGATCGGGATCCTCTCAACACAAAAAATGATGATTAAAACTACCTAGAAGAATGTTCAAAAGGACTTTATTCTACACTTCTTCTGGCAGGGTTAAAAACAGTATCTTGGGGGTGTATTGGCTATTTAGTATCCATACCCCCTTACATATAGTGTTGTTAGACTATCAACATATTTTGGCCTTCCTTGTGCCCCTCTAGTGTCTCTTGGCCTTCTTCAGGATTAGGATCCCTTAGCCTTCCTTGGGTTCCTTGTCACCCTCCCCGATATACAGTACCTTAATTTTCAGGTATTGGAATGGGGATAGTTTTCTTTTGGTCTTTCCTCTTGCGATCATCCTGAGTTTCATTGCATCAGTCTGAAACCGGGGTAGTGATGGGAATGTGTCCTTTAGTCACACTTTCGTCAGGGTAGATGCGTTGCAATTCTGCCATCCGCTACCCTCCATAGATAGATCTATCTCACTACCCCGGTTTCAGACTGATGCAATTAAACTCAGTATTTTTAGGGTTCAGGGATAAGTAGTTTAGGGTGATGAGGAGTTCCTGTGGGTCATGGATTGCTGATGTTTAAGGGTATTGAGGGTTCAAGGGTTTGGAGATTGGTGGAGTTTGGATGAGCTGAGGTGGTTTAAGGGGTATATGATGGGTGGCATTTAGACATAGTAAGGGGTTATTAGGGATCAGGATTCGGTGGAGTTAAGGCTAGTGAGTGATTTTATGGTTCATAGATTGTGGATTGTTGGGCTGAAAGGGCTTTTAGGCTTTATGGATGAGTGTAGTTTAGGTGTGGTGAGCAGTAGCGGTCCGTGGAGGGAGTTCGGTGGGGCAGAGAGGCGGGGCAGGGGAGGGGCAGGGTGGGGAAATGTAAACACCAGAATATGGATGAACGGAGGTAAGTACACATTTAAATAAATAAAATGAATTCCTTTGTGCGCGCTGCATCGCAAAATGAGATGCAGCGCGCGCAACGAAATTTGTTTTATTTATTTAAATGTGTACTTACCTCCGTTCATCCATATTCCGGTGTTTACATTTCCCCATCCTGCCCCTCCCCCGCCCCGCCTCACTGCCCCACCGAACTCCCTCCACGGACCGCTACTGGTGGTGAGGGATATTAGGGGGCAGGGACTGATGGTCTTTAGGGGTTGTGATGGGTCAACAAATTAAAAGCATCCAAAATAATTGTTGGCAATGTAAAAGATATAAATATGAAATAATTTCCACTAAAGTAAAGCACCGAAATAAATATCTCCAACAAAACTGTTTCCGAAAGTAAGACCTGCAACAATTACAATTACATTTAAAAAGTCAAATTCAAAAGCCAATTTCCACCAAAACGACATTCTCTGAATTGGTTTCTAGGAAAAGGCAAAATGTCATTCATTCTGAAAATTTCCATTAAAAGTTTTTAGATGAAAAGATTTCCCAGTAATGATATTCCATGAAATCGTTTTTCCATGAAATCACATACAACCAAATATTTTCAATGGATGGACAAACAAATTACAGTTGTTCAGAGTGGGTCTAAAATGATCGGCTCCTTTGCTCGTGTGTTTGCCATCCCAGGGGCACAATGGCTCCAGCAACTGCTGCAAAATATTGGGCTGCCATGGACACGATAAACACTGAAGGGCTCATTTACAAGCCCCCTGCCCCGCCCCTACGTCATTTTCTCCCATGTTGAAAGTGACGCGCCGGCGGCGCAAGGGGCTTGTAAAGAAGCCCCTGATTGTTCAAGATCTGTGATTGCTGTTTTAAGTTTCTTACTGTCTGCCTAGAACATCAGGCAGAGCTTTATTCTTGTCTACCCAGATGTTTTTAATTTCAATGCATGTGTATAGCTTTAAAAGCATTAGGTTTAATGTTCTTAAATTTCATGGGCTTTACTCAAAAAGAAACTTGAATTTATATTAACCACTGATGATTTCCAAAAAAAGCAGGGGTAGCACATGTTCCCATACAGTGGGGCTTGACCTAAAGCCAGGGCTGGGCTGTACCTTTGTGAAATACCACCTGTGATGTTCGTATGGCTGATCTCTGCCTGCCCTGGCACAGTGAGCACAAAACGATGGACTGGACTGTGTCCCAGAAGAATTATAAGTGGCTTAGAATAATATATACCTTTCCATTTACCACTTTTTGTGTTTCTCGATGTAGCCTATATTTAACCTGCTTCCCGTAAAGCTGTATTTAGATTTCCATTTACCTTCAACAAATTGCACACTACCATTAATTTTATTTCATACATTTTTGATCTACTAACCTTAACTTGTAATGCTCCTATAATGATGAAATATTTAATTTTGATGTTCACATTTACATCAACTATCCACAAACAATACACGCTATTGCCCCTCTATTCCTGGCTTTGACTGCTTCCTGGTGATTTTACAGCGGGGTGAAGCTTTGGGACAAAGAATATTTCCTAATTCGCCATGAATGTGGTTCGATTTTAAAATCCGAGCGCAAACTGTCATTTTATATTATTTGCAAATGAATCACGTTTTCTAGAGGGCTTTTTTCAGCTCACACCATCAGACTGTTAATGTTTTTTTTTTATTCGAGGTAAATGATAATATAGGTTCTTCATAGGACAATAAAAATGGAAAATGTATTTTCAAAGTACAGGGACTGATAAGGTGCATGGCACAGGATGGACGCCGCATAATAAATACTGTGCTGCTCCTGGCAGCGTCAACACTATATGAATCACACCGAGAAGTGCTGCTCCTGTGTAGCCAATGATTAATTCTGTGACCAGCCCTGGGCTTGTAAATCAGGTTTCTGGTCCAACGCACAGATTGATGTGATGAGAAATGTTTAAAAAGCTGAATGCAGAGCTCATCATGAATAAAAGATGCTCGAGTCAAGGCAGGGCATCTTTATTGGGCATTTGCTACATTGTGCGTGATTGGATGTGCATGGATAACTAGGCTGTATCAATAAAGATTATTGGAGCACAGGTGATCGTTCCAGTGGCGGCTGCCTGTGATGGAGATTGGTGGGCGGGCAAAACAGTAAACTAGATTAACTTCATGCCAACATGCATTACATTATCGTTTTGAAGTTAAAATGTTTAACTTTCAAACGGTAATGTAATGCATGTCTGCCATTTAGGGAGACATACATGCATGAAATAAATTTTGAAAAAAGTTAATAAAAGTCACCTACCTCCGTCCTCGCTCCGGTGTTCTTCTCTCCTCCAGCGAGCCCCAGCCAAGTTCCCTAACCAATCCCTGCGCTGCTCTCATGCTGAATGGGAGCAGCACCAGGATTGGTTGAAGCAGGCTCTTACAGCCCTCCTAAGAGCACTGGTGCTCATTGAAAGGTTTAAAGTGCACATGTCTGGCTGGTCGTCGCAAGACAGTGGCCAAAGAGACATGCGCACTTTAAAGTGCCCAGTCAATCACTCCTCTCTGCTGCTTTCAGTCAGCAGCAGGCCCGCCATCATCCTGAGATTTGGCTCGGGATTGGAGTTTGCAGAGCCAATGAAAAATTAAATGGTAATAACGTTTGCTACCATTTAAATTTTCACTGGGGGCATTTTAACTAGTGGGGCGATGCTCTCTTGCCTTAGTGGAAGAGCAGCCCCTGGATCTTTCACAGAATGTTGTTTAATAGGAGGTTCTGTTTTGAATTTAAAAAACAATTCACTCCTATTCTTTCAAATATAAGTAAAGTAAAAAAGTGTATGTGGCACTATATGGTGTAAAGTGCTGTGTGTTACAAGGGCATTGCAAGCTGCTGGGGCATACTCTGACCAGACAGAGCAGCTAGACGGAAAACTGCATTACCTTATAAGGTCATGGAACCCTGAGGTGATGTGCAATATCCCGTTTCGGTGTTTAGGGACTTACTATACGTGCTCACAATTTCACCCTCCACATAGCGCCAAGTATTAATGATCGTTCATTACAGAAAAGCTAGAGGAGTTGTGGGATAGTTGTTGTGGGATTACTGATGAGGTAACATTCTATTTCGACTGCCGTGTACTATGTCATCGCGCTATCACACTGCTGGCAGGGAAATGGAAATCACCCACTAGATGGTGAGCCATTAACTGCTTTTATGGTTGTAATCTGTACAATTGTCTGAGGAAGGGGTCACCAGTGAGTTTTCCTAGGGATGGACAATGTGAAAGCAGGTCCCTCTCCATAGGGGTTCTAGCCAACCCCAGAAAGTTTGCCTATGAGACACTGTTTATAAGGGGGTGGGGGGCAACAGGCAGATCCCCCCACCCAGTGCAATAAGTTCCCTCCGGATCGCCCATGGAGTTCCAAGTGAAAATGGCACTCACAAATAGGAGTGGGTGAAAGGGAAGAAAAACCAGTTTTATCACCGGGAATCCATGGTGAGTACTTGTAACCCAAATTCACTTTGCTGAACACTAACAGTCGAATGACATATTTTTTAGATCTTTCCCGAAAACATGCTTTGCTCCTGTAAGCTCTGGCTACAAACCCAGACTGTGCCTTCCTATTTATAAACACAGACTGTGTTGAAACATGACTACCTGCCAAAAGAACAATGACTCTGTTCTGCTCATCCATGATGCCCTTTTCTAGACACTTCCTCTAAACAGAGATCACAGCCGAGTGCAACCTCAGGTTCTGCTTCTCAGACAGGCCCAGCAAATACAGACAACAAGCTCTTCCATTCTGTATTTGCAATGGCTTGAAGTTCATTTTCCAGACTGGTTCTTCAGAGACAGACTGCTAGAATAAGGCCTACCCATTATGTGGCAAAGCCAATTTTGCTGAACTAAACTCCAGCTTCAGTCCAAACCACCTAAACACACAAGGACTTTGCCTTTCATTGTTCATGGTTCAAGTTAGCTACTTCTGGCCCTGAGACACAGATTAGAAAATGGGCATTATTGACACTTCATGGATGATTACACCAAACACAGACCAGAGGCACAATGAATTGCCACTCACCAACGGCATGCATGTTCCATGCATGTTTAGCAAACACCAGCATTTGCTAGAGGGAGCCATTAGACGTGGATTTCAGCGCTTAGCATCTGTGGTTGGCATTTGCTACATGTTGCCCTTAAATACAGAATACATTCACAAATAACTGCATTCTGGATTTCTTGGTAATTTCCTCGAGTTATAGACTAGAGAACCTTGTGGCCAAGGTCTGCAAACCATATACTCACCTATCTATTAATTTGTTTTCATTATTTTTAAGTAGTTCATACAGAATACAGAGAACTTACATAGCGACATTTTATCGTTAGGATGTTGAGTGAACCAATTAACATATCAAGTAATTAAACAAGAGCAACTAATGTACATTGTTTCTTAACGTTACCACCAGTAACACAGCAGGTTAGACGAGAGACCTTCAATCAATTTTAATGATGAATCAATCGGAGAATAAAAGATACATCTACAATGTGCGTTCAGATGGTCATGCTGGGGAACAAGGAAAAGAGTATGCCGCACATCAGGTGGTTTGTCATCTGATTTTGGATCTATCTGGAGAAGGATAGCATCTTTTATGTGTTAGCTCCATCCGATTTTCTCTGGTGGAAGCGTACAATGAGGATCATAAGCCACAAGTGGCAACAAGTGCTAGTACCAGACCAGTCCATAACTCAAGGGCTGTCAGAAGTTATCACTTTCCAGATGAGTGAATGGAATATTAGCAGTTCCACATGGACTTGCCTATAAGAAAACAGATGTAGCAGCCTGTTTATAGCTATTCAGACAAATGCAGACAGCTAATAAACATGATTATTTATGATTTATTCTTAATTTTCCCACTGAATTCCTTCGCGGACCTTCGTACCCGATACTCCTTGCATTAGTCCCAATCCTACAAACACAGCTGCGTCATGCCCTACACGTGCACCTTCCTGACGGCACACAGATTCCTGAACACAGCCCGCCTGAAGCGCAGATCATGTATGGGAGGGGGGGTGTCTCCCACATCTACCGCACACTAATTAATAACACCCCAACCACCCTAGACCGGGTCCGACACCAGTGGGAACAATGGGTGGGAACGTTGGACGATGAGGACTGGCGCAACACCCTTATGGCTCCTAGGACTGTCACCGCCTCCGCCAGACTCCGCATGGTCCAACTTTATTACTTGCACGCAGCCTACCTGACCCCGTTCCACCTTCACCGGGCTGGTTTTTGCCTGACCGCCGCTTGCAAAAGATGCGCCCAGGAACCCGCCAACTTCTTCCACATGGTATGGGCTTGCCCCCGGCTGCATCTTGAAGTACAGACTCAGAGGAAGAGGCCAAATTCCTGTCACCATGATCTAGACCACACATTTCTTAAGCTTATAACTTTAGGAAAGAGAATTACTAATTGGGGGGGATGGTAGTTCACCACATGTAATAAAGTAACTAACCTGTTAGATATGGGCTAAGGTTTTGTTAACTAAAACCTGAGCTCAACCTCTGGTAGCTGTGGCACTGAGCAGGCAGGCTTACCTTAGAGAAGATGTGTAAAGCATTTAGAAGAAACAAATTAAATGAAAAGGTCAAAAACTTAACTCAATAAAAAAATCCCACTCCAATTTAAAACAAAGAGTAAAACAATTAAAATCCTAAGAGGGGAACCAGGCATATGAGTTTTAGATTTAAGGAAAAATAGCGCCAAAAAGCACTAAGCACCAATGATAGTTCATGGTCGCGGTAGACCAGGTGTAGGTGCAATTGTAGGCCAAACATGATGCAGTGCAGGTGAGATACACCAACCAAGTACTTCTCAGTTGGAGATTTTAACTTGCACTTAGTCTTTGAATTGGAAGTCGAAATTCTCCAGCGGGACAATGTTGCAGACTGTACCAGATAGCATTGGACGAGGTTTCCTGAAGCTGTTGGTTTTCGCAGAAAAAAGCTTAAAGAGGGAACATTCTAAATTTTCTCTCATGGAAGGCTTTGCATGGGCTGGATATTTTTGTCGCCTTCGCCCAGTCAAGATTTGTGCGTTTGGCCTGCTCCTAATCCTCCAGTGGGACAAGGTTGCAGGCTTTATCCAATGATGAGTTCCACAAAACCTTCTCGCAGATGGCTTCCCAAAACGTATTTGCTTCAGCGGAAAAGTTCAGATCAGGAGAAACCTGGTTCTTCAGCCTAGTGAAGTTGCAGCTTGGGCAGATTGGTTTGGGTGGTTTGTACCAGTCCTTGAGAGTTCTGGAAGTCTAAAGATTTTCAAAGTTTTAACTTTTAAACGTTGTTAGGAGAAGTTTAGTTAGACACAACCATGAATACCAAGACCTCAGGAACAGCACTCAGGTGCCAGGACTCATGCCCGAAGAGGCCACCAGCAGGGTACATTCCATATCCAGTTGCTAATTAGGCTTGGGCGGTGAACTCCACTCCATTTGCGGAGTTTGTAGAGTTTTCTGCTCCACGCGCTCCGTGGAGGTCACGGAGTGCAAAACACTCCACTCTGTGTAGTGCAGGGGAGTTTTTTCCTCGCTCGTGCTCGCCAACGGTAATTTGGCGAGTGCGAGCTACCGCTCGGGTAGAATTTCTACTTGAGTGGCAGGAAGATCAGAGCAAGCGGCAGTTCATGCTGCACTCCGCCACTTGTGGAAGTCCGCTGAGTTTTTTATCACTTTGCGGAACTCCGCAAACTCCACCCAGGGCTATTGGGTACTTCAGCGAAAAAGCCTCTTGTAACCTGTTCTTACCCTGTAGCCACACAGGAGATCAGCCAACTGACTCTTGGAGTCCAATATTTTGTCCTGGGCATAATGAGCGGGTCAAATTCAAGGCCCTGTGTCTAGCTCACAAACTACTACAAAATCAAGGCCCCCCTGTTCTTAAGGAACTCATCATATCCTACAAATCCTCAAGACCTCTCCGCTCGGACACGGAAAACTTCATCGCTACCCCCAGATTCAAGAAAGCCCGGTCAGGAGGAAGACGTTTCTCAGTCCGACTCTGGAACTCACTCCCCCGCGTCCTGCGACTCGAACCACAATATCTCCGCTTCAGGAAACGGCTCAAAACTCACCTCTTCCCTCAGTGAATCATGCGTGTCCTTAACCTTGATCCTCTGTGCCCCCCTCCCCCTCCTCTTCCCTCTCCCTCTTTCTCTCCCTTTTCCCACTGAACTTAGGTGATAGGATCTTTTAGCGCTGGGATACCTCCGGGTGACTACGCGCTCTACAAAATAAAATAATAATAATGGGGGAGCAGGTCCAACACTCCGGGCCCGATTCACAGAACTAACTTAAGACAAAATCCTAAACTTACTACCATTTTGGTATTCACAGAATGCACTTACTGCTTTTGGTATTCACAGAATGCACTTACTACTTTTGGTATTCACAGAATGGATTTACGACTACTAACTTTACGTCCGCACTCGGGCCGGAAATTCCGGCCCAGAGGCGGAGCTTCCGGCCCAGAGGTGGGGCTTCCAGGCCGGAGGCGGAGCTTCTGGCCCATAGGTGGAGATTTTGGCCATGGCTAAATCTCCGCCACTGGCCGGAATCCCCACCTCCGGGCCGGAAGCTCCGCCTCCGGCCGGAAGCCCCACCTCCGGGCCGGAAGCTCCGCCTCCGGGCCGGAATTTCCGGCCCGAGTGCGGACGTAAAGTTAGTAGTCGTAAATCCATTCTGTGAATTCCAAAAGTAGTAAGTGCATTCTGTGAATACCAAAAGTAGTACCAAAATGGTAGTAAGTTTAGGATTTTGTCTTAAGTTAATTCTGTGAATCGGGCCCTCCAGGTCTTCGCACGGGTCTTAAACAGCAGGTGCAGTCTTTCTGTTCTTCCACATGTCAAGAGAGTATTCAGAAGAGGGTGGCTTAGGATGAACATTTATGGCTGGCACAGCTAGTCTAGTGAGTAGGGATAACTCATGACTCCGCATTAACTATTAGGGTGAAGGTTCCCAGGGGAAACCCTACTCACTTTTGCAGCAGTTCCTGTTTGCCATATTGTAAGCAATTCCCCAATATACCAACTCCCAAACTCCAAAATGGGGTAACCCTTCCTCCCTTGTGCAGAGCCTGTATACCATCCAGAGGTGTAGCCAAGAATATGAGCATTACCCTCCTCTGAAGTTCATCAAAACCTGTTCTGAGGGTAATACCCCTCTCACTGGGTTTTAGTGTCAGCCTGGCTGTTGGAACAAAGGGTTGCATTCTTCAGGTCTCAGCTTACATTTACTTGTGAAAGCGGAGGCCCCTTTACAAGTTAATGAAGCACCCGGTCTTCCTGCAAGGGTACGAAAAACACCTCCCCACAACCTGCCCGATGTTCCTGCTCTAGAAGCAGTTTTCACATCTCATTAAGGTCAGCACTGGCTGGACAGCTGCTGGAGAGCTAATGCAAATTAGCCTAACTTTCTTAAAGTTACTTTTCCTCAATATGCTTTAAAAATCCAACTCCACCAGTGAATTGGGGTTTTAATAAATATTAAAATGTTGAACTATTTTTTCAGCTGGCCTCAAACCCAGTATGACAGAAATATTAGTTTAATCTGTATTCTACATTTCCTTATAGGATAGCCAAAGCCTTCCACAGGGAAAATAGCTTTAGGGGCCTTATCAATGTAGGGACATGATAACAATACATGTCTACATGTCCTGCCTTACATGCACCCTAGCTTGTGGGCTACAAGGCCAATCTAGGGGTGGTATTAATATTCAAAAGAGTGGGTTTTCCCTACCAAAAATCTATCCTACCTGATACCCAGTGCACTTAAATCAAAGGAACCTACCCATTTTCTGTTCCATGCATGACAGTACTGCCTCTGTCTAGCATATTAGTAACACTATGAGAGTAATATCCCACTTGTTGCTAGGTCCCGAAATGATGGATCAGCAAACTCCAAACCAAATTCTTCCAGCACTAGAGACATCGGACCCAAACTTGCAGACAAAGCTGCAAGGACTGTGGGTATCTACTGTGCCCACCTTGTTCTTGCCTACATCCTGCAGTATTGGGGAGCAGAAAAACTTCCCCCAGCTAAAGAAAAACCTGCTCTGCTTTCCTATAGCTCGACCCCCTTGCACCACAGCCCAGACAAAATGCCCCCTGCTCATTCTGCACATACTTCTAGCTAGTGGTAAATGTGTATGGATTTGGGTGCATTATACCCATATGGGCCAAAAATAAGCAGATTTAGACACTGTATCCCCAGGTCCGCATTCATTTCCCATTAAGGAAAAATAACTCATAATCTCTGGATGTAGGTTTTGAATACTGACCGAAATGTGAGAATTTGATCTGGGGATAGACCAAGACCTGTCAACTCTGACTCATCTGCTATACACAAACATATAGACATAGAAGTCAGTCAGACTATTTAATTCTGGCCAATATTTGAATACATCTATACCTAAGTGGGCCTTAAGCAGATGTCCATATAAGCACATATTCTCTTTATTTTATGCTTATTATACCAATTATTATGGTAACACTCTGACTCCCCAGATTAACATCAAAGATGTTACCATTATTACCCCATGATGATGACACTAGGTTATTGTGACATGTCTGTGTGTATCCAGGGCCCGATTACCTCACTTGCAGCTTAATTCTCGGCAAACCTCCCATTAACTTTAGAACTTTAGAAGAACCAGCAAAGTGATGACATTTGTTAATAATCATGTGAGCTGCAATTCACGAGAAGATTATACAGGACTGGGCCGATTCCCAAATTTAGGGGCCGATTCCGATCTCGCTGGGGAAGCCCACCATCCGAGTCGGATCCGGAGGGTTTTCCGACCGAGCTGTGCCCCTGGAGTCCGACCGAGCGAGTACGATGCAGCCGTATGCTGACGGACTTGGGTCGCTTGGACTCCCATTGAAGTCAATGGGAGCCGGTCGTAGACGTGTACACGGGCTACCATTGACTGAATGGGTACGTTGCGAACAAGGGCGCCCCCTGTAGTGTGTACGCGTTGGTGCCATCCGCACCGTACATGCATGTGTAGGGGGGAGCCTTGGGTCTCCCCCTGTGACCGATTTGGAAGGCTACGGGTGAAGTCCGCTTCCCAGTACGTTCAAGTGTCGGAGGCTCCAACTCGATCCGGCTGTCCGAATCATGCATCCTACTGGCTCGGTCGGAAATCGCCTCCATTGCACGGCACAGTTTGCTTACGGACGAGACGTACAGAGCGGTTCGGACCCGGAAACGAGTCGGTCGGCAAGTTCACGTTTCTCGCATCGTACTTGCTCGCTCGTACAGCTGTATGAGTCGGTTGGTAAACATGCGTACGGCTCATACTTTTTCTGGCCGGATCGCGTTCGTAGACCTTCCGAGCGAGATCGGAATCGGGCCCTTAGTTGGAGCTATCTTCTAACGCAAAATTAGTGTGAAAAAGCATTTTTGAGAATTTTCACCATGTCTGTTTTATACACTTCCTGCCCTTCCAACTCCCCAATCCCTTCCATGAAGGGTCAACTACCATAGAGATGGGAGGGGGAGGATTTATTTCCAAACGTCCCAAATATTGGCCATTGTCAGAGAATGGGGGCCTGGAATCATTCCTACTTTGAGGCGGGTTTGAGATGTCAGGCTCCTCAGGTACCATAGGAAACCTCAATTTTTTAGGCTTGCGCCTAGGAATTCGGCAAATCCTATTCTTCTTCTCCCTCCGACCTTTTAATCTATTACTTTCTTTCGGATGGGCACCCTCCCCCGAGGGAATAACATCTAAACTACTAAAATGTCTTTTTTATGCTTATCATGTGGTTTGTGGTGTTTAACTTTGATCTCCTGGTATCAGTTAGGCTTTGGCATAATTTTGATTACACTGAGTAATTGGAGTATTTTTGGTAATTCTGCACTACACTTTGATTCCAAATTATCCAAAATTGTGTGATTTCTCCTGCTGGTGTATTTAAGACTAATTCAGTGGAAAAAACACCTACCGCGAGAGCACAGTCAGCGAACACGAGTGGCCGCTTGTGCCTGCTATTTCTGTTCTGCTGCATTTAGCACTGCTTCTTGTTCCTCATACGAAAATAGCGCTAAATGTAAGTAGTAAATTGGGGAAACTGCTACCCCAAGAGCATATGTTCTGTTGCATTTACCGCTATTTTTTTGCGCAAAATGCTTCCTCATGTCTATTTCGGATGTAAGGGGCATTTTGGACAAATAAAAACAGTGCTAAATGCAGAATTACTCTTCTTGTGTAATTCAAGAGTAATCTCTTGGAATTCTTAGGTAACTCTAAGTGATTATGCTACGCCGAACTACGCAAGTTATGGCCACCGCTAGTATCAGTGTTCTGACTTGAGGGTTCAGTTGAGAGTTTCTGATTGGTGCCCCTCAATGACTGCTACCTTTCAGTGGTGATAAATTCACTGCAGCTATGGTTTTTGCTGGTTGACATGTTATTTAAAAGTGTGTGTTTATATTTTATGTGCTGTAGACTGATATTTTCCTCTTTGGGGAACAGGGAACACACTAATACGCGGTGTAAATTAAGACATTGATGAGAGGAACAAAGGGCACTGCTTCTCAAGTACGTAGTAGGCTGCTGCAATCAAGAGCGTGAGCTTTTTGTAACCTGCAAAATTAATGATATTCATTATGCGATTTGCACATTTTTAGACAGTTTATAAGAAAATTTACCAATTATATATTAATTTGTATATTTTTGTAATGTTCTTATTATATTTTTATAGCTGATGTTAACCTAACTGTATTGCTGTTTTTACATTTTGAAACTTAACTATCTAGGTTTTATTTAAAATCATATTTCATCATTTCATAGTTTGTATCTGTAAGAAACTTGGGTATTAGTTGAGAGCGCTGGAAGCCCCATTCCAATAATAAACACTGTCCTTGTCAGGGTGAACCACAAAACTCACAAATAAATCTGTGCTTAACCCTCTGGTTGCTCGGCAAAAAAGCAGTCAGGCTTAACTTTGAGGCAAAGTGCAAAGTATGTATGCAGTACACAAACGGTAATAATGTAAAAACACAAGAAAAATCCCAGCCAAATTTGGTGAAATAGAGTACATTTCAATAAACAAAATGACACAAAATCAACTGAAATCTAATCAGAACTGGCAATATGAATTTTTAAAGTTTTCGCTGAAAATAGAGCCAGAAAGCACAAAATGCCACTCAAAGTTATCTGGTCACGCTAAACCGGGGGAAAGCCACAAGTTCAGGCCAACCATGATGGATCACAGATCTGATACAGGGACTTGGTTAGCCCTGCTGAAGAGTTTCCTCCTCTCGTCTGGTGTGAAGGGTGGCATTCTCTTTGGTTTGGGCCTGCAATGAGGAGGCGGTTGGAGCAGGGAGCAGGTCGGGTGTTATGGACGGTTGTTGCTGTAGCTCAAAGAACCAGTCGTTGCTGGAAATTTGCATTGGCTGTTGACGTAGGCTGTCAATGTTGGCGTGAAGAGCTGGTCTCACTGGAGCTTCACATTGGCGTGGACAGTTGCTGTCCTCACGAAGACCAGTTACCACTGGAGCTTCACTTTGGCAGTCATCGCAGGTGGTTGAATCTCAATAGGAAGAGGTCATATTGTGGTCACAAGGAGGCAAATCTCTGTATCTTCACCTTTCCTTAAGAAGGAGTACCAACCTTACAAAGGTCCAGAACCTGGGGGGCACCCACTGGACATCAGGACTCACTCCATAGGAGGCCAGCAGTAGGGCTCAGACAGGCCCAGGAAGGTTCACTTGATGTTGGTTAGCTGGGCAGTTGCAAGGAGAACTCTGAAAGCTTCTTGTGTCCCTGAAACTCAAACAGGAAAAGAACCAACCAAACCTTGGAGCCACTTCTCAGCAGCCTGAGTTCAAGGCAAGCAAGTCCTTTTTTCCTTCTTTATGCAGCAGGGCAGTCTGACTTCTGAATCCTCCACAGGACCAGGAGTGTTCTGATTAGAGTTTCTGAAGTTGTCACTTTTATCCTCAGTGCCTGCCTGTGGGTGGGGGTGCCTCCTTTGTCTAACCTTACCCCGGTACTGGTTTTGACTCCAAACTGGTTAGGGGAAAAAAGCAGGTCTATGTGTGTTGCATTTGTCTGCGGAAGCACTTAGAAGTTATCAATTGGATAGGCAAGCCCTGAACTACTCCTTTGAAGCCCAGGAAGGCTGAGTAAACCCCCTCAGGACATCCTGCTCAGGAGAGCAACACCCTGGCCCCTTTTGTTCCAATATTAAGAAGGACTGCACAAAACATCACTATCACTCCTAAGGTAGCACCCAGGGCCTACCTTAGGAGTGACTTATAAGTATTAAAAAAGAAAGTTTAGGTCTGGCAAAATGGCAGTTTAAAACTGCCCTGCAGACTTCAGTGGCAGGCCAGAGGCAGGTTTAAAAATATTTTAGTGGGTGGCACAATGAGTTCTGCAAGCCACTAGTAGCAGTTAATTTCCAGACTCTGGGTACATGTAGTATCATTTACTAGGTACTTATAAGTAAAATTATTGTCCCGCTTAGGTGTCAGACACTTTTACAATCTCTAGGGAGAAAGCACAAGCACTTTACCACTGGTTAGCTGGTGCAAAATTAGGCAAGTCCTAATGCCAACAAAAAGTAGCTCTGGGAGTGAAGGCTTAAAGTCTGGGGAATACCACTCCAGGGATGTCAGGCCTTACTGCATCATAATTCAAAGCATGAATAGAAAATACAGAGAAAGCCTGTGCTTAAACCACACATTTGTGTGTGGTGCATTTCCAAATAGCAAAGTATGAAGCTCATGTAGAAGACTAAACCATTTTGGCATTGTTAATATGTGTTCTATTTATCGGCCTTAGAAGGATGGTAGGCACATTTGTATTTGAATACATTTTCTAATAGTTACTGGGAGCTCTCTATAGTCATCATTTGTCACATGTGTCATATATCAGCTATCGTACCTATATTTTGGTGTCTACTACTTGAGGGGGATGGTTTTGATGTGTGTTTTCATGGACAAATGCTTCAAAACTTTTTTGACATGTCAAAATATATTGTGAAACCTGGCTGTCATTTAGTTTTAAAGGCTGTTCAAGAATGAGGTTTATAAAATATATGTTTCATCCCATATTCTACAAGGCACAATCCTGAGATGCTCTAGCGAGCATTGCACTTAATGAGTTCTTAAGCTAGCTTGTGTGTCTGGCCTCTTTGTAGAAACAATGAACTTTATATTTCATCTGGTGGCTTATAACATTTTTACACTAGTTTTTAACGTTATGTTATAAATGTAATATATGAGTTTTCTAATATTTTCATGAACGTTAATGTAGTTTTGCAGATTTGCAATGCTTGTGCTTTCAGGAGTGGATGTTTATGGATAGTTTATATAGATACTAGTCTCTGTCTTTGGGCATTTATTGCCAGGTATTGAATGTATTGTACTAATAAAAAAGAAGGCAAAAACAATTAATTTGCAATTTCAGATCTTTATTCTTTATGGGCTTGTGAGAGAAGCTAAAGGATAGAGGTGGGTGAAGTGAATTAGAGACTTTGGGCCTCTCACAAATAAAGGAGAATTTTCTCTTCTTCAGCTGTGGTGAAGCGTTACTTTACCTGTCCCATTCTTTGAAACTTGATTTCCAGTCCAAGATGGACAGGACTTCAGGCTGCAATGAACTTTAGTAGCACACTGCCAGTCACTGCTGCCCTAATTCCGGTTGACAGCTGGAAAACACAATAGCTGCCACCTGACAGCTACAAATTCCCATAGCTTGCGTACAAGATCTGGGTCAATGGACCAGCAGCAATTTATACCGAGGACAGGAAGGAGTAAGACCCAACTACTACCAGGAAAAGTTTTGTGAAAACAGCCTTAGCTGTCATATCAAAACCTGAACATTCTGTCACAGCACATGAAGAGCTATCAGCTAAAATGAAGCTTAAGACCAGCAACTCTATGGGTCCAAGTCATTATCTGGTGAATTTTGAGGATTTTGTTTCTGGTGAGACTTGGATCCTAAACTGCTAGAATTCTATGGATGCTTTGTATAGTATGCTTATTCTCAACGATGCAGCAAACTATAGACCTACCTTTCTATTTAACATTAATTGCAAAATACTGGCACATTCTCTTTGACTTGTTTGGGAACCTCTCTTCCCAAACTGATAAATAGTAACTAAATTGATTTTGTTAAAAGTTGATTGGTGTCCTCCAATGTGACACTGCCATGTGAAATTGTGATTTGGCCGAGCCCTCTAAGAAGTTGTGTTTTGTGGCAGTCTTAGATTCCAAAAGGAGTTAGATCATTAAGAATGGGATTTCCATTCAATATGCTAAAATAGTAGGCGATTTACCATAGGGTTACTTTCCTTGTTGGGTTCCTGACTATATGTCCCAAAGCCTGCTTTTATATGAGCAACACATCAACATCTTACACTGGATTTTAATAAGGCAACTGAAGTGTCATCTGTCTCCAATGTTGTTAATACTTTTCGTGCTGGAACTTTAACCAGTGTTAGGGATTTTGCGATCAGCTCAATTATATTAATGAAGACCTAACAAATAAACTCTGGTTAAACTATTGGCAAATATTGATGGAGCTATTCTACATTCTATATTAACTTGGAAGACAAAGTTTCAGTTAGCAGCAGGGAAGTTTGGATAGAGCACTCTAATATACGGTCTCCTAAAGACAGTGGCAGATTAATCTTCCCAGAATGTACTGATTTTCATTTGTAGGCAGAAGAAATACTTGCTTAAGTAGATAATGTAAAAGACAAACTGAACATGTCTCTTGTTGGAAATATAGCTACTGTTGGACCTGACATCCTTGGCATATTTCCCCCCCAATAAGTTGCCTTTAAATCTCTTGTGTGTGCTGACCGTAGGTCTCTGCACACTTTACCCCTTCTAACAGTGGTAAAGTGCATGTGCTCCCTCCCAAAAATATGGTAACATTGGCTTCTATCCAATTGGCCCATTTTGTTTACTTGGAAGTCTCAAGTAAAGTGCCACTATGTGCACCCAGGGTCTATAAATTAAATACTACTAGTGGGTCCGCAACATTCGTTGTGCAACCCACTTAACGCATGTCTCATTGCAGTCTGTGTGGGCAGTTAAAACTGCCATTTTGACCAGGCAAAATAAGCCTTTTGCCAGGCATAAACCTCCCTTTTTAATACATAGGAGTCACCCCTAGGGTAGGCCCTAAATAGCCCTTAGGGCAGGGAGCATTGTATTAAAAAGTCAAACATGTACTTTAAAGTTTTACATGCCCTTGTAGTGAAAAACTCTTGAATTAGTTTTTCACTTCTATGAGGCCTACCTCTCCCATAGGATAACATTGGGTTAAATCATTACATTGAATAAGTGATAACTTTCAACTTGGAGAATGTAGGAATGCCGTGTTTGTTGTCTGAAGAAATGAAGTTTAAAACCCTCTGTAATGGCAAAGTCAGATTTTAAGTTACAAATCTGAAAAAGTCACTTTTAAAAAGTTGCCATTTTCTTTTTCTAGCCATTTGTTACTTTCAGTCTCTATCCTAGGGCACATGAATAGGTGTAACTGGCAGTTGGCCTTTGTGTATTGCTCCTAGACAGTGAGACAAATTAGGAACAGTTGTAGGCAGGATCGGCCATCTCTGACTTGTTGATGGGGAGCAGCTGTCATCTACCACACTTGCGCATCACAAAGCAGTTGTTCCTGAACACACTCACGAAGCGTTTGACACTAGTCTTTTGTGCCATCAGACAAGCTGGGGCCAGGGAAGCGAGACAAGGATTTTCAAACATCCTGGGGATGGCATCCTCCAGAACCTTTTCCTACTTCATAGTGGGTATATACTTCAGTACATTTATGAACCAGTGGAAGACTCAGAAGGACTGCTGTGCTGCTCTTCAAAAAGGACTGGTACACTGCTACCCTACTGCTTGAGTGAGAAGGACTGAACCTGCATTTTGAACTTAGGACCACCAAAGTGACTCCAAAGGTTAGTTGGCTGCCCTTCTGATCCGAGCTTCAGGGAGAGGAAAGCCTCCAACTACCTTGAACCCAGTACCTGGACTCTCTCTTCTGTGAGTCTCACCCCCCAAGTGGTCTCACCCCAGTCCTAGACCTTTGGAAGTGGACCTGAAGGTGCTCTGGCAGCCCAGCTGTGGTCTTGTTGGGAGAACCAACTCAGTGCAATACATCACCTTGCAGCCTTAATTAGAAACTGTTGCAACAAGACACATCTGGATAGAGGACCACTCAACTCCTCAGAACTGCCTCAACGTGATGCATCCTTGATGCAGGACCTCAAATCATAGCCTTGGAAGTGCCGCTGCGCAGTGCATCCTCACGCAGGACCTCACAGCGACCGCTGAGCGATGCATCCTCGATGTGGAACTTTGCAATGCTCCACAACCTGGATTTAAGTTACTTTGTTCAGTAGGCCCAACTTGGTCCTTGGATCTGTCCCATGCTCCATCGTGGTCGGCCTAAACGTGTGACTTTGTCCTGGTCCAGCGTGAACAGATAGTCACAGTTGGCGCTTTGTGCTTCTAAGCACTCTTTTCACTGAACACTTCAAAATTGCATATCTCTGGTTCTACTGATTAAAATGTTGTTGTTTTGGTCTCAAATAGTTTATTATATCTTATTATATTTTTCTAAATTGCTGTGGGATTTTACTTGTTTTG
Source organism: Triturus cristatus (assembly GCF_964204655.1). Lineage (NCBI taxonomy): Eukaryota > Metazoa > Chordata > Amphibia > Caudata > Salamandridae > Triturus > Triturus cristatus. The sequence continues at coordinate 1,745,155,521 of NC_140589.1, read as the reverse complement.
TGTTTTTACTTCATTGCAGTTTGAAGTGCTGCATACAAAAGTGCTTGTGCCAAGCTATCAGAGGGTTAAGAACAGGTTAATATGGGGTTTGCTTGTGTTTCACCCTGACATGACTTGGGGTTGCTGCTTGAGTAGGGTTTCACCCCCCTCAACCATTAATCCAATTTTCTTACAGCTACTACCCCAATACTGTTGCATGCATTAATCACTGTGAGCTGGGTGACAATCCCAAGGGTTTTTGATGTGCTAAGAAAATCTTAAATATGTATATCTTTGGTTTATTAAAAAAAATTCAAGCTAGGTTCCAACATTGTATAGTGGCAGAATTGTCTCTCTCAGGTGCATAAATAATGGACTTTTCTTTTTTACAAGAAATGGCTGAACAACATCTGTGAATTACAGGTTAGAGAGTTTGAATTTTTGAATTATGAAAATATACATATGATTGTGATAAAGGAAACAGGTGGAAAAATGGATCATGAAGATGGTGTGAGTTTTAGTACACGCGGGATACCAATTTTCAGGGTAGGTGAATTATACCTCTTTGTAAGGAACCACATCAGCAGCAAAACATCCAGAGGTGATGAGGCCTGCGAAGAGGAAATTTGCATCAGACTTGATGATTCTTAGTTGAAGGCACTGGGTATCATTATTGTTTAGCTTCATGAATGATGCAAACATAATTCAGTCTATGTAATTAGTTTAAGTATAATATATGTATGCCGATTTGAATATAGCAAGCTGCCTACCTTGTACCAAATTGAACAGGAAATGGTACACACATCATTACTGCCTGTTCATAGCTCCTTTAAGGAAGCCGATTTGGCCTAATATGCTTGTGATTGTTCACAAGTGTCCCACTACATGAAGCTATGTATTTGAGCATGTGGCTCTAAATATATATTGGGGAGCAGTGCAAAGACATCAAGCTTGTTAACCTTCTCAGTTGAAAGAAGGCTCTTTGTTGTAATATAAGTAAATGCTTGAGGTATTGTGCAATGGTAGGCAGTCGTTGAGAGAAGAATGATGAAAAAGGAAAATCCAGATAAAAAAAGGTGAAACCTACTCCATAGGAATGCCATACCTGACAGATGAGTGTCCTGGCCAGTTCAAAAGCCAACAACGTCTGAACCCAGAATGCATTGCAACAGTAGCACCTCCAGACACATTCCAGATGTGAATAAAGCAGTTAAAGGTACAGTTACGGTATTTAATATGTGGTACTACATAACCCCCTTCCCTCTTGAAACCAAAACATAGTAAAATGAAATACCCTAAGACAAAACATAATGTAATAATTTGGCAGACAATTAAACTTCATGGGTGCTAGATATTTTAAACTTTGTTTTACATTGTTTTGCCCAGCCAAAGTTGCAGAACTTGTCCCAACAAATGAAGGCTGATGATCAGTCATGATGGAACCATCCTGTGACACTGAAGAACTGCAAACCCCAGAAGAATGACTGTCATTAGTTGATACCATAGGCTTATTCATGGGCCCATTTGCAGTGTCAGTAGACAACATAGAATCTGTGGTATCCATCACAAGTTCACCCACACCGGTGAAAGTGCAACTGAAAATCGATGCTTTTATGTTAGGAATAGGAACAAGGTTACTTTTGTTCCATCAACCGTTTCTATACAATAACACAGTACCTTTACTTACTTTAACAATTTTTGCCAGAATGGTAAATCTAGACTCTCCCCTTTTCACCTTAAAATATTTCTTAATCAAAACCCAGATACCAACTTTGAAGCCCAGGTTGATCACATTTTTCCTCCAATCAAAATCCTCTTTCTGATTAAATTGTTTTTTAAGACCTCTTTCTCGCATCTTGCTAACACTTTCCTCGATTTTCTTATCAGGTTTACAGCTAGTATTTAGACGATTTGGTACAAGACTAGGTTTTGGACCCCTTCCTCTGAACAATTGAAATGGTGATACTCCTGTAGTAGAATGTGGATAAGTTAGATAGGCCCAGCCCTTCTCCTTAAGAAAATTACTCCCTTCAATTCCTAAGGTCAACACAGTTTGTACTCCTTCCTTAAAAAATAGGTTTCCTCTTTCAACACGACCATTGGTAAAAAGTTCATCTTTGAAGATGTTTAATATCATGAGATCTCAAAAAGTGTCTAACTCCATTGGAGTCAAAATGAGTGCCATTATATGTGACAATTTTGCTTCGGGGAACCTTCTAGAAAAAAAGAAAATTCTCCATAAAATTAATCAAATATTTTGTGTGAGGGAAATCAACAAATGCAAAATAGATCAATTTTGAAAAACAGTCTATCTAGACCATCAAATACTTTTTTCAGAAGGAAGAAGTTGGAAAGGTCATGTAAAATCTATCAATTCTTTATTCCACAGACCATTAGGTAGTGGACCAAGATGAAGATGCTTTTCAACGCTTTTTCCAAATCTTATGAGAAAAAACATATTGTGGACAAACATTAATGATGCTTCCAACTTGATTGTCCATCGAAGGACATCAGTAAAACTGTGTAAATAATTCGGAAGTCGCTGAAATACCAAAGTGATCGCCATGAGCAGAGCAGTCTTAATAATATGTTGAAATAAATCTTCTTGGGGTATAAACAATTCCTTAGATAGACCTCATTCTCACAAGTTAATTCAGAAGGTACTTGACTAAAACTTTTCAGATACCAAGAAAGCCTTTTAGAGTGAGGCTGATCTTCTCTGATGTAATTCGGCATAACAGGATCAACAGATTTGGCAGACAGCAATACATTTTCAGAAATACAACCATTAGTTCCACAAGTGGCGTCACTGCAGTCACAACGCATTTGTGATCATCATTATCAAGTTGTTCATTCCTAGACAAAGGTATTTGTGACAGACAATCAGCAAGAACATTTTTACCACCTTAGATATATTTAGCATTCATATCCTATTCTTGTATCTTTGTTTATACATCAAATGGACTGCCCAGTATGTAGGTTTTAAATGTATGCATAGCCCACACATAAGCAATAGTACTATATTTCGTTTCTGAATCCTTCAGTGTTCTAGAGGAAACGCCACTGTGAACTTTTTACCTCCAATCAATTGGCTTAAAACGACTCCAATGCTTTTCAAAATGCCATCAACTGCTATAAAAAACATTCACTCAGGAACATACAGACTTAAAGCAGGTGCATTCACCACAAGATGTTTAATCTCATCAAAATCATTCCCTACTTCTAATGCCCATCTAACTTTGTTCCTTTCCTAAGTAAAGATCTTAGAGGTTGCGCATCCGAGCCATATCCAGGGCTCAAGCAAGTTTAGTACTCGCAAAGCCCTATAAACAAACTTAGAGAATCATTACCCATAATTGGTGGTGCTTTCTGTGCAGCTTTTGAGATTGCAGAATGTTTGCATACCCTCTGCAGAAATGGTGTGATCTATATAGTTTACTTGGTGTACAAGGAGTTTGCATTCATCCATCTTAACGGTCATCCCTCTTTCTTTTAAAATAAGTAATTCTTTTAAAATATGTAAAAATGTATCAAGAACCAATAAATCTTTCTCACGCTCTTTCATGAAAATCAGTATCTTGGAAGGCATGAACATTGTCTAACTCACCAAATAGGATGTCCATCATTTGCCAAAACATACTGGCGGCAAATGCCAGGCCAAATGACAGCTGGCTGCCAAAGTCATGCCATTCTCAAAAGCTTATAAGTACCAAGGCATGACAAAGGTAGTGAGAACTTGAGAATCTTTGCCCAAAGCCATCTGGAGATGAGCAGAGTGTTGATCAAAATTTTAAAGCTACCAACCAGAGGTACAAATATTAATGTCTGCTAATATATGGGCCTATTTTCTTCTCTCCCTGATCTGACGCACTTTAGGCTGCTGTTTAGTAACACACACACCTTTGTGGCAGAGTGCAAGGGTGTGTGTTTTCGGTAAGGAATCATTTGGAAAGGGATGCTTCCGGTACAAAAACTATCCTTTGATGCTTTTCCCGATGTGCATGTGTGCTAAGTAGGAAAACAGAGGAGAAATGAAAACCTTTCTCCTCATTATGTCTTCCTCAGGAGGCGTAAGATTTTGGCACATTCTCCTATTTACCAATGTTTATAGATAGGGTTTTGCGTTAAAAACCCATGGGTGATTGCATGGGAACACCCATGTACCACCTATAGAACACCCCCTTGACGTAAAGTAACACAAAGCAGCTCATGGAGCAATTTAGTGTTACTTTGGAAAACTATCCAATGCAAATCCTGATTTGCATTGGTTAGTAAATACTAGCATAACACTTTGGGTCAAGTTTGTTCCAGAAAAGTAATGAAAACCTTGCGCAAAGATTTTGTAAATCTGGGCCCTGATATATGTAATTGTATTTTCCATCCATAGATTACAGTATGCAAATATGTGTGTTAATAGGTCATATCCCATTTCCTCTCCTTTTAAAAATTCTTTTAGTAATTTCTTTGTTGTGTTTAGCTATGAATAATTTATATTCTGTGGGCTGCGACATATGTTAAAAACAATATTTTTCTCATTGTTCATTATACATGAATATAAATGAACAGAAATGATAGATAAATGAATGTCTCTTGTAATGTGTATCTGTTCTTTGCTTTATTATCAGTTTCATTCATACACCTCAATAAAATATTACATTCCCAAAAGAAAAATATTAATATTTGTACTGACACACTAATAAATAAGGTGGTGGTTGAAACAAAACCAAATCAAATAAAAATAATAATTCTGCTTTATTTAAAAATGTGTTTCTAACTGTACCACTTCTCTGCCAAGTTTAATGTGATTCAGGTAAAATAGAACTTTAATTAAAGTTATTCTCAGTTTCACCAGGATGTGTACTGTTCCGGAAAGATGATGTAGGGAAGAAGAGCCAATCCATGTGAGGTTTTTAGACTAAGTCCTGACTATGTAAATGATCCTTATTTAAATTCACTGTATATAATATACAGCTATATATATATGTGTATTTATAAAGTGTGAGGGTATGCTGGCACTGTGCAGGTGTATGAGGCTAGACTTGGGAGCAGGGAGGAGGGTTCTTCGAGGAATTCAAGAAAAGAGGAGGAGGCTCTGACGTGTATGTAGTGGGAAGTCGTTCCACACTTTAGGAGCGATTTATGAGAAGGCTCGACCTCTGGTCCTGCATATGTGTATGGGTGACATGTATGTGAGCAGGAGTCCAATTGAGTGGAGGTGCCTTGAAGGTTGATGCAAGTATATGTTCAGGTAGACTAGGCCTGAGTTGTGTAGTGCTTTAAATGTGAGGATGAGAAACTTGAAATGTGCATGCTTGTTTATCGAATGCCAGTGGAGCTCCCTTAGGTGTAGTGTGATGTGTGCCTTGCCTGGGAGGTAGAGTATGAGTCTGGACGCTGCATTTTGGATGGTTTGCACTCTTTTCATGAGTTGTCTGGATATTCCGATGTAAAGAGAATTCCCATAGTCCCACCTGCTCTTCTTGTTATTGTTTGGTAGCCCCTTTTAGATCTTTCTCCGTATCCTCAGAGTGTGGAAGCAGGATGCAGTGACAATGGTGACCTGGACAGTCCTGTTCAGCTTGTCATTGATGGTGGTCATAAGGTTTCTGGTGTGTGAGCTGGGGGTAGGAGTGGGGCTGAGGTCTGCTGGTGACCTGATGGAGTCTGATAGGGAGTCATCCTTTCTAAAGATCACCACTTCTCTCTGGTTGGTGTTTAGTTTGAGACAGCTTGACTTCATCTAAATGGCCAGTCCATACATGCATGATGAATCTGTTCCTTGTGTTTGAACAGTTTTTCCAAGAGGAGGAACAGTATAAGATACACATTGTCATCAGTGGAAAGAATCTTGATGCTGTGGGTGCAGATGACTTTGGCCAGTGAGGTCATATAGATGTTGAAGAGGGTGGGGCAAGTCTTGGAGTACTCAGCAGATCAGTTATTGGGCTTCTGAAGCATATGTTTACAGATTGACTAGCTGAGTTCTTCCGGTCAGAAATTAGCATATTCATTGAAAGGTGGGTTTCTAAATGTCAGTCTTATGTAGTCTTTTCATCAGGATCAGTCATGTTGAACAGTGCAGAAATATCCAGTAGGGTGAGAGCCACAGTTTCTTTACTGTTCAGGATCATCCCAATTTCATCTGTTGCAGTGATGAGAGCTGTTTCTGTGCTTTGAATCCGGATTGCTTGGTGCCGAGGAGCAAGTGGTTAATGATTTAGTCGCTGAGGTGCCTGTTGATTACTTTTTTCAGGACCATGGCTGCGTAAGGTAGGAGGAAGATTGGCCAGAAGATTGTGAAATTGGCTGGTTCTGCTAAGGGCTTCTCTAGTAGGGCATTGACAGATGAGTTTTGGCAGTCTACCAGGAATGTGGGTGTGTCAATGGAAGCATTGAGGATGAGCGCTAGAGCTTTGCTGAGGGGGGGGAGTCCTTTGTTGAAGTCGTGGTGGGGGCAAGAATTGGATGGAGCCCCAGAGGAGCTGGACTTCATGGAAGTGACAGTCTTGTCTGTGTTGATGGTGTTCCACATTGTCAAGGCCGATTCTTTGGTTGAGACTGGAAGACTAGCTGTTAAGTTATTGGGGTCAAGATTTGAGTTGAAGTTGTCATATATGTCAGCCATTTTGTTGCTGATGAAGTCAGTGGGATCTTTACATAGGTCTTGTGTTAGTGTACTGTTGCTGACTGTGGTTGAGGGCAAAGTGAAATCTCTGATGGTTGAGAAGATTATATTGCTCTGTTGGGTTCTGGCATTGATTCGTTCTGCTAGGGCCTTTCGCTTGGTGATCCAGATTTTCTGAAGGTAGTGCTTCAAGATTATAGAAAAATGTATACCTAGATAGTAGAAGAACAACAAATATATATACATGTATATATTTACATATTTGTTACTTTTCTACCATTTAGTTCTATTTTTTTTAATCGCCTTTATGCTTAGCAGTATCTGTCTCACATCACAGACCTACTTTCATTCTCTATGACATATGAATGAAATCCCTGACTGCATTAGTAAAGGTCGCCTAACAATAAAAGCAGGTCTGCAGATGACAACGCTGTGCTTTCTTCACCAGCCTGTCTAATACATCTCTTGGTCTCCTGCAATTGCTGCTTTTATCTTACTGCTAATTCAGTCTCAAGAGAAATGCCTTGGGAGAATTGAGATCGCTGGCCTTGCAAGTGTCAAAGAACTGTGCAGTGATTTTCTAAGAGACAAGCAAAGAAAAAAAAAGCACTTAAAGGCAGGATGGGACATAGAATGAAAGAAGAGCAAATGCAAAAAAACAAGCAGATGGGAATGGAATGGATTATGGTTTACTTCAATGTTTCTTTCGAATACATTTAGCATTGGATTCATGTGGGTGTGAATTCAATATTTATTAGCTAACTTGTGAAACCAGAAAAGACATAGGTATACATGGTTATTGTAATCTATGGAAAGTTTATATGAAGAAGAATGATAAAATGAACAAAAAGTGGTACCCAGGTCATTGTCTATAAAATGACGTGAGCAATACAGGATGCTATTATTATTGTTTTTTGGACTTTTCAAAACAGGAAATGTTGATTTATGAATATGAATTTGATTTGAAATGTATGGAGGAGTTTGCATTGTCTTCTCTGTACAATACCATTGAATAAACTTTATGCAAACAGAACAGTAATACAAACAATAGTAGCAAATTGACATAGGCTCAGGTTAGGAATTAATCAAATATTTAAAAATAATTGGAGATAAACTATGGGGGGTATTCTCAAGAACGTGTGTTAATTATCCCAAAACTAGCTTAACGCAACTTTGCACATCGCAGTCTATCGCGGGAAAATAACACTGTGTTAACGTTGTATTCTCACCACGGCGGCACCATGTGATAGTCTTACGATAACACGCCAAATGACCGCGTTAAAATCAACGTGACACCGAAAAAATGCGAAATACCAACGCGAAAAAAGTTGTGATGTCCCAAATCGCGATACAAAAATCAGCGACAACCAGCGACAGGCCTGCAATTCCCACGCAGCATGTGGGAAAATTCACTATAAAAGCAACAAAAAACCACACCAAAACCAAATCAAACTGCGTAGCACCATGGATGCACCCGGACCGAGTGCAGAGGAAAACCCGAACCCCAGAAGCCCCACGGAGGACCAGCCAGGAACCCTGTGTTCAGGGAAGGTCAAGGAAAAGAGGAAGAGGAAGACGGGGTTCAGTCCACAGGAAGACCTGATCATCGTCATGGAGGTGATAGAACACTACCAACAACTGTTCATCACCTCTACTGCGTCATTGGCAACACAAACGGAAATATGGTAGTCCATCGTGAACAACGGAAATGCAGTCGGAGTGTCGATGAGGTCAAGAGGCGTTGGCATGATGTGCAAAGCCAAACCAAACAGAAACTCGCTGCCACCAGGAAGGCAGCAAAGACGACTGGAGGTGGGAGTCCTGCGTCACGGGAGGAGGTGGATGAGCTGGAGGAAATGGTGGCCACAGTCATCAGTGTGGAGTCGGTGCAAGGAGTTGGGAGCCCAGACACAGCTAGATATGACCTGACCCAACAGCAAGAGAGTGAGTAACGACCAGTGACTGGGGGGACTGAAGGAGATGAGCACAATGGCACACATGCACAATCATGTGTAGCACACTGCACACCCACAATGATTGTGGAACATGTCCCTGATACCCTTGGCACACTGCAGCACACATAGAAACACCAAGTAGGCCCCCGTCCACTATGTGCACAAAGGGGCCGCCCTCCCTATCTCCAATCCTACAACCTACGCATGCACATGTGCTGAATCCAGCAAAACAGCGGCTCTGTGAGCCACACTGACAATGCAAGTGACACTGCATGACCGACAGCATGGCTGCAGTCAAAATACATGACATGGTGCACGACACAACACTAAGGTGGCCCAGTGTGGATCACATCCTCAAAGGAGCAGATCACACTCTGACACATCCACGTGCACATACAACCCCTGACGTCAACAACACATCTGCAGACAAACAATGCACATGAGTACAAAAACCATCCAAGAGCACAAATGACCAAAGTTGCCAACATCTCAGCACCGTAAAAGCACACAAGTCAAAGGCACACCGCCTCAAAGAGATAAGGGGCCGCTAAATCAGAGCTGCAGGGGCGACTCTCCCACAACGCAGCACACACACATAGCAATCACAGCACATCAACAATGACGACAATGTAGTACAAAGTGTAACACTTTCACTACAGGACAGAGGACACAACTGGTGCCGCTTGTGCATAGAAACTGGCCAATCACATCTGGCATTGCAGGAAACTGTGATATGATAATGTACGAGTACAACCTCACATCCGTCATGTAGTCGAAATGTCCACTGTCTCCCATCAAATAGCCAGCTCCCCCCAAACAGTCACAATGTACATTGTCATGCTGTCTGTCTGGAAACATGTACAATGCGTCAACATACATGGAACACACTGTCAACCTGCATCTCGCCTTTACATTGCAGAGGGACAATCAACACCTCCTGCAGAGCAGACCAGACATCTCCTCAATGATGATGAAGAGGATTCCCTGGCCATCTGCTCCGGCACCCTCCCACGGCCCATAGACAGCCTCCGCACCCCACCTCCAGGAGCAGGTCAGCCCAGCTGCATCGAGGTGACCCCAACCCCTGCACAGACCACACAGCACGAAGCACACACCACCACGGCTGGCTCACAGGACCCCCACGACGAACACATGGTATTCCAACGCCGTGTGTTAGGGTGCCAGGAGAAGATGGCTGATCAGCTGCAGGTGATGTTTGACCTCGTGGCAGCCAAACTAGATGCCATGCGTGGGTGTCTAAGTCCCATCAGGGACCACTTACAGTCCCTAACGGACACCCAGTGTCCGCTCCATGCTCTCCAACAATCCTTGGCTGACATCGCTGGGGTCATTACTAGGATACAAGAACTGTATAGTCAGACAGGCTCCAGCGATGACAGCACAGAGTTGGCACAGATGCAGAGGACAATGGAGACCATGGAGCCGATGCAGGCTGGAAGTATGGCTGCCACGGCTGAACACCAGCTAGATGTAGCTGGGATACTCCATGCCCTGCAGATCCTCATCTTGCCATTGCTGCCACAGAGCCTGTCTCAGATGACTGCTGCAGGAACTTTGACACACACATCTCCGCCCCCTGATGTGTCAGTGGCACACAGTGATGCAGACCTACCACCTTTGCCCCCTTATGTGTCATTGGCACACAGTGATGCAGCCATAATACCACCACACACACCTGACACACTGGACACAGAAGACATATCAGAGGAGTAATATGTGGATGGTAATGACGGTGTGAGACAGGAAGTACTAGCATCAATCCCCGCCATATGGCCTGTCCCTGCCTGGTTCAGCCCTCTGCATCATGCCCTGGAACAACACCTTCCACTGTCCCCCAAAACACTCTGTGACATTCACTTGGTCCACGACATGGACTGCCATATCTGCTCTGGTTACCAATGACACAGCAATCAGGCTGCGGACTGAACTCTTCCTCTTCCTCTTCCGATTAACTTTTCATTCCCCCAAGGACTCTGGTTGGCCCTCCACTGGGCAACCATGTAATGTGGGGTTGGCATGGCCATGTACTACTCCAGCTCCGACACTCCACAGAATGGGAATAAAACATTCAAAATCACACAGAGGTGTCATGTCTATATTCACTCAAGTATTAAAGTTTGGATGAATGTCGGGACATTGATCGCACAAAAAGGTACACCCTGGGTAATGACATCAATGCGCATGTTTGACCCTGACCCACATGGCCAATTAGATGACTGTGAAGGTGTGAACTAGCTGTGGCCTCATTGCTCATGAACAACAATCTTGCAACCCCCCAACGTATCCCCACGGCCATGTATTAAATAGGGCTGTGTGTAAAAATTTCAAATTCGGTAGCAGGCCTGAAGTAGTTTCCCCCATCACATGTGACAACAGAACATCTCTTCGCATACCTACTCACACTCAACTGTGTTGACACAGCCTGTTGTGATGGATCACATTGATCTACATGGCAAGAAGTTGGATACCATACTCACATTGCCGAAGACACGTAAGAGCACAGGTCTACCAGCAACTATCCCAACCACAATGTCTGGCTCACAGAGCTGGAGCTGTCAATAGGGACTCACCCCCAAGTGAAATGCGACAGTCAGTCCCTCCGTGTGTACGGACAATGCTCATTGAAGGCACACGATTTAATCATTCTAATCAACACTGATCACAGTTAAACACTAGTGAAGTTGCGTAGACTTTATTGGCATGTGCGTGTCAGTACGGGCAAGACAAGGGCCACAACATGCAGACCAATGCTTAAGACACTTACAGGAAGCATAGAAACATGTCGAGGTGCAAGAAATGGGGAGGCAAAAATTAACATCCAATCATTATGGATGGCAACGGTCTCAGCCCACCTTGCCTTGTTGGACGAGTCATGTGATGTTTGGCGTCTGCTCATTGCCCCGTGTCAGGGGGCACGACTCACAGCCCATGGGATCTGCATTGTGCTGTACCACCGGACTGCGCCAACTGTCTTCTCTGCTCACAGTGAGCAGGTGAAAGTGTCCAACAAGGTCACATGTCGTACTAGATTGCCATGTGTGTACTCTCCCTCCAGCAGTATGTCAGATTTAGGAACGTTGCCAAACGATGCTGTGCAGCTCCGCCCATGGGACTGCCTCACCTTGCATAGGTGTGTGTCAACATGCGTAGGTGCACGCACATGCATTCTGAGTCCAGGTGAATGCAGACATGTCCACTGTTGTGGTGGGATATGTGACCATTCCTCCCCTCCAAGATGCAACAAGGTGATGGTACCTGTGCTCTGGGTTACAATCCGTTGTGGCTGCAGGAACGTTGTCACTCGTCCATGAAAGCGAGCACAGCTTCATGGGCAATCAGTTCGAAGAGGACGTTGTTGTCGACTTCAACGAAGATGAGGGAGACCCAATCCATTAACTGATCCGGACAGATGTGCTCCATCCACGCCGTTTCACCGATCCGCAAAACAGACCAATAGGGGAGCGCCTTGATGTGGTCACTGCACACGATGACTTGTGCAATCTACCATGCCCAATTGTCAGCACATACGTCAAATAACAAGGCATCCCATGCACGGGTATCACAGTTACACTCCTGGTCCAACAGGGGGCGCACACACAAGTCATAGTCCAGTTCAGCTACCGTTGTGTTGGATAGGCAGACATCCATGGGACACTCGAATGTGCATGATCGACAGAGGAACCACGGCTGGACACAGGTGATGTATGCAAGTCGGAAGCTCAGACGGTAACTGATGCGCAACACTGCCAGTGCTCCCAACAATTGCAGCATACGTGCACGGTACAGTTCCACGTGACAGGGGTTGTGCATGTGCCCGGGATGGCCTGCTATTGCGTTTGTTGGTCTCGTAGACCCGGCACTCTTCTGACCGGTGGCAATTATGTGGATGATATGCCACAGCTCGGAGCAATGAGTCGTATGTGTGTGCGAGTTTTGGACGTATCGGTTGTTTTTTACTTAAGTGTCAAGGGCATCCCATTCAGGAGTACCTCAAGAAAGGATTACTGTGTGTGGGGTGTGGACAAGTTGGTCTTTCATTAGCGCAGTTCGTGGTGTGGGAGTCGTCAAAATCTGGTATGGTATCTCTCTCTTCGGGGGTGCCAGCCTCATTTAAGACCAAGGTCGGAGGTGCAGATGTCCTTCCGCCTTATGTATTGAGGCAAAGGAGCTTTGATCCCTAATGTTAGTCTGACTACTGCTTGCATTTTTTAAATGTGATGTGGCCTTTGCGCTGCAATTTATGCCAGGCCTTTGGCTTATGGTGCACCAATAGCGATACACACACAACACTTGGCATGTATAAGCCAAGAGCCAAGTACCACAGATCTTCCTGGGAGACTTCAATCACCACTGGAACAACTCAAACGATCATGGTGTAAGCTGCCGTAAATCCTTTCTGTCTGATCAGGATCTGTCCCAATTCTGTGACAGCCCAACACACAACAAGGGTGAGACATTAGACCTCATCATAGCGAAATCGAACATTATATCTCTAGATTCCATCACTCCATGTGACTGGACGGACCATTACAGCATTTTCTTCTCCATCAATATTGAAGTAGCTACAAAAAGAGGCCGACCCACAAAAACAAAACAATGGAAAAGGAATATAAAAAATATTAACCCCACCGCCCTGGTAAACCGTTGCAATACCGCCCTGATCCCCACGTCAGACATGGTCGACGTCCAAGACCTCACAGCCTTTTACAATTCCACTATGCTCGAAATTCTTGACTCGACAGCGCCCCTCCAAGAAAAAAATGTTTCCTCCAAAATCTCCAAACCATGGTTCAATGAGAACCTGAACTCTGATCGGCGCAAGCTAAGATCAGCGGAGCGACTTTGGAATTCAGCACCCTCCATCGACCATCTACGTCACCTGATAATGCTAAGGAACTCATACAAAAGGAAGATCCTAAAGGCCAAGGCAGACTTTTTCAAAACTCAACTGGATCAAGCCATTAACCGCCCCAAAAAACTATTCGAAATCGTCAAACAACAAACGCGCAACACGCCTAAACCTATGGAACCTAACGATTTGGATACACCAAATTGCGATGAGCTTGCCAATTTCTGTCAAAAGACAAAATCCATTGAACTCGACATCCAATCTAGGAAGGCCCTCCCACAACCGACTGCTCATGATACTAAGTTTTACTCTCAGATCAAGGTCCATTTCAGTACTCCGACGGAAACCTCAAAGAACAATGCCTCTTGGCACACCTTCTTGCCCATCCCTGAACAAGAAATCTATAACACTCTGCTAGCGATTAATCCCTCCAATCACTTCTCTGACCCCCTACCGCCGTCTCTATTCAAAATGATAAAAACCTCTATTCTACCCCTATGGTCAAAGATTATAAATGCCTCTCTGAGACAAGGCTTCATACCGGACTGTCTTAAAATAGGGCAGGTCACTCCTATACTAAAGAAACCAGACTCCCCCTCTTCTGATCTCAACAATTACCGACCAATATCCAACATACCCACTTTGGCGAAATTGCTGGAAAAATGTGTACAAATACAACTTTGCAACCACATCGAGAACTACAACCTCCTAGACAAACACCAATCCGACTTCCGTCAAGGTCACAGCACGGAATCTGCTCTCACCCACATAATGGATGACATACTAAAAATGCTGGACCAGAACGAATCATGCCTATTGATACTTCTTGTCTTATCCTCCCCGTTCGATACAGTTAAGCATGACAACCTACTGTCCCTACTGGAACGAAGGATGGGTCTTACTGGCCCTGTGTACAATGGTTCACCTCCATCCTAAACAACAGAACTCAAAGAATCAAGACGAAACACTCACTCTCTCAACCATCCATGGTAACCATAGGGGTTCCTCAGGGATCAGCACTTTCACCCATTCTTTTTAATCTACCCATGGAGCCCTTGGTAAACGCATTGAACTCTGCGAACATTATTTATCACCTATTTAAGGATGACACCCAACTGTATATGAATTCTCCTCACCAGAATACTTCATCTCCCTCAACGCTATCCTGCACAATACTCAAAGCTGGCTCACTGACAAGCACCTCATGCTTAACACCAAAAAAACGGAATTCCTCCTCATCTCCCCACCCAATCACACACCCAAGATAGACGTATGGCTGAATCAGCTCACTTCCTTTGACTGTCTCACCTCATCATTGACTCTGCAAAATCCCTGGGAGTCACCATAGACAAACATCTGAACATGCAGGTGCAAATCTCTTAAGCCACCATGGGAGCCAATCACCAGTTGAGTTTATTAAGGAAACTTAAACCCTTCCTCCCACAGACCGACCTAAAAATGGCGGTACAAGCCCTAGTGTTTCCAAGACTGGACTATGGAAGTAACACTCTATGCGGTCTCCCCAGATAAAAGCTGGCACCGCTGAGGGCATCTCTTAACGCTGCGGCAAGACTGGTCTCAGGATCTAAAAGAAATAGCCACATTTCCCCAACCTTGAAAGCTCGGAACTGGCTGCCCTACGAGGCAAGAATAACACCTAAAGATCGCTTGCATGACCCATAAAGCCCTGCACAGCAATACCCCCAGTTACTTAGCACTACAACTAGAACAATCAGGAGGATGCAGACAATTGCAAAGTGCGAGCTCGCTACTACTGAAACCATAGTCCTTCCATAAAACGAGTACCGGGCGCAGAGCTTTCTCAGGGTTCGCACCGAAGATTTGGAACTCCCTACCTCCAGCTGTACGCGGAATCCCTTCCTTAACCTCCTTCAAAAAAGAAGTGAGAATGCTTCTAATGAACGAATTCACATCCTAAGGGATCATACTTTACGCTGACTTCTAGAGGCCATTTTATCCATTTATTACCATCTACCTCTTTTGTATTAAACTACGAATACCAAATGTATGTATACTTCCTCATCCCGCTAAGGTTGAATAACTGTGTAATGTGATGCGCTCCGATTCCCTCGTGGATGACTCACCGCCGACTACTAGGCATCTATGCTATCCATATATATTATTATCTACTTTTTTGTGTTGAATTGCAAATACCAATTGTACCTTTACTACCTCAACCTCCTAAAGCTGAAAAACTGTGTAACATGAATTGCTCCAATTCCCTCGTGGATCATTCTTTGTTGACTACTAGTCACCTAAGCTATCTATTTACTATTACCTACCTCCTTTGTATTATGGCGAGCACCGAATGTATGTACACCACTTCAACCATCTAATGTTCAATTATGTTTTATTGTAAAGCGCTCTGATACCCTCGTGGGTCATGTTCGCGCTATATAAAACTTTATAAATAAATAAATAAATAAAATAAGAGCCCGATTGGCATTGCACTCCTTGTACAATGTCTCTCTTTCTCTCTCTCCCTCTCTCTCTCTCTCTCTCTCTCTCCCTCTCTATCTCTCTCTCTCTCTTTCTGTTCTTTGATGAGTGCATGACACACGCTCTTATCTTGAATTTTGTCTTGCAGGCTGTGACTTACAGATTGTCCAGGGATTACCCGCCATGACTCTTCCAAATAGTTGTTTTGAGTCAAATTTTAATGTGATATTTTGTTTGGACTTTCAATGGTGAATGAATGATTCTCCTTTTTCTGTCCACACATGTATGTTACTTGTTGTAATTGTGCGGCATCAGGCGAATGATTTTGTTCATGATTTCGTGAAGTTGATGTGTAATATGTTGGTCCGGTGGGGGGGGGGATCCTGGGAAGGGGGGCCTGTGGGTGGTGGCGGTGGGTGTTGCGGCCCTCTTCGGTGTCCGAGCTGCATGATCGTTGGCTCCATGGCATCTGTTGTTCTTCGGGTGTGGTTCTGGGCTAGGCTCCCTTTTATGGTGCAGGTTATCGTCTGATTTTACACCAGGTAAGAGCAGGTGTTAAATCCCTGCTGCTAACGTGCCTTATCGCCTGTTTTGTGATCTTATTGCAGATCTGGCTGGTCATTGAAAATGTTGGGACGTGGTGCTGTCGCAGCTTTTTGCACGGGAACGCCTACTCTGCATCTCATTAGCGTTAGTTGCCGGTGTCATCTGTGGCGATGCTTTTTGCGACTGCTATCGCAGGGAAACTGGTGATATCGGCTGTTACCACCAGCTTGTGAATGGGGCGATAAGTTTATCACCACTTTGGCTGAGATAAAGTGCTAATGACTGAGATGAGTCCTTGAGAATATACACCTATGTTTACTGTGTTTTAGGAGGTATTTGTTTAAACGTGAATCTGACTGGTACAAACTTGGGTTGCGATTGGTAAATTGCATCTGGACAAGATGCACATTGATATGCAGATTACACGATTTTTGGGTATTTATTTAGCAGGGTGTATTTGTGAGCATCACACAGGTAACAGCATTGCATTTCTTGTGATGAACATGCAGATCACATGACTAATGTTCAGTATTTGGTGAGTGTGGAGAGTCTATGATCAGTTTACAGGGCATTATGCCAGCAAGGTGGCTCAGTGAGTTAAAGGCTGACATCTTCTGTGTTCTATGTTAGTAATTTAAGAATCATTAAATTGGGTGCATGCAGCACCTGTAATATACACTACAGAAAAAGGCAGAAGTTTACTACGAAGCACTGCATTATGCCACTATTGCCGACTGCCGAAGGTTAATCTGGTCGTTAAAGGCCCTGAACGCAAGTTATAGGCCCAAGCCACACTCAAGGGCCTATAACAAGGATGAGAGACTTTAACAACTGCATAAGGGTATAAGATTAGTAGAACATTAAACACACTGAAGGTAGAATGTTCTAAATTAAACAGGGAGAAATAGAAAAACAACAATCATTGCCCCTGAGTCACTCCATTGTCTTCAATTGAGAACACAGCATTCTAATGTTCCAAAAGGTATTGATATCTGAGAGTTTGCTATGCCAAGAGGCTTCCTTGTTTGTGAAGGGAGCTCATGATAACTGGGCTACCATAGAAAAAAACACAGATTATAAACATATCAAATAATTTCTACAATTACATCTATTTCATGGGTCATTTTAAATTCAAAGGTCATTTTTGCCAGTCAGACATATTTTTAAGTCAAGACTTTGTTCTCAGAACGTTTTTTGCCATAAAATTATGCACAAACTGGAACTTAGACACCAGTTGACATGTAGTAATTTTAATTGTATAATATTTCAGAGATATACAAGGAAATGCTATCGAACAGCACTCAAGCTCTTCATAAGTACCTCCGAGATGAGAATCTAGGCCTCTGTGCTCTACAATTACTTTTTTCACAGTTGAAAGAATGCATAATACAGATGTGGGATTTTATAGGACCTCCATTAAGAGTGAATAGGTGTTTCCTATTCTTGTTTTGGGTAGAAATCCCTCCTTATTTGCCAAGCCGGATACACAAAAGGGCATATTTACAAGTAAACTGCTGAAGCGCGGCGTTAACCCAAAATTGCTAACGCAGCGCTATGACAGTTTGAAAATGCAAGGATGCGCCATATTTAAAATAATATGGCACACCCCTGCATTTCCCCTAGCACTGTTGCTAAATTTAGCTGCCTAGCATCAACGCAGGCACCCTTGCACCACAGTAAAGGGTGCCTGTGTTGTAGGAAATGATTGTTCATGTGCAGGAAGGTGTCCCTTCCTGCACATAAAGAATCAATAATAACGATTTGTAACTTCTATGTGTGCCATAGAAGGTGCAAAACTGCATTTCTTAATGATTGTTTATGTGCAGGAAGGGACACATTCCTCCACATGAACAATCACTAATGGTGATTTGCTGTTTCTGTGTGTACTGCAGAATGCAGCACACATAGAAACAGCAAAAACGAGGAGAAAGTATTCATTTCTCCTCATTGCGCCTGTTTAAGACCAGGTTTTCCCTGGTCTTACTTTTGGCGCTGCCTCATATTTACACCACACTTGTAAATCGGGGTCAGCGTCAAAAAGCAATGGGTTTGTGGTGGAATTCCCACAGCAACACCCATTGCCTGCCCCTTTGCCACAGCAGATGCTACTCTAATGCCATTTGCGATTCCTTAATAACGAAAAATAAGGATTCGCTAATAAGGAATAGCAAAAGGCTATGCATGTAGAAATCGCTTACAAAATAGTGATTTCTAAACATTCCTTAATTGCTACTCGCAAATTGCGAGTCGCAATTAAGGAATACCTCCCCATTGATTCCTATGGGCCTAGAGGCCCATAGGAATGAATGGGAGGACTTTCTCAATTTGCTAATCTCAATTAGAGAATCGCAAATTGCTCATGCTATTTCAAGGGTGCCAGGGCGTCAAAAAGACACCCTGTTGCACCCCTGAAATCTGCATATGAATACATCTTGCGCACACACATGCCCCAAGGGCATGTGTGTGTGTAAAATGTAAAATGGAACTTTACAAAATTACACTTTAGTGCATTGTTCAAAGTTTTTGCAAATTACCATGAAGTTCAACTTCATGGTAATTTGCTCCCCCTATTAGCGAAATCGCTAATTTTTAAACTTTCATGCATTGCATTTAAGGAATCTCAATTTGGGATTCCTTAAATGCAATCGCAATTTAAGGAATCGCTATTTAGAGATTCCTTAAATAGCGATTTCTGCATTTGGGATGATGCATCCCTAATCCAAAAATACCGGTCGCAAAGGGGCACATTCTGCTAATCTGCCCGTTTGCGAGCAGTTTTCTCGTTGATGCATGTGGCCCATTATTTGGCTTAAAGCCACCTTGTCTATAAGGAGCAGGGCATTCTGCCATCGGAAGGTCATTAAAAGTGATGTTCCTGTGGCGCAATGCCCGGGTAAATATGCCCCAAAGTGTTTCCCCAACCCTTGTTTGACAAAACATCTTTGGTAGGTATGTCTTACTCCTTAAAATTCATGAGTAATCCACACCTTGTTATGGTAAAAGACATCTTTACAGACATACATTGCATTGTTGATAGGACCCTTTGTGAACAAAGGAATAAAAAGTAACCTGCCAGATAGCACACACATGATGCCTGTAATTTGTGCAAATTAATAGAATCTATAGAGAGGCACAATTTCGGATGAGCATCCACAGTTGCAAATTAGTAGATTTCATAAGGTGTGAACATTTGTGCAACTCACAAGAGCATGAAGACATAGTTTTGCTTTCTCGGCTGATAGAGAGTCCACCTAAATGCAATTTCAAAATAGCTTTTAAACAAATGGAACGCCTTACCCTGCTATGCACTCTTTTGTTTCGTTTTATAAGAACTGAATCATTAATGCCCTGAAAAGAGGTGTCTGTATAAATAGTGCAGTACTTACAAACCCAGGTAAATTCCACAACTCTGGGATTAAGCACATACCAGATGCTGTAAATACCTGTTATGAGGCGTTCAGTGGCGTAACGAAACTTGAAGGCCAAGGGGCCCCCCTGCAGGGTACGTAGAGGGGCCCCCTCCGAAATTAATCTTAAACTCTCCAGTCGAAGTGCAGTGCTGAGGGAGCCACCTGAAGTTTGGGGGCCCCGCCGCTCTGCGGGGGATGCGGGGGCCTGTGTTACGCCCCTGGAGGCGTTTGAACAAAGAAAATGGAGACCTACATGCAAAATCAGCATTTACCTCAACGAATTTCTAATGTATTTGATTATTTTTGCACATTTTCAGTTGATAAAGTTTGCCAATATATATTTAGACATTAGCAACCAATTAACCAGGGGTGTCCACATGCCTGTCAGATTTGCATTTAGAATGATTTTATAAAAAGTTATCCTACAAGTTTATCCTAAAAATCTGGCATGCATCAGGCCACCCGGGCCCTCTGGTGTAGACCTTATTAATACACCAAAAAATGAAGTATTTAAAGAGCCCCTCGTGTGTGTATATAGCATTATGCATGACAGTTATTCTGTGGGACATTTTCTCATTAATTGTGCGGAAGCAGCAAAATTGCACTCCCAAACTGCTGTGAAAATCACACCGGCAGGTTTTACTATTATAGTTTTATCCTTCTATGTATTTTTTATGTGATTCACTTGAGCTCTTTAATAGCTATGAAGAGACAACTAGTAAAAATAATACTCCACAGAACCATAATGATTGAATATCTAAGAGCCAATATATCACTTAATGGGTTGATAATATCTAATATGCCATGCATCTTCCTTGAAGATGCCATTTTCAAATGTGAATGGTCCCAGGTGTCCTGGAAGTGTACCAGGGACTGGCTGATCCTGATTATAAACATATCCAAATGCTTCACTGAGGCATTGGTGATCAGGATTCAGATAGCAGAGGGTGCACTGAAATAAAACATTCTCCTCTCTGCCTATAAAACCAGACTGGCAGAAATCAGCAGTGAGATCACTGAAAATAAAGATTACCTTATGAAGCAAAAGGTTTCTAAGCTACAAAAAGACATTGACAAATTCAATAAAGAAAGACTTTACCCCTATCTCAAGGAAGATTTTGTGATCACAGGAGGTGAGACCTCTTCTGACAAAAGTCAGCCCACACAGAGAAGAAATACATCCTTTAATAGTAATTCTAGTGCTGACTTCTGGGGTAGCAATGATAGTCGAAGGGGCCCTCCACCCCAATGTTCAGTTATGAGTTACTCCCTTTTCAGGGTCCACACCCAATGTGCCCCCAACAATATCCTATCTTCCGCTCAAAGCCCCCTCAGTTCTTCTCACAGCCTTACAACTTCACATTTTTAGGCAGAGGAAGAGGGAGATGTGGTCAAAAAAGAGTACAATTGTTGGTACCACCAACACCGATGCAATTGAGCCAGGTAGAGAAGATAAACTGATTGTAAACCTTTCTAAAAGAACTCTCTCCAGAATCGAGACCAAGGTCCTCAAGAAAGGTATGAACTTTGTACCCACAACAAAAAATTATAAATTCCAGATTTATTGTGAGCTACACAATTCTTTCTGCAAAATCCACTTAAGAGCTTTTTTCCATGATAAACCTGCAATGGAACAACTGAATTTAGGTTTTATGAAACCCTTCTAGGTTTACAACCTCAGCTGGGATGATACCTAAAACCTCCTGACCTTTAAACAGGCAGTACTTAAAGAAGTTGACAAAGGCACTGAGGGACCCCCGTTTCACAACATGTAATTGTGAGTTACAAGCAATAAAATCACTTGCCAGTGACACCCAGATCAAGATCAAGCAAGCAGATAAGGGGGAGCAATCGTAATCACGTCCACTGCAGATTATAGTACTGAATGCCTCCAGCAATTTAAAAGACATGATTGTCCACACAATACCATGGAAACCCACAAGGCCTGCGAAATACCATTTTGGATCTTGCCCCAGTAAGGAGTCACTTTCCATGTGGGTCATGTACGGTCAGTCCTGTCACTGAAGTCAAAAATCAGGCTTTACGCAACACACACTTGGATACAAAAGACACACACAAACTGTAATTCACAAAATTGTGTCTACATGATCACCTGTTGGTGTGACAAAAAATACATCGAGATGACGACTAGACCCGTCAAGGTGGGAATCATGGAACCCCGCACCAACATCAGCTGTAAAAAACTGACCACTAAAAGGAGCACACACTTTATCGATCTAAATCATACCCCTGTTGACACTCGCTGGACCATACTACAAGCACACTAACACATAAGCAAAGACGCCCTGTTCAGAAGAGAGCAGAATTGGATATTAAACCTTTTGACTCATAAGGTCGGCCTCAATGTGAATATACCATGGAGTGAATTGGATAACTGACCTCCTTCTCCATGACTATCCCCTGGTACCTATTAGTTGGCCACCTACTAACTGAGACATCTATCATACTATATATCCACTTTAATTTCAATGTACAGCACACCTATGAGCACTGCACCTGCGATTTCCATTGCTTGCCCTTCCACATGGACAGCGTTATCAGTGCCTTAATTTATATAATAACCAGAATCATTAGTACAAAATGAACTGTTTGTTCTCACTTGATGCATTGACATCCACACACTTTCTGACTTAACTCCTCCATTTTGCTGAACCTTTTTTGTTGGCTTGTAAGACTGTATACTTTACCACTGTAGAAAGGGCCGATCCCAATAATAGGGATTTGTGTTGAAATACATGAGTGGTTGCATGGGAATACCTATGCACCACCAATGAAGCGCACCCTTCACACAAAGTATTTTGACAAACTATCCAATGCAAATCCTGATATGCGTTGCAAAGTAAATACAACCACAACACTTTGCACTGGGCTTGAGTTACAATAGTAACGCAAACCTGGTACAAAATATTGGTAAATCTGGGCCAAGAGTTCTGCTTCTTCCCCTGCAGTTTACTTTAATCCCTTCAGTGGTTGCTTGGTGCAGTTGCACATTCATGTCATTACCTGGCACAGCACTGTATGTGCCAGAGCACTAGGTGCTAGTTGTATCTTATGAAGCAGGTCTGTTTATAACCAGAAACACAGCTCCAGTATTCTCTGGGACAGTATTATTGCTGGCTGCAGTACATTGTCAATTTTGCCAAGACAAGTTTATATTTTGTGCTAAATTTTGCAGTTCTTTTCCCATATTGGTTTTCCACATGAGCATCTTCTTCATTTCTCTATGGGGGTAGGGAGCAGCAGCGTCCCCTGCAGGTAAGAGTGGTGTGGTGGTGGGGCTTGTTGGGGGTGGATTGCGACAGAGGACAACAAGGAAAATCTAATTATTTATTTAATATCCCCTCTTGGTCATCTGTCGAATCTCCCCCCCCAACCCGGCCTCACCGCCCCACCTCTCATACCTGCATGGGCCACTGATGGTAGGGAGTGGCAAGATCAAGGCACGATTAGCCTTGAGAGTTTCTGAATGGCAAACAGCTCATGAGTTGGTGGGCATTTGCAAACCCTTCTTTGATCAATTCCCACCCTGGAAATAGCTGGAGATGTGCTCTAGCAAAGGCTAGAGTAAACCCCCTTCCAGGATTGCAGGAGAACTGGACACCCCCATAATTTGTAAGCGATGAGGGATGGACATTTTTATGGACAAAATAGTTTTCCTTCTGGAGAAAAAAAAGAACAGGAAAAAATGCATATTTACAGATTGCTTCTTTTCCACAATGCTTGGTTGTACGATGCATACAGTTACGGATCAAGGAAATATTAAGTCGAAAACATTTCATATTTCATTCTCCATAGTGACTGAGAAGATTTCCACCCGAACAACTGGGAATGTACACGCATTCTTAAAACTCGGAAACCTACGCTCATGAGTAGGGTAAACGTATAGGTGTAGTTTTTATTTACTTTGTTAATTGGGCTCATATGATTTAACTTTTCCCATCTATGCCATAATCATGTTTCGATTTTTCAAATTGCTCTTTTCCATTGAAAGCTTTCGCTATTTTTGCAGCATGAAAATAAGTCAGAGGTGCTATTTAGGGGTAGCTACTGGTTGCATTTGTTAAGCCTAGTTGCTACTTGACAACCCTGAAAGTATTTATCTGCACAACGAGCAGTACTATATAAGTACTGTCTCACATCTCATACATGCCTTTGTGAATCAGCCCAAAACACCCAACTCTCTATTATTAAAGGTGGAAACAGGCACAGTGCTAGTTTTTTGCAATTGTATTTCAATGTTCCATGAAAATTCCCATCTTTGCTGCGTTGGGAGCCTATGATCAAAAACATAAGAGTACATAAAAGAGGACTACAGAAGTATTGCTTACAAACTCCAAAATGCCCTCAGGAAAAGGCTTTTCATTTTTTGGCTGATTGCTGATCTGCATCTGTCATCAAGCAATGCTTATTTTTGTGCTGCATTCTGGAGGTGTCTTTTTGACTAAAGATTGTTTAGATAGGAAAGGACATGTACTTTGGTGATGTTATGTCACAGCTGCTGATGTCACTGGGAGACCAAATACTGTGCAAAATCATCACCCAAATGTCCTTGGTGAAAAAGTGTATGGAAACATCCCGTCCACGGGAAATAAATTCATATAAAACGTGAACAATGAAAGAGAATTGTCTTTTTAACCCTGATGTAATGCTGGAGGCCCTGTCCACACTGGACAAATCCAATTTTAAATAAACATAAATTCTTTTTGCCCCTGGCTTCTTAAATTAGCAGATTCCTTAGGGATTAATAAAGTGATACCTCCAGTTAAATTTACCACATCACCCTAACCATTTCATAGAATAATTTGTACTAAAATACTTCGATCGGAAACGATGTTTGACCTTTTTCATTACTCATGCAATATACAACCATGCACTTTCGAATCTCATTACCTTTCAGCATCCCTTCCATACATACGGGGCATAGGGCAATGGTTTCTACTTTGGCTTCCATTTGTTGCATCACCACACCAGCTGGACCTCAGTATTGGAGCTTCATGTTATAGGATATGAACTATTGTGCATTTGAAAACCCTGAGAAAAGCTTTCATTTAATATTACTATACTAACAAAATGCACATCATATATAATATTGAAATAAGAGATTACCACACTGTGGCTTTATTTGTGACACCTAAATTATTGTTGAGGAAGTGTTCAAGCTAACGTTCCCAAAATAATGTCTTAGTTCCAATTTAAAACTACCAAGATGGATCTTTTGATTTTCTGCTAAGCTTTGATATTCATTTCCAAAATGCTTCGCCATACTAACCAAGGCTGGCTTTTTTCCCACAATGCTTGGTGCATTTGCACCTTTATTTCACACTCTGACACAGCACATCATGTGTCACAGCACTGAGTGCTAGTTGCTTCTGCAGGAGTGGGTCTGTTCATTACCAGAAACACTGCTCGGATGTTCTCTGGGACAGTATTGCTGCTGGCTGTGGGGCTTTGTCAAATGTCCTCAAAAGAAGAATATCTTTTGTGGCAATTCTTCTGTTTTTTCTTACTCTGGTTTTGCAGATGAGCGTCTTCATTTCTGTTTGTGGGTTTTACCAATTTGAAGCGCTGTTTCATTCATCTCATCTGCTTGACTTCCATGGTGCCTCTCAGAAGGTTTGTTTAGGTTGCATGGGATACGAGACATAATTGTCAATAAAGACAGCTTAGTCCTGACCACAAGAACTGTCTGTTCTTTCGACCAAATAGTAATTTTTCAGAGCGGCATAAAATTAAACAGATAACTTACAAGTAATCCAAGTGATTCCTGTGTTTAGTATTAGTTGAAGGTTTCATGAATGTTCACAAACTTATCTTCTCGTGGCAGTGTTATCAGAACCATCACCATGGAATGCTCACATTCTCGCCTCTTCGCCTGCGTTTACGAATACAGAACATTCACCATACGGACCAAGGGCCTGATTTTGATTTCAGTGGATGGGTTACTCCGTCACAGTGGATATCCCGTAAGACAAAATATAAGGATAATATGGAATTTATGTTACGGCGAACAAGATATCCGTCATCCTTGTGATGGAATAGCGCAGCCGCCAACATTTTAATCAGGCCCCGAGTTTTTGTATCCAAAGTGAAATTAACAAGAGTAAAATTCCAACCATCCTGAGTCTGTGAATCACAATACAATATTTTACTCTTTGAATTGGCTGCTTTGATGTAGCTATTTTGAAACTAGCTGCTCAAAACCAGTTTTGAATTGGAATACCAGCACATTACAACTATCAACATTCCCTGCTGCTTATGTGGATAGACCCACTGTGATATATGGTGCAGTTACATATAAGGGATGTAAGAAATTGGGTTATTGATTGAGGGAGGTGGAAGGCCTACTCAGGCAACAACTACAATCCTAATTAGGATGAACCCCAAAAAAAAAACTACATTAACCTATGCTTAACCCTCTGGTAGCATGGCACAAAACAGTCAGGCTTAGGTTAGAGGCAAAGTGTAAAGTATGTATGCATCACACAAAGAGTAATCCAGCAGAGTAATCCAGTGAAAACACAAGAAAAATCCCAAAGTAATTTGGAAGAATGTAGTCAATTTTAATAAATAAAATGATACTGGAATGACAAAATTCCAATTAATAGAACCAGAGATATACCATTTTAGAGTTTTAGGTAGATATGGCACCTAAAACCACAAAGCGCCACTCATGGTCATCTGGTTGGGCTAGACCGGTAGAAAGTCACAAGCTGAGTCTGGCCACGATGAGCCCATGCCAGATACAGGGGCCAGGTTAGTCCCATTGAAAAAGTTACCTTCTCAAAGGCTGACAAAAAGAGTTCCATTCATGGTGGAGGAGGCTGTGATGGGCTGGCAGAGCATCGCAAATGGCATTGATGTAGCACGAACAGCAGGCGACTGGGGCTGTCTTCACTGTAGCAGGAAGACTGGTTCACCTCAGCTTCACGTTTACAGTCGTCATAGGCAGCAGAGTCTAGACGGGAGCAAGCCAGTTCATGGTCGCGAACAACCCAGAGATTCAGGAATTGATCTTTCTTCACAGGAAGAAACCATCTGATGCCGGCCAAGGGTCCAGATCCTGGGGAGGCACCCCCTGGAGATCAGGAACCCACTCTTGGGTGTACTTTCCAAACAACAGGATCTCGGTTTTACTGGAATTAAGTTTTAGGCAGTTATTTTCCATCCAGCTGGCCACCACCAGCATAAAACTTCTGAAAATTAATCATGTCTTCGGAAGCATCAGCAGAGAAGGAGACGATAAGTTGAGTATCACCCGCGTACAAGATTATGGAAACTCCAAAGGACTTCATATATATTAATAGAATAGGGCTCAACAAGGAACCCTAAGGGGCTCTGTGCTCCAACGGCCTATTCGAGAGATGAAAAAGGAATAGAAATGACCTGAAATGAGTGATTGCTCAGGAAGGAGTCAAACCAAGGCAGGGCTTTGCCGCGAATACCTATATTGCAGAGACACTGAAGAAGCACCCTATGCTATAATGTATTAAAGGCAGCACTCAAGAATGAGGTCTGAGGAGACGCCTTTGTCTGCCACTCTCCGGAGCATCTCTGTCACAGCCAAGAGAGCAGACTCTGAATTGTGATAAGACCTAAAACCATTTTGGGATATGCCCGGGCATATGATTGACCTCAGAGAACCCAGCCAGGAGATTGTGGCATGTTTTTCCACAACTTTAGCTGGAAAGGGAAGTAGGGGAATGGCGTGGTATTTTTCGGGTCTAGTTGGCTGCTAGGAAAGTTCATTTTATTCTCGCTATGTATAACATGCCTTCTTGCTGTTTTTATAATATTCAGTGTGGTTGTTTTAGATGTATTAAGAAACATATTGTTCCTGTAGTAATAAATACTAAAGTGTTCATTCATCTTAGTACAGTGTGTGTGATACTGTGATATCAAAATAAGGTTTGTTACTGTTTCCACAGTGTCTCTGATGCTTTTATGGGATTGTTAGTAACCCAAACGCAATACCTCTAGCTCAATTACACACTGAATAGTATTTTGCGGGGCTACAATAACCTGTCTTCCACCTTCATCGCTGGTGCATTGAACGAAGTTCCCCCATGTCACCAGTGGGAGGGAAAGCACACTTTGTAGAGTTACGTTAAATCATAAGTTACAAAACTGCCTAGACTCACATGATATTTACTCAGTTGGCAAAGGCAGGTTGAGAACCAAGGTCTATAGCTTCAAATGTAGCTTATTTAGTCACCAGACCACGACTCATCACTATACTTAGAACCTGCAATCTAGATATTGCTGAATATATCTCCCAAGTAAATGAAACTTGTTTCATTAGAAACGTGTATTGTACCTTTCTTAAATGTTTTATCAGTCTGTTTCTCAAGAGAAATGTCCACAGCCTGGCAGCTTGTGACCTATTCCATCTGTGCTCAAATGTACACACAGATATAGATCTGGGGGGTGGCAAATGGTATTTAACTCCAGGATGCGGCTAGTGTCTCTCTCAACTCGTGCAGAGGGAAACTAAATTTCACCTCCACCCCAGCAGTTGGATGAAGTTGGGTTAAAGTAAAAAGAAAGCCAGACCAAGTTAACCACAGGGTAAAGGAGGTTAATTCAAGTTAGTCTGGGCCAGTGAGGTTTGTTGCAACAAAGGAACACAAGTTGCGCTCACAGTTGTCAGTTTCATCTAGTCAGCATTATGATTTGTTCATGGAATTCTGTGACTGCCATCTCATGTATCCATCATAATGGAGGAGGGGTATATTGTTTCCATCGCCGAAGGATGGACCTTGTAGCTATCACCAGTGCAGTGCTGGCCCATCACTTGGCATGGCGGCTCATGTCAGGGATGTTAAGTGTCAAGTAGAAAAATGAGTTCAGCTAATTCGTAAAGTTCATGGTAGTGATTACCTTGTGACAGAATTGTTGGAGAGAGGGCCAAAATCAAATTTTGTGTGAGTTAGGGTCCTTCCAAATATTAGGCATTTGCCTAATGAGCTGAAATGTGTGAGTAGGGAACAAAATAGATGAGCTGGTCCATCTCTTTTAGTGTGCCTTTCTCCATTAGTGTGGCTTATCTATCGTCTGAGACAGATGAGACAACTGTCCTCCATGGACACTCTGCTGTACCTTGTTTGTGAGTTAATTGAAATGCCACATTTCAGTCTAGCCTCCCAAAGGCCTCTGTCATGTATCTTGAGTCGTTGGAATGGTGCACCACCAAGCTTCTTTTCAAAAGTCAATAAGGAAATGTATACGGACAAAGGTTCCTTTTTCGTTTCTCCAACCCAGCTGGAGACTTGACAGGTCGCTGCGATTTCGTGCTCTGATGAAGTTCAAGTGAAATTGAACGAAACGCCTTGGCCGGATGTTGTGCGTTGATGCAGAGACTTTGATTTTTCAAAATAAAGGAGAAACTAAAAAGGAACCTTTGCTGTGTGTTTTCTCACGCAGCACCCACGGAATCTGAAGCATTCATAGATTTACGAGAAATCATAAACTTGGGAATGCGTCAGAATCTAACGCCACCACAGGGGACATCGTTAGGGAGGCACAACGAGGAGAAATATTTTCATTTTTCCTCGTTTTTTTCCTTTTTCTATGTATGCTGCACTGTGCAGCACACAAAGAACGAGGAAATCGCCTGAGTTGATTGATTTTGTGCAGGAAGGTGTCCCTTCCTGCACAAAAATAATCACCCCTACAAAACAGACACCTTTGCACCATGGTACAAGGGTGTCTGCGTTGGCTCATGGCACAGTATGTCATAGATACAGTGCATTCCTGCCCTACTGTTTGACGCAGGGCAGCGCAGCAAGATTTCTTGCAGCGCTGCCATGCGCCAAATGCTCATAAATGAAGCCCAATGTTTTAGAGGAGTATTGTGGCTTTCTACATTGTGATGGAAGCCAATGCATCAAGGGCCAGATTTCATAAAGTTTACTCTGGTGCAAACGCCTGGCAAATGCTACTTTCATAATATTCTTGCTTGCATTTTAGGGGCGAAGATGGCTGGGTTTGCTCCCGCCCATGTTGCATAAACAAAACTTACAGAAAAAAATATTGACAGATAGAATTTCTCTATAAACATGTCAAAATATGTTTGCTCCTTTTCTGAAACAAAAGTTAGTGATGCATATATTTTGCGGTGTTCAAAACTGCAAAACCCAGGAAAATGGTTGTGAGTGAACTAACATATGTAACATATATGCTGAAAAGACTTGAACTTGACCCCAAGCTAACAGGTTTCCAAATAGATCTCATCAATCTTGTGTTCCTCCAAAGTCTGTAAAATGAGCAACATTGATCCGGGTAACAATCAACAGCGTTTGCATCTGATATCGGCTTTGTAAAATACACTCCATTTGTTCACCATTCCATAACAGAGTCCAACGTGTGTTGAATAACAAACAAAGATTAAGGAAGGTGGCCTTTTTGGTATTATCTGGTTAATTTCCTCATTTTAAAATATTCCAATTACAATAAAATTTGATCAAACGAATTTTAATGTTGGATGAACTAATATTAAGCAAACTGACCACCACACACAATGGCCCTGTCTGTGCAATAAACACTCTTGTTCGAGAGCCTGCAATCATTAGAAGAGGAGCTCCCAGCATCCTGCCAAGATACAGCAATGAAACCCAGAAATCATTGCTTCCAAATAATATGTGTCTGCCATCGCACGCCTCACTGACCAGTGGTCACACATTCCTAAATCCATTTGATTGCAACCCTCTTTCTGCTGTATGGCTTTTTCGTATAGCAGCTAAACATTGTTATGCTTTTGGAGGCCGCTGGAGATATGTGTCCTTTTACCCTATGAAGAAGCATTGTTGTTCCTGAGAGTGCATAACAATTCTGAAACTAGCCCAAGCCAAAATGGCGCGTCACGCTCCCAGGCTTTAATTGTTCTGGATATGCAGCGTTCACAACCTGCAATCTGTCACCACGTCAGCTGCCAGCCTGCAGCGCCATCTTGTATCGCTTTACTAGAATGCTATATCATTGGTGGCTAATTGGCTGAAGAAGAGCTGCATGCGCCTTTCAACATGGAGAAATGCTGCAATGCTGCAACTCTGTGCAATGTCAGTGTCACGGAACAGTGTTGAGGGGCATTGATGGCGCTAAACATTGGTCGCAATATGGAAATGCCAGTTGGCCTCATGGCTCAGTGTATGACCCTAGGATTGGGACTGAAAGTTTTGCTTGAGGTGTTCTGTCCTGGACGTGTGTCAAAGGTCAAGTGACGAGATCAAGACTGAAATGCTTTGATGAAGCTGCACATTGCCCTGAAAGTATAGCGCCTTAACCCCTGACACTAACCACTACATAGTGTTTTGAGATTAATAGAGTCTCACTAACCAGTTCATTCTTTCCAGTGTTTTGTTTGTCTCTCATTCATACGTAAACCATACATGCCAACATTTCAGAAGAGCAAAGTGTGAGATTTTTTAGAAAACATCGGGGGAATGGGGCCTTGAACCGGGTTAATGTCATGTATGGGCTTTGGAAGTGTGCTGCTGCAGGATCGGACATTTGAAACGCAAATGCACATTTTTTTCTTACCTTTCAGAAGCATAGAGCGCAATGGCAGGCAGAGAGAGGGTGATGCAAGTGTTGTGCACTGGCCTGGCAGGTTGCTGGCAGTGCATACATCAACACCCCCCCCCCCCTCGTGTGTGGTAGCCCGGGCTGAAACAGCTTCCCGGGCACACTCACAGCCGCCCCAAGTACTTCACAGATCTTTAAAAGACCATTTGCTTGTTAATGAGGCTTTGTTGATTTTTCACCCCTTCTAGAGCCCCTGCATCCCCACTCTGACTATTGCTGGAAGAATTAGCACGTTACACAATACCAAGCCCTGTCAGCTGAAACCCCGAGGAATCGGGTTTCTGGATGCTTGAATCGGGAGGTGGGTGACTATCCTTGAAATCGGTAGTCTACAGCCTGAATCGGGAGGGTTGGCATGTCTGCGTAAACACAAGCAGTGGAGTGCAGAGTGAGAAAAACTCAGTGAACCCCAGCGGTGGAATGGAGTTTTCTGCCCACCCCTGAACAGAAATGATGTGTTAGGCCCCCACATGAACAAGACAAGTTACATACAGTGGCAGTCAGCTGACACGCGCTCGGACCGGCTTAGAGCACCATTTTGCATTATCCTCACAGCCCGGTGCAACAATCTCCCATACAACATAGTCAAGACTGTTAGAAACCTGTTAAAATTACCCCCTGGCATTTTTGAGAAATAAACCGCAAACTTAAGGTGGCCAGAATTTAAACACACATGCTTGTCACAGCCCGCCGCTGCCGGCAGCCTCGCCTGCAGCCATGCCAGAGGGCAATGCAGAACTTCTGAGTGAGTCTAATATAGAGTTTTCCAAACTGTGTGTCCCGACACAGTACTGTGTCGCCTGCAAATGGTGGGTGTGTCGCGGGATGACACTGGTATTAATGGGCACTTAGCACATAACTGCTGCTAATTAAGAGGCATTCCTTTGAAAGCTTTGTTCTCACTATGCCTCATCTATTGCATAACGTCTCCCAGTAAATGGTCTTTTAAAGACCTGCGAAGTACTCGGGTGCAGCTGTGTGTGTGCCCGGGAAGCTGGGGTGAGCTGACAGAGGGTGACAGACAGAGGGAGACAGACAAAGGGAGACAGAGGGAGGGAGACAGAGGGAGGGGGAGACAGAGAGAGAGGGGGGGTAAAAGAGTCATCCAGAGACAATAAATATAGTTTGTCAGTGTCTTTTAATGGAGCTTGTAAATCAGCTCCCATCTCAATCCTAGTATAACGGTTGAACTCCCTTTGTGCATTTCTTAAGTCTTAACATTCTTTTGGAACTAATGACATCATAATGTCATTCACACATTACTACAGAGGGAGACAGAGGGAGGGAGACAGAGAGGGAGAGAGAGAGGGAGGGAGGGAGAGAGGGAGAGAGGGAGGGAGACAGAGGGAGACAGACAGAGGGAGACAGACAGAGGGAGGAGGGCAACAGAGGGAGGGAGACAGACAGAGGCAGGGAGGGAGGAAGACAGACAGAGGGAGGGAGGGAGACAGAGGGAGACAGACAGAGGGGGGGAGGGAGACAGACAGAGGGAGACAGACAGAGAGAGGGAGACAGAGGGAGAGGGAACACATGGGAGACATAGAGAGAGGGAGACAGAGGGAGGGAGACAGAGGGAGACAGAGGGAGGGAGTCTGGGGTAGACAGAGGGAGGGAGAGGGAGACAGAGAGAGGGAGATAGAGAGAGGGAGACAGAGGGAGGGAGAGAGACAGAGGGAGGGAGGGAGACAGAGGGAGGGAGATAGAGGGCGACAGACAGAGGGAGACAGAGGGAGGGAGACAGACAGAGGGAGACAGAGGGAGGGAGACAGACAGAGGGCGACAAACAGAGGGAGGAGGGCGACAGAGGGAGGGAGACAGAGGGAGGGAGACAGATGGAGGGAGGGAGACAGAGGGAGGGAGAGAGAGACAGAGGGAGACAGAGAGGGAGACAGAGGGAGACAGAGAGGGAGACTGAGGGAGAGAGACAGAGGGAGACAGACAGGGGAGAAAGAGGGAGAGCGAGAGGGAGACAGAGGGAGAGAGAGAGGGAGAGAGAGAGGGAGAGGGAGGGAGACAGAGGCAGGGAGACAGAAGGACGGAGACAAAAGGACGGAGACAGAAGGACGGAGACAGAGGGAGGGAGACAGAGGGACGGAAACAGAGGGAGACAGAGAGCGGGAGACAGACGGCGACAGAGGGAGGGAGACAGACAGAGGGAGGGAGACAGACAGAGGCAGGGAGACAGACAGAGGAAGACCGAGGGAGACTGACAGAGGGAGGAGGGCGACAGAGGGAGCGAGACAGATAGAGGGAGACAGAGGGAGGTAGACAGACTGAGAGTGAGTCTAATATAGAGCTTTACAAACTGTGTGTCCCGACACAGTACTTTGTCGCCTGCAAATGGTGGGTGTGTCGCGGGATGACACTGGTATTAACGGGCACTTAGCACATAACTGCTGCTAATTAAGAGGCATTCCTTTGAAAGCTTTGTTCTCACTAGGCCTCATCTTTTAAAGATTTCGAAGTACTCGGGTGCAGCTGTGTGTGTGCCCGGGAAGCTGGGGTGAGGTGACAGAGGGTGACAGACAGAGGGTGACAGACAGAGGGAGACAGAGGGAGGGCGACAGAGACAGGGAGACAGAGGGAGGGGGAGACAGAGGAAGGGGGAGACAGAGGGAGGGGGAGACAGAGGGAGGGGAGACAGAGAGGGAGACAGAGAAGGAGAGAGAGAGGGATAGAGACAGAGAGGTAGGGAGAGAGGGAGGGAGACAGAGGGAGACAGACAGAGGGAGACAGACAGTGGGAGGAGGGCAACAGACAGAGGGAGGGAGGGAGACAGACAGAGGGAGGGAGGGAGACAGATAGAGGGAGACAGACAGAGGGGGGAGGGAGACAGACATAGGGAGGGAGACAGAGAGAGAGGGAAAACATGGGAGACAGAGAGAGAGGGAGACAGAGGGAGGGAGACAGAGGGAGGGAGTCCGGGGTAGACAGAGGGAGGGAGCGGGAGACAGAGAGAGGGAGACAGAGAGAGGGAGCTAGAGAGAGGGAGACAGAGGGAGGGAGGGAGACAGAAGGAGGGAGACAGAGGGCAACAGACAGAGGGAGACAGAGGGAGGGAGACAGACAGAGGGAGACAGACAGAGGGAGGAGGGCGACAGAGGGAGGGAGACAGAGGGAGGAAGACAGACAGAGGGAGACAGACAGAGGGAGGAGGGCGACAGAGGGAGGGAGACAGATGGAGGGAGGGAGACAGAGACAGACAGAGGGAGGGAGACAGAGAGAGGGAGACAGAGAGGGAGACAGAGAGGGAGACAGAGGGAGAGGGAGAGAGCCAGAGGGAGACAGACAGAGGGAGAAAGAGGGAGAGCGAGAGGGAGACAGAGGGAGAGAGAGAGGGAGAGAGAGAGGGAGAGGGAGGGAGACAGAGGAAGGGAGACAGAAGGACAGAGACAGAAGGATGGAGACAGAGGGAGGGAGACAGAGGGACGAAAACAGAGGGAGACAGAGAGCGGGAGACAGAGGGCAACAGAGGGAGGGAGACAGACAGAGGGAGGGAGACAGACAGAGGGAGATCGAGGGAGACTGACAGAGGGAGGAGGGCGACAGAGGGAGCGAGACAGATAGAGGGAGACAGAGGAAGGTAGACAGACAGAGGTAGACAGACAGAGGGAGGGAGACAGACAGAGGGAGACAGAGAGGGAGATAGTTAGAGAGAGAGGGAGGCAGACAGAGTGAGTGAGTGAGTGAGACAGAGGGAGGGAGAGAGAGAGAGAGGGAGTGAGAGAGAGAGAGAGATAGAGGGAGGGAGAGATAGAGAGAGAGAGAGAGAGAGAGAGAGAGAGAGATAGAGAGAGGGCGGGAGAGAGAGAGAGGGAGAGAGAGAGAGATAGAGAGAGGGATGGGGAGACAGAGAGAGCGAGGGAGAGATAGAGAGAGGGAGGGATACAGAGAGAGAGAGAGAGAGAGAGAGAGAGAGAGAGATGTGTGTATGCCGGGTCCGGTGGCTCAGTGGATGAAGGCTCGCTTGCTACGCTCGCTTGCTAAACTGCCTTACTGTGTCCCAAAATGATGCATCTCCAAAAAGTGTGTCACCAACATGAAAAGTTTGGACAGCTGTGGTCTAATACGTCACGACCGGACAGGCACACCACTGACTGCAGGCAGCTGTCGATCACGCGCCTGCCACATGGCGAGCAAATAAACATATCATGTTCCCGGCCATGAAAAAATGGCAGAAATGCAAACAGGTGACGCTTCAGCAGGCAAGGAACCATGTTTGGTTTTCATAGTAACACAGTAACATGCAAAATGCGGGAAATCTAATGAGCACAGTCCCTCATTACACACTAGTGTCTGATTTAATGCAAAATAGTTTTTTAACGAGCTGCAGACGGTGAGAAATGTATAAAATAAACAGCCTCCTTTCTTAAGTCATTGAAACAGCTGCATTTGTTTTCACAATCAGCTACCCCTTTATTCCAACAAGCGGCGTTTTGAACAGATCAGCATGCAAACATATGGCAATTGTTTTTCAGGAATATGTATTTTCTGAAGAGAAATGTACCAATGCGTTTAAGAGCATAAAAGTGAGGGATTCGGGGTATTGGTAGTATGGCCTAATCAAACCCTATTCTGGGTCAGACTAGAAACCAAAATCCGCCCTAGCAAAAATGTTCAAACTAGCCCCACATGTCTGGGGACCGTGACTACACTGGGGGCTGCTGGGGTCTGCTTTCACAGCAGGATGTCCTACGTTATTTCAGTGTATTAATA
Source organism: Triturus cristatus (assembly GCF_964204655.1). Classification (NCBI taxonomy): domain Eukaryota; kingdom Metazoa; phylum Chordata; class Amphibia; order Caudata; family Salamandridae; genus Triturus; species Triturus cristatus. The sequence continues at coordinate 1,745,119,359 of NC_140589.1, read as the reverse complement.
GACTCTGAGAGAAACCTTTGCTTTTATGGATGGTCATTGCATGGTGGGGTCAAGACAGCACTTTCTGCTCTGAAAACACTCCTCTGGCCTGCAGCTCACGAATGAAACAGTGTGTTAATTAGATGTGCGCATTGTTTTGTTTAGAACTATCAATGTGAGGAACAACTGCAAGATGTGTACTTCCTCAAAGGAATATTAAGTTCAGTGTATATGCTCTTTTGAGGGTGGTAAAATGCAAGGCATGAGAGCTATGAAAGGTTGGTGCGCTTTACAGATTGATGAGTTGTTATCATGCAGATATTCCAGATTTGTGTACTTGGACAAACCACGGAGGACCTCTGGTATAGTGGTGTAACTTCCTTCCTGTGTTGGTCCTTTCAGCACCCCCTACATTTACATTATAGCAACCAATATGTCAAAATATCATGTACCCTTCTTGCTTCTCTAATAAAACCTTTTTTCAGGCTCTACTTTCACCTTCTCCCTTCAAGAGCTCCTCCTATCCCTCTTAAGTTTTTATTCAGAAAATTAAAGAAGTGATTTAGTGGGGTATCCTCAGCCTTATACTATCACCCAACATGGCGGAGAGATGTCAATAAGATTTTTGTCAACACACACATGGTCATGTTTTTTTCCCTCGCTCTTTGTTGTCTGAAACACCCTCAGAAGAAAGTACAGGTGTTCCTTATAAAGCTAGTTGTATGTGAATATTCGACTTGAATGCACAAATAGCGTAATTTACACATGCAAATTTACTTTTGCAATTCATAAAAGTCATTTTTGTACCTGACAAAATGTTTACTCACACATAGGTTTCCTTGTGGATAATTGACCTTTTATGAGAGGGAAGTGGTCATTTCAAGGTGGAAATGCTCTGAATACTTAACAATACACATAAAGTCATAGACCAACAAAGTTAAGGATGTTCATAAACTCCTCTCTGAGAGGTTTCCAACCTGGAAATGCTCACAAACATACTCCTAACAAAGGCATGACCAAGGGCCAGATGTACATAGTATATGGTTTCTGATTACCAAATAGCAAACTTTGCGATTCACTATTTGATTCACTACATTGTTGCAATTCCCAGTAATTGCAATTCCCAGTGGGTCGCAAATAGACCTACTTCATTAATATTCATGAGGTAGGTCTTGGTTTGTGACCCATTGGGAATGGCAATTATCACAGGTATGGTGGCCTGCTGGGGTCAGTAGATCACCATGTCTGTGAATGCATTTCAATACAGTATTTTTACAAAAAACATGCCGCCCGTTGCCTTACAAGAAAATAGGATGCGTTCATTTCAAAAAGAAAAATGAAAAGTTTTCTTTTAATTTTTTAAGAGTAGGGACCACTGACTGCTCTTAAAAAATCTTTTTATAAACATTTACAAAGACGAAAAGGTACTGAATAGGTTACCACCTACTTGAAGTAGGTGGTAAAATGCAAATGTTTTGTGACCGCATTTTGGTCGCAAAACATTCACACATATGACTGTGATTTGGTATCAAGAAGGGACGCCCTAAACATGACCCTTCCAAATACCAAAGTGCAACCCAAATTTGTCATTCGGTAATAGGTTATCGAATCACAAATTGGGCCGTTGTACATTGTAAAAGGCCTATTTTTGTTCACAAACAGCCTGATTCTGCAAATCGGGCCCTTTGCAAGCAAAATAACCTTTGTACATCTGGCCCGAAATTCCTTACCAGTGTTGGAAGGGAAAGGAAACTATCCTAAAATTGCTGAGGGAGACATTTCTACACCACGAAAACTTACTCTCCGGTGGAGAATAAAAATGAAACAATAAGTATTGCAATGGCTGAAAAAATGTGCAGTAGCAGTGACCACACCGTTACATGCTCCCCCCTGTTCACATGCAATCCATCCATTTGCAAAAATACTCAACATTGTCATTATTTAAAATCAAGGAATAACAACCCAGCCACTGTTGCACTGCCTGTCAAAGAACAGGACATTTACTTGACAATTACTGAAAACCTAATATGCAGAGCACAAGGCAGTACTATTCAGAATCCGTAGATAATTCCAAGAGAAACAATAGCACCTCGGTGGTCATCACACACAAAATGGAAACACTTACCACCTAGGTTCAAAACAAAGACAGCATTCTTCCAATCACACACCCTAGATGGTGTTGTGGACTTCTTATGTGGGCAAGCACTTCAGCGTCTCACATAGGGGTAGAAAGTGCTATATAAATACTGCAATACAGTACAAAACAATATTAGCTCTGTGCGGCTCCACAGAACCTGTGTGACAATGCCAGCCTCCCCTAAGAAAATCTTATGTATATGTGAAAATCCACAACATATCCACCACTGACACTCCGCCACTAGCACCCACACATGGAAAAGAATCCACTCATGTACAGTATTATCACCTAGATAGATGAGAGGAGCTCTTGGACACATGTCACTCAAGCATTTTCCTTTTTTTAGACCGTGACCATTGATACGGTCAACCATCGGGTGTTTATAAGGTATCTGGATGAATGATCAGGACTTGGTGAGTCTACCTAGATTCATTTATTTTTCAAAGAACAAATATAACAGGTGAAATTGTGTGGTAATTTGTACATTGAGATCAAAATCACACGTGCTGTAGCTCAGGAGTAATGTCTCTGCTCTACATGTCTGGGAATTGAGGCTACACCAGTGACTGAGGTCATCTGTCATCAAAATGTTCACTTTCAGATTTACAGCATTTGCCATTTCAGTCCTAAATTATCACATCAATGTTTTAACCAAAAAGGCTTGATCTCTGTAGGTTTCTCATACCTTAGATGTAACAAAACATTATTTGCCCAATAAAGGTGATGCCAAGGATCAGAGAAAGACTAGCAGACACTCCAGCCCACGCGAAGACTTACCCCACACATGCCAAGAACAAAGTATTAAGGAAGGTTAAATTCTGCAGCATTGAGCAGAAAAAAACCTATAAACATTGTTTTGATAAGCACAAAATGATAAGGGACAATATGAGATTGATCATCAGTCAGATTGCTACCACTGGTATAAGTTCTACCAACATGTCTTTCTTGTAGTTTGTATTTTAGATATACTTAGGATAAGATGGAATCGTTGCAAACTGTAAATGTAAGTAAGAAGCAGCTACAAATGCAATAGGGTTCCACTTCCCTGTTCTCTCCTCTGAACCAAGGAATTGGAAAAGATGTGTCTGATGTGTCTGTCCTAGATTTTGCAGCAAAGGTTGGCTATTTATGCGCACTACGGTACACGTTACATAGGATAATATGCACTGGGTATCTCTTCTCTGAGCTTGCTTGAATCTCCATGTATTCGAAGTTATTTACTTTTGTTTATTCGCGCTGTCAAGCAATGGGTGGCCACAATATGCCAGAAATTACCCTAGACAAAATCATGATAGAGTAGGCACTATTATGCCATGCATAGTTACAATATGTTGTAAATTACCACAGTGATAAAGAGGGCAGTTTTATTGCAGGTGTGGCGCTATGGATGGCCTCAATATGGCCACTGTGCAAAAGATGCCAAGAACTACCTCCATACTGTCAGAAGCATTACAGTATCTTGGACGCGACACTATTTCAGAAATGACCACTATTGTGCCAAGAGGAAGAGTATGTAAAGGCTTGGTATCACTTTGCAATGGATGGTCACAATATGGCAAACATTTCTACCATACTGCCAGGACTGCCTTTATGTGATGGGTGAGCATCACCTTACCATTGAAGTGCATAATATGTCAAAGATGACAACCATAAGGTCACGACCAGCATTATGCCAGAGATAGGCACCATCCTGCCATGGATGCCCACAGTATGCCGGAACTTACCACAACTAATCCAGGATCAGCATTTTACCAGGGACAGGCAACATACCATACATGCCACCCTCATTCTCATGCTTGCATTTACATGACTGGGCAATGATCCTCCACCTATGGAGATCCACAAGTTGTCAGGAATAACCAACATTTTACGAGGGCCAGAATGGACCAGGGTGGGCCCATCACACTCACACTGCTCACTGACAGAAGCAGGCAGCAACACATCCATGAAGACACACACAAGTATATGCATAGACACACACACCTATACTCCTGCAATACCCACATACATTTACTGATATGTGTTTTTACACACACTCAAACACATTGCATCAACATTTTTTAATTACAATTTTCCTTCGGCTTGGGGCTACCACCCCGCTCTGGGTAGTTTCATCAGTCCTCACCAAGAGGAGGGAGAGGTGCGATTGGCTTGCATCATCATTGGGAGGGCACTCAAGCAGATAGTGCGTGGAGTTCAGTAGAGGTGGATGGACCATGGACAGAAGTGCCTCAGGGGAAACAACCTTTACAACGCAGCCATTACATCATACTACCTTTACAGCGCAGTCATTACATCGCAACATCCTTTACATCGCTTGTCATTACAACGCAGCCATTACATCGCATGTCACTACAACGCATGTCATTACAATACATGTCACTACAATGCAGGCATTACATCGCAAGTCATTACAACGCATACCATTGATCCAGCGGTAATTTCATGGTAATTTGTCAATGCAAAACCTCATTTACCTAAAGGTGATGGACCTTTGCCACCGTGTATCACTTCTAGGAGACTCTACATAAACATGAAAAATCAAAATGTAATTAATATTTAGGCCAATAAAGAGAATCGTGAGTATGTTTAAAGGATTTTGTTTCTCATTTCATGTTTCATGTGCCATGTGTTTTCACTTGCACCAAAATCTGTGTGCCATTTTAAATGCAGTCTGTCTGAAACACAAAACAGAGCGATGCTTAATCTTGATGAAATTCAGCTCTATCAACTCACCCTTTGATGATAACAAATCATGGTACCTCAAATGATTTGTAAATCATCACACTTATTTATTTTCACCGGTGACATTTTTATTGCAAAAGCTGCGCATTTAACAATTTTACCTCTATTCCTAAGGCAACACAAGTTTTGTCTGTAATCAGATCATATATAGCCAAGCTCAAAGGTTTAATGCAGAGTTCTGTAGGTAGCTTCTTGGAACTGTTAGTCTTCTCTAAAATTAGTAACTAAAATAGTAAAAGGAACATTTCTTCTTTTTTTCTTTTTCCTTTCATCATTCAAAGATTCTTTTCTCTTCAGCTCTTGACAATTCTCAGTTATTGTTTCAGCATCTCTTGGCTCTCCATCTGCTTGCCATCAGGGTGGCTCATACAGCGTGGCATTCTGTACTTTTTCCATGCAATTTGACCACTCAGATGCTGAGAAACTCTGACAGAGCACCATCAATTCTTTGCACTTTTTCAATCCAAGACTTTCAGATGTTTCAGCTATGGGTGCAAATGATTTTTCAAGGGACCACTGCAGATGTTTTGAATACCCTTTCAGCCAGCTTTTTCCTACCTCCACTCAGCACTAATTTCTTCTTCAGAGGCTGCATCCGACTCTTTCACCCTTTGGACACCACTTTCATCTGAGTCAGTTTCCAATTTGTGCTTTTCCAGTACCCCTTCAGTTTTCTCTCGTGCTGCCTCAGACTCTGTGTGTTCCCTTACAGCTTGACTGACCCTCTTCTGTGGGCTTTTGACCACTGCTGGTATCTCTTCTTGAAGAGGAGCTATTTTATCAGGGGGACACAGGACCATAAGGGTGTGAGAGGCATGCACCCAATTTGGAAGGCCACCATATTTCACAACAGTCTTTGCCAGGATCCTTTGAAACAGGCCTTTCCATTTCACAGCATCTCTCAGATCAAAGTTTTGGTACCATTCATTATGCAGATCTTGTGTAGCAGCTGCAATCTGGTGAGAAACTGCACGCTCCACATCAGTCAGACCGTCACAGCAATGGCAAGTCTTTTCATCTGTGTTTTTCACAAGTGCATTTGCATTTATATATTCAAGCCACTTCAGTGATGCTGAAACACAGTCTTTTGCAAAGTTTAACTCTGTGCTGTCTTTGTGTTGCTTTATTTATGGTTGAAACTTCAGGGAGATAGCTACAATCCAATCCTTGTCTAATCTGTGGTTCTGCACACATCATCTTTGAAACCTCATTATGATCTGATTTTAGAGAAACTGGCAATCTATACCAGGGCATCAGTTTTTGCAATAACACATTTGCAGCTATGCAGTTGTCACTTTTTTCAAAAACAGTTCTGATACAACCCTGTTGTTCTGCTTCTGAAACAATTTCTTGAGCCTCTATTAATTCACCTGTGAAAGTTCCATTGAATGTATATGCCAACAGAACACGATTTTGTGTAACTGAATAAGCATTTCTCTTTCCCATGACAACAGTGACTCCCATTTGAGCAGATATACTGCATGTTATGGTAAGGGCAGTCAATTTCGAATTTTGGGCTGAGGTAACTACTGAAAGCCATGAAGCTTTGACAACGTAATGTATAAGGAGCACAGCATGTGCTGCTCTTAATGTGTCATTTTTACCTTTCAAACAAGGGCCAGCTACAAAATGGACATTGTTGGGCTGAATCAGACGTTCATCCTTAAAGTCTGATATTGGCTTTATGCATATTTTCATGACATCTAGACACTCATATTCAGTTTCATCACAAACCAATCTATTTGCTGGAATTTCTGTGACGTTAGAGTCAAAGGCCATTGGGAAATACATCACAGACCTTTGAACACATTCATGTTTTTGAACAGGCACTGAGTGAGCGCAGCCCTCCCCAGTCACTGCAAATTGGTGTATTTTCTTTTAAATAAACTTGCATTCCTAGTGCCGGGGCGCAACACTTTTTCTCTTTCAACTCTAGGAATGCTTTTGTGCAATTGTTGTCCAAAGGAAGCAGATCAGACACATCCTTGTGTGTCAGCCTCAGTAAAGGCTTAGCCACTAGGGGAAAGGTTTGGTAACCACTCACTATAGCAACCGACCATTCCCAAAAACATCCTGACTTCTTTCTGAATTTGAATTGGAGTCATCTGGTGAATTATTTCCACTCTCTCTGGTGACACCTTTCTACCTCCCTTTCCAATTATGTGTCCCAGACATTCATCTTCTTTTTGACAGTACTCCTGACTATTCTCATGCAATGGCACTGTGACATGAACTTGACAAAAATCAATAACAGTAAACCATTCTTCAGCATATGAAATGTGAAAACATTTATTGGCTTGATTCGGTACCACAGGACAACATGGAAAAGTTATGCTATTAGTCTCCTGCACTAATCTGTTCTTTTCATTTAGTTTCTGTGAACCTGTGATCAGAAAGTTACATAAACTTCTAATCAATTCCATCAAATATCCTTTATTTTATCTCCAATTATGGGTAAAATTTCTACAACTGATGGTGTTCTTGAATACATGTCATCTGGTTCTAATTTTAATAAGACATGTTCTGCACATTTTATTAATCTGCTACAATGATGCCAGTGCAGGGCCAAGCTCCGCCGGCATGATTATGATGCCGGCGGTAGCCAGCCTTTCCGCAGCGGTGAAACTGCCATGAAAAGGCCTGCAGAGAATGTCTCCGGGGGCCCATTGCAGGCCCCCAATGTGTTGGGGGGGGGGTGTGGGTGCACTGGGTACCCCCCTACATGTCCCTCTACCAGGTGGCAGGCACTGTGCAGTGCCTGCCATGCAGTGCAGTGACATGCAAGACATGCTCCTTTTTCACACCGCGGTGGTGCTGCTGGCAGCAGCAACCGCTGCAATGTTAATCACTGCAGAGCATCCTACTTGGGCCGGCAGTTATGCCGCGGTCCATGCGGGCGGTCTTTTCCCGCTACCATGGCGGTTGGGGAGAACTTCCGACCGCCATCCTAATATGCCCCTAAGTCTGGACCTTCCACTGTTTTCACAATGGACTTGGTAAATTCAGAATTGTTAGGGATAAAGCAACCTGTTGAAATGGGTTCTGATTTTGCTTCTGGAAAGAATTCACATTTGCTCTGGACAACTTATTTAAATGAATTCTAGCATTTTCCATATTTTGTGGAAGCATCTGAGCTTGAAAAACTCCTGTTTCTGAACTGACATTTGTATTTGTTCAACTGGCATATTTTGCACCTGCATTTCTCTCTGTGTTTGTGCATTTCCAATTGCTGCTTCAGGTTTAAATTTACATTTCTTCTTCCAGTGCACAAATCTGTTATAAAGATGGCAAAATAATACTTTTTCCAGCAGTGCAACATCCATACCTGAATTTGCATGAACCAAAACACCTTTACTTCAATCCTGTGTTCTTTCAAACTGTACCCAATTAACATGCTTTGCTGGCACTTCAGGAAAGTAATCACTGCTACGTTTTTCTCCATAACAACAGAAAATATGGTGCATTCATGCAAACCCTTGTCATTGTCTCCTCACCTGGCCTTTGCACAACAACTTTAGATTCAAACCACAATTCTGTCTGCATGGCAATGTCAAAGAACATTTCCAAATGAATGCACAACTCTTTTACATTTTCAACAAATCCATCAACTTGTGGGTACCACAGCATAGGTTTGTTCATCAATTGTGGGAATGTGTTCAGAAATGCTGCAAGTTCACCTTTTTTCCGTGGCACATGAACATGCACTTCTCCCACCTTTTCTATCAATGAGTAAGCAAAAGCTTCTCCCTCATCCTGTTTATTATTTTCCCTAACAAGGTCTGGTGGTTTCTTTTTCTTCTCATGTTTTCTTGCCCACTTGTCTCCTAATTTCTCAAACCCATTGCATTTGAAATTATATTGTATTATTTCTGCAATGTGCAACTGCATTCCTGAAGAACACATTTTCTCATTTGCTTCATCATTCATATATACCCTTTTCTGACACTGGTTCACATTTTCATGATTTAAACAGCAGGGACTGTTAATTTATTCATGTTCAAATGTTGAATTTAAAACACTAAGCTGTCTCTCTTTTTCAGGCTCTGGTTTAATTTGTTCCCCCATGCTTCCCCAAAGCAGGTTTGAAAAATCCCATCTTCAAATATATATTTATTTTATCCTGGGCTGCAGATGTTGTAACGACCATTTCTCCCCCACCTTTCAGTGCTTGGACTGTCTGGGGTAATTTCTGTTCAATAATCTGTGAATTCTGAGTTTCTGAAATAAACCCTGAAAAACTCACTCCTTCTGCAGCTCTTTGTACCTTTTGAGTAGGGACCATACTTGGGACAGTCACAATTGTTCTAGGCATTGCCTGTGCATCTGTAGTTTGTAATATTTGGACTGAATCAGTCACATTGGAAGCAGTCACACCTGGAAATGTCACTGTCAGTACTGAACCAACAGATAGTAGGTCAATCTGAAATATCTGCACAGTTCTCTCAATCTGTGTTTCTCTCTGTTTAACAGAAGCAGTAGCTACTGTAGTACTTACTCGTACAATATTATCATTCTTTTTAATGAGGACCACATAAGTTGGTGAACACTTAGTTAACAATGCATCCATTATTTCATTCCCTGAACCACTATTTATTTGAAGCTTTTTGTCATCTTTAATTCCGTTCTCCTGTATCTGGTGCTTTACCTTTTTATCCTCACTTGCGTTGTCTCATGCTACCTTTTCCCACATGCTTAAAGCCTCAAATTGTGCGGCTCCAGATGGTGTCTTTATTTCACATAACACTTCCCTTAATTTGTCAATAATTTGCAATTCAAAAGTACCATCTTTTGGAAACCTCTAAGGACCCTCTTTTTTAGCAATCTTGCACCATTGATAAACCCACATACATGAATTTTGTCCCAAACTGGTAGACATAAAATGCATGGGTGTTCCTTCAGGGGCATCACCAATTAAAAACAAAAGTTTCACTTTACCTCCCAAAGGTTTCTTAAACCTTCAAACAATTTCATTTCTGCAATAGTTCAATGCAATTTCTTTTCTCCAATGCTGACAGTTTCAATTTCAGTCAGTTTAACTCCTACTACTGACCCTCTACAAAATCTTACTGAAATATTTTTCTGAGTTTTCTAAATCAAAATTCTGTTAGTAACAAGATAAGAACATTCGCTACTCTGCTTGTTCCACTAAATAAAGGATAGATTTCTTTTCACTGTGAGTAACACATTCCGCTTCCTCTTCACAAAGTAAGAACTTCGGTTTACTCTTCAAACACTACGAGTAAATCCCTTCCGCTTACCCTTCACTCAAGCTTGGAAGAACCTGCTACTCCTTTGGTGTTACCCTTTCTAGGTGATATAACACCAAAGTTTCACCAGCGAACTCTTTGCTATCAATCACTCTCACTTTTACACAGAAAATAGTCCCTACTTTAACACTTCCAGCTCTTCATAGCTTCTCAGTGTTAATCCAACAGACTAGTAACCTCATAGCAGTGTGGCTTCTGTCACCACCCGCTATTAATTCCCCCGGAATTTCCAGACAACAGAAAACAAGACACTAACTTTTCATGTTAAGAACATATAATCAATAGTCAAAAATTATGTCCTATGAAATTACCAATATTAACAATAAAACCATCTAGTCAAAAATGAGCAAAAGATTCACCAACTGTCAAAACCCTTACTATTTTTCCAACACTTCAAAAATACATCCTAGCACATTAACAACATTTCACAACCCTATTGATACTCACACCACTGCAGCAATTTCCTTCTTGCCTCACCTTCCAGTACTATCCAACACTTACCCTACTGTTGCACTCACTGGAGTTAGAATAGTAATTTTTACCCCTACACTATCCAACACTTACCCTACTTTTGCATTCACTGGAGTTAGAATAGTAATTATTACCCCTACTCTATCCAACACTTACCCTACTGTTGCACTCACTGGAGTTAGAATAGTAATTTTTACCCCTACACTATCCAACACTTACCCTACTTTTGCATTCACTGGAGTTAGAATAGTAATATTACCCCTACACTATCCAACACTTACCCTACTGTTGCACTCACTGGAGTTAGAATAGTAATTATTACCCCTATACTGTCCAACACTTACCTTAAATGCAATGTAGTGGTATGCGTTGTAAAGGTATAATGCGATGTATTGGAATGCGTTGTAAAGGTAGTTTCTAAAAATGTGATGTAGTGGCATGCGATGTAAAGAATGCGTTGTAAAGGATGTTGCGATCTAAAAACTGCGTTATAAAGGCATGTGTTGTAACTGTATGCGTTGTAACATCATACGTTTGTGCCTCAGTGATTGGGCAGGCTACTAATGGGAAGTACTAGGGGGTATTAGCTATGGCATGGAGGAGAGGGAGTCATCACTTTTAGGATGGGAGGATGTGCTTTGTCAGCCAGGGGTCTCTCATCCTTCAGTCCTTTGGGAGACGTTTAGTGGACGTTCCCTTCTGGCGGAAGTCGTTTTTTTGTTTTTGTCCCCTGCTAGACAGACTAGCAAAGGGAATTCTTTTTTTTTTCCTTTTGCTATACAGATGGGAAGATTTTTATCCTGCCTCACAACAAGGTTGTGGGTTTTAACTTGACAACGTTAAAGATGTTTTTCTGTCATTTTGTAAAAATAGCCACATTAAGTTGCCTCAAGGTGCTGCTAGGCAGAACCATTGATACATCACCTAAAAATAAATGCAGCAAAGCATTAATATTTATTAGATATGTGAGTAGATGGATAGGAAGCTGCAAAATGAAAGACGGGTGCAGTACTTCATGAATGTAGTTTATGCACAAATCACTATTCAGTACATTAGCAATAACAACCAAATCCTCGACTGATGTTGACTTCAGTTCTGACTGATGTATATTCATCTGGCATATCATTATTCAACACAGAAGCCCTAAACAAGTAAACACCAATTACATCATATGTCAACTGTAATAATTTATATTCATAATTAAATGTGAATATTTAGACTTGTTTTTGTTAGACTTTCTTCCACACATATTCTTCTTAACAAAGAAAATTCTTCAGCTCTCTTTTAAATTCTCTCCAAAACTATGAGGCTACATACATTCTAGGAAACACTGGGAACGTAGCCTAAATGTTATTATGTGTTCTTTAAATGGGATTACTACAACCTCAGAAAATTAAGGCAGGAAGTCTGGACGAGAAACAGATTTTAAACCCTATTTAGAGATATGATGCAATGTCAAATTTTCTGTTTCCTGGTAGCTGCATTAAACTGCAGCTAAACCTTACTTCCTAGGCGTGGTATTCCCCCAGACTTTTTGCCTTCACTCCTCTTTTTTTACTCAATTTGTTTTTGTTAGGTTCAGGGCTCTGTGTACTTTACCGCTGCTGATCAGTGGTAAAGTGCTTGTGCTCTCGCCTTTAAACATGGTAAAACTAACATACACCTAAGAGGCATTTTTAATTTACTCATAGGTTCCTCATATATGGTACTATTTGTACCCAGCGCCTGTAAATTAAATGCACCAGTGGGCTGCAGCACTCATTGTGTCGCCCACTAGAGTTGTACTGCAAAGCATGTTCCATGTCTGCCAGTCCAGCCTATAGTGCAGTTTTAAACTGCCATTTCAACCTGGCAACATAAACCTTTTGCTAGGGCTAAATGTTCATTTTAAATACTTATAAATCACCCCAAAGGTAGGCCCTAGAGACTCGCAGGGCAGGGTGCATGGTATTTTAAAAGAAGAATGTGTGTTTAAGTTTTACATGTCCTAGCAGTGAACAACTCTTTTTTCACTGTGTAAGGTTATCTCTTCCATTGACTAATAATGGGTTACCTTATTACAATTAATAAGTGATAACTTCAATTTGGGAACAGATACAAAAAATGCCTCTTCCACTTATTTGAAATAACATTTAAAATCCTCTTTAATTGTAAAGTTTGATTTTAAATTACTATTCTAAAAATGCCACTTTAAGAAACGGCATTTACCTGCCTAAACCAACTATGCCTTTCTGTCAGAGTCCAGGTCCACATGGCTTTGAATGGCTTTACAATGGTGTGTTGCGTACTCCTTCCAGATATGGGGACAAATAGGCTTTGGGTGTAGGACACGGTGTTCCTCTCCTGAGCAAGATCTCCGGGGGTTGTACTCATCTTTCCTGAACTTCAAAGGGTAGCCTGAGGGCTATGACCACCCCTTACTGACTTCTGAGACTACCTGTTATGCCACTGACAAATGCAGCTCACTCCTAGGACAGCCTGCCCTTTGTTGCCGTAGAGAGTTTGGAGACAAACCCAGCAACGGGGGAAGGTTAGACAAGGGGGCCATGCCCCACCCAAAAGCTGCTCCTGGGTATAAGAATAGCACTTTTAGAACCTCTCATCAGAATTCTCCTGAACCTTTAGAAGATTCAGAAGGACTGCACTGCTGTCTGAAGAAGGAAGACTGGACTTCCTTGCCATGAAAACAATCTCCCCAGAAGTGACTCCAAGGGTCAGTTGAATGACCCCCTTTTTGAGTTACAGGGACACAACAAGCTTCCAGAGGCCCCCTTGCAACCGTCCAGCTGAACAGCACCAACTAGACCCGACTGAGCCCTGCTTCTGGCCTCTGCTGGAGTGAACCCTGAACCCCTAAGAGGTGCCACCAGGTCCTGGAACCTTGTCTGGCATCAGAGTGTACTCCTCCTGTCTCCAAACAGAACTCCAGGTGAAAATCTAGGTTTAGGTTTTACGTGAGCAGACTCTTCGCACCAAGAAATGACTGTCTGTGATGCCCGCCAATGTGGAGCTTCAGCGATGACCTACTCTTTGTGTCAAACAGCGATGGCCTGTGTTGACCGCTAACATGAGGCTCCAGCGGCAACCTTCTCCTCGCTGAGACAACAGACTCAAAGTGGCCCGCAGCAGCACTCTGCCTCAGGTTAGGCTTTGTGCTTACTCTAGGACTTTGAGAAGGTAAACTCTATACTGGGACAACGCTCGTCCCTGTATCCGACCTGCACTCCATCATGGTTGGCTTAAATTTGTGACTTTGACCTGGTTCAGCATGACCAGATACCAGCGAGTGGCAGTTTGTGCTTTTGGTACTGTTTTCACCCAAAACTTTAAAAACGCATAACTCTGGGATTTGGGATTTTTCTTGCATTATGTTTTGACTTTATTCCTAGTTGAGGGCTGCATAACTACATTACACATTGCCTCTAAGTTAAGGCTGACTGCTTTTGTGCCAAGCTACGAGAGGGTTAAGCACAGATTTGTTTAGTGACTTTTGTGGTTCAGCCTGACAAGCATTGTTGTTAGAACTAGGGGTCTATAGTTGGCTGAGGTAGGTACTTTAGTCCAAATAGGGACCCTTGCTTCTAAGTGAGGGAAAGGAAGGACACCTTCTCAGAAAGACCCTGCTCACCCCCTCAGTAGCTTGGCACGAGCAGCCAGACTTATCTCAAAGGCAAATATGTAAAGTATTTGCAACCACGCTCTCGGTAACACAGTGATACACCACAAATGGACTCTACACGAGTTTCATAAAACAATTATATGTTTATATAAAAATAGATATACGATGAGACCACACAATAAGAATCCAAAATATGCATATTTGTAATATTTCACCTTGCCGGTTATTAGGCCAGCAAGCACTGGTAGGTTCTTGCAGTATTAATGAGAAAATCTCTATGATCCCCTGCAGTCCTAATACAATGCTATGCAGTTCGTAATGCAAGAATCAGGCACTTTGTAATGTCAAAATAATGCAGTTCGTTATGCAACAATCAGGCAGTTTGTAATGTCAAAATAATGCAATGCGTAATGCAACAATCAGGCAGTTCGTTATGCAAAAATAATGCAATGCGTAATGCAACAATCAGGCAGTTCAATATGCAAAAATAATGCAGTGCGTAATGCAACAATTAGGTAGTTTGTTATGCAAAAATAACGCAATGCGTAATGCAACAATCAGGTAGTTCGTTATGCAAAAATAACGCAATGGATAATGCAACAATCTGGTAGTTCATTATGCAAAAATAATGCAATGCGTAATGCCCTCCGGCACTGATCACGGTGCTTTGGACAGTCTCTATGCCACTTGTACTGACTCGTGGTCAGCTCCTGCCAACATGTACCCCCAACACGGGTATGGTGTAAACCAAAGTGCAGCTCTGCACTCCGGCCCCGGTACTGCCAAGTGCAGGCCACGATACGAGCTTGAGCAGAGGCTTGTGCTGCGAGAAAGGTAAAGGCCGAGATAGTCTCTCTCCGAGCCCGCACCCCGCCCCATGCGGCGACACACATTACCTGGGGGATGCGACCTCGCTCTCCTCTCCTCTCCTCGCGACTTGGGCCTCCGATGCAACTTTGTTGGTTCCGGGCACTGGAAATCGGGCCCGACCGACATGGTTTGGTTCGAGGTTCCGCTTTGGCAACGGCAGGCTCGGGCTGGTGGCACAGCTCCTCTGGGGATGCCGGTCCGGGCTGATGGCGATGACGATGGTGAAGATCTCAGGCTGCAACAGGGCACACGCACATAGCTTTGCTGAGACTCACTTGAGCTACGTGTGTGCACTATCACAGGGCAATCCTCACGAAGGTCTCAGACTGCACGAAAGGCAAGCACCCAGCGTTGCTGAGACTCACTTGAGTTCCAGGTGCACACGATCACAGGGCAATCTTCATGAAGGTCTCAGGCCACACGAAGCACACACACACACAGCGTCGCTGAGACTCACTTGGACTCCTGGTGCACACGATCACAGGACAATGCTCACGAAGGTCTCAGGATGTACGAAGCACACGCACACAGCATCGCTGAGACTCACTTGGACTCCGGGTGCACACGATCACAGGACAATGCTCACGAAGGTCTCAGGATGTACAAAGCACACGCACACAGCGTCGCTGAGACTCACTTGGATTCTATGTGCCACCGATCACAGGGCAATTCTTACGAGGGTCTCAGGCTGCAAAAAGCACATGCACACAGCGTCGCTGAGACACACCTGGAAACTTTTATGTTCCTGAGTTTCCACAACAGGAAGACAGCTCTCCTCGGGCCCTTGGGGTTAAGTTACTTCAGGACACAGCACACAGTAAAGTCCTTTCAAGCAGGGGGACACAGCACACAGCAAAGTCCCTTTATCCTCTCCTTGGTTAAATCAGCAAACTGCAGGCCAGTCCCAGAACACACAGCAAGGGTCAGTCCTTTTCTCACAGTCTCTTCAGCTGTTTCTTCCTTGGCAGAGGTTCCTCTTCACCACAAAGTAGTTTCAATCCTTTTTAGTCTTGATCCGTCCATTTTCTCCCACGTTCAGGGGTTTCAGCTCTCATAGTTATACCCCTAAATGTATTTGAAGTCTTTGTGTTCAGGGGGGCACTGACCCCTGTCCAAACCAGTTCTGGGTGCCTACCTGCCAGTGACACCTTCTTCCTTTGATAGTGGGGTCTGGGTCCTCAATCACTCAGCAGGAGTTGGAGCCATTGTTTTATGGCAGCAGCCCAGGCCTCTTCACCTCCAGGGGCTACTCCTCCCCCCTACACTCCAGATGCAGCTGTTGCTGTCTGACCTCCACCCCTGGGTCAAGACATTCTCCAGATCCTATCACTTTCAAATCCAGAGCTAGGCAGAGACACACAGAAATGTTATAACACAAAAAAACAGCCACTTCTAAAAGAGTGGTTTCTAAACACACAATGGAAATACCACCTTCACCAAAAGATGTGTTATTGAATTGTCAGTTCAGGCACACTAAACTTCCCCTCTCCATCCTAATCCTATGGGAAGATAGGCTGGAAACATATTACACAGCCTGCCCATTCTGTCCTATGGCAAGATGGCCTTTCAACAGTTACAAACGAAATGGAGAGTATTTCACTGTTAGGACATGGTACACACCTCAGTACATGTCCTACCTTTCACATACACTGCACCCTGCCCAGGGCACCTTGGGCCTACCATAGGGGTGTCTGATGTGCATAAAAGGGAAGAGTGAGGCCCGGCAAGTGGGTGCACTTGTCAGGATAACAAGGCAGTTTAACAAACTGCGCGCAGCCACTGCAGTGGCAGGCCTGAGACCTCTTTTCAAGGCTACTTATGTGGGTGGCACAATTAGTGCTGCAGGCCCACTAGTAGCATTTGTATTACCAGCCCTGGCACACATAGTGCACTTTACTAGAGACTTTACTAGTAAGACAAACATGCCAATTATGGACAACCAATTACCATTACACTTTATACAGGGAGCACTTGCACTTTGACACTGATCAGCAGTGGCAAAGTGCCCAAAGCATCTAAGTTGGCAACACCATGTCAGAAAAAAGGTCTGGGGGAAGGCGAAAAGTTTAGGGAACTTTAGCCAAAAAGGGCAACAATTGTGTTTATTATTTGAGTGGGGCTTCCAACCCTCTCAACTAATAATCAAATCTCTTACAACTGACATTGGTGCAATTACCTTACCATCTGATAGAATTTTCATTGCTATACAACAATCGAGCAGCATTGCCCTACCACATGGGGAGAATGAGTAGTCACACAGTCATCAAGGGTAACATGCCAATTTGTTATCTATTTGGATTGCCCGTACTTTTCCAGCTTCTCATCATGAAGGCAATATTCCCGATTAGGGAACCAAGGTCCTACAGTTAAGTGAGTAATTCACTCACCTTACATGCGAGTTAGCAGTGCAAGCTTTTCTCCAATTGAATGATTGTTTTGCCAGGGCAGATAATTATTGACGTAGTGACGAAAGCCCTGGACCCAAGAGCACAGGGGCAGACACATGTTGATGGTGAATTAGGGTCCTAGGACCACAATATCCTTATCTCTGATTAAAATAATTGTAAATTGTTTTAAGGGACCCAAGGGTGGTTTGAGGTATTTTTATCTATCCTAGGTACCCTGTAACAGTGATTATCAAAGTGCTCCCTGGAATACTGTTGAACTCATCCTGGTTTTTAGGGATCAGATGATACCCGATGATGAAACATGTCACTGCTAGAGAAGGTTAGGGTCTAACCTAAAGAAAAATGGAAATATGAGACAGGATATTTAGTTAGGAAATGAAAACATTGTGTAGAGGCAGGGGATACCCCTATGTTGTCAGTGTTAATATATTAGGGAGAGTGTATCCATTGGACCAGTTTCAAGGACTCCCCTCCCTTCTTATGGAAGGGGTTCCATTGAGACCCCTTCGTTTAGGTTATAAGATGCTTGGGATCCCACTGTCATGATCCGCTTTTAAAGAAGGCAGTTGAACTACAATAGGGTCTGCATAGCAACCACAACTATAGTCTTATGTTTTCTGACTTGTACTGTACACAAGCTGCAGGAGACAGAGGGCTTGATATGGAGTTCGGCAGATGGGTTACTCCATCACAAAGTGCATTACTTCCTATAGCATTTATAATATTGTGGGTGGGATATCTATCACGTTTGTGACGGTAACTTTTCCACCAAACTCTAAACCAGGCCCTGAGTTTGGACATTCAAATGAAAATAGAGGGTCTGGGATTGTTGGTGTCTCTGTGGAGTCCAGCTAAATTAAAAGTGGCACAAGTTGGCCATATCTACATTTTATGCGAGCTGAAACAGCCCTATCTTTCAGGGAGAGAATCAAGGTGAGCATACGTCTGCTGGAGCCATATACTTCCTGTCATCCAAATTCCAGGTAACCTTCATCCCTGTTTACTGTTGCTGCCAAAGTCTGCTTGGTTGTTACAACCTCTGGTGATTTGGGGCTGGGAAAATCACAAGCTGCAGAGCCCTGTCCTTCTCTTCCTTCGATTGCAAAGGCAGCATGGACCCAAACATTCCCCATGATCACCTACCGCTCACTGACTATCTAAAAACAGTGACAAGGCCAGGAGCAAGGGATCAGAAGCAAGCAATAAACTAAAATAGCAACTGCAAAATAACAAAAGACTGTCATGTGTTCATCAAAATCAAAAATAGTGGGCCGCTAGCACACAGAACAGCTGTCTGTGCAAATCAGTGCAATTGTTCAAATCCCTATAGTGCCTTGGAATCGAAAGATTAAGCATTGGGTAGAAGGTTTTGCACCATCAGAATATGTAAATCCGTATATATTACAGAGTTTGGTGTATTCTCAATCTGTTTCAGATAATTCTCAATTGTGTTTAACGATTTGCAGTGATGCAGTAAAGGGGCGTGATTTAGAATAATTCACATTTATGCAGATTGATAGTCAACTGATCTGAATCCACAGCATCAACATTGTTCTGTCTTATGCAATAACAAACAGTAGCCACACTAAGGAACTCCCTAATGTGCTACTATATCATAAGACCCCAACACCTTTGTGTGTGTAAGATATCCCTCTCACCTTCCACAGGAATTATTGCCCACAAAAGTGACGAACATTTATTTCAATATTGCAGAAGGAGTCAGGGTAAAATTTGGGCTGGAAGCTGGAGTTTCATAGAGCTGCTGGTATTGGGCTCTGCTTTACAAGGCAACGGGGACAAGCTGCGCCCAACTCCTTTCAAGAAGGTCAAGCAGGGGTCACTGGATGTGCTAGGATGAAATAGTTGGCAGACAAAGATGGCCGCCAAAAACTTAAGTTCTTGCAGGAAAAGCCAGATCCTGAGAGATATTGTCCGAGAAGCAGGAATCCTGCAAGTTTTGTCATGGGGACTCAAAACACACTGAAACTGTGACTGCCCATCATAGACCTCCTTTGTGTTCCTTTGAGGGTGTCTGGCACTCCACAATACCCTGCAAAAACAACAATTGATGGACAGAATGCAGAACAATGTCATTCATTCACCCTAGTACAGGGATCTGGGCCTAAATCCATTTGTTTTGCTCACCATGCCATTCCAGATTGGACCCAGCCATATGCAAATCAGTCTTGACCCTGCACCCAATGGGAACAGTCCAACCCGAACTGCCAGACCAGGTCCTCCCTGGACTGGAAACAAGCATCCTAGGACCGGTTTCGGGCTTTCAGCCACAATACCCTGCCAGCATAGATTTCAATTGGACACAAGTTTAGATAATTGCATGCTTAAATGGGAGCTTACCATTGGCACTGTGCACCACTGAACTATTGTGTAGGGAAGAAAGAAGAATTGTCATAGGGCTAGCCAGGCAGAACTACTGGAGATGCCCCCTATGTGGGGTGACCCTCTATGATTTCCTGTAATAGAAATCCAGACTTAAAACTCTCGCCTTCCTGCTGCTGGTGATTTCCAGATTTCCTTGTCCCTATTCCTATTGCCCTTCTTTTTATCTCTTCCCTACAAAACCCATGGCCAGGTTGTGCATGCTGCTGATGGTCCATATACATGTTGAAATGTTGACAGTGTTAGCTGGTTTCACTTTTAGGAGACGTGGATTGGAGGCTCCCTCTCTGCTACTGTGGCTTCTGTGTGATTTTTAAAAGTGGTTGACGTGGTCGGGCGCGGTCCGTCGTTGTGTGTTCATGTAAAAAAAGATTCTTTAAATGAGGCTCTATATAGATTCCTCTATATATAAGTTTTTGTTCAGATATGGCGACTACAATTAGCTTAATTTATTCCATTTGCCATTTAATCTAGTAAAAAAGTATATTTAACCAAACCGGGTCAAACTGTTGGCCAACCAGCTTAGGGATACCTAAGCTGGGTGGCCACATACCTATTCATGTATTGCATTTACCATGGCTCTCAAGACTTTACTTCTATTTGAAAGATAATTGGCATCATAATATATCACACATATCAGAGTGCTATCTTAATTCTAACACAGATGGTTTTAGTAGGGGTTTATACTTAATTTACAATGGAGTAGCTCTCCCATAGTATTGTTATCTTAAACTGAAACTATCTGATGAATTGGTAGGTTTATCCAGGCCATAGCAGAGCTTTAAGCACATTTGAATATGTCATGTGCTCTTTATAGCAGGAGACGAAGGAGCGCAGTCTATAAAATCCCATTTTGTAGGGATGATCGGGGAAGGGTGTAAGTTGCATCTCAGTGATAACTGCATTGTTGTTGGTAATGTGGGGTATGTCAATCAATCAATCAATCAATCAAACACACAGCATTTGTAAAGCGTAACACTGTCCCCCATTGGGGTATCATGGCGCTGAGTTGCCCCTGCCAGAGCTGCCAATGACAATACCAACACAACGAGTAACCCTCACAGTCCTACAAGTGTGGCAATTCAGGCGATTCCAGGCCATTCAATGCAATAAGAATGGTATTTTTTAACATATAATGAATTATTAAACACTGTGTTTTGTGATCATCTAAAAATTAGGCAAACAGTGCCACCAACTGGTGGACTGTCATAAGTGCTGATGTTGAGAATTAAGTGCCTGTGCCGACCACTGGAAACCACTTCGTCAAATTAAGTACTGTCCTGGTGTCCCTACTATTTGAGGCGAGCCTTCCTATTCTGTTCCTGCACTGTATCCTGGTCATCTGGGGACTCGTCATGGCCCCTCTGCTACCATCTCCTAGTAAGCCATTCCACTGTTACTCACCAGAATATTCTGGCTAATATTACATTGTCTTATAGGTTTGCGGGGTTTACCAGGCAGTCCATTGTAGGCCGAGGGTCCTTGCCACACCCATTCCACCGACCCTTTGAGGTCAGTGGGCTGAGATGCTAATGGAGTGTTTCTTTTCTCTCTACATACATTCCTCTTTCTCACCCCCATTCAATCCCTTCATATTCTGACATTCATTACAGATCTTATTTGACTGAAAGAGCGAGTGGGATTAGCAACAGAGTTCCTAGCCTGAATTCCAATGAAATCCTGACACTCCCTTCTTCCACACTCTAGCAGTTAAGACACTTACACATAGACGTTTTGTATCCCATTACAGGCTAAACACTTTCACATTTGGATTCCTTCAGCACAGTTTTTTCAGATGGACAGAGAGTGAAGGAAAAATCAATATCTGCCTTCCTCCCACCCCCCTACCTGAAATGCCTATCTTAACTATTCAGAGTGTCTGAAGTCCTTGTTTCTGGAAATAATCCATAATCATTATCATCAACAAAGTAAAACCGATATGTCTCTGTTAGCCATAAAAATCGGTGCATCCGTGGACACTTCTCTCCATGGTGACCATCAAACCCTATTATTAAACTGGATACATGGCATCTTTTGATTGGGATAGTTGGCTCACTTACGACTAAGTCCCTCATACCCCTGAGGTCTGCAGGGTAGGCGATCATGTCCGGACCTCTCCATTGTTGTACTCCCCGGATGTTACAGAGTACCCCATCGATCACAATGCCATACAGCAGTGGATATTTTTTTGGGGGGGAGTTTTATATAGCGCAAACTCAACCTGAAAGTTTCAGATTGTTTTACATGAGCACCAGTTGCCTTCCAGACGTTTCATTTTTGTTCAGCACGGGGAATAATTTGCCCAGACTCACAGGATTTTGTGCATCCCTGCTCTGGCTGTTAGGCCACATTCTCTCCTTCTCATCTGGTTCTTAACCTGTGGTCGGAAGACCAGGTCCGCGAGGCCTACTCATATGGTCTGAGACTGTATTACAAAGTCAAACAATGTTAAAATTAATATGTTAAAATCATTTATGTACAAATAAAGAGGCAAATTGAAAAAGGGGGAAAACATTCTATATTTGATAGTGAATTAAACTAAGTAGTTCAATATTTGAGTTTTTATTTGGTGTTTAGGTCTCGCCTGAGCCCGCATGCATGCGCTGCTCTGCGAGGCTTCTAGTGAGGACCTTCAAAACGGACCACACGCTTGTGCGTTTGCTTTTATTTTTGCTCACACGCTATTGGCCTTTGCGTGCCTCTTTCTAAGAAAGACAGCACTCAATTGGCCAAAGGCAGGTGCATGTCCCACCTTCTCTCTCCCCTGGCCTAGAGAGCTCGGGAGCGAGCAGCAGCGCGGTCGGGTGCCAGCTGCACACCTCACATTTCTTTCGCGGCCGCTCTTGTTTCGGTTTATGCATTTAGATTTGTCGGGGTAGGTACCGGTGGTTCTCCACCTTCTAGGTTGACCCCTCTAGCCGTTAGGCTACATCCTTTCCACGCTTGGCCACTCACTTTCCATCAGAGGTTCCGTGTAGGTATTGACGCCTTCGCCTAGTGTATTCAAACCCCTCCCCTCCTTGGCCTCACTCCTAAGGCAGTAGATTCAGAGTCATGCCTGAAGACACTCTCTTTGTCTCCCCTGCTAACAGAGGTTGTTCTGTTCATCCCTCACCTCACGTGCAGTGAAATTAAACCCAAATGTGTTTTTTTACGATGCCGTCCTACCAGACCTGCGTGCGCTTATGGCGCCTATGTGGACGCTCTGCAGGCTTAAAGCCATCAAGAATGCGGCCACGCGCCTGAGGATGATCCCTCTGAACCAGGGAAGCATGCGGTGCTCGAGGCCAGGCACCCGCACCAACCCTCCGAGCTGCGGAACTTTGTTCGTTTTCCACCATTTTTTGGAAAGTTTGCTCTACCCATAGATTTTGTACATGTTGGCAATCTGCGTCCCTATCTAGGCTCACTTGAGGCTATTTTACAGAAGACGACCGGAAGTAAAACGCCTAATTTTAGTAGCTAATAATGTTCCTTAAAACATATTTCATTACGTAGCTCACACAATAATAGCATACAACACCATGAATGCAGTGACATCCAATTTAGGCAGGAAACTCATTTGTAGCTTTTATTATGGATTTGCGTCTCCCTTCATATGTATTACATTTGAATTAGTTTGGGTCAATTAATTGTAATATTAATTGTATTTATATAGCGCTTACTACACATGACGAGGCGTCGAAGCGCTTTTTGGCGAGTAGCACGCTACTCCCGAACCCAAAAGCATTCTTTATGTTTTCAGGGGTATCTCTTCGGAGAGCTGCGAGGCTTGATCTTTTTCCGGGACCTGTCGTTATGCTGGGCCGTCCCTGGAGGGACCTTCTCCACAGGAAGATGTGGCGTAAATAATAAAACAGCCGCCTAGCCAGCGGTTGACGCTGACTGAGGCACCGCAGACATGCCGCAGAAGCTTGGAGCTGTCACTCGGTGTGCTGCCACTAAACCTATTAGTGTCTGCTTACTCGAGTCAGCAAAATGTTGGATAGTGATGCTTGAGGGACAGGGTGAGTAACTGGGGGTGGGCGGTGCCTATTTAATGTCATGAAGCAGGGAGATGTCACTCCTAGTGAGGAAGATTTCTTTTGCCTTTTGGGTGAGAGAAAGATGATATGTAATTACACATAAGATACCACATAGGATAGTAGAAATCAGTTTTATTTATAAACAATATAACACTGCTGGGGAGGAGAGTACAAGATATGTACATACTGTTATACCATTTGTTTGCAGCCTTTTCACATCACTTGTTTTTTGTTCCCCCACCCAAAAGTTACTTGGTCTTGAGATAAACTCTTTGAGTTATATAACAAGCGGGCTCGCGCCACTGAACTCCAACTTTGCGTTTATGAGCCTACTGCTTCGGAAGGGGCAAGGTTTTACCCTCCACCACCCCCAGGGCCTGTTTTTCGAAGATCCCGATTTTCAAAGTTCAGTGTTTGCAATCTCTCCAGGCTTCCCTCACACGCAACCGTGTCTCCCCCCTCCAAATCAACCCCAGCCAGATCGCCCTCACATCCAAACATTCTTTATTCAATCACTCTACAGAGTGCATCTTTTCACTCCTCCCACCTCCAGAACCTGAAAGAACTTCTCCTTTCATTCCTTTTTCTTTATTTGTTGCATTTTTATATAGCGCAAATGAAGATATCAAAGCGCTTTACATGAGCGCTATTTCCATTACAGAAATTTGCCCAGTGGGGGATAATGTGCTGCAATGGCTAATAAGTATAAGGCCCCAAAGGCGAGACCTATTGGCTATGCCAATGCTTGTTGTATATTGTTTTGAGGTTCAAATCATAGATATTGCTTAGGGCTGAGGTCCCCAGCTTATACTAAGGAGGGGTCACTGGATTCCTGTAATGATTCATTGGGGGTCCGCAAAAGTCAAAGGGTTAAGAACCACTGTCATGCAGTATCTCTTTCTGATTGTCTGTAAGGATTTTCTAGTCCCTGAAATGACTGCCCTAGGCCTATACTCGTTTTTAGGTCTCGTCTAGCGATGCAGCGCATGCGCTGCTCACCTTGGCGAGACTATTGTTGTCGGCTTGGTGGGCGAAGGAGGATAGGACATGTGCGCGCCTGGACAGGACATGTGCACGCTCATGCCGTCTCTTCTCTGGCGATGTCAGCTTTGGGCCGGACAGCAGATGTGCACGCGCACCGCACGGCGTATCTTTTGCTCACGGGCTTGTTAGGTCTTCAGAGACGGACAAAACATGTGCACGCGTACGCATTCAGAAACGGACACGCTCGCACCATTCGTGGGACGCTGCATTTGTTTAGCTTTAACATGAAAGCCGTCCTGAAGCTGCTCCCGCCTAACCACTTTCACCACGCTTGTTTAAAAGGGCTGCCGGCGTCGGATGCCAAAGTCTAACCCCATCCATCAGCAGGCCGCAGGATAAAGGAGAGGTCTCTGGTTTAACGGAGGTAGGCGACATTTGTTTTGCTTTAACGTGAAAGCCGTCCTGCAGCTGCTCCGGCCTAATGACTGCAGCCGTGTTTGTGTTTTCATTTATAGTTCCCGTTTCGGCCATGTGGAAGGCGTTATCTTTTCAGCACGTTATAAAACTGTGAATAAAACGAGCAAGTAGGTACACTGCACCAGTGACGTCACTTCTTGAGCCAGAAATCGGTGCTGTCCCGTCCTGTGATTGGGCAAAAGTGGAGTCTATTCCTGGTATCAGTTCGCTGTGATGTCACCCCTCTACTGCAGTTGAATAGTAGCAATGTAATTGTTTATAAATTACAATCTGCTACCAGTGATGTCACTTCCGGTAAACTGATAGTTACATAATTCTTGTCATTCGTAGTTGTCCCATCAACTGCGCTAAGCTGACACAAATGATGTTGCCTCCTACAGTTGGACAGTAGCCATTATGTAACATCTCTTAATACAATAAGCTTGAAAACCCCTGCGCTCGGAACAGTTTCTTTATTTAAAATATCTGTATTTGGTTCCTCAGTGGTTGCAAAACTATACACGATAAAGGTCTGAAAACCATAAAATATAAATGGAATCCGATACCAGGGCTATGTCTTCTTGTAATCTGTTGTGTGGTGTACCTTCCTATCATAACAGACATGGTAAACACTGCTATTAAGTGATTGTTTTGACATGTTTATCACCTGATGACGTGAATCTTGCCTCCTGTGATTCAATGACCCCGCCTTGCCACATTCTGAAATGTTATAGCTGTGATGCAATATCCTGTAATCTGAAAGTTGTGATTTAACCTTTGAATAACTGAGAGAAGAAACGTAATATTGAGTGATGGAAGAAAAGTCCATCTCCCGTTTCGATTGCGTCTGAAAGTGTCAATTCCAAAAGTGAATTGTTTGAACCCCTAAGACTTTCCTAAGAAGACGCAGAACCCACATGTGTACCTTACAACACATATAGCGCTTGGTATGGATGGATTATGCCCAGGGGGAACAAGTGACTCTGATGCGACCTTCGCTGCCTTCTTCAGGACTAAACCTATCTTCAGTCTTCTGGAAACAAATATGATGCGAGACCAATAACAGATGCATCATTTAAAGCATTCTGAGGATGCTCTCCTGTCTATAAAGGAAAATAAAGGCAAGTGCATGCGTGCTGAGCTAAGCCCCATGCCGTGGTTCCTCAGAATTGCCAGTGTGATATGCCAGCGGCACAGTAAATCACAGCAAGCCGGCGGGGTTGGGTCCATTGTAGGATCATACCACAGCCGGCCGTCCACAGTACAACGCTCCGTGGTTGGTGTTAGTGCTCACTATTTGACGTAGCACCAGGACAAAAGTGCTGGGACTGTCTGCAAAGCCGTAACGGCAAGCACCGTGCAGTTCCCTGTCGGCTGTGACGGCATTCGGCCTGCACTGCTTTCAGGTACCGCACTCCTCCTGCACTGCCACGAGAGGGGCCACTCTGAGGTGAGAGGAATCACTTCACTACAACAGTACAATGCTCCGTGGTAGGTGTTAGTGCTCACTTTGCTGACGTAGTACCAGGACACACGTGTATTTATCAGTTCTAATGTATGGCTGGATTCAGATTTTAAAACCTAGGATTCAGAACATAACAAGCATTAACAAGCATCTGCAAGGCAATAGTTGTCGCATGTGCAAGAGTTTGAGCTATTGGCATTGTAATTGACAATGCCTTTTATTTATGTGTTGGTTTTGAAAACAGAAAAATAATAGGCATCGTCATTTACAATGCCAATGGCTCCAACTTTCGCAAATGCGAGACCTATTGCATTGCAAATGCTTGTTAGTAGAATCTGGAAAAGTGCATCTGGTACAGAGTGAAACAGCAGGTGGCGCTCATCTGACCTCCCTCAAAGCTCAAAGAATGAAAGCGCTCGTAATATGAATATATTTAAGCTTCTGGGTTTGTTGATAATAAAGTGACGCGTATTGACATTTCAATCTGCTAATGTTTCATTGCTCAATTACTAGTTTAATATGCAGGTGGATCAAAGGCTTCTATTTTTGAATTGCTTCAAATCACCAAGGGCGGACTGTACTGCGTGAATAAGATTGTGTGAGGATGAAAGCAGGGCTCGGTGTGCATGTACAATATCATTCTCTAAACTGTTTTATGACTTGGGCGCCCACAATGAGCCAGCACTTGGTGTTACTGCCCACATGCCAGTGCGCATGCGCAGTCAGGCCCTCCAGTTGGCTTGCATAAACTGTGTGTGGGTGTAGGGAGCTAGTTTTGGGGGATGCACGCAAAGATGAGGAAATGTGGCCTTTTATGACGGGATTTTGAAAGAATGCAGTCTGCTTGCAACAATGCTCCTCTCTTGCAGCAGTTTGTTTTGCATTTCAATTCTTCATGTGTTCTTTCATGGACACTTTGCAAAGGGACCGATGATCTTTCAGTGGCGAATTGCTGTTTTCAGGTGGTAAACTGGTACTAATGATGTGCAACTTTGCTCAGACTGTACCGATATGTATTGAAATGACAAAATAATTAAATAAAACTGTCACAGATTGAGCCACATTATGCTGTATAAATCTCTTTTTTGCAGCACAGTTTTGACAACCTGGCTACATAATTTTGCCCTACATTGACGAATAATTTCCCTGGCTCTGGCTATACTCCAGCCAACATGCTTGCAAGCAGAGACACTACCTACATCTTGTTGACTCTTGTCAGGACAATCAATTGGCTCAATTGACCAAACACACTCTGAAGAAGTCAAAAAGTGTCAAGATTAAATAGTAAAACATAGATTAACTCTCATGCCAGCAATTGTGCAAACCCAAAAGTGCAACGTTGCTTTGGACTTGGTGTTTGAAAACAGCCTTTTGTCATTTTACAGCTCATCCTTTACTTACCTTTGGTTGGCTTTATGTCAGTCTCTTTTGCTTACCTATAATTTGATGGTTTTCCTTGTCTCAGCTTTTCCATATTTTTTCTGTCCCTACCCTGGCTTATACTCTCTTGATCATCTCGTGATTGCCCAACTTTCATCCTTCCACTGCTCACTTTTAGTGAACTGGTTTTTTTGTTTAAGTACTCCATGAGAGTGCATGTGTTTCCCAGCTGTCTCCTTCGCATGCTTCTAACCAGATGCTGCCCTCCTACTCCCTGTTGCTCTCACCTTTGCGATGCTCTGTCTCATTTACTTCTCCCCCACACCTCCTTGCTTGTGATTGTTCTACTGCTGCCCCATGTTCTTCACCAATGATAAAACACAGGCAGTTTGCTGAGTTGTTTTAAGATGACTGCCCTGCAGCGGTGGTCCCCAAGGGCCTCCCACTCCTCAGTGGAACTTAGAAGATCCAGCATGCACCCCAGTAATACTGCTCATTATAATACCAGCAGAAGGTGGTGTTTCCGTGTCCTTCACTAGCATTACAACAGTAAAATGTGTGGCATGTAGGCTCACCTCATTTGCATGGTGTATTAAACCATGCAAATATGGTCTTCTGTGGAGCATTCTGCAGAATGGGTTTTCCGGGATAGGTCATTCCATGAGCTACCATTAGCCATTTTGTACGGTAGCTGCCACCATACCTTAATGAGAGCCGAGGACCATTGGCACTGCATCAGTAGAACCTCAGGATTTTCCAAACTGTAAAGAAAAAAATAATTCAACGCCTGTATTGTACGCAGATAGTGCAATGCCCGACTGAGAATGTTTGCTAGAAGGAAGTGGGGCTGAACAATCTCAAGTAAGATTGCCCTGTGCCGTCCTGTCATCAATTCTAGTCGACCCAGTATAAGATCCATGGTCCAGGCCAATGAGAGGCTTTCTATATGACTATGGGAAACAGCCACTACAACGCGGCCGTGTCCACGCATACACTCAACCATGCAGGCTTTACATGGCATGCGTGGTTACCACGTATGACCTTTACCACGCATTCCTTTACTACGAGATGCATAGAAAAGGAATGTGAGTTAAAGGTAAAAATAAAAAAGGGGGTGGGGGGGTCTTCCCCCCGCTAAAAAAAAAGTTAAATTTTACCTGATCAACGCTCTTCTGAGCTTCTTGTCCTTCGGGCGAGGAGCATCATTAACAACGTTATTGCTTACGTGCGTCTACGTACTGCATTAACAAAAAATAGAAAAAGGACAAAAGAAAACAGCGAAAGAAAAAGAAATCCATCCATAGAAAGAAAAGAAAAACTGTGAGTGTATAATTTTATAATAAATTTAAAACCTTAACCATGAAAATGCCATTATCATGAATAGCAATACAACGAAAATCGTTGTAAAGGTATGCGTGGTAAAGGGATTTTCGATGTAAAGGATATTCGTGGAAAGGGCATTCACGTTGTAACGCATGCGTGGAAAAGGCATGCGTTGCAACGGAATGCGTTGAAACGTCATACAACCTGTGACTATCAGGTTGCTCTCAGCAGAGTTCCAGACTTGTATTTAATGTATAGATCACCCAAAACTGAACTCTTTTCAAAATGGTTAAACAAACCTTTTGCAGTCCTTTTCACTGGCCCCCTACTCTACTTAAGTGTAAGATGTGTTTTAATTAGTGCATAGAGTCATGACGGATGCGGCAACAAGTTTAGGGTGTTGGGTATGTTTGGGGTGTCTATGTTGCCCCAGGGTGCTAGCAACAGATGTGCCATCTCCCTATCCCTGCCTGCTTTATGTTACTGCTCCTCCCCACTCTCTCTATAGTGAGCTATGTAAGGCAGGTGCTTGTTTCAGGTTTTGTATGCACATCCTCTGCAATAAAGCAGAAAAAGTCTTTTTTGTGTTGAAAATCGATGCATCAAGACATTTTCATCAGCTCACTTGTGGCCTAAACAAAATACCACGGCTAAGGTCATGGCTAATGGAACACATATTCACAAAGAAGATTGATGAGCTCCGTTGTCCATCTCCTGCATCCTGGGCCATATTTATCAAAAAGTGATGCTCTGCATGACAGGGAAAGGGCAGAAATGTGCTGTATTTATCAAAGGCTGCAAACAGATGCTGTTAAGAGGACTGAAATGCTATCGAGGGCAGCTCTACGAAACAACTGAACTGAACAGGCAGACACACCTTACAATGTATAGCACCACTGCTGAGAGGTGCAGGCTCCCACTCTCTCAAAATAAAAAGTTCAAGTGTTCAATACCTGTCAATGCTGGTCCATTTAAAGCAATGCTCATGTGTATTTAACTGCATTTAACATTCTTCCATCTGCCACCCTTCAAAAGCAATGCCTGCCTAGGCCACCGGGTTACACCCTGAAGGTCTGAGCCCAAACATGATGGCACGTTTGCTCCCAAGGACAAGAAGTAGTATTTGTTGTACACACTCCCCAGTACTGATTAGTCCCTGGCATAGGGATTGTGCAATTAATTACCACTTATTTTTAGTACTGACATTAATTGTTTTTGCATTTTTCATAACAATGATTTAAGTAATTCCGCCATGTCTTCTTTCATATTTTGATATGTTGCCATTATTTATTATTATTTTGTTTTTATACAAATGTCCTCAATGCCATGAGGATTAATGGGTGAAGAATACATCCAGTTTGTGAATATGTACTTACGTATGCAAGGCCTAAATATGCACTTCACCTGTTTCTGCACATGCATGAAAAGATGCCAGTCACCATTCACCGAGGAGACCTGTGCACAGTCTGGCAAACTGCACCAACAAACCCACCCTCAATGAATATTCAAATAGGTTTCATTGAAGAACAGAAACACTGAGAGAATATCTTTGATATTTTAGTCATTGCTGTTCAGAATACAGTGGGGGAGCACAACAGAGGGTTTTCTAAATGGGCCAAAAAAAACATGACTGACATAGGCAGTGCTTAATTTGTATTAAAAAAAAGTGCCAGGGCCCAAAAGTTTGCTGAGAAGCCCGTGGCCAGTGCTAGTGAAGGTCAGAGTGATGAACACCAAAGCTGCGAAGTCTTGATTCCACCTGATGCCTCTTTAATCCATCACCAGACACTTCCTGCCCCTTTATCACCCCTGCTTTTCCCCTATGTCAATGTTTTTACGACCTTCTCTTCTTCCTTTCCCATTCTTCATGTTTTGTTCTCTCTTGTTCTGGATCAGTCCGTTGAGGAAAAATTTGAGATGGTCCCACCCAAAAAAGTGTATGTGGGTGCCCACTGCTACCATCGACTCAAATTAAGCACTGGTTATAAGGTTATTATTTTTGAAGGCCTGATGTAGTTTCTAGGAATTGCTAGAACATTTACTAATTCTCTCATTATATACCACACCTAATGTCTGACACAGTGTTAATTATACACAGGTGAAAGGCACTCTATGTGAACCCCCTTGTGATCAAATTGTAGAACATTTCATATTAACTCATATGAAAATAATAAATAATGTAATTTTGGGTGCTCATTACAATGTCGGCGACACCATCCTGGTCATGGAACCGAACCGGGCGTAAGTCGGCCGGGACCGACACTGTTCGGACACAATCCGATATTTCACCATGGAAGCATGCATTACGGCCGTAAACTGGCCATAATGCACGATCCCATAGTGAAATGAGAGGTGCAGTTCAACTCTGCACCCCATGGCAGGCACCTTAAGGTGCCTGCCACAAGGTGCAGGTATCAACAGGGGGGCACCATAGGTGCTCCCTCGGCCTCTAAATGGAGGCCGTGCACTAAAGGGGGCCCTGCTTGGGGCCCACCCCTAACAGGCTTTCCAACATGGTTTGCATGTCATACAGACCGGCATGGAAACCATGTCAGAAACCGTGCATTGTGATTTCAAGGGCGGAAAGAGCCACCCTTGACATTACAGGCATCATTCCGACAGGCGGTCGGGCTATGTGTGCCCGTCGGAAGCCAGCCGCAATGACCGGTGGGATTCCTTTCTGTCCTCCTGCATCAAAATGAGGCGGTTGGAAAGGAATACCACTGGCCCATTACGATGCGGCCCCAAAGGCTCTAGCCGAAGATCGGAGCCTTTATATGCTGTATTGTAATCGGTCTCTACGTCTTGAAATAAATGTTAAAGTAATTGTAACCTCTGATCAATAATCGGCCATTCCTATAATAAAAGAGGCAGGCCAAAACTGTAGAGGACCATCTGTTTACAATTCCATTGACAGCAAACTAAGATTAAGTTATGAAAAACCACCATTATTCTCAGTGAATTTGTTAGATTATAATCAGTTACCTAAGGGTGTGGATTTTTTTGTCAATGGCAGAATATTGATGCTACTTAATATAGAAGTCATTGTATTGTAAGTATTAAAATATTGAATATCGATGGTAAGTATACTGCTTTTTTTAACAATAACGTGAACATTTGAAATATCTATTACTTATATATTGTAGTTTTTAATGTTGATTTTATCTCTTTTTGTTAATGTGTAACTTCTTTATTATTGATTTTAAAATATTTTTTTCATATTTGTGTTTTATTGGGGTGCTTTTTTATATTTCTTGGTTCAGTATTTAAATGCTGATTCATTTTATGTAAATATTTTATTGTTATATTTTTCCATTATTTTCCATTTTATAGGGGTTTTGGATGCTAAGTGTTATAAATCAATGTTTTACAATATTTTCATGTATTATAATATTTCATTTCTATATTTTAATTAAATTAAACAATATTAAATGTTTAAGTTTAGTGTTATAACATGTTTGAGATGTTGAGTCTTATAAGGGATTTTGGTCAGGAGTGTTTTAAGTAATGTTTTAATATTTTTGTTATTAATTAAGTGTTTAATTATTATATTCACTATTAAAATATATTTTATTTTTGTTTTAAGTATATGTGTATTTTATTGCTTAATGTCTTTTTCTATTGATTTAGAAAAATAGAATTATTTGTTTTATTTAAAAAATATGTTTGTATTTTTTTACATTTGATTTTATTTTCAAAGTAAAAATGATAAATGTAAAAAAATGTAACATCACATTTTGTGAAATAAATGAATGCATTATTCTAAATGTATGTCCCAAATATCATGACATTTATTAAATGTTTTATATTTAAATTACTTTTAGAGGCTTAATTCCTAATTTTATTTTACATAATATTACTTTGCAATTGTTTTACTTTATTAGGTAATACATTTCTGCTATTTCTATTTTTTCTATCTATTTATGCACATTTTTCAATTGTTTTTTCTTTTCTTTTGACTCGTTTCGAGTGGCAATAGTAAATTTTCCCTCCAGCTCCAAGAGCCCAACAATTTCCTCTATGTTGGTTAGCTTGGAGTGGGAATAGTAAATCTGACCTTCCCCCAACCCAGCACCCAAAGCTTTCCTCAATGTTCCTTAGTTTGGAGTGGGAATAGAAAATCTGACCACCCTACGCCATATAAAATCATGTTTTTCTTCCAAATTTGAAGTTCAAAACACTTCAAATACCAAACGTATACCACATATTTGGTGAATATAAATGAATGTACAGCCTCCCAGAAAATTTACAAAAGGACTACAAAAGGGAACCTGTATGTTCTTTTCTTTCAATTTGTTTAAATTGCGTTTTTTTCCCAAAGAGCAAAATACAGCATGTGATCTTATATACTGAGAGTAAACATACAATGGAATTGAAACAGTCAGAATTATAACAGCAGTTTGATTGTGTGACTTTGAATGAATGTATATTCTGGGTATCTTGCATAGCATGGTACATGTAGAAGAGGAGAAACAAAGAAGTGGCAGGGGAGAATAAAGAAAGAAGAAAAGGAAAGTCTGGGGATCTGGGTGGTGACAATCGTTATTGAAGAAAGCTTGTTCAAGAAGTCTCTTGAAATACCTTGGGGTGGTGTCATCTTCTGCAGATATAGGTGAAGTTTTGACCATAAGAGACAAGAAGACTTTTTGTTAAATAGTTGGTTGTGTATAAGGTTATCAGCACCCCTGAAAGAACATACTCACCCCCACCATGTGTTGTATGATATATTTACAAGGATCCTGTTGATACCCATTGCAAGCAAAATGTCACTTATGAAGCAGTCCCAAGGTGACAGCAAATTTAGTATATTTGGGTCTGATGTTGCATGTGTACCCAAGGAGATTATGATGTGTGAAGGTGAAATTTATATGTTGAATATACTGTTATATTCCTTATAGGTACCCTATAGAGACACAGATAACATTATAACCTTTCTCCTATATCCTTCCCTACATTACATACATAACGGTTCTTGGGGACTGACCTTTTAAACAGATATGACACTGCATTCAGAACGCTGGTTTTCCCTAGTTTGATTCTCATACATTATGCATGAGGCTTCTTGGAAGCACAGGAGGGCTAACAGCAGGATTACCATCTCCTGTATAATATCTCTGTATAAAGTGCAGGTCCAACGTCATCCTTTAGGCCGACACAGTAACACAGCAAGGTAGGACCCCTGGGGAGACCTATGGGTATAAATACATCACATCTTGCTTATGAAGAGAGAAGAGACCAAGACTTTCCGGCTGACACACTGACCAGAGACGCTGAGGTTCCTGAATGCAGATGCTCCAGCTAGCAGTGGTCTAACATCCATCGCGGGGTGTCCAACTCGAGACCAGGAAGGGGTCCCATATTCTCTCATTCCCAGGAAATGGGGTGGAATAGATCCTAGAGGGATCCTAGAGGGATTCTTGGCATAACACCTCCACTGATGATAGGTACATTTAGGTACAACTAGTTAGGGAGACATCGTAGGAGTATTTACTTTTTATCATGTGTTTTATATACATGTGTGTATTCATGATTATTGCAAGATGGTAGAGCTATTCCATCCATTTACTTTCTTAGTGCTTCTAATCATATATCTCTGCTAATGTCTAATGGTTGTTGCAGCTCATCTATTCTACAATAGGTTAACAACTGTTCAATAAATCCTTATTGACAAACGCCCAGTATGTTTATTCTGAGTATCTCTGAGATGAACTAAGTGAGCTTGAGTGACTGAGCGAAAAGTAGTATATTGTTTCCACGATCCGGGGGGATCAGGGTTGTCATGTTCTGAGGTTGCCAAGAACTATTCTCTCCCCCATAAGAGGAGATTCTAATGGCACTCTGAACTAGCTGATAAAGACAGGCTAACGTATCCGGTGAGGGTGCACAGAATCAGTCTGCCACTAATCCACAGTTTATGTTATTCAAACGCGCAGATCCTGTATAGGTTAAATCGGAACTACACAACAATACTTGTAAATGTTACTTGAATAAATTGCCAGAAGGGAGTAATATGTTTGCAGCAGAATAACAGATGTTTTAAATCGTCTAAAGGGTGTATACAATTCCAACAAGCAGCTGACGAAAGGAGATCATGATTAAACAGTTGTTCTGGAGTCCGTGAAAATAGGAGAGGTTTTCTTGAGTGTCTTATAGATTACAGAGACTTTGCGATTCTTTGTTTTTAAGGAATGGTGAAGGTTGAGACAATCTGCTCTATGTGGTTTTTTAAAACATCTAAGGGCAACTTTGAGAGACAGAAAATTATAAAAGTCAATTGGTTGAGGAGTGAACTTAGATTTAATGCAGCAAAAGTTAGTGGAACTTCAGGTGAAATAATGTCCTTGACGTATAATACACCTACAGAGGCCGAACGTTTACAGTAAGATGGGTTAGAAACAAGTTTTATTGATGGATTCAACCATAGGGAGGCAAGTTCAGAGTCTTTGAATCTATATGAAAAGCATTTATCTAACCTTTTGAGAGCCTCAATGGAGTCTTTCATGATATGGTAAGAGTGTGGCACCATGTTTTGTTAGAATACTTATGGGAGGGAGAGGGGCGGTTAAATCCAAATCTATGACCATCCAAGTAGGGCGAAGAGAAGCCGATGTATGTAGCCACCAAATGTTTGGTCTAATTAAGAAGGCAGTTTGGTCAAATAAAAAATCAGGGAGGTTCATACTGCCCTATTGTTTGTTTGCTTGTAGTTTACATGTTTTTTCCTTTTCCAAATAAATGATGTGATTTCAGCATTGACAGATGTAAAGAAGGAGTTGGAAAGGTGCAGAGGTTTCATATTTAGATAAAAGTCGACTTGAGGTGCAATTAGCATCCTAATTGTTTCAGCTCTACCCCACCATGCAATGAATTTCGGAGACCATTCCTCAGTAATCTTTTTAATTTAAGCAAGGAGGGAGGTTTCTATATGATTCTTAGTTTCCAAATTAGACTTTGTGACTTCAATGCCCAAGTATTCAAGTTTATTTGGTTGACATTTAAGATTTGTGGATGGCACCATAAAAGGAAGACATAAATTGTTATGGGGAAAGACTACAGTTTGCTCCTTATTTAAGGAGTATCCTGCAACCTTAGCGCATTCTATGGTAACATTTAACATTTCAGGAATGGCATTCTCTGCCTCGTTGGAATAAATTAGTACATTGAGTGTAAATGCAGCTAGTTTCTGGGAATCGTTTTCGAAAGGGGTGCCTTTGATTTTTCCATTAATGAGGATGGAATGTAGTAGAGGTTCAACTGATATGAGAAATAGTAAAGGGGATAAAGGGCAGCCTTGCCTCATTCCTTGAGCTAAGTCAAAGGCTTCAGAAATCTGTCCTTTCACGTTAATACAGGCTATTGGCCATGGCCAAGCTGATAAATCTGGTACCTAAATTCAATTTTTCTTCGGTGGCTTGAAGGAAGGGCCAGGAAACCTTGTTGAATGCTTTTTCTGTGTCCAGTCCATCACCATGGCCGAAGAGGGAAGAAGAGAGAAAGTTTCAATATTACCAGCTGCAAGGTGGCCTTTTACAAGCACAGAAGTACTTTCTCAAGTTGGAGTGCCAAAATCTTAGTACAAATTCTATAGTCTGTTTTTAATAAAGAAATTGGTTTGAAATTCTTCATGTTCAGGGGGTGCTTTCCCTCTTTGTGGATTACCACAATGTGTGCCTCTGAGAAAGAACCTACAAGTTTGCCCTTTGAGTCAAATTTATGAAAGAGGGAAAAGATATAAGGCTGTAATATTTTTGGGTAGGTGTGGTAACAGGAGGCCGGAAAGCCATCTGAGCCATGAGCTTTGTTTGGTTTCAGCGACTTAATACTTAGGCAAATTTCTTCTCGTGTGATAGGGTTATTAGGTTGAGTGAGAGCCTCTTGTGGGACTGTAGGTAGTTGGGGAGGGTCTAAAAGGGATTTGAATGCAGCTGCACATTCATTATTACCTGATTTCTCCAGATTATACAATTGAGAATAACAGTTACGAAAAGTTTCTACAATGTTTGTACCTACTTTGTAGGTAACATAAATAATCTTTGATTGCGAGATGTTGATGGATTTTTGGTATTCTTGAGGCTAAGAGCCAGCAGTCTTCCAACTTTATTACGTTTTAATACATTTCTAGATTTAAGTTTGTTATCCCACATGTGAACTCTTTCACTAAGTATCTTGTGTACTTGTATTTAAGTTGCTTGATTTTGAAAGAAGTGTTAGACTTAAGGTCTTTGATTCTTTCCTGTTCTAAAACTTGCATTTCTTTCTCCAAGAAAGTTACTTTAGAATTCATCTGCTTTTTTTTATTTGCCATCACACTTAACATCACACTCCTAATGGTAGCGTTCATAGTATCCCATTTGGTGCATTCATCACCATCCAAAGCAATATTATCCTTGAAAAAATTGTTTAACACTTGTACCACTGTAATGCTGGAGACCGGATCCTAAAAAATCTCATCAGTCATCCTCCAAGATCTAGATTTGGTAGGAAAACTAGTGAGATTCAGAGAAATAGAGATGGTCGCATGGTCTGAGACAATAATAGGCTCAATGGTGGGATTAGATTCAGATTGAACCGTTTAGTTACTGATAAAAAAGTAATCAATTCTTGATAATGAGTTGTGAGTATGACAGTAAAATGTCAAAACGCCGCACGTTGGGTTATGAAAGTGCCATATGTCAGTAAGATCATTTTCTCCCATACGTTTGCAAGTGGATCTAAATGTATTCTGTACTAACCTGTCCAGGGGGGTGTCATAAGATAAATTGAAGTTTCCAGCTAGGAAGAGCTTTTTGTTTGATGGAATTTCAAGAAGTCTCTGGTGTACAGAGGTCCAAAATGTTGGATCGTCCGTTGTTGGGGCATATATGATTGCAGTGTAAGCATATATGATTGCAGTGTAAAAGGAGGAGTGAGGAATTGTTTTTAGTGATTTTGGAAATAAGCCATCTACCTTGGTCGTCGTGGGCAAAAGTATCAAGTTGGCACCCTGCAAGTTTAGAAATTAAAGTGAAAACACAATTTTCTTGTTATTAACTGGGGAACAGGCATAATCAAATATCCAATTGTGTTGCATGCTACGAGCTTCAGTTAGACCAGCTCATGTTTCCTGCAGTAGAAGGGCATTTCTTTTTAATTTACTGTAATATTCTAGAATCTTCTTCCTTTTGATAGTATGATATAATCCATTTGTAGTAAGGCGAGACAATCTTAAGGGGAAGCTGAGATATATCTAAAGATTGGGCTAGATTGAGTATTCAACTTGTGAAAAGAGAGGGGGGAATAGAAAATGCAGAAGGGAAACACTGCATTACACCGTTACATGAGAAAAGGGAGCAATTGTTTCTGACTATCATTGTAAGGAAACAATACCTCAATATTGCACACAAAATATCCAACCACCCCACCCAAAGACCATACCCCCTCGCCTCCGAAGCAAGACTGGGGGCCGTGAAGGCCCCAGAGCAAAGAACAGCAGCCAGACATTGAAACCAAGCCCGAGCAGAACTATGAAGAAAATATAAGCAACCATGTACTGAAGTGATATCATTACAGAGTATGGTAATATTACAAAAAAATTAAACCATGGGAGTTGATGTCTAGAATGTTAATCACATAACCTCGATATGAAACATATGTTGAGCATTTGTCAGGCATAAAAAAACAAACAGTATTGAGATAGAATAGAAAACTTCAATTAATCGCACATGGATAAATGTGGAAATGAAAGTCTCGGAAGGTTGTTACAAACATAACTAATATGGCGTGGTAAAATTTCTAACTTAAGCACATATGAATAACCACCGACAATCACTCGCGGATATGAGTACTTGATGTAAACAATGGCAAAATCACAAAAAGCTCCAAAAACAGTTGATGTAACTTGGGAGCACATCTAATGTTTGTGAGACCATGGCTATAAGGACACAGAGACTTATCTGAGTAGCAGATATGCGACAGAGTGTTAAATGAGGCTGTAAAAAACAAATAGGATCTGGAGACAAATCCAACAAATTGGTGATATCATGGATGTCAGTAAAGAACAGAGCACAAAGAAATTTGAACCAGTGAAGAGAATGTACATAGAAAAGAAGGATAACGTCTTCATTGAAGCAACTTCAGCGTGACATTTGATTATCAATTAATTGGTGTTCAATAACGGACAGCGGAGAATTTACGGACGGTCCATGTAAGTAGCGGGCGACCTGAGTGGGATAGAGGGTGTGTGGTTGAGCGATGCACCTTTAGCTAGCGTTGTTGTAGTTTGATGCTGGCTTGCATTTCATTTCTTGTTTATTTAAAATGGTGATCACATCCTCCTCACCATGAAAATTGTTCTACTACTGCTAATGGTGGAACCTTGCCATGCAGACCGGGTAGATCAATAGAACGATGATGTACAAAGAGAACAGCAGAGTGGGGAAATAGTGATATGTATGCAAGGTCATAGCCTTGCTAATTTCACCCTTGTGTTAATTAAAAGCTAAAAATCACCCACTGTCACTGTAGCTGGCATGTTTATGCACCCCGTTAACGTAAAGGTGTATAAATAAAACATACGCTTTTTGAGTGCTTGTTTTGCGCGTGATAATATCCCATTTTAACTTTTTGCATGGCCATTATCACCAGCTGAAAGCATAGGTGGGAAGTTTGTAGTTTCCTTTTCCAAGAGATTTCCAGGTTTTCAGTGCTCTTCGGTGTGATTTCACCCCCCCCCCAATATTGTGACATAATTCGTTTTGGGGTCCCTTTGCTGCGTGTCGTGAATAAAAATTGGAGCTATACATAAACCGAAGTCGAAAAGTAATTTGAAATGGGTCTTGATTAGTTCTATTTGAATGACCGGTCTAAACAAAGGACAAAAAGCGAACAATAATAAAATCACTACAGCGCTTATCTCATTCTTCGAAGTTTAGCATGTCTGGCTCTAAAAATGTGTCCTGCTTGAAGCATTTAAATGAAATGGCATTTATATAGCATTTAGTACCCCTGATGAGGCGTTGAAATGAGAGAGACAGCAAGCTTCTCCTTTTCACCTAAAACCTTTATGTCCCAAAACATGCACTTGCAAGTAGTTAAAGAGTTGTTGAAATGCCAAGACGCGTGTAGAGGCAAGACGCACTTCTGCTTATTTCTGTTTATTTGAAGTTTTAGAGTTTTTAAAGTTGAATTTTAGACCTGTAAAATGCTGCACTTTATTTTTGTGAGCACCTTATGTAATATTACTGCTGGTCTTTTTCCTGGCTTCTCACCCTTCGCTCTCTGCAGCGCTTAGGCTTTCTGCTCTCCCGCGACTCGACTAAGTCGCGCTCTCTTTCCCCTGCTCCATGGATGTGCTACTTTTATGTCTGGGCTCTCTGGTCTGCCGCGGGTTGCCCGTTTATGCGGAGAGAATCTTTCTCTTCCTTTAGTGCTTCTCCGAGCCGGACGCATCTCTGAGGTTGGCGGTCCAGCTTGCTTTGCACTTCCGGGTCGGGGGGGCATTTAAGCTTATGCAATTATGAGCGTGCAGCGGACGCACCTGTGGAGCGCCGAAGGTGCGCCAAAGGCAAGCCCCTCTGCACCTGACGCGCCTTGCCTGCACCAGGGGCCAGGCATGCTGCCCACTTTCTTCCAGGAAATGAGGACGCTCTGGCTAAAACTTATTCCAAGTGGCAAATTCTCGAGTTGCGCCCTAAATCACATCATGAGGGGTGCAAGGCGAAGTGGGATCTCAACAAGGGGGATGCTGTACCTTGTCAACATTGCAAATTAAGGCCCATTAACAGTAGGGTTTCCCATCTTAGTCGTCTCAGAACACCGCAGGGGGTGAAGGAAAAGACGGAGACCAAGAACAAAGCTGAGAGCAGGACAAATACACTTGGGGGAGCACTGCTGAACGCTCGCTCCATGATTAAACACTAAACTGAAATTGCCTTGACAATTCAATCACTTAATTTAGATTGTTATATCAATCCAGAGGCATGGGCCATGGTCTGTTCAGGCCCGACCTGGTCAATGCTGTCCCCGCAGGCTATACCATATTTAGACAAGACCGCTCGGACAGAAGAGGAGGCGGCCTAGCCTTTGTGGCTAGGGACTCCCTCAGATGCACACTTAATGCTGCGGAAGCCGTTCCTGGCACTATACTGAAAGCTGCCTCTTTCAGGATCAAACTATCCGAGAACTTTTGCTTCTCAGGCCTTCTAGTATATCGCCCACCTGGCCCGAGAGCCAGGTTTATGGAGACCTGGTGCAAAACCTTTGAACCATTTGCTACCACTGCTCACTACACAATCCTAGGGGATTTCAATTTTCACCTTGAAAACCACCTAGATAAAGACACAGCCCACCTTGTAGATCTTATGTCTTCCATGGGGTTTGAGCAGCGGGTCAGCTCCCCCACCCACACAGCCGACCACACTCTGGATGGCATTTTTAGCAATCACGATGACTTGGTGATTGAGGCAGTCCAACCTCTCAGCTACGTGGACCTTTGGCTGATCGCTTACCACCAGAATGAATGAAGGCCCCCCATTGGGCACCGTCGCTGCAGAAAATTGAACAAGATCACTGCCACTAGCTGGGAGGCTGCCTTGACCTTGATATCTGCCGGGAGGTACATCACCCCCCCCCCCCGTACAGCAGAGGACTTTTGGGACTGGATTATTAGGGCCCAAGACACAGTTGCCCCTTTCCAAAACTGTATCATTAAAAGGACAAAACCTTCTGCCCCATGGATCTCGGATGAACTTATGTCCCTGAGGCGTGAATGCCGTACACAAGAACGCAAATGGCGCAGTAACCCCTGCCCCGGGAGAAAACCACATGCAAAAACAACAGTTGCTGGACAGAATGCAGAACAATGTCATACATTCACCCAGTATGCCCAGTACAGAGATCTGGGCATAAATCCATCGTTTTTTTGCTCACCATGTCGTTCCAGTTGGAACCCAGCCATATGAAAATCAGTCTTGACCCTGTGCCTCATGGGTACAGTCCAGCCCGAACTGCCAAGCCAGGTCTTCCCTGCCAAGCAGCGATCACTGCTGCAGAACTACAAAGACGCCATCTTCCAGGGTAAATCCCGATTTCTTACTGAAAAGATTTTGTCAGCAGACAATTCCTCCAGTACGCTCTTTAAGGTAATTAAGGAAATCTCGGAACCACCCCAGCAACATCCTATTATTCCCTCCCAATATTTTTGTGACAACGTACCAATCTATTTTCAGGAGAAAGTCCTGAAGATCTTCCACAAGCTTGTTCCTTCTATAGACAATGTGTCTGTTAGTGAGGAAACCACGGAGGACAGTGCTGAACCGAGCATGGAGAAACACCTACAGGTCACCAGGAAGAACGTTTTGTCTTCCTCTTCACTTATTTCGATTCAACAAACTAAAGATCTTCTCCTTGGTCTTAAATCCTAAGCGCCCTCCGACCCTTGCATGCCCTCCACAATTAAACTGGTGCCGGATCTAGTAGCTAATTTTCTGTGCAAGGTATTCAATGGAATACTCTCGTCCGGCTGCTACCCAGCTATCTGGAAGGAAACCATTGTTCTTCCGGTCCTTAAGAAACTTAATTCCGACCCCTTGGAGCTAAAGAATTTCCATCCTGTCTCCCTTCTTCCCGCTCCGGCAAAACTCCTGGAGAAAAACATTAATACTGAATTGATGAAATACATTGACTCAGGAAATGTTATATCATTCCCAGAATGGATTCCGCGCCGGTCACAGCACCGAATTTGTCCTTATTGCAGTCACTGACTGCATTCGGCTGCAGGTAGACCAAGGGGGCTCGGCGGTGTTGATTCTGCTTGACTTATCAGCAGCATTTGACACTGTTTCCACAGCGCGCATGGTCCAATACCTACGGTAAGTGGGGGTCACGGAAAAAGCCCTGCAGCTTCTCCATTCCTTTTTAACAGGTAGAATGCACACAGTCAGCTGCGGAGGCTTCAGAACGAAAGCTTTCACCCTCCCATGTGGGGTTCCTCAGGGCGCTTCGCTTAGCCCCACTCTTTTTAATCTTTATGTGACCCCTCTGGATTGAGCTGGTGAGATCCTACGGATTCCAGGTGCTCTCCTACGCGTACGACACCCAAATTATTGTTTTCATCACCAACGACCTTAATTTAGTTGCATAGAAGTTTAATCTATGTATGTCAAACATCATTCGCTGGATGAAGGGCGATTCTTTAAAGATCAATACAGACAAGACCAAGGTACCAGTTTTTGGACCACAGAACTCCATCTTGTCTAATGCCTGGTGGCCTGCAGAATGCGGGCCTCTTCCAGCCCCAGTAAAAACAGCTACAAATCTAGGGGTTATTTTTGATGAGGGCCTGCACTTTGATGCCCAAGGCAATCGCATAGCACGTACATGTTTCTATATTTTAAGAACTCTAAGAAAGGTGCTTCCACTCATTCCCTCTGAACTGCATCGGCTCCCTATCATCTCACTGATTACCTCTCGTCTTGATTACTGCAACACCCTGTACCTCAATATCACTGCAACATCACTAAATAAGCTCCAGGTGGTACAGAACGCAGCAGCAATACTGATTTTAAATATTCACAAACATCAGTCTGCCAGGGAGGGGATCTGTACCTTACATTGGCACCCTACGGTATATAAGGCCATGCATAGTAAAGGCTCGCCCCAACTCAAATCCTCGTTTCAATGGTATACATTAGGGAGGACTCTGAGATCATCCACACAGAAAAAACTGGTCTCGCACAGATTTCACAGATCCAAATGGGGTGGCCGCTCCTTTTCGGTTGCCGCTGTCAGACTCTGGAACTCACTTCCCCCTTCCATTGCCAACGCAAGCTCTCTTTCGGTTTTCAGGAAACTTCTTAAAACATGGCTATTCCCCTCTTAATCAGCTGTTGTGCTTCTCCCTCTGCTCTTGTCTGCCCAGCGCCTTGACACCTTCGGGTATAGTGCGCTTTACAAATACTATCCTATCCTACAAAAGATTCTAGTTCTCTTGGCACATCAAAAATACGTGGGCTACTTTCAAGGATGATTTTCAGCTTCACCAGACCAATGAATGAGAAAGGTATGTTGAGGGAGCGGATATCTCGGCGAAGAGCTCGGAACCTTTTTCTTCGCTCAATTGTACACTCTGCATAATCTTGGGAAATACCCATTTTGTGGTCTATCCAGCTGGGAAATATGATTGTTTTCATACGGTTAAGGGTCATTTTGGTTTCCTGGTACCTTAAAGTTCTGAAGATGTGAACCCTTAATTTGTTTTGCGGGATAGAGGAGATGAAAGTTG
Source organism: Triturus cristatus (assembly GCF_964204655.1). Lineage (NCBI taxonomy): Eukaryota > Metazoa > Chordata > Amphibia > Caudata > Salamandridae > Triturus > Triturus cristatus. The sequence goes on along the minus strand of NC_140589.1, from coordinate 1,745,074,571 downwards.
GGACCCTGTGGGTCCATCCAATCTCAAAAGTACGGTCAAATGAAAATCCAAGTTTCTAGGAAGAAGAATCAAGATGTGGCATAGTCTTCTATCTTTTCTGGTAGACCTAATATTTGGAAGTTGCCTCTTCTGTTTCTATCCTCAAAGACTGATATTTCCATTTATAGAGATGATATAGAGATGACATTTTTCTACAACATTATTTCCGATGTTTTTGAAACAGAGCACTGATTATCTTCAACCTTGCTCATACGAGATTCTGTTTCTTCCAATCTGTTAGTTAGTGCCCGAGCATCTTGTCCGGTGCCACCCAATTCTGATCGGAAGCATTCGTATTTACTTTAGTAGACTGGGTAAGATTGTGAAGAGCGTTGAATTTTACTAGTATAATTTCCATTCTGTTTGCAAAGTCTTGTTTTCCTTTTACTGGCGAACCTGGAAGTGGCAGGTCTTGTTTTGTTCTTTGTTTACGTGGTTTTTGACCCTTGGGATCTTCATGCTCTTTGATCCTTGTGGGTCAGCCCTGTGTTCCTTCTCTCTTGAGTCTGCCATTGTCATATAGTGTGGGTCTTGGAAAAGAACTTGTTATTACTGGAAGTAAGAGTTATCTTGCGTGAAGTGTTGTAATGCTATAAACGCAAACCAATCCTGTTGAGAGACAGAACATTAACCAGGAAAATGGAGGAGTAAACAGGACCTTAATTCAAGCGTTGTTGAAACAGAAGTATTGTAATCTGCATCAGGAAGTGAGCCCTACAACAGATGCAGGTCGGAGATTGCATTAACAACACTTGGACTCTACGTAGGAGATTACATAGGACATATTAGACTTGTAAACATGCGAGAGATTGGCACAAGGTTGGGATAGTTGAATGGTGCCTCTACAGACATCTGAACATTTTTGTAGGACCTTGCATGTACATGCAGAGCTCTAACACAGACAACAGCTGACAATGTGATCACTGTGCAGAATGTACATACCTGTGTGCTCTTACTTTTAAAATCACAAGACATTGTACTGGTAATTATGGCAAAACTTTTGCAACAGAATATTGAGAACAGATGAAAAGCTCTAAGTGTTGCATAGCACTATTAGTCTTTATGTCTCCTCACCAGTATCCTCACCAGTGACCCAGAAGCGTAAGAAGCACAAAGCAAGAATCGTGAACCGCCTCAGAGTGACGTCGCCTGTACTGAGCTGAGCGACGTCAGAAACTTGTAAATACATTCAAATAATACACTTTGACCCTGCAAGCCCCTGCTATTCTTCACTTTTGACACAACCTGTAGATCCTTGTTACTGAGATCCTTGTTATTGTGGCTTATCATTATTTTGTGTCACCATGCACTACCATCAGTACTGTCAGTAGTACCAAACTTTGTCTTCTTGCCAGATTAGTAAAATGCAAATTCACAGCTCCTATAGGAAGAGTAATTTAGAACAGATTAAAACATGTTAGTGAGGCTTATACAAAGCTTGAATAAAGCTCGCGGCCACCATTTTGAGGAGAACATGATGTATCGACTCTTTTCCAAAGGCACCCAGTGCAAATACAGGTTAACTGCCTGACATGTGAGGGTTTAAGGACAGTGGAGGTCAGAAACTTCCTGTAAAGTAGCAGAATAGGAAATTACCCATCAGAGGGCGATGCGGGAGGCAGACTCATGAGGCTGTGAGGAAACGCAGGCACTATTTTGATGGGCAATTTAGCAACACAGTGAGGGGCAAACACACCGGCTCGATAAACTGCATGCCACATTTAACAAACCTCTTGTAGGATTCATGCGAACTTCACCAGTGCATAACAGGCGCGTGAGCGGGCTTTTTCAAGTCAGGTGAAATCTCAGCCAGGTCGGAAACCACACTTTAGTTCTGCCCGGGACAGGAGCTCCGCTGTTACGCCACCATCTTCGTCGGGTGCAAGCCATGCCCCAAGAGCCTGTATGTTCTAATTACAAACAACACTATGGAATGATTTCTCCTCACCAGATCTAATTCTTGATTTCCATGAAACCATAATGTGTCCACTTGACAACACTTTCTTTCTCCATTAAGGGACAGGCAGCAACTAGCAGCTACAATCCATGGGTGAGTGAGATTTTGTAGTTTGCCTCTCACTTAGGACAAGTTATTCTTTTGAGCACTATGGGGCAGATTTATGTTTCCTGGCGCATCCCTGCAAATCAGCAGGGATGCGCCAGGAAAGATGCGTCACGCAAGTTTACCCTTGCGCCACCACAGATGCGCCGCATTTACAATGCAGCGCATCGTGGCGCAAGGATAAACAGATGCGTGACGCATCTGACGGCATAAGGGCGGCGCATTGCTGGAGTCGTGTCTCAAGCACGACGCAACTCCAGCAATGCTCAGGGGCTACCCATACCTAACATGCTGTGTCATGCCTTACGCCTGCTTCAAGCAGGCGCAGGGTTTTGACGCAGCAGCGTCGGATAAGTGACTCAGTGAAATCTTGTAGATTTAACTGCGTCACTTTTGCCGACGGAACGCCCACCCTGCATACATTAAACCTGAGGCAGGTTTAATGTAGCGCAGGGCTTTACAACGTGACGCATCTCCCTAGATGCGTCACGTTGTAAATAAGGCGCAACATGGTACATGGTTTACGCCGCCGCTGCATCACAAAAGTGACACAACAACGGCGTAAATGTCTCGCAAGGGGCTTGTAAATCTGCCCCAATGGATTTTACGTTTCATGTGCGAATTGAGCCATACATGGGAAAGTTGTGATTTTCTCAGTGCTCTTCCTTACAAAATCCCAACTTTTATCATTTGTTCACAAGATTAAGTTATCTTGCATTCCTTTCTTTTGTACCTATTCATAGTCACAAGGAGTTTGTGTTGGAACCAGCTCTCCAACAATAGAAAGTTGTGAGGTTGACAAACGCATAAAGGAAAGAAGGAAATAATGTAAGCTGTTAACAATTCAATAATAGTGATCTATGGAAGATTGTACTTGTGTAATACAAATCAGGAAAGGGTTTACGAGCACCACTTTTTTTTACCACTTTTTTACAGTATTTTAAGATTAATCAATGTTTCTACCAAATGACGTGCATTTAATTGGAAGAAAGAAATCTGCTAAATTTCCAAATCTTTTTCTAATCAATGATAAATCTGATATATGCAGCTCTGTTTTTTTTATTTGAATTTATTAAAAGACTTACCAATCAAGTCGTTTGAGTATGAAGACTTATTTATCGGTATGGACACTTAAGCTAAGTCCCTCAAATTACCATACTATAGCATCAGCCCTGCTTCAAAAGTATTAATTCCTTATGTGGATGCTTTTTTCCACTCCTCACAAACTAAATACTTTTTAAGAACTGACAGAATGTGGGAACAATTACCAGGCTTGGGTAAAAACATTTCCAGCAGGTTTGCAGAATACATGGCATCTAGCGATTAACGTAATTTCATATAATTCCTAAATTATTAAAATGGATGCTTTACCAGTTTTATATTGTTGATTCTAACTGGAGATTCCTATTACCATATAAATCAGAACATTCATATTAATTACACTGATCTGTGTCGTCACGTTAATTATAAACCAACAATGGCTATACTACCAACTGCCTACTCTACACCGGAAACATCCTTTACACCGCAGTCTTAACAACGACCAGCCTTTACAAGAAAATCACTACCCCGACTGTGACTTTACCAGTCGTTACTTTACCACACAAATTGTTTAATGAATTGCTGTAGGGGATGCGTTGTTGGACTGGTGTTGGATTTTTAAGCTCAACACCATCTCTACTGTTGCGTAGACTGGAGTTTAAATATTAATGTATACTATTCCACAGTCCAGCGTCCCCTAAAACAAGTCACTGTAACAACTTGCGTGCCTAAGCAATGCGTGGTAACATTGCAGTCGGGGTAGTGACTGCGTTGTAAAGGCATCATACAACCATTTTACACAAGTTGATTTTTTTTGAAGACGATGCGTTCATTGAAAAAGGCTACTTAAAGTACATCTTTGGGACACTGATCAGGTTTTGCTCTGCCAAGTTGAAAGTAGGAAGTCACATACTACATACACTAGGCTTTCATGTCTCTTACTTACAACCATTTTTGTATGTACGAAAGCTGCTTTCCTTCTGAGCCCTCCCTACATTTCCACCTGATTGTTTGGCTCTGTTTTTGCATACTCACTACATTTTATTTTAGAAAACTAGTTGATATTAACCCTATACTCATAGGTATTTGGTTGTGTTGCTAGCATTGGCATTGTTGTTTTTGGCATTTAGATGTTGTATACTTTGCTCTTAGAATGTCACACCTGCCACTGGTGTGAATTGTTTGCTCTTGTGGGTTGGCCACAAGTGCATATTTTTTCTTTTTTCTTTTATCTACCAGATTTGTATCGTGTAAGGCTACTCACAAATGGGTTCCCAGAGCTCAAAACTGTTTGCCCCAAAAACACCCGCAATGCAGCAATGGCTTATCAGAATAGCCATTTCATCAATCCTTTCCTGAATGTTAATTCATCAGAGATCATCCTCAGGGAAAGAGGCATCTTGTTCCATAGTTTGGAGACCAGGAAAGAGAATGAGCAACCGCCTCTTCAGCTTTTATATATTCTCTGGGCGACCACTAAATAGGATTTGGTAGATCAAAGCAATCTTCCAGGGCTAAAATATTGCAACATGTGGCCTAACAGTCTTGGGACCTTATTGTTATAAATTCTGTGTGCAATACATAAGGCCTTAAAGTGAATGCGCCTATTTATAGGTAGCCAGTGCAATTTGGTGAAAGACGCTGATGCAGATTGATGTCTTTGGATCTTTAGCAGAAGATGAGCTGCAATGTGTTCAACACCGATTGTGAGGCTCCTAGGTAAAGCACGTTTTAATAGTGCAAGCGAGAGGTGACTAAAGCGTGCACTATGGTTGGTTGAGCAGATTCTGTGAACAATTATAAGATCTTTCTTACCATTCTCAGTACACCAAACAAACAGCACCAAATGTCTTTGCTTGTATATCAAAAGAAAGTTTGTTATACAGATGGATTCCCACAATTTTAACCACTGGCTTAGGCTGGGGCTGAGGCCCAAGGGATTCAAGCCAGCAATGTAGAGACTAAAGACTAAAGTTATTCCAATTACTATCACTTCAATCTATCTTTGTAAAATGTTAAACAACAAGAAGTAATCTATTTGGCTACAATGGTGAGGCAGGATTTGAACAGACTTCCACTAGAAGGTGCATGTGGGGCCAAAGAAATGGTGATCTGGATGTCGTCCGCATATGAGACCACAGAGAAGCCAAACAATTCCACAATGTCGGCCAGCGGACAAACATGCACAATGTCGGACTCAGGAAAGAGCCATGAGGAACGCCGCACAGCAAGGGTCGAGATTGTGAATAGAAAGGTCTAACTCAAAACTTGAAGCTACTATCTTCCCGGAAGGGGTCCAAACATTTCCATGCCTGATGTGTCACTCGATTAAGCCACTCTCTCTGAGAGTGTTACATAAAGGACCATATTGAATGCTGCCCTTAGGTAAAGCAGAATCAAGGTGGCTGAGCCACCTTGATCAAGTATCATTTTAAGGTCTTCCACAACCACCAGAAGACCCATCTCAGTGCTATTCCTGGGTCAAAAAATGGTCTGAGAAGCATGGAAAAACTCACTTTTTTACCCAGAAAGCTATTTGTTTTAAAAGGTTTGATTGGCCTGTAATTTTAAACAAGTAGGGGATTCAATTCGTTTTTTTTAATAGTGGCTTTACCGCCGCATGCTTCGAGGTTTTAGGTACCTGACCACTAATTAGAGAGTGTTTCAAGATCTCTTTTAGAACTGGCAGAACAGTACCTACTACCTTTTGAAAAATAAAAGGAGGGGCAGGATCCAAAGGGGACCCGGACATTACATTAGTCAGTAAAGTAAGCAGTTCCACATCTTGTATGCCTGATAAGGTAGAAATTGTTGACTTAGAGGTTAAGTCCTGGGTATCAGGCTCCTTCCCTAGAGGCAAAGGTTCCTGACCTTGAAATTATGCGTAAATGGTGGATATTTTATTTGGGAAGAAGCTCACTAAGACGTTTACTCATGCTTCAAACGTGGCTACAACAGGATTGAAGTCTGAGGGGTTCATCATAGATTTTACTATAGAGCAAACATCCTTTGCTGAGTTTGCCACACTGTCAATTTGATATGCAAAATAGTTTGCCTGTATCATTCTTATCGTGTATAGATAGTTATTAATAGCTTTCCTATAGCTGTTTTTAGAACTTACATCATATGGTTTCCTCCATTTCCTCTCTAGTCTCTTGCAATTGTTCTTTAATTCTCTCACCTGAGAGTTAAACCAAGATGCTGACAACAATGTTGGAAAACTGAATAGTCTAGTCTAAGGTTGAGCTAAACCAATCCTCAAACCAACCATATTCCCAACTCAATTATGTCTAGTATTTGAGAGAAGTTGCTCATATTTTACACTGTCTAGCTTAGCCCAGAGTATGTCCAACCTGTGAGCTTTCATCACTTAACGAGATGGAAGAATAATGGAAAGTCCAACGAGAACCACAGAATGGTCCCTGGAAAAGTTTGTTTAACTATCATATTTGGTAGATTTGAAAACACTGGGTCTGAAAGATGGTCTTTCTTGGGTGTGGGGAACTTTACCAATTGTATCAATTGCAAAGCCTCCAGATCATATATTAAATGGTATGCTGTCTCGCAATTTAAGTAATCTAAATGTATATTGAGGTTCTCACAGAAGGGTAAAGTTAGCCCTTTTAAAAGCTTGACTCACGATCATCTCTGATAAGATTTTTTTAAATTGTGCTGAATGGCCCGGGGGACGATAAATCATTGAAAAGTGTGACAGAAGCAGTACATTCAATAGAGAATAGTGTGCTTCCACAATCAGGCTCTTCCCACAGTGATAACATGCAACGTAACTTAGACTTAAATACAATGACAATCCCACTGCCTATTTTTCCAAAATGGTCGCTTCTAACAATATTGTACCCTCAGGGAACCCCCGGAACCACATCTGGCATGCAACTTTCCTTCAGCCAGCTTTCTGTCAAGAATATAACATTTGGTTGTTGTTCCTCTAGAAGAGTAAAAAGGTGTAGTTTATGCTGTACTAGAGGACAACAATTAGAGATGTCACCTCTCAGTAGCGCCAATTTTAGACGGGGCCTTACAGCTTATTTATTAAGTGCGTTCAGAAGCGTCAGAGAATAATTTAATCTCAATTGTAGAAAAGGACCAGGTTTTCTACCTCTGGCCCTGGTCAGATGCAGACAGACTCAGATGGACTTGCCTTTGACGTGCCCGCGCCCCATTAAGTAGTGTGACTGGGGAAAAAAAAAGCTAGTGCGCAAACCAAGATGGAAGCTCTAGATGTCACCACAATGGCGGCTAAGACCGCACTTAAAAAAGAATACAGAAGAGTAAAAAGGGTTAAAGGGTTAAACAGGCCCGTTAAATATACAAATTGATTTATAGTGACTAAAACGCCCCCAACAGTTAAGTGCCGCAATGACAGTAAGTAAAAGAAATGAATGAGAAAACATAAAAAAAGGCTCAATTCAAAGGATTTTCAATCTCATGTCTGTTTGTCACCCAAACATAAAAATAAAAGTACAGGTAAATGGGTCAGCAGTTCACTGGAATTTCAGTCTCAAACAGATTAACTGTGCGTCGGTGTGCCCCATTAAGTAGTGTGGCGGGAAAAAAAGACTAGAATGTGAACCAAGATGGGGGCTCTAGATGTCACCACGATGGCAGCCAAGACCCTACTTAAAAGAGAATATAAATGAGTTAAAAAAGGGATCTACAGACCGGTTATGACACTCAATGACTAAAATGCGTGACCTTTAGAGTAACACTTTCCTGTGGGTGAAACCAAGCAACAAAGTGCTTGCAAAGTGCTAGACAACAGCAATTACACCCTTTTGAGCAATGAGAAGCTTTGCTAATATTTTTAAACTGCTGCAAAACACCTGCAATGAAAGCTCACTAACCTGCATCCCCCTAATGTCCCGGTTGGAACAAAAATGAGCAAAATCGCCAAAATCTGATATTTGGAAAACTCTCTTTAAATGTATTCTGGGGCTACCTTTATGATCTTGAAACTGACAAATAAAGTAAACAAAGATAGAAAAGCCATGCTAAAAATGTATACAGATTAGTATATGTAAAGTTCTTTTTTAGTATCATGTCCAGGCCTTTGCAGACTCTTGAAGGATTGTTACACAACAAAAAGCCAGACTGATGACATTTGGTGAGACTAACTCCCAGCGATTTCACCATTACTACTCGCAGGCCATCAATCATCCATTTTTCGGCAGATCTCATTTTTCTAAGGCTGTAAAATGGTTTTCTATTGTGTTTGGAAAGCTCAATTTTCTCCTGCTCGTAAACCTCGAAGATAGGAGCGAGAATTTCTACACAGCATGAGAGTCTAAGCAAGAAGGAGCAGGAGTGTGGAATGAATGCGACGGGCGAAGCTGTAGTTGCAACCTAGACTGGGTAAGGAGGACGACCTGTCTCTAGCTTAGTCCGATATATGTAACTACAGTGCTTAAATTGAGCCAGTGGTTTCCGGTACTACCCCTTAATGTCCCGGCCGGAACAAACATTAGCAAAATCACCAAAATCTGGTATTTTTTCCCCTTGTCTCTGTACATAGATTGACAGGAAAACATAAAGATAAATCACTCTAAAATGTGTTCTGGGGCTACCTTTATGATCTTGAACTGACAACTAAAGTAAACAAAGACAGAAAAGCCATGCAAAAAATGTATACAGATTAGTATATGTAAAGATCTTTTTTAGTATCATGTCCAGGCCTTTGCAGACTCTTGAAGGACTGTTATACAACAAAGAGCCAGACTGATGACATTTGGTGAGACTAACTCCCAGCGATTTCACCATTACTACTCGCAGGCCATCAATCATCCATTTTTCTAATGCTGTAAAATGGTTTTCTATGGTGTTTGGAAAGCGCAGTTTTCTATTGCTAGACAGGAGCGACAATTTTAACACAGCATGAGAGTCTGGGTAAGAATGAGCAAGCGTGTGGAATGAGTGCGACGGGTGAAGCTGTAGTTGCAACCTAGACTGGGTAAGGAGGACGACCTGTGTCTAGTTTTGTCCAATATATGTAACCACAGTGTCTAATTTGAGCCAGTGGTTTCTGGTACTCAGCACCAGCACTTAATTGTCAACACCGGCACTGATGACAGTCTGCCACATGGTGGCGTTGTCTGTCTAATATAGAAATAAGCACAACAACAATGTTTTATTGATTCAATATACATTTAAATGACTAATGCTTTCCACGCAGGCCATTCTAATAACTTTGGGGGCCTGGAGTAGTATGAACCGTCACACTTCTAGGAGTGTGGTAGTTAGCAGTTGTGTTGGTACTATTATTGACAGTGCTTGCAGGGGGAACGGGTGGTGCAAGCTGCAGTGGCTTACTGACGAGGGTGCTGGCATTTCTTTTTTTTTTTTTTTACAAATTAGGCACTGTGTAACTGCTTGCATTTACAGCAGCAGTAAATCCAGGCAAAGATAGCACTGTTGTTCTACCAGCTTTGATGTTTTGGTGTCTCACGACTGGCCTTCAATCATGCAAAAGGTCACCTTGAAAACCCTTTCCATTATGCTTGACATAACATAACGTGTACGTCACCCCTTAGAACATCTTGGTACTGAATAACAGCTATTTAATAAAACCCAACTAAATGGTAGTTATTCTATTGACCGCAGAAGGATGAAAGGCTGAACGGATGAACTTTGATTCTAAATTTGATCAGGAGAACAAACATACATTGTTAGGGCTGATGCATTAGTCGACGGAGCTCACAGACCCAGGTAAGTCCTGACACAGCAGCACATTGGAGCAATTGTCCTAATCATTGCTTAAGCATAAGGCCGGCCTCCCAGAACCGCCCCACGCTGATCACACTGAGATATACATGCTTGTGGGAAGGTCTCACCACCTTTCAGGCCCCGCGCTCTGGAACTCCTCACCTTTTCCATCTTCGGCTCAAAGCAGACTTGAAAAATACATTAAACACCAGACGACCCAACTCCTGAGTCCAGTAGACAGACTAGATTCAGCAGAAGTCTTCTTCTCTCTATTGTTGTGATGTTCTTTAACTTCATCAAAATGGAGGTACGACAGAAAAACGCAAAGCCAATCAGTATGTACATCAGCCTCTGCGTGCATGCAATGGTACCCATGAACCCGCGGGCTCGCCGGTTATTTGTGTGCAATATTGGCCCCTAATATGACAGTAGTATCTGTGTAGATGATTGCAGACAGCACCTTTCATTTCCTCCCTAATCATACACAGAAGCTAAACAGCATCTCCAAAACGGAAAAAAATAAAATGAAGGGAAAAGATTTAGGGCACCTCAAAGGAGCTCAAATGGGGCAGCTGGAACCTCACAGCCTACTGAGCTTTCTCATCACTGGCGCATCCAATCACAAGTACAGTAGTACATACAGCAGAGCTTACTAAACCCAGGGTCAGGGTTAAAAGGTGGCTAGGGGCGACCATATTATGCGGAAGAGTTCACTAAATTATGTGACACATTCTGCAGTGTCATGCAGCATTGTTGTCATTTTTACATATGTTAAAACTGTATGGAAAAATGTTTAACTTCATTAATATCAGTTTAACAACTAAATAAAGCAATCTACAACGGAAAGATGACCTGTCTAGGCATGACAAAACACCTGCCACTGATTGGCGACAACTGTTTAGTAACTTTTGATCAGTTTGAGTTAAAACATGTTTTCTTAGAATCTGCAAATTCTGCAGAAGATGGAGGATGTGGCAAGAGTGGACAATACATAATTATGTGGAAAATGCCACGGTCACAGAATCACACAGTTTCAGTTCCACCTAAAGGAGAGTGTGTGCTGCCTCTTGTCGCTTTCCCTGCCTCTCCCTGCTGGTGCGCCGCCTTACAATGGAGACCTTTCACAAATACTATCCCAACTCCTGAGCGAATGGAGGGAACACATTGAGAGTCCTATTACCAATGGATGAAAAGACCCTTGTTACTAAAATAGCGTCTGGAAATCGCCGAAAGGACTTTATTAGGTGTGTTCCAGCTCTAAAGTACTACAATAGATACATCTCATTACTTTATTCATGACTAGGGAGAGACAGTTTCATTGCTCTGAGTAAATCGTACAATTTCAGCAGACTAAATTGTGAAATGACTCTTCACACTTAAGACCTTGTATCTGTAGGTGTCCTAAAAGCTTAATAGAGATGTTTACCCATCGTTTAACATGTATGACAAATCCAGGAGTTCACTGGCAGCTGCAAGAAATAGCTCCAGGGGATGAGAGCTTCCATTTGGAGCATTGATCTATGTTCTGATTGGTGGAGAGATTATCTGAACAAGCCATTGATGGACTATTCGGTTTGTCATACTGGGGAAAGGGAATAGACACTGGGTTGTACTGGGCGCATGTTGGCAGATTTTTACTCCCCCTGGGGAAACTTTTGGGCATAATAACAAGCCAGACGATAAAATTATCGCCGCTTTAGCGGCAGAAAACTGCCGCTAAAACGGCGATAATGGGCTTGATAATAAGCTCTATTGAATTCCAATTGAAGCCCATGTTAGATGTGAAGGACATCTAACATGGGCTTCAATTGGAATTCCATAGAGCTTATTATCAAGCCCATTATCGCAGTTTTAGCGGCAGTTTTCTGCCGCTAAAGCGGCGATAACTTTATCGCCTGGCTTGTTAATATGCCCCATTATATTTTGAGGTCACAAATAGGAGGTTGTGAATTTGGAAAGTCCTTTCTAGTTTCTGTCCAGATGAAACTGCACAATCATCGTAGCAGTGAAACAAGTGGACGCATTTTTGAAGAAATAGAGGGACTTGTTCCCCGTGTCCTGAAATTAGACCAAAAAAGGGTATTTAAACAGGCAGAGTGAGCACACAGGGACCTTATAAGTGTTTATTTATCCAGCACAATATCCTTGGTGCAACAATATCAACTGTTTGAATGGCTAAACACTTATAAGGTCCCAAAGGCGGGACCTATTGGCCATGCCAATACTTGTCCATGAAGACTTGTTGCTTTTAATCATGCCTTGGACCCCTGATACCACCATGAGCACCCCAGCCGTTGCTAAAATGCAGCAAATGTCTGACATATGTACAAACTTCATGATTTCCCAAGCTTGTATACTCTCCACAGCATTTGTCGCTGGAAATAAATATTTGCATAGGTTTCATAGATGCCAATGCACTCAAGATCATTTCTCAGGTCCCTTGAAAAATCTTAATGTAATCAAGATCACGGCGGCCACTTATCCCGAAAAAACATGAAGGACATTTTAGAGTCATCTGGACATAAAATAACGCCTGAGAAAAAGGTAATATTTTTAGAGGAGCGTGGAGCTATCCCTTTATTTAGTGGCAACCCTACCTCAGATAGGGAGACCAGACGTCCTGGATTTCTCCGGACAGTCCCGGTTTTCAGAGAACTGTGCCGGTACTTTTGTTATTTTTAAATACATGTCTCAGTTTTTGGGACAGAGGTCAGATCAACCTGTGAATCAGAGGTAAAAGGTATGCTCTCCTTTCACATGCACCTCTAAAGTCTTAAATAGTGCTTGAAATGGACAAATAGAAGTGCAGGTACTCTGTACCAGAGTACCTGCTTGTTTCTGAGAAGTGCCGATACTTCCCCAATTAAATGTATTATATTTTCTGGAGAAAGTGCTGGTACTCTCCCTGTTAAAATAAAAAAGTGGCAGAACCCCGTTCCGGACAGTGCCGGCCCATTTAAAAGACTCGTCTTAAACAATTAAGGTAATTTATTGGTTTCTGTCCGGCAGCACAGAAGGAGGTCCGCTACCTACTCCCACCAGCAGAAAGAAAGAGTAGGGAGGAGGGCAGGGGAGCGCATGGTGGAGGTCTTGCTGTATATGATGTTATGTAAACATATAGCCTTGTAAATGTATTTATGTATATATGTATACATATATTTTTTTATAGCTATATAGACATTTACAAGGCTCCGCAAACAACAGGATAGGCCTGATATAAAAGTGAGACTAAATGCTTTAGTCCTACTTTTATGTCTGACCTGTCCTGGTTTTTGCTTCTCAAAATCTGGTCACCCTAACTGAAACCATTTTGTTTTTGTAAATCCAAGTGCACTTTACATGGGAGGACTTTTTAGCCCATAATGATAGTAGTGAAAGCAAAACTACAAGTTCCAGAATGCAATTTGTTTCTAGCTAACATCAGAACTGTCTAAATGTGTAAGCTTCTATCATCAACCTTTAACTGATGTTCTACGAACTAATGCACGGTCTCTCTCTCTCTGACATCTCTTGCACAAAACCACTGTCTGTGATTTAACTACCCTTTGACTGCAGGCTCTGACTGAATGTACTGTGCCCGGGCTCGTGATGTTGACCGGCGTTTGTGACAAATGGAAAATGCGGGTCAGGAGAGAGAACTGCAGCTGAGGAGACTCGTTGGAAGTTGAGAGAAAGACGAGGTGGAGAAAAGGGCAGAGGAAGGAACGAGAAGAGTTTGGTTGAGGGCCTGAGCAAATCTGATGGGCAGTAAAGAGAGAGAGGAAACAACATAGGAGTAGTGAAAAAGCACCAATGGAAGTGGAGGGTGAGGAGCCAGTGACAACGAAGGAGGAGTGTGGAGAGGCGGTGCGGGAGCAGCTGATGCTGTAGAGGGAGGGTTTTGGAAGGAACAACCCTAGAGTCTCGAGGAAGGAGCAGGCTTGTGCAATGACTGGAGAGGGCTGAGTCCGGAAGCGGGTTGCCCCGCTCTCTGCAGACATGGTGCACCTCAACTACACCCAGGACCCGGTGCCCGAGTCTGTGAACACCGATATGCAGGATCAAAGCCCCTCACCACCGAGGTGAGGCGCATGAGGACCCCGGAAAGGGCACTGGAAGTGAGGGTTCATGGGAAGTGAGAGTAAATATGGGCGAAGAAGAAGAAAGGGGTGTTATATTGATGGCTTGGAGTAAAGTGGGCGTGGGAAATGAGGAAAACAAGGCAGCGCGAAGGTGGGGTGTGGGGGGTTGTTTTGAACCTCCCCTCAAAATAAACAGTTAGTGGAGTAGGGGAAATTCTAGAGCAATGGGATGTTAGAGGGGCAATAGCAAACTGAGGAAGGGAGGCTGTGGGGCAAAGAGGCGTGAAGGGTATGGCATGGTGCCATGTGGCACTGAATGGTATGGTTTGGTGTGATGATGCTTGGTATGCAGGAATGATGTATAGCGTGCAGGGCATATGAGGGTGTACTAAGTGGTGGTGTTGTATGGTCAAATGTGGAGTTTAGTGTAATTTTGTGTTAGAGTGTGTTAAGGTGTGATGGGATAATCTGCACAAAAAAAAAGCACGGCGCCGGACGTGTAACCTGAAAATGAAACACATTCAGAAAAGAAAGCCACGGCAAGACAAGCAGTTCAGAAGGGAAAAAAAGCACTGTCTTCACTTTTCAAGCACTCACACTCGTGCTTGTGGCGGCATCCACCTTGCGGGAGCAAGCAACGGCCATATGTTTGTAATTAACGTGGCCGCGCTGCTGCTCGCTCCCGCACGGTGGATGCCGCTACAAGCGCGAATGCAGTGCTTGAAAAAAGTGAAGACCGATGGCTAAAGGCCCTCCTAGGGCAGCGCATGCGTACTGCCTAGGCGAGACCTAAAAATGATGGCCATGTCAGCATCATATACCGTGAAAGAGAAACCATAAGAACTAATGGGTAGTGCTAAAGGGAGCACATGGAGGCTGAATAGAGTGGGATTTATCGCTGATCCTTGTGGTACTCCGCAGGATAGATCACAAATTGATAAGCGATAATTTACCAGTTGTACAGCTTGAGCATGGTTGACCAAGAAATAGGAGAACCAGGCAAGAGCTAGGTCACATATACCAAACTGTGATAGGTTATGGAAGAGGGTGTGATGTGAATCTGTATTGAAAGTTGCTCTCAAGTCAAGCAAAAATGAGGATTGCTGTGCTTCACATACCAATATTTCCGGGTAGTGGCTTGCCCCACTCTGAGTACCTTGACTGCTTAGTCATGTGCACTCTACATTTTCTCTATTTAGGCAGCATGCAGCCTACATAGAGAAAATGGCCTCCCTACAGGGTTGTATGACGTTACAACGCATGCCATTACAACGCATGCCATTACAATGCATACCTTTACCCCGACTTGCTTTTGGGGGTGCGCTGGAAGTTGTAATAGTATAATTTACTATTACAACTCCAGTGTGTGCAACAGTAGGGAAGGTGTTAGAGTTAACTCCAACACCTTCTACCCCCTGCAACAAGCCTTTCGCGTTGTAACATCATGCACTGTAATGGCATGTGTTGTAACGCTTCCATTGTAAAGGCTGTTTCCCGCCTTCAGGTGCCCGGCTGGGCACTGTCCGCACCAATCACAATGCTTCCATTGCAGCATTGTGATTTGTAGAGGGGAGGGGAGGGAGCATGCCTGTTCCTGTTCAGGAAAACCGAACGTGGGACCCGGCCCAGGATAGGCGGCGCGAGACTGGTCAGGTAAGTTGTTTTTCTTTTAACCCACGGCTACGCAACCCCCATGCCTCCTCACCTGTGAATATTGTGAGCCGCGACTGCCCCTAAGGTACCCCTGTGGGCAGGGTGCAGTGTATGTGAAAGGTAGGACATGTCCTGGTGTGTGTTGCATGTCCTGATAGTGAATTACTGCCAATTTCGATTTCACTATTGCAAGGCTATCTGTTCCCATAGGATAAAATGGGGAGTTTGTTTATAACTTCTTATAAATATAACTACGCCTGGGAACAAGGTAGGAAAATGACGTTTAGTATGCCTAATCTCACAATGTTAAAATGCATCTTTTAGTGAGGGTGATTTTTACATTCTGTGTTAGAAAATACCACTTTTAGAAAGTAGGTATTTTCTTGCTAAGCCATCCCGTGTTCCTCAGCTAGGTTAGTGTATTGCATGTCTTGGTTTTGAATGACAGGGGCTGGGGAGGAGCAGTAGCTCCAGAGTGCCTGATGAGTCAGGGCTGAGCTGAATAGACTTGGCTGCGTTTAGAGTAGAGGAGGAGATTTCTTTTCACCTGAATGGGCCTGGTCTGCCTTCCACAATGCTGTCTCCACCTTCTGCCAGGAAGCTACAGCAGAGAGGACAAAACCGGTTTTGACCAAGCACAGGGCTTCTCTGCTACCAGAGAAGAAATTATTTTTCTGTATAAAAAGAGGGGCCCAGACTTTTAGATCACTTCTGGGAAAACAAGAGGAAGCTTTGTCAAGGAGAAGAGCTTGAGAAACTGGAGGAGGAGTACTGCCCTTTTGCTGTGTGCTGTATGGGGTTGGCCTGCAGTGGCTGTTTCTGCCAAAGAAAGCAGAAGGTCTTTGTTGTTTGCTGTGTCCCCTGCTTGAGGAAGATCTCCAAGGGCTTGAAGTGGAGCTTGCTCCCTGTTCACAAGGTCTCAGGAACATCAAAGACCTCACCAAGGGCCATATGTAGGTGGCATACACTTTACCGATTCTTAAATACCGAATTTTACCGATTCGGTATTTAAGAATCGGTAAAGTGTATGTAGGTAATAATTCGGTAAATGTTACCGAATCGGAGAAATTCGGTAATTACCGAATCGGTATTTACCGATTCGGTAATGAGGCATACCTTCCCATTGATTGAATCAATGGGAAGGTATGCCTCATTACCGAATCGGTAAATACCGATTCGGTAATGGGGGGAGCACATTCAAGGGTGGCAGGGTGTCACATTGACACCCTGTTGCACCCCTGATTCCTGCATGTGTGCACATGTGGCGGACATACATGCCCTAAGGGCATGTATGTCTGCCACATGGCACTGTTATTTCAGCAAAATATTGCTTTGTGCAATGTATTCGGTATTTAGCACCAACCTATATTTGGTGCTAAATACCGAATTCTTTTTCCTAGACATCACTCATTTGAGTGTTACCTACATATCATTTCAGGATTCGGTATTTACCGAATCGGTAAAATTACCGATTCGGTAATTTTACCGATTCGGTAAATCACCGAATCCTGAAATGTGCCCCCTACATACCAAAAGCCTAAATACCGGTCGGTAACGGTATATTTACCGAAAATCGGCCGTTACCGACCGGTATTAGGCTTCCTCTATATGGCCCCAAGTGTCTGGGCACCTTCTCTGGAACCACAGGTTTCAGTTGCCTGGAGAAGAAAAGGTAAGCAACTCTGTCACCAAGTTTGTCGCAGGATACCATGTCCTGAAGGCACTGTAGATAGCACCACCTCATTTTGCAACGCAACCCTCGTCTCACCGACTCCGTCAACGAGCCGCTGCTTGCACCACTTCCTGTGGTCTTTGCAATCTGTACCTATTCGCTACATGCTGCAATGTCGTCATCGACTCCGTCGCTGCCCGACTGAAATATCGACCGGCTCTGTCGCCACATCGTGACCTGCCAGCACAGCATCGAGCACCGCCTCAGCCTGCAACACAAGCCTTGGTCTCACCGACTCCATCAACTAGCCACTGCCTTCACCGAACCGTGAGGACACTGCTTGCTACAATGCTTCCATCTCACATCGCAACTGCGACTGTTGCCCCATACCGGCTCATACCATTGTGTCGGCCGCAACAACAAAAGGTATCGTCTCCGAGTCTGTCAACGTTTTAGCTAACCCGTATCGACATGGTTGGCTGGAATTGTTAGACTGTGTCGCATTCATTATCATGGTAGCCCCGGATAGAGCTACAGAGTCGGAGCAACTGTATTTTCATGTTTTTCCTGCAATTTAAAGGTCATTTTGTCCCGTAACTATTTTTAGGAGTTTTGTATGTTGGATTTTTGTCGTTTTTGGTCTTGTTGGTTTACATAAAGTTGACTTATTTCTCTAAACTGGTGTGGGGTCCATTTGTAGTGTTTTCACTGTGTTACTGTATGCATGCACAAAAGCTTTACACACTGCCTCGGAGATAAGCCTGTCTGCTCATGCCAAGCTACCAAGGGGGTGAACAGGGGTTATTTTAAAAGTGTCTCCCCCTTGCCCTGAATAGAAGCAAGGGTCCCTGTTAGAGTCGGGGATCTCTGGTTGGCGCAAGGTTGCCCTTGTGTCAAGCAGGAACCCTCTCCTCCACGTCAGGGCGCAGGATAACCCCTCGCGAATGACCCTTGCTCACCCTCTCGGTGCGTGGCGTGAGCAGCCAAGGCGATTCCTCAGGCGTTGTTGGTTAAGCACTTACAATCATACACACAGTAAATACATCAATCCCCCCAGAAACGGACACCAGCCTTGGATATATATAAAAATACGATTCTTTATGTAAAAATAAGGTATATAGATCTCAGCAGACTTATCACAAGACCAATAACGTTTTCGCTATGCCACCAGGTTATACAGCAGGCAAATGTTCTTGGTTCGTAGTTTCAAATGGATAGTTTGTAGTCTCTTGCAAATGTTACTTGTGGTTCCAGTACTCACAGAGATCGGCTCCTGCGAACGGGGAAATAAGGCGTTGCGGGCCCCGAGCCCGATACTGGAACTTCTTTCGTGATGTGGAGAGTCGGCACAGGTCGGTGCGACTCTCAGCTTGGGACGTGTTCTTGGGTCCTCAATCAGCAGGTGTGGGCAAGTAGGCAGGCGCGGCCCGCGACCCTTTAGCACGGCGGTGCAGGAGGGTCTCCACAGCGGGGGCGGCGCGGCCTGAGGTGTCCGGGGATAGCGAAGCGGGGTCGCAGGGCACGGTCAGTGCAGCTGGATGACCCGGCGTAGATCACAGTCGTCGGACGGCTTCCGGCAGGAGGGGTGATAGCGCGTTCAGCGCACTCCAATGGCAGGCGGTGACAGGGATGCAGGCGGCCTGGCCCGGGAACAGAGAGCGGCTCGGGACGGAGCGGGGCTCTCACGGGTTGGAGGCAGGCGAGCTTCTGAGTGTCACGGCCCTAGGAGGGGCGATGAGGGGCGCAGTCTCTTTCCAGCGGGATGCACACACGGCTCGAATTGGAGGATGAGCAAGAAGCACAGAGAACCCACTGGTCCTGGGGTTCAGTTCAGGGGGCAAGCTCCGATCAAGCCCTTGGAGAATGTTCAAGCACAAAGTAGCAAAGTCTTTTCAGTAAGTCTCTTCCTCTCCTTTCTCAGCAAGGCAAGCAGCAGGCCAGCTCCTCCAGCGTCTTCTTCTCCTTCTAGTCGGGCAGAGGGTCTTTGTGGTAAACAGGATTCTGATTTCTTAGGAGCCAGGCTCCTACTTTTATACCATGATTCTTTTGTTCTTTAGCGCCAGGGGGCCTAGGCCTGGCTCAGTCCAGTTCTGGAGCACTTTGTTATGGTGACTCTGCTCTTTCCTTTCAGCAGCAGGGCAGAGACATCAGCCGCCCCACAGGGGGTGGCGCCGGCTTTGTGGTGGTAGAGCACAGGTCTATTCAAGAGTCAAGGTGTACTCCTCCCACCCATCCAGGTGTAATCTCTCTACCCACCACCTGGCAGCCAACCTGTCTCTGGGGATCCCCCCACCCTGCTCCTTACTGTTGCTAGGCAGAACACACACACACAGCAGAGGCGGACTGAGATGGTCAGGTCAGTAAATACTAACTTTCTAAAAGTAGTATTTACAAACCCAGGATATTAAAATAAACTTGACTACAAGAAGTATTTTATTATTCTGAGTTCAGGCATACCAAACTTGACACTCTACCATGCTCTCTGAGTCCACTGGGGTCACAGCGTTGGCGTGATCCCAGCAGCCCATTCTGGCCTATGGAGAGCAGGTAGCCTTCAATAGTGAAAAACGACAAGGGCTGTAATTCACTACTAAGACATGCCACACACATCAGGGCATGTCCTACCTTATGCCTACAATGCACCCTGCCCTTGGGCCTACCAGAGGGGTGGCTAATATGTAAGGAAGGGAAGGTTTAGGGACTGGCAAGTGGGGGCACTTGCGCAGTCAGCGCGACGGTCCCGGACCGCGCACAGGGTCTGCGGTGGCAGACCCTAGACACACTTTACAAGGCCGCTTCCGTGGGTGGCGCAACCAGCGCTGCAAGCCCACCAGCAGCATCGGCATTCACAAGCCCTGGCACCCCTGGTGCACTTTACTGGGGACTGACAGTGAATCCAATAAACCAATCATGGACATCAATTACAGGTACACTTTTACTTCGGGAGCACTTGCACTGCGGCACGGATTAGCCGTGGCGCAGTGCCCTGAGCGGACAACACCAGCAAAACAGTCGAGGCACACCATCAAAAAGTGGAAGGGAAACTCACGCCAAGGTGCCAGGTCTAACACGTGTCCCCTCCAGCTGAAATGTGGGGAGAACTACCCTTGCCCAGGGGGTTCCTCGTCACTAAGGCGGAAATACCTGGACAGACCGTCAGCGTTGGCGTGATCTGTACCAGGACGGTGTTCCACCGTAAAGTCCATACCCTGTAGGGAGATGGACCACCTCAACAGCTTCGGGTTTTCACCCCTCATTTGCATCAACCATCTGAGGGGCCTGTGGTCCGTCTGAACCCGGAAGTGAGACCCAAACAAGTAGGGTCTTAGCTTCTTCAGCGCCCAGACCACAGCAAATGCTTCTCGCTCAATTGCACTCCACCTACTTTCCCGTGGAAGTAACCTCCTACTGATGAAGGCTACGGGTTGGTCCCAGCCCTCCTCAGTCATCTGTGAAAGAACAGCCCCTACACCATGCTCTGAAGCGTCTGTCTGCACTAGGAATTCCTTGGAGAAGTCAGGGGCCAAGAGCACGGGCGCCGTGCACATGGCAGTCTTCAGGGTGTCGAAAGCTTTCTGACAGGTGTCAGTCCAAATCACGTTCCTGGGCTGCTTCTTCGAAGTCAGCTCTGTCAAGGGGGCAACGATCGTTCCATAGCCCTTGACAAACCTCCTGTAGTACCCAGTGAGCCCCAGGAAGGCCCTCACTGCGGTCTGCGTCTTGGGGGGTTCCCAAGCCAGGATGGTTTCAATTTTGGGTTGCAAGAGTGCCACCTTGCCACTCCCCACTTGGTGTCCCAAGTACACCACGGAACCCTGCCCGATCTGGCACTTGCTTGCCTTGATCGTGAGGCCTGCTCGGCGCAGCGCCATCAACACTTCCCAGAGGTGGCGCAGGTGTTCAGGCCAGGTGGCACTGAACACTGCGATGTCATCCAGGTAGGCGGCACTGAACGCATCCAGCCCAACCAGTACCTGGTTGACCAACCTCTGAAAGGTGGCAGGGGCATTCTTCATCCCAAATGGCATGACTCGGAACTGGAAGTGCCCATCTGGTGTAGAGAATGCTGACCTCTCTTTGGCCCCATCGGTCAAGGCGATCTGCCAGTACCCAGACGTTAGATCAAACGTACTGAGGAACCGGGCAGCCCCCAGCCGATCAATGAGCTCATCAGCTCTGGGGATGGGGTGCGCGTCAGTCTTCGTGACTGAATTGAGTCCTCTGTAGTCCACACAGAACCGGAGTTCCGGTGTGGCTCCCGGCGCAGCAGCTTTGGGGACCAAGACCACGGGGCTGGACCAAGGACTGCTGGAGGACTCAACCACCCCTAGCGCAAGCATTTTGGAGACCTCCTCCTTGATGCAAGCTCTGACCCTGTCAGTTACCCTGTAAGCCTTGTGCTTCACAGGTAAGCTGTCTCCTGTGTCCACATCATGGACGCACCAATCTGTGACACCAGGAACCAGGGAGAATCGGTCGGGAAACTGTCCCAGCAAGTGGCGGCAGTCTTCCTGTTGTTCGGGCGTCAGGGTGGGTGAGAGGTTAACTCCATCCACTGACCCATCTTTCTCAGAGGCCACTAAGAGGTCAGGAAGAGGCTCGGTCTCCTCTTCCATTCCATCATCAGTGGCCAGCAGCATGCCCACTTCGGTCCTCTCTAAGTGGGGCTTAAGGCGGTTAACATGTAGGACCCTCAAAGGGTTCCTGGGAGTCTGCATGTCCACCAAGTAGGTGATAGGACTTTTGCGCTCCACAACCTCAAATGGACCTGTCCACTTATCCTGAAGTGCACACGGCTCCACTGGGGCCAAGACCCACACCTTTTGTCCAGGTTGAAGCTCTACCAGAGTGGCATTCCGGTCGTACCACCGCTTCATCTCCTCCTGGCTGGCTTCCAGATTTGCCTCAGCAAGTTGCCTGAAACGCCGAGTCTGGTTTCGGAAGGCCAGCATGTAACTATATACATTCTGGGGAGGTTTCCTGGGAGATTGCTCCCAGCCTTCCTTCACCAAACTCAGAGGTCCTCTTACCGGGTGACCATACAGAAGCTCAAAGGGGCTGAATCCTAGAGACTTCTGTGGCACCTCTCGGTAAGCGAAGAGCAGGCATGGCAAGAGGACGTCCCACTTACGCCTCATTGGACCGTCCAGGCCCATGATCATGCCTTTGAGGGTTCGGTTGAATCTCTCAACCAACCCATTTCCTTGGGGATGGTAAGGAGTGGTGAACTTGTAAGTTACCCCACACTCCTTCCACAGGGATTTCATATATGTGGATATGAAATTGGTCCCCCTGTCGCTCACCACCTCTAGAGGGAATCCCACTCGGGAGAAAATTCCCATCAGTGCCCGTCCCACCACGGGGGCCGTCACTGTCCTCAGAGGGATGGCTTCAGGGTACCGGGTGGCATGGTCCACCAAGACCAGGATGAACCTGTTGCCCAGGGCTGTCTTGGGGTCCAGAGGCCCCACAATATCAATACCCACTCGTTGGAATGGCGTACCGACCACAGGGAAAGGTTGCAGAGGAGCCTTGTGCTTCCCTCCGCTCTTACCACTTGCCTGGCAAGTCTGACAGGTTCTGCAGTAGGAATCTGAATTCTTATGCATTTGGGGCCAGTAAAAGTGGGTGACAAGCCTGTCATAGGTCTTGTCCATCCCCAAATGTCCTGCTAACGGCACATCGTGAGCCAGCCCCAGTAGGAAGGTTCTGAACTTCTGGGGTACCACCAGCACACGGGCTGACCCAGGTTCAGCAGCCTTAGGCTCGGAATACAGGAGGTCACTCTCCCAGTACACGTAGTGTGTTTTGGCCTGAACACCATTGGCCTGGTCGGCAGCCTGTTGCCGCATACCCACGAGAGAAGGGCATTCTTTCTGCTCCCTGCAGAATTCCTCCCTGGAGGGACCTCCTTCTTGCTGCCAATGGGTCAGCTCAGGCAGATCTCCCAGTTCGGCAATCTGTTCCCCGGTAGGCTCCAGAGTATCCCCCTCAGGGTCTACTTCCTCCTGGGCCGTGGGAACTTCGGGGGCCGGTTTCCCGCGCCTCCTGCGCCTTCTCCCTAAGGCCGGTTCCTGGACCTCTCCCTCAGGCTCCAGGACCCTCTCAACACCCCTACTGGCTGCCATGGACCGGGTGGTCACGCACGCCCAGTCGGGTAGACCCACCATCCTCAGATGCGTGGTCTTCTCCACCTTTTCCCAAGGGGAGCTCTCCAGGTCGTTCCCTAGCAGACAATCTACCGGCATGTCAGTTCTCACAGCGACTTGTAGAGTACCAGAGACCTCCCCCCACTCAAAGGGAACTTGAGCCATTGGACAACGACTCTCTACGTTGTCAGCATTGACAACCCTACAGTAGGCATTGGGTACAATTTGCTCCTGAGACACCAGGTGTTGCCTCACCGAGGTCACGCTGGCTCCTGTATCTCTAAGAGCCTCAACCTTCTTTCCATTGATGGTCACCACTTGCCCATATTTCTTAGTGTTAGAGGGCAGGTAGGTTACAGGGACCATCTCACTGTCTCCTAGCGAGACTAGGGTCATCTGCCAGGGACCCCCACCCTCCTGGACGGCTACCTCCTCCCCAAAGTTAACACTAGCTACTTGCCGGGGTGGAGCACCAGTGGGTGCGGTCTTACCAAACAGGCGACACTTAGGATCAGAGGCAATGTGACCCGGGTCACCACACTTATAACAATTGAAGGGCCCCTTTGGAACAGGTCTACCTGTCGGGGCCCCGTTCTGCTGCGGGGGTGGGGGAGGCTGAGAAACCTTCTGCTGGTTCCCTTGGGAATTACTTTGGGGGCCTTTTTGGAACCCCTTCTGTTTACCCTTGTCCCCCCCACTCTTCTGCTGGGGACCCTGCCCACCTTTGGCGGAGTCTCCCACTTGACCCTTGTGGACCCTGGTGCTGAGCCAGCGGTCCGCCTCCTCAGCAAGCTTCCTCGGGTTGGACAGCTTGCTATCTATCAGGTGCTGGCGTAGCTCAGGAAAACATTGACTGGACAAGTGCTCCCAGGCAATTAAATCAAGCAGCCCTTGATAATCATTCACTTTGCTACCCTTCACCCAACCATCCAGCGCTCTGCAGAAGAAGGTCACATATTCCACATACGTACTCTCAGGGATCTTCTTGGTCTCCCTGAACCTCTGTCTATATAGCTCAGGAGTTAACCCATACCTGGTCATTAAAGCTTCCTTCATATGGGGGTATGAGGTTTGGAGATCTAAGGGTAAATCTAACAGTGTGTCACGCCCTTCAGCAAGGAACCTTCCCCACAACCCCGCTCCCCAGTCTTTCTCAGGGACCCGGTGTGAGGACATGGCCACCTCGTAGGCCCTAAACCACTGCCCTATGTCATCCTTTCTGAAATACTCCTTTACTACATCTTTGGGGATGTACACCTTGGACTCTACCTGCGCTGGTGGAGTGCTGCCACCAGAAGGAGCGGTGTCCAAACTTTTCGCCTTCAGCTCCAACTCCTTCAATCTGATATCATGATCCATTTGGCGTTGTTGTGCCTCCAGGGCCAACTTCTGCTTTTCCATTTCCATTTGTCCTGCCAACTTTGCCATCTCCATTGCATGCGCCCTGTCGGCTGCCCTGTCTGCCAGCTCCTCTGGCGACCGGACTCTGCTGGGCTCCTCAAGGTTGTCGGGTGGAACGATGTCCCCCGCATTCCGTAGGTCTCGTGACTCCTTCCAGGCTTTCAACGCCTTGGTGTACTGGGGCTTCCTCTTGCATCCAGCATGGGGGACTCTGAATTTTACACTGTAGCCTTTCAATTGCTCCATCGTGTAGCCTTCCAGTCTCTCCCAATCCACCTCATCTATTCCAGAAATCACAGAGAGTGCTCTTCCAGCGGAGTGCGAGCCAGGCATGGTTGCAGTAATGGCAGATGTCTCAACAAAGTTCAACAATTACAAACCTGTGGCTGCGTTATTTGGTCTGCTCTCACTATCTGGTGATTAATAATTCACTGTATGCAAATTACAAGTGCAAAATCCGAAATCCCAACCGCTGCCACCAATGTTAGAGTCGGGGATCTCTGGTTGGCGCAAGGTTGCCCTTGTGTCAAGCAGGAACCCTCTCCTCCACGTCAGGGCGCAGGATAACCCCTCGCGAATGACCCTTGCTCACCCTCTCGGTGCGTGGCGTGAGCAGCCAAGGCGATTCCTCAGGCGTTGTTGGTTAAGCACTTACAATCATACACACAGTAAATACATCAATCCCCCCAGAAACGGACACCAGCCTTGGATATATATAAAAATACGATTCTTTATGTAAAAATAAGGTATATAGATCTCAGCAGACTTATCACAAGACCAATAACGTTTTCGCTATGCCACCAGGTTATACAGCAGGCAAATGTTCTTGGTTCGTAGTTTCAAATGGATAGTTTGTAGTCTCTTGCAAATGTTACTTGTGGTTCCAGTACTCACAGAGATCGGCTCCTGCGAACGGGGAAATAAGGCGTTGCGGGCCCCGAGCCCGATACTGGAACTTCTTTCGTGATGTGGAGAGTCGGCACAGGTCGGTGCGACTCTCAGCTTGGGACGTGTTCTTGGGTCCTCAATCAGCAGGTGTGGGCAAGTAGGCAGGCGCGGCCCGCGACCCTTTAGCACGGCGGTGCAGGAGGGTCTCCACAGCGGGGGCGGCGCGGCCTGAGGTGTCCGGGGATAGCGAAGCGGGGTCGCAGGGCACGGTCAGTGCAGCTGGATGACCCGGCGTAGATCACAGTCGTCGGACGGCTTCCGGCAGGAGGGGTGATAGCGCGTTCAGCGCACTCCAATGGCAGGCGGTGACAGGGATGCAGGCGGCCTGGCCCGGGAACAGAGAGCGGCTCGGGACGGAGCGGGGCTCTCACGGGTTGGAGGCAGGCGAGCTTCTGAGTGTCACGGCCCTAGGAGGGGCGATGAGGGGCGCAGTCTCTTTCCAGCGGGATGCACACACGGCTCGAATTGGAGGATGAGCAAGAAGCACAGAGAACCCACTGGTCCTGGGGTTCAGTTCAGGGGGCAAGCTCAGATCAAGCCCTTGGAGAATGTTCAAGCACAAAGTAGCAAAGTCTTTTCAGTAAGTCTCTTCCTCTCCTTTCTCAGCAAGGCAAGCAGCAGGCCAGCTCCTCCAGCGTCTTCTTCTCCTTCTAGTCGGGCAGAGGTTCTTTGTGGTAAAACAGGATTCTGATTTCTTAGGAGCCAGGCTCCTACTTTTATACCGTGATTCTTTTGTTCTTTAGCGCCAGGGGGCCTGGGCCTGGCTCAGTCCAGTTCTGGAGCACTTTGTTATGGTGACTCTGCTCTTTCCTTTCAGCAGCAGGGCAGAGACATCAGCCGCCCCACAGGGGGTGGCGCCGGCTTTGTGGTGGTAGAGCACAGGTCTATTCAAGAGTCAAGGTGTACTCCTCCCACCCATCCAGGTGTAATCTCTCTACCCACCACCTGGCAGCCAACCTGTCTCTGGGGATCCCCCCACCCTGCTCCTTACTGTTGCTAGGCAGAACACACACACACAGCAGAGGCGGACTGAGATGGTCAGGTCAGTAAATACTAACTTTCTAAAAGTAGTATTTACAAACCCAGGATATTAAAATAAACTTGACTACAAGAAGTATTTTATTATTCTGAGTTCAGGCATACCAAACTTGACACTCTACCATGCTCTCTGAGTCCACTGGGGTCACAGCGTTGGCGTGATCCCAGCAGCCCATTCTGGCCTATGGAGTGCAGGTAGCCTTCAATAGTGAAAAACGACAAGGGCTGTAATTCACTACTAAGACATGCCACACACATCAGGGCATGTCCTACCTTATGCCTACAATGCACCCTGCCCTTGGGCCTACCAGAGGGGTGGCTAATATGTAAGGAAGGGAAGGTTTAGGGACTGGCAAGTGGGGGCACTTGCGCAGTCAGCGCGACGGTCCCGGACCGCGCACAGGGTCTGCGGTGGCAGACCCTAGACACACTTTACAAGGCCGCTTCCGTGGGTGGCGCAACCAGCGCTGCAAGCCCACCAGCAGCATCGGCATTCACAAGCCCTGGCACACCTGGTGCACTTTACTGGGGACTGACAGTGAATCCAATAAACCAATCATGGACATCAATTACAGGTACACTTTTACTTCGGGAGCACTTGCACTGCGGCACGGATTAGCCGTGGCGCAGTGCCCTGAGCGGACAACACCAGCAAAACAGTCGAGGCACACCATCAAAAAGTGGAAGGGAAACTCACGCCAAGGTGCCAGGTCTAACAGTCCCTATTTGTACAAAGGTACTTACCTCTTCCAACTAGAGACACCCATTTCTAACATTACCTCCATTCCTGAGTCCTCAGTCGCGAGCGACGAGAGTGTGGCTACAGGCTGAGTATTTCCTAGTGAAGATCTTTCCTCTCACCTCCCATGTATCCCTGCCAAAGCACAGCGGGGAACAATAGGGAGGCCAAGGTCCTGTGTGGACTCAGCTCAATCCCTGAGCTGGGGCCTTCCTCTCCACTGGTTCCCGCTCCAGGTGGAAGCATGGAGGCCGCAGAGTAGAAGCAAACTGCTCTCCAGCCTTGAAATTCAAACAAAACCAAAGTTGAAAGGGAGCCATGGTTCGTGAACATATGATTTCTGTACCAGGCACAAAGCGAAATCAGGTATCGGCTTTGCACATCAAACAGTAGTTGGCATACAAGGGTGCAGCTGGGACTGTGAAGCTATAATAATGCATGTTAGTGTTTAACTCAAAATATGAGGCTTCGCTTACCATATATTTGCCAATTAATCAAGTTGTGGGCATGTTAAACTTTCTTTAACATGCTGTACCTGTACCTTAGCGTATGAGCCTAGACTAGCCATTTTCTGGTAGCGCCTTCGACTATGAGGATGCATTTGGCATATTCTGGCCTAAAATGCTGCATCTAGCATATGATGGATTTAAATGTAAATATATGTATGTGTGGTAGACAGAGCCTAGATGCGGTCTTATCTCAGAAGTGTGTGGTGCATTCTTAAGAACTGGATGTACTTTAATGAGTAAACAAGGCTGCAATTTTCATATGTAGCAATATTCAACCATGTAAATCGATGCCTAGGCACACGATTTTGTACATGGCATATACAGGCTTCAGCATAGCATTTAAGGCTTCACCTGTCATAAGAACATATGAAAATAGGATCTATGCGAAACGTATTAAACCAATATATATTGTACAGGGATATCGTTTTAGAGGTTGTATGTAGTACCAACATATGATCCAATGCATCTGATACATAAGAATGTACCTACATGCATGACAGCAGCACATGGACATAATTGTCCAGAATTTTTAAAGCCAATATGGTAGCCCTACCTGGCAATTTAGTGTCTATAGTTCAGAATATGATCATCCAAATAAGACATATGTGACTGCACAGGATGGCAGTGCCTAAGACTATGTGGCTGGATTTGTCATATGATGGCAGCATCTTCACATGAGGCGAGACTGTACGTGTGCATGACTTATAATAGTTGCACCCTGGCAATAAGTGTGAGATGCTTCTCCAAGACAATTGAGTCTGGACCAGGACAAACGATGGCTGTAGATGGGATTATCGGACACCTGTTCTGTGGGGGTTGTAACTAGCTAATTACGGCTCTATTTGAGCACGTGA
The DNA here is from genome assembly GCF_964204655.1 of Triturus cristatus. Lineage (NCBI taxonomy): Eukaryota > Metazoa > Chordata > Amphibia > Caudata > Salamandridae > Triturus > Triturus cristatus. Next base: position 1,745,045,688 of record NC_140589.1, on the reverse strand, counting down.
GATTGTACCTGTCATGTACTGGCTATACTGTGCAAACAATGAATTAACCTGGCCTGTGATTGTGCACATGGGAGTCTGTACCTCTTCATAGAAGACTGCACATGGCATATGATATTAATGACGTAGTTTGTCGACTGTATCTCACTCTGTAGTGTGGTCTTGCAAATGTGCATTTATGGTTTTTAGACAGCATCTGGCATATGAGCATTTACCCCTTTATATTTTGATATTCTGAGTCTACCAGTGGCTGAGTCAGCACTTGTTTTCGAATCTCAGAAATGCGCATTGGATGGCTAATGTGTTCCTGGGATATTTCACCTGGCATACGACGATAGTACCTAGGGATAACATAAAAGCTGTAGCATTATTCATCAACAATTGATAATGAATATTTTTAGAGTATATGCCATAATGTTTTTAGTGTATATATCAGACTGATATTCGAAACAGGTCCCACACACCTGTAAAGATAGCTTTGTGTCTCGATTAGGGGCATTCACTCATTACCATCATTGGGGTCGTTGCTTTGAGGAGCAATGTTTGCCCAAAGTGAAAAAGTAGCAGCAAGTCAATCCCTCGTCGTAAGCATGGCTCTGGCAGCATAGAAAGAAAAGAATAATGCAATCCGTCCCAACACCTGGAATATGATCCAGGCAGCTACATGCCTTTAAGAAAGGGTCCTGTGCTTTAAACATAATTTAGACATGATTGCGCTGTGCAGAAACGGGGACCATTTAGATGATTCATTTCAATATTAGCAAAGTATAGAACTGTGAGCCAGAGGTATTCATGTAGACCTTAATATTTTATGTTGACCATTTGCCCTTGTCAGAGCTGCCCAGTTCATCATCAGTGACAATTAGATACAAGTAAAATGGAAATGTTTCTACCTCTAAACCGTCACTCTATTGAACTAAAATCTGGTCACTCTTTGTACTTCGCTCAATGGAATCCGGCTCGTCACACGACCAGCATCATCCAGAGGATAATGAAGCTATACTGCCCTAATAGAAGCAGGAGTTATCCTTTACTAGTAGTGAAGATAACTGGACCTGATGCCCATGATCTGTTGGTGGGAGTGGGCAGTGTGAAGAGTAGTCAAGATTACTCTTCATGTTCTACCTGCTTTGATGTCTTCATGTCTCTCCACTGGCCACCAATCATGCAAAAGGTCACCTTGAAAACCCTTTAAATTAAGCTTAACATAACATAATGTGTACGTTGACCCTCTAGGACATTTTGGTACTGAATAACAGCTATTTAATGATACCCAACTAAATGGTAGTCATTCTATTGACCGCAGACGGATGAAAAGCTGAACGGATGAACTTGGATTCTAAATTTTTAGGAGAACAACCATACATTCTTAGGGCTGATGCATTAGTCGACTGAGCCAAGGTAAGGCCTACATAGCAGCACATTGGAGCAATTGTCTTTCCTAATCATTGCTCAAGCATAAGGTCGGCCTTCCAAAACCGCCCCACGCTGATCACACTGAGATATACATGCTTGTGGCAAAGTCTCAGCACCTTTCAATCCCAGCGCGCTGAACTCCTTACTTTTTGCATCTTGACCTCTAAGCAGACTTGAAAAATACTTCAAACACCAGGCGACCCCAATCTTGAGTCCAGTAGGCAGACTAGATTCAGCAGAAGACTTCTCTCCATTGTTCTGATGTTCTTTTACTTCATCAAAAGGTTTATGTACATCCTACAAGCAGAAATAACCCTCTGGGTGCATACAATGCTACCTATGAACCTGGAGGCTCGCCCGCAAGTTGTGTACAATATTGGTCCCTAATCGATAATAGTCTCTATGTAGATGATTGCAACCAACACCTTTCATTTCCTTCACAAAAAATAAGGGAAAAGAATTAGGGCACCTCACAGGAGCTCAAATGGGCCAGCGGGAAATTCACAGCCTACTGAGTCCTCTCATCACTGGCGCATCCAGTCACAGGTACAATAGTACATACAGCAGATCTCACTAAACCCCAGGGTCAGTGAAAAAATGTGGCTCGGGACGACCATATTATGCGGCAGAGTGGACTGAGTTATGTGGCAAGAAAAGGCACATTTTGCAGTGTAATGCAACATTTTATTTCATATGTTAAGACTGTGTGGACAAATATTTAACGTCATTAATATACGTTTAACAACTAAATAAAGCAATCTGCAACGGAAAGGTGAGCTGCCTAAGCATGACAAAACACCTGCCACTGATAGGCGACACGTTTGGTAGATTTTTAGTAGCTTTTAATTAGTTTGAGCTAAAAAATAAAATATTGAAATCTGCAAATTATGCAGAAGATGATGGAATATGTGACAAGAGTGTCAAATCCATAATTATGTGGAAAATGCCACGGCCACAGAAACACTCAGTTCCAGTTCCACCTAAAGGAGAGTGTGTGCTGCCTCTTGTCGCTTTCCCTGCCTCTCCCTGCTGGTGCGCCGCCTTACAATGGAGACCTTTCCTTAATACTATCCCAACTCCCGAGCGAAGGGAGGGGACACATTGAGAGTCCTATTACCAATGGATGAAAAGAGCCCCGTTACTAAAATAGCTTCTGAAAATCTCTGAAATGACTTTATTATGTGTGTTCGAGCTCTAAAGTATTAGATACATCTCATGACTTTATTCATGACTATGGAGAACCTGTTTCACTGCTCTGGGTAAATCGTGCAATTTCACCAGACTAAATTGTGAAATGACTCTCCTCACTTAACACCTTCTATTTGTAGGTGTTCCAAATAAACGTAATAGAGATGTTTACCCATCCTTTAATATGTATGACAAATCTAGGAGTACACTGGCGGCTGCAAGAAATAGCTCCAGGGGATGAGAGCTTCCATTTGGAGCATTGATCTATGTTCTGATTGGTGGAGAGATTATCTGAACAAGCCATTGATGGGCTATTCGGTTTGTCATACACGGAAAAGGGAATAGACACTGGGTTGGAAATCGCTCACACAGTTATAGGGCACATGTATGCAGATTTTTACAACCCTTAGGGAAACATTATGTTTTGAAGTCACAAATAGGAGGTTGTGAATATGTGTTTTTAAATGGTTTACATATCGGTCTCTGAAGTTAAGCCTGCCTGCTCGCAGACAAGCTACCAAGCTACCAAGGGTTGAGTATGGGAAAAATGTTCTGAGATCTATTCTGAGCCCTAGACTCTGTTAGTGGCCTTATTGCCAGTGGTAGATATATATTTACCGCTACTAATAAGCCACTTTCCAACAATGAGCCATCTCTGACTTGATGAGAAGGCCGAGCTGTCGCCTATTACACTTGCAGATCACAAAGGCTCTACCTGAGCACATTCCCAAAAATGTTTTACACTAGTCTTTTGTGTCCCAAATAAGCTGGGGCCTGGGCAGGAAAGCAGGAAATTTCAGACACCTCTGTATGTGGAAGCCTCCAGAACCTTCTTGTACTGCAACGTGGGCACCAGGTATAAATATTGGACCCTTAGACCCAATTCCGCAGTACACCTCTGGCTCTGTTGAAGACTCTTAAGGACTGCTGTGCTGCTCTGCAAGAAGGATTGCTACTCTGCTGTCCTGCTGTGATCTGCTGCCCTGCTGCAAGAGTGAAAGGACTGGGCCTCTATCTTGCACCCAGGACCAACCAAGTGACTCCAAGGGCAATTTGGCTGGCCTCCTTATTAGAGCCTCAGGGACAGAAAAGGCTCCAACCACCTTGAACTCAGCACCTGGACTCTGTCTGCTGTGAGCCCTATCCCCGAAGTGGTGCCATCAAAGGTTTGGACCCTTGGAAGTGGACCTGAAGGTGCTCTGCCAGCCCAGCTGTGGTCATGTGGGCAGAACCAACAGAGTGCGACACATCTCCTCCCAGCTTTGCTTCAGAGCCACTGCAGAGCAACACATCCCCGATGCCAAACCTCACATCGCAGCCTCCACAGAACCACCGCTGGGAATCGCATCCTCGATGCAGGTCTTCACATCACAGACACCTCGCCAACGTCATCCTCGATGATGACGCAGGACTCCACATCGCAGCCCCGCAGTGTCTTTGAAGCCATCACTGTGTGATGCATCGTCTACATCAGACTTCGGATTGCAACTCGCTGGCGGCATCCTCCACGATGACATAAGACTCAACATCGCAGCCCCAGAGCTACCTTTGAACCGCTACTGCATGATGCTTCCTCAACGTGGGATCTCACAATACTCTGCAAACCAGTATTTAAGGTACTTTGTTCAGCAGGCCTAACTTAGTCTTTGCATCCAGCCCGCGCTTTATCCTCGGACTGAATTTATGACTTTGTCCCAGTACAGCGCTACCAGATAATCACAGTTGGTGCTTTATGCTTGCATACCTCCAGCTCTAATGATTGCGTTTTTGTTGTTTTGGTCACAAATAATGTATTTAATTTTACTTTATTTTTCTAAATTGGTGTGGGATTTTTCTTGTGTTGTGTTTTCACTTTATTACTGTTTCGAGTGCTGCGTAAATATTTCACACATTTAAGCATGACTAATTGTCTACCAAGCCGAAAGAAAGTTAAGCACAGGTTAATTTGGGGTTTGCTTATTTTTCACCCAGACAAGTTTCTGGTTGCTGCTTGAGTAGTGTTTGACCCTCACAAACCATTTGCCCTGTTTCCTACACTTCAAAATTGCATTTCTCTGATTGTCCTAATTGAATTTTTGCTGTTTTGGTGTCAAATAATTTATTAAAACATATTTTATTTTATTTTTCTAGAACAGTGTGGGATTTTTCGTGTGTTCTGTTTTCACTGTATTACTGTTTGATGTGCTGCATACATACTTTCACAACTTCTCTAATTTAAGCCTGACTGCTTGTGTGCTAAGCCATCATCGGGTTAAGCACAGGGGCATTTGGGGTTTGCTTGTGTTTCACCCTAACAAAGATTCTACCAGCCGCGGCCGCTGCAGGTAAGAGCAGTGGGGCTGTGGGGCCAGCTGGGGGGGGGGATTTCGAGAGACGACCACAAGAGAAAATGAAATAATTATTTTTCCCTCGTGGTCGTCTCTCGAAATCCCCCCCCTAGCCGGCCCCACCGCTCTTACCTGCAGCGGCCGCGGCTGGATTCTACTTAATTCGGACTTCACCCTCCTCAACCAGTAACCCAGTTTCATACACACTCTCTACCCAATGGAGCAATATTTGTCTAAACACTAGTTAGGCTTCAATAACTATGTCAAATATTTATGTGAGGCTGTATTTTTGTTGTTAATATTATGAGATACAAGCCCCCGTTTACTATACCTTAGCAAAGTTTGTCTCTTCCTAACAAAATAACATTTAGTAGTTAGCAATATAATTTTCACTTTAACCGAATCCAGTCTAGCTGGAGATGTAGTCACAATTTTCTCTGCATCTTTATATTTTGCCAAGCTTTACACAATTTGCATAAATGACGAGGCACTCCTGTATTCCTATACAATACAATGAGAAAACTATATTTTTTGATTCACTGTGTATAACCGATTGTTGCAGACTGTTACTGATACGAAGAATAGATTTTACTAACTAAACTCATCATTAAATGAACACTCTGGGGGATATTCACAAGGAGCCATCGCCGAGTTAACCGCACATTACCGCAGCCAAAGTTGCGATAAACTTATCGTCCGAATCACAAGCTGGTGATTCTTGTGAATATACCCACAGCACCAGTTTACCCGCGATAGCAGCCGCAAAAAACATGGCCACAGAAGACCCCCGCAACTATCGCTAATGAGATGCAGAGTAGGCGTTCCTGTGCCTAAAGCCGCGACAACACCACTCTACAACATTCACAACGACCAGCCAGAACTGCGATAAGAACACAAAACAGGCGATAAGGTGTGTTAGCAGCAGGAAAATAACACCTGCTCTGACCTGGTGCAAAGTCGGACCACAGCCTGCACCACAAAAGGGAGCACAGCCCACAGCCACATCGGAAGGGCAACAGATGCACCCGGGGGCCGAAAGGGCAACAACACCCTCTGCCACCACCCCAAGACCCCCCCTCCCTGGCACCCCCCAACCATAGACATGCCACATCAGCTACACTTGAACACGTACAAAATAATACGCTTGATGTCGCACTTTCACAACTGGTGACATGCATGTGTCGTCACAAAAATGAGCATCACACATTCACATTCGAAGCAACAAATGAAACTTTATAAACATGAACACTGAAATGAAATGAAGACACATGGCGGCTCCCCTCGGGACAATCCGTAGGTCACAGCCTGCAAGACAAAAATCATGATTAGAAGGTGTGTCCTGCGCACATCAAAGGACAGAGAGAGAGCGAAGGAAAGAGAGAGGAAGAGAGGGAGAGAGAGAGATAAGAAGAGAGGGAGAGAGCGAGAGAGAGAAGAAGAGCGGGGGAGAGAGAGAGAAGAAGAAAGGGGGAGAGAGAGAGATAAGAAGAGAGGGGGAAAGAGAGAGAGAGAAGAAGAGAGGGGGAGAGAGAGAGAGAGTGCCGCCCCTGCGCACCCATGCCACACTGCTCACCTGCTACCACCGGTGTGTCTCCAAACACTTGCCGGTATGTATAGCAGTACAACAGGTCACACATCTGAGACAGAGTCGTCATCTGAAACAGAGTCCAGATACATGATTGGCACAGTACATACAATTGCACAAGACAACATTGCCTGCCCGCCCATGCACACACAGGCCTCACTGCTCACCTTCCGCCACTGGCATGGAGACAGGAGGTCCCACCATGTGCAGATGCAACCCACAAGCCCGGGGCCCATAGACATGGCACCCTCCACACCATGCAGCCCGCTCCGCAGGCCACCAGGTCTCACGTTTGCTGCTGGGTCTTGATTACCCCATGGAATAGGACATACCAGTGCACCCGGCATCATCACAGGCTGCACACCCGCTCAGTCCAAAGAGTGCCACTAACTCTGGGATCCCGGAAGCCACGCCACGTGGCGGTAGGCCCGGGCTGCCCGCTGGCTCTGGCCTATACTACGGTCCAGCAGGGCACACAAAACCTGAGCTGTTCGGACTGCCGGGACAGGGAATCATCGCAGGCTGCACACCCACTCAGCAGCTTAAGGTGCCACTGACTCAGTGCACCCAAAGCCACCGTCCCGTGGCGGGGTGCCTGTGCCGGCTGTAATGCTCCGGGTGCCACTAACCCTGTGCAACCCCAGTCAGTGCCATGTGGTGGTAGGCCCGTGACAGCCGCAAGGCCTCAGGTGCCACTAACCCTGTGCACAACAACTCATGGGTCCTTTATGATTGAGAACCGTGGAGTGTCCGTCATCCAGTCACCACCGGCAGAGGGGAATGTGACGTCGTCGGCCCCTTATGTTGGCGGAGCCACATGGCCTGTGACCCCTGTGCCGTATGGGTTTGGTGTGCGTACAAACCTGCCCTCAGGGAGTGGCTGTGACATACGGACAACTAGACCAGTGACCTGCACACCACCAGTGAGTACGCCTGCGATGGTTAGCATTGAGGGCCCCCTCAGAGGGTAAGTGGAGTGGTCTGGCCTGGAGTATGCTGGACCAGTGCAGGGCCTGCAAAAATGACTTGTGGGCTCTGGGCATGGTTCAGTCCATGTCCGGACTTGGAAGTGACTGATGTGTGTGTCCCTGTTGTAGTGTTCACAGGACCCGGTACACAATATGCAATGTAGCACCCTTTGACTGGCATCCCACAGGATGAGCATTATTGACGCAAGAGAAATCACTGTCACTACATTCATCCACACATTCATACATAAATGATGAAAGACATGACACAGCAGTGCGTCACTGGATGTTTATTGCACATCCAGTGCAGTTCTGCAGCTGGAGTGGTACAGGGCAATGCCGAGCACACTACACAATATGGGACCATGGAGGGCCAGCCAGAGTCCATCCAGGGATGACAAGTACTGCAGAAGTGGAAGGGTATAGTCCGCAGTCTGGTCGCCATGTCATTCATTGGTCATCAAACAGGGTATGGCAGTCCATGTCGCTGTCCAAGGTGAGTGCATCGGAGTGTATCGGGATCAGTGGAAGGTCATGAGGCCATGTGCGGCACCAAGCTGAAACAGGCCAGGTGGCGGAAATGAATGCTAGTGCCTCCTGATCACAAACCCATCCATGTCCTCGTCCCCGGATGTGTGCTCGGCCCCACCTGTGGGTGTTGCAGTACCGGCTGAGGCACTGTGTGCCACTGACACATCAGGTGCCGGAGTGGATAAGTATGCCGCACTGTGAAGCAATCCGGTACAAAAGGGGGTGGTGATGGACGGAGTATCAGAACCAATCAAACACTCACACCCAGTCAACAGATCTGGGTTTGATCCATCACCGTTCTTTAGCCCACTCTGCCACCCCAGTTCAGACATGGCCATATGCAAATCAGTCTGACCCTGTGCCTCATGGGAACAGTCCAGCCCGAACTGCCAAGCCATGCCTTCCCTGGACCGGAAACAAGCTTCCTAGGACCGGTTTCTGGCATTTCAGCCGTCTTCAGCCAGGCTTGCTTGAATCCAGTGGCAAGGTGAGCAAGGGACTCAACGTCTGAGCATACCCTGCCAACTTATGGCGAACAAAGCGGTACAAAAGGGGGTGGTGATGGACGGAGTATCAGAACCAATCAAACACTCACACCCAGTCAACAGATCTGGGTTTGATCCATCACCGTTCTTTAGCCCACTCTGCCACCCCAGTTCAGACATGGCCATATGCAAATCAGTCTGACCCTGTGCCTCATGGGAACAGTCCAGCCCGAACTGCCAAGCCATGCCTTCCCTGGACCGGAAACAAGCTTCCTAGGACCGGTTTCTGGCATTTCAGCCGTCTTCAGCCAGGCTTGCTTGAATCCAGTGGCAAGGTGAGCAAGGGACTCAACGTCTGAGCATACCCTGCCAACTTATGGCGAACAAAGCGGTACAAAAGGGGGTGGTGATGGACGGAGTATCAGAACCAATCAAACACTCACACCCAGTCAACAGATCTGGGTTTGATCCATCACCGTTCTTTAGCCCACTCTGCCACCCCAGTTCAGACATGGCCATATGCAAATCAGTCTGACCCTGTGCCTCATGGGAACAGTCCAGCCCGAACTGCCAAGCCATGCCTTCCCTGGACCGGAAACAAGCTTCCTAGGACCGGTTTCTGGCATTTCAGCCGTCTTCAGCCAGGCTTGCTTGAATCCAGTGGCAAGGTGAGCAAGGGACTCAACGTCTGAGCATACCCTGCCAACTTATGGCGAACAAAGCGGTACAAAAGGGGGTGGTGATGGACGGAGTATCAGAACCAATCAAACACTCACACCCAGTCAACAGATCTGGGTTTGATCCATCACCGTTCTTTAGCCCACTCTGCCACCCCAGTTCAGACATGGCCATATGCAAATCAGTCTGACCCTGTGCCTCATGGGAACAGTCCAGCCCGAACTGCCAAGCCATGCCTTCCCTGGACCGGAAACAAGCTTCCTAGGACCGGTTTCTGGCATTTCAGCCGTCTTCAGCCAGGCTTGCTTGAATCCAGTGGCAAGGTGAGCAAGGGACTCAACGTCTGAGCATACCCTGCCAACTTATGGCGAACAAAGCGGTACAAAAGGGGGTGGTGATGGACGGAGTATCAGAACCAATCAAACACTCACACCCAGTCAACAGATCTGGGTTTGATCCATCACCGTTCTTTAGCCCACTCTGCCACCCCAGTTCAGACATGGCCATATGCAAATCAGTCTGACCCTGTGCCTCATGGGAACAGTCCAGCCCGAACTGCCAAGCCATGCCTTCCCTGGACCGGAAACAAGCTTCCTAGGACCGGTTTCTGGCATTTCAGCCGTCTTCAGCCAGGCTTGCTTGAATCCAGTGGCAAGGTGAGCAAGGGACTCAACGTCTGAGCATACCCTGCCAACTTATGGCGAACAAAGCGGTACAAAAGGGGGTGGTGATGGACGGAGTATCAGAACCAATCAAACACTCACACCCAGTCAACAGATCTGGGTTTGATCCATCACCGTTCTTTAGCCCACTCTGCCACCCCAGTTCAGACATGGCCATATGCAAATCAGTCTGACCCTGTGCCTCATGGGAACAGTCCAGCCCGAACTGCCAAGCCATGCCTTCCCTGGACCGGAAACAAGCTTCCTAGGACCGGTTTCTGGCATTTCAGCCGTCTTCAGCCAGGCTTGCTTGAATCCAGTGGCAAGGTGAGCAAGGGACTCAACGTCTGAGCATACCCTGCCAACTTATGGCGAACAAAGCGGTACAAAAGGGGGTGGTGATGGACGGAGTATCAGAACCAATCAAACACTCACACCCAGTCAACAGATCTGGGTTTGATCCATCACCGTTCTTTAGCCCACTCTGCCACCCCAGTTCAGACATGGCCATATGCAAATCAGTCTGACCCTGTGCCTCATGGGAACAGTCCAGCCCGAACTGCCAAGCCATGCCTTCCCTGGACCGGAAACAAGCTTCCTAGGACCGGTTTCTGGCATTTCAGCCGTCTTCAGCCAGGCTTGCTTGAATCCAGTGGCAAGGTGAGCAAGGGACTCAACGTCTGAGCATACCCTGCCAACTTATGGCGAACAAAGCGGTACAAAAGGGGGTGGTGATGGACGGAGTATTAGCACTGTGAAGCAATGGCACACCAGGGGGCGGAGATGTGGATGGTGTGGGGGCAGCAGCATTCATCTGTGCTACGCCTTGTGGCAGCAATCCCATGATGATGATCTGCAGGGCATGCCATCCTTTCCGCCTCCATCCGCACCATGTCCTCCATGAGCCTCCGCATGTGTGCCAGCTCACGGCTGGTATCACTGGTGCCCCTCTGAGTGGACAGGTGTTCTCCTCTCTGCATCAGGACTTCAGCGATGTCAGTCAGGGCTCGTTGGAGACCATGGAGCGGGCCTAGACACCCATAGATGGTGTCCAGTTTGGTGGCCATGAGGTCGAACCCCACCCACACCTGCCCAGCCGTCTCCCTCTGGGCCTCCAGCACACGGAGTTGGAAGGCCGTGTGTTGTTCCTGGGGATTTTGGGAGACTGCTGGGGCCATGGGTGCCTCCTGCAGGGTGGTTTTGGGGGTGGGTGGGGTCTCCTCGATGCAGCTGGTCAGCCCGATCCTCGTCGTGCTTCAACATCCTGCGCATGCTACGAAAGATCTTCCGGTGGATCCCCACCGAGACCAGGAAGACGGTCACCCAGGCCCTCGTCACCAGCCGTCTGGACTACGGCAACTCCCTCTATGCCGGAACCACCGCCAAACTCCAGAAAAGACTTCAGCGGATTCAGAATGCCTCAGCACGACTCATCCTGGACATCCCCCGTCGCAGCCACATCTCCGGACACCTGAGAGACCTGCACTGGCTCCCGGTCACCAAGAGAATCACCTTCCGTCTCCTCACACACGCACACAAAGCCCTACACAACCAAGGCCCAGGATACCTCAACAGCCGCCTCAACTTCTACGCTCCCAAACGCCAGCTTCGATCGACCGGCCACGCCCTCGCCACCGTCCCCCGCATCCGAAGAGCCACCACAGGGGGACGGTCCTTCTCCTTCCTCGCCGCCAGGACGTGGAACTCCCTCCCGACCCACCTCTGCCTGACCCAGGACCACCTCGCCTTCAGGAAGCAACTCAAGACCTGGCTGTTCGAGCAGTAGCGGACCCCCCTCCCCTAGCGCCTTGAGACCCTCTGGGTGAGTAGTGCGCTATATAAATGCTTTGATTGATTGATTGATTGAGGTGAGTCGCAGATGATGTCAATGATGTCTTGGAGGGCTTGTGCGTCGATGCTGGGGTTGTCCTCATCATCAGTGAAGAGTGGCTGAGACTGCTCTGCAGGGGGTGTTGACGGTGGCCCTGCAATGTGAAGGGGAGATGGTGTATTGCTATGTGTCCACATGTATGTAACCGCATGATACATGTTGACATTCAGACAGCATGGCACTGTAAATTGTGACAGTGTATAGATCTGGGCAATGACCCAGAGTCATTGAGGGTGTGCACTGTGCTCTGCTTGATTGTGCATGTGTGTCATTGTGGCCATCTCCACCCGTCCCCCCAGTACCTGGTGGTCACTCACCCTGTTGCGGTTGTGTTGTGTCCTGTGGAGCAGTGTCCGGTCCCCCGACTCCGGCCACAGTATCCACACTGATGACTGTCGACACCAGCTCCTCCATGTCATCCAGCACGAGCTGTGGCGCTGGGCCTCCACCTCCAGTCTGCATTGCTGCCTTCTGGTTGGCTGCAAATTTCTCCTTGGTCTTTCACTTGATGTCATTCCATCGCCTCTTGACCTCGTCCATTGTCCTCTTGTGCTCTCCGACGGCATTCACCTTGTCCACGATGTCCCGCCATATTCCAGTTTTGGTGCCCAATGACACGTTAGAGGTGACGAACAGATGTTGATGGTGTTCCATCACCTCCGTGAATATGATCCTGTTCGCCTGTGGGCTGAACTTTGTCTTCCTCTTCTTCTTGTCCTTGCCCTTCCCTGTCCCCAAGGACCCAGGCTGGTCTTCCGGGGTGCTTGTTGGGTTACGCTCGTCCTCTGCGCCTGCTCCTGCTGCCTCCATGGTGCTTGGGTGTCAGTTTGTGTTTGGGTGTTTTTTCTACTTTTATGGTGATTTTCCCCGCCTGCCAGGTGTGTGTTGCAGGCCTGGCGCTGCTTATCGCTGATTTCCTCATCGTTCTTTGGCCCATCGCAGGTTTTTTGTGTTGTGGTTTGTGTTTTTATCTACATCGAGGTGGTTGTATCACGAACATTGTCCGCGGTTTAGGCAGACTATCGCATGGTACCGCCTTGTTGTGAATTCCACGTTGACACAGGGTTATTTTCCCGCAATTGGCTGCGATGTTGAGAGTTGTGTTAGGCTACTCTTGCGGTAGTTATCACACGTTCTTGCGAATATACCCCTCTTTGTTTTACTACTATACATAATGCCATGTGGAAGATTAGAATATTCAGGGCCCGGTCCATGACATCCTGGTCTGGAATTCTGATGCGATATTCCAGCTCTTAACATTTCCACAAACATGGGTTTTGATAACATCGAGGAGAGGGAATGGCATTACATTATGACTTTGCCAGTCTCTGGAATGCCACAGGAATCACCATTCCGATGGCAATATATCAATTTTTCATCTTTCTCCACCAGTTTTTACCAGATTTTACCTGATTGGAGGGTCTGGATGGAAACAACGGGAATGCAGCCATGCTACGAAAGTGAAATTATGATTCCACCAGTCATTTCTGTTAACTCTTTTTAAAGTCTAATCAAGGCATCACAAACAGCACCTTATGCAAATCCTTTTAGTTACATAGACTCTGAGTACATACAACTTGCACGGAGCAGAATTCCAATGAAAGCAGAATTCCTTCAACACAATTATAAGAGGCCTAGTGATCCCACATCCACATGTTTTTAGAGCAGCAACGACTGATCCAACTTTACCACCAGAAAATCCGGCCAATATTATTTTAATGTAAAAGGCCTGCAGTGTTTCCCACCCCCACCCGTTTGCCAAGACAAAGAGCTAGCATTTAATACTTCCTCTGCCAACCAACATCCTACCTTTCCCTTTCCCACTCTTCTAGCTCCTTCTTCAACTCCGCACTCCGCGTTGCCTTCCCTCTAACCCTGGGCGTAGTTCGCATAGTAGCGCTACGTGTAGCTACGCGAAGTGTACTTCGCAGTACGCGACATACACATAGCGCTACGCGAACTGCGTAGTACGCTGTTCACAATGATTGCACAGTGCCAGATGCTTGTCCGCACTGTGCAATCATTGCAAACGGCATCTTGCACAGTACAAGCGGTTGTTTTCTGCCGCTCGAATAGATTTTTACTCGAGCAGCAGCTTTCTCAACACGAACTGGTAGTTTCTCATCGCGAGCGGTTGCGAGCATAAGCGAACACTTGCAATGAGAAACCTGACCTGCCAGCGTTGAGAATCTCGCCGGGAGGTTTATTTTCCACACTCGCGATCGGCAACTTGATGTTTCTGATCGCGAACGAGAAAAAAGTCTCGCCGGGATGTCATTTTGCTTGCTTGAGGACCGCAAGCGAGCAAAAAATGCCAACTACGCTACGCTGCATGATTTTGCACTGTGCTACGTGCAATTCGTGTAGCGCGAAATAGCACAAACTACGCAAACTTCGCGAGCGTAGCGTCGTTGTCCGCCAAGGGTTACTTCCCTCACACATTTACTACCTGCTTAAAGCAAGTGGTGTACTTGTGCGGCATACCCAGAAGAATTCGGAATACTGTGCAGAGCTCCAGCTGGTGAACGAGGGTCCATGCAGCTAGTCCCCATTCGGTTGGGTTTAACTCATATAGAAGGAAATGTCTGTAGTTGTTGCAAGCAGTAAAGGAAGTTCTGCCTTCAAGACTTTCCTCGAATATCCTTACTCATGATCGGGTTCTTAGAGTTAAGTACAGAAATAAGGAACAAAACATCTGTCGCCGAAGTCATGATGCGCACGTGGATGGAGCAAAAAATTTGGCAAATATCCATTCACCAGTTTCAAAATTTCCCTCCGACATTTGTGAAGGATGTGAAAAATCTAATTATGGTGTGTGTTGTATACTGATGTTTAAATAAATTCTCTGTCCATGAGTATGCAATGTTCCTAAAACCCCAATTTTGCTGTTATTTCTATCATGGCAAACAAGCTCTGGTAAATGTAGGAAATACACGTGGCAGGCAGGACAAGAGCAAACCTGCAGGCTGCCTTGGGGTGCTGTACAGTTTCTAGTCATGGCAGGTGGTCTGTGGAAATCTGGGGCATATTATCAAGACAGGCGATAAAATTATCGCCGCTTTAGTGGCAGAAAACTGTCGCTAAAACGGCGATAATGGGCTTGTATAATATGCTCAATGGAATTCCAATTGAAGCCCATGGTAGATGTGATGGGCATCTAACCTGAGCTTCAATTGGAATTCCATAGAGCATATTATCAAGCCCATTATCGCTGGTTTAGCGGCAGTTTTCTGCCGCTAAAGCAGTGATAATTTTATCGCCTGTCTTGATGATATGCCCCTCCGTTTGCTAAGCAGACTGCTTACTCTGCCAGGATGTGTCGATAGAGATTGGTAGATGTATTCTTACCAGTAAGCATGGTTAAGGAATGTGACTTAAACAACCACAACCTTCCACTTTTGTGGAGTATAGAACGTCATTTATCACACAGAAATAAAATGCTATAGTGTAAAAATAATTACTTATTCATGCTCTATTCGAAGCAGAGACATTTTCACAACAAGGACTTTATGCATTAGTTTTCCATGGTTAATGAGTGCAAAGAAAGGACTGGCGCCTCTGGGCCATTTAATAACCGGATTAAAAATACATCACAACCGTGAGCACCAGGATCAGCAGACCACACATGATCTGGTTATTAACGTTCCATTTACAGGCGAATGAATGCCTTTTAAATCTGTTACTGTCAGAATGCAACTAACCAGATGACTTGTTACATTAGGCGTTGCTCACTTTTACAAGGTTCATTTGAAATTAAATATTACGGAGCCGGTTAGCAAATTATTTTTCCCTCTGAATGTGGCTGATGCGCCTGCTGTTGTTTAAAAAAATGAATGTTATGCCTGGCTGCATTTACGAGGAGCCCGGAGGTGGATATGGCAGAGGTTTGTAGAGGAGGCGTGGCCACGCCGCTGGACTATGCTGAAGGAGCAGTGCTCATTCACAAAGTGATGCAGCGGGGTCTGCTCTCCCTGGACCTTCCCCCAGGCCCCGAGGTCGGGGCCTGGTCAGCAGGAATGTATAATGCACACAAGGTACAAGTAAGGCTTATGAGTGGCTTTGCGACCCCCATTCACCCAGGTGGGGTGTAGTGTCAGATTCTGTAGTCAGAATATCGTCTGACATAATTATTGTGCTCAAATTCAATAGCAAATATGTCTTTCTTCTGGAGTTAATGGTAGAAAATCGACACCCGGTGGTGTTTCTGAAAACTATATTGATTGGAGTGGAGGAGGAACGCAGAAGAACACAGATAAAAAGTGGTGAAACATAAAGATTGCCTGAACATGAGTGGGTGTGTACAAGAGATATCTATCTATCTATCTATCTATCTATCTATCTATCTATCTATCTATCTATCTATCTATCTATCTATCTATCTATCTATCTATCTATCTATCTATCTATCTATCACCTACTGGAGGGCGCCCGTAGGTAGGTATAGTTAGGACCTAGTTTCTATAGACGAAGCATTTTTTTGCTTTGCCAATAACCTTGGCGCAATTTTAACGAATCCTCATGACTTTTTCAAAACTAGTTTGCCACTCACTTCAGCTGCTGTTTGGAAAGTTTCAGGGTGATTCGTCAAGCAGAGGCCGGGTCCCAAAACACATTTTCCCCATGCAATTTTCCATAGGGACTTTGAACACGACTGCAAGCCAAACCTCTGAAAGGAATTACACCAAATGTTGCTTTTTGTAATTTGGTGCAAATCCGTTTAGTAGTTTTTGCATTATTATAGAAAAAATAAATTTAGCTATCTAGAGATGCAGATGGTCCACAAATAACATAACATAACATATCCAACAGCTCTCATGGTGAGATCTGATTGGCTGCCAGCACTTCAACCAGGAAGTGCTGGCAGACATCTTGGGGCTCGGGTGGAAAAAACAAAACACAAAAAAAAGACAAAGGGGCAGGATAGAAATACCCTGACACCCTTGGCCTGGTGGTGGGGAGCCAGAGGGACCCCGCCACCAGGGGCTAAAAACATTTATTATAAATGTTTCACTGCAAATTCGTGGAGGATGCGCAAATTCACTCTAAACAAAAAATTAAAAAACAAGAACAGGTCTGTTTTCTATATGCGCACTGGGTGGGTCATGTTGTGGATGGATATTAATTAATATAATTGGGGAGGAGGTTGTGTGTGGCCCCCCTACCCAGGTTGATTTCAACCCCCCAGGGCCTGGCTGATATGCAAAATGGGGAGAGGGGCCATGTGGTCCCCCGTCCCTGGCTGATTTTGGCCTGAGGAGCCCATCTGGTACACCCCTGTGTAGCAGATACTCGAATGAGTCAATAGAAGGTCCATTTCTCATTGTTGAAATCGGGTTATTATGCATCAATGCAACACCATCAACCCCTGTTTTGTAGTTAAGATGCTTTAATTGGAAGAGTGGTGGTTAAAAATGTCAAGCATTGAGGACTCATTGAAGCAGGTCTTGGTGATGACCAGCATGTGGATGGGGTTGTGTAAAATGAGGTCATGGATCTCATATGTGTTCTGTTTTAAAGGCTTCAGCTACAGTAATGGTGGGACATGAAGTGGGGTATGGTTCACCAATGAGAATAGGTTGAGTATGAGTACAGTGGGGCTGAAGAGGAAAGTATCACGTTGGATGGTGGCTGGGAGAAATGGTGGGACATCAGCGGGAAGAGAGAGGGTGCAGGTAGTGAAATAATAGGAACACTATGACTGCTATTAGTGGAGGAGACCACCAAGGACTTCCTTTCTACTTAAGGAACTTATATTTGAATTTGTGTAGATTGATGTAAGTGCCTTGGATGATTCTCTTACCATTGTTATAAATATTTATAATGAGGAGTGAGGGGAAGACAGTTTTTAGTGGAGCAGAAACAAACTTTGTGTCTCCAGGGATGGTGGCACTTCATGAGAAGGGATAGGCCAGATGCCGGTTTATTGTCGATGAATTTGTGTCTAAAATTTGGAATAAGACACCAGTTAAAATGTCTCAGTGGATGTGCTGACGTAGTTGTCAATGACTAATCGCATCAGGGTGCACAGAGACATTTGATTTGAAGTAGGGTAGGTTATTGCATAGGTTGGGGGTCATACATGGCTTAGTGTCTTCTATCTCACATTAGCAAATTCTCCTCTTCAATGCGAGATAATAAGGAAAAGTATTTCTCTCATTATTCAATATCACCTACTTTGCTTTTTGCCAGTGCAGGCCAGATTGTTTCTTAAACCCCCTATTCCTTGTTCCTAAATGTTGGCATATGTCTGCTTCCATGGAGAAGCAGCATCTTTTACATGTAAAGTTCACCCCATCAACGTGAACTTCTCAGGAAAATACTTTCCTTGGTGTTTGTTCAATAACCCTCTCTCCTCTGTTTCCACATGTTTCATAAGTTTTTTGATTTCCCTCTTCACATTTCTTAAAGGTGAGCAAGTGTCTTGGAGGAAGAAATACATTGCACAAAAGAATGTGGCTTGTAGTAATGCGAGGATGCCGTCAGCATACTCCCAACACTGTTAATGGCAAGGGCTTGCGAGGTCAATGTAGGAGTGGCCTGGGTGGTACAGCTAGTTTCCAGATGAGTGCCAAATAAACATGGCAGATGCAGTATCACATTAATTGATACTTGGAGGCATTTGAAAAGGCAGCCTCCACTTCCTCCATGGTTCTGCATGGCTCTTTTGTGGTTGCCATTAGAATGGGAGCTTCAGCTTCACTTGCTCCCAGAGTTTTGGCTCTCATGAGCATTGCTTATGGTTCGATAGTGTCCCAATCTTTCACAAATCGCAGGGCTTGCATCAAGGCCAATCGATACATGTTATCAGACGTGCTCCGTGCAAGAGAGTGCTACACTGCTATTGGCCGGGTGACCTTGGACTGCAGTTTCATCCTGAGCTCTCTAGCAGTTCTCTAGCTCTAACAGAGCTCTTGGTGCACCCTTCTCCTAAAATTCAGAGCCTGCACATGTGGGGCAGCCCACACAGCCAGTCACTTATGCCTGATTCCTACATAGCTTTAGCGGCCCAGTCAAGAGTCTGCAGTTGTGTGGTGCCACCTCCGCTGTAGTTGGTCGACAGCTTCCCGTAACCCTACCAGCTCAGAGTGGCAGTGTATGTTTGTGGTGGGGCCCAAACCTAGTTCACTTGAGAACCACCCACCATGAATATTATAAGCCATGAGGGTTGGACATATGCAGTTTTGATGAATCGGATTTGCCATGCCTTTAGAATTGACAGACGTGCTTTCTGTTGATAAAAGCTTTTTAAGCAACTCTGCACGCGTAAAGGCAAAATGTTTTTCTCAAGTTTAAAATCAACAGGGTCCTCCAATTTTAATCCGTATTCCAGTTTCCAAATTAAACATGTAGCCAGCAAAGGTTAAGGTCCACCAGTAAAAGTTTCTGTAATGATATAACTCAAGCAAATATCAGACATAGTCCTGTAGGTCCAAGGTAGCCAGTAGTTTTGACCGGGAAACATCCTTTACCACACAACCATTACAACGCGGTATGGTTACATTGTGGTTTTTACAACGAAAGTCGTTACACCGACTTGCACTGGAGGGCGCTCTAGACTAAGGAATAGTGTGAATTACTATTCCAACACCTTCCCTACTGTACGTAGACTGGAGTTGGAATAGTAATTCACACTATTCCTAAATCCAGCGCCCTCCAACGCAAGTCGATGTAACGACTTGCGTTGTCAGAACCGCGATGTAACATACCGCGTTGTGATGGTACGCGTTGTACCATCATACATCCGTTTTGACCAATCTAATCTGTGACTCCTGCAGCAAACCCTTCAGCAGGATATCATGCATAGTTAATATTCCTACATGTGCTAAATGGTATGGTGCAATAATAGTGTATACAAAAATATATTAATAATGGGAAATCTACAGCAACTAGTATGTTTTTTGACACAGTATTTCTGTTAGGCAATATTCTTTTAATGATATTCTGATATTCAGTCCTTTGGATGTATGCCATTCAAAGCCATAGACACCATCAGCCTAGTGTAGCCAGATTTGGTCATCTAGAGGTCCATTGAACCTAATCTAATACACCAGAAAGGTGTTCTTGGCATTTTCATGAAATAAACATTAGCAGAGTCATCTTCCCAGGTTATTTTATTCCTGGTGAAAGATGCTTCAGGACCTACGGCGGCGCTTGTGGTTTCCAGTGCTCAGCGCCGGCCCTTAATTGGTTGCCTGTGCTTGGCACCGGCACTTAATTGTGAACACCACACTTAGGACTGTCTGCCACATGGTGGCGCTGCTCATCTAATTTAGAGATGAGCAGAATAATGGTTGTTTATGAATAAAATATACAAAATACATTAAAAGTTACTAATACCTGCCTCCCCAACCATTCCTCTAGCTTTGGGGTCCTGGAAAAATCGGAACAGTTGCACTTGCAGGCGAGAGAGATGGTCAGTAGTTGTTTTGGCAGCAATGACAGGGGCGCAGGGTGGTGCAAGCTGCAGCGGCCTCCTGGTCAGTGCCCTGGCACTTATCATTTTACAAATTAAGCACTGACCTAGGGGCTGGAATCTGGGATTTTGATATCCACACATACTGGCCAACTATATCAGTTTTAGCTGCTGGTCAGTTGTAGTGCTTTCTTAATTAGGAATGCATTTCCCTTCCCCACTTCTTGGATTTATACTGCCCGCCCCTTGGCTCTAGTATTTTGGAAACCTGCCTGTTATCTTCAGATTAGGGTTGTGGAGATGTAGAATGGCTGCCAGTGAGCTTTCTTCTCTTATGTTTATAGCGGCTGCACCTGTTTGCATATTGTGGACTGTGGTGCAGCTGTGGTTGGCATCTCTAGTGGCACTTCCCTGCCAGAGGATGCCAGGTACCCGCCCCTCTAAGAAGAGGAGAAGGAGACAGGGAGGTGCACCGGTCCCACCATTATTTTCACCCCGAATGGTTTGCTTGTATATTTAAATGGAGACGATTCAGCAATTCTGCTCCTCCCAATGACCTCCTTGCGTGAAACCATCAATCACGAATTAATCAAATTAAAAAAGTGACCAATTGTTCATGCTCTTCCTTGCTGAGGCCATCACAGTTCCTCTGCCTTCCACTAGCTGCTGTTGTTTTGCAAATGGATGCCTCAGTATGATGCCAGCATTGTCATCGAACACACAATTTCTGGTTCTGTTGCTCATTATGTTCGCCCTCTGAGTGAGGAACCCCTTATCCAAACCCACATTTCTTGCATACTTCCAGGATGATATACCTTCTGCTACTGTGTCATTCCTTTCTGAACCCAAGTCCAGCAACTACACTACAAAGCAACATATGTTCATGGTGATGAAATTGTGGTTTTAATATCAGAGTGGATAACTCTTTTTAAATTATTTTTAACAATTGCATTGACTTAATGAATAAACATTCCTATATTGGACTTTTTGGCTACTGTTATATTCTCTAAGTGATTGATTTTGCAGGTGATGAGTGAATAGTTGGGTATGCTATTGTTGTTTCCCAAAGGGAATTTTTTTTTAGACCTAGTGTCAATTTGGTGTCCTGTCCCTTTGGAGAGTAGGACCCCTCTCTCTTTTTTGGAGATTCTGAGCACGGTCCGTGTGACTGGAGAGTTTCGAGTGCGCGCATTAGACGCGGCATCCATTCTAGCTTATTTGAGTAGATGGATCGGTTAAAAACGTTTGGTTTCAATGATGATCAATACAACAGGATCATCAATACAAGAAAAGGAAACAAATTTACGGTTATCACCAGTAAAAGTGAAAAATGGGGTACCCTATTAAATCTGAAAAAAGAAGCTTATTAGAACAGAGGCCCACACAGACTTTTTAATTGAATATGTTAAGTCAGGGGTGATACCAATCAGATTACAAATCCGTAATGAGCCTGGGGTTTTTGTTGAACACAAAAAATTCCTTGCAACCTGGCCCCGGATTTCAAACCGCTGCAACCGCGACTGGATGCTTTTAATAATCGAAACTGCACAGGAAATGATTATAGAGAAAGAGGCAATAGAAAAACTGGAAGCAGAATTGAGGGGACAAACAGCCCTGGATGAGGCCAAACTAAAACTCAAAGAGATTAACAAAGATGTTTAATAAATAAAAAAACTAATGAATTGAAAAAGGACATTAGCAGATTAAGCAATGAGCTTGTCTATCCCTTTTCGAAAGATAATTATTATGATCAGAAAAACAATCAGGGTTGGGATAGGAATCCTTATAAGAGATCAAGATACACTCGGGGAGGGTGGGAAAGGTGTCACGTTTTCCGACACTTCGGGATCCAGTAGTGAGGAAGAACAAGGGCATAGAGAGGAACAGAATGGTAGAGGACTTATGGTGTTTTTTAGAACAACAGAAAAACAGAAGGGGGAGCTTCAATGGAAATCAAATGAGGGCTCAACCAGCACGCAGCCAACCCCCTCAAGAATATATATGGACCAGGAGCCAGAGATACTGGCGCTAGATAAAATACCTATCATCAATTTATCAAGTACAACACTTAATGAACAGGAAACAGAGGTATTAGGTAGAGGTTTTAGCTTTGTTCCCACTGCCAGGGTTAATAAGTTTCAATTGGAAAAAGACCTGAGAATGTTCTTTAGGAAGATCAGTCTTAAAAGGTTCTTTGAAAACAAACCACCTAGAAAGTCAGATAATATTACTGGTTTTAAACTCAAATCTACTTTCATCCCTTCGATAGCCCAGGTGGGTAACAACATAGACATATTTGAAAAGGCAGTAAAAATAGGCATTTACAATATTATTAAAGAAGAATATCCCTAACAACAGAATCTTAATTAAAATCAAAGAGTAGCGATTAGTACTTTGAAGGAGGATGTATCAATCACTATCAAACCCGCCGACAAGGGCGGCGGGGTTGTAATTCTTGATACTTCTGATTATGATAAGAGGATTTTAAAGTCATTGGAAGTACCGTCACTCTATGAGAAGGTAAATGAGTGTGAACTTTTGACTTTAACTAAGAAATGTGTTGATTATTTATTGGATGCAAAAGAGCAAAATTGGATCTGTGAAGAGGAATTTAGATTTTTGAATAATCAAAACCCTAAGATCCCAGCCCTATATGGTTTGCTTAAATCCATAAGAATAGTATAGATTCCCCGATGAGACGCATCTTGAGTTGGTTGGGCTCGTTACTTCAACCTTTGAGCAAGTACGTTGACTTTTTCTTGAAGCCGCTTTTTATGAAATTGAAATCCTATGTTAGGGATTCCTCACATATTATTGATTTGGTTGAAAACAAACCATTTGTGGGAGAGACTCAGTGCCTAGTCACCCTGGGCATTGAGTCTCTCTACACAAATATACCTCAGCAAGCTACGGTAGAGGTCATAAGCAGAATTCTTGAAAATTCCACGCTTGAGGGATTGAATAAAGAGTTCATAGTCCAATGTACAAATATGGTCCTCATGACCAACATTTTTCTTTTCAAAGACCAATTGTATCGCCAAAAGAAAGTGACCAGCATGGGGGCCACCTGTGCCATGGCACCGTTCTATGAAAATGTTTTTGAGTGGCATAATTTCATAGACAATGTCTTTTTTATTTGGGATCGTCCCACTGAACTTTTAGCCGAGTTTCTCATCTGGTTAAATTTAGGAGATGAGAATTTAAAATGTACTGCCCATCAGAGTAAGGAAAGGGTGGACTACTTGGATATTACAATAAAAGCAAATGGAGGGAGACTGGCGGTGGAGTTATTTACTAAGCCAATGGCAAAGAACACCTTACTCCACTACTCCAGTTTCCACCCTAAATCACAAAAGGATAACATCCCTTTTAGCCAGTTATCCGCTTACGGAGTAATTGTACAGATCTTAATGATTTTTATGTACGTTCAGAAGTATTGAAAACTAAATTAAAAGACAGAGGATACCCAAAAAAACTCATATCCTACTTGTTCAAACGAGCTAGGTTTTATGACCAAGATGCAATGTTGAATACATCCAAAAAGGAACAAGAAACTTCGAGAGTAGTCTTTGTAAGCCAGTTTAATAGTATTAGTAATAAAATAAAAAATGTAGTGAATACACACTGGAACATTCTTAATGATCAGGAAGATATCAAATTGGATAAACCATTATTTGCCTTTAAGAAAAACAATAACTTACGCAACCAGTTAGTCCACACTTACAGAGAGGAACCTAGAAACAGACAAAACACTTTGGACAACACAATTGCTAAAGGAAACATGCGATGGTCAATGTATTGTGGCCAATGAGGTAATACATAATGGCAGAACGGTTGTGGCACATATGTTAAGCAACTGCCGCAGTAAAAATGTGCCCATGTGGCTTTGCCTATGTAGGTGAAACGAGCCGCGAGCTCAGGGTGCGACTAGCTGCACACAAATCGGCAATTAAAACCAAGAAACGTAATGCTCCGCTAGTTTCCCATTTTATGGAATGTGGACATAAAGAGACAGAGTTCGCATGGTTTATCTTGGAAAGAGTAAATATAAATAAGAGAGGTGGCAATATGGAGGAGAAGCGTAAAGCGAGAGAACAATACTATATATCTATATTCAATACCATAAGACAGGGGCTGAATACTAGAGAAGAGTGGGAAAGATTGGTTAAATAATTTGAATCTAAACTTTACAACACAAGAGAGATTAAATATCGAGGCGCTGTCAAAGAATAACCTAATCCCACGGCTCAGTAATTCAGCATAGTTCGTACAGCTACAATAAAAAGAATTGCTAGGATCGATATAGAAAAAGGTCCCTTGTTCGAGAGACATCTCTCTTTATAAAATCTGATGAGTAATTGCCAATCTCGGAGAAACGAGTGAATTATGGTATAAATTACACCAAATTTTGGCAGTGTATTGGGGTTGGGTAACTAACTCATAATATTATTGGCATATTATTATTGGCAGGCGATATGTGTGTGTTACTGAAAATTCAAATGAGATAAAAAGGGAACTGACCCTGGGATAAACTAATACAACTTAAAATGGCAGCCGTAAGAAATATATATTTCTGCAACTTTGTTTACTACCGAGTGGGAAGTGGTTACAAGAACTAAATACTATTTCTAGTATCTTCCCCGCATTAAGATGGCAGCCACGGATGACCAATTTAAGTCCTAATTTTATTTTTAGCATCGGGGAGCTTGGCGCTCTATTTCAAATGCCGGAAGGTGTATATAAACAGGCATAGGCAACATACTTAACATTTATGAGAATGAGAAAAAACGAATACACGCGAAGATTTTTTAGTCCTGTTAAGTTTGTCAACGCGATCACGTTTTCTGATTATATTATATGTAGCGCTCGTCATGTATTTTTGTGTAAAATAGAGCGTGATTAGATTAGAAAACTTAAATTATTAAGAACTATTGGGAGTTAAATTCTTTGAGCACTAAGGAGCCCCCTGTGTTTGTATAATAGTGTTGGACAACTCATTTTGGATAAGATGTTAGTTTCCTGATCAATATATAAAAGAAGCGCCCTTTTGTTATTTTGTTTGCGCACTTATTTTTTAATAGTTCCATAAATAATTAATATTATATTGTGGCCCAATTCATATGGAAAGGATGGGGGATCACTTCTAGACAAATAGAGCAATGAAGCGTATTGTCATAATATTTTTGTCGAGTTCTAGTTGCATAGCTCTTTAAATAACTCTGAGCGTACATACCGTTGGCAACAAAACTGAGATCGCGATTTGACTCTAAGAAATCGGGTTGGTTGACAACTTATAGGCCCGTAGCGAGGATGTGGTAATAATAAGCTTATTGCCCATGTGTTGTGCAAGCATGTAATATCGTAAATAATTTTTCAATAACTCTCTTTTTGTTTAACTAAAAAATGTAGCGGGTCGAGTTAATGTAGCTACGCAATTGGAGCCATAATGCGGCTTTCTGGAAGAATGCCAGACATAATCATAAAAATATTAAATCAAAACCAGACAGGACGATATAATTGGTGAATGTTTTTTTACCTGTAGGTGTTTTGGTTTTTCATATGAATACAGTGGTGAAATCGGCAACGACAGCCATTATAGAATGGAAGGACAGGATTGAGCCCACTTTTCAATAACTTAATAAGGAACCTGGGCTTACCCATAAAGGTAATTCTCTTGCTATGGTCTTAATAATAAAAATAAAAATAATGGTTTTCCTTGGGTTTGTACAGGGGGCCATATTAAAAGTATCCAGTATAATTAACAATAATAAAAAGTAAAATTACGATTTTGGTGTTTATTTTAGGACATTATCGTTGGGATGATCAAGCACATGGACTAATTTCCGTAGAGGACATTGTGGAATACGCCGTGATAGTAATTTATTGTCACATTTCTGGGGTATGTAGTATAAATAGCGACAGAATATCCTAAAGTACAAATTTACTATTGGCCCACAACGGTGTTATTCTCATTTATCCTAGCAGAATTGGTGATATTTTTAGTCAAGTCTGTGATTATATGGTCATGAAGAATTGATATTGGGAGGAAAGTTTTCCCCGCAAATATCCCACACGCCTAGATCACGGCGGGTGCTCTCTTCAGAACTACCCTTATAGTCTGATGAATGGGTTGTCAGAATGAGTATATAACGAGTGCGAGCATATATGCACTGGTGATAACGATTTGGCCATAAGCTTTTTTTATGGAAGAGTTATTAATGAGAGATAACGATTTGACCATGAGCTATTTTTATAGCAGAGTTATTATTGAGATATGGTCCTCTAAGAATTTATTTCAACTATTATACAACGTGTGCGTATTTTTATGCACTACGTTTAACTATTTGATCAGAGCTATTTATATAGCCTGGGGATGAATAATAGATATGCCCTTTAGATGAATGAGTGTGTATGAGCATGGATATCTTTTGTAAGCTTCCTTTCATGAAGAATGAATGTGCATTGGTTGCGATAAAGGAGAGAATTATTTGACAGAGCCAATAATTTAATATGGATGTTTTTCTTAAGGTGAAAAATTAGTATGTTTTGTTAAAAATAAACAAAAAATGTTTTAATAGTAGATAAAAGTGAACAAATTTGAAATGTGTCTATTTTTATATGTATACATATATCTTTTTTATATAGATTTAAAGTACTGGGATACTTTTTTAACTTAAAGCCTGAAGAAGGTGGTTGGACCTGCTGATACCACCGAAACGTGTCACTTCTTGGTCTTCTTTAAAAACCATATGATGTTCTTCAAGACATAATAAGAAAAGAATATTACTAAAATGTTGAATTGATCATTGTTGGTTTTGGTATTATACATTTGATTTGCATTTTGTTTTATATTTTGCTCTGTATTTTGTAAAAATGTTGATGAAATTGTGATTTTAATATCAGAGTGGGTAACTCTTGTTAAATTATTTTTAACAATTACATTGACTTAATGAATGAACATTCCTGTATAGAACTTTTTGGCTACTGTTCTAGGTGATTGATTTTGCAGGTGATGAGTGAATAGTTGGATATGCTATTGTTGTTTCCCAAAGGGAATTTATTTTAGACCTAGTGTCAATTTTGTGTTCTGTCCCTTTGGAGAATAGGACCCCTCTCTCTTTTTTGGAGAGAGGCACCACCAGAAGGCCACATAGAGGCTAGAGAACCTTCACTCATCATCATGAGGCTCCACACCCGCTACATTCACAGCGAGTCTCCTGCCGAGTCAGCTAGTAGGCCTCTCGTGATACCTGCAGAGGATGGACCAGTTGTCACACAGACAAACAAAAGGGAGGAGTTGTGCATATATCTCTCTGTCTTGTCAATCCCTAGACAGATTAGTGTTTAAGGTTGGAGTGGGGATACAGAAGTGAAAATAAAGTGGTAGCAGGAGCTAGGCCATTGTCTCATGGCGCTGACCTACTAAGGCCCGATCCACCAAAGACAACGTACATGTTTGTGTAAGTTTACTACTTTTCGATATTCACAAAGGTAAACTTAGACCAAAAGTCTAACTTTACTAGTAGTAACTTACCTTAGACTTTTGGTCTAACTTTCCCTTTGTGAATACTGAAATATAGTAAAGTTAGACTTCTGGCCTAACTTTACCTTTGTGAATCGGGCCCTCAGAATGTAAGGAATGTACCAAGAGAGATAGAGGGGGCCGTAATTACCAATTTCAACCCAACCTTTGTGTGATCATCCTTTAAGATACTCTGCAACTATTGTGCCTAAAATAGTTTTCCCAAAATGTTCTTATTTGTGTTCATTAACCTCATACTAAACAATTCTTCATGTTGGCATTGCTGCATTAGAGAACTCTGATTTAAGGGATGTTTTTCAAGAATGTTGAATTCACCTTTTAACAAAATTACCCACTATGACGTAGATGTGCAGGGTCAGAACGTTTTAGCTCAAAACATCTTTAATTTGGTTAAGCTTCTGCCCCTTTAGCAAATTGGAACATTCGCAGGCCTTAATAAAACCTTGAATCAATTAAGATTGATTTTACTGACATATTAGCTTCGGTTTTCTTTGAGGAAAATCAACTTGTTTACTGAAAGCAGGGCTTCTATAGTTAGTATCCTAGTCAGCAAGCTTGGGGGCCAGTCGAAATCTACGTGTTGAGTGTTTTTATACTGGGTATGAGGACACTGGTAACAACAAGCAGGTAAAGTGTGCTTGAGTTTTATTTAAGTTCTATTTTATCATATATAGCACATGCACACATTAGTTTCTTGGGGCTCAAATACCAAATCTTGATGTTTAAAGATAAGTGCTTTGTTTTTTCTTTTCTATTATTGCCCCCACACCTCATCATACCCCTTCCCCACCCCTCATCACCCCCTGCCCTATCACTTGTTATGAAGAGCAGCTGCTACTCCCCTGAACCAGTAGTTTGTAAATCATATACATTAAGAAAATATACGTAAATAATATCAATGGGCCAGATTCAAAGAGCCATGTACCCTCTATAAGTTCAACTTGCACAGTCATTGGCTTGTAGTATGAGTGCAAATTCACATTTTGTAATTCACAAAAGATTAATTTGTACTCTTAAAGAGATTTCCTCAAGTGCAATGCTACACCACTAGGGTTTACTATGAGGCATGACTAAATCTTCACCCAGGTGCAGCATGTTGGCTTTTCAGAGCCAAGTTGCAGATAAGTGTGGGAACAATAAACTCAGAGGTTTGTGAATATGCAAATCCTTTTTATGATCCATTTAACCCTTGAAACAGTCTGAACTTCACGCCTGTCAATGGCAGGACTAAATCCCTTTCATGAGTGGGGATGGAATTGAAAAACCCCAAGGTAGGGAGTGGTAATAGGAGAAGGGGCTTCTGAAAAAATACATTTGCAGTTTCACCAGAGTGAAGGCATTTTCACATATGCAAGTGCACTTAAGCATGTGAAATGGCCTTTCCATGCTTATAATTAGGACTTCCCTAAACCTTTCCAGGAGTACTCTTGAAAACCTGCACTGTGTAAGGTTTTCAGAAGAACTTTGGGACATCATCGTGGCGAATTGATTTTTTTTTTTAAATCTACACCGATGCAAGGGATTAAATGAATGGGCACAGATAGATTTACACAGTTTTTAAGAACTTGGCTGTCATTTTTTAAGCTTACGGAACAGTTGGGACTAGAGTCTGTAGGTATTATGGGCACTTGTTCTGGTGAACCCTCTGTGCTGTGCAGAGAGTCTTGGACTTGAAGTACTTTTTTGTACACTGCCAATCTCTTGCTTCATCCCTGCATTGGAAACACACCTGCCAGGAGCAGGAGAGGAGAGACCACAGTCTTTATGTGAGCTGGGACTAAATTCCCATATGAAGCTGAAACGCGTTGTCTGGCTAACATGTGGTAGCCAAGGGTGACTCTTTGGTGACATGCGAGGAATGTGTCATATAACAATGCTTTAAACAGAGTACTATCAAGACATTGATGGATATACTGAACAAATTATAACAAATAGAGTAAATATTCCTGTTAGAAATTGGGCTACTGATTGATTGGGGTGTGAGCTATGGTCAATCAGTAACCAAAATGCTAGTCAGGGTAAGGTACAAGCCAACCCTAAATTAGCTTGTGCTCACCCTCTGGAGATTGGCACAGAGCAGTCAGGCTTAACTTAGAGGCAAGGTGTAAAGTATTTTTGGAACACCTCAAACAGTAAAACAGTGAAAACACCACACAAAAAGATCCCATACCTGCTCAGAAAAACAGAACTGAATTGAATTTATAAAACAAGACCTAAATAACAAACATCCAATCAGTAGTACCAGAGTTATGAATTTTCAAAAAGATAAACTGTAAAATGTTATGTTCTATGTTATGTTATAGGGGGTTTGTAACGCGCGCAGCTACTCAAAGAGTGCCCTGGCATGAGCCTAAAGTGGAAATAGTGAAAGGAAGGAGAAGACAGCTTAGGAAAAGAAAAAAGGGCTTCATTAAAAAGAAAGGTTTTAAGTCTCTTTCTAAAAGTTTGGGGATCTGGAAGGCTGCGTAAGTCAAGCAGGAGTTGGTTCCAGCCCACCGCCGCCGTATAAGCAAGGGAGCTGTCACCTGTTCTTTTAAGGCGGAATTAGGGGGTGCAGGCCCTCAGCAATCTGGAAGAGCGAAGTTGCCTGGTAGGGGCATAGAACTGAAAGTGTTTCCTTAAATACACCTGACCTAGCCCATAAAGGGCAGCATGTGCCATTACCAGGGAGTTGAATTTAACCCGTACTTTCACAGGTAGCCAGTGCAGGTTACAAAGGTGCTGTCTAATGCTGATCCTCTTAGAAAGGTTGAGGAGAGTTCTGGCGACTGCATTTTTGACAGCCTGCAGTTTATCTAGTAGATAGCCAGGCAGACCAGAATACAAAGCATTGGCATATATGAGAGGTAATAAGTGCTCGAGTGACCGTTTCCCTTACCGATAGAGGGAGTAAAGGCAGGAACCTTTTTAGTGAAATTAGTATGCCAAAGCACATTTCTGTCAGTTTATTTATCTGAGTGCTGAAATTCAACTTTCCATTGACCCAGATCCCTAAGTTCTTAACAGGTTGACACAGTGGTGTTGGCCGGGGAGACTCATCTGGCCAGAAGGAGTGCCAGTGCTGAGGAGGGAAGTTACGGAAGAAAATTATCTTGGTTTTATCCTCATTGCATTTTCAGCTGGGCAGCAGTAAGCCAATCAAACACAGCTGTAAGACAGGATTTGACATGAGAAGAGGACATTTAATTTTTTTTCCAGGTGGAAAGGAGCTGAGTGTCATCATCATATGCGATGACTATAGCGCACAAGTCTTCTGCCATCCAGGTGAGGGGGGACATATTGATGTTGAACAGTAGGGAGCTCAAGACTGACCTGAATAGCACCTAAAAGCATTTTAGCACCAACCGCAGGTATCTGGTCGTGCTGGACCGGGTCAAAATCAAAAGTTCAGGTCGACCCTGATGTATCACGAGTCATATACAGTCTCAGGGTAGTTTCACTGAAGTTTTACCTTCTCAAGTTTTGTTGCAAGAGACCCGTTGCATTGGAGTGGGGAGCAAGGAGAGCATTGCTAGCTGTGGTTGGCGTGGTGCAAAGAGCAGGCCTGGCATCGCAGATGGGCAGGTTTGTGCTTCATGTTGGTAGTACTTCAAGGGTGATCGATGATTGCTGTGTGAAGAGACAGGCTGTTGCCAGCTTGCACTGATTTTCGGTGCGAGTATCATGGTTTTGGTGCCGATGGGCGTGGTTGCATATAGTACAAAAGCTTGATTTTGTAAGAGCCTATGAGCCACACCAAGGGTCCAGGACCTGAGGGACACCACTCGGAAGTCAGGAACTTGCTGCAGCTGGGTCCAGGAGCTAGTTGGGGGCCCTTTTATGTCTCCAAGGCCAGAAGACCAGCGCTTTGAGTCACTCTGGGGCCCTGGGCTAAAAATGAAGTTGCAGGTCCAGTTCTTCTTCCCCAGGAAGGAGGGCAGCAAATCAGCACAGCAGGGCAGCAGTTCCTTTAGAGCAGCAGTCCAGCACAGTGTCAGTCCTTGTAGCAGCATGGCAGTCCTTCTTCCTTGCAGAGTATCCATAGGTCCACAAGTGTACTGAAGAGTTGGATTCTGAGGTCCTACTTTTTTACCCTCGTGCCCTGATTCATGAAAGTGGGGGAAGATTCTAGACAGTGGCTTTGAAGTGCATGGAATTCCCTGCCTCCCCTGCCCTGGCTCCAAGCTGGTTAAAGTGACAATGCAGGGTTGTTAGACCTTTTTGTGAAGGCAGAGCAACAGGCTATTCAGTTGTAAGTGGGACTGTTCTCAGCTCTGTCTTCCCCAACCTGTCAGCAGATGGCCCATCCAAGCACAATTAATCCTTCCATTGCGTGACTGTCTGGGAGGAATTCACAACACGTAACTGTCAGTTACACCCAGTCATGTGACCCAAGAGAGGCTACAGGCATAAATGGGCTAACGGCAGGAGAATTGAAACTATCTAAAAGTGGTATTTTCAAACTTGTAATTTTAATTCCAACTTCACCATAAGATAGGATTTTAGATGTCAGTTCCAGAGGCACAAAACATGAAATGGATACCTGGTCCTATTTGGAAATTACACGGATATAATGTAATAAGATAACTCCAATGTTATTTTATTACATTAGTGAAAAATAAATTTGGGAGTTTTTCACTCCTATGAATGTAAAACGTAACAATACATGTCCAACCTTTTAATTACACAACACCCTGCCCTTTGGGCTTCCGAGGGCCTACCATAGGGTTGACCTATATGTAATAAAAGGGGAGGTTAAGGGGGTTTAAATGCCAAGTCAACATGGCAGTTTAAAACTGCATTTAGGCTGCAATGGCAAGACCTGGGATATATTTTAAGGTGCTACTTAGGTAGGTGGCACAATCAGTGCTGCAGGCCCACTAGCAGCATTTAATTTACAGGGTCTGGGGTACATGCAGTACCACTTTACAAGAGACTTATCAGTAAATTAAATATACCAATTAGGTATACGTCAATGTAACCATGTTTTAGGGTAGTGAGCACTAGCACTTTAGCACTGGTTAGTAGTAGTAAAGTGCACAGAGTTCTAATGCCAACACACATAAGGTCAGCAAAAATGGAGGGAGTGAGGCAAAAAGTTTGGGGGCCGACCGCCCTAAGGTGACAAGTCTAACAATCCCTTGCCTACATGCAATGGTAATGAAGAAAAATGTATGTCTTGGTCAACACTCAAAGGAAATCTATTTTTCACTAAGGAATCGATGGTAAATAACCATTTGATCCAGGTCAATGGGAACAGACAAAATCCCCGAAAAATTACAGCTTTCCCATGTGGTACTCCATTGGGACCATGGGCTAAAATTAAAGCAAATCACAAGTACATGTAGTAATATTGAACTTGAGGCTAAGGACAGTTAATGATTTTACCTTCTCATTCACGGCTTGATTATGGGATAGCTGTCATAAAATAGTATTAGTCCTATCGCCCTTCTCTGACCTCCTCTCTTCTGTTCACCCTTGCTCTCTCATAAGGTGGTGGAAGGCAGACACACCTGTTGTTGGAGCCAGCAGTGGGTTTGAAATGGGATCCATCATCAGGGGTTGATAACCCATATGAAATGGTAGCAGACCAGAAAACTAGTTTAAGCTGCCCAGTTTATCACAGATTCTGGTGGCACCCACTCAGTAAAAAACCATCATTGAAATTATGGTGGTCTTCTATGCAAACGCTTCAGAACATTAGGGGTACTGAAAACGCAACTCCACATTACCCTCATTTATTAGATGTCCTTTCACTTGGTGGCTGGAATGATTATACATCAGAACTTAAAAAAGGCCTTTAGTTTATATTTTGAAGGCAAACATGGTCTGTCTAAAGACTATATCTGATGATGTTTCCACATTCTAGATCTACTGAACAAGATTCTCCATGTGCAAGGTAAGGTACTTACCAAATTGAAAGGGGATGTGAGTTTCTTGGATAGTGGATGCAGGTTCTTTTGTATTCTCATACTGAAGTCCCCAAAAAGTCAGAGTTTTTAATGTTGGTTGAAAAACCATCATTACAATACAATCTAGATATCCTTAAAATATCCAGGACTGGATCGAATGAACTCCACATAAGTACAGTTTCTAAAGGGCAATGACACGTTGGGCAACAGGTTCTTCCAGTCATTCAGCAAAAGTCTCTCACAGCAGGTAAAAGTACAAAAGTACAAACTAGACCAGAAAATACTTTGGTTTGTGGGTCAGTCAGGAGGCTAGCCGATCTAATTCATTATCGAGTACATCAGCAGGTGTGATTGTTTTGCATGGGATTATAACAGTTAAGTCTAGGATTCTTTCAGAGAGGCCCTGGACCAGCCTCTAGCTGTGCGTTATCTCTTCCACGTCCTCTTCTACCAGTGGAGTCAAAATATCTAATCATAGAGACATCATAAACAAGGCACTTTTCCAACAAAGATGGAAGATGTCTCATTTCTAGAGTGAGCCTTCTCCCCCGCCTCTACAGCCATCCCACATTTTTATGGCATTCTATGGTTTAAGGGGAGCAACAGACAGGGGAGACCCACTTCAGGGAAGCCAGAAATACCATCAACAATGAGCAGTGATGGGGCCTGGAATGTTCACTTCCTCTACATTTCATGGAGGCCCAAAAAGTCTTGTTCCGCATTTAAGGTTACAGATTATTAGACATATCAAGTTAGGAGAGGATAAAAGATTTTACGATAGGTTCTACTGTGGCTGTGTGGGACCAAAACCGCCTGACACAGGCAGACAATTGACCATACATAGGTGATTCCTCCACTCAGCCAGTTTATAGTGCACTGGTTATTAATAATTCATGCCTTAAAGCTTGCCACCCTGCATAATGTCTGACCAGGAACATGCTGTGTTGGAGGAAACTTTGAATCAAATTACTCAATGTTTGCTCCCTGTGTCATAGGGAATGGAGAACAGTGGATTTTCTGCAAATAATCATTTTGCACAAGGGCAAAACATGGCTGAATGGATTTAAAACTAACTTCGCTATATTAACACAGTGGTGGGAAGTGCAGGTAAGCGCGGTGGAGCGACGTGAAGTCGACAGACACCAGAATAGGATTTATTTATTTAATTTGACCTATTCTGTCGTCTGTCGACTTCTCAACACTTTGTAGGTGTGAAGCTACAGTTAAGCTTGGTGCATTCTTGGTGGTACTTCACTAAGGTTTTTCATGGGCACACAAGTGTCACTAAGCAAAGCAAAGCAAAGCTTTGCAACAATTTATTTACCTTTATAAAAGCATTTGGCGACATGGGCGGCACGATAGTAGCGCCTGTCCTAGCCTTAGTAAATAACCCCGTTGTTCCATTATGTTTTATAATAAAAATAACAAAAATAGTCCTAAATCATTTTCTTCGATTCATAAATAAAAGTATGTCATTCATGGACTAATATCCTGTTATTGAAACCTGTTTGAGGTATGTAAAATCACTTCTAATATCATAACAGCTGTATCATTTACCTTTAACAATGATTTCGTGGACCTTATTAGGGGATTTTTGTACTAGGGCAAAGAACAGAGGTGCAATATAACTCATTTTTCTTCTAGTCTTGTCACTTGTTTGCATTTAAAAAGTGGACTAAGTGTTTTTTTCTCCATATATTATAACAAAAAAGGCAGAAGTAGCTTGAAATGCATTACGCTTCGTTTGACCTTAAGCCGCGTGTATCACTGGTGCAAATATTACTTTTCCATTCCTGTTGCACAAGCAGAGCTAAATGGTGTTTTTGTAGAAGAGCAAGGCTCCTGGGATAAAATAAAAGCATGTGGCAATCAAAAGGTTTGCTCTCACTTCAGAATCAATGTCTGTGGTAGCCAATCACAATTCAGAGGATATTTCCAGTGGTTAGCTCAATGGGTCTAATGTGTCACTGCATTCTGATTTCCCTAAAGATTCTGTATTGTTTTACGATGACATAGATGTATGAGTCCATGGTAAAATGCGATTACCATAGATGACCTGTGTGCACTTCTTAACCCCCCTGTAAATGTGTAATTAGATTTGGGGGGGTCTGACCTTCATGCTGCAGGGCTCTGCTATCTATGATATTTTTTAAAGCTGCAGTGACAGAAAATACTTGATTAAATTAGCTGAGAGGTAAACGCCAAACTTTATTTTTCGATAGATTTTTAGTTTAGGATTCTCTTTTATTCCACGTTTTTTTAAATGCTTAAAACCATTAGGTTCGTTCTGATTATCCAGTATATACATTAGATTAGCGTCTACATCTTCATATGAGCTTAAAGAATGTACAAGATAAAGTTTGAGTCAATATTAAAAAAACATAAATCATTTAAAAAAATAAGAAAAATGTAATCTCTGAACTTTAAAATGTAGCTCTCCCCATCCACTTTAGGTTCCATTTTTGTGCTATTTGAGTCTCCTTAAGCTTTTTATGCTATGAGCATTGGCCTTCCATGTTCCAGTGTAATCTTGTATATATTTTTTATGATTGCTTTTTGCGATTTGGATCACACCGTGTTGCATTATTTGTGGTTTCTGAAATAGACATGTATTGCAGCTGTATAATGCAGATGTGTACTTATTTATTTCATTGATTAGTATCACCCTAAACATGACTCCACAAACCGCTTTTCTGCATTAAATAAACAAACATAGGCTAAGTAATTGATTTGCAAGGCATTCGGTGCATCAAAGTAGGCATTCAATGGCTGCATGAAAATCAACAGTAGGGGGCAAATAAAATGTAGTCTCCATTGGCTGAAGGGGCCTGGTGGGGCTTGTTTTCCTATGGGAGTCTTATCATGTGCAAAAAGTGTCTTTGAATAGAATGGTTTTCAATGTTTTCAGAATGTTGCTTAGTTGGGCAAGGATATCAGCGGAGGATCCAATTACTGCAAGGAGAATTTTTTCCCATCTTCTTTTTCTACACTTGCTTGTATCCAGCTAACATGTGTTGCTGCCTCCGATGTACAGACCAGAAATATAATAGGGGGTCTGAGATGAGATATGTAGTACTTGATGTTCTGCTGGACTTGACTAGAACATGGTACACAGCATTTTGAAAGTTATTAGTTGTTTATAAGAAGTTAGTGAAATACTTTTGAGGAATGAAGTCATGTCATCATGCGCATTTAGATTGTGGTTATTTTTGGTTAATAAGGTCATCATTTAGAGTTATTTGTAGAGGGCCATCATTTCAACTACATTATATTCCCAATTTTGAATATCATAAAATATATTTTTTTAAATTAAGATATCATTTACATTAAATGCAAAAGGAAATAATATTGTTTTTATAACGTTCGGAATGTGCTGAAGGCTCATTTACACATTAAGCAGAATGTAATCCTGGCTTGTAAGAAGGTGGTGGTTCCCAAGTACTCCAATAAAGGTGTGGCATAGTAAGTAGCCCCAGGCTGGAAGTGGGGCCTAAATTAAAATAACATCTGTGGAAGTGTGCACAAACTTTCAATTTGCAAAGCAAGGGAAACAAATTTACTCCAGCCCAGCCACATTTCTGTTCTCTTATCTGGTCAATTTCCTAAGACACTTCTTTTGTGGCTTATGGCGTATTGCACATACCAAGTGTATTCAAAGATTTTTGTATTATAAGAACCACATACACGTATTCAGATAAGAAGAGTTGCCTATTTCATGGACCAATGACAACTGCAAAGCCAGAACAAAATCAGCCTCTTATTTAACAGTGAGCGTCTTGTAGACCATTGAGCTTTCATATTTAAATCAGCTACTCATATACAAGTCAGCTTTTCTTACTTATGCCAGCTTCTTCTATAAAACTCAACTTCTCATATACAAGTCAGTTTCTCATACGTAAATCAGCTTCTCGTATACAAGTCAGTTTCTCATATGTCAATCAACTTCTCATATACAAGTCAGTTTCTCATACATAAATCAGCTTCTCCTATACAAGTCAGTTTCTCACAAGTAACTCAGCTTCTCATATACAAGTCAGTTTCTCATATGTCAATCAACTTCTCCTATACAAGTCAGTTTCTCATATGTAAATCAGCTTCTCATATACAAGTCAGTTTCTCATATGTAAATCAGCTTCTCATATACAAGTCAGTTTCTTATATATAAATCAGCTTCTCATATAAAAGCCTTCCATAAAAAGGCAGTCTTTTATGTGTGTCAGCTGCCCACAAAATAGGCAGCTTCTCAAATATATATCAACTTCTCGGGTGCTAATCTGCTTCTCATAAAAAAGTCAACTTTTCATAAATTACACAGCCCTCTTATGCAAGTCTGCATGCCCTATACGTATAAAAGGCAGCTTCTCAAATATGGGTCAACTTCTCAAACACTACACAGTACTTTCAAAAGCAACAAGAGGGTTTGCATCAACCCACCTTCCATAATATATACACGTTTCACTTGTTCACATTTTTGCTAATACAGAATGAACCAAGCAGATTTTACTTTGGTCTTTGTTCCATGAAATTTTTAAACTAAGGTCACAATGGAAAAACCTCATTGTTAAAGAAATGTAGAACTAATGATTACATCTTAAGTGAATAAATACATTTGCATGTGTAATACAATTTGAAACAAGAAAGGGACTTGATTCATGAATAAACTTTGTGCAAGAATTATGCAGCATTTGTAATGAGAAACGGATGAAACTGAGTTTTGGTTTACGTATTATTTATGCCCTGACCTCCAAATAAGGCCCTGGTCTATATTACTCATGCATGGTGCTTACTAGGCAAATTGTGCCTGTGGCATCCTCCACAAACTGTGTTTGGTTCATTATCTCTAATAACATTCTTCATTGAAATGTGTCTATGCCAGAGTAAGCATAAAAACTAACAATGTGACCACTGCAGACTTAAATGTCTATTTGCCGGCTGAGAAAATTAGGAACTCTAGTTGGGCAAAGCTGTCACAGACCGTTGATCCTCCCAACCCCATACCACCCACCCACCCAACTTTGATCTTTCTGTTAGGATTCCATTACTAGACAAAAGGCACACAGTATTCAGTACTCAGTATTCAGACACTTATATAAAAATGGTTGTAATTGGAGACATGGAAGAGCCATGGCTTCACGTAGTGGTCATTTTGCACGGGCTTGTATGTATATCCTGGTAATCTCATGCTGCAAAACTAGCCATAAATCACCCATGCATTGTGCAACTGAAAGACGGATGAGTGCAAATTGAGGGCGAGTAGGATTGACTTATTGGCAGTGCTTAAATTAAGCGGTTGGTTGCTAGAGGGGGCCACCAACACTAATTTTTGGGGTCCAGCACTTATTTTTCTGCATCAGCCGTTTACTGAGAGCATGAGAGGAGAAAAAACACAAACGGGAAAGAAGGAGGAAGAGAAAGACAGAAAAAATAGAATAGTTATTTCTGGGCGAGGTGGTCCTGACAGAGGAGGGTCTTTGGCTTCTTCTTTATGTGGAAGAGAGAGGGTGTTAGTCAGATCTGTGTGGGGATGACCTTCGGTGAATTTAATTCAAGATGTCATCACTGATGTCATGAATTATGTAATCTGTGAGGACATAAACAGTGCATGGTGGGGCGCATGGTATTAGTTCAGTAAAATATGACTTATGAATTCGAGTATTTTGTTCTTTAAACATTAGTTTTTATCTCATTTCAGTACCTAACTATAATGAGACTATAACCATTTTTTTTCAGCAATGTTCTAGGATTTTCTTTCAAGTAAGCTAAGATTCTATTACATACCTAATTATAACATAACTTAAAGCTTTGTTTTTTTCAGTATATATATATATATTCATATACATAAATATATATAGATATATTCACACACACATATAGCATTTTATATATATGCTACATACATCCAGGCTCATTCACACACTCCTCGTGGTTGCCCGTTGTACGTGGCTCCACAAGTTTTATCAGTGGCCCATTGCGTACCATACCTTAAAATTACTTCTAGAAGAAGCACTGCTAAATACCGTTGTCAGAATATTGTCTGACATAATTATTATGCTATAAATACCCTCTACTAAAATGATGCACTCATAGATTCATTAATAGACGATCTACACCCAGGGGGATGATACTGATGTGAACGATACTTAGGATTGTCTTAAGTCTGTCTCAATTCTTTCCTACTACTTTTGGTATTCACAGAAGGCATTTAGTAGTAGTAAAGTTAGGATTTTGTCTAAAGATTGACTTAAAACAGATTTAAGACAGACTTAAGACAGATTTAAGAATGTCTTAAGACAAACTTAGGACAGACTTAAGACAGACTTAAGACAGACTTAAGACAGACTTAAGACAAAATCCTAACTTTACTACTACTACATGCCTTCTGTGAATACCAAAAGTAGTAAGTTTAGGATTTTGTCTTAAGTTCGTCCTGTGAATCGGGCCCCTAGTCTTTAACCTTTCTAAAAGAACTTCTTCTGCGAAGGCTATCGCTACTCTCCACTTACTACTAGTGGAGAAGAGGATTACCTTTAAGGCCATGTGCTACTGCCACAAAATTCTATGGAAAAAAGGCCTGAGCTACCTTAGCCTACTGATTACCTCTTGTATGCCAGCATGTAATTTAAGATCTACAGAAGCATTATTGGTCATGGTGTCAAGAATTTCAAAAAGTCAGGATAGGAGCTCAATCTTTTGCCTATCTGGTAGCCAAGAGATGGTATACTATGCTAGTGACTTTGAGAACCGAACCTTGCAAAAGTACTTTTTGCATAGGATTAAAGACCTGGCTGGTCCCGTTTGACAACAGAAACACATAGATCCTCTTTTTGGCTCAGGGGACCTCTAGCTAGGTATTGCTTCTCCTTCTGCTCCTCTCAGAAGTCCACTCTAGCGTGGTGACACAGCTGTGGTGTAACCATGCGCTTTACGAAAAGATAAAACTAAAACTATTACCGAATACTTTGATACTCAAAGATTCTACCTGGATTATTGAAAAGCTGAATTTTCTTTGTCATGATTTGACCTCAGGGGTTTCCAATCAATGCTGATGTCAACAGCAAGCAATTAACACACCTAGTAACTCTACTATCTTAGTTTTAGAAAAGTTCATTAAAATCCAAACAACTGCAATGGAAAACATTCAGTTGCTCTTCTGCTTTTGAGAGAAATACATGAGGTTAGAAATTGCAAAGCTGACTGAACAGGCATGCAAACTATCTCTCCACATAAACAGAAGTATAAAAATGTGAATATAATTTGCCTTTTGGCATAACAGGTGTGATATTCTATTTTTTGGAGGCAGTGCTTGGGCTCAATCCGAATTTCGTGTCAAGGAGCCCTTCCCCTGATAATTTCTATTTTCGTGTTTCCCAAATTCATCTGGGATGGTATTTCTTGCCGGTGTTTTCAAGGTATTGCTTGATCATCTCCTGCTAGACAGTATCCAATGTTTCCCCGCGCCTGTTATTGATGCTGGTATTGAGCAATGTATCATCTTGTGCTTGACTGTGATGTCAAGCACCTCTTTTACAAGCTTACAATTGCATTGCTGAGCGCTCGCTCCTGTAATAGCTTCAGCTCATGTGTGGTATTAAGAATCCTCCAGGGGGATTTACAAGTGCCTGAAGACAGACAAAGTGGCCCACACCTCATTGTTCAAGCTGATGAGGCCTGGTAGCACAAGTGGCATCGGCTGCACCTGAGGAGAATCTGCCGCCTCTTCTGCCAAATGTGGTTTTGGATCAACTGGGAATTGTTATTGTCAACTCCTCACAATATAGTGAGGTATCCAGAGCCTTTACATGTTACTTCTGAAACAACCTCAACATTTTCAGATTCAATCCCAGCCTTCCCTTTGAAACAATCTTTGAAACAGTGGCATCTCTAGAAATGATCTTAAGGAGGCATGTAAAGCGCCACAGAAAGAATGGTAGGGCTATCTATAACAGGCAAAAATAAAGAGTGCCCGCACATGTGTGCGGTTGTGCACACATATGTGCGGGCACTCTTTATGCCCTAAAAATTACACCAAGCCCTGAGGGATGGGGTCCCGGGAGACAAAATTGGCCGTGGGGGAGGGGGGCCTCAGTGCACTCCTCCCACTGTAAATTATGCTGGGCCCTGGAAGGGATGGGGTCCCCGAGACCGAAATCAGGCCATGGGAGGAGGGCCATGTGTGCCCCTATCCCCTTTATTTAAATAAGTGGCCTCAGGGGATGGAGTCCCTGTGGTTGATTTTTCTATGAAAAGGTACCCCCTATGAATACTTTCAGGTCTGGGAGAAGGGCGAAAACAACAAGAACATACAGCAAAATTCTCCCACACGACCTATAGTACTTTCATTACGGCTAGAACAAGCTCTAGTGGGCTTCCTTTTCTAAATAGATCAGAGCCTACTACATGATTTCATTTAAACATTTTATTCAAAACATATTTTTCTTTTAGTCAAAGTAATATTTTTACTCCATAGTGCATTTTTTTTTATAAAACATTTTCAAACATCATTTTTTTGTAAAGTGAAAAAAAAATGTTTTAAACATGTATTGTTAAAACATGACAAGCGCATGAACAGCACATTTCATAATTGGAAATGCAATGCATGTGAATACACTTTCAATAATATAGAAATTACTTTTCTTATCCCCATCAAAAGAAAAAAGAATTTGTAAGAGAAAATCAAATCACACCACACCTCTCACTCCATTTCATCCTCACCCAAACCATACACACATGAACACATTCAAACTTTCATTCACCATGTATGTATGTATGTCCCTGTGGTTGATAACAGATTCAAACCTACCTGTCATCTTGCCATAACTCTGATCCTGTGGCGACCTCTTCATGTTCAGGGGTAGGCCTTGGGCATATAAGACTTGGAACAGTTCTTGCTTGGTGTAGTAAATACAGCTTATGTGTCCTGGTGTTCGCATAGACTTAGGGGCATATTTGTGAGCCCCTTGCGACGCAGGAGCGTCACGTTTTGTAATTCACAAGAGGCATTTGAAAATATAAACCTATTCAAGAGCACGTACACACCACTCAAATTTTCAGGGGTACCCCTTTCATTCAGGGTCTGTGGCTTTCACTATAAAACTAGTTGGCCTTTCTCACACCCTTGTCTACGTTATTAAATACAATTGTATTGCTGCTTAACACCTCTGTGTTTTGCCAGCAGTACCACGGATGTTACTTATGTCAGTAGTTTTTAATGTTTTTTTCTGCATTTTACCAATGGTTGTCTTTTAGCTTGTTGCAGTTAGACAGTTTTCAATCTAGATTTTGCAAGTGCTGCTCGTCAAAGTCTGTATGAATTAACTTCCTTAGTACATAATACCCCCTCTAGGAGGGAATATTATATCACTTCCTCTGCTACTGGCATTTTTCAGTTGACCCCAGTGGGATAATAACCACTTTTGTCCATGTGCCTAAAGTGTTATCAATTGCCCTTAACCTAACTTCCGTCACCCTTTCTTTAACCATAACCTTTTTTTGCCGTACACTGTATCTCAAAAGGAACAAATGATGGACGGAACGCTGAACAATGCAAGCATTCACCTCCAGTCACAAAGATCTGGGTTTAATCCATCATTCTTTAGCTCACTTTGTCACCTCAATTTGGACCCAGCCAGATGCAAATCGATCTTGACCCTGCCTTCATGGGAACAGTCCAACCCGAATTGCCAATCCAGGTCCTCCCTGGACCAGAAACAAGGACTGGTTTCAGGGCATCGCCCCTCATCAGCCAGGTTAGCTTGAATCCAGTGGTACAGTGAGCAAGGGACCCACGTCTGGGCATACCCTTCCCACTTAGGGCAACAAAAGGAAGCTTTTTACATTCCATCCATCATTTGTTCCTTTTCTTTTTAACTACCCTAGCCCATATATTTTACCTTATATCATCCGTTACAGCCAGTATAACATATGCAAGCCCTAATCCTTCCCCCAAACTTCTTCTTAACCTCATGGATTAACTCAGACCATAGCCCATGCATTGTTTTAACACCTTATTTGTAAATTTTACATTTCT
This sequence comes from Triturus cristatus, assembly GCF_964204655.1. Taxonomy (NCBI): domain Eukaryota; kingdom Metazoa; phylum Chordata; class Amphibia; order Caudata; family Salamandridae; genus Triturus; species Triturus cristatus. Next base: position 1,745,002,086 of record NC_140589.1, on the reverse strand, counting down.
GTAGTCAAGGGGCATATTTACAAGCCCCTATCGCCACATGAACGTCACTTTAGTGACGCTCCTGTGTCGATATGGACTTGGCCTTATTTACAAAGCAGCGTTAAGTCACTTAACGTGGCTTAACGCTGCTTTGTAAATAAGGCAACCTTTCACGCTCTACTTAGCGTGAAAGAGGAGGGCAATGGGTGTTGCTGTGGGCGTTCCACCGCAACACCCATTGATTTTGACGCGGCCCCATATTTACAAAGATGGCGCAAATATGGGGCCGTGCCAAAATTAAGACCAGGGAAAGCCTGGTCTTACCCTCGCGAAATGAGGAGAAATGTTTAATTTCTCCTCGTTTTTGCTGTTTCCATGTATGCTGCATTGTGCAGCACACATGGAAACAGGAAAACGCCAATGATTGTTTATGTGCAGGAAGATGTCCCTTCCTCCACTTAAAGAATCATTTTTTTTTAAATGACGTTTTGCAACTTCTATGTGTACTGCATTAAGCAGCACACAAAGAACTTACAAAGTGCCATTTTAAAGATTGTTTATGTGCATATAAACAATCCCTGCCCTCAATGCAGGCACCCTTGCACTAAGGTTCAAGGGTGCCTGCGTTGGTGCTAGGCAGCTAAATTTAGCACCAGCGCAGGGGCAAACACAGGGCTACACCATATTCTTGTAACTATGGAGCAGCCCTGAGTTTCTAAAGTGACGGAGCGAGTTGTTAACTTTCTAGGCTTAACGACACGTTTCGCCACTTTCGCTGTAAACATACCCCTAAGTATCCACTTTCCTACATTCCTGATATGACTTTTTTAAGTCTGTTGATTTAACTACACCTCTAAAATGTATGCATTAGAAACATTCAAATATATGTCATATCAGCCACTTTACTTCCTTCATTTTCTGGGCTCAATGAATCTTTGCTCCCTGAATCTTGGCCTAGGTGATTACTGACGGGTGGTGACGCAGCCTTATGAGTCCTTGACTAGTGTTGCCTGCCTTAAGCTGTGTACCCAGGCTTAGCTTAGCTTCAACCCAGATTTCTATCTGGTAAGGCAGTTGTGGTGGCCAGTACTTAACAGTTCTAGAAATGTTTTAGGCCCTGCTCTAACATTTTTTAATTTACACATTTTTTACTGTACCGTGGTGCCACATGTGAATATATGGTTGAGGCTGCATTGTGCTTTATTACGTCATTTACTATTTTCAGGGAACTTCACTGTTTGTGTGTAACACAGTCTAAACCTTACACAAAACAAAAAGATCTTGCTTCTTCCTACAAACTTTACTACAACGTTTTATACCCTTTCTGGGAAAGATATGTCGTCTTAGACTTACTTCTCTTGAGCACAAAGCCAGGTTAGGTTTTGTTGAAGATGCAGGAGAGGAAGCAACTCTCTGTCACACAACCACAGCTCTCGTTCCCTTTGTTCTGAGGTTTACAACACTACACCTACACTTCCGTCACATTTGTGTTATCACCACCACAGTGGTTGCATGGCTATCTACTAGAAGTTTTAATGGGCCTCCGGCCCATGGTTTCATGTTTAAATCCCAGAGGAGTCGGTCCTAAATGAGACGCTCATACGTCATGTGCGCGAGGTGACCTCGGGGCCTCCCCCCACTGCTCCTGCTTTCTCACTGAGTGAAAGTACTTATTACCAGTGAGTAATATTACTTATGAGGGTCAGGGCACAGCTATTCCAGCAGCATTAAAATGCATTTCATTTCTCCGTCACCGCCTCTAAAACCTTTTAATTCGGCCTCGGTGTGAGCAGCTGCGGAGTTCGTGAAATCACTGCGCCATGTATCAATGCGCGCCGACTGTATTAAAATAACCTTCCTCGGTAATGGATACATTATTTAAGCAGCGGGAGCCATCCAAGAGAGATAATAAGATAATTGGCTGTCAGAACACCGAGCGGTGTTATGGTTAATTATCGCTGAGGTCAGTTATTAGATAATGGACCTACGTTTTTGTTAATGTTCACTCGTGTAATGGGAATGTTTAGCACTGAGGGGGAAAGGGAGGGAGAAATCAATGGAAGTGTTTCTATAAGGCAGAGTAGTTGTTCAGAACTCATTTTCTGGCTAAGAAGAGTCTAGCCAATGGAGCCTCGGGACCATGGAACGCTCTCACTTGATTGGGTTGACCCGACAGCTGATATTATGTCCCAGTATCCCGACAACTTTTCCTCAAGTCTAATAGAATTCCTGGTTTTGAGAGAAAGGGTAATTTTGGCATAAGCACTTCACTTATTCTCACAGTTTCATCTGCCTCTTTTGTGTGACGTCAGCATACAGCGCTTCATTTGAAAGAATATAAGTGGAGAGGCACATGGTTTTTCTTAGGGCCATAGAAGCCAATGCTGAGGTCTCTGAATTGTAATAGTGCCCAGTCTTTTTTTAAAAACTTTGTTTACTATTTTAGTACATTGAACAGAAATAGTCATGGGTGGCATCTGTCATTGACATACAATTGTGATAGATGACATGGAGCATCAAACGGTAGAGCAATGATGAACATATATAACAACTAATAATGTATATATACTAGCAGACCAAATAAAAATACAGACCTGAGGGCCCAATCCACCATACGTAGGGCAGTTTCCACCCCACTGCGGCAGGACCGCGGGACAGCCCACACCCCGCAGTCCAGAATCAGATAAAATAATTCAAGACAAAACAAGAAACCCTTCATGGTAGCTTGACATATATGAAATCAATCAGCCGGAAAGATTGCAGTTCAATTACCCAACCCCTGCAGGGACAATGCCCCGTTCCAGTTGGGAATCAGTGGCCCGTCTAGCTGCCTCCACATAGGGCCTGTATGGACCCCAAATATCTTTGGGGCCGGAAGAGCCAGGTAGTATGTTTGAGTATATTTCGCTGTTGATGTTGCAATAGGCCAAACTGTTCAGCCAGCTCTGTAAAGTGGGAGATGACCGACGGCCCCAGTAAATAGCAATTTCCCTCTTGACAAGCAGCAGGCTGAGAGATGCAAACCTCCGGATTTTTGGGGGAAAATTAAACACATACCCCAGTAGTGCCACTTTAGGCGTGGGGACGAGGGACAGCTTGGTCATAGTGCCCAGTGTGACGTGTACCCCCTCCCAGTATGACTGTAGTTGGGGACAGGTCCAGGTGAGGTGAGAAAAATCTGCATAAGGGGCATTGCCTTTACGGCAATTGTGGGGTCTGGAAGGGTCAAGTCTGTGGGTCCTGGCAGGAGTGACGTACATTGTGCGAAGGAACTTGAAGTGTAGAAGTTTATGCCTGCTGTTGAAAGACACTTCCTTCGTCACCTCGCAACATCTAGCCCACTGTTCGTCAGTGATGGGGCGACCTAGATCATCCTCCCAAAGCTTGCGGACCTTGTCGTCATTGATCTGGATCAACGCAGAGAATTTCTTGTATAATTTAGATATGAGATGAGCCCCACTTTAGTTTTCAATGATGAGCGAAAGTGGCGTGAATGAGTCCAGTTCTAATGGGAAACCAGGAAGAGTGGCACGAAGCGCCGAACAGATTCGGCCAAAAACAAAGCTGTCCATAAACATGACGTTGTGGAAGCGGACATCTTCTATTGCAGAGAAAATGTGGCCATTCGGGTATAAATCACCCATTTAAGAGATGTTGAATTTGGCCAATGTGCGCAGCACCAGCTTTTCACCGGTGATTGGCAACCAACGGGCGTTGGGGATAGGAAGAGCCGTGGAATACAGTGTAGGGGCACCAAAGACACGTCACAGCTTATACCAGGCCCAACTGGTGGGGGAGACGGTCTGGATGTAGTTAGGGTCTCTGGGTATGCCCTTAGGTAACACAGTGGTTAATTGCTCGGGCAGAACAAAGTCGGCCTCTGGATGGAGAAACGGAATCCTGGCGTCCGGGTGGTACCATGCAAAAACATAGCTGCATTGGGCTACCAAATAGTACAAGTGGAAATCCGGAACACCAAACCCTCCCCTATCGTATGGGAGAGTGAGCACTTGCCAGTGCACGCGTGCATGTTTGCCCCCCCAGACCAGTATGATAAGATGGGACCATAACGTCAAGAAGAAACTGTTGGGGAGGGGTATGGAAATATTGTCGAAAAGATCACGAAATTTAGGGAGCACAACCATTTTGATGATTGCCACCCTTCGGCAACAGATAATGGGAGCCGCAGCCATCTGTCTACTTGGGCCTCAAGGGCACTAATTGGCCACCCGCAGTTGAGGCGGAGGATCTGAGCGGTCTCCAGATGGATGTGTATGCCCAAATACTTGACTGAGTCAGTACACCATTTGAGGGGAAAATCACAGTCCCATGAAGTGGTGTTAGATGTTAAGGGAAAGATAACCGACTTCTGCCAGTTGATTCCCAGGCCTGAGTGCTGACCGAAGCAGATAATTTCTCTGATGAGAAGCTTCAAATTTACCTGGGCTGTCTGACGTAAAGGATGGTGTCGCCTGCGTAGAGCGAGACCAGGAGAGGGCCGGTGTTGAACTGTAGACCTCTCTGTAGATGCCTTTCCTGGAAATGACGGATTAAGGGGTCCATAGCTAAAATGAACAATAAAGGGGACAAAGGACAACCCTGCCGGGTGCCGCGGGTGAGAGAGAAGGGGCAGGAGAGCGTGCCGTTGAGGCGGTCTCGTCGTGGGGCGGCAATATATAATAATGCCCAGTCTTGATTCCACCACATGCCTGTTTATTCCACCACCCTACAGTTCCTGTGTGTTTATCTCTTCATTGATTGTTCTTTTTCATCCCTACTTTCATCCTCTGTCATGTTTGTTTTGTTTTCACCTGCCATTTTCTCTTTTGCTCTACGTCAAAAGCTTATTTTGAAAAATACGTCTAGAGACACAAAATTCAGTGCTGCCAAAGCCCACCATCTGCACAAACAAATTAAGCACTAGCTCTCTTTACCATCATAGCTAGTGCTATTTCTCACCGGTGCCTGAAGAGATGGCGTAATAGCCAAGTTTTGCATGTGACATTTCGCACAGAATGTCATAGCAGGTCCAACTTTTGAATCATATGCCAATTTAGTCAAAGTTCATCAAAATCTTTTTGCTTTGTACAATGAAGACCGAGTGTGATATTGCTGAGACAAAAGACCAGAAGTATTCAGTAAGTCAGGACAAATGGCATTAAGAGTTCAGCATGTCCCAAAATCAAGATTTTACATCCCTGGCTCTCTCTTTACTAAGCCAGTTAGTAATCTATCTATCTATTTATGCGAGGGGGCGTGGCCTGACAGCATGGCCAGCTAGACGCGTCTTAGCGCAGCTCCTGCCCCGTAAGTTACTATCCTGCTGTAATCCTGGCGGAAGCGGAAACATTTTGGAACCGCTGACATCGGTACGCCCCCCTGGCCCCGAGGGTCCGGGTTGAAGTGGGGGAAGCCGGCCCGAAGTCGGAGAAATTGCGTGCTGAGACCCGGAGCAGCGCCGGGCTGCCTGAGCCCAAGATGGCGGCGCCATCCGTCGCCGGAGGTCTGCTACGGCCGCTGTGAGGCTGCCTACGCGGGCTTACAGTGCGGTGACCTGAAGTGGGGAACTGGGCGGTGCTATTGTCCCCGGGGGCCCCCTGGAGGTGAAAGTTGGAGGGGAGCGGATGCGGCGGGCCCCGCTGGCCGCTCCGAATGCTGTGATCGGGGGAGGCGCACTACGTGTTGGAGTAACGCCGCGACCGGCCCATTCATCGTCCTGCGGTAGGAGCCTGGGGAGAGCGGCGGAGATACGGTGGCAAACAGCATTGGCAGAGTCCGGAAGGTGGGCTTGGAGGTTCGCCGGCCACCCCCCCCCCCGTGGGCGCCCAGCGATCTGGTCCTCCCTGTGAGGTGAGGGAGAGGTGCGGCCCGGCGGCGGCCTGAGGAGGACGGGCGGTGGGCCCCAGGTGGAGACCCGAGGAGAACATTGGCTAGCCCCGGCGGCGGCTGACGGGAGGTTCGGCCCTGGGACAGGGAGGTGGCCTTAACGGCGGGGAGCTTTGCTGAGGTATCCTGCTGCGGTAGCGTTGGTGCCCTGATACAATAAAAAAAAAACAGGAGGGGACTATCGGCTTCGCCCAGCTGCGGGGGAGGAAGTGGAGAGACGGTGCTCCGGCCCTAGCAAATGGGCGGCATAGCGGCATAACGGCGCTCCCACCGCAGGCCCCCCGGTGAGGAAAAGTAGCAGGCCAAGAGGGAGACACAGAGGCCTGCAGGGTCCTGGGCTTCGGACCAGCGTGAACACAGCCTGGGGGAGCCAGGCGTGGACCCCGAAGACCAGTCGGCTCCTTCTCGTGCCAGCCGGCGGAGGAGCGCTGCCTCTACAGGCATTGTTGGTACGAGCGGCCGGAGATATGCCCAGAGCGTGACGGAGGAGGGGGGGTGAGGCCGACCCCCACGACCGCAGGGGTCCCTACACCGAGACTGGCCGACGGCGCGGGAAGCTGGGCAGCGGTGCGTTGAGCGCCTGGAAGCGGTGCCCCGGAGGGGGGGTGAGGTGAGAGGTCTCCCTCCTTGGAGTGGTGTGTGGCAGGGTCGAACCCGTGAGGATACCCCCTCTGGACCAGCTTGGAGTGCCTGGGGGACGGCGGTGTAGAAGGTTCGGAACCCCCACTGCGAAGGTGACTTGCTTCGGGGACCCTTATCCCTGGGTTGGATGGTCGGGGGGCCACGGCGGTGTCCCAGAGGTCGGCCCGGTGGAAGATGGGGAAAGACCGGGCCTTGAGAGGCGCCCAAGCGAATAAAATTGACCAATACACGGTCCCGGGCCAAACAGCGGCGGATCGCCCTAGAGCGGAGATGGACCGAGGAGCCCACCTGGAGGCGGCCGCACAGGATAAGCCGGATATACTGGCAGCGATCCGAGACTCTAGGGTGGCGTTAGAAAACAAAATGAACGGGATGGCCATGGATATTAATCATCTCCGCCTGGATCTCAGGAAGGTGGCGGACAGGGTTACCACGACCGAGGGAGACCTGAATACGATGCAGTCGGAGGTCCGGCAGCTGCAGGAGACGGTGGCGGCCCTCCGGGACCATACTGCCCGGCTGGAGGACAGGGCGGAGGATGCCGAAGGGCGTTCGCGACGAAATAATCTCCGTTTTTTGGGTTTTCCTGAAAGGGCGGAGGGCCCGGCGGCGGACCTCTTACTGGAGGACTGGATTGGTAGAGCGTTTCCCCAGCTGAGACTATCCAAAATGTTTGCGGTGGAACGGGCGCATAGGTCATTGGGGCCGCCCCCAAAACCGGGCTCCCCGCCTAGAACTCTGATCGCCCGGCTGTTCAACTTTAGGGACCGGGACATGATTCTACAGTATATCCGGGCTAAGGGCCCTCCTCGATTCGAAGGCCACGACATTCACATCTATCCCGATTACACTAAAAAAGTGCAAGACTTACGGACCGATTTCATGGGTGTCAAACGGCGCCTACGTAGCCATAATATCAAATACAGCCTGATGTTCCCGGCCAGGCTCCGAGTACAGCACGCTGACAGACTCCACTTCTTCGGCACTCCATCGGAGGCTGCTGACTGGATGGATTCGTTGGGTCTGGCCAGTCCGGACCAAAATCAGGGATGGCAGGAGCAGGGGCGTCGGAGTAATCGACAGCGAAGCCGACAACGCCGCGGGGACGGACGACAGAGGCGGGACCACGATCGTGCGGATGAGGGGCGTATTGTGGTGGGACCGGACGGCACGCTCCTCACGGAGGGAGTGGGTGTCCAGACGCAGAACCAGTTCTCCCCACTCTGTCTGGTTCAGGAAACACAGTCAGACCTGGAGGGGGCCGCCGGCTCGGACATGGTAGGCTCCGAACATAAGTGAGGGAAAGTCCTGATGCTGTGCCTCTGGGATGGATCGGTATGGATACCGTGAGTACTGGGTCTGGCCCGCCGGGCACTTGGCTTTCCTGGGAAAGGTAGCAGCACGAATATTGAACCCTCTGAACGAGTGGGAGGGGGGGGTTCGAGACTTGCTGGAGGGAGGTACTGTATTCCGCCTACACGCTGGTTAGGTGTGCTGGCTGTGGAGTGTCGAGGCGACCTGGCTAGACTTTGGTCGGACGGGGTTGCACGGTGCCAGGCAGTCGGCTGCTTCCAAGCGTTATTGGAGGGTGAGAGGGTCAAGAGGATTTGGTTGACCAAGTGAAGTTGTAACTGCCTTTATTCAGTTAAGTTGGGAGGGCTATTTTGAGGGGCGGGAGGGGCTGCGGGGCGGGGTTCTGAGTCCTCAGGCCGGGATCGGTTGTGAGAATGACGGGCTACCGCCTGTGGGTGGGGGAGTTGGGATTTACAGTTGGGAGTTTGTTGGGGTTGCTGCCGGGTCAGGTTCATGTTGGCGCATAGGGGATCAAAGTCTTGGGTCTCGGGCGGGGGCAAGATACGGCATTGATGGGAGGTCCACGTACCGCGGGCGGGGGGCTAGGATGCCGGCTTATGTTCCCTTATGACAGGGGGTGCTCAAAGTTACAAACTAATTACGTGGAATGTGCGGGGGCTCAATAACAGGGTGAAACGGATCCGAGTAGCTTCATACCTAAGGAGATATGGGGTCAGTGTAGCTTTACTTCAGGAAACCCACTTATGGGGAGACTGTCTTAAATTTGTCCAACGTAGGTGGAGGGGTCAGCTCTTTGCCACATCCTACTCAGGGTTCGCCCGGGGTGCGCTGATATGGGAGGCACCGGGAGTCCCCTTCCAAGCTCTCCATGTTAAACAGGATCCAGAGGGTAGATTCGTGGCGGTGAAGGGGACCCTTGATGGATGCAGTATCTGCCTGGTGAATGTTTACGCCCCAAATAGTGACGACGGGGGGTTTCTAAGCCGTGCGTTGGGAGTGCTGGATCTGGACCCGGGTACGGAATTGGTGGTGGCAGGGGACTTCAATTGTGCCCTAGATGGGGAGCTCGATAGATTCCCCCCCAAGCTGGATGCCAAAACACACGTCAGGGAGGCTATGAGCCGCATGGTACTTAATTATGGCCTACTGGATGTGTGGCGCCACCTTAACCCTGGTCGCAGAGTGTACTCGTGCCACACACCTGCTGCCAACACCTTTAGCAGATTGGACTACTTCTTCATTCAACAGTCAGCGATCTACCGGGTAACGGAGACGCAGTATCTAGCCCGATATTTGTCGGACCATTCCCCGGTCCTGATCACTTACTCACTGGCCCGACCGCGATCGAAGATACCACTTTGGAGGCTCAATACTGAAGCCTTGAGCGACCCGATTTATAATGACGCTATCTTGACGGGGTTAAATGAATACATGGAGATCAACTGGGGCTCCGCCAGTACCAGATCGACCGAATGGGACGCAATGAAAGTGGTGGTTCGGGGGATATGTCGGTCCACGGAGGTAGGGGTTAAAAAAGTATTGGAACGTGATCTGAGGAGGCAGGAGGTGCGGTTGGAGGAGTTGGACATGGAACTCCCCACGCATAAGGAGAGGTCGGCTGAAAGGGACGAAGTGCGACGGCGAATAGGAGACCTATGGGACTTGTTAGGCAAATATGTTAGATCGGAGAGTAGGCGTCGTTGGTACACGGAAGGAGATAAGGCGGGGCGGTTGTTGGCGCGACTGATTCGAACGGAGACTCAGCCACGCCCAAATTTGGCCCTTAAAAATGATCTGGGTCGGATGGTGTATACCCAACATGAAATAAATAGTGTGTTTGTGGCCCACTTGCGTAAAGTCTACTCTGGGACGCGGTCTCCCTCGACCCCTGAGGCGGTGGAGGCCTATTTGGATGGGATGGATTTGCCCAGCATAGCCGTAGAAGACCGGGACGCACTGGGAGGCCCCCTCAGGGGGGAAGAAATACGGGCAGCTATTGCCCACTTAAAAACTGCTAAATCCCCAGGAATGGACGGCATGCCCGCCGAGCTTTATAAGGAGTTCGGTGGACTGCTGGTCCCCAAACTATTGGAAACCGTGTTGGAGGCCGGGACACGCGGTGTGCTCCCGGACTCCATGCGGGAAGCATTGATTGTAATGATCCCCAAACCTGGGAAGGACCCCCTCCTTCCCGGCTCTTATAGGCCCATTTCCATGCTGATCGTGGATCTTAAAATTGTCAGTCAGGTGTTGGCGTCCAGGCTCCTTCCTTATCTTCGGCGGCTGATCCATGATGATCAGTCCGGCTTTATACCGGGTAGAAATACTCTGAGGAATATTCGACGCCTGGCGCACATTATGCAATCGGTGGAGGGACAAGCCCAGCAGAACACTTTAGTGTTCCTTGACATCGAACAGGCGTTTGATTCCATCGGATGGAGCTATCTCTGGCAGGTTCTGCTTAGGATGGGGTTGGGGGCAGGCTTCATTAATTGGATCAAGCTTTTGTATACTCGGCCGCTGGCACGGGTCCGTACGGGTCGATACGTGTCGGATGCATTTACCATTGAGAGGGGAACGCGGCAAGGCTGCCCGCTTTCCCCATTGTTCTTTGCCCTCGCAATGGAGCCGTTGGCATGCCATTTGCGCAGGATACTCGAGGGACAGGGCATCCGGGTGGGGAATTCGGAGCATGTGGTGTCATTGTACGCCGACAATGCATTAATATACCTGAGTCGGCCGACCCAATCACTGCCGATATTGTTAACAGCGCTGGCCAAGTTCGCTGACGCCTCCGGACTCTATATTAACAGAGCAAAGTCACAGCTCTATACGATTGACTCTCAGATCGCCTGGGAGGCGGACCAGCGACCGGAGCTGGAACTTCCCTGGGCGGAGGATACGATCCGATATTTAGGGTTCTGGCTTGATAGGTCCAGGGAAGGGTTTTACCAGCGTAACATGGGGAGGATCATCCAGGGGTTGCAGGATAGTATTACCTTTTGGAATACTCTTAACCTCTCCCTGATGGGAAAGATTGCACTCATAAAGATGGTGGTCCTGCCCCGTTGCCTCTATACCTTGCAAGGGTCTTTTTTCGAGATTCCACACCTGGTCTTTCGGGAACTCGACTCGCTCCTGGTCCAACTGCTATGGAATGGGAAGCGATGCAGGGTTAGTTTGGAGGTCCTGAAACGTAGCTGGGGTAGAGGGGGTTTGGAGATTCCCGATCTAGAGCTTTACTACTTTGCGTCGCAATTGCAACATGCCATAGCTTGGTTAGACGCGGATCCCTCTTGGGAGTGGTCCCTGCTGGCGGGTACGTGCGGGGACCGACAGCTAGGGGCTTTGTTGTGGCGGGCTGGGGGGCGGGACCCGCCCCTGGTGCAGCTAGGGGCCACAATTTGGAACCGAGTGGTTCGCAAAACTATTCAAGAAAGGCCCTTCGCCCCGGAGGCGGATTTCTCCCAGATGCCGCCCTTTGCGCAGATCGAACGGGTGATGTCAACGGAGGCGTGGAATTCAGGGGGCTGCCTGATGTTGGCCGACCTGTACCCGAACGATAAATTCATTACGTATCAGGAAGCAATGACCACCTTTGAGCTGGGAGCGGGGCAGTTACTGCATTATGCAAAAATAGCGGCAACAGCCCGACAATTGTGGCCTACATTTCCGGAGGCCCCGGGGCACACGCAGACCTTGGTCACTATGATAGCTATGGCGGGAGGGCAAAAATGTGTTACTCACCTCTATAAGGTGCTACGGGATGATAAAAAAACCGGCCCCCTAAAAATAGAAGACAGATGGCAGCAGGTGTGCCCGCAGGAGCTTGCACCGTGCGACTGGGTGCGAATCCACGAAAGTGTGCTGAAGGTGGCGGTGAGCAATCGCTTTAAGCAAATCCAGTACAATATAATACACATGACATACCTATCCCCTAGACGGTTGCACGCCATTGATGGCTCCAGGGACCCCCATTGTCCCAGATGTCACGATGAGCCTGCAGAATTTCTGCATATGGTATGGACGTGCCCAACAATCCAGACGTACTGGGGGGCGATTATTGACGAGCTGACCTGGATAACCGGTTGGACGATTGCATTGGATCCCCGTGTATGTCTGCTGGGGCTGATTCCGCGAGACCCGAAACGCAAGATAAGCAGGCGGTTTCTGGTCCTGGGGCTGGTGATAGCCAAATGGCGTATAGCTATCCACTGGTTGACGCAGCAAGGACCTGTAGTGGCAAAGTGGAGGTCAGATTTACGGGAAAGAGCCCTGGCAGAGGAGGGACACATACGAAGCACTAGGAAAGACCCCAAGTTGCCTGAGGTGCTACTAGCGTGGGGGGCAATGATGCAGGACATAGCGGGACAGGCCTCCCAGGTCACTATATCCAGTACAGCGGGACTGTCCATCGGGGCGGGGAGACCCCAGGTCGAGGGAGGGAGATCGCAGGTGGCCCCGTGTGAGTACTCCGATACGCGACCCTTGAGTTACGGAGACCCGGCAGTGGGGGGGGAGGGATAGGGAGGGGTAGGGGGGTGGTTGGGTTGGGGGAAACGGATGGGAGGTGGGAGGGGGGTATTGTTTTTAAGATTGGTTTGGATAAAGCGAATTCGCAGTGACATCGACTGTACATTATGGAAGAGAAAGGCCTCTACAAGGAGTTGCACCCATACGGGGGGCAAGGTTGCTGCAGACTTACTAAGAGGCTTCTGGATGACGCAACAGCCAGACCACTGCTGGGTGCCTCGTGTGGGCTTGGTCCCTTGGTAATTAGTAGATAACTGTCCCACGGTTTCTTGGGTTGGAGTCCCTTCGAGGCACTTGTTGATATGGTTTTGTTATGCAGTGTACTGATGATGATGTATGTCGTGATCTTGAGGAAACCAATAAAGTTTGTTGAAAATTAAAAAAAATAATAATAAAAAAAAATCTATCTATTTATGCAACCCTCTTTAGCTATGCAATCTTCTATTTCTAGGCAAGTGTCTATCCACCTATTTACCTATACATAGCAATCTATCTAGCGAACTATCTCTTTATGTAACAATATTCATCTATACAATCCTCTCTGTAAGAAATTGGGTTGTTATTTGAGAAGAGTGGAAGCCCCACTCAAGTAACAACCACAGTCTTTGTTAGGTTGAACCACAAAAGTCACTAAATACACCTGTGCAGCCTGGTACAAAAGCAGTCAGGCTTAACTCAGAGGCTATGTGCAAAATATTTATGCGACACACAAACAGAAATAAACTAAAAACACAACACAACAAAAAGTCTCAACCAATTTAGCAATTTAGAGTAAATTGTATTTAATAAAATGACACCAAAATGATCAAAAGGTAATCTGTAGAACCGCAGATATGATTTTTAGAATTTCTAGGTAAAAATAGTGGCAAAAGGTGCAAGGCGCCAACTGGACCGGAACAAAGTCACAAGATCAGGCTAGCCACATTGGAGCACTGGCCAGGTACAGGACGAGTTCGGCCCACTAGGAATTGTACCTTATGTCCTTGATGTGAGGTCTGCCCAGAGTTGCTTTGCAAGGCTTTGCATCGCTTGAGGTCAGTTCCGAAAATGCTTTCAGCTGGGTGGGAGGGTTTGTAGGGCTTTGTGTCCCTAGTTTAGGTTGTGGAGAATTATTCGGTTTGGAGGTGTGAGGCTTTGTGGGGCCCTGCGTTGCTTCATACCCTTCATTAGGCAAAGAAGAGCACCACTTGGGAGGATCAGGACACACTCCAGCAGAGGCCAGACAGGTCCAGGCAGGTCCAATTGGTTTGTCCCTGTAACTCAAATAGGACGTCAGCCAACTGGTCCTTGGAGCTACTCTGTAGCTCACACAGGAGGTTAACCAACATGTTCTTGGAGTCACTCTGGGCAGAATGGGATCAAGACAAGCAGGTCCAATCTTCCTTCTCCAGACAGAAAAGCAGTCCTTCAAGCTCCAGGTCAGTCCTGACAGCAGGGCAGTCCTTCTTTTGAATCTTCCACAGGTCCAGGAGTATTCTGATGAGTGGTTCTGATGGCCCTCTTTAGGTCGAGCCTAGGCAGTGCATACGCTGTCTCTTCAAGACATGCTGTATTCACTCTGTGGGCTTACAGCCCGTCCATTGCCTTTTTATTCATCCCTTCGATTGTCCTTAAAAAAAGCCTTCTGGCTAGTAGTTAATCCTTCCTCTTTGTCCCTCCTGTTTGTGTTTGGTTTCCTCCCACAGAGCACTGCCCAATTACTGTTAACATTACGCTTCTGTGTTTCTGTTTTCATTTGGGGGACAATTTTTTTCTTTGGTTCCTGCTCGTGTCACTGTTTGCCTGTCTTTGATGGTTCAGCTTCAGCACACTTCACTTAATCTCCCCATTCCGTTCAAATACCGAAATGAAATGTCAGATGCTTCAGACGCTGTTTTCAAAATAGCCTCTTTAATTTTCTCTGGCTTCAAAGTGCAAGGATTCCCCCCAAACCCCTCCCACTGTGCTGATTTTTGCTTTAGAGAGCCTTGGTCACTGGACATTCAACAGCCCGACCTTGTAGCACAGTTGAGAGAAAGACTTGGGCAATTCCCACTGCATTTTTTCTGACGCTTGTTTATGTAATGTGAACTCAAGTGACCCAAAGCTGTTGAAACACTTTACAAAAGCACCAGTTACATTACACAAGGTCAGATTCATTTTTTGTTTTTAGAAGCACGGCGATTAAGTGATGCTGACGTGGTCCCTCTTAATTCATTATTTCCCCTCTAACTGACAAATGAGAGCCGCATTCGTCCCTCCCACTTCCTCCCATGGCACTGCATGCCCTCCCCACTGCTTCTTCCTGTTATCCTCCTTCGCTCAGAGCTTTAATTTAAAAGCTCATTCATGGCAGCTTCACAGGGACCGTGAGACATTTTTTATTATATAACGTGAACTTGAGCAACCAGAAGGTGTTGGAGCTCTTTACATGAATGCTAGTTACAGTACACAATGTCAGATAAATTAGCGGCATTTTTATAGAACGTAAACTTGACTGACTCAAAGGTGTTGAATGCTTTACAAAAGCGCTAGTTACATTACAGACAGTCAGGTTATTTTTTTGTTTTTAGGTGCGCGAACAATAAGTAATACTGACACCACCTCTGTTTATTCATTATTTCCCCCACTACCTGACAGATGGGAGCAGCATTCGTCCCTCGCATGTCGCTGCATTCCCACCCGCTGCCTCTTTCTGGTCTCCTCCTCTCAGAGCTCTTATTTCAAAGCACATTCACAGCAGCTCCCCAGGGACAGTGAGATATGTTTTATTATAGTATGTGAATTCGAGCGACCCGCAGGTGTTGGAGCGCTTTACATGAGTACTGGTTACGGTATACAAGGTCAGATTAATTTTTGCAGCCATTTTTATAGCGCACAAACTCAACTGACCCGAAGGTATTGGAGCACTTTACATAAACGTCAGTTACATTACACAAGGTCAAGGTAATTTGAAACACTCTGGAGAAAGGTGGCGTTGTGAATAAAGGCCTGGGGGTGGAGGGATGTGACGTCTCCGCCACTGGAAAGTACTTCACTGCTTTTTTTCATAGGCTATTCAGTACTCTAGTAATGCAGTCGCACACAAAATGTTACAGTGCTGCATTGAGGCACTTGTCTTCTTGTCTGTGTGTTAAAAAGCCTTGGAATGTGTCCATAAATGTTTCTTGAGGCAAGCTTGTATTCCTCAATCACACTGCATGACCCAGTGTGTAGTAACTGTATAGCTCTTCAATCCTTTGCGGCACAGCACCCACGATAATGTGCTGCATATCTAAACACTTCTAAGGTCCCAAAGGCGATGCCAATGCTTGTTTTATACCGGGGGGCAGTCTTTGTGTTAAGGAATTTCTTGACCTGCTCCCAATTCTGGTTTTTAGTCAGTTCTTCTCCTTCCCCTTTTCCTGACTCCAAACTGTCTAGGGTGACAAAAGACAGGGATGTAGGTTCATTTGTGTGTGCTGTGGGCAAGGTCGTTTAAAATGTAATCAGTGAAGGGTATAGCTCCTCCTCTGCCAACCTGTCTGGGCAGGAAAGTGCCAACTTTCTAAAAATGGCATTTTCAAAATTAAAATCTAAAATCCGACTTTACTATTAAAGAGTATTTTAAATTACAGTTCATTTGAGTGTAAACAACATATTTCTATCTGCTCCCAATGTGAAGTTAGAACTTATTAAATGAAATAAGATAACCCAAGGTAGCCATGGGAGACATAGGCCTCACAACTGTCAAAAACAGCTTTAGGAGTTTTTCACTGTCTGGACATGTAAAACGTAAACACACATGTTCTACCTTTTAAATGCCATGCATCCTTCCATATTAGCCTTTAGAGGCTACATTATGGGTAGCTTGTAAGTATTAAAAAGGAATGTTTAGGCCTGGAAAAAGGATTATTTAGCTGGGTTGAAAAGACAGTTTAAAACTGCACACACAGACTGCAATGGCAAGCCTGGCAAAATGTTTTAGAAGGCTAATTCTGTGTATGGCACAATCAGTGATGCAGACTTACTAGTAGTATTTAGTTTAAAGGCACTGGGTACCTATAGTACCACTTTACTAGGGACTTACAAGTACATTAAATGTGCCATTTGGGTGTAAACCAATTTCACAATGTTTAATGGGAGCGCACATGCATGTTAGCACTGATTAGCAGTGAAAAGTGTGTAGAGTTCTTAGTCCAACAAAAGCGACTTCAGCGAAATAGGAGGAGTGGGGGCAAAACGTTTGGGGGAAGACCACCCGAAGGCTGACAGGTCTAACACAGGCGATGCTAAACCATTGTAGAAAACCTTTTTTGGCGTTTCACTGCACATCCTCTGGAGCACCTGAATATCAATGTACATTTTGGTCCACAGCAAACTCATGAGAAAACAAAACAAAAGAAGAGGAAAAAAAACTATGAATGGGGCCTAACTGAAGACAAAGTAGGAAACTTTACAGAATACACAAAGGTCAATAGCCAGAAAATTGTTTTCATAATAAAAGCCCTTAAATAACGAGCATTGGCAAAGGTAATAGGTTTGACTTTAATGTACTCGTGCATGTAAATACTAAGTTATACACACGCCCATAGAATGCTTGTACAGCAGCTTCTATGTTTCTTATTCCTGTGTACTATTTTTCATTCCCCAAACTTGTGGTACTACATGGTGCCAGCACCACTAGATAAGGGAATAAAACACATCAGCACAAGTGTGGGGACTCAAAAACAAGAGATCATGAGCTTAGTAGTGTGTGTTTTACAAATGTAGTGAGTCAGTTATTGTAAAAGGTGTTCTTCTATATGACGTCAAGTTTTTGACAACATACTGAGGTGCTAAATCATTCTTGATGCAACATCACCATTACTGTGGAAAGTCTGTAGTAAGTCACATTTTGGTGAAACAATTATGTTTTCATGTGGAATCACTTTTAGATGCAAAATCCCCATTGGTGCTGCATCAATGGGAGTGTGACCGAAACACACATTTTCATCTAGAGTAAAGCTACTACTAACCTGTAGATCTGAATGTTGCTGCAGGAACAACATGGAAACCACTAGTCTCATTGCATGTCAACACGGCCAAACATGTCCGAAACTGTGTTCAATAATGATTGCGAAGGGGGAGAAGAGAAATAGGCTTGTAAGAGGTGGCAGACAAGAGTGTCCGTAGGGTTGTGGCCACAGATTTAGTCTCGCCAAATGGAAACTCTCTTGGGTGTCCTTCAGCCTCTGATGAGTGTTTGCTCTTTCTTATTAAATTGAACACAAGACTACTGTTACTCTCGACTCTTACATCTAATTCGATTGCATGTAGCTTTTTATTTTACATGGATTTCACATGAATGTTAACATTCTACAGAAGCTGAAAAAATAACCAAGAATCATTTTGGTTCAAGAGACTTTACCAAAAAGAATTTCCATATCTTTCTATTCTGTTTGAAACTGTCTACCTGAATCTATCATTGCAACATTATAGGAAACGCTAAATGTATCAATGGCACAATACCGTTATCTTGCCTGTGTCTGTTCCAATTTCCTATACCCACTTGTTAAAGCTCTACAACTTGAGGCACAGGAGAGAAACAAAGGTTGTCACACAATTTGTAAATAACTCTGTGAAGGCCCAAGAGATAGTAGTTGTAGCACTCCTTAGAAGACAAGGCAGAGTTCCAGTACATAGGTGCAAGAACAGTACAATAATCCAACAGTAGTTTAACCATCCAAACAAATCTATTTAACTTCCTGTGGCTAATCACTAACTATAGCCCTCTGAAGACGGCGCTGGAAGAGGTTCAACAGTTCCAATGATGCTTTGATGCAATACTGCAGACGAAGCTACAAGATGTGCCACAAGCAGAAACCGAAGCTACAAGATGTGCCACAAGCAGAAACCTTCTGAGAAGCTGAACTTGGTGGAAGATTTTAAGATTGTCCCAGCTGGAGAACCAGGACTAGCAGAGCACAAGAAAAGGTTTCCTCTCGTCAATAGGGAGGAAAGCCAAGCACCTGGCCATGCCCTTGTGTGGCTTTTGTAGACCGCAGGATCATAGAATCCTGCAGTATATCCTCAAAATCAAGGATTCTTGAATCCTGTATTAAATCCTTAAATCCTGCAGTTGATCCTCGAAGCCCACTGTGGCCTGACGCTCAGGTGGGGCATCACAAGGGGACGTCATTGACTGGGGTGGTGATGGGGTAGTGAGGTCACAACACAGCAGCACACGTGAAAGAGCTACAATTAGGGACACCTTGACTCCTATAATGCCAATGCAAACGACATTCTGAGTGACTGAGCAAGGGGTGGAAGGAGCGGCCAATAATGCCCAGGACCAGAGGAGGATGGGGGTGGAGGAGAGCCTCCGTGGCAAGCCATGACAAAAATGGTACACATTCAATTCATGCCAGGGACTAAACAATTACTGATAATGTACAATATACTTTACCTATTGGTAAGGAATTATGGGGTTGGTGAAGCTCAGGATGTATTGCTACGAACGATGATCTCTAGAAATAAGCATCCTAAGGTTGGGTAAGCAGCGAGGAACTGGACAACTGGTAAACAGATGTCCAACAAATGTTAGTGTCAATTTCTGGAGGGCACAAAGGGAGATGATGTTGGCTCGTACTTAACACTTATGCATCAATAAGATCTTGGGGTGAAAGTTCTGTTAGAAAATACTCTTTGTCTGTTCTATCACTGTTTGATGTAATGGGTAGGAAACCCTCCTTTTACAGGAAGAAAGCCCTCACCCATGCTTAACCACACTCCTACCTCAGGCATTGTGCCTGAAATAAAGCAATTTACCCATCATGCAGGCCAACAAGACAGACACCACTGATGTTAAATAGACAATAGGCGGGGATAGTTGGTACCATACTTACCTGGGGGATATACTGGGAGAAGGAGCACCGAGTGGACTGACCATCAGTTGGGAGCAGGGGAAGTGAAAGGTCACACAGTGGTCAGGCGACACAAGTGGGAGGGGTAAACTACAGCAGATTTTATTGAAATGGACCCACAAAAAAAGTGTGGCCTGTCTTATGCATGGACCCAGAAACAATTTGGTTTAATCTGTGAGCAGCACAGGTGCCGAGAGTAAGGCCGTATTGTGCCATTGGTCTCTTTTTGAGCCTGTCATAGCATTCATTTATTCATTTAATCATTTGCACATTATCATTTTTAAAATGCTTGTTTTATTGTCATTATTTCATACCTTGTTTTCATTATAGTGCATCAGTACCTCATAGGTTATTAGTTCAATGGTACGCTTTATGAGTACAGCTCATTTAGACACATTCCTTTTTCACACCTTCCATTACATCACGAGGCCTCTTTTTCTCATGATAATGTCGATAGATTAAACATAAATTGGATGTGCAGGCATTTCACTGGAGAGAGAAGGGTAAGCATTTCTGGAGAGTATTAAAGTCATAAACAGTCTGCTGGAAGGTGAAACACAGGCTCAGGTGTATGCTACCTGTCCCCTTTGCAGGAGCAGTATGACCACACACCAACAGACCCTGGCCTCCTTCTGGAGGTAAGGCTGAAAACATTGTTTCAGCTATGAGGGAAACTCGTGTATGGTGCTTTTGGTCTTTATGTTGGCATTAGCTAGGGGCTACAGAAGAAGGGATTTCATGACACCATCAGAGATTAATTCCATCAGTTATTTCATCTACTGATCATCATTTGATATGTTGCTAATTTTCTCGTCTTTACATGTACTGCATTTTTATTTTTCGAATTAATTTTATTTCTGAAATAACACTTATTCATATAACCTGCTCTTGAACCGGCTTTAATAAAAAAAAATTAAAATAAAATGTAGTAATATAGTGCGGGTTTTATGTGTGTATCCACTAGTGGGGTAAGGGGTTCCAGACCTAACTAATACATTTAATCCTGGCAGTCTTTGACAGAAGAGATTGTTACCCAATACTGATTATCTCCAGGTAAGTCGTGGGACGCGGGTGAGTCGCGGCGCATCCATCTATCCTGCTGGTGTTGGTAAGGGATTCATACCTGGGCTTGCCAGGAGGCTCTGAAAGTCTATCTGTGCTATACTTATAGATTGACCTGTACAAACGTATCAATTGAGGTAAAGAGTTGGATCAACCCAAAGATGAAAGCCTCCTAATATAATGTGAGCGAAGGAATTTAACTCAACGGGAGGGATATAATCAGCAAATAAATTGCTGAAAAGATTGTTCCGTCCAGTTCCGCAGCACGTAATAACACAGGTGAGTGTTCAGGTTGCCGAGATAATGCTTTAAGGCCAAGGAGTTTGGGCTGTTCGAATAGAGTGATATTGAGCTGGCCGGCCACTAAGGCTTTTAAAAGAAACATAGCTGGATCGCCACTTCTCGCACGGGAGCACTTTATAGGCTGCGTGGAGTAGCAAGAGCGACGGCCAGGGTTGAAGCACCATGAGTCCAAGGCTGTTGAATAGAACATGTCTGGTTTGAGGTCTTAAATAAATGTATAAATCACTAGGCTAAATTTATGAAAATTGGTCAAGTTTAAAAGTAGCTCATGAGGAAGGACAGAAAGAGGGAGTTTACCGGTGAATGTGTGGGGCCGAGGTGGGTTGAAATAGGCATACGAAAGGCGGACTGTTGTACCTAAGAGAGTGGAGTGGGATTAAGAGTGAGAAGGGTGTGTCAAGATTTTGTCCAACTCTGAACAAGTATTGGCAAAGCTACTAGGTCCGGGTTTAATTTCGTACCACATACAATCACAGACATGCACAAATGCACAGAGAGTATTTGTGGCACACCTCAGTGCAACCTGTTGCTTACTTTTTGTGCCTCCTATGTCTTTGCTCTGTTTTTCTTTTCCCAGGATTTCAGTGTTTTTGTGTTTCACAAAAAAGGAAGGAAGCACGCTGCCTCACATCCCAGTACTCAGTTCCCTCAAATGCATCACAGTAACGTCGGTGAATGTTAACACTTAATTCAGTAAAAGTCGACTGAGCAGATTGAGTGCTGGGATGTGAGTTGATGATCTGACAAGCTTTGGGTGATGCACCTGCACTCAGTGAGTAGTACAGAGACCTTAGAAGACTATAAGCAGCATTTCCAGCACCTCTAAAGTAACGTGTTAGTCTTTACTAAAGAAGGACAACAATGCTGGCTGCTTGTCTAGAGATACACGGCACTGACTGAACCAACAAAGGTGAAAACCAAAGACTTTCACTGAAGTAAGTGTTACCATGCACTGCATTTACCATAATACATCTGAGCAAAGTGATGCTGGGATATGAAGCAGTGTGCCCCCTTCCTCCTTTGGTTGGTAAGGCTCCCTTCAGCTGATGGGCTCTGGTTGATGCAACTGCGCTCAGCGAGTGGTACAGAGACCTGAGAATACTGTGAGCAGCATTTCCAGCACCTTCAAAACAATGTGTTACTCTCTACTGAAGAAGGACAGCAATCCGGAAACACATGTCCAGAGACACACAGTACTGGCAGCACAAACAACTTGGGGAAAACCAGGATGAACAGAGATGTGGAATAGTCTGTGTGCATCTGTTCCTGCATGTATTTGCAAGCGTTAGCGCATTAAAAATACCTAAGGACGTTGGCTATGCTTGTGGTTTTCAAAATGTAACATAGATGAAATGGCAGAAGTGGCGCATGGTGTTGTGATGTGTACGTATTTGAACGTGTTCTGATAAGACATTGTTGGCTGTATTTTCAGAAGAGTTACTTTGCTAGTAAATGACAGCTCCCCAGAGATTACCCTGCCTCTTTGTTAAGCCGGCAGTATTCAATAAATCCTTCACTAATTGCCCTCTTCTCTTCATCTTCTCAATATCAAATTCAAGAAACACAACTATTGAACAGGGCCGGACTGGCCATAGTGGGCAACGGGCATTTCCCCTGGAGGCTGAAATGGTGGGGGCTGGTTTTACAGTGGTGGGGGCCAGTTTTGCAGCAGTGCTGCATTATTGCACCCAGTTACAAAAGTAGCAGTGCTTCAAACTTGTCCCCCCTCCCCACCCTCTGGGGCAGGTCCGCAAAATTTTCCCATGGCTGCCTTGGTTTCCCAGTCCGGCCCTGCCATTGAATAGACCATAAAATCGTAACTTCCGCTTTCTAAAATCCTCCAGTTAAAACATCCATCGCAATTACAGTGCACTTCAGGACATTGTCACAGTCGACCTCGAACTGGGCAATTGGTACCCATTCTCAGAAATTCAAGATGAAGCCATATTTACTCAGAAATTGCTTGTGAAATGGACCTACAAACATACTCTCACAGCAGATGCTTTTGAAGGCCTATTATTTGAACGCTTTCCTTGAACATTCCATGATTCCTGACAGAAATACGCATGGAAATACGCCTCACAGCTAAGAAAACTGCAAAGTAAAGGTGTCAGAAGCTCTTCACACTACCTAGACATTTTGCTGACCCATTTCAATAGCTTTTTTCACTTAATGTTTTTCTATCTATGTGCCTGCATTTGTGGTAAGGGAATAAAGAAGGAATTTTTGTGTTGCCCACTTACGGAAGGAATCAATGATGTTGCTAGGAATGTGCAAAGTGCTTTATGGGTGAAATCAACATTACTAACACTTAAAAGTACTTTAAAGTAACTCCTTCCCCATGCCGGTCTGCATGGGATTGTCTGCTTAGGTATGTAATCAGTCTGTTAGTATTACTTAAAACACAATCATTAGTGTTCCTTGTGCAGGAAGAAATAATGCAACATTTCCATGTGTTAGTGATGGAAAGCCCTAATTTTATTGGGAGAGTAATATGCATTACTTTAAAATTCTCTCCTTTCTCTATGGTTGTTGTTACTGCTGTACAGGAAACTCACAGTGCCCTTAATGTTCAAAAATGCTGTAACTACCAAAGCTAGGAAATCATAAAAGCATATATCCTAACCTATAGGATTCTACCCAGTGCTTGAAATGGAAAGGTGCAGGTACTCACTATTCCACAGAGGAGCAGGGAGAGCATCGCAGATGATCGTCACTGTGGCGTTAAAAGTAGGCCAGATTTCACGGACAGTGATCAATGTAGCATGAAGATTCTGTTGGGCATCGCGGATGGTCATTGCTGGAGCTTCAAACTGGCAGTCACCGCAGGCTGTCGATGTTGTAGCACGAAGTGCAAATCTCTGGTTGCCAGTCATCGCTGGTGGTCGCTGTAGCATGGAAAGGCAGATTCACCAGAGCTTCGTGTTGGAGGTTGGTGTGGGCAGCGATATTTTGGCCCAAATGAGCCCTTTCGCAGTTATGAAGAGCCCAAGATCTCATTGTTGGAATTATTTCCAGACTATGAGAGGTAAACATGTCCTTATTCCACTCTCCAAGCTCCTCACACAGCCAGCGTTCGCGTCTCAAGATTCTAAACTGTAGGAACGTACCACTACTGGGTGAGAAAGAGGAAAATGGAAGAAGGGGAAAGAGAGATTATAACACATCTTCCTACCTACTGGAAAACGGAGACACCAGTAATTATGTTTGGAAAAGTGTGATATGACCACTTCTCCTTTATAGGTCTTTTAACTTGTTGCCCCTTAACATTAGCAAGTTGTATGTATTCCGTAATCATACAATTGGCTTGTTCTACTAACCCATTGGCTTTAAGGCGATATAGGTCCGCCTCCAAGTGTGTTATAGACAAATTGGAAAGGACGTTCTTCATGGCGTCCGATGTAAACTCTACACCGTTGTCTGTTATAACAGTTGAAATAAAGCCTTCAATAAAGAACGTATCTCTTAAAAATTCAATGATTACATTAGTGGTAATTTGTTTAACTTCTTTGCTACTTTCCAATGGGAATGGGATTCAATTAGTACAAAAAAATTATCTTTTAAAACTCCCTTTGATATTTATAGGATCAATTATATCTAATGCTAGTTTGTCCCAAGGTTTGTCAGGCACTGATACTGGGGATAAGGGTACATTGCAAGTTATTTTATTCTTGTCACTGACGCACAATTAGTAAAATCTTTGGATCTGATTTACAAATGTAAACATATTCTTTTCTGTAAGTTAAAACATTATTTGTACTCACAAACTATAAGTTAACTCCTTTACTACTGAGC
Source organism: Triturus cristatus (assembly GCF_964204655.1). NCBI lineage: Eukaryota > Metazoa > Chordata > Amphibia > Caudata > Salamandridae > Triturus > Triturus cristatus. Next base: position 1,744,977,709 of record NC_140589.1, on the reverse strand, counting down.
ATGTACCCCCTCCCCCCATGCTGAGCCCTTTTTTGGCTATTTAGCGTAGTTAGTTCTATGGTCTTCATAATTGTTTTTCCACATAAGGCATCCATGCCAAAATCACATTATTCTTATCAACTTGGGGATTCTAAAGGTACCCTGGGTTTGTGGATTTCCCCTGAGGGGACCGAGAAAATAGGCAAAAAATAGATACATTTGGAGTTTTTGGGGAAAAATAGGAAAAAGGTTCTATGGATAAAAGTGTCTTGTTTTTTCCTAAAATGGCATCAGCAAACGGTTTGCTATGCTAAAGTCACCATCTTGACAGCCTTGATGAACATACAGTGCTGAATGAAAAAAACAAATGTTTTACCACAATTTTGGCATTTTTCAAAGAGGTATCTAATTTTTCTTATTTCTGTGCTCTCAACCTAATTCCAATTTGTAGTGGAGACCGGTGTGAAACCCATGGGTGATCCAGAAGAAAATATACATTTCTGAAAAGTAGACAAAATTCCAAATTCAAGAAGGGGTCATAAGTATAGATCCCTCAAGGTTTTTCCAAAGAAACTTAGGGCTTCATTAGGATGTCGGTCTGACCGCCACGGACAGGCTGTCGGTGGCAGTCCGACCAACATTCAGCAGAGCGGCATTATGATGTAGTCGGTCAGACCGCATCGGTCGGAGGCACCGACTGATGCTTCTGATGGGCTCGAGGAGTTAGTCAGATCGTATTCCATACAATAGAGGCGGAGCCGGTTCAGGCACCGCCGTAGGGATTATGATGTCCCTTTGCGACAGCCTTTCCATGGCAGACTGACCGCCATGAAAAGGCTGTCAGAAAGGATTGTATGACAGAGGCATGCATTGCTATACCATGCGTCCCTCTGAAACGCAGCATAAGCCACGAATGTGTCTTAACCACGCAATCCTTCACTACGCATGCCTTTACCGCACAATTTCGTTGTAAAGGCATGATTGGTAAGGGGATATGTGTGGTAAGTTCACCATTGCCCCAACCATCCTCTCCCACCCTAAGCCCTAAAATGCTATCCCTCCCACCTTGGTGCCCCCCCACCTTAGGCTTAAAACCTGCCCCATCCTGTCCATAAAACTACCCCTTCCTCTCCCCACACCCTGAGGCATAAAACCCTGCCCCTCTAAAAAAAACTACCCTGAACCCCTCCTTCATCTGGAGGCCTAAACCTTACCCCATGCTGCCTGTAAACTTCCCTACCCTCACCCCTAACCCCCAAACAAGTCTCAGCCCTTAAAAGTACCATGATCCCCCTCATCCTAAGCCCTAAAACCTACCCTCACCCCCAAACTCTCCCAAACCCAGCCTCAGCTCTTAAAACTAACCCAACCCCCTCCCCGACCTGAGCCCTAAAACCGAAATCTCTTCCCCCCCTCCAAAAATTGCTTGACACCCCCACCCCCACCCTGATCCCTAAAACCGACTCCAATCCTTTAAAACTGACCTGGCCTCAGCCCCACTTACCTGTCTGCGTCCAGAGCTTCGTGTTCTGACACTTCCTCTCCTGACGCATCCTCCCAGTCTCCTCGTCCATACGGACAGCTACACCGCGCACTGACTTAAACATGCATATATATGCGTGGTTAAGGCAAGCAAGGTTTAGCTTGTGGAGAAATGGCCCAGTTGGCTCAGCCTGCGCAGTAAGGACCTTTTCCGATCTCAAAGAGACTTTGGGGGCCCCTAGCTGGGCCACGTGGGCCTCTGCTATGAGTTTGCGAACATACCCTTTTCTATTGTGGCTTGTGCTGCTGCCCTTTTCCAGGCTGCAGCACAAGCCGCAATAGGAAAGGGCATGGTCTCATCGTAATATGTTGGATGGAACAGCCGACTACTAGTTGGGCAGTTATCATCCCGCAACAATGGCAGTCGGACGCTCGTCTCACCGCCATTGTAATCAGGCCCTAACTGTTGAAATAGAGAAATAATGAAAATGAATAGGAAAAAACTGTCATTTGTGACAACGTTTTCATCTGTAATTTTTTGTCACTGTTGCTGATTTGCAAAATAAATATACCATTATGTCTGCTAGACCCCTGTAGTTACGAGGATATATATGGTTTGTAGGTTCTCCAAGAACCCAAGGTACCCAGAGCAAACAACTGAACAGCCCTGTACAATAGTTTTTCATGGTGTACTGAGTATAGACCAATTCCTATGGTGAAATATGTAGAGTGAAAAATGGGTATCAAGGAAACCTACTTATAAGCTCAAGATATGGAGTTTAGGAGCAGTGGTTATTAGTACATCTCTGAATTTGAGGGCACACGCGTTAGCATATGATTTCAAGGTTATTTTTCCTACACACTGGCTTACATTTGGGAGGCACAAATGCAACAAAATCCAATTGGTAATAAAAAATGTACTACTATTGTATGCTCCCACAATTATTTAATAAAAATGGTACCTCACTTGTGTGGGTAGGCCTAGTGTCGCAACAGGAAGCACTTCAAAATGCAACATGGATACATCACATTTATCCTGACTCTTTAGTTCAATGTGGGTAGCTGTGGATTTTGTGTCCTAGTTCAGCCGGCATCTATAATATAATAATAATACGTATTTGTAAAGCGCAAACTACTCACCCTCACGGGTCTCAAGGAACTGGAGGCCGTCATGGAAATTAAGTGAGTTATTTCCCAGTGTTACATGGTGCTGAGCTGGGCTGCCGCAGCCAGGGATCGAACCGTGAACCCTGAGCTCAAAAGGAAGCTGCCCTGGCTGCTGCACCACACTCTCTACTAGGGAAACCGAGCGAACTTGCACATTTTTGAAAACTAGGAACTTTGGGAATCCAGTGTGGTTTTTTTTTTAGCAACATGGGTAGCTGTGAATGTTTGGACCCTATCTCAGCCAGCAATTAGGGAAACATCGCTAACTTGCACACTGTTGACTACTAGGCCCCTGGGAGAATCCAGGGTTGGGTGACTTGTGTGGCTCTCGCCAGGTCTTTTTACCCAGAATCTCCTGCAAACCTTGACTAAGAAAGAACATTTTCCTCAAATGTCTGAAATGGGAAGTTCTGGAATCTGCAGGGATCTACAAACTTCCTTTCACCCAGCCTTTCCCTAAGTTTCCCGATAAAAATGGTACCTGACTTGTGTTGGTAGGCCTAGTGTTCGCAACAGGAAACAGTCCAAAATGCAACATGTATATATCACATTTTTCTACTCAAAAGTGACGCTTTTTTTATAAAGTCCGTAGCTGGGGATTTTGGGTCCTAGCTCAGCCGGCACCTAGAGAATCCTAGCCAACATGCGCATTTTGGAAAACTAGACAATGAGGGGAGTCCAGGGTTGTGTGAATGGCAAGCCTTTCATTGGGTAATTATACCCAGAATCTCTTGCAAACGTCAAACTTTGTTTAAAAAAACATTTTCTGTGGCGTAAAGTTCTTGGATCTGCAGGGAGCCACACATTTCCTACCACCCTGAGTTCCCACATGTCCCCCAATAAGAATGGTACTCAAGTGGCTCAAGAAGCCACAACATGAAAGGCCCTACAGCGCTACATTAATAGATAAGCGATAGGGGTAGCTGCGGTATTTGGGCCCATACTGTGGTGCTACCCATGCAAACCTACGAACCACAGACATTTTTAAAACTAGACAAGGGAGTTCATGGAGGTGTGCCATGCTTGGATACCATGAGATTTACCAAGACATGTAAAACTTACAAGTATATTTCCAAATTTGTACATACAATGCACCCCTCCCTATGGGCAGTTTGGGACCTACCATGGGGTGGCTTATTAAAATGGAAGTAACGTTTTCAGCTTGATAAAGGGCTTATTTTGAAAAGTCGAGATGGCATTTTAAAACTTCATATAGGTTGCAATGTCAGACCTGGGACATGTTTATGAAGGCTACTTGACTGGATGGCACAGTAAGTGCTGCAGGCCCACTAGTAGCATTTAAATTACAAACTCTGGGTACATGTAGTACAACTTTAATAGAGACTTACAAGTAAATTAAATGTGCCAATTGGGTGAAGTCGTGTTTGCCATGTTCAAGGGACTTTAGCACTGGTTAGCAGTGGTAAAGTGTGCAGACTCCTAAATCCAACAAAAACGGGTGTGGAAAACATGAGGGGTGAAGGCAAACAAGGCAAACATTTTTTAGGCTGGCCCTACAGAGAAGACCAGGTCCAACACATGGACAACAGTCTTGATTGTGGCAATGATTACTGAAAGCAGTGCATGATGTGAGCAGACACATGGTGGCTTAGAGTAGTGGAGAGAGCCTCAGACACTGCCCACATGTCTTCAATTTGCTGTAATTGAACTTTGTGTACAGTCACGCTGTTGGCATTAGAACAGGCCCGGTAGCAGTGTCGGGGAAGCTGCCAGACCATCCTACAAATAATTTAAAGAAAATACCTAAAAGAAAAGAGTGTAAACAAATTAATATAAAAAGAACATATTGAGTAAGTAGTTCCTGGCAATGAAGATCACTAGTTTGTCCATGCGAATATTGTGCAGGAGCAAAATGAGGTTACTAAAGCAAGATCCGTAAGTTGTTAAAGCGGGTTGAACATGTGCCCGATGCTTAGGCTGTGGTGTGCAGAAGCAAAATGTAAATGATACTACAGTAGAGAAAGAGATGAAGACAGTTAACTGAAACCCCCTGTATGGGGGTATTTGTATATCATTTTTAGTAGCATCAAAAGGTCTTGGCTGATGCCAGATCTAAAAATGACTAACAATTATTAGTCTTTTGAAAAATGTTGTTATCAAATATTTCCGTGAACTAAATTTATTATGCAAATTGATTGCCTTAATTTAATATCCGATATGGAATGAATTAAAATTCCACTGTATCTATTTTTTATTATATCAGATTCATATAATTATATGAATTTATAATTGGCAGTTATAGTTTGCTCTCATGCATAAAAATAGGCTGAACGGAATTACACCAGATTTAGCATAGGGTTAGAAAAATGTGTGTTTTCGCATCATTTGTGTTTAAAGAGGTGCACAGGTTGGGTTATGAATTGCTTAACTTTCTAAAACTGTTAGTGATATTGGGAACTTTGGTATCCAACCATGCTTTGATTGACCAATTTAAAGGGGTTTGTCAATCTTGGTTGGCTGGCTACAACATGTGTAGATGTGGCCCAACGTCTAGAGCGGTTGACCTCAAAGCTGGGGAACCGGGTTCGAGTCTCGGCAGAGATGCTCCACATCCTGTGATTCTGGTCAAGTCACTTAATCTCCCCGTGCCTAACAAAAAAAACAGAAATGTGTCTGTCTGTAATGCACCTGGTGCTCAAGTAAAGCGTTTTGATACCATATACCCTCGGGTCGAGTTCGCACTATATAAAACTCCCAAAAAATAAATTAAAAAAACAACATATCCAATGTTGTGACAGATATTACAGGACTCAGAGATAGGTCACTACATCCTGATAATGAAGTAAAAAGAATATTAGGGGAGGATCATCACATCCTGGCTCACAGAGGCATGTGGGAGGGTGCTAAAATGACCTCCCCTTGATGGCTGGCCACAACATGGACAATGTACTATGACCGCCATTACAGGGCTCTGGAACATTGTCGCCATTGAAATCCCTGGTTGTGAAACCCAGTTTCTGAGAGTCACAAAAAGGAATACAAATAAATGATGATGATAGAATATAAATCATTGTTGGTCGTACCAAACTAATTTTATGAAATCTGGTTTGTTTAAAGTGATTTTACCCTGTGAAAAAGTCGATCCTTTGCAGGGATTTGATGAAATGTGTTTGAGAGAAAATAGGCTCTATCTATAAGCTCAGAGACCACAGAAATGGACATTAGAACGTAGGAATGTTGGTAACACCATGGAAGACAATCAAGCAGCAGCAGCCTATAAGCCCTGCAATAGGTCCACAGCTTTCAACGTTGCAATGTCTCCTAATACACAGCCTCTGCCTCTCTTTCCCCTGCCACTTTTAAATATATGGATTGGGTGGGGAAAGAGAGAGGCAGACCCTGGGCAGCAGGGCACACACGATCCTCCCCTCTACCTCCTCCATTGCTCACTGTGTCATTGGAGCCTCAGAATGAGGGGGGGGGGGAAGCTGCACAACTCCTGGGTCTCACTGGCTTGGCTGAATGAGAAAAGTAGTTTAGCCTAGCTCAGGGAGAACCAGGGGATGACTTCATCCTCCTTTCCCAGGTATTGATGGTAATGTTCAACAGCTAACAGCTAACAGCCAAGTGCTCTGCGACCCACTGTCATCTGTTGGACATTCAAGGAAACAGCTCTCAAAGGAAGCCTTCAGTGCTGCAGGAGAGGTTTCAATCCCCTCAAGCTTCGAGACACCTTTGTTTTTTTAATTATGACATTCTGCCATCATGGGGCGGAATGTTCTAATATGGCCTTATAGTCCCCCGTAGCAGGCTATACTGGCCATTAAAGGCTTACTCTCTTGTTAAAGGCTGTCGCCTTCTGTTTGGGCCTTTAACGCTGGAGCAGGCCGTTAATGGTGGGTATAGCCCACTACAGTGGGCTATAAGGCTATATTGGAACATTGGAATGGTGGGAGCTCCATTGAAGACAAGTAAGTGGCTGAAGGCTAATAATGGCTGGTAGAAGCCTTCTTGTCCAAAAGTTCAATATTTGTCTTTCTTTTTCTCCCTTTTTAGTTTAAAAGATTCTATCCCTAGTGGGTAGAATGTTCTAATAGCCTTATAACCCTTCTGCCTCGGGCTATGCTGGTTGTTATAGGCCTGAGCCGCAGGGCCTTTAACAACCGTTATAGCCCTTGGCAGTGAGCTATAAGGCTATATAGGCAATTTCCTGAAACATAATATGAAAAATGACAAAGAATACTGATATTAGTCTTCAATCTGGTCTGTGGGTTGTTCAGGCAAGAACAGGTTTCCACTGCCTGACTCTCTTTTCACCAGCTGCCAACTATACAGCATATTCAGTTCAGGTGTCTTTGTATGATCCATTGATTTTTCATAGGGAGTTACCAGCATTTTTTCCAAGTGCTGGTAACTCCAGTCCCAAAAAAAGACTCCTATCGTTGGGATGCACGCTTCCTGCTCTTGGTTTGGGCCTGGAGTATCGATAGGGCTTTAAGAGTGCTGAAAGATCAGCTTTGAAACGCCCTATTTTTTGGAGCTTCTCAACATCATGGACTACTCTCAGTTCCAAAGAGGCGTGAAGATCCAGCTCTTCTGCTGCCCTTTTGTTCCTGCTGTTTTTATCCAGTTCAGCCTTCTGAGCAACCGCTGCCTTTCGGTGAACAATTGGTTTGCAATAAAGAAACAGAGTAAAACATAACTTGCTACTGCCACATTAGAGGAGGAATTACAATCCAGGTTTACCAATTTTTAAAAAAAGCTTTCAGATGTATGAGTCACTAGCCTGCCATGTCGAGCGGTTAGATTTATTGCTACCGGAATAACTTAAAGAGAATGTGTGTAATATAATGATTGAAACAAGCCTTTTCAACCACTTATTAACATTAACTCCGTAGCATTTTTTCACTTTACTGCACCATGCACTGCTGCTTCAAACTGCACTTATAAACTACAAAAGCAGGCCTCGTCTGCTTCTGCAAGTACCTACGCCCGCCTCTAGGTGGCGCCATATGCCGGAGCTGCCTCCAAATGTTTCATAGTAGGGTGTTTAGATCTTGCCTATGCAGCGCGCATGCACTCCATAGGCAAAAAGCCCTGCTGGAATGGCTTCGGCTTTTCAGCCAAAAACGTGCACGCGTTCCATTGCCTTCAATGGCAACGCGTGCACGTCTGGAGATTCACTTGCTGGAGCGAGCGGCGCCATATGGTAGTAATTATCGCTCCTGGCGCTGCTCAAGTGAAACGCTTTCACTTTTGGCGACACTTTTTTATCCGGCACTCGCCCCCTCCTCTCGCCCCTCCCCCTGCTGCCTCCTTTTAGCGCGAGGAACGCGCTCGTTTATAAATCCCGCCATACTATGGTCAGCCATGTCATGATGGTGCCAAGGCATGAACTTAAATAATTCAGAACACATTAAAATCTAAACCGGCCCAGACAACAAGAGTGGAACCAGCGCAAGTAAACATATCTAAAGGATATGTCAGTCTAAATGCATAGTTAACTCTCTCTCTGTAGTGTCCTGCGATACACGTTCTAGTGTCCCGCAGGAAGCTAGACTTCCAGCCACTCCCCTGAGGGCTGGACACACTGCACCCCACACCCATCCATCATGGGTGTCACGAGTGACGTGGCCCCGGCTAATAAAAAGGCCCGGGCACACGTGCTCGGGGCCAGTTACTGTACTACAGATCCAGTGTCAGCGTCCTTCATTTCCGCGCCGTGTGGGCCTGAGGCTCAACACTACACTGGCGACGAGGTGGGTAGCTGACCCCGCAAGCCCGCTGATCTGCCCTTCATCATTTCCCGTAGGGGAGGAGAGAGGCTCGGCGAGCGGCACCCCGGCACGCTCTGTCACGCCACCCCTGACAGAAGTGAAGTGTGTGCCTCTCGTGTCACCCATTCACGCCTTCTTGCCCCGAGAGGATCAGTGCTGTCTGCGCAGAGGCTCGCACATGGCCCTATCATCAACACGACAGCCATACCCGCCCTACAGAGGACGAAGAACACCAAGTACCAGCACCGGCATCACGGAGGAGGTCCCAGGAGGCGCCCGCAGATACACACACGTGGCCGCCGACACAACCCTGGTGCCGACCAGCCCGACAAAAAGAGGTCAGTGGCCACCCCTGGATGCCCCAAAGCGCCCACGGGCTGTCCAGCACTCCGTGCCTGCACCCCGTGTGAAGTGGGAAAGAACTACTCAACATTTACCAAGTCACCAGGGAGCGCGGCAAATTCCCCCAAAATGCTCAAACTGTGCCCGCAGCTACACCCATGTGGCAGCCCCCGCAGTAGCACAGTCCCGCGACCCCACCTGCACCCTGCAAGTTCAAACAGCCAGGATGCCTGTGAAGATAGCGAATTCTCCAGGTGGATGCCACACTCGAGCCCCAAGGTGTCCCAAGTTGCACCAGCACAAACCAGCATTATATAGGCAAGAGCACCGCCTGCTACCTCTGCAAAGGACAGGGAGGGACTGACAAACCCCGCAAGGAACTGTAATAAACTCAATCAGCAACACCAAAGACAACCCCCACTAGCAAAAGTGGAAGACCAGCCAGACAGCAACATCTCAAGGTAACTACCCCACTACAAGCACAAGAAAGACTGGTGCGGAGCACGCGTCACACGTGGCTGCCCAACGCCACCACCAGTGAAGAGGTCGCATTACCGCTCCTACTGGTGAATAGGCGCAACCGCCAACCACACCACAGGCACACCAGTGCCAGAAGGGAGCGCCGAAGGCGAAGACGGAGCGCACGTGGTCCGAAGAGCGCAGAAGACCACACCAGTGAATCCGACAGCACAGGCAGGTGCCAGGGAGATCCAGACATCTCCACAAAAGAGCACTGCTAAACACAGGCAGGAGAGTATCCACATCTCCACTGCCCCAGTGAAGCCCCGCAGTGGTCCGAAAGCAACAAGGTCCTCCTCAACACTGCCTCACGATGGAGTCGGCGGTGACCCACGGCAGGCAAGGAAGGAGTCGCACCCGCAGCGGCCCGAAAGCGACACAGTGTCAGCGACACAGTGTCCTCCTCAACACAGCCTCAAGATGGAGTCGGCGGTGACCCACAACAGGCAAGAGAGGAGTCGCACCCGCAGCGGCCCGAAAGCGACACAGTGTCCGCAACACAGTGTCCTCCTCAACACAGCCTCAAGATGGAGTCGGCGGTGACCCACGACAGGCAAGAGAGGAGTCGCACACTCCACGTGGCGGCCGCCACAGCAACAGGCACTCCAACGCCAGCGACACGCGAATGGACGTCACGTCGCCCAGCAAGCAAGGAGCGTGCCAGAGCGAAGGCAGAAGCCGGTGCCATGACGGCGCCGCCTCGAGGTCCAAGCGCAACGCCCTCGAAGAAAGAAGAGTGACAGCCCGGTCACCTTGAAAACCGGAAGACACAGGTAGACTGAACAGACCAGCAAAAGGAGAAGACCAACGACTCACAGCACACCAAGAGCTCACCTGGACACATTCGACAGCCACCAAGGCGGACCACCGTCCCTGGACACAGCCTCACAGGAGAACCGGATGTAAGCCGCAGCAGTCGCGAACCGCGTCTCTCCACAACGCTTCCCCAGGTGAACGGCCACTCCCCAAGAGTCGGCAGTCCAAGTCAAGTGGCATCCCTGCTCCCGTCCGCAGATGCCACGGGTGAAGATCTACTCCGAGTGTCCGTCCTCACACCGCCTCAAGATGGAGTCGGCAGTGGCCACAAACACTCAACATCGGCAAGGCGGAGACACGTGGCTGCCCAGGTCTATCCTGACATCCGCACTATACCAGCCAGTCACCACCACCTGTCATTCCGACTCGCCACATGGCTGGCAACCATCACCACGCCAGCCATCAACACCTGCGTCAAACACCACTCCCCGAGTACCCATGGACTGGGGCCCGAAACCGTTGCCACACAAGCCGACTAAACGAAATCAGAAGCCACCTGTGAACCTGGCCTACACCGGAACCGCGGCAGCGAGTGCCAGTCTTGACCAAGACCCATCCACCCGTGAGGGTTGTGCATGCGACCAAGCAACGGCTCCTCGGCGGTCCTGCAGCTGCCACCAGATGGCACACAAGCAGTGGCTCCAGTGCAGCCTTCCTACAGTCCCGCAGCAACCCCGACAACGGGCCTCCCCAGGCGGGAGAGTGAGGAGAGACATTGCCCCACCGTCAGGGTACCGGTCATGGCCAAGCGGTTCAACAGGGACAGTCGGTCCAGCAACACCTTTGTGAATCATCATGTGAGACTCCATCCATGGTCACGACACAGCACACTAAAAAGAACTGTTAGAACCCAACACAGATTATCACCGACGTCAGTCAAGAGGAAGCCAGGCAAGACACCAAGACATGGCATTTTCAGTGAACGGACGGTATGCAGCGGGCGTCTCCAAGCCAGCAGTCGTGTCCTGAGTCCCTCAGTTTAAATTACGGGTGCCCGTCGAGAAGGTCCTGCTGGAAGCCAAGTTCACCAGTCCACGTCTGATGTCGTCCTGCCACCTGACTCGAGAAGCTGATGGACTCTGTGGTATTTAGGTAACCGTTTGTTTTCTTCACCCACAGGTTGGACTGACACTGTTTGTCCTTCAATAAAGTTGGGGAGGAATGTAGTGTCCTGCGAGACACGTTCTAGTGTCCCGCAGGAAGCTAGACTTCCAGCCACTCCCCTGAGGGCTGGACACACTGCACCCCACACCCATCCATCAGGGGTTTCACGAGTGACGTGGCCCCGGCTAATAAAAAGGCCCGGGCACACGTGCTCGGGACCAGTTACTGTACTACAGATCCAGTGTCAGCGTCCTTCATTTCCGCGCCATGTGGGCCTGAGGCCCAACACTACACTCACCACCTCCCTAGATACATCTTTCCCATTTCCTGACTTTTGGAGAGAGGATTTTGCATGTAGAAACATATTCTATTCAATGAAAAATGCTTACTTTTCATTGACAGTGCACTTCCGGGAAACGATGTGAGTTTTTCATGCGCATAGATGCATCCATTATAAAAGAATACCTGGGCGCAAGTCTTAGTTAAATTAACGTGGTACTAATTAGCATTGGCAATGCGCAATGATGTCACGTAGTGTGACGTCTCGGGAAAGAAGGCCACAGTGAAGTCATAACACAATATGTTGAAGGAACAATGCATGCATCTAAAACATTTAATAATTTGCACGGCATGAAATAGGGAACACATGCGAATTCCTGCTGTGCAATTAAACATAAATTAATAAATTCAAAGATTGATCCAAGAAGCTATGTACTCCTAGGCTTTTATCATTTATATTTCACACTCATCAAGTGGATATCAGGGATGACCAACGAAGCCAAAGCCAACTATTTGTGGTTCATTAAAAAGTAACATTGTGCAACAGATTTACGATTATGTTTTCACTAATGCTCTGAAGTGGTCAAGTGTAAGCATGAGCACTGTATAAAGACAATAAATAAAATAAATATATCCGCGAGTAGAAATGTGAAAAGAAAATTGTACATTTCATGTTATTGTTTGTAACTCGTATACACTTTCCACATTTAAAGTGGGAATTGAACGTAGAAATGACACAAAGCAACAACATTTCTAAACAATCAGCTGATACTTGTCATTTACCTTTAAAACACCGGATTTTTCATAAGTAAAATAAAATGTTCAGAGTTGATTATTGTTTTAAAGGGGTAATGCTTTGGTGTTATGTGTTTATTTTCGCAGTAAGTGTTGGAGCCCATTCCTAGCATGTGACACATGTCATGTCTTTAAAATAATCATCTAAGCTCTTCTGGGGGTTTATAACACAATTATACCTCAAACAACATATCCACAAAATGTGGCACGCTGTGGCATATGTAATGGCATATGCCACATGCCAGACTTGGGCTCCAACCCCTTCTCTATTTCCGGCCGTCGTGTTTTGCCAGAGTTAACACACAAAAGTGAAGAAATGAACCCTTTGATAAAATTCCCACCTCATTAAGTGGTATAGCGGTAACTAGTGGACGGATCGAAAGGCACCCTCCTGAGTAGTTCTGGGAGATAAAGAGGATGCTGTCAGCTGGTATCACTGTGAAGCCACAATGCACATGTATATGACAGTATACATGACACAAGATGGCAGCATACCCCCCTTCACTGTAAGGGAGAACAGCGCACTTTGGTGCTCTCGTGGCCTCCAGATAAGGTGAATGTCGACCCCTCTCTATGAATGGCAGAAGCGCACAGTCAGTCTGCGTTCTACTTCGACTTATGCCCTGAATCATGAAAGACACGCGAAAAGTCGCTGGGAAATGCACTGAATGTCCAGCACTCCACGGGTGGCGTGGCGGCTTTCAGAGGAGGCATGGGATATTTCCAGGAAATTATAAATACGTGTATTAATAAACTGTATTTCTTATTGGAGGCAGTCGTAGAACCATTACAAAGTGGTGTGGGTGGTTGTGAATCCTGCCAGTGTGGCTGTAGCACTCATAGCAGGATTTGTGCATGGGCATTAATGCCACTCTATTTAAGGGGGGGCTTAGTGCTTCCTAGAAGGGACTATGCTGACAACGATGGCATCCATGCTGAGGGGCATATTTATCAAGATTTTGCGTCACACTTGTGCCACACAAGGGGGCGCAAAGGCTACGCAAAACAGAGATTTATCAAGCACTCAAGGTGACCTTGCGTGGCCCTGCATCGCTTGATAAATCTGGATCAACCCAATACAGCACACATCGCTGCCTTTCGTTATTCTACAAAAGGGAGGCGTTCACTGGGTGGAGAGTGGATGTTCCCATGCATCCATCTATGGACTTTGGGTCATTCCCAGATTTACCATTAGTGGTAGACCTGGGAATGTGTAAAAAATGCTATACCTCACCAGGTGAGGTGTGACGAGGGGAAATGTGCAGTATAATGTTAAATACCGCCTATTGCTGCCCTTTCCCTTTCCGCACCACAGCGCAACAAGGTGGCCTGCTGTGTTGCGCTGCATGAAAAAATGATAAATATGAGCCTGAGTTTCTAATGGTCCCTAGCCATCTCCAACTCTCCTGTACACAGTGAGGGTGAGAGCCTTTGGAGGCGACCATATTTTTTTAGGTCTCGCCTGAGCCAGCACATGCGCTGTCTCAGGCGACACATTTAGTAACTGGGTTTTGAAAGTGCAACCCACCGGCTTTTGCTGGCCTAAAGCTTGCGTTCACGCGAGCGTGAACCTGCACAGCTGCCAGCTTTCAGCGCCTGAGGCGCCATCTGGAGCGTGATTACTTTAACTTTTGGCGCTGCTGCGCGCGCACCACTCACGTGTGTGCCGGCAGGGACATCTTAAGGATTTTGGGGGCCCTGGGCCAAGCATATTTTGGGGGCCCCTGTTAGGAACAGTTTTGAATTCATGATCCAATTTCAGCTTTTTCAGGCCCACTTTGGCCGGGTCATTGAAAGTGCACATGCGCACTCGTCCAAATTCTAATTATGTTTACATGTAATATTCAGGGATAGTGATGTGTGTTTTCAATATTGTAACACAGCAGCAGCTCACTAATATTACTGCCAATAATCTCTGTGACACCCTCCCATTTCTCATATGTGTGGTTCTGATTTGATCTTATAACTTGTTTATGGCTGTTGCATGTCACATAAACACAACATTTCTCTACAAAATGTCTATAATGGACACTCACATATCAATCACATGGAAAATAAAGCAAAGGAAAATGGTATTTAAAATAATCTGTGTAAGAGTTATTCAAGGTCATCAGGGCAAGACTGCAGAACAGAGCTGGGTCTGTCAGGGGGCCCCCTGAAGGTCTGGGGCCCTGGGCCAGAGCCCACTTTGCCCCTGCCTTAAACGGGCGCGCGCACCCCTGCTTTAGCCGGGGCCCTTAGCATTACGATGTACGTTTTAGTTAGATTTGTTTAGAATAGACATCCTTAGGTGATCAATGCATTGCAGATTTCATTAATATTAAGTTGAAGTAGTGATCACTTTCTTGCGATTCTTTGTTTCTGTTGTTTTGGTTACTTGTCGTCTCTGCTCCCGATGGTTTTGCCTGTCTGGGGGCCAGATCCATTGTTTCCAATCCATGCCATATACATAAAGCGGGCTTTGGGTCAGCCCCTCCTTGTTCATGGTCAGAAGGCGCTGTTGTCACTCTATTTCTGCTCTAGATTCCATGCTTTTTCATCCTATTCTTGTGTGCTCTGCTGAGGAGCATTTCGATTTCATAGCCTTCTGAGTGGGCTGAATCCGGCCGTGTGTTACACACAGGTAACAACTAGGCATCTGAGCAATGTCTCCAAATCACAAAAGATCCGCTGAGTCTCTACAGTCAGTCCCTACCAGACCACCCTGCAAGACCTCCATAATTCTCCTAGGGTACTCATGACCCCCAAATCAAAATACAGTTAACTGTTCCAAATGCACCGCTCAAAAGCATGCGTCAAACAAACAAACTACTCACCGGGTGGACCCTGGTATGGACGTTCGTTCTCCGCTGCCAACTTCTTGGGACCAACACGGTCAGCTCCTGGGTTAAGCCCGTAGGACCCCGGTGAAGGGCTACTAGCAGCAGAGGACACCCTGATCGGGGGTGCGGAGTGGAAGTGTAAAATCCCCCTTCTCCACCCGTCCAACCAGGACGCCCTCAATCCTACCACCCGACTACGGGGGAGGAACAGACCCTATCACGGGGTCCCACCAGAGTTGCCAACTGAAGTACTCAATACAATTCCCAAGGGCCACACTTACCAGTGGCCCCCAATATATTTTAAATAACAGTCAGTTGGCAACGGAGAAGGTTCAGAAGCTTTTATTGGCCAAAGCAAAACTCTATATAGAGGAGCCTCATCGATCCTCACCCATCAGGTGCGCCGAGGAAGACTGCTGGCTCCTTGACAAAACCACGCTTATATACATAACAGATTCAGCATACAAAGCCATACAAGTGGAAAAATACCAGTTAGTCCATGAGCTCATACAGTGTTAAGTTTCAGGCTCACACAAAAGGGTGCTATCTATAAAGAGGAGGTCGGCAGGGTGAATCCCTTTTCGTCCCAGGGCCTGAAGGAATTTGCTTGATACTCCCTACAGCCGATGAGACCTTGGGCCTCGGCCGTAAATACCACTAACCTGTCTCTGGGCTGGTACGAACTAAATCATGAAGATGTATGAAAAGAAAAACACGTGATCTGACACGTGGTCTATCACAAACCAAGATGGCTACAGTATGGTTTTCGGCCCTTTTTGTCGTGCAGCAAGGAACGATAGAAAAACGCTTCTTCTAGACATATCATATAGGTGTTTAGGTGATCAGAATACCGTCATAGATACATTGTGCTAACTTTACATGGTACGAATAAACAGAACGAATGATTTTTATCCTTCAGATCGGCCCTTTTAGCATAATGTAGCTAATGTACCAGCCTAATCTTCAAAGATGCCTTCATCTATCTGCATCATGTCGTGTATTTCCTTCTGTACTAACTGAGTGCCTATCTTAGCTGGGCGCGGTTTAGATCCGGGAAGGGCAAGAAGGAGTCGATTAGTGCAATAAGAACAGCAGGCAGGTCCACACTGTATGCAGACACAACAGGTGAAAAGGAAACCGGCTATTCCCAAAAGGATCATAAGCAATTTCCATCCCCAAGTGGCAAAGAGGCCCCAGAACCAGCTAGAAAGGGACCAAGTACCGGTGTCTGCATGGATTTCAGATGCCAAACGGTGCAGTTTTTGAATGGCTAAATGCACAGAGGGGGCGGAGTCAGGTATATATACACAGCAAGAACTGCCGATCACTCTGCATGCTCCTCCACGATCAGCTAAGATAACGTCTAAAACCATACGATTTTGAAGCGTTACAAGCCTGGTCGCTTGAATCTCAACAGTTAGGTTAGTTAGTATTCCTGCAGTGATATTCACTACTCCCTCTACTACCCTAGATAATCTTCTGATTTCTTTACTGGTCAAAATGGGTCCCCATATTGGCAAGACTCCTTTCATTATGTCCAAAAAGTGTTGTGCAGGAGTATCAGTCTGATCAGTGGCATCCCCCGTGGTAGCTCGTTTTCCTAAGCTCCGCCGGTTCAGTGAATGGGTCTTATGATAGTCAGAAGGGGCTATATAGACTGGTGGGTATAGGAAGGACAAATAACATCTACCTGACCATCCTCTGGGGAGCCATGTGTATGCATTTTCCCCACATACAAAATATACATTCGGAGGAGTAAGCATTGGTGGGCTACTGAATGTTTGTAATCTGTACGTATAATTGCATTTACTAAATCCAACTGCTAAGTGACCAGTGCCATGTACACAAAAGGAAGATGACGTATTCAATACCGGGACCGGAATAATCTTATCATCTGATACATTTCGTTCCTGAAAATATTTGAAATACTCAGTGAAATTGAAAGACATAAAATCCAACACTTCATCCCTTAACCAGGTGTCATTTGCATATTCAGTATACTCATTCATGCAAGCAGTTGGGTCTAGTGTACCATCTGTACCATCTTCATTCGGAGTGAATCCCTGATGTACTTCTATATATGCTAGAATCATTTCGTAGTCTTTTTCAGAAAATCGGTGTTCATCAACAGTATAGTGCGTATATATCATTGACAGCAATTTAAACCATGCCTCACAACTGCCTAGATATGACAAAGGCATCGAAATGAAAAGATCATGTTTGTGCATAACCGAGGGGAGGAGGCCACAGACCCAGCACTCTGTAGCATTGGTCAAACTATGGGTCTGGTGCAGCATTTCGATAAAAGCATTCTTTACATATGTCTGACGATGTCTTTCCTTATGCGGGGCGAAAGTATGGAAATGATGCTCTTCAGGAAGGGGGGTGGAAGTTACCAGGGTGTGCACAGGGTGACGACATTCTAAATAAATGAATACACCTAAACATATTACTAGTGATACAGTTATTATAGTTATAAATACTATCTTAATACGCAAACTCCAAGTAGAAAACATAGGCATATATGGGTGCAGAGGGCGTGGAGCTATAGGTTGCTCCTCTTCGGGAACAAAGCGAGCAAAGGGATACAATCTTGCTAAAAGTCCAAATATAATCTAAGGGGAATGAGCCTACTTGCAGTCCAACCTGCCAGAGGGTGCTTCTTTCCTGTGTCCGTTCAGACCCTCACAGGCAGACTCCTATCGTTCATCAAAAAGGAAAAAATACCAAAACAAGAAAATTGCAAAAACTTCTCGCGTTGGGGCTGCACTTGACGCAGCTTTTACTGGAAACTCCACCTTAGGCCCCACCAATCAATCAATGTCTCTATTTTCTTTCTGAACAGAGCTTTTACTGAAAGTTCCGAGCTCTCAACTGGTTGAGTCCAGTGTTCTTTTAGATTATACCAGGATTTACTCAAGTCTCTCTTCTCTTTCCCTAGACTGAACCTGGTATCTCTGTTCTTTGTCTGGGCCGCAGGTTATAGCAAACATGTCCAGGTGTTCGGGGATCAGGGAAAAGAATAGGCACAATAGGATCAAATGAAGTTCTGGAAGTGTTATCTTTCAGATCGGATGCAGCATTACCGGGAGCAGAACCGATCGTTGGGCCAGCCGCTGTAGGCGTTTTTGAACTCACAGTGCTTTCCTCTAGCCCGTTCACTTCTTCTCGGGCTTCAGAGCGAGATGAATCTTCAATGAGCTGCTCACCGTCATGCACCGACCCTTCACCCTGATCCTGCAGGTCACCCGGCAATGGGAGAGGAACTCTTTTCAAATGTGATAAGTGAATCAAGTGCCGCTTCCCTTCAACCTTAACAGCCTTTCTTGTGGAGAGGAGGATCTGATGGGGTTTGGTCCATCGTGGATCCAAGCTCGATTTTCGCTGGTAGTTCCGGATCAAAACCCACTGTCCAGGTTCAAGACGATGTCCAGGACCCTCCGGAAGGGGCTGCAATACCGCTGATATCTGTTGATGAATGGAACGAAGATCTTTAGTTAATGCATAAAGATAATCTGTCAACATTGGATACTCGATGTCCCTAAAGGATTTCGGTCTCGGTACACCCCAGATATTAGCGGGCCTACCAAATATCACCTCATAAGTTGATATTCCAGAGCGAGAGTGAGGAGTGGTTCTTACAGACAACAATGCTAAGGGTTAGAGGTCAGGCCATTTCAACCCTGTGGTGTCTTGCAACTTAGCTAATTTCAACTTCAAAATCCCATTATACTTTTCTACCAACCCTGCTGATTGGGGGTGGCGGGCAGCATGAAACTTTTGTCTAATGGATAAGCCACTACAAATGTGCTCGATAAGGTTGGCATTAAAATGTTTTCCATTGTCACTCCAAATTACACGTGGCAAACCATAGCGAGGAAAAAATTCCTTTACTAGAGCTTTAGTTGTGGCTAGAGCGGTATTCTCCTTGGTGGGGTATGCTTCTACCCATTTACTGAATGCGCAAACCACTACTAAAACATACTTGAGATTATTTACCCGCTCTAATTGGATAAAATCCATTTGTAACACCTCAAAAGGTATGGTGGGGGGCGCAAAATTCCCCTTCAGTACAGGGACACTACCTCCTGGATTATGCTATAAACAGATCATACAGTTCTGAACCAAATGTGTTGCAGTTTTATTAATATTGGTGTTATACCACACAGAATCTAGTACTGCACAAATACCTTTAACATCTATATGCGCAGGGCCATGCGCCATGGATACTATCACATTCACAAATGCATTTGGCAGTAACCACCTGCATTTGTCTGACAGGTCTATCCAACATCCATTTTCGTCTAGTTTCCCTATCTGCTCTTGCCAATGTACTAGCTCTTCAGGGGTCGCTTCTTGTTGTATTTCTCTAACACTATCCATAGTGCTATTGAATATTTCTGTTTCTACCATTCCTCTCGGTGAACTGGCTACAAACATAGAGGTGGTGTTTGACTGGGCAGTTTCTTTAGCGATTCTGTCAGCAAATGAATTTCCTTTGCCTACATCATCGATCACAGCTTTATGGGCGCTACATTTAACAACAGCAATTTCCTTTGGTAAAGTCAGGGCGGTCAACAGTCTTAAAACCAACGGGCCGTTTCTTATCTTCTGGCCATGCGAAGTAAGGAAACCCCTTTCTGCCCATAACCTTCCAAAGTTATGTGCCACACCGAAAGCGTATTGGCTATCGGTGTAGACATTCACTCTCAACCCTTCACTTAACTCACAAGCTCGAAGCAAGGCGACTAGTTCGGCAGCCTGGGAAGATTGATAAGACACTTTAGCCGTTTCAACTACAGTTTGGAGAGTGGTAATCGCATAGGCGGATGTGGTAGTGCCATTCGGTAACTTAAAACATGAGCCATCGACATACAACTCCCCTTGTGGGTCAGATAAGGGAGTGTCTGTCAAGTCTATCCGTCCCTTCGTTTCTTCCTCTGTCCGAAACATACAGTCATGTATGTCCTGATCCTGCTCTTCCGAAGGGAAGGGTAGTAACGTGGCAGGGTTCAAAGTGGCACATCTTTTGATAGTGATGTGGGGTGCAAACAGGGTCAATTCATACCCTGTAAGACGTGCACTAGTTAAGTGCTGCGTCTTGGTCCTGTTTAATAATACATCCACAGCGTGAGGCACCATTACCGTGAGGTCAGTGTTCAGGACGAGCCCTTCTGATTGTCGAATTGTCAACGCAACAGCCGCCGTGGCTTTTAGGCAACTAGGAAGAGCTCTGGCGACATTATCCAATACCGCCGAAAAATATGC
Source organism: Triturus cristatus (assembly GCF_964204655.1). Taxonomy (NCBI): domain Eukaryota; kingdom Metazoa; phylum Chordata; class Amphibia; order Caudata; family Salamandridae; genus Triturus; species Triturus cristatus. The sequence continues at coordinate 1,744,957,398 of NC_140589.1, read as the reverse complement.
ACAAGGTTTTTGCTTACCACCAAAACCCTGTGTTAACACAGAAAGCGAGCAACCGTCCACCTCATGCACGTAGAGTGTAAAAGGCTTCCGGTAATCAGTAGTGCCAAGCACAGGAGCGGAACACAGAGCAGACTTCAGAGAGACAAAAGCATCCTGACATTCAACAGTCCAAGGTAAAGGTTCATGCACATCTTTAGTTGTCAAGTATAGAAGGGGTTTAGTCAGAAGGGAAAAGTTAGGTATCTACTGGCGACAGTAAGAGGTTATGCCAAGGCAAGCACGGACATCACGTTGCGTGCAAGGAACAGACATGTTAGATATAGCTGTTATACGATCAGAAGTTAGACGCCTACCCTCCTTCGACAGGAGATGACCTAAATAAGTCACCTCCGGTCGACAATATTGAAATTTAGACAAGGATACCTTATTACCATGGTTGGCCAAATGCTGCAGCAATTGAACTGTAGCATCCCGGCAACCCTGTTCAGTATACGAAGCCACCAATAGATCATCTACGTATTGTAACAGTGCGTTACCCTCAGGCAAAATTAGAGTATCCAATAGGGCTTTGAGCGCTTGACTATGAATACTAGGGCTTTCTGTATAGCCTTGGGGAGCGCGACAAAAGCGGAAGCTGCGCCCAGCCAATGAGAATCCGAAAAGATATCGGCTATCAGGATGAATGGGGATGCTGAAAAAAGCATTTTTCAGATCAATCACGGAAAAATATTGAGCTGGGCAATAGAGTCATAATCTCTGTAACAGATGAGGACAACCGGGACAAATTGGTTTGAGGCGCGAGAAGGGGAGGGTCTGGAGGTGCCGACGCAGCAGGAGCTTCCATCGTCACAGCTGAAACTTGCGCAGGTGCTACTGGATCTGTAACGGCTGATACCGGGGCAGCTGGTACCGCCGGGTATAACCGTTGCGGGACATATGGGGGTGGTGGACGTAAGTCCAATAAATCTCCAATTTCATCTTCGGCGTCAGGCCGAGTCACGTAACTTTTATCGGTCTGTAACCTGAACTCACGGTTCACACATTCAATCCCTTCTTCTGTTCGGGCTCTGTCGTAGGCAACAGCCTTCTGAGTAACTGTTTGCCCTGCTTTAACTCTCGCTTGTTTCTCTTCTCTCATTCGCCTCCGCTTAGATTCCTTCTGCCAGATGTTTAATGCTTCAAACATAGACTGCCTACTGCGTCTAGAAAACAACTGATCCTGTAAAAAGGCAATTTTCTTTTCATCGAAGGAACCCGTCTGAGGCCATTGCAATTCTTCATTACCTCTGGTATACTTATGCCACAGAGTATTAAACAATAGAGGAGTTATTCCATGTTTTACGTACATGAAATGGTTGGGACTGCCCTCCGGTGGGGCAGGCTGGCTTTCGGCCAGACGAGAGCCACCAGTCCGACAACAACAACCAAAACAATTCAATTTACTGAAACACGGCATTGTTAGTTAACAGACAAACACCAATAACCTACAAACAAATTCTTGTAACACATATAACACAGATTGATTGTTCCTATATAACGTTTTCTGCAGTTCAACCTCAACCTACTTATTCAAACTTGATGCATCCAAACAAACGAACCGAGCCCGTCGACTCCCGTTCGTGGAGAATTATTCAAAATACCGAACCGACAGAATCACAACGAGTAGTCTCCCAAAAAGACTGGCAAGAGGCAGTCAGACAGGTGCGACCATGGACTGGACTAGAGACCATCCCATGACCTCCTTGGTTCACCACTTTGACCGTTCTGATGTGGTGCAAGCATCCATCACCTCAGGCATGTCTCACGGCTACCCAATTACAGTCACAGGTTTTTCCGAATACAATCCGGCCGTGTGTTACACACAGGTAACAACTAGGCATCTGTGCAATGTCTCCAAATCACAAAAAGATCCGCGGAGTCTCTACAGTCAGTCCCTACCGGACCACCCTGCAAGACCTCCGTAATTCTCCTAGGGTACTCATGACCCCCAAATCAAAATACAGTTAACTGTTCCAAATGCACCGCTCAAAAGCGTGCGTCAAACAAACAAATTACTCACCGGGTGGACCCTGGTATGGACGTTCGTTCTCCGCTGCCAACTTCTTGGGACCAACACGGTCAGCTCATGGGTTAAGCCCGTAGGACCCCGGTGAAGGGCTACTAGCAGCAGAGGACACCCTGATCGGGGGTGCGGAGTGGAAGTGTAAAATCCCCCTTCTCCACCCGTCCGACCAAGATGCCCTCAATCCTACCACCCGACTACGGGGGAGGAACAGACCCTATCAAGGGGTCCCACCAGAGTTGCCAACTGAAGTACTCAATAAAAATCCCAAGGGCCACACTTACCAGTGGCCCGCAATATATTTTAAATAACAGTCAGTCGGCAACGGAGAAGGTTCAGAAGCTTTTATTGGCCAAAGCAAAACTCTATATAGAGGAGCCTCATCGATCCTCACCCATCAGGTGCGCCGAGGAAGACTGCTGGCTCCTTGACAAAACCACGCTTATATACATAACAGATTCAGCATACAAAGCCATACAAGTGGAAAAATACCAGTTAGTCCATGAGCTCATACAGTGTTAAGTTTCAGGCTCACACAAAAGGGTGCTATCTATACAGAGGAGGTTGGCAGGGTGACTCCCTTTTCGTCCCAGGGCCTGAAGGAATTTGCTTGATACTCCCTACAGCAGATGTGACCTTGGGCCTCGGCCGTAAATACCACTAACCTGTCTCTGGGCTGGTACGAACTAAATCATGAAGATGTATGAAAAGAAAAACACGTGATCTGACACGTGGTCTATCACAAACCAAGATGGCTACAGTATGGTTTTCGGCCCTTTTTGTCATGCAACAAGGAACGATAGAAAAACGCTTCTTCTAGACATATCATATAGGTGTTTAGGTGATCAGAATACCGTCATAGATACATTGTGCTAACTTTACATGGTACGAATAAACAGAACAAATGATTTTTATCCTTCAGGGCGAACTGTATCCATCCACAACCTTCTAAACGGGGATTTTTTTTTATCATCTCTTGATGAGAGTAAATGTTTTTTTGCTTGCTCTGTGCTCCGTCCCGTTACGAGTTTATTTTTTTTTTAGTATTTTTCCTTCTTCCTCTACACTTTTCCTTCTCCTTCCTCCACAATCCCTCATTCGCTGATATTCCCCATAACTCTCCCTGTCATTTATTTTATTTTTATGTATTTTTAACGGAGGGCCCATCAACTGCAAAGCACACTTTTTTTTTTTTTCTGTCCAATTTATTTGCCATTATCAGAAAACAGCCCTGGATGCCAAGACTGGTAAAATAATAATGGCTGCCATGTGTTACCACTGGTGCACCACAATGCCTGCCATCTTTTAATAGTATTTTCTTGAATATCCAGTGCAACATTCAGAAGTGCCAGCTCACACTGTCAGTGTCCCACATGCTCGCAGCACAGTACACATGGTCACCTGGTGAAGTCTATAACTTTGTGAGCTGGAAACCCTTTCACAAGGGGGGCGTTTCCGGTTCACGTGTGGGGGTTCTGTGCTACTGACATCCATTATGGATTTCCCATCACTCACAAGTGTCCCACAGAAGTCAGCATTAGAAGCCCTTTGTGTGTTTGGTCCCTGTAGAAGTGACCACCTCCTCTCCACGTCTTGCTTCTCTAAGTACATCTGGCTGAGACGATCTGGAAGCCCCAGGCCCCCCTCTTTGCCCCACTGCCGCCGAGACCTTGCTTTCTTTCACATGGCTAAACTGTTCCCAAGTTGGCAATGCTAGAAATTCCCCATCGTGAGTTTTAAGGCGAATGGCGATAAAGGGTTATCAGCGCGAATGCCTTACATGACGTTCTGGTTCTCTTGCCTTTTAATGAACTTTTAATGACTTTATAAGTGAACCGTGACCGATTCAAAAAGAGGAAGGCTCACGTGCTGTGCAAGCAGCGCCGCAGCCTCCCTGGAAGCCTTGGATCAAGTAGCTGTTGCTTGCACTGCAGGGGAGGGAGAAGAGGTTGACTTTGAGTCAGTTGTGTTTTTTTTTGCTTTTGTTTAGTGACCTTTTTAATGCTTTACTTTATTATATATATTTCACACAAACGGTGTCCGCAATGGGTAACGTCTGGAGGAGCAGGAAGGTGAAGCGAACACTATTTCTCCCACTGAGTCCTTCGCGGCGCTGTCACGTCTTCAGAGTATCTGCTAGAAGTGTCCTTCGCGGCACTATCACTTCTTCAGAGTATCTGCTAGAAGTGTCCTTCGCGGCACTCTCACGTCTGCAGAGTATCTGCAAGAAGTGTCCTTCGCGGTGCTATCACGTCTTCAGAGCGTCTGCTAGAGGTAGAAGTGTCTTTCGCGGTGCTATCACGTCTTCTGAGTATCTGCTAGAAGTGTCCTTCACGGCGCTATCACATCTTCAGAGTATCTGCTAGAAGTGTCCTTCGCGGCACTATCACCTCTTCAGAGTATCTGCTAGAAGTGTCCTTTGCGGCACTCTCACGTCTTCAGAGTGTCTGCTAGAAGTGTCCTTTGTGATGCTATCACATCTTCAGAGTATCTGCAAGAAGTGACCTTCGCGGTGCTAACACGTCTTCAGAGTATCTGCAAGAAGTGTCCTTTGCGGCGCTATCACGTCTTCAGAGTATCTGGTAGAAGTGTCCTTCATGGCGCTATCACGTCTTCAGAGTATCTGGTAGAAGTGTCCATTGCGGCGCTATCATGTCTTCAGAGTATCTGCTAGAAGTGTCCTTCGCGGCGCTATCACGTCTTCAGAGTATCTGCTAGAAGTGTCCTTTGCGGCGCTATCACGTCTTCAGAGTATCTGCAAAAAGTGTCCTTCACAGCGCCATCACGTCTTCAGAGTATCTGGTAGAAGTGTCCTTTGCGGCGCTATCACGTCTTCAGAGTATCTGGTAGAAGTGTCCGTCGCGGCGCTATCACGTCTTCAGAGTATCTGCTAGAAGTGTCCTTCGCGGCTCTATCACGTCTTCAGAGTATCTGCTAGAAGTGTCCTTCGCGGCACTCTCACGTCTGCAGAGTATCTGCAAGAAGTGTCCTTCGTGGTGCTATCACGTCTTCAGAGTGTCTGCTAGAGGTAGAAGTGTCTTTCGCGGTGCTATCACGTCTTCTGAGTATCTGCTAGAAGTGTCCTTCACTGCGCTATCACATCTTCAGAGTATCTGCTAGAAGTGTCCTTCGCGGCACTATCACCTCTTCAGAGTATCTGCTAGAAGTGTCCTTTGCGGCACTCTCACGTCTTCAGAGTGTCTGCTAGAAGTGTCCTTTGTGATGCTATCACATCTTCAGAGTATCTGCAAGAAGTGTCCTTCGCGGTGCTAACACGTCTTCAGAGTATCTGCTAGAAGTGTCCTTTGCGGCGCTATCACATCTTCAGAGTATCTGGTAGAAGTGTCCTTCACGGCGCTATCACGTCTTCAGAGTATCTGTTAGAAGTGTCCTTCGCGGCGCTATCATGTCTTCAGAGTATCTGCTAGAAGTGTCCTTCGCGGCGCTATCACGTCTTCAGAGTATCTGCTAGAAGTGTCCTTTGCGGCGCTATCACGTCTTCAGAGTATCTGCAAGAAGTGTCCTTAACTGCGCTATCATGTCTTCAGAGTATCTGCTAGAAGTGTCCTTTGCAGCGCTATCACGTCTTCAGAGTATCTGCAAAAAGTGTCCTTCACAGCGCCATCACGTCTTCAGAGTATCTGGTAGAAGTGTCCTTCGCGGCGCTATCACGTCTTCAGAGTATCTGGTAAAAGTGTCCTTCGCGGCGCTATCACGTCTTCAGAGTATCTGCTAGAAGTGTCCTTCGCGGCGCTATCACGTCTTCAGAGTATCTGCTAGAAGTGTACTTCGCGGCTCTATCACGTCTTCAGAGTATCTGCTAGAAGTGTCCTTCGCGGCACTCTCACGTCTGCAGAGTATCTGCAAGAAGTGTCCTTCGCGGTGCTATCACGTCTTCAGAGTGTCTGCTAGAGGTAGAAGTGTCTTTCGCGGTGCTATCACGTCTTCTGAGTATCTGCTAGAAGTGTCCTTCACTGCGCTATCACATCTTCAGAGTATCTGCTAGAAGTGTCCTTCGCGGCACTATCACCTCTTCAGAGTATCTGCTAGAAGTGTCCTTTGCGGCACTCTCACGTCTTCAGAGTGTCTGCTAGAAGTGTCCTTTGTGATGCTATCACATCTTCAGAGTATCTGCAAGAAGTGTCCTTCGCGGTGCTAACACGTCTTCAGAGTATCTGCTAGAAGTGTCCTTTGCGGCGCTATCACATCTTCAGAGTATCTGGTAGAAGTGTCCTTCACGGCGCTATCACGTCTTCAGAGTATCTGTTAGAAGTGTCCTTCGCGGCGCTATCATGTCTTCAGAGTATCTGCTAGAAGTGTCCTTCGCGGCGCTATCACGTCTTCAGAGTATCTGCTAGAAGTGTCCTTTGCGGCGCTATCACGTCTTCAGAGTATCTGCAAGAAGTGTCCTTAACTGCGCTATCATGTCTTCAGAGTATCTGCTAGAAGTGTCCTTTGCAGCGCTATCACGTCTTCAGAGTATCTGCAAAAAGTGTCCTTCACAGCGCCATCACGTCTTCAGAGTATCTGGTAGAAGTGTCCTTCGCGGCGCTATCACGTCTTCAGAGTATCTGGTAAAAGTGTCCTTCGCGGCGCTATCACGTCTTCAGAGTATCTGCTAGAAGTGTCCTTCGCGGCGCTATCACGTCTTCAGAGTATCTGCAAGAAGTGTCCTTCGCGGTGCTATCACGTCTTCAGAGTGTCTGCTAGAGGTAGAAGTGTCTTTCGCGGTGCTATCACGTCTTCTGAGTATCTGCTAGAAGTGTCCTTCACTGCGCTATCACATCTTCAGAGTATCTGCTAGAAGTGTCCTTCGCGGCACTATCACCTCTTCAGAGTATCTGCTAGAAGTGTCCTTTGCGGCACTCTCACGTCTTCAGAGTGTCTGCTAGAAGTGTCCTTTGTGATGCTATCACATCTTCAGAGTATCTGCAAGAAGTGTCCTTCGCGGTGCTAACGCGTCTTCAGAGTATCTGCAAGAAGTGTCCTTTGCGGCGCTATCACGTCTTCAGAGTATCTGGTAGAAGTGTCCTTCACGGCGCTATCACGTCTTCAGAGTATCTGGTAGAAGTGTCCTTCGCGGCGCTATCATGTCTTCAGAGTATCTGCTAGAAGTGTCCTTTTCGGCGCTATCACGTCTTCAGAGTATCTGCTAGAAGTGTCCTTTGCGGCGCTATCACGTCTTCAGAGTATCTGCAAGAAGTGTCCTTCGCGGCGCCATCATGTTTTCAGAGTATCTGCTAGAAGTGTCCTTTGCGGCGCTATCACGTCTTCAGAGTATCTGCAAAAAGTGTCCTTCACAGCGCCATCACGTCTTCAGAGTATCTGCTAGAAGTGTCCTTTGCGGCGCTATCACGTCTTCAGAGTATCTGCAAGAAGTGTCCTTTTCGGCGCAATCATGTCTACAGAGTATCTGGTAGAAGTGTCCTTCGCGGCGCTATCATGTCTTCAGAGTATCTGCTAGAAGTGTCCTTTTCGGCGCTATCACGTCTTTCGAGTATCTGCTAGAAGTGTTATTCGCGGCGCTATCACGTCTTCAGAGTATCTGGTAGAAGTGTCCTTTGCGGCGCTATCACATCTTCAGAGTATCTGGTAGAAGTGTCCTTCACGGCGCTATCACGTCTTCAGAGTATCTGTTAGAAGTGTCCTTCGCGGCGCTATCATGTCTTCAGAGTATCTGCTAGAAGTGTCCTTCGCGGCGCTATCACGTCTTCAGAGTATCTGCTAGAAGTGTCCTTTGCGGCGCTATCACGTCTTCAGAGTATCTGCAAGAAGTGTCCTTAACTGCGCTATCATGTCTTCAGAGTATCTGCTAGAAGTGTCCTTTGCAGCGCTATCACGTCTTCAGAGTATCTGCAAAAAGTGTCCTTCACAGCGCCATCACGTCTTCAGAGTATCTGGTAGAAGTGTCCTTCGCGGCGCTATCACGTCTTCAGAGTATCTGGTAAAAGTGTCCTTCGCGGCGCTATCACGTCTTCAGAGTATCTGCTAGAAGTGTCCTTCGCGGCGCTATCACGTCTTCAGAGTATCTGCAAGAAGTGTCCTTCGCGGTGCTATCACGTCTTCAGAGTGTCTGCTAGAGGTAGAAGTGTCTTTCGCGGTGCTATCACGTCTTCTGAGTATCTGCTAGAAGTGTCCTTCACTGCGCTATCACATCTTCAGAGTATCTGCTAGAAGTGTCCTTCGCGGCACTATCACCTCTTCAGAGTATCTGCTAGAAGTGTCCTTTGCGGCACTCTCACGTCTTCAGAGTGTCTGCTAGAAGTGTCCTTTGTGATGCTATCACATCTTCAGAGTATCTGCAAGAAGTGTCCTTCGCGGTGCTAACGCGTCTTCAGAGTATCTGCAAGAAGTGTCCTTTGCGGCGCTATCACGTCTTCAGAGTATCTGGTAGAAGTGTCCTTCACGGCGCTATCACGTCTTCAGAGTATCTGGTAGAAGTGTCCTTCGCGGCGCTATCATGTCTTCAGAGTATCTGCTAGAAGTGTCCTTTTCGGCGCTATCACGTCTTCAGAGTATCTGCTAGAAGTGTCCTTTGCGGCGCTATCACGTCTTCAGAGTATCTGCAAGAAGTGTCCTTCGCGGCGCCATCATGTTTTCAGAGTATCTGCTAGAAGTGTCCTTTGCGGCGCTATCACGTCTTCAGAGTATCTGCAAAAAGTGTCCTTCACAGCGCCATCACGTCTTCAGAGTATCTGCTAGAAGTGTCCTTTGCGGCGCTATCACGTCTTCAGAGTATCTGCAAGAAGTGTCCTTTTCGGCGCAATCATGTCTACAGAGTATCTGGTAGAAGTGTCCTTCGCGGCGCTATCATGTCTTCAGAGTATCTGCTAGAAGTGTCCTTTTCGGCGCTATCACGTCTTCAGAGTATCTGCTAGAAGTGTTATTCGCGGCGCTATCACGTCTTCAGAGTATCTGGTAGAAGTGTCCTTCGTGGCGCTATCACGTCTTCAGAGTATCTGCTAGAAGTGTCCTTCGCGGCGCTATCATGTCTTCAGAGTATCTGCTAGAAGTGTCCTTCGCGGCTCTATCACGTCTTCAGAGTATCTGCTAGAAGTGTCCTTCGCGGCGCTATCACGTCTTCAGAGTATCTGCAAGAAGGGTCCTTCGCTTGGTCCTGATGAATTGCCGTTGACCCTCCTGGCATCCAAGGCATGAAACATGTCGACCTTTCTTTACATGCACCATAACTATTAGGGTCCATCATCACCCTAGATGGCCCCTTAATTTTTAATGTGTCAAGGGACCATCAACTTATTAAAATTCCTAGTTCCCTTAGACTCTTTTAACCACTTTCTCACCACCCTATTTTGCCCCCCTCACTTGCATTCATCATACGGCATAACAATCAGAAGATCTCTGCTAAAAAGCCCCCTTGAAGGGCCCGTCTGGCATTGATTGCACCGCCAGTATGACAATGTGCGCCCGATAATGAAGAATGACATCCCACCAGGTGTGTAACGCCACTTTGATCTGATCCTCTGGGATCCAGTTGGTCGGTCCACTTGTTTCACCTTTAAGGGCTCTCCCGTCCATCTCTCCCTTTTGCGGAACTGCCCCCTCTGTTTTTTTTTGTTTGTTGTTTACGGACTGCAACATGCTTCATCGAAGGCTTGGAGAAGTATGACCACATTTCCCCCACCCTACTCCGCTTTCTTCTCTTGCCTGCTTGCACCATCTTCAAAGTCAACTATATCATCTACAAATCATCAAAACTGGCAGCCCCACCTGCCTGTCTAAGGTGCTTCCCAGCCCTGGTGCTTCTCTGCACAGCCAGGGCTACTTCAGACTCACAAAGAAGTGCAGACAAGCATTGACATAGCCAAAAGGTCTCGCTTTTGGGACCTTCTAAGTATTTAGTTATGCAGCACAATATTCTTGGTGCAACAACAACTGTTGCATGGCTAAACACTTAAAAGGTTCCAAAGGCGAGACCTATTGGCTATGCCAATGCTTGTTTTTGAATGTTGTTCTCCTGCTGCTGGAACGTGAGAAAGGGCCCAGTATAATACATGTGTGACCTCACCATACAAAAGCTTTTAATGAACCTGCTAGTGGTTAATCCCACACATTAATTCTAGCTGTTTTAGATTTAGACAGTGGCCGAAGTGGGGGAAAAAAAGTAGGGGAACTGTGGGCGAAGAATCAGAGGGCGGGAATAACCTGAGGAATGGGGCAGTGGGCGCATTCAGAGGTTTGGCCAGATATAGCAAAATGTTCCAATTTTTAATATTTGTTTGGCATTTCACTGACCACTTACAGCTTATTACATTATTTAATTCACCAATGGATACACATGTTTATTTACGATTTAATATGAATTATTGACATTCAAATACATTCACAAAGTGGGACATGTTTCCACTCACAGATTGCCCCAAATACGCTTGAAAGTGGAATCACAAGCCATTTGTCTCCGAGCCATGCAGTGTCTGTCAACAGCATTTCTCCCTTTTTCCACAAGAGCAGTTCAAACATAAATGGCAAAATATCCTAGTTTGCAAATGTTTTTCACATAATTAAGGCTCTGCCGCATAATACATAATCTGCTGCATAATCTGACGATTTTAACAAAAAGATCTTTTGTAGCTCAAACAGATCAAAAGTTACTACAAAATGTGACCTATGTTATAGTGAAGTGGAGGGCCCTTTGTAAAGGTTGACTGGTCACCTTCCTCACTACTGCATTTGTATGTTATACTACTCTTAATGAGGCAACCACTTTGCAGAGACCGTTAGAATAAAGTTTCAGAAAATGTAACACTGTATGCTGCAGCCTTGTTTTTGCTACATAATTTAGAACACTACAACATAATTTTGTCCTCCATTGCTGCATAATTCCAGTGGCCCCAAAGCAGATAGCACATATTCAAAGTGCTTGTGCATGAAGCAGAGAGACTGTGAAGTTTGTGAATTTAGTTTGGAGTGCCTGCAAATCCTGCATTGCTGATCCCTGGTGAGTTGCACTACTACTGCTGAAGCAAGACCAATGGAGGTACCAATGGGTGAGGCAGACTGGCCTCAAGAATCCTGTGACTGCAGTGACAGTTTCACTGTCGCAGATTCGTAGGCCTGCCTGCAAGACTGGAGGTGAACTTCAGCATAGATTGTGGTGGACAGGCCTTCAAGGTTAACCAACACTTGCCACCGCTAGGGTCCACCTGGTGGTGCTAAGACATCAGGGCTTCTAGGGTCTAGGGGGCCTTCTAAGGTCTAGCATGGGAATGTGCACCCTCAGGAGAGTGATCTGGTGGACTAATCATGAAGGCTGAACCTTGTTCCCCAGTTCCAAATTCAGCATCTCTGGCCATAGTACTTCATCCTCTCCCCTACTGAACACCATACTGCCCTACTGAAAGAAACTTGCATTGCCTTCAGCTACAACCCAATTGAGGGAGAGGTGTGGCACAGAGACCAGAGCATCTGACTCTTCAGATTAGGGTTCAAGTTGCTATACCTGGCGCCAGCGGCAGCTCAGAATCATGTGACTCTTGGGCAATAGCCCACTTAATCTCCCCGAGGGCCCCCAGCTCCTTGAAACCTTAGTGGGTGATATGTTTGCGCTTTACAAATAGGAATTATTTATTTATTTGTTGTGCCCCGCTATAAACACCTGGATGCGGCTCAATTAAAATTATACAGTAGACAAGAGTAATATGCTGCCTGGAAAAAAAAAAGTAACAACAACTTGCAAAAAGCAAACAGTCATAGGGAAAGCAAGATTAAATAAAGCATGTGAAATGTAAGCAGGATCAACATGGTTACCTTAATACTCATTCAGAAATCAATGAGTGTTTTTGCCTGAAAATTTAAGGACATGACTACAGGGCCTTGAAGATACCCGTTTCCATGTCCATTGCTTATAACCTTATAAAACGTAAGCAGTTTGGTTTAAAAAAAACACATCCCTGAACACGGAGCTGCAGGACACATTTTAGAAACTAAAATAAGGAAAACAACTGATAAGGATCACATTAAACATTTTCCACCCAACCCATCAACCAGGTATTGCAGTACTTCCAGGAATGGTGCATTTCTCCACCTGGGGAAAACAATGCTGTTAAAAAAACATGAGAAAACAAAAGTAGCGTTTCACTGGCAAACTTTGTAAAGTGGCATTAATGTGTTTGGGTGTGAATAAAACTAATGTGGCCACTTTGCGTTCACTCTGTCTTGCTTTTTTATTTTTCGTATTTTTAACCTTTTTTTTCTCTCCATCCCGAGGCTGTACTTTGAAATACAAAAATGGCAGAAAAAAGACATTTCGGGCAAAAGTGTTTTTTTTGGAGGGGATCCATTTCACAGGGGAACACATAAAGGAGAGGAAAGAAAGGGTAAGAGCTATTTGTTGAAGTCACGGTTTTCAGCAAGGGAGGAAGGGCGAGACAGAGACAGAAAGAGAGGGAATAAAAGGAAGAAAGAGGGAGAGAGGTGGCAGCTGCCAGCTGCAGAGCAGGAGCAGTGGACACTGTCCTTGTCTTCTCTTGGCAAGAAGAAGTTTACAACTGAAATCTTTACAAGGGACTAGCGGAACGTGGCGTTAAGCACAACATTCTAACGCCATGCTCCGCCATTCCAAAAACGGAGGGATGAGCAGTATTTAAAAAGATAAGGCTCATCCCTGTGTTTTCCTTAGCACTGGTGCTAAATGAAGCTGCCTAGCACCAACGCAGGCATAATCTGGAAGGCGGGCAAAGAATCAAGCTGTCTCGACAGCTTGATTCTTTGCCCGCCTTCCAGATTATCCGCGGACAGGCCCTTACCAAGGCGGCCCCCAGCGCTGAATACTTTCCATCTCACTGATCTGATCAACCAAGAATATTTACACATGCCCTGAAGAAGTTCCTTTCATGAACGAAACGCGTTGGCTGTCAACCTCTTTTTGGCAAATAAAGAATTACTAAAGACTTACTAAACATCAAGGCTCATTGACTAATTGACTACTATTGTCACAATAACGAGCAGTGCACCACTCCACCAATCCCATTCTCGCATTTTTCTGCACAGCAGTTGGCACTCAACGACAGCGAGTTCTGGAGTTGGTTTGTGCACGCTCACCCTACATTTGACTATCGGTTTACAATAAGGGAACAACACAGGGAAGTGCCGTCATTGTGTCCACCGTCGTCTGGAACCACAATCCTCTTGTGAGTTGCATCAATCTGCAACACAAAAATCTGGTAATATTCCATATTTTCTAATTGCTCCTTTTCTTTGCTTGACTCACGGCACCTATTAAGCTTATTACTCTTTAATTAAAATGTGTTTATTTCAGAAGCACGATTTTAAAAAACATGTAAAATTAAAATACATTATATAACAATACGCAGACAAACAAACATGGACATTTCAATCTGTTTAATTGATTTCAGGTGCTCTTTTCATTCTAATATATATTATTCATGCCTAAATTGAGCAGGAAGTTTAAGAGGGACACTTTTCAGAAAAACACTCCCAAGTAAATGTCAGAGTTGTTTTCTCATCTCCTGGCACACATTGTTCTACAATTACTAATGAATAGACAATTCCGTTCTATTACTTGCGTTAGTAGGAGGGCCTTTGGAATTATGCAGCAGAGGACCAAATTATGCGAAAAGGATGACAAATAAATTACCTAGAAAGCAAAGACGATTAGGCAGCGTGTTACTTCACTATTCTATCATAAAGTTAACACTGTGTGGGTAAAAGTTTCACATCATTACTGTCAGTTTACACATAAATATCGCAATCAGCAACTGACAGATAACCATGTGTGGCATTATTTTTGGTAAAGTTCAATCCATTAGAGATAGCTAAAATATTTTTGTTAATAAATCTGCGATTGTGGGGCAGACATTCAATAATGTGGCACATGCAGCAAATATAGAATTATGCTTTCAATGCCACATAATTGCACCATTCCATTGGCTAAATAGGCAGTGCATTCTATGCATTGGTATTCTGAATATACTAGTATAGGGTGAGATAAGATTTTCCACACAGTGAAGAATTGATAGAAAGATCTTTGCTGGTTTTTCAACTAAGCCCTGAATTTTCTAGGATATGCAGAAGCCCTAAACCTTCCTCTATGGAACAAGTGTCCTGACTTGCAAAAGTGACTTCCAGTCAGTATTAGACTCATCGAGAACTCTTCCTTATGTATATAACCTCTGACACTTCTCAGTTCCATTTTCCCTGTGCATCTCAGGTGGTGGAGGATGGCTTATACTCAATGGATGATGAGATGGGTGTCCCTTTGCTGGTTCCTCTTTATCTGTTCAGGTCACAAGAAGAACCAGGGTTCCTTCCAATTGTATCTTCTTGCTTGGGGTTTGTATGGTGTATTCTGAAGTATGTCTTCTCCATTCTACCTAGTGCCACAGTATCAACGTACCAGTACTTTCAGGTCACATCACCTGTCTTTGTGAGGTGTTCTGGGATTGCATACTGCCACCTACTTTATTTATTGCCTATATGGAAATGCTGCAACATGGTATAGGTACCTCCTTCCACCAGCACATTGACACAACCAAGCTCTCTTACTGAGAGCCTCATGTATGAATAATAGATTTTAAAACTAGTTATTCACTGCAAGAAAATAGTAACGATGTAAAGTAAAAGCTCGCTCTTGCTGTTTCTACCTTGTAAGGCAATTTCCAGGCTGGCCTGACTCCGCTCTCCAGGATAGCTCTTTCGGGTGACCGAGCAGGACACTCTGACCTGTCTGGCAGCTCAGCACCTGGCATCTGGTTGATGTTCAATGCACCGAATACCTACAATCTGAACTCCAAGATTATTTTACCTGCAACAGGGGCACAATCACTTCCCCAGGTACATTGTGGATGGTGGAAAGCCACCATCAGAGGTCTGGCACAGAGTTTTCTCCAGTGTCAAGAGAAAGCTAAATTAATTCAAATAACCACATTGGAAACCCAGATCCTACATGCAGAGAAACACCACCTGCGAGCTCCATCAGCGACTCTAGACCGGCAATTACACATCCCCTGAGCCTCCCTGAGACAAATCTCGCTTGAGGAGGCTCAACAATCTTAGAGGGCATTCACGCAGCAAATATATGAATAGGGGGTCAAGCCTGATAAACTCTACTAGTTAGCAACCAAATTATCCCCATAATCATAGAGCCACCAGACGTTTCCCACAGTACCTCCACTGAGGTTGCCTCAGCATTCGCTATTATCGTCAATTTATGCTGACCTCCCCCGTCCATTGGTTAAGTAAAAACACTCAGTTCTCAAAGATATCCTGCTCCGGCACCTTCCCACGGTCAGGGTGACCTAGATAATCCGCTGACGCTAGAGAAAAGTTTGGAGGCGGTGACAGATATGAAGTCAAGGAAGACAATAGGACCCGATGGGTTCCCCCTAGAATTCTACCAAAGATTCTGTGATCCCCCAGGTCCTTGCCTCCAGTACATGTTCCAAGAGGCCCCAGACAGTGTGTGCTTCCCTGCGGAGCTTGACGTGGCCACAATAGTGGACCTTCCGAAAGCTGGGCAACCACCAGAGCGATGCTATTCCTACAGGCCAATCTCTTTAATTGATGTGGCACTTAAGATTTATGCAGAAATTCTTGCACCCACCCACAGCAGGCACTTCCCCTCTTGATCCACCCAGATCAATGTCTGGCCGTAGGGCTAGGCATTGTACACAGAGTGCAGATGGCCCTGGCCCATACTGGGCCTTTCCAGATCCGATCGCCCTCTTTTTTTTGGGGGGGGGGGAAATATTTTTATTTGCATTTTTAACCAACATTAGCACATCTGACAAGTCACAGATAGTAAACCGCACGTTCATGCGCCTCCCCCTCCATCCATCTCCCCCCCAGAATAACAGCGTCATAGATCTTAATCCCAACAACCCCATCAACCACACATAATACAGAAGTCTGCAGTGTTCTACTTTCCCCCCGCAGCACTCCAGGAGGTTCAGTCCTGTCGCCCGCTCCCAGCAACGTGAGACATGTCTTCAGTTCTCAGGACTCCCAGTGCGTCAGTCTGATCTCAAACCCCGTCAAGGCCATGATATCTTCTCCATTTGTCCCTTACTCTACGGAATTTCCTCGGGCACCCTCTAGCTTTATAGGTGACCCTTTCGGCCGTCGTATACATATCCATCCCTCCACTCCATTCCTCGGCCCGGGGCACCGCAGGAGCTCCCCATGCTCATGCCACATCTCGTTTCGCCACCACAAAAGCGAGCATCACGAAAATCAAATTTTGGGTCCAGGAGGAGTGTTGTCTCTAGTATCTTGCTCAATTCCCACACTATGTGTGCCCAGTAAGCATTCACAACAGGGCAGTCCCAGAGAGTATGATAGAAGGTCCCCTGCGGGTGCCCACAGCGAAGGCAGCAGGAATCACTGGATCGACCCATGCGGTGCAATCTAGCCCTGTCATAATACACCCTATGGAAAATCTTGAATTGTATGAGTCTCAGTCGGGATTTAATCGCAACTTCTCTGTGGTGCGTCAAGGCTGCCTCCCAGTCTGTTGTGTCCATCTCGCTCAGGTCCTGTTCCCAAGCTGCCCTCAGTTTCCCTAGTCTGTCCGGTGTATTGTTATTCAGAGTCTTGTACGTCAATGATACTAGCTTAGTGGATACTCGCTCCTGCAGCAGACGGCCTTCCAGCGGGGCGTATTCTGGCAGTGCGGAGGTGAGCACCGTCTCAGCTTGCCACGCATGACGCAGCTGTGCGTATTTGAGGAATTGAGTGGGGCGCAGTCCATATTCTGCCGCCAGGGACCCATAGAGCTTAAGTTTCCCCAGCTTTACCAAGTCCCCTAACATGGAGATCCCAATATTGTCCCATCCGCCAAAGCCCGGTAATTTGTGGAGCTCCTTTAACCACGAGCAGGACTATATCGGTGTTTGTTTGGTCGGTTTATGCGACCATCCCATCAGTTTCGTCGCCCTGTCCCAAGTCTCTACAGTTATCTGCATCGCAGGGAGTAGTCGTCTCTTACCCGCCCCCGTACAAGTAATGAAGATTCATGCGGCATGACATGGTGTCCCTTTCAAGCCTGTAGATCGGGTGGTCCGCAGGTGCATGTAGCCAATCATTTATCGGCGCCAGGGGGTCCTGCCCAATAATATGCTTCCACATCTGGCAAGGAAATCCCCCCATTGTATTGGTTCCTCTGTAGCGTATCTAGGGCTATCCTAGGTTGTTTCCCTAGCCACAGTAGAGAACGTAGTTCCGCATTTATTACTTTAAACGTCTGTCTGGGGAGGGGGAAGTACTCGTTCTGTAGGGCATACAAGAAGCGGGCAGCATGATCATCTTGAACATTGCCGCCCGGCCTAAGATCGTGAGAGGGAGGGCCTTCCATCTAAGGACGTCATCCGCAAAATTCCTGATCACTCGTTGGATATTCCTATCGTAAGAGACCTGGCGGTCCGTTGTCAGATAGATCCCCAGATACGTGAACCCCGCCCGCGTAACCTGAAGGGCCACAGGCAGGGGGGGGCACTCCCCTTCTCCGCTTGGGCTGTATAGGACCGATTTATGCCAATTGATCGTACGGAACCATACCTAGCTAGGAGCTCAAACAGCGTGGGGATCGTACTGGCCCGTTGAGTGACATATAGGAGAATATCATCTGCATATAGCAAAAAATGTTCTTCCCAGGCTTCAGTCTGCGATATACGAAATCCCCGTATCTCGATCGTTTGCCAGACCGCACAGGCCACCACTTCAATAGTGAGGGCGAAGAGTAGTGGGGAGAGGGGGCATCGCTGCCGGGTCCCCTGTCTGACAGGGAAATCCTCGGACAGGATCCCATTGACTTTCACCCTAGCCCTGGGGTCAGCATAAAACAGTCCGACCCATTTCCTGAATTTGGGGCCTATACCGAATTTGACTAATGCCGCCTCCAAAAAGGGCCAATGGACACAGTCAAACGCTTTTTCAGCGTCTAGAGAAAGGAACATATGCGATTCCTCCCGTCCTTTCACCTCCATGAGCCAATTATGTGTTCGTCTTAAATTTTGCCAAGTCGCCCTATCCGGCAGAAAGCACGTTTGATCCTGGTGGACCAGGTCCGAAATCACTCAACGTAGACGCAGGGCCAAGACCGTCGCTAAGATCTCAACCTCCACATTTAGGAGGGAGATCGGTCGATAAGACGCGCAGTCCTCAGGAGGCCTGCCCTGCTTGTAGATTGGTATGATCGTGGCCCTCCGCAGGTCCGATGGAAGGAGACCCTCCTGGGCCGCGTCTTGGAACAGCGTTAGAAGGTGAGACGTCAGCAGGTCCACCCCCTTTTTAAAAAATTCCGCCAGGAGTCCATTCGGGCCTGGAGACTTCCCCGGCTGGAGCCTAGCTATTGCTTCTCAGAGTTCGGCGGTCGAGATGTCGATTTCAAGGGCGTCCTTGTCCTCGTTCGTTAAGACTGGGGTCCGGACATTAGACAGGTATTCCAAGATATCACCTGTCCTTCCTAATGCTCTGGCTTCATAGAAGCCCCGATAGTAGGAGGCAAACGTCTGGGCGATCTGAACATCACCAGTCTGCATCTGTCCTCGGCCATCCACCACCCCTTCAACCCATCTAATATCCCGTTCTTTGTGGCTTAGACAGGCCAATAATTTGCCGGATTTGCCCCCAACATCATATAGCCTATGCAGGGACGCAAGTGCTTGCGTTTTGGCTTCATCTGTCGCTAGTGTCCTATAGTGGTTTTGGAGATCCGTCAGATACCGAAGCACCCGCGGTCCCCACCCCCCATACATACTGCCTCTCCAAGTCTAATATTAGGGTTTCCAGGGAGTTAAGCTCTGCCTGGGCTTTCCGTTTTTTCCCATGATATTCTATTTTGAGCCCTATCACGGAGTACGTCTTGTAAGCCTCCCAAACTGTCACACCGGACTGCACCGAGCCCACATTCTCTGCGAAGTAGACTTTCGTGTCCGCCCTCAGGCCTTGCATTATCTAATTATTTTGCCGATCCCATGCCGACAGTTTCCAGCCTCCGCCACCAGCCCGGGGTCTCCCACCCAGTATAATCAAGAGTGGCGAGTGGTCCGAGAGGCCCCTCGCCAGGTACTCCGCCTCATCGTCAGCCCCAAGTGCATGTCTAGGGAGGAAGATTTAGTCTAGTCTGGAGTGTACCCTATGTGCCCCGGAATAGTAGGAATAGCTTCTGGTAGCCGGGTGTAGCCGCCTCCATGCGTCCGTCAGGCCTAGTGTAGTCATGACCTCAGCCAGAGGCGTAGTCCTGGAACTGCCTTCACAGTGTCCCGAGCGGTCAATAGAGATGGACATAACATCATTAAAGTCCCCCCTACGATGTGTAATGTGCCCGGTGTGTCTAGCAGGATATCAGCCAATCCCATTAAGGTCCTGGCTTGGAGTTTTGGGGGAGCATATATCAAAGCTATGGTGATCCTCCGCCGCCCCCCTGTTCCTGACACCCCCACGTAAGTCCCTTGTGGGTCCGTCCACGTCCGGGTCACTGTGAAGGGCGGGGACTTTTTAATCAAAATCGCCACCTCCTGGGAGCCAGCCGTATACCCCGCATGCGCCAGTACCTTATAGGCACCCCTCGCCAGGAACCCGCACTTTGTTCCTCGGAGGTGTGTCTCCTGGAGGAGGACTATATCTGGGTGCAATCGTTTAATATATGCCGTCACAAGCCCTCTCTTTATTTGATCCCCTAGGCCATTTACGTTCCACGTGAGGACCTTGCAGGGGCTGTTCAATGCTCTATCGTCGGGGGTGTCGGGCTTCGTCACGGGGGCCATGGGGTGGCATACGTCCGAGTCATCCCTGGTGGGGGGCGGACAGAGCGCGCGCTGATTCGTGCAGACCCTACGTCATTGTGCCAAACACATGATAAACAAAACATAACCCAAAACACTCCCAACCCGAAAATCAACACATTCCCCTTTCCCCCTCTCCCCCCCCACCTCCCTCCTTCCAATGACGCATCCCCGGCAAAATGTCGAGGAATGGGCTTTAGGGCAAGCGGAGGTCTGTCGCCCTCTCGTTCCCAATTCACGCCACAAGCTTAAACTCCAGTGGCTGCCCCAGCACCATCAATACAAAACTAGAGAATAAAGAACGAAAGATGTTAGCAGGAAAGAGAGCAAGAGATAGAATACGGAAAGAATCTAAATCAACAGTGAAAGATCAAAGAGAAGAGGGCGTGTCCAACATGCTTGCTCCGGCATATTAGATCGAACCACGGTCTACCCCGCTGGGCCCCTTTCAGGAGTCAGAATACGGGGGTTCAGTCTGGGATGCCCCAGGTTCAGTCAATGTTGACTGCTCCATCGCCAGTATCTCAGCCGCCAAGGGGTGTATCGAAGGGCGTATCATCTCTTCTCCTTCAGAGGCAGAATGGTCGATTTCAGACCCATCGCCTGTCTCAGTGCCATTGCCCCTCCGCAGTCGGCCGAGAGACCGAAGTGCCAGTGCCGCCACCGGGAGCTGCGAGTCAAGGGACCCACCCGTGCGCCGTATGCGTCGTCCTGTACTCTTCTGTGCATACGGGGTGGCCTCCAGAGCGGGGCCCCTTCGTGCCTGACGGAACCGAAGGGGGCGCCGCGACCCACGGGGTCAGTCACCGGCGCCACCTGAGGGCACGCCGCCGTCCGTCTGCATCAGCATGCGCCCCAGTAGGAGGCGTTCCTCCAGCCAGTGCCATGCCTCCTCTGGCATCTGAAAGAAGTGGGATTCGCCCAGGTAAAGGACCTTCAGTTTCGCAGGGAAGAGAAGCATGTATTGTATCTTGTGCTCTCGCAGTTTTCACGGAATCAAAGGTGCGCCTTTGTTCCTGCACTTCACTGCTATAGTCCGGAGAGATCATTATGCGGGTATTCTCATGTCGTATCTCTCCCAGTTTCCAGGCTTCCCTAAGTATGATATCTCTATCCAGGAAGTTCTGGAAGGGCGCTATTACAGGCCGCGGCTGCGCCCCCGCGGGCGGTCGGGCCAGGAGCGCCCGGTGGGCTCTTTCTATGACGAAACAGGAGGAGAACTTGTCCGCCGGGAGGGTGCTACACAGCCAGGTGTAGAGAAATTACGATGCATTTATCCCTTCAATTCCTTCTCTAAATCCCACAAAGCAGAGGTTATTACGTCTCGCTCTATTTTCGGCGTCATCCACTCTCCAGAGCAGGTCTTTATGGGATGATTGGAGTTCTTGCATGCCCCTACGGAGGTCGCGGACTGAGTCTTCCGTCTCACCCAGCTGCGTCTCCGTGACCCTCCCAGCCAAGTTCAGAAGGTCTTGACGTAAGAGCGTGACCTCTGTCCCCACGGCGCCTATCTGACCTTCTAGCGCCGTCCTGGAGGCCTGGATCACCTGGAGGAGGGTATCTGTATCCGAGCGGGTGCCAGGGCTTTCCTCCGTGGCAGGAGGACGGGGCACGACCTTTGTGAACTGATCCATCTTACCCTGGCGTGACTGTTTCAGGTCCTTGTCCCTCCCCATGTCGAGGTTGCAGGAGATTCAGACGCGGGGCCGGTTTCACCCTCCCGCGGTCGTAGTCCCAGTCACCCCCGGCCTGTAGCGCATGTGGAGCTCGCCGCTCGTGGCTGTAAGTGGACCCCTTCGCCGGGATGGAGCACCGCAGGAGGGGGGGCCAGCCACACCCCAGCTAGTAGGCAAAGACCTCCTTCCGCAATCAACTGAGCTCCTCTTGGCGGCCAGAGGTGTTGGCAGCCATATCGTGCTCCAGGACTGCCTCAGTGGGTATTCAGCACAGTGTCTTCCTCAACATGTGGCCAGAATCCGGGAGGGAGGGAGAGAGGAAGGCCTCCTCACCGCTGTCTCCAGGAGGGCCTGGTTATCTCCCCCACCGTCTCAGGGGGGAACCCCCATCACAGGCACCACTCTCGATGAACCGGAAAGAGAGGGGGGTAGGGGAGAGCGCTCACAACCTCTGTCCTCCCCTGCCAGGCACTCGTCTCTCCTCCCTGCACCTCACCTTCGTCGAAGTCGCGCTCCTGTTGCCCGTCCACCAGTCCAGGGCTCAGATCACAGGCGCCCAGGAGGGAGGCATCACGTTGCGCTCCGTGGAAGCAATGAAATGATCCGGGCCTGATTCCCCACCTCTCGCTGCCTCATATTAGGGCCGGCCCATATGTCTTCAGGAGGGGGTCACTCTCCCCCCCACAGGCTCCCGATCGTCCCAGCAGCAGTCCCGGTCTCTGTGTCCCCCTGGTCGTGAGTCCAGCCTCGCGGCTTCGCGCCCGGCCTCCTCACGATGGGGGAGGGGGCTCCGCTTACGCTGTCTCTGCCGCCCCTCAGCACCAGGATCACTCGCGGGGGCACAGGTCTTACCGGCGCGGATCGCTCACAGGCCCGGCTGGGCGGCACACCACAGGTCAGCTCCAAGGACTCCGGCGCCCCCGAAGTCACAGGTCTCGAAGCTAGGCCTCCCATCTTCCTCTGCAGTGCGGCGCCATTTTGGGAAAGTGCAGGGTGAGCGAATGCAACCAGGACTCAGCCTCCCAGGCTCGCTGAATGGAGCTGTTCTCTCGATCTCACCGGGAGACAGCAGCAGGGCACATAGTCGAAGTTTTGCGGTGTTGTCGGGGCCACAGGGTGCCGGAATCAAAGACTGTTAAGGCTTTCAGCCGGAGCTCGACGAAAGCACGTCTAACTCAAGAATGGTCCTGATCGCCCTCTTTTTAATTGACTTTGAGAAGGCGTTCGACTGGTTGGATTCGTCCTATTTATTTGAAGTCCTGTTTGGGCTTAAGCATGGGCTTTTGCCCCAAATATCGAGCCTACGTGTGACTGCTGTAAGCCCCTTCTATGGACCAGGTCCGGGTGAAAGGAACACTTTCAGAGCTGTTCCCGATTCGTAGCGGGACCAGGCAGGGTTGCCATCTCTCCCCTCTCATTTTCGCTCTTACCATCGAGTCCCTGGCGCATCACATCCACTGTGATGCTCCCGTTTGGTGGTGGCGGGAGTCATGTTGAGAGGAGGACAGGATAGCTCTTCATGCTGACGATGTCCTCTTCTTTCTTACCCACCTGCATCTTTCAGGACACTGCATCCTGGAAATACTGTCCGTAGATGAGACAGCGTCCGGCCTTAAACTGGAACAAGTCACTCCTAGTTCCTACTTTTAGGGACCAAAGCACCACCAATTGGCAATCTTCCATTTGAGTTCCGAATCTCAGTCTTGACTACCTGGGTTTTCATATTACTAGAGACCCGGATCTCATGTGGGGCCTCAAGATCACACCATTAACCGTCAAGGTGAGGGACCAACTCCCTCTCAAAGTGCAAGAGAGAATTGCTCGGTTCAAAATTATGGTACGCCACAGGTTTTTATTTACCCTCCATTACTTTACCCTCAATATCACAAATCAAAGGTTTTTTAAGTTAAACAATTTAATTTGTAATTTCATATGGGCTGGTCGATCGCCTCGCATTACCTTGTCAAGATGTAGACAGTCAGTCTACGATGGAGGCTCGGGCGAGGCAGATTTCAAATTATACTACTGGGCATCACAGTTGACGGTGATAAACGATTGGTTGACAGGGTGTAGGATGATCCGACATACTGACTGGAACTCTCACTTCTAGGGCTGGATACCATCATGGGTCTGCTCCACAGGAACCCTATTCCCTTTCACCTCCCAGAACTGATGACGGTGGTTTTCAGGGTGTTGAGGGCCGCTTCATGATTTGCGGGATGGGACAAAACACTTACACATCTCACTCCACTGTGGGAGGGGACATGGCTTAAGCACACAGCCTGCCTGGCTGTTTTTCAGACCTGAGATAGAATAGGTCTCGCGCCTCCCGGCGATGTCTGCAAAATGGATGTCTCTGTTCCTTCCAATACCTGCAACAGTAGTTCTCTTTAGCTCACACTCAATTGTATCTATGCTTATAACTCTGTCATGCACTCTCCTACCACCTAGGTAACTCCGCTGACATACCCGAGTTCAGCCCATTGGAGACCATATTTCTAATGGACCATCTGGGCAAAGGAGCAATCTCCTATATATATTGTACATTGGTGACTCACTGATACTAAATGGCATTATAAGTTAGTACTATCCCATTTCCTAAGTAAGCAGGATGCTCCTCAGTGATACAGGGGCTGATTCACAGAACTAATCTGAGATAAAATCCTAAACTTACTACTTTTGGTATTCACAAAAGACATTTAGTAGTAGTAAAGTTAGGACTCCTAACTTTACTACTATTAAACTGAGACAAAATCCTAACTTTACTACTTTTGGTATTCACAGAAGGCCTTTAGTAGTAGTAAAGTTAGGACTCCTAACTTTACTACTACTAAACTGAGACTACTTTTGGTATTCACAGAAGGCCTTTAGTAGTAGTAAAGTTAGGACTAGTAACTGTACTACTACTAAATGTCTCTTGTGAATACCGAACGTCGTAAAGTTAGGATTTTGTCTCAGTTTAGTAGTAGTAAAGTTAGGAGTTCTAACTTTACTACTACTAAATGCCTTCTGTGAATACCAAAAGTAGTCAGTTTAGGATTTTATCTCAGATTAGTTCTGTGAATCAGCCCCACAGTCTTCAGGAGAAGTTTTGAACATAACTTGCAACATCTAACAAAAGTTATTCATGAATGTGTGAACAATCATGGGCTAGTCATATCTTATAATGTCATTTATTTGATGTATACAAATTTGTCTAACAAAATGGTCCATGGATCATGTCATGCTGAATCTGTATTTCCAGCTAATGTTTTATGTGAGAATTGTGTGTAAATCCCTTGATTTTGGGAGTAAGCCAGAAGACGTTCTTATTCTACCAGGGATGCTGTCAGATTTAGGGAAGAGTTTGAGCTTTCCTTGATGGTAATAGGGATTCTGTCCGACTGGCTGATGGGAGGGGTAAATGCAGGAGTGAAGACACAGAGACAGAAACAGCATTCTTTTTAACTAATTTGACTTTTCTGTAAAATGTGGCACCATCAAAACATATTAATAAACACACTTCTAAGCTTTATATTAAATTGGTTAGAACTGCAAATATACTATTTCATTATTTATGTGTAGGCTTTTTCATAAAAATCATTATTGCTCAATGTTATTTGTTACATGAAAAATATAAACCTAAAAATAAACTTCACACAGAGACAATTTATATGATGTGGAGGGCCAATATTTTTTGCTTTTTTAAAAACAAAATCCAACTTTGGGATTTCTTTCTTCAAAAAAAGCAAAAAATTGATAAAGGTTTGACAAAGCTGTCAGTCCAATTTTTACTGCTGTGGTGGCAGTTTCTGCCTATGACTAGAAATGTCCAGCTCTAAGGGCCACATGTACATAGGTTTCATTTTCCAATTTCCTAATGGGGAATTTTTGTGATTCGCTATTAGGAAGTCGCAAACACTTATGTACTAATGTGTCTTTGACACACTTATCGATTCCTAAAGGGTTTGCAATATTCATGAGGTAGGTTGCAATATACGACCCATTGGGAATCACAAAAAATACAGGGATTGTGGCCATGTCTGTGTTGACTTTTTTTTTAAAGTGATTTTTATTAATGCAGCCCGTTTTCCTTAAAGGAAAACGGGATGCGTTTCAAAAAGAAAAATTTTATATTTCAGTTTGATTTTTTAAGCTCTGAAAAAACGTTTTCCCGTGCATTCACAAAGGGGAAGGGTCTCCTTCCTGTTTGCAAATGGGTTACCACCTACCTGAAGTAGGCGGTAAAATATGAATGTTTTGCAACTTGCAAAACATGTACATAACATTTGTACATAGCACTGCAAGTCACTATTAGAAAGGGACACCCCTAACACGCCCCTTCCTAATAACGAATCGCTAACCCATTTTACGATTCGGTAACAGGTTACAGAATCGCGTAAAGGTTTGGTACATAGGAAAATGCAATAAAAAGGTCGCAAACGTCCCCAATCTGCGAATCAGGCTCTTTGCAACGGGAAAAAACCTACGTACATGTGGCCCTAAATCCCTAAAATCAGAGTCTCCCTGACAGAGTACAAACCATACTCGGGGATTTAAATCAGGCCCTAGATATCAAAACATTCAATAAAATGAAATACAGCTAAAGTGGAATGTTTACTATTTACATAACCACGTTCTTCTCTCAATATTTACTTCCAGTTTTATATATGATTTTCTCACATTCCAAAGTTAGCTTCAGAAAGGTGTTCTCTTTTCCTGGGGCGTCGTCAAGCCTCTGCTTAAGAAACTACTGCGGGGTGGGGTTTTTGATGGGCCTCTTGTTTCGGCAGTTGGGCTGACAAAGGCTCATAATTAACGTGATGGATGGATGGGTGGGTGGATGGGTCGAAAGGGTGGATAAAAAGATTATGGGAGGATGGATGGATGGATGGATGGATGAGTGAAAGGGTAAATGGATGCTTTGATGGATGGATGAGTGAAAGACTTGATACATGGATGGAATGAAAAGGTGGATGGATTGATGAGCGAAAGCATGGAGAAATGAGTGAAATGATGGATGTAAGGATAGATGACTAAAAAATAGGTTGGAAGGGTGAAATGAAGGGTAGATGGTTGGCTGGATGAAAGGGTGGGCGGATGGATTAGTGAAAGGGTGAATGGATGGACAGATGAATGAAAGGATGCAGGAATGAATGAGTGGTGAAAGGATGGATGAATGAGTGAAGGGGTAAATGGATGGATAGGCCGAAGGGTGGCTGGATGAGTGAAAGTATGGATGGATGAGTGAACAGGTGGATGGATGGATAAAGTGAAAGGGTGGATGGACGGAGTGAAAGGGTAGATGGATGGACAAAAGGATGAATGGATGGATGATTGAAAGGATGGATGGATGATTGAAAGGATGGATGAAAGAGGGACTGATAAGTGGAAGGGTGAATGACTGCGTGAAAGGATGGATGGATAGGTCTGATGTGTAGGTTTGAATATGGATGGATAGATTTGGATATTGGTTGTCGTACGAACGGACGACAGATGGAATGGTGATAGACTAAATGATGGATAAAAGATTGAATGGATGACAAAATGTAAAGGAGAAATGGTGGATATTAGCAGGTGGATGTGGGATGAAAGTATGAACAGATAAATGCTTGGATGGAAGAAACAAGCAAGCTCTTCTGGGGAGGGTTGCGGCGACTTGCCAGGCTTGCTTGGTGCCATAAGAGCTTTGGTTTACAGTGGGGGGTATTAACATTTTCTGCCAACACCCTTGCTCTTTTATACTTTTGGTTACAGCTGTCACCTCTCATCTCTAAATTAGTCTTATATTCTTTTTTCATAGCTCTCTTTGTTGAAAAGAAATTTAGCGTTTAGCCTCGTGTTGTCAGTAGACGCACTTCTAGGTCAGAGACTGAACCGGGACATTCTCACTGGTGGTCTACCTCAATTCTTTTTTTCCATAATAAAGACTAGTTTTGCTTAACTTTCCCTCCCTGGCCTTGCAATTCAGGTACAAATTCAAAGTCTTCTGCATTCCTCCACTGAGCTTGCTGCTCCCAGAGGGTGATCTGGTGAGGAGTTTTCAGAAATCTGCTGGATCCTGTTTACTGGAAGTTGGTGTTTGTTGTGATAGGCTGTCTCATTGCTGGCATAATTCTCAGACTGAGCTTTGGTAACTGCTACACAATGTCTACGATGCTCACTGCTTCATAATATTGACTTGGTTTAATAAAGCACTTTGCATCACTCCCCTGCTTTTTATGTGTAGTGTAAATAGCAGGTCATAATATTAACCAGATTAATAGATTTCACTTTACTGATGGAAGGGTGAGTTGGCCCTGTCGAGATTCAAACATATGGCTGGCATATAACAGATGTCAGCTGTGAGTGATTAAGTCACTGAACCCTATTTTAATCTCATTCTTTTATTCAGATAGTCTTTTCCTGGTCTCTTAGTGTATGAGCTACGACGAATTATGGCATGTTTATCAATTATTCCTAGTCATCATAGGTCATCACAGGTCTAAGTGGGCAGGATCTGAGGTGCACGGCCCACCATTACTTTGAATTCAATTTAATTCAACAAAACAGTTCCCTTACTTTATGTTAAAAGACAACCATCTTGAGACATTTGAGATGACTCAGCTGAAATGGAAGGGAGGGAGGCCCCTGTGCCAGGGACAGGCAGATAAACAAGAAACAAGCCTGCTTGCCCGGGTGCCTGCTGCCTTTGTGTGCAATTGGTTAATCTGCAAATGTGAAGGCTCCGTGGGAGCCAGTATTGGCTTCAATTGATGGAGTCACTTGAAGATTCCTGATGACCAAGATGTATTCTTTTTGAGAGGGATTGTAAGGGTGTTAGCAGCTCAGCTGTGGAATGCATGATGCTTTTAATGGACACATACAAATGTTTGCACAATGTACATTCTGATTGCATGTTACTGAAATCTATATTTTGAAAGCTTTTTTAATTTCAAACCTGATTTCCTTGCACATTTGTAATGCTGCCTATGTTATTCTTTGTCTAATGCAACTTTAAATTAGAAACATACATGTTCATACTGCCTTCTGTCCTCGGCTCGGACCTTGTAACACTAAAAATACGCAAATCCCTCTTCTCCACTGCACCCACCAGGATTCAATGCTGTGTCTCTCTTGTCACGCGCAGACATCTACAGCCGTCACATTAACCAAAAAAGGTTCCATAACGAATGGAATGCATTTCCCTCTTATTAGTATAACTTGTATTTATTTTTAATTCAATGTCTGTGTTATTTTATATGCAGTTACCTGAAGGTGAAAGACTAACAAAATTGTTACATACTATATTGTTCTTACTAACCACGCCTTTGACCACGCCCCCATGCCCATTGACCCCGCCCCATTGCACTCAGGATCACAGATCCCATACGTTTTTTTAATGCACTTCAACAGCTGCCAGTCATTAGGCGTGCCTTTTAAGTGTCCTTTTAGTAGTTTACCTCTTTTGTATTTTTGTTTTCTCTTTAATTTATCTTTTTGATGTGATGCTATTTTTATACTACTGATCCATATAGTGTACTGATTACCTAGAGAGGGGGGGGGAAACTGAAAGAGAGAGAGAGAGAGAGAGAGAGAAGAGACAGAGAGAGAGGGAGAGAGAGAGAGATCTGTAGTTTCTAAATAAATAATATTATCAACTGCAGGCTCTGGTTATCCTCCCTTGAAGAATGAATGTATAGCCCATTGGTCCTCGGACCAGGCCTAGAATGAAGAAGAGGTGGACCTCTCTCCTGTATTGAACTCTACTTCAGCCTCCTAAAGAAAGAATAGAAGCGTTGTCCAAACTCCAATCAGAATCTCTGCTTCCAAGTGCTTGTTCACCTGAAAAGAGCTGATAGATTCTTGGGGTCTTGGACTGGTGGCACTTTATAGACAGGACAGCTGTTACTCAGTGAGTTACTCCAGAGTAACTGTTGGATGCTCGGAGGAATTCTGGTATGTGTAGAGGTTATGGAGCACCTTTCGCAGCTTTTTCCAAAAGGAAATGTGCTTTCTTGAACCAGTCTCAAGGCCATAACTAGAACAAACCAACTTTGAAATGTCCTTTCTTTTTTTAAATTGACATTAAGCAAGGATGTAGATGTTTTGCAGGAGATTTCCACTTTCAAAAGGAATTATGGGGCATATTATCAAGACAGGTGATAAAATTATCGCCGCTTTAGTGGCAGAAAACTGCAGCTAAAACGGCGATAATGGGCTTGATAATATGCTCTATGGAATTCCAATTGAAGCCCATGTTAGATGTCCTTCACATCTAACATGGGCTTCAATTGGAATTCCATAGAGCATATCATCAAGCCCATTATCGCCGTTTTAGCTGCAGTTTTCTGCCGCTAAAGCGGCGATAATTTTATCGCCTGCCTTGATAATATGCCCCAAAATATTTTCAGGGTTTTGGATGGCCAACGGGTTCCAGGAGCCTCATTTCGCCAAATATATGGTTTTGTGATATATAGGAAGAGTCTCAATCATGTATGTTGCTCCAGCTCTACAAAAAAGCCACCCCCATAACCTTCCAGTGGGATTCACTACAGTATGGAATACTTTCATGTCTTCAGGCTTGACTGAGTCCAGCCAAGTCCATCTCTTCCCTTCCCCCTTCCCTCCCCTGTAGATCCGCATTCAACTGCTATATTCACTCAGTTAGCACTGTGGCATTCAGTCTTTTTATTAGCCATTTTTCTACCTTTTCATCTGATCTGCTGTTTCTTTTGCCTCACAATAGATTCCAAAGACGTTCATCAACCTTTGCTCTGTAGCTGTTCTGATGGATATTCATTCCACGGGCTCAGCTGCCTCTTCAAGAAAGCATTGTGCTCTAAGCACAAGACTGTACTGCAATTTTACTTCTGTATCACTCCTCCACTTTACAGAGAGCTGTTCAGTGGCTAGGTCTGTGGTCGCCTCGCTGTCTCTCTTGTTTTATTTTGCCTATGCTGCAGTTTGCTTTCAACACAAGGTCTTGTCTTGTCTTCGGTCAGCCTGTGTTCAGTTTACCATTAGTAGGACATCAGCCGCAAGCTCAGTGGTACTAGTCTCTGCCCCCTTTTTGAGTGAATAATAATGTCAGTTTAAAGGGTTTTGTTAATGGAGATCAGTTAGGTTCTTTTGCTGTTACAAATTGGGTCTTCGATGCATGTGCAGTCTCTTCTCTAAAACACACTGGGGCATATTTACAAGGGAAGTGGCGGAGTGAGGCGTTAGCCTTCCTGGCTTAACGCCTCACTCCGCCACTTTAGAAATGCAGGGCAGCACCAAATCTATAAGAATATGGTGCAGCACTTTGTTTCCCCCTGCGCTGGCGCTACTCTTAGTAGCCTAGCGCCAACGCAGACACCCTTGCAACATAGTGTAAGGGTGTCCGCGTGCAGAGGAAGATTGTTCATTTGCAGGAAAGACCCCCTTCCTGCACATAAACAATCTTTAAATGCCGTTTTGTAACTTTTGTGTGTGCTGCCTAATGCAGCACACACAGAAGTTGTAAAACTGCATTTTAAAAAAATGATTGTTTATGTGCAGGAAGGGGGACCTTCCTGTACATAAACAATCATTGGCCTTTTGTTGTTTTCATGTGTGCTGCACAACGCAGCACACATGAAAAACTATGAAACATTTCTCCTTGTTGCACCAGGGTAAGACTAGGTTTTCCCTGGTCTTAATTCCGGCCATGCCTCCTATTTATGCCTCCCTTGTAAATAGGAGGCAGCGTCAGACTCATTGGGTGTTGCGGTGGAATGCCCACAGCAGCACACATTGCCCTCCCCTTTCACCCTAAGCATGGCGTAAAAGGGGGCCTTATTTAGAAGGCAGCGTTAAGCCACGTTAAGTGGCTTAACGCTGCCTTGTAAATAAGGCGAAGCCCTTAACGCCACAGGAACATCGTAAAAAGTGACTTTCCCTTGGCAATAGGGGCTTGTAAATAGGCACCACTGTGTGAGTACAATGTGTCAACAGAATGCATGTGTGGTCGTCTGCAAATTATTGAAGGCCTCTGTCAATGCACCTGTACCATATAACAGATGGTTAAGGACGCCCTCTAGTGATGAGCACTGTTAGTGCCCTACCCCTGGCATGCTTTAGATGGGAATACAGAAGGCCCCACGGACTCAAAGTGGCACCTTACAGTAGATAGTCAAGGCATGTTCAGTGCTTATTTTGAGCCAGTGGTTTCAGGTGCTCAGCATTGGCACTTAATCATCAGCACCGGTGCTTTGCATGAGCACCAGTTATGGTCACATTCATTTATGGGCAAATTAAGTGATTTTCCCAGAATCACAGCAATATGTTGAGCCAAAGCTGAAACTCGAACCTGGTTCCCCAGCTCCGAAGTGGGCCATTATGCCACATCCTCTCCCCATTTTTATGGTTAGTAGTTGGTTCTGTTTTAGACGGCACTAACAGGAGAAATGGGCTGGTGCGAGCTGCCTCCTGACGAGAGCCCCTGCACTTATTTATTTACAAATTAACCACTGGCATGTGTCAAGGTTGGTGCTGCCCTAGACCTTTTTTTTCCTTGTAGGCACACTAGTACAGTTTTGGAGTTGTCTGGCTTCCTCCTATACAGACAGCATCTTAACCGAGGGCTAGTACCTTTTTATTCTTTTTATGCTTTCACTTTCCTCCTATTTTGTGCTTCCTTGGTTTTTATTCACCAGTATTTGCTCTTCGCAGGGGAGTCTGTGAATACTGAAAGGGGTTGCTGGACCACAGTTCCTTTATAATTTTCCCCGCCTGTTTCATTCGTCGCGCACTGCAAAGCGCTGTACTCAGGCACGCCACCGGATACGCACCTCTTCATGACCAGCTATTTAGGGAATCACATAGCGCATTCGTGCAGCATGTGGCTAGGTTGGTGCTGCCCAGGACCTTTTCTTTCCTTGTAGGCACACTAAGGCATGTCCGTCTGGGCCTGTCCGTGCCTGGACCGCGCCTAGCGTCTGTTCCCCGTCCCCCGCACAGAACGTGCCGCACAAGAGTTATTCAAGTGATGAGCTTATAGCCCTTAAACGCTCAGGTAACCCTTTTGGTTGTCTAAAACTGAGCCCCTCTACTACAGAGTTGATTCAAACTAATAGTCAAGTATGTAGCACTAGAGGTATCAACTTGAATCCTCAAAGAGTTGCTCTGTCAGGAGTTATAGAGAACCCGGAAGCGAGCAACAAATCCACTTTTTAGGTTCCTAAAAACCCTTGCATCTTACCGATCTCAACTAGAGGCATGGCTAAGGAGCTCAGTTTTCAGAAGTACCACTTTCAGAAGAAGCTGACACACTGAAGTAATGGCTCAGCCGAGTAATCCATCTACAGCAGGATTCTAATTTCACTTAATAATCCAAGCTGGAGACCTGCTTAGTCCACTCAGACTTCACAGGTCGATACAATTGGTATCATTGAGTAACAATAAACATCTGTTATCCAGCAACAAGATAGCCCATGGGGTGAACATAATTTTTGCAAATGCACCTTATGTTATTCAGCAACAGGTTAAAAAACATGTCCGCGTTTTATGAGGTTGTTCTGGCCTCGTACTAGCTCCTTCTTGGAGGAATGTTAGTGCCTTGTTTACAGGGATATTTGAATAATGTTGGGGGCCTAGGGCCAAAAGCATTTCGGGCCCCCTGTTTGGAACTGCTTTGAATTTATGATTCAGTTTCAGCTCTTTCATGCCCTCTTGGGCGAGGTCACTGCCAGTGCACAGGTATACTCGTCCAAATTCTATATATGTTTACATCGATAAACAACGTTTACCCCGAAACTTTTTAAACGCAGGGAATCACAACGCAGTCGTTACAACGACCGCATTGTGATTCCGCATACCATTACTCCGCAAGTCGGAACAACGACTTGCGGAGGGGGGGGGAGGTGTTGGATTTAAAATCCAACACCTTCCCTAGTGTCCGCACAGACTGGAGTTGGAATAGTAAAGTATACTATTCCATCATCCAGCGCCCCCCCTCCGCAAGTCGTTGTTCCGAATTGCGGAGTAATGGTATGCGGAATCACAACGCGGTCGTTGTAACGACCGCTTTGTGAGTCCCTGCGGGATAAAAGGCTGTGGAATAATGTCATACACTAATGTTCAAGGATAGTGACATGTGTTTCCAATATTGTAACACAGCAGCTCACTAATATTACTGCAAATAATCTCTATGACACCCTCGCATTTCTCATGTGAGGCACTGTCAATGGCGTAGCTAAAGCGTCTGGCGCCCGGGGCTATTCCCTAGATTGCCGCCCATGGCAGGTACGGGGGGGCATCATGAAGCCTAGGTGCGCAATACAATACAGGCTGTGCTGCGTGTGCGCTGCACACTAAGTAAAGTTTTCATATGTGAGCCCTGGCGCGCTTTTCACTTTGAGAGATTTCAACGTACATCCTTCATTTCAATTTCTACCGAGTTTTGGCTCAAAAAAGATAAAACCATAAACTGAATGATAAGAAAGCAAAATGTACTACTTGACAATTACTTTATCGTCGTTTGTTTTTAGCACATTGACTGGGTTGTTTCTTAGCCTTCACTTTTGTTGGAGGCAATGTCTTTGCTAAATCACATTTCTGAAGTGTTGTTCTGTTGAAGCCCTGGGTGTTGACCTTTAGTTGAGAAGGCAAACGTGCTTAAAAACATCCACTCTCCCTGACTTTGTGGGCACATGCCACGAACGGTACTTGTGCCAAGGGATGTAATGCGTATGGCAGACTGATTGGCAGGGGCACCAATCAGCCACCTGAGACTATCACCACATAGAGAAAAGAAACGTCCTAGGAAGGGGATCGGTATATGTAGATCTGAGTTTGTGGCTATTGATCCATTGATCAGAGTGGCAATTGAAGCTCCCGTGGCCTCGTATGTTTGCTCTGGAGCCCAATGGATTCAACCGTGTAGCTTGGCTCTTACGCGCCATCATTCCATCCCGATATCATGTACAGTATTTTAAACCTTATTTTTCATCTCCACATGCAGCACCTTCCCCATTTCAACTAAAATGTTCCATCTTTTAGCTTCCACACTCTCGTCACTCATCTCTCTCTTTCATTCTCATTGCGAAGCAATCACGTTTCATTTACTCGCTCCTCAGGTGTTACTTTCCCCGTCACCAGCTATCACCTCGGCCTGACAGCCTCCAAATATTACCACTACCCTCAGTGACGGGGGACTTCTCCATACGTGCACGAGGCCCTTCGGATCCTCGCGACGCCACTGCTTCGTGACGGGAGAGTGAGGCAGTTATCAAGTGCATCAGGGAGAGAGAGGGCTGCAGGAACTATCGCAGGACGCTGGTATCTTGAGTAATCTAAGTTAGAACAGGACTGAAATGGCAACAGGCATCCTGGGAGGTGTCTGACAGCAAGCATGGAAGGCACAGTGGTGGCTCTGTACGGACAGGCCCGACAGAAGTTTCACATTGGGACAGGTAGACTGTAAAAAACAGCCCAGGCCATTTGATGATACCTGCAACCACAGTCCAGCAGCTCTGCGAGGAGGTGAAGTGATGCCACGGACACGAATATGGCGTGGCGTCCAGCTTACCCCCGGCTGTGGCCGTGCTGTCTGTCTGCTTCTCTCTCTCTCTCTACTGCTGCTGACGCTTCACTGCCCCACCTCGTTTTGCTCTATTTAAAAAAAAAAAATGTCCCTTGGGCCACCGCAGCCGGGTTGACCTTGAGAGGTTATAAGGCTATGCACTGTCCCCACCCAACGCCAGGAGCACCACTCAGACCAGTCTTCCCCCAGTGCTAAGGAGAGGTGGCGGGTGACAGGTCGGATTCAACGAGTATGTTGGTGGCACTGTGTCAGTCATGGTCAAATTTAGGGCACAATTATTTCTCACAGGGAAGTTCCCCATTTAGCTCTTCCCTCTCCTGTGTAGACTCTACAGTGGCAGCACCTGCAAACACGTCCCGTTCTTTTTTGGGGTAGGGGATCTGCAGCAAATCGCCCAGCATTCCCGAGACTCCACTCAAGAGAGCTCGTGGTGGTGCGGGGGCTGGCCAAAAATTATACCCAGGGCCGTCATTGGTAGCGCTTTCACGCGCTACAAGATTGACGGCCCTGGGACCAAGATATACAGTACGCTGCGCGCAGCACCACCCCTATGCCAGGTGGTGAGTGCAGCATTTGCAAGCAGGTGCGCTTGCACTCATACACGTGTGCAGTGCTGCTCAGAGACAGCCGCACATGTGGGTGTGGGGGGGTGGTGGGTGTACTTCACCGTCAGTGTCTCCAAATAATAAAGGCCACAGGCCACTGATGCAGCGCAGCTGCCACTGCCCCCAAAATAGTGCCGCCTGGGGCGGAACGCCCCCACCGCCCACTCCCCTCCGCTACACCACTGGGTACTGTTTTGATCTAAAAGAACCTTTTTTTATGGGTGTTACATGAAACATAAACTCAAAGTTTCTCTGCAAAATGTGTGTAGTAGGCTCTGACTCATCACTTACATTAAAAATAAAGGAAAACGGTATTTAAAACAATCTGTTTAAGACTTCAAGGAGCCGAGTTATCACGTTCTAGATCTGCTCTAGAACTTCGAGTTGATGGTACTTTTTCTCGGCATGAAAGCGTTGGGGGGGAGAAATCATTAGCGGGTCAATCATTTCAATTGCAATTCGCTAGAGCTCTTAAGAATCAAAGACTACTAAAGGAGGTAAGTTGGTTTATTACAATGCCAGGAATAGCTGAACTTACAGACACCTCAAGACGAGGGTGTAGAAATACATTGGAATACATAGCCCAATCTACGAATGAAATTAAGGTGGTGCAACATGCACAAGATAAATAGTTCAAGAATCAGGATACAGAAGATTAAGGAACAAATGTCCAAATTCTCCTGCATTGAAGGTTCGTGGAAATAAAGCATTAATCTGACCCTACACTTGCACTAACATGACCCCTAAATAAGCATTTTGCAGGGCCAGATCAGTTAAGGTGTCAGCGTATGAGGTCTTCCTTAGAAGTCTTCCCTACATCAGTAGGGTCAAGCAGCATGAAGCTACAGAGCTCATTCTAAGATGCTCTCTCTCTTGAGGCAGAGAAGAAGTGCCGGAGATCTTTCCCTAGTTATGATATATCAATAGCACAGGTGGCTTTCCAGGATCCTTCACGGGTCATGCCGTCTAGTCAGGCCACGTCCTCATAGGTACTTTTCAATTGGGCAGCGATGCTCTCGAGCATAGTGAGATGACCTTGATTCCCAGTCTCTCAACAGTTATCAATTATCAATATTAACGCTCAATGTTTCTCCTTCTCTCCTTGCCTGACTCCTAAAACAAAGACATTATTCTAACTAACAAGGATGATTTTTCCACCTGCAACAGAAAGGTAAGAAAGAACAGAATCCAACGTGCACATGAAAATCAATTATTAATTCTACAGAATTCAGCTAACATAATAAAGGTGGAACATGAACTTTACAAAGTTATATAAAAATTGAATCATGTACAGTTAATAATTTCACCTACATATAAAATGACACAATTAGTAAGCACATTCAATAATGAAATAATTGTCTAAGGCACAACACGTGCATTTAGTTAATATTCTCTGCTAGTTACATTCATTTTTCACGTTATTTTCTTCATGTTTTTTACACTTTGGTCTAAACACATCACGTTTATGTTATCACGTTACAAGATTCTAACACTTAAGCTAACACAACAAAAGATTTTATGTGGATGCAGTTGGCACGTCTTATTATTGTTATGTTTGAAATTTTGTATATAGCGCAGCGTATACCCGAGGGTGTCTTGGCGCTTATAATGCACCCCTACAATAAAAATGGATGTTTGCGCTACATCAGAATAATTGAAGGTCATCATGGCAAGACTCTTTGCAGAACACAACTGACTCTATCAGTGGGCCCCCTAAAAGGCTGTGGCCCTGGGCCAGAGTCCACTTTGCCCGTGACTTGAAACGTCTCTGATTCTTTAATTACCCTAAGCAGAGCCAGTGTCACTCGCTGGCTGTGTGCAGATTTGGATAAAGAACGCATGAATAGTGAATTGTTGAGAACTACAAGAACGAGGATTTTCCCGGCTCTGATAATATGGTTGAGGAAGCATATTGTACTATGTCAAGTTTACTGTATTTCGTCGCATGTCCGACACATGCTGCTTGGCTTGTGGACTGTCCCTTCTGGGTATATGGTCTGTGAGCTGCATTCAGAGAGGGACTTTATGATAGTGTGGAAATGTGGATTTTCCTGATCAGTTATGTCCCCTATCTTGGACCCCAACGGTTCTATATGCATGTTACAAGTACATGTATGTTCCCTCCAGTTCCAGTTTCTAAGACGCAAACATATGTGTGTCTACCGTCAACATGTTCTCTGTCAGATCCGCCATCGATGGGCTGGATATTCGATTCCTAGGTATGAAAGGCCACCGATTTTATATGGCTAAGTTACTCCATTTTTACAGTTCAGGCAAGTAGGCCCGATTCTGTCCTCAAAGCCTTTCCCTGCTCTCTGTCTCTGACAGCTTCAGCTTGAGCTCGCATCTGTATCCATGAACTTTGTCCTACTCCCTGTGCAGCTAACGATGTCTGCCTCGGCCAGTTTTCGCCTGCCTGCCAAGAAGTTGTATTTCACCTTCGAATTATCTATTTTGCTCTTCAGCCGATGCATTCCTGTCTAGTGATTTAGGTAAACATTTCCTTTAGCTCACAAGCGAGGACTCAGCCTTTCCGTCCTCCTGCAAGTGATTCATAGTCCTGCTGCCATGGAAAGTTTTCTGCCCCTCGCATCTCATATAGACACTTAGACGCTTGTACACGCACACACAGTTAGTATAGAGTAGATTCTGTCCGAGAGTCCTTCCTTGTGGATAACATAGTTCTCCAAACATAGGATGGTAGATATGATTTGGGATTAGGTTGACTTGACCCCCCAGACTTCTCGTCTCCACATGTAGAGCTAAATGTCAAGTCCCCTTCACCCCCTAGTTGCACGTCAATTACACGTCATGCTGCTGCGCGCGCATCTATGCCAAGTATTATCTTATAGATCCACCTATGTCTGATAATCTTAACCAATCATGTTTCTTTTATTCCTTGTTACGCCTAGTTTCGATTATGTCACTGTCACGTCATTTTTCTTATCAAATGTTACGCCTTTTACATTCGTTTCATTGTAATGCACTTATTATAAAAATACATGTCTGTCAATAAATTATTGTACTTCACTTCCTGAACCCTCGTGGTGACGGAACCTGAAGGCCGCGACTCGAGTCGGCCATTTTGAATGGAATAAAGCCCATTTAGAAAACCTCTTATACCACGGATTCTGCCTCTTGTTATTTTGAGCTATTTTACTTTATTTAAGATCCCGTATGAAATTCAGTCCGGTATATTTTATTTACCACAGAATGGCGCCCGAATAGGGACACTTTCTCATCTCACGCGCCGGCGGTGCGTTGCAGGCCCGGTCTCCTGCCACAGCTGGACGGACCATAAACGCGTACCAGCAGGATTTCCTGTAAGCTCCCTCCGGTCAAGCGGGGGCGACTGAGGCTGCGATCAACCCAGACGAGGCGGTGAGAAGTGCGAAGTATCCCGACCAGAGCCTAGCTGAGAGAGCAAGATCCGAGGTATACAGAGGCCCACCAGGTTTTCCGAAATCCCGATGTCGAGAGGGTCCGCTGTCCGCAGTTATCGAGTCCTGTCCATTCTCTGAGGCCTTCCGTTTCAAGGAGCTACTCGGTGAGTACCATCGCCGGGGAGGCGTGTTGACGCGCACATAGGTTGTGCCGGTCAAGACGGATTTGGGTACACAAATCCGGTCTGCACTGTTTAGCAGTGTATATGTACTGTTTAGCAGTATATCAAGTATTCCGAAGTATTCAGTTATTGTCAAGAATTCAGCGTGGTGATTAGTTAGGCAGACTGTCATCATTGTCGATCATTGTTAAAATGTTTAATGTTTAATGTTTAAAGTATTCAGAAATGTCTTGCATATTGTGGTATGAATGATTGTTCATTGTTCACCGTTCATTATTGTGTTTTTCATATTAAGTAAATTCAAGAGTAAGTATCAGATCAGTTGTAAATATGCCGCTCTTCTCAAAGTTAAGACAGATTACTACCAGAAAAGGGGTGCTTGAAGAAGCAGTTCCTATTCCTCCTAGGGACA
Organism: Triturus cristatus; assembly: GCF_964204655.1. Classification (NCBI taxonomy): domain Eukaryota; kingdom Metazoa; phylum Chordata; class Amphibia; order Caudata; family Salamandridae; genus Triturus; species Triturus cristatus. The sequence continues at coordinate 1,744,917,794 of NC_140589.1, read as the reverse complement.
CTCCAGGGCATTTTATGTACCATAAACATGGCTTAGATGCCATATTATTTCTTGATCTATGGGTAGATTATACCAAGGGATTACCGGAAAGTCAAAGGTGGCCCATAGCGGGAACCTGGGATGCAGAGTGCATCATGAAAGTGGAGGAAGAGTTATGGAAAAGAAAGGTCAGACAGTCACAGAAAGACGCTGTTGAGTTATGGCGTAAAGAATCTCATAGACGAACAGAAAAAGCACGTAGACAAGAAGAGAGGAGTAAAGAAAGTTCAAATAAAGTTCAAGAAAATCTATTAATTGAGGAAGGTATCCGAGTGAGATCAGAACAAGTAAATAGACAAAGAAATGCTCTTATGAATGGTATGTATCCCCTACTAGCCGAAGGATTACCTAAGGCTGCTCCAGAGATACCAAAAGACTTGCCACCCCCATTATTTCCAATTAAGGTACATCCAAAGGGGCTTCCCAGAACCGCAGAAGATGTTTTTCTTTCCTCATATCTAGATGACGCAGCTCCCGAGTATGCTAACGCCGCACCACATAGACCGACTGGCGGAGGGGTTCAACGTCAGGATCAGGTATCTGTCCCCGTGCAACAGCAAGTTCCGACACAAGCGTCGGCAAGCACATCTGTTTCCGCATCTGTCTCCGCAGTCGACTCTACAGAGGTATCGACACCCATAGTTGCTGTGTCACGTTCAACGAACCCATTCACACCCGACGCCCCAGATAGGGCCACGGGAGATGCTAGCAGTACTTTTACACCACCTAGAATAAATAAACTTGTCTTTCAAGAGTCAGCACATTCACGTACACCTAAATTCGTAAGTGAACGTACGCTTAAGGAACTCCTTGTAAATTGTAGATATGACCCGGTGGTTGGTAAAGAGGACGAAATGGTCCTGGCATCATTACGTATCAGGCGAGCCGCAGAGTATTTAGCGAGGTTACCAGGGATGACTACGCATCTAGACAACATATATCATTTTGTTCAAACAGGACGAGATCCAGGATGTATTAACAGAGCTATGGAATTCCAGAAAGTAGAGATCCAGGGGGAACTGTTACGTTTCCTCATAAACTGTATGATCAGAAATCAAGATCGTCCGGGGGTAGACCCGAATGCAATGCTTATTCTTACAAGATGGAGTCAGAATATATCAGAAGGGAGACACGATAAGCAAAATTGTATAATAGCCATGTGCCGAAAAATACGTAAAGAAATAGAGCGTATTCATGAAGAAAGATTGGGAACAGACGAGTTTGAGCAAGATGAAGTGTCCGAATCAGGGAATTCCGCAAGACAGTCAGAGACCATAGCCTATGTAGGCAGAGGAAGATCCTGTGAAAATACTAGATGTTTTCCTGATCCAATACATTCTGTATGCCCAAAAAACAGCAGAACGTATCCGACGCCTGTAATAAATCTGAAGTCTCCTGAACATTCGTTTCAAGCCGCAGATAAGATACTACGAGAACGAAGGGGTTACCACCTCCTCGATTCCATGGATGAGCAAGAATTAGCCAGATCAGCCGTTCACTGGATTGACAGTCCTGAAAAATACGGTGATGAGACCGTAGCACACACGTTTCTCAATCTCAGTACAGATGAACAACGCTTAGCTGGAATCTATATGATTCAGCAACTCCTCATATTATATAAGTGCCAACATGCTGACCCTGGTCCTTTACCTGATATATTAACGGAACTACTCACAAACAGGTGGAGAGGTTCTAGTAACAAGCTAATTAAAGAGATATTAGTGTCACGTAAACAGTATGTCCTTTTTGTAAATCCAGATTCTCTCTCCCTGCCCCGCAGAGAAAGAGCACCGTACTATATGGATAGACAAAATCCTTTACGAGAAGTGCACCCAATAAAAGGCGAAGACAATGAGTTTCACCGTGTATTTGTTTACACACCCATATCAAAAATGGAATTATTAGAAATGAAGAAAGTAGTACCTAGTCATGACAAAGACCCAGCGGGTTTCCACCGAGAAATTAAAGACATGTTACTGATGGGAGAGTACACCTTTCCTGATATTATGACGATATTAAAGGTGCTTTTGCCTGCTGGCATTTATGAAAAACTGAAAGAAAAAGAGTGGGAAGTAGGAGACCAAAAGATAGACTGGACAGCATTAGCAGAGGAAGAAAGGGGCCGAACTGCAGGTTCGGGACTCGGGGATAAAGTTAAACTGTTACCAGGTTTACTAGTACAGGTACTGCCACGTTTATTAACTACAAAAAAGGAAGATTGGGGTGCAATCACAGCCTGCAAACAAAAGCAAGATGAAGACACAAGCGATTATTATGCTCGATTTGAAAAATGTTTTGGTATAAATAGTGGTATAAAAGCAAGTAGTGACTCATATCCACATTTATTTGTGACAAAATTGGTGGAAAATGCATTGCCTCCAGTGAAGAATAGAATATTGAAATTCGAGAGTACCTGGCAAAGTAACACTCCGTCGCAAATGCTACAAATGTTACAGTATCATCACAATAGAATTAGGGATGAACAAGAACACGAGCATAGACGCATGAAGGATACAAAAATGAAAATGCTAGTTTCTCAGACAGTACCAGCAGATGGTCACAAAAAGGGTGTGACACATTCTGGTGATTCTGCAGTTCCTGTAAAAGGAACCTGCAATTACTGTAAACAACTAGGCCATTATGTACATGATTGTCCAGTCCTGAAACGTAATATAGCTACAGGTATTGCAAAAGAGAGACCACGATTAGTTAGACAAGATCAGAATGAACAAGGAGCTATGCAGCATGGACAGTCCATGCCAGTTCAGCAACAGTCCATGCCAGCCTCACAGCAACCCATACAGTTTGTGCCAGCTGCACCACCGTTGCCTGCTACTGCCACACAAACCACAACACGACAAATGTATCAGACTGCACAGTATGAATACCCTGAATATCAGCGCTACGCATGAACCAGCCTAGAGAGGGAAGTCGACTTACCGCTTATCGAGATTCCTGTAGATCAAGAAGGACCTTATGTACATAGTGAATTATTAGGTCAAGATAGAAAATTCTTACTCGATACAGGGGCAAGTCGAACAACTATAAAACGTAGTGAAGTTCCAGGGGCACCCCTCTCAGGCTCTCAAAATGTTTCCCTTGGTTTTTCGGGAAAACCTATTGTTAATGAAGTATCACAGCCTCTACCACTTACGATAGGACCTTTGACACGAACTACAGATTTATTGCTTACTAAATCATGCCCAGAAAATCTGTTAGGAATTAAAACTCTGAAAGCACTAGGAGCCATAATATGTTGTTCTCCGGAAGGAGTAAGGTTGTTTTTGCGGGATTTTAAAGGTCACTATGTGTCTAGAGACATGGATCCCCGACTACAGACTTTACCAGTACATCTATGGGCACAAGGCCCTACGGATGTTGGCTGCATGAACATTACACCCTATCGAGTTACATTGAAAGCAGGAGTGGTACTACCACGAATGCGACAATACAAGTTACCGCATGATGCTGTAGTGGCTTTGCTGAAAATCATTGATGAGCTGATTGCCCAGGGAGTAGTTATAGAAACAGACTCCAATATATGTAATTCACCGATAATTCCGATTCTTAAACGAACTGACCCTACTGCCGCACCAGTATACCGATTGGTTATTGATTTGCGTGAACTAAACAAGTGTATTGTACCACAATTCCCTGTGGTCCCTGATATATCATCATTGTTGACAGCAATTGATTCCGAAGCAACATTTTTTACTGTAATTGATCTCAAGAATGCTTTTTTCAGCGTCCCAATAGATCCGGAAAGCCAATACTTGTTCGGATTCAGTTTAAATGGGCGCAGCTTTAAATTCTCACGCGCTCCCCAAGGATTTACAGAAAGCCCCAGCATCTACAGCCAAGCACTGAAACGAGAACTTGACAGTATCCACATGCCAGTCAATACTGCACTGCTTCAATATGTCGATGATCTGCTGATCACCGCAAGAAACGAGCCAGAATGTGAAAAGGCTTCTCTGACAGTTTTACATTTCCTAGCCGACAAGGGGCACAAGGTGTCCCCTTCTAAGCTGCAATTCTGTGTTCAGCGAGTTATTTATCTTGGTCACTCGCTGTCCAAGGAGGGAAGGCAGCTTACACCAGATCGCATCCAGTTAATTGCTAACATGTCAATACCCCAGACACAGAAGGAGGTGCGGGCTTTCATAGGCCTCACTTCATATTGTAGGCAGTGGATCCCTCAGTACGCATTTCTAGCAAAACCACTCATTCAGTTAACCACACAGGAGGCAGCCACATCGACTGTTCTCCCTTGGACTCAGGAACATACACAAGCTTTTGAAAGCCTAAAGAAAGCTTTATGTCAAGCACCTGTTTTAGCAACGCCATGTTATAGCAAACATTTTACACTTTTTGTTACAGAACGCGAAGGTACTGCCTTGTCAGTACTCACTCAGGATCAAGCAGGATCACGCAAGCCATGTGCTTATTTTTCCAGTACATTAGATCCCGTAGCTCAGGCTTTGCCTGCATGCCTGAAATCAGTGGCAGCGACAGCTTTAGCAATCAGACAAAGCGATGCCATAGTATTAGGACACCCATTGACAGTACAAGTACCACATGCAGTAGAGGTTCTGGTGAACCGAACACAAACACAACACTTGACCATAGCAAGACTTACCGGTTATGAACTGACATTGTTTCAACCACACATAGAGATCCGACGGTGTAATACATTGAATCCTGCTACACTATTACCTGTAATTGGAACAGACCCACTAGCTCATGATTGTGTTGAAATCATTGAAATAAAGACGAAACCTAGACAAGACTTGACAGACGTTCCATTGTTAGATCCAGACCTGACGTTGTATGTAGACGGATCGTGCATGAGAACAAGTACAGGAGATTTAGTGGCCGCGTATGCAGTCACAACAGACACTGAAGTTATTGAAACAAATTGTATAGATACTTTGTCAGCCCAAGCAGCAGAACTTATTGCTCTAACACAAGCCTGTATTCAAGCCACAAATAAGAAAGTTAATGTATACACTGACTCACGTTATGCATTCGGAGTTGTACACGACTTCGGCGTGCTGTGGCGAGAGAGAGGTTATTTAACCTCCCATGGTGCCCACATTCAGCACGGACCCCTCATTCATGCTTTGTTAGACGCAATACATCTACCCACTGCTATATCGATTATGAAATGTAAAGCACACACGAAGGTTACTGATACCATTTCTCAAGGCAATGATTTAGCTGACAAAACAGCTAAACAGACTGCTCAGAATCGCACATTAGACATGACAAAGCCAATAGTTCAGACACCAACACAGTGTATGACAATTAAGGATCCCGCACTTGACGTAATTGACATACAGACACATGCCACAGCAGAAGAAATAAAGAAGTGGACTGAACTAGGAGGGATCCAGACAGATCAAGGATGGATGACGAAGGAGAAATCTGTATGGTTTCTCCCTGATTCCATGGTTCAAGCCATTATAGCTACAGTTCACAGTCCAGCACATTTAGGAGAGAAGGCTATGCTAGACAGCATTCAGCACATTTGGTTCAATAAACATTTACGAGCAGCAGCTAAACAAAAAGTTCGTACCTGTATGATATGTTGTCAGTTTAATCCAGGAAAGAGTGTTCCCGTAGAGCAGGGTGGATTTCAGCCTCCTGACCATCCTTTTGAAGTCCTCCAGATGGATTATATTCAGATGGAACGTTGTCGAGGATTCAAATATGTCCTCGTAGTTGTCTGCGCTCTCTCCCGTTGGACAGAGGCGTATCCCGTATCAGATTACACTGCCCCGACTACTGCCAAGCAGCTAGTTCGAGAATTCTTCCCACGGTACGGTTTACCACGTGTTGTATATTCAGATAACGGTCAGCCTTTCTCATCCGAATTAATGAAACATGTCTCACTCTTGTTGGGATATCAGTGGAAATTCCACTGTGTCCGACACCCCGAGGCAGCAGGTCTCGTGGAACGACATAATCAACTTTTAAAAATCAGATTGTCTAAAATATGTCAGGAAAAAGGTGTGGACTGGATAGTAGCCTTACCAGTTGCGCTATTCTACATGAGAATGGTAGCACACTCTCGAACAGGGCTATCCCCTTATGAGGTGATCTTTGGTAGACCACCGAATATGTGGGGGACGCCTATACCCCGTAAAATAACTGATGTTGACTGTAATATGCTGACAGATTACCTGGCTTCCTTGATGTCTGCACTACAATCTTGTCGTTCACAGGTAGTCGCAGCTTTTCCTGACAACACCGAGGTGAAACCTCATGACGTAATTCCCGGCGATTATGTTCTCGTCAGGAATTTTGATCGGAAAACCCAACTGGAGCCAAGGTGGAGGCTTCCTAAGTTGGTCCTGCTGACGACCAGAACAGCTGTGAAGATCGAAGGAAGAAAAGGATGGGTGCATTCCACCCATATAAAAAAATTTAATGGACTTCCTCCTGACACAAACAGTACTTCCCGTGTGTCTTCCCCCATTGACTCAAAGCTACCTTTGGCTGAGGCCAGTAGCACCGAACTCTATAAACAGAAACTCAGGTCCAGATCTAAACTGTCGGACGATTTGATTGTTTAAGTCCTCTCCAAGGTGAAGCGGTTGAATCTGTCCCGACATGTATCCCTTAGGTCTGAATGATGTAGAGTCCAGAATCATAATGAAACGACATGCTTATTGTAAATCACTGCGTAGCCACTGTATTGTGACTTTATTAATTTTGTTTTTCTTGAGTTTTTTAATAGTTACTGCAAGTATATTGTTGCATATGTATTATCCTGTTTCTAAACGTGCTTTCAATATAACTGATGAACATTCTTTTAGTGACTTACCCCCACATGAGTTGTCCTATAGACTTGCGCTGCGTAGTAACACATTCATTAGTATGTTACATCATTTCCATAAGACTAGTAATGCCACAAATTGTTGGGTGTGTGGCCGACTTCCTCCCTATCAGAATAACAAAGGAGTTCTGCCTTTCTTTCCACATCCGTTCACACACAATGGCTCCTGTGGAGCATGGTTTAGTTTATTAAATTCCATAGACCCAGACACAGCAGTTTATCAACAACATTGGATATGGGGAAATCTGAATCTAGTTTTATTCAAAGTCTGTCACCCTAATAAGGAGGGTCACCCCAGTAGAACAGGAACTGATTTAGAAAATGAAGTGTATAAATTAGGTAATTTTACGCCTAATCTTATGATTTTGAATGTCAAATCCGAAGTTGAACTAATTCTGCCCACTATGTCAGTATTTCCAGTTAAGGGTGAATTATGTGTGAGAAAAGTTGGTTCCATACATATGGGCCATAGCCAATGCGTTACTATAGTAGAATATAGTGATCAAGGTAAATCTTCATTTAGAGCTTCTCGCCATTCTTACTTCATATGTGGCCAGACGGCATATATGCGTCTGCCTCTAGATTGGGATGGTACCTGTTACATAGCATTCCTTTTGCCACCTGTTTTCCTAGCTCCCCCTGATTATTATCGAAATGTTCATTTAGTACACAATAGAGAGCGAAGAGATCTCCCAGTTGTCGATTATACTGAGACAGCATGGGACAAATATGTAGATTTCAATAAAGGTATCTTTCCCTATATAGGTACTATATCAAATAGTAAGCTGATACGCAGACTCACCAAGACTCTTGAAGCTGTAGTAAACGAGACTATAGCCGCCCTAGGCAATCTGACAGAGGAACAATCAGTGATGAGAATTGTTGTTCTCCAGAATCGTCTTGTCCTTGACGTCATCCTGGCCGATAGGGGCGGAGCTTGCAGGGTCATCGGATCCAGCTGCTGCATATTCATACCAGAAAATTCGCCATCTGTATATAAAGCTATAACACGCCTTCATAAGATTGTAAGCCAGATACACGAGAATCCAGGCATTTGGACGTGGTCCGGGTGGTTTTGGAGTGTGATATCAGCCTGGGGATGGAGAGTTCTATCCTTCCTAGGTATTGGCCTTCTCATACTATTCAGTTGCTGTCTATGTCTACAATGTGGACCAGCGATTTGTGATCTGTGTGCCACATCGTGTATTCCACCACCAAGGTCTCGTTCAGAATGCCGGAAGAAGAAGGAAGAAGAAATGATGCTCCATGAGCAAATCGATGGAATGATGAAGATTGATGTCTCTTGAAGGGCAAGAAGGGGACAAGGAGGGAATGTGGAAATGTGGATTTTCCTGATCAGTTATGTCCCCTATCTTGGACCCCAACGGTTCTATATGCATGTTACAAGTACATGTATGTTCCCTCCAGTTCCAGTTTCTAAGACGCAAACATATGTGTGTCTACCGTCAACATGTTCTCTGTCAGATCCGCCATCGATGGGCTGGATATTCGATTCCTAGGTATGAAAGGCCACCGATTTTATATGGCTAAGTTACTCCATTTTTACAGTTCAGGCAAGTAGGCCCGATTCTGTCCTCAAAGCCTTTCCCTGCTCTCTGTCTCTGACAGCTTCAGCTTGAGCTCGCATCTGTATCCATGAACTTTGTCCTACTCCCTGTGCAGCTAACGATGTCTGCCTCGGCCAGTTTTCGCCTGCCTGCCAAGAAGTTGTATTTCACCTTCGAATTATCTATTTTGCTCTTCAGCCGATGCATTCCTGTCTAGTGATTTAGGTAAACATTTCCTTTAGCTCACAAGCGAGGACTCAGCCTTTCCGTCCTCCTGCAAGTGATTCATAGTCCTGCTGCCATGGAAAGTTTTCTGCCCCTCGCATCTCATATAGACACTTAGACGCTTGTACACGCACACACAGTTAGTATAGAGTAGATTCTGTCCGAGAGTCCTTCCTTGTGGATAACATAGTTCTCCAAACATAGGATGGTAGATATGATTTGGGATTAGGTTGACTTGACCCCCCAGACTTCTCGTCTCCACATGTAGAGCTAAATGTCAAGTCCCCTTCACCCCCTAGTTGCACGTCAATTACACGTCATGCTGCTGCGCGCGCATCTATGCCAAGTATTATCTTATAGATCCACCTATGTCTGATAATCTTAACCAATCATGTTTCTTTTATTCCTTGTTACGCCTAGTTTCGATTATGTCACTGTCACGTCATTTTTCTTATCAAATGTTACGCCTTTTACATTCGTTTCATTGTAATGCACTTATTATAAAAATACATGTCTGTCAATAAATTATTGTACTTCACTTACTGAACCCTCGTGGTGACGGAACCTGAAGGCCGCGACTCGAGTCGGCCATTTTGAATGGAATAAAGCCCATTTAGAAAACCTCTTATACCACGGATTCTGCCTCTTGTTATTTTGAGCTATTTTACTTTATTTAAGATCCCGTATGAAATTCAGTCCGGTATATTTTATTTACCACAATAGCATGTGTGCATCAGTTGTTGAACTGACTGGGCGTTTTATTTGCTGTCATGTAATGGCCAGGCAGTGCTTACCACCTATATTTGAAATTCCTTTCAAGAAGAGAGACATCAATTGGGAGTAAAGTAAAGGCTTGCAATCATCTATTGCAAAGTGTACTGCACACTAAATATTTCCTAGAAACCCCCTTTTCAATCAAAGAAGAAGATAGGAAAGGCACTGGTAAATACATGGTCCCCATTCTGTTCTGCAGACACACTCTTATTTTTCTTTCAAAGGTTTGTCTCTTGCCAAAGGCTTTACTGGCTGGGTTCTGCAGTATTACCTAGCAGGGTAGTGGACTTCTACACAGGCTGACTGCTCTCACGCTTGTTCCGTTAATCCGAATCCACGTCATCTTTCCTAAAAACCTATTAATGTAAGAAATAGGGTGTGCAAAGTTCCTGAGTTTTCTTTACAATTTCCAGAAATACTATGATTGCTGCCCATGTTTTGCAAACTTTCTTCCATGTTGGTTTTCATGTGCAAATCAGGCCTGCTTGCTAACTCCATGTAATTTCAAAGCAGCAAGGAAAATAGTTTTAATATTAATCTGTGAGAAAAATACAACCTGAAGGCGCGGTGGCTGGAGAATGAGTCAGTGGGTACAAGGCTGTCTGTGGACAAGAGAGCTGCAGAACCTTCCCAAGCAGTTCCAGAAATCTGGGACTGTTTTCTTTCTTTCCATTTCCACAGAACTGCTGAGACTTCTCCAGAGTTTTGTGCACAAAGAAAACGCCTTCAGCAGGACTTAAAGGTGCAGGCTTCCCTGCACTATTGAGCCCGGCCCTGCTACAACTTCCAGCCTTGCCCTACAAAGTCCAAACGTATGCACTCGGAGTGGGAGCGAGGCTACAAAACGACCCCAGTGGTGAGGCAACCTCAGTGGCAGCAAAATCCTGCATTGTTCCAATCAGATTTTTTTGCTCCAAAGCCTAACTAATGGCTTTAGCAACTCTTTGCCAATAATATATCTAACATCAAAAGAACCTCTCTGCTTCAGCTTACTGCCCTGTCTCCATGGAGGAAATTTATATCCAGAAAAACTTCTAAGTCTGGAAGTAAAAACGTAATTCAGTGCAAAAAGGCATGTCTTACCTGAGCTCTGCTCCTTTGTGATCAGCCTAAAATTGTGCCAATTGACCTATCGATTGCAAACTTTACTTTAATTCGATCATTGTGTCTTTTCAGATGTTTTATGTCTTAAAATGTTAAAAAGTCTAGATGAGGATACAGTAAAATATTCAGTTAAAGAATTCCTTCGAAGCACCTTTGTCAATCCCTGTGTAGATTCCGGTTCCCCTTATCCAGTTTTAAAAATGTTAGTATATTTTCCCTTTTTACAAATGTTTTGATATTTCTAAATTGGTTTGCAAATTTTATTTTCTCATGTTCCTGACTTTAAAAGTTTTGATACTGTGTGAACTAACCACATTTCTCTTGCAAATTTGCTGCGGTATGTGTCACAGCTGCCCGGGGTCCAGCAGTGGATTGAGAGCTAATGAGATTGTGTTGATCACGTTTGCAGGGGTACCGCCCTCTCAAATTAATAACCCAGATTCTGTTCTTCAACAGTGGTCTTTATAACTGTTGTACTTGATTTGTAATCCATTCAAGACATATTGGAGGATGGTCTCCATAAGAGCACGTTCTACTGGTGGAAGTTCCACTGACTTTTTGTCTAGGTTTGCACTATACAAATACCACATACATGCAAGATGCCAGGTTCTCTTTCCCAGCTGATATCACATAATGAGCCCTTAACTGACAGGTGTAATACAGGACTAGGTGTAAAGATTATGAAACAAAGTCTAGCTCATGAGGTGACATTTATACAGTGAAAATAAGAGTTTACGGGTTATGAAAGTCCGCATATTTTAACAGTATTGAAGGTAGCGTCCACAATATTTTGACCTGCAGATGCAGGGACTGTTGGTCTTGTTCAAAGAAAACAGACAGAACCAAGACCAAGTAGTAGGAACCTAGACACGCAGTGCATTGAGGCCATCTCGATACTAGCAGCTGCTTCAAATAAACCCTCAATTCATAATCAGTTTATCAAAGTATGCTGGATTTAGATCTCAGTGTTCATAAAGTACTGTGACTTCCACAAGATCAGAGAACAACAGGGTCAGAACTTAGGGGGACGAAAAAGAAACTTCCCCAGGAACTGTAAGTACCCAGATTCATGCCCTATATCTGCGTCCCACAGTCCAGAGTTGCCTCGAGCAACCTGATGATAGTTTTAGGATACTTTCCACAGATTGACTGAGTAGCACATGGAGTGCCCCCCAGAGGGTGTTCATGGCTGCAGGAAGAGGAACTTTAAAGTGTCCAGTAACACTGGGTAGGCAGTGAAGCTTCCCACCCATTGCAGGCTAGTTCTGACAGTAAGGTAACTGAATAAAGGCACAGCACTGTTGTTCCAGGATGGAGTAAGTTTAATCAATAATACAGGCTCCATCTACAGCTCTGGCTCTAGCTCCACCAGTGTCCCAGCATCAACTGACCATCCAACAATCCACAAGACATACATCAACACTGTTAGAAATGGGATTTCTGGTTGGCTAGGGCTTGCGCCAAAGCCAGACAGAAACCACCACTCTAGTCAGGGCTGGGGAGTTACACGCCAAAGATAACCCCTGCTCACCCCCTTGGTAGCTTGGCACGAGCAGACAGGCTTATCCCTGAGGCGATGTGTAAAGCGTTTGCGCGCGCACCCAGCAACAACACCCAAGGCCCACCACAAAGGAAACTCCACACAAGGTATTCTATAAAAATAGCCTTTGTATTATACACAACACATTAGATAAAAACACACACTTTACAATGTGCCAACAGGCACGGGCAGAATTTACAAGGGATTATGTATACAGGGAACAGGGCCACATGGACCACTGCCAGGGATTAGCACTTAGAACATAGCACAAATCACCAATAGTAAACGTAGAACATAACACAAAGTAAATGTAGAGCACAACCAGTCTCTACTGGCGCAATAATGACCTCAGCGTCATCACACTAGCATCAGGTATAAAACCTATCCTGTATCTATCACAGGGGCATAAATCACATTATGCAATTCTCATTGGTCTAACTCATTAGACTTAACCACCTAGCTATAACTATACTAGGGGCGCACATCGCACAGGGAAGTACATTCTCCCTACCATCAACCTAAGCAGGTAAAACAACCTTCTAGGCAGAAATAACCACATTTAGAGGTATCAGACACAGGGTGCGCAAAACATGCTATACACAATACATTTCCTAGCACCCAAAAGCACATTAGCATGAATCGCAATAACACCTCAATCACATTAGAGTCCAGGACGCACCAGAACCTAAACGTAGCAGCTGCCCACTACTTGCTGGGCAGCTGGGGACAAGCACAGGGCCTAAACGCTGCAGCTGGCACTAAGTGCTGCGCAGCTGTGGAAGGCAAATAGGGGCCTGGGCTCTCAACTGGCCCATGACACAATATCCAGCACGTTGGAGCCACCTAGCTCAGAAAGTCACTTTGGAGCGCACTAGCGCTCTTAACATAAACAATGCGGGGGACGTTGGAGCCCTCTAGGCTCTATAACCAATTTTGCCCGTCTCGTTGGAGTCCCCCTCAGGGGGCTCTGGGACCATAAAGATGGCCCCTTGACCGTGGGAGCGCCACTCGCTCTCTAGGAAATATCCGGTCCCGGTTGGAGCGACCCGCTGCCAAACGGGGCCGCTCCGAGGGAACTGTGCCTCGAGGGGCATCAACAACAAGGAGCCCCCACTTACCGGGCTCTTTTCTTCGTCCGTGGTGGGGCAGGCACCGGCAATGTGCCTCGAGCCCCCTCCGCCTTTAGTCTGCCTTCGGCGCTGCCTGCGGGGCTCTCTCACCACAGGAGAGCGCCGTCCCTGGAGGCGCCGGTCCTCGCCCGGTCCCCCATCTCGGGACCGGGACTTCTCTGGTGGAGCCTGCGAGGCTCCGGGGACAATGGCGGCACTTCCGCTTCCGTCCCGCGGCCCCGCCCACAACCAGGCGGGCCGCGGACTCGGCGGCAGTTGAACTGAAGCTCGGGCCGCGGCGGTGATTTCTCCTTCTATGATCGCGGGGTGGGCACCCGCAATAAAACAACCATAAGCGGGGTGGGCACCCGCAATAGGGATACTACGGCAATGAAGACGCAGGGTGGGCACCTGCATACAATTAGAAATAAAGGAATAAGCGGGGTGGGCACCCGCAACAGGACACAAGGCGGGGGAATCCCTACGCTGGGGATTCCCTCTAAAAAAGATCGCAGCCCAGCGCTGCAGGCAGCAAAGAGAGGCGCTCGGGTAAACCAGGGAAGCGCTCTGCCACAGAAATGAAGCGCCTCTCAGCAGAGTGCAGGTACAGCGCCCACCAAGCGCTAGGGCAGCCTAGAGTCCATAAGGCTTAGTAAGGAAGCACAGCAAATGAAGTCCAAAAGGGTCCCAGAAGTCCTCCAGGTATCCAGGGGCTGGGCAGGGCCCAGGGAGGCAAGCCTTCCCCTGGGCCCCAGCAGCAGCATGCCCCTGGTAGATTCGAGTTTGGAACAAGAACATTTTGTAAGGGGACACAGCCCCTTTTTATACACCAAACCCCTTTGTTCTGGGTTCAGGGTGAGGGGGAAAACCAGTCGCAGCTGGTTGGGGAGCACCCTTGATGTGCTCAGCCCCTCACTCTATTCACTGGCAGGGCTAGGGTCGTCAGTCGCACCACAGGGGGCGGGGCCAGCATTGTGTGTGGAAAACCCTGTCCTATTCAGGACCCAGGTGTACTCCTCCCACCCATCTAGCTGTTGATCTCCCCATTCACCACTGGGTGACTCATCCTGACTCTGGGGAATCCCTAGCCCGTCACATGACATGACCAGCCAATCACGCGACAGACACACTGCACACTGAAGTGCCCACTTCCAGAAGTGGCACTTCCACACTAGGTACATGCACGCCGCACGCATCATCGCGCAGCATTCACTCCCACGAGTCCGCACATACCAAACTCGGGCCTGCACACCCCACGCATCAGGAACTACTAGGGACACATACATTCCCCATGCATTCCTATGGGAGGGCAGGCCTATCTCACCACATGCACTCAGAGCACGCACGCACTTTATCCTGGGACACAGGGAAAGTGCGCAGAAACCAAGAAAATCACCACACCAAGTCACCAATAAAAGGCAAAAAGTTCAGGGGTGAACCTGCCAGAAGGGCCAAGTCCAACAAACACCAATGGAACTTTCCTCACCACATATTCCACATTCAACCACTAAACCCAAGATGCCACATACAGACACTGCCTCCCAGAATGAGGCCAGCACTTCTCACATAGTGCCTGACCCACAAAAGCTTAACTCAATGATGAGGTGAGACTTACATCAGAAATGTCAGAAGTAGGTTATACTTAACTCAAAAGAAAGTCATGCCTTTGCACAAAAATTATTTGAAAATTGCACCCTTAACGTGGAACTCCAGGTGACTGACAGTTTTTATTCTGAGGTTTACAGAGTCTGTAACAGTGCCACACAATGTCTTTGGACAGTTGCAATGGTAATGTATTTTGCAGGAATCTACCAAAGAACCACTGAAGTCTTCAGGGGTTAATTAAATTGATATTCTGCTGTATCCCATGGTTAGTATTTGTTTTAAGCCTCTACAGGTTTCAGGCGGGAATGTCCCTACCTGAGCAGTCAGTCAGAAATAACTTCATTTCGCCAACACAATGATGGCATAAAAAGTATTCTACAAATATATCAATTTCCATTATTATTATAAGTTAAAATTACGTATATGACGACAAAATTGTTAAAAGAATAAAATCACGTTAAAACACTATTCCTATTATACAGATGATGGTAATTCATAAATGTACACACAGTTATTGTGCAATTCAATGGCTTAATTTGCAAGTTGAATAACAGATTGGCAATTTAGTCTTCTCCTCAATGCAGATAAGAGGAATGATGCTAAAGAAAAACATGTAAAAGGATCAGACAATACCTGTAGGTAATATAAAGCAAAATAACACTGTTTATTATTCATTTTACGGATGAGGGGGACAATAAATCTTTTCCTTTCTTCACCATAGAATTTCCAAAAAAACTAAAAGTGTAAATCATTCTGAGCATATCGATTGTCACAAGCACAAGGTGACAGTTCGGACATCACATAAGTGTTCAAAGGGAGACCCAACATCAGGAGAATATAATTTAAACAGAATCTCACTAGAATATATCTATATTGTAGATTTGTGACAAACAATAAATACGTTAGATTCACATCAATTGACATTATACTCGGGACATCGTGATATGCTCTGACGGTTGACAGCTTAAGCTTAGAATCCTGCCTCCTTGCCTGTAAGTTGGTCAGTAGGTGGGTTTTCAGCTCTTTCTTAGAGATAGACCAACACGTGGTTGGATCTACAAAAAGATGATGTAACCCAACTGTCTTAAGCCTGATCAATAGGTAACTGCAACATGGTCCTTCCTAAGTTAGTCCTAGCAGGATCACACATTGATGATGTCATTGAAGTTTCCTGCTGTACCTATTCTTTCACCACACACACACAAAGTCTGATTTCCCAACTATGTTTCGATGAGATGTAGCGAAGTACGCAGGGCATCTATTGTGTTCTGTGTCCACCTGGTTCCTTACTCCTCATGGACTAGCCGTTCTGGTAATTAGAGGTCAAGTCGTTTGTAGTTGGCTGATCTGGAGTTACATAGACATCCATTGGTCAGTAGTGGCCTGATGAGAAATATGTTCACCAGGCAGAACTCCAGCCCATCCTCCAGGCTTTAATGCTCCATGAAAACAGTTTCTGCTCCCAAAAAGGCAGGGCAAAATCACAGAATGAATACCTCATTAAGAGCCTTTCATAAATCTAGCTGATCAAATGGTTGGCAGGGAAAGTGGTCTAAAGTGCATCCAAAAGTTCTGTAAACCACAATAGGAAAAATGGCTTTGAGATTTATAATATCAAAGTAAAGGTACAAATCAACTTTACATTTGGGATATGAGTACTTCACCATGGCGATATAAATTTGCACAACAATAATTACGCGAGCAATGATAGACTCTGCAATGGTTTCCAGACAGAAAATTACCCTCATTGAGAAGAAAACAATACTTGAAATAAATGAAAAATAATTGGAAGAGGTATATAACACATGAGGTTCTGATACAGTGGCCTAACAATTGGGATAGTGGCTTTCTACATTAAAAACCAATTCTAATGTCCTTACTTATGAGTCCATAAATTAAGGTAGATGTGTTTCCTCTCTATCTCTGCAAGATTGAGCTTTAAAACCTTTAATACAATAATAAATACTACATGCAAGAAAATAAATACAAGATAATACATGAATGTATTTATCCACATTTTCTTATTTGTGTGTCTATTTACACAGGCATTAAAGTAATAATTCCACCTTACAATACCTGCTAAACCATGGATACTCGCAAACATTATCCCAGGGGCTAAAGCGTTCAGTCTGTGGTGTGGCCGAGGACCACACTGTGGCTAATTTGCACAATGTAAAACCAGAAAACCTGTGATCAATTCTGGCATCCCCACTGGACCAAATTGTGTGATCCTAGGCAATTGTCTCGTTTCACTTTGCCTCCTTTTCTTCATTATCGATATAAGCGGAGCTCAAAATTCATTACTTTATGACACGTGCTGTACAAAATCTTGTCTTGCCGTTGATTAAATAAATTATAATGTTGGCCAGGTATAGTAACAACCCAGGCCACCCAGAGGGGTCCGTATGACAACTGACTTGCCTCTTAGTTCGCTGTTGGCATTGTTGTCAGGGTGAGAGGCAGCATGAATGTCTCTAAATTTGTGTTTAAAAATGTAATAAACTACTTGTCAACTCATCAATATCCGATGTACTACGGTGAAATGCTTTTCCATGGTAATGAAATACACCTTTTGAATTATGAGACAACATCACATTTTTTTAAACATTTGTAGGTAGATATTTCTTAAAAAGTTGTTCCTAAAGATAAGTGGTCAGTGGCATAGCAAGGGGGGTGGGGGGCCGTCCGCCCTGGGCAGCAGGAATTTTGAGGGCGGCAGCCTCGCCCTCTCCACTCTTACACGAGTTTGCCGCAGGGGCGGCAAACGCAAGAACTATTGCAAGTACACCCCTCCTGCCCCCCAACTATTCAGCGCGGCTGCGGGCCTGCAAAGGCAGAGACTGCCACGGGTAGCAAAAGTGCCTAGCTACGCCACTGTAAGCGGTGCAAGACACCTTAGTTACTTCCTTACTTTAACTTCATTTATCCTGTAAATAAAGTAAATAAATGCTTGCCCGCTTATTTAACAGCTTTCTGCATGCAAACGCTTTGTTAAGTAAGCATGGACCAGAGTTGCTGAGGACCAGGAGTCTGCATCGAAAGGTTACAAGGGCCGCTAGTGGCCTCTGGGCTTTAAGCATCACTGTGTTAAAAGATGTACAATGGAGATGGGCCAGCCAGCAATCCTCTAATGCCTCGGCCACCCCATGATTTATCAGCCACATCCTCCAATGGCTCTGCAGATAAATCATTCAACAAACGTCATGTAAAAAGACTCTTTAAAATGAGTAAAGTTTCTTTCTTCGACATTAGTGTCTTAATTAAGTAAATGTCATAATATAGTTGTCTTTAGTCACATTTACTGAAAGTAATAGTTTTTAAACATGACCTGAGTAATATTCAAAAATATTGCCACGCTCTGATTACATTCCTGTAAGTGAATTAAGATATGTCAGTTTGTCATGTGCACTGTATATTTTCCATGTGAAGCAACTAATTGCTTGGTAAGGAACATGAGACACCGTGAAGTAAAGTGATTTGCCTTGGATTGCACAATTTGGAGCAGTGGGAAAGACAGTATTTTCCTGGCTATAGATTATGCAAATCAGCGATTGGGGGGTTATGTCCTTAGTGAAGGATAATGGTTTGTGCTAAATTATTTCATGAGTCAGTACAAAGTGATCAATAAATAAATGCCTCACATGTTTGATCTATCTATCTATCTATCTATCTATCTATCTATCTATCTATCTATCTATCTATCTATCTATCTATCTATCTATCTATCTATCTATCTATCTATCTATCTAGCTATCTATCTGTCTGTCTGTCTGTCTGTCTGTCTGTCTGTCTGTCTATCTATATTTCTATCTATCTATCTATCTATCTATCTATCTATCTATCTATCTATCTATCTATCTATCTATCTATCTATCTATCTATCTATCTATCTATCTATCTATCTATCTATCTATCTATCTATCTATCTATCTATCTATCTATCTATCTATCTATCTATCTATCTATCTATCTATCTATCTATCTAGCTATCTATCTGTCTGTCTGTCTGTCTGTCTGTCTGTCTGTCTGTCTATCTATATTTCTATCTATCTATCTATCTATCTATCTATCTATCTATCTATCTATCTATCTATCTATCTATCTATCTATCTATCTATCTATCTATCTATCTATCTATCTATCTATCTATCTATCTATCTATCTATCGATCTATCTATCTATCTATCTATCTATCTATCTATCTATCTGTCTGTCTATCTATCTATCTATCTGTCTATCCATACATCTCTCTATATATCACATGCACACACATTCACACAGAATCCACAGTGGTCAGCTCAGCCGTCTTAGAGGCAGGGGTCCTTGTGGATTCCGTGTCCCTATAGCAGCAAGATATGGCCACCTTATTGATCCTTGCAGCACAGGTTCAGTCCCTGGGTGCAAGCAGGAGTCAAGAGCTCATGTGGCATTTGTCTTTCAGTTTTCAAGTAGGGTCTTCTTTCTTAAGATGTTGACTTGGAAGGTAAAGGAATGACCTAAGAAGGTGGTTGTGTGGCGTTAGTGGTATCACGTGCACTAGCTCATGAGAATCCACCACACTCATTTTTGGGACCTTTCTTACAAAATCCCATACTCGGTGTGCAGCACTTCAGTACACAGTTTCCAGAAAACCATTGAAGAGTCTCTATCAAAAATCCCCCTAGCCTCCCTTAACCTGCAGGAGCCACTCTCCTGTGCAGATGAGATTTCTTTCCCTTTGCCAGGGCTAGAACTGGTTTTCCCTCTTGCTGAGAACACAAACAGAAAGTGCTTGAATGGTGTCTGTTCATAGCAGCACCATTTGGGATTTCCATTTCAAAGGAAGATCTTTGAAAGCTGTCCAGTGTGTTGCTAAGTGCACCTGTCCCCTTCCAAATGACAAATCCTTGCCAAAGGGCCACTGTTAACATTGCCTAGGCCTCCTTGCGGCCAGAAGCTTAAACCCTTTGTTTCAGGAGGAGTGTTATTAACAGGTCGGCCATGGATATGTATGGAGTCTTTGGAGGAGGGCTGAAAGCCAAACCAGTTCTAGATCACTTAACACACAGGAACGCAAGATACACTTTTATAAGGTACGTTTCCACTCAAGTTGTAAAAAATCTTATTTCATCATTGAATTTTTTTTTATTAAGTGGAGAGAAATGTTTTTTGACCACTGCATTTTTTCCAGACCAAGATATGATAGCATAAATTGTATTACTAATTAAGCCTTTCCATGGGAAATAATGCTTTACCTACAAAGTGCCAACATCTATTTGTAACTGGTCAGTGTGGGAGCATACTTTTCCCTTTTTTAATTTTTCTTATGAAAGTGAAAAATGTTTGCGCTATTTGATCAATAGGTAAACACACATTTTACAAAATGCATTACAAAATTTGGTCGATAAGTAATAAAATAAATAATTCATAATTATTTGTCAAAATTGGAATACATTATTATAAAATAATGTCTTTACTAGGCCCCATATTGGCTGAACATTTTATTCCTTGTTATTTCTTTACATTGCTGTAGGGCAGTTTCCATACTATTTATAACATGATATAGAGTCAACCCTTGCCAAACGGTCGGGAGATCGACACAAATACATTGAGTAGTGATAAATACACGTGCAGTAACTATGGCAAGAAATAGTGACTTTAAATAGGAGTTGCTATTATCCTCCAATATGTCAATTCTTAACGTTTTTATTGCACTTGATGATATTATTTGTATATTTAATATATCCGTCATCCTGAAAAACATACTTGTCCAACAGTCCAGAAGATGAGGACATGTGACAGATATATGCATCAAGTCGACATTCTCATTCTGACATCTTGCACAATTAGACGTGTCCTTGCAGCCCCCTTCAAGCAGTCTCTTCAGGGTATCTTAGCAGCCATACATACTCTCATTTTGTTGCATTTTCAGATTTGCTCTGAAGAGAAATTCATTAACAAATTCTAGTGACTACAATAAAGCATCTAATTGTGTCAATATCCATATTCAATCTGTAACTTTAATATTTGGCTTGTGTTTCCATATCATCATTACTATGACTTTTGAAATATGATAGTTTGCACCTGTTGTATTATGGGCATGTGAAGTATTGGTTTAAGTGATAGGGTTTCCTCTAGACATATAGGGGCATATTTACAAGGGGATTGTGCCACCAGAATGTCACTTTTTTTGATGTTCCGGTGGCTCAATGCCCAGCACCATATACACAAAGCGGCATTAAGCCACTTTATATGGCTTAACACCGCTTTGTAAATACGGTACGCTTTCACGCAGGTATCGCCATGAAAGGGGCGTGCAATGGGTGTCGCTGTGGGTGTTCCACCGTAACACCCATTGCTTTGTGACACTGGCCCACATTTACAAGGATGTATAAATCTGAGGCATCGCCAAAAATTAATGTCATGAAAAACCAGGCGTTAGTCTGACACAGCGGGGAGAAATACGTTTATTCCTGCTAGTTTTTGCTCTTTCTATATATGCTGCATTCTGCAGCACTCATAAAAGGAATAAATCGCCTTCAAAGATTATGTGCAGAAAGGTGTCCCTACCTACTCATAAACAATCATTCCCCATGGCGCACCAGGGTGCAAGGGTGTCTGTGTTGCAGGGATTATTCCCTGCAGCGCAGGCACCCTTACACTATGGTGCAAGGGTGCCTGCGCTGCAGGGAATCATCCCTCCAATGCAGGTACCTTGCCCCATGACAGAAGGGTGTCTGTGTTGCAGGGATTATTCCCTGCAGCGCAGGCACCCTTACACTATGGTGCAAGGGTCCCTGCGCTGCAGGGAATCATCCCTGCAATGCAGGCACCTTGCCCCATGACACAAGGGTGTCTATGTTGCAGGGATTATTCCCTGCAGCGCAGGCACCCTTACACTATGGTGCAAGGGTGCCTGCGCTGCAGGGAATCATCCCTCCAATGCAGGTACCTTGCCCCATGACACAAGGGTGTCTGTGTTGCAGGGATTATTCCCTGCAGCGCAGGCACCCTTACACGATGGTGCAAGGGTCCCTGCGCTGCAGGGAATCATCCCTGCAATGCAGATACCTTGCCCCATGACACAAGGGTGTCTGTGTTGCAGGGATTATTCCCTGCAGTGCAGGCACCCTTACACTATGGTGCAAGGGTGCCTGCGCTGCAGGGAATCATCCCTGCAATGCAGATACCTTGCCCCATGACACAAGGGTGTCTGTGTTGCAGGGATTATTCCCTGCAGCGCAGGCACCCTTACACTATGCTGCAAGGGTCCCTGCGCTGCAGGGAATCATCCCTGCAATGCAGGTACCTTGCCCCATGACAGAAGGGTGTCTGTGTTGCAGGGATTATTCCCTGCAGCGCAGGCACCCTTACACTATGGTGCAAGGGTGCCTGCGCTGCAGGGAATCATCCCTCCAATGCAGGTACCTTGCCCCATGACACAAGGGTGTCTGTGTTGCAGGGATTATTCCCTGCAGCGCAGGCACCCTTACACTATGGTGCAAGGGTCCCTGCGCTGCAGGGAATCATCCCTGCAATGCAGATACCTTGCCCCATGACACAAGGGTGTCTGTGTTGCAGGGATTATTCCCTGCAGCGCAGGCACCCTTACACTATGGTGCAAGGGTGCCTGCGCTGCAGGGAATCATCCCTGCAATGCAGGTACCTTGCCCCATGACAGAAGGGTGTCTGTGTTGCAGGGATTATTCCCTGCAGCGCAGGCACCCTTACACTATGGTGCAAGGGTGCCTGCGCTGCAGGGAATCATCCCTCCAATGCAGGTACCTTGCCCCATGACACAAGGGTGTCTGTGTTGCAGGGATTATTCCCTGCAGCGCAGGCACCCTTACACTATGGTGCAAGGGTCCCTGCGCTGCAGGGAATCATCCCTGCAATGCAGATACCTTGCCCCATGACAAACGGGTGTCTGTGTTGCAGGGATTATTCCCTGCAGCGCAGGCACCCTTACACTATGGTGCAAGGGTGCCTGCGCTGCAGGGAATCATCCCTCCAATGCAGGTACCTTGCCCCATGACACAAGGGTGTCTGTGTTGCAGGGATTATTCCCTGCAGCGCAGGCACCCTTACACTATGGTGCAAGGGTCCCTGCGCTGCAGGGAATCATCCCTGCAATGCAGGTACCTTGCCCCATGACAGAAGGGTGTCTGTGTTGCAGGGATTATTCCCTGCAGCGCAGGCACCCTTACACTATGGTGCAAGGGTGCCTGCGCTGCAGGGAATCATCCCTGCAATGCAGGTACCTTGCCCCATGACACAAGGGTGTCTGTGTTGCAGGGATTATTCCCTGCAGCGCAGGCACCCTTACACTATGGTGCAAGGGTGCCTGCGCTGCAGGGAATCATCCCTCCAATGCAGGTACCTTGCCCCATGACACAAGGGTGTCTGTGTTGCAGGGATTATTCCCTGCAGCGCAGGCACCCTTACACTATGGTGCAAGGGTCCCTGCGCTGCAGGGAATCATCCCTGCAATGCAGGTACCTTGCCCCATGACAGAAGGGTGTCTGTGTTGCAGGGATTATTCCCTGCAGCGCAGGCACCCTTACACTATGGTGCAAGGGTGCCTGCGCTGCAGGGAATCATCCCTCCAATGCAGGTACCTTGCCCCATGACACAAGGGTGTCTGTGTTGCAGGGATTATTCCCTGCAGCGCAGGCACCCTTACACTATGGTGCAAGGGTCCCTGCGCTGCAGGGAATCATCCCTGCAATGCAGATACCTTGCCCCATGACACAAGGGTGTCTGTGTTGCAGGGATTATTCCCTGCAGCGCAGGCACCCTTACACTATGGTGCAAGGGTGCCTGCGCTGCAGGGAATCATCCCTCCAATGCAGGTACCTTGCCCCATGACACAAGGGTGTCTGTGTTGCAGGGATTATTCCCTGCAGCGCAGGCACCCTTACACTATGGTGCAAGGGTCCCTGCGCTGCAGGGAATCATCCCTGCAATGCAGGTACCTTGCCCCATGACAGAAGGGTGTCTGTGTTGCAGGGATTATTCCCTGCAGCGCAGGCACCCTTACACTATGGTGCAAGGGTGCCTGCGCTGCAGGGAATCATCCCTCCAATGCAGGTACCTTGCCCCATGACACAAGGGTGTCTGTGTTGCAGGGATTATTCCCTGCAGCACAGGCACCCTTACACTATGGTGCAAGGGTCCCTGCGCTGCAGGGAATCATCCCTCCAATGCAGGTACCTTGCCCCATGACAGAAGGGTGTCTGTGTTGCAGGGATTATTCCCTGCAGCGCAGGCACCCTTACACTATGGTGCAAGGGTGCCTGCGCTGCAGGGAATCATCCCTGCAATGCAGGTACCTTGCCCCATGACACAAGGGTGTCTGTGTTGCAGGGATTATTCCCTGCAGCACAGGCACCCTTACACTATGGTGCAAGGGTGCCTGCGCTGCAGGGAATCATCCCTGCAATGCAGGTACCTTGCCCCATGACACAAGGGTGTCTATGTTGGTGCTAGGCAGCTATTTTTAGTGCCAGAGCAAGGGAAAATACAGGGGTGTGCTATATTCCTGTAAATACTGCACGTCCCTGCATTTTTTAAATGATGCAGCATGGCGCTCCAAAATTTGTGCTGCGCCGCGCTGCACCATTTCCTTGTGAATATACCCCCCTGTTGTCATTATCTATTTTTTGTATGAAATCCTTAATTTGCAAATAACTTTAAAAAATATGCTTTTGACAGGGAAAATGTATCTTGCAATTGGACAAATTAGAGCAATTTGTCTTTCATATATATGTTACCCATATTATTAATCTCTTTTTTCCAGTTTCCATCATGTTTATTGGAGATAGTACTAAAGCTCCTGAAAAAGGAGTTATATTCACGAACTCATGTTGTTTTAAAGATTTTAATCCAGCTTTCTTCAAATTTTATATGCAGAAACTAGCACCTTAAATCATACTTTCTTGTGCTAGCTTAGCTTTATTATATGTTGTAGATGACCATATGAAGATTCTCCCATATATATATACAAAAATTAGATGAAAAACCAGCCAGTAGGACATGGCCATATATATTATTTTAAACATGACTCCGATATGTCCCATAAGAATAATTTCTCACATTTGGAAGATCTCTACCTCCCCTATCTGGAAAAGGTAAACATTTCATTGTATGGCTTGACCTCCTATAGCTTCGAATAAAACTGCTGCAAAAAGATTATAGCTTCATAAACCAGGAAATATTGATTATAAGTAGCATAGAGTGAAATAGGTATAGACTCTTTAGGAGAATTGAAGTCTTAATTTTGGCACAACAGCATATAAGACATAGGTGTAGCCTATACAAGGTACATGGTGATCATTGCTTATTGCATGTCTTGCAAAGGGCAATATGGATTGGCCAAGATTTATGTCTTGCCAGAGTTCAAACAATATCCTGATATTTGTCCAATGTTTTTTGTCTCTTTCTCTATTACTTCTATTGCTTGGTCACAGTTTAATGTTATTACTGTGATATCATTGTAAATACTTTGATGACTATCCAATTGCATTTTAATGGTGTAATTTCATCCGTGTTCAATAGTCTTTGGAGGTATGCTTGTATGTTGAATAAGAACAATAAAGGAGAGCAATAACACTCTTTTCATTTTCCAAAGTCAATATACATCTTTTCTTATTCTCGTCATAAGTTGAACTTTTGCTTCTGAAAATTGATATCCCTCTTGTAGGGATCTGACAATTTTGGACCAAGACCCATCTCTTTCCATCCAAAGATGGGGCTGAGTGAACCGATCAAATCTTTTTTTCCGCATCGAGCGGGACCACTGCCAAGAGGTCTTGTGCTGCTTTGTGGTCACCAAATAAACTTATAGCCATTCTGAACTGGTTAGTTATCCCTCTGCCCAGTATAAATCTAGGTTGCCATGGTGAAACCACTTTGGCAGCAAGTCTTCACAATTGGGTCCCCATAATTTTGGAATATATTTTTGTGTCATTCTTAAAGATTCCAGCCTATAAGAGCTGGGGTTATTTGAATGATTATTTTTCTTTATGAAAACGTCAATGTTCCTAAGAGACCAGGAGTATGGTGCAGGGGATCATACTTGGATCCCTGTAAAAGTGATAGTAATAGTGTTTAAAAGTGAGACTTAAACTCTTTCTGTATCTACAGAGGTATGCCATCTGGTCCCTGTAGCCTTACCCAAAGGGAGTCCTTTGATAGCATCTTCTATTTCAGTAACTTTGACTGGTTTACCTAATTCTTCTCTGTCTTGTTCTGTTGTGTCCTCTAAATGGGGAGGTTTTAACAAATTGCTTAGTATCCAGTATGCCCCATTTTCTATTTGAAGGAAGCTGCCCTGTGTACTTACTATTGGGCACACCTTAGGGAGGAATGACCTTATTTATACAAATGTATTTATGTAATTACCTGTGTTACATGAGAAAGGCACTTTTCCATGCTGTAAGAAATGTGGCTATTAGTTGGGCAGGATGGTAGGCGTGCACAAGCAAATGGTTCGAAATTTTCCAATACTCTGAACCAAGCAACACATTGTAGAGCTTGAATCTCTAAGGGTAGAGCAGTCCAAGGCCTCCTCAAGGGAGGCGGTGTGGGTTAATAATCACCATTCCCTACCTCAATAAATCAGGGAGATTAAAAATACTTTGGTGACATTCTGAAATCACATTTGACCCCCAAACTCACAGTACCCACCCCACCTATACCAGATAGAAAATCACAGTGTAAGTATCACTCCAAATAAATCATGCCTATTGGCTTTGTCAAGGTTTACCACAACATTTCTAGCAAGACTATGGGCTTTGTCAAAGGCTCATCATATTAAAAGACAAATAATTTACATGTTAAAAACCTCCAACTTTTAACTGCAATCACTAGCCATGTAAATATGCAAACATTAGTGTCAAAAAAACATCAGCATTAAGTTATCAATAAAACATTTGAAACGATGATCACGTGTCAATTGTATATTTTTTTTATATATCTTCAGGCCACATAAAATTCACTCATTTTTTTTTTTTTTTTGTTTAAACATTTTTTATTGTTTTCTTACCAACATACCAATACAATTCCCCCAAGAGCACCAGTACCTCACCAGAGAATATTACATACGACATTTCAACCAGTTATGCATTGGAGCACATAAAATTCACTCATAGAACTAACTCCTAAAGTGTGCTGCACTCCCAGCTAAAGAGCAAACGCTCCAGCTTGGGGAGCACTTAAAAATAACTGTCAAAGTCATGGGGGAATCATAATTTCCCTGACCCTGCAAACGTAGGGTCTCTTTTCCAAAGTTACAGCAATCACATTTTTAAATACGTTCGTGCTACCCCTGCTCGTTTTGGGGCCCCCACAAAGCACAATTCCCGATCCAAATCAGCCCCTTCGGGGCATTATGTGGGGCTCACTCAATGAGAAGTGAATGACTAATGAGCAGCTCTCCCGCTGCATTGGGGAGAGATGCTTTCCCTTTTCTCTGACACATGTTTTTGCACTGTGTGGCTCCTTTTTTAGGTCTCGCCTGACCCAGCGCATGCGCTGGTCTGGCGAGACTTATTGAGAGGGCTCCAAAAAGTGCTACCAGGCCAGCCTACAGCTATAGTGCATGTGCGCGGGCGCGCGAGCTGCGCTTTACCGCGATTACTTTTACTTTCGCTTGATGTTTGATCATGATCGCGATCACTTTCGCGGCCGTACGGCCGCTTTGCATAGCCAATAGGTCTCGCTTTTGGGACCTTATAAGTATTTAGTTATGCAACTGTTGCATGGCTAAAGACTTATAAGGTCCCAAAGGCGAGACCTATTGGCTATGCCAATGCTTGTTTTTTCATTGGTGCTCAGTCCCACTTGGGCACATTGATGCTCCTTTTCTGACAGACCTATCCCAGCACAGGAGTTGGTATTCCTTTTCTGCGAATATGGGCCGGTGGGCAGAGGCAGCGGCAGATGCAGAGGCAGCCCACAGCCAGTCTTGTGGGGTGCACTATGAGTCTCACCACTTCTTCTTTTCTTTGCTTTGGGTACCCTGGGGTTGGGGTCCCTGGCTTCCCTTCATGGCCCTCGCCAGGCCACATTCTGTTTGCATCGCCCCTGGGATTTGGGAAACATTGGAGATAGGGCCCCCGCGCGCCTGCTCCCTCAGGCCCCAAAGAAAAATGTTGTGTCATCCTCCAGGAGCTTGGCCCTCCGCTCTCTGTTTTCAGAGGAGGTTGAAGGTCGCACGGCTTTAAATGGTCATATCTCAGGCCCCGATGGACCAATTTAGAAGCTCTTGGGCTCCTTTTCTCCTGGTGGTGCACAGCATGCTGGGACAATACAAGATGGTGCCTTCACGAAGTCACTTTTCATATCTCCTTTAGGGACTTCAGCTCCCATCCTGCTAGGGTAAGGGGAGCTTCCTCCTGTGTTGGTGCTGGAGATCTGGGCTTCCTCTTTTGTTCAGAGGGCCTGAGCTGTCCCAACCTTGGTACAGTGTGACAGCTAATTAAGAGATGTAGATTTTCTGCCCCCCCCCCCCCTTCTTTCTTATCAGCTGAGGGACACACTGTTTAATTTTCCTTTTTTATAGAGAGGCCTTTGTTCTGTCTGTAGAGAGCAGAGTAATTAACTTGGCACAGCAGGATGAAACATTGCCTGGACTCTGAGCCTGAGCTGAACCAAAGAAGTATGAAAATTCTCAATGACCCATTAGGTGTACATGTAGGATCTTTGGACCTGAGTAATCAAACTGGGCGAACATGTTTCACCTCAGTTTCATACCTTACAGGACTTTGTAGACCATGGAGAAGGGAAACGATTGAATTTGAGGTGGGATGGTTCAGGTACGATGCTGCCTAGGTGATTTTTCCATAACATTGGTGCATACATGGATGTTCTTTTTCCCACTAGTCACAATGCCCTTGCTTCTAGCGTGACATTATCCTCCATGATGTAGTTATCTTCTTGGCCTTGTCAGCCTGTGCCATTTCTGGTGGCCTTGAATGTGATTCAGAGGATCTTGGAGATGATGTTGGACCCTGTGACTCTGAATTCGCTCACAGCATCCGTGTCCCTTCTTGTATATTACACTCAATGCTTTGCCACGAATGGCATTGACCACCATTAAATCAAACCTGAAAAATCTTTGCTTATAAATCAAAACAGAATACATTTCATACAATGTTATCACTGCTGCATTATGGACGTGGGACTTGCATACCATGCCAGCACAACCCACCAAATCCTCACTCCCATAATCCACGGCTATTTAAGAACCACTTACAGTAATTACACCATCATGACAATTGCAAATGACATCACTCGGCAACAGTGCTTGAAATGGAAAAATAGAAGTGCAGGTACCCTGTACCAGAGTACCTGCTTGTTTCTGAGAAGTGCCGGTACTCTCCCTCTCAAAATAGAAATGTGCCAGTACTCAGTACCGGGCAGTACCGGCCCATTTAAAGCACTGCTCGGCATACTACTGAAGGCTCTCTGAACCGTCTACATCAGGGGTGTCCAAAGTAGTACCAGGAGAGTCATATCCATGTCAGTTTTTCATAAATGTTGCATGAGAATAATTTGAATATAATCCAGACGAATCTAATTTAAACAGTGATTAGGCTGAACATCTAAAATTAATACAGCCCTCCTTCGCACTCTCTGGTGGCCAAATATGCTCTGAACTCCAGCAAAAAATCCTTCCATCCTTTGCACGTGCCACCTGTCTGCCGTCCCCAAGATACTTTTTTCTAAAAGTTACTCTCTGAAGTTTTTCTCTGGCCAGGGTTCATATGTAGGGTGACCAACCGTCCGTAAATTTCACGGACAGTCCGTAATTTTGGCTGTCTGTCCGTTGTCCGTGAAGGATTGTTTAACGGACGCCATTTGTCCGTAATTTTAACCGGGCACTGGTCGCACCACCCTAAAGCCGATGTTCCGTTGTTTACACCCACCTCCCTGCTTTACTCCGATGCTGTTGAGGTCGGGTGTAACAGACTCCGATGCAGTATCAAAGCTCAGATCCCCAGCAGCATTGGAGAGACATAGCGGGATGGCTACCCTCACACCTTCAGCCCTTGATGAGCTGTTCAGAGGTGCTTGAAGGTGACTGAGAGGGAGGGGCTGCAGCTTCAGGAGCAGGGGCATCTATTCAGATGCAAACAGCCCTGAATGCGTCATGTCTCTGCAAGTTAGAGGGGCCTCACACATTCCCTTTCTGCCCAGGGCAGCAAACATCCTAGAACCGGCCCTGATTACACTGAGGCAGCACGTGGTTCTCTGCACAGAGCTTAATTACTGCAACTAAATTCTAAGCAAACCTCGGTTCTTCAAACATGCAGTCTATAATGTAATAAAATAAAGAAATGGCACAATCGCACCCACACTGATTAACAAAGTATGGAGGACAATCAGTTAAATCAGTTCTCTTGGAGTATCTCCTTTAAGTACTGTACATCACAGTGGGAGAGTGTGGGGGGGGGGGGGGGGGGGGGGCAAAACTAACATTTTGGAAAGAGAGCCTGTCTTCTCGTTGTCTTGTCCAGGAGGGGGTGAGGAGCCCTACCCCACCCTGGCAGAGACCAAGATAGTACTAGAATACTGAATACCCACCCCTGTGCCCACCCTGGTGGATCCTGTTCCCCCTCCTGTGATGGCTCCTACCCCCCCCCCCCTGATGGCTACTCTCCCCCCCTGTGGTGCATCCTGTCTCTGCCCTGGGTGGCTTCTGTCCCAGTCCTGGAATGGCTCCTGCAGCGAGGGTGAAGTTCTTGATGGGACTCTTCTCAAAGGCTCAGCTCAAAGTTAATATGAAAAGGTGGGCGAGTGAGTAAGTGAAGGGATGGGTGGATGGCTGGATGAATTAGTGAAAGGGTGAATGGATGAATGAAAGATTGAATAGATGGATAATGAGATCCTGAGTGGATTGATGAGTGAGTGGAAGGATGGATGAGAGAAAATATAAATAGCTGGGTGGAAGGGTAGCTGGATGGGTAAAAGGGTGGATGAATGAGTGAAAGGATGGATGAGTGAAAGGATGGATGAATTGATAAGTGCAAGGGTGAATGGATGGACGGATGAGTGAAAGGGTGGATGTAAGGATGGATGAGTGAGTGAAAGGGAGGGTATATGGACAAAAGGATGAATAGAGGAGTGAAAGGATAGATGGATGAGAGAAAGGATGGATGAGTGATAGGGTCAATGGATGAATTCATGAGTAGATGGATGGATGGAAGGAAGGATGGCTAAGTGAAAGGGTCGATGGAGAGAGAAAGGGAGGATGGATGGTTGACTGAAAGGGTGGATTGGTGGAAGGATGAGTGACTGGATGGATGAGTAAGTTAAAGGATGGCTGGATGGGTGAAAGGGTAAATGGCTGGATGGATGAGTGAATGGCTGGATGGGTAGAATAGTGGATGGATAAGTGTACAGATGGATAGGGTGAAAGGGTGGATGGATAGATAAGTGAAAGGATGGATGAAGGGATGGATGAGTGAAATGATGGATGGAAGGATACATGATGGATAGGTTTGCAAATGGTTGAATATGTTTGGATATGGCTGGGCTTACTTATATACTATTGCGCGACCTCCTCTGATGTGTCTGTAAAACGTACCTATTGTCCTGAAGTTTTGTCCTGAATTTTGACCTCCTGTCCTGAATTTGTGTCCTGAATTTTGACCCTTTGTCCTGAATTTTTACACTCACCGTCCTGAATTTGCACCAATGCCAGTTGGTCACCCTATTCATATGAATTAAAATGTCCTAAACTCATTCTGTTTCACTGGAGTCTTAACTTTTATACCCGACCTGGGATTACTTTCCAATCATTTTTAGATGTGGCATTTTGCAGGTTTCAAACTTTGCGTCATAATCCTCTCTGAATATGTCTGGACACTGGATTTACAAATCTGGTGGTTTTATTCAGGCCGGCGGGTTCTCTTTCTCTGTCCTTCCCGCTTGTATAGTCTTAGCAAACGTCTTTCTCTCAATATATTTGAAGAGTACACACAATTCCTGCTCGGGTGGTGTTTTGTGACAATACCGTGTGTTTGAATGTTCTTTTCCGGTGTGGCTGAAGGCCACAGCTAATCTCTTCCACCTGTGAAGTTTATCTCCCAGTTGACATAGTCAGCTTGCGGTACACTTGACCTCTTTTGTGAGCGTGATCTGACCAAAGAAATCGTGTTATTTCCATCAGCACTCGTAATGTTAATACCAGCTTTACATATTTTAACATTTCTCCAGATCTAGACCGTGGAAAGTTTAAATGGATAATCATATTTGCAATTTAAAGAGGAGCCTCAAGTCTGTTTTCATAACCACACAGCAGGATAAAAACTGGCACCATTATAATTCCATCTTGTCCACATGTGCTGCTCGAAATGCTTTCAAATTCAGATTTCAATTCCTTTACCATTGGTAAGAGAGGCAGGGCTTTAAGTGGGCCGGGTACTACCGGGTCTGAGCACCGGCAGTTTTTTTAAGGGGGCACGGAAACGGGTCTCTATTGGGCTCTGCTTTGTTCCCTGGAACAGAGGTCTGTTTTTTCCCCGAACTGCAGTGACCGCAGGCACATCGATGTGCACTGCTCACTTCTCTCTAGAGCAGGTTACGGCATGACGTCATGCCAGGTAAGCTTCTAAGGTAAGGGATATCCTTTAAAGAGAGTCATTTTTGCTCTAGATTTCCCGTCTCTTTTTGAAACTCAGGAGCAGCAACATTGTCGGTGTCACCAGGGCTCTAAGTGGAAGCTTTTTCAATATTATATGCAGGCTGTAGTTGCTGCTTATTTATCTTGCGCAGCTAACAACCATTGACAAAGGCAATAGTCCTGACTTGATGTAGTGGGTAAGATGTTACTTGTTGACGGGCATCTGTTCTTTCCAAAGTAGGGCGTGTGGCACAAGCAGTATTTCTTCTGAATTTTTTTTATCATTCATTAGCATTAATTAAAGTCCAGTTACGTCAATTACTAAGAGCCTGATTGCGAGTATGGCGGTCTTCCTGCGTGCCGTCGTGCCAGCACCCCGCAAGAAGCCGGCCAAACTCGTAGTCAGATTGAGTGTAATCCTGGTGCACAGTCAGTGCTGCAGCGGTGTTACAGTGGTGCATATCTAAGACACATATGTGTGCCCTAGGCATGCACCGATGTGAGACCGCCGCAGCCCGTTCCTGCATGACATGGAATGCACAATGTTGTGCATTCCATATCAAGCAATAACTGGGGTTGCAAATTTACAGGGTGTACAACATGTGCCCCCCTGCATGCACCCACTGGCCTAGAAGTGGCAGGGGGTGCATGGCAGGAGTTTCATCACCGCCACCCTTTCTTTGGCGGGCTCACCACCATGAAAAGGAGTGTGGTGAGGAAACTTGTAATATGCTCCGTGGGGCCTCAGCAGCACTAGCAGCATATTACGTCCTCTGACCGCTGCGCCACCACCGCGGGACAGCGGATCCCCAATGGTAGCAGCAGTCCAGTGGCAGTTCGGCCATCTGAGGCATAATATGGCGAGTGGACTGCCACTGTGGCTACTGCGGTCCAGTGGACCGCCCTAGTTGTAATCAGGCCCCAAATCACATCCAAATTGAGGGAACGGTGCTATTTTTTCACTCCGGCACAGCTGTAAGCCTCCTTAAGAACAGTAAACCAGTGAGGTATTCAGGCCCACTCAGCTAATCACATTCCTCGATTCTGAACATGCGCAGTTGGCTGAAGTTCCCTATAAGAACTACCAACTACACTCTGGATCCGAATTAAGACTGTGACGGTGCAGGAGTGGACCACCATGCTGGGGGCATGCTACCGCACCACCAAGCCCATGTGCCCACCCTTGCCAGATTACAAGTTTCCTCGTGTCTGTCTGGCTTTTTTAGGCGGTCCCACAGCAGTGCCCCTGAAAAATGGGCACCGCAATGGGAATGCAAAAATGTTTCTACACAGCATGAACTGTAGCGTCCATGGCATGCAGGAACTGGGTTGGATGCACACAGCGGGGCACATGTTGTGCCCACCTGCATGCATACCCATCCACATGGACTACAGGGCCTCCTTTGTTTCTGAACCACCAGCTTTTTTATGGAGGAAAGACCTCCATTACACTGCTGGCGGTCCTGAAACTTGTGATGTGCATGGTGGGCCGCAGCGGCATCACCAGCATATTACTGAGGCCCTGGCCGCTGTGCCATTGCCAGGGCAGCTGCAGCAGTGCAATGGCAGTCCGATCGTCCAACTTGTAATGGGGCGGTAGGATCACCAGTGCGGCTGTGGCTGGACTGCCACCGCCGCGCCCCGGACCTAGTCCTTCAACCGCCAGATTCGTAATTAGGCCCTTAAGCACTGATCATTAAAACCAGAATGGTTTTTCCCCAGGCGTGTACTCACTGCAAAGTAGCAATATTTGAGGGAAGCAAACAATGAATTCTAAAATAAGCAGGGGCCTGCCCCTATCATGTGAGAGGTGGAGAAAGCCTTTGACTGAGCAGAGAATATTGATTTGCCATGCTAGAGGCGTTTGGCTTTTCTTCCCTGCTCACCATGAGTCACTGGTGCATATGTATCACGAGTCGGCAGCCAAGGCTATGGTGAAGCCGAACAGTGTTGGTAGAGTTACAAGGAGTTCCCTTCGGGTGCCCTTTACCTCTTATACTATTTGCTCTAGTCATGGCACCTTGAGTGGCTTCATCATGTTCCTCAGAAATAATATTTCCTCCATCCACACAGCGGCTATATTACAACTGCATGTTGATGGCATTATTGTATACCTCAAACGTATAGAACAAATATTGACTGTGCTTTGAACTAATTAGTAAGTGTAGCGATATTGGCGGACATCTATCAATCAAGGCAAATCTGAACATTTATGATTAATTCTATCTTGTATGTTTTGTCAGACTCTCTTCTGGAGCGTCTGACTAACCTGTGTCTCCACCTTGTGGCAAGAACTGTGCACTCGCCACACAGCCTCGATGTGTGTATGCATGTGTGTATGTATGTATGTGTTATGTATGTGTTATGCATGTGTATGTATGTGTTTATGCATGTATGTATATATGTATGTATTAAGTGGTATTTGTATAAATCATCAAAAAACTAAGTCGAATGGCAGCACAGTTGCGATGCGCTCACGTCTAATGTGTTTCCTTCTTTCGATTTTTAAATGTCTTTGATGTTCAAAATGTTGTATTTGGCTGTAACATTTATTTTGAACAACTGTTTGGCATTCACAACTCTCTGCATTACACGTGTTCCTTCAGTGCCCTCCACTTCTTACATTCGCGAAGTTACGTCACTTTGCGTGTGTGCTTAGCACCTGGTTCTTTCTTTCTTTGCGTTTGAATGCCCTTGTCTGCTTTAGTGTGTGATGTGTTTCACCCTTCAGTGGTTATAGTGGGACTGAGACTGTCAGGTGTGATAAGCAGGGTGGTGCGTGGTCTGCGAGGCATCTATGGGATGTTGGTTGTTTGGTGTGGGGCAGATGCTGGATCTCATCCTCACTCGCCTCTCGCTGCCTCCAAGATGTAGTCTATGGTGTACAAGAAGACTTCAATTTGAGACACAGACTTGTCAAGGGGAACTGCATCGGCCTATGTGTGAGCTTCTTGCAGTCACTTGTGTGAGCCAGCAACAGTGTTTTGAAGGCAAACAACCACACACCAGTGGGGGAAACTGCAGGTCCCATTTCAAGGGAAGCAAAAGCTTTCTCAAAATACAACACACAGGCCTCTGGTGTATCCACAGGTGATGATACAAGACCAGAAGTGATGCTAGATTCTGGACATGATGCACTGGCCTGGAGGGGGTGCTCTGGATAAAAGGGGGTAGCTAATCTATCTGCCCATTGTGAGAAGCTGGCTTAGTATATGGAGCTCACTTATGTAAGTGAAGCACCCTGCACTAATCCAGACAACCCTTATGGTGATTTTAGTGGTCTTAGACAACATTAGAAAGCTCTCTAAGTGGTAGCAGTGGAGAGCAGCCTTCAGGCTTAGTCTAAAAAGAGTGTAAAGCAGCTTGTTTTACCAGATCATAATCCTATTGGTATAGCCTAAGTGAAAAAGAACCACACAGTGTATTGATAAAATATGTATTTATTATAAGACACTCACTAACATATACTAGTGACTTACAAGTAAAGAAAACAGGCCAATTGGGTGTAAGCCAATTTTACCATGTTTTAAGAAGAAAGCACAAACACTTTAAAACAGATTAGCAGTGGTAAAGTGTGCAGAGTCCTAAAGCCAGCAAAAATTAAGTCAGCAAAATAGGAGGGTTAAAAGCAAACAATGTAGGGAAGAATCACGCCAAGGATGCCAGGTCTAACAACTAGGTGTTCATGGAAACGCAACGTACATAACTGTCTTATGGGCAGAGCTTCAAGATTGCTTGAGGTGATCCATGGTGCCAGACAGAGGAGATAATTGGAGTAAAGAGTTGTCAGGACTATACCATTTAAATACTTAAAAAACGATGTTATCAACAAGAGAATTCATAATGTTAGGTGTCTGGTTAAACTACATAGAGATTGTGTCAAGGAATTATTCATCTGGAAATGATTGGCGTGGAGTTGTAGGATACTACGGTGTAATATTGGCGACGTGGATTATGGAGTGGTAACAGGAGGAATGGTTAACGATAGGGGGTGTGGGTTACTGTGGAGGAGACTAGGATGCATGTGGAGGACACTGTAATGTTTGCTGCATGAGGGGACTGATAACATTTGAGGGTGTTGTAGAGACCTCTTCAAATCAAGATGGAAATCACCAAGTATTGTGAAGGAAAGAATGGTGGGGAGGATTCAAGGGTCAAGTGGAGATCTTCAAACAAGTTATTTATAGTGCTTCTTGGGTGATAGATGTAAATCATTTATAAAACTAGAAAAGGTACTATCCTCGTAAGGCGTTCTAGAATGGGGAGGGGTGGAACGTCAAAAGGAAAAGTTGAGATCGGAAACATGTTGCTGAGAATTGCATGAAAGCAGCTTCATCATTATGAAGAGTTGCTGACATAGAGCTACCTCTCTGGCTGGTTAGGATTTCAGTAATTGCGATAAAATAAAGCAATGAGAGTCAAAGCAATTAGTTATGCGTTGTTTCTTTATGTAGCTATTCCCTAGTCATCAAAATCGGAATCTATGTGGGAGCCAGTAATACAAGTATATATAAATGTGGGATGAATGTGCTACCACCAGAAAGTGCACAGAACCCTGGGATTGGTCCCGGTGTCCAGCAAGAAAGTGATACCCAAGTCTTCCATGTTTTATCAGTACTGCAGAGAATGTAGATGTGACAGCGGGTGCTCCTTCGCTAGGGGGGAGGAGCATCACCCTACAGTAAATATGAAATGATAATAACACAATGTTATTAGCATTTTATTTTTTCTCATACTTACCCAGTTTTGTTTTAGGTGCGGGCGGGGCTGGTCTGTCAGCCAGCAGAGCTAGGAGTGAGGGACACTTTCGAATATGTCTCCTTACACCGCATGCGAAAATATCGCATGCCATTACAACGCGGTCGTTCCAACAACTGTGTTGTTACAACGCGAACCAGTAGATCGTAAGTCATTACAATGACTTGCTGTAGGGGGTACGCTGGACTAAGGAATAGTATTATTTACTATTCCAACTCCAATTTGTGCATCAGCAGGGAAGGCGTTGGATTGTAAATCGAACACCAGCGCGCCACCTACAGCAAGTCGAAACGACTTGCGATGTAATGGTACGTGTGGTAACAACGCGGTCGTAAAAGTACTGCGTTGGGCCAGCTAAACAGTCATGCGCACTTAGTATGTTCTCCACCTGGCTGTATTGCAAGGCTGGGTGGACATCACGCACAGCCACCCACTCCCTGTCTGAGCACTGAACCACGGCGCTCAGACTAATCACAACCCTGCTGTCATGCTGGTGACAGCAGCGTCGTGATTGGCATAGGGAATCTGGGAGCCTGTGTACTTCCTGCTTCCGTGGGACTGTGCATCGTCGACAGAAGAAGGACGGAGGTGGTAGCTAGCAGGTAAGAGCACTTTTCAATTTTTTTAACAATCTCACCCCACCACCACTGCCGCGTAGCAGACACCACTGTGATGTGACATCCTCCACACTAATACATTTAATATGACTCTGAATCCCTTGATGCAGCTTCCTTGGAAGCTACTTTACAGAGACATGAGTCCAAATGATGGCGCATCATGGTGAGCTCTGGCACTGTGTAGTCGGCACAGACGTTAATAAAGGCAAAGTTATTTTATCTAGTGGAGTATTACATTGAGCAAAGTGGGAGCTGTACTTCCAAGTTATCAGTAACACCAGGACAGTGATTACATGGAACAGAACATCCTGCTGCTCTGAAAACATGCATCGAGAAGGAACCCCCCTGCAGTGTCCCGCCATTGTTTGCAACCCCGCTAATGTTGCAGGGAAATGGGACTCCGGGTCGAGGGATGTGATGCTTGAAAATCATTTTACTCTGACAGTTCCAGCATAGCTTTGGGGAAAAAACACAGTGACAGAATCTGGCTCACAAGAGAGGAGTTTCCTTTCCTGTCTATGACTTTCCACATAGAACCAGTTCAAATAACATAATTGCTGACGGGACCCTAAATAGATTGTCACCCCTTACACTCCAAGAGAATGGTCGCGGCAGGATAGTCGTGAGATTTACGGAACAATGTATACGATTTTTTTTTTTCACAAATATCGTTTTTGTACGCAATAACATTTAAGTAAAGTTGTATTTAAGATTTTGGGACCGCAAGGCGTGCATGATGTAATATTTCAATAGGATAAAAGGGTGGAGAGAACTCTGCTGGTGGATGCAGTTCTGGGTTCAGTACTTCCACTTGAAACCAGAGGATTTCCCACTTGCCAAATAAGTAATGTAGGCAAAGAATGTGACTTTCCTGTGCAAAGCAAGCTACGCTTAGGCACTGTGTCTGGAGAAATACTGGACCTCCTTTATGAGGCCCCTTGCGCCGTCAGAAAGTCACTTTTTGTGATGTTCCATAGTGCAGGAGCCCGCTCCATTTTTACGAGGCAGCACTAAGCCACTTTTTTTTGGCTTAATGCTGCCTCGAAAATATCGTCCCCTTTAATGCAGTTTTCTGCGTTAAAGGGGAGGGCAAAGGTGTTGCTGGGGGCGTTCCCAGCGCCAAAAACTTAAGGCGTAATGGAGGCACAACGAAGAGAAATATCTTTATTTCTCCTAGTTTTTCCTTTTTCTATGTGTGCTGCATTCTGCAGCACACATAGAAAGAGGAAAAAGCCTCTTGTGATTGTT
Source organism: Triturus cristatus (assembly GCF_964204655.1). Taxonomy (NCBI): domain Eukaryota; kingdom Metazoa; phylum Chordata; class Amphibia; order Caudata; family Salamandridae; genus Triturus; species Triturus cristatus. The sequence continues at coordinate 1,744,878,758 of NC_140589.1, read as the reverse complement.
TTTGTGCAGGAAGGTTTCCCTTCCTGCACAAAAATAATCATCCCCGCAACGAAGGCACCCTTGCACCATGGTGCAATGGTGCCTGGCAGCCCATTGAGAGCCAGCGCAGAGGAAAAGGACAGGAATACACTATATCTGAGAGATACGTCGCATTCCTACCCTTTTCTTTTGCTGCAGGACAGCGCTGCAGGACAGCGCTGCAGGAAGGCCTGCGGTGCTGCCCTACCGCAAATCCTCAAAAATGAGGCCCACCGACTGCCAGGTCTGAGGTTCCCCCAGTGCAGTTTCCACTTCTTCATTTTGACTTTTGCAGGCAGGAGTGAGAAATAATGTAGAAATCTTGCACTTTTTTCACTTTCCAAGATGTAAACTTCAGACTCTGGCCGTTTTTACCTACACAAATTGTAATTGGATTTATATAGCGGTTACTACCCCTGACTAGGCGTTAAAGCACTTTACGGCAAGTAGCACGCTTCTCCGGAACCCAAGGTTAGTAGTTATGGTTGGTTATTGCGATTAGTCATGTGCTCTGAAGAAAAATTGCATGCATTTACTCTAGTTATTTTGTGATATATTAATACGAGGTGGCTGTGATCGATCAGTAGTGGGGGCTATGTGGTTTCAAGTGAAAGGTTAGTGAAATGGATTGGCTGGCTAGATGGTTACGTTTATAGGGATAGGGCTTTTGAAGAGAGAGGCTGTGATCTATGAAATGAGGTATCAGCCAATTGCAGAATTGCAAAGAGAGGATTGAGGCAGGCAGGTGTGAGACCGAGAGGAGGCTAGTTTTCAAAAATAGAAGCTATGCAGAGGATAGAAGTTCACTCTGAAAAAAGAAAGGCGATAGCAAGCAATTGGATAATGTAAGCTGCAGAAGGAAACAAAAATATACTTAGTGCTTAATATCCAGGGCAGACAACTTAAACATGCGATTCCGAGTGTACATGTCATTTAAACATTAAAAGCCCTAACATGGTGTGTCTAAAGCCTACAACAGCCCTTTTAAACATACCCTACCTCGATACAGGTTTTGTATGCTGCACAAGGGGAGTTGGTGCAAAAAAAAAAGGTCTCATTTAAATATCTTCCCTCACTATCCTGTAAGTAGAAGGTGTTTTCACTCACTAAAAATGAGTTAATTAACACTTGTGAGAGCGCAATCAGTTTTATTTCCTGTTTTGCCACCTAATCCCATCCCAGTGTGTGTTGTGTGTGTCTGCGTATGTGACTATTGTAGAATATGCATTATATGCATAGGTGAAGCAGAGTGATGAAGGCCTGTGGGCTCCATTTGGACATCTTGGGTCTGTTTCTGTGTACAGGTTGAGGGTGAAGTTGTATTCCCAGGCATTGGAAGTGTATCAGAATGCAAAGGGAGGATATCTAGACAGTGAAGTGAGAAATAGGAGACAAGGCGTCTATAGAAATTTGATTGGGTGCTTCCTACAGCACTACCACTTGACAGATGGTGGGTGGTGAAGGGGGCTGCGGTCTGTTGTTCATATAAGCATGGTCCATTAGGCGAGACCAGCACTGCTTTTCTCTCTTTACTGACTTTGTGGCTATTCATAACGGGTTCAGATAGGTCACACCTCTGTTGTGGGTGCTACAGGCTGGAGTCTACCCTGCTGCAAGAGGGCACCACCCCTACACAAGGGCTGTTTACAGAGCTGCATAGAGGGGTACTTGAAAAGGGTGCCACCCCAGACCAGGTCTCCTGCTCCTCTTGCTTTGACCCTTTTAAAATCCCTGTTTCCATCACTCCCCAGAACAAAAAAATGTACTTCACTCCTGCCTCCTCAACCCCTGAATGTGTACAGCCCACCAATAGGTACTGCTTCCTGCCGGGTTCTACATAAAAAAGATACATCCACAGGCCCTCCTTCCACACTCTCCTCATCCCACGTCACGAAAAAACACGAGTAGCAATCTGCCAGAAAACGTCCTTATTTTCCAGTGCAAATCAGCAGGGATGCGCCAAGTAAGATGCGTTACGCAAAACTACCCGTGCGCCAGCATGGATGCGCCACATTTACAATGCGGCGCGCTGTGGCGCACGGATAGGCAGATGCGTGACGTATCTGCTGGCGTAAGGTTGGTGCAGTGCGAGAGTTGTGTCGCGGGCGCGACGCAACTCCAGCACCGTTTCAACCCGGCCTATCTCCCACATGCTGTGTCACGCCTTACGCCTGCTTCAAGCAGGCGCAAGGTTTTGACGCAGCGGCGTCGGAAAAGTGACTGAGTGAAATCTTGTAGATTTCACTGCGTAACTTTTCCAAGGCTTTCCACCGACGGAACGCCCACACAGCGACGGAACGCCCACATGAAACCTGGCGCAGGTTTTATGTAACCTGACACAGGTTTCATGTGGCGCTTTGCTTTACAACGTGACGCATCTACCTAGATGCGTCACGTTGTAAAAAAGTTGCAACAAGGTGCATGGTTTACGCCGCCGCTCCGTCACAAAAGTGACGTAACAGCGGCGTAAAAGTGTCGCAATGGGCTTGTAAACCTGCCCCTCTGGGGCTTATTTACAAGCTCTTGCGCCACTTTTGCGTCATTTTTAACATTAGAAAAGTGACGTACAGGTGGCTCAAGAGGCTTGTAAATAAGCCCCTCAGCTGGTACTCCTTTAGTAAGTTAATGAATCTGCTACGGAAATATGCTGCTGGGGTCCACTATGATGTGAAGGATAAATCCGTGCGAGCTCGCTATTCTATCGTGAGTCCCAAAAATCGCATTAATTGTGACATTCTTGCATTGACATTATTCCCTGTCAGTAGGACACAGCGTTGCCGTTCTTGCGTCTTCTCTCGAGGAATCAGTGCATTCTGGGAGTTGGAGTCCGTCTGCTTCACAAAATGAAGTAAATGAACGCACCATATTGCAGTGATTTGAGAAAAGCAAGTAGAAAACAGGAAAACGTCTTTCCGGCCAAAACTGAGCACTGTGGCCTTTATTTGGGAGACATGGTCATCCAAATATAATCAAAGGATGTACCATCACGACCCCTTCAGAGGCAGAGAAGCGTGGTGCGCCCAAACAATGACCGCAGCCCAGGCCTGCCTTGGGGTGTAGCGTGCGGGTGGGAGGGAGTCAGGCCCCCACTGTGGCAGAGTGTGTGGAGGGGAGTTGGGCGAGGGGCTCTGGGGAGTCCTTTAGCTCATCCATGCACTCTCCCACAAGAAACAGTAGTTGTGCATTACCTAATACGAGGTGCACATTTAGCAGGTCCTAAGACACATTTCTGACTGTAACCTGAAAGCCTCGGTGCTTGCCTGGAACTTCCAGAAGTGAATGAATGAGAACAGACGCAAGGGCCATAGGGCTCAAAGGGCTTTAAACCCCACCCCCTGTCTCAGCCTGGGCTGCTGCAGCTTGAGCTGCTATGGGCTCGGATGGGCAGTGCCTGGAGTCTTATCTCCGCCACAGGTGAGTTTTTCACAGGTCTTTAAAAACCCATTTACATGCCTGTGTGAACTGGTTAATGAGGCTTTGTGTTCTTTCACTGGTTCCAGTACCCCCTGGGTCCCACTCTGCCTATTCCTTACTTTTGTATTTTATTTTTACTGCCACAGTGGAAGAGGGCTTTTCATGAAAAGGCATCTAAGTAGTAGAGATGTCACCTTTCTTAGAAAAAAATACAGACTTTTCTGTTTTTGTTTGCTTTAATTCTCAGTCATGGATCATTAATGCAGCCCTAGAATAGATTTAAAAGTGCTATTTATATTAGCTGCTTGAAGTATGCACAAATAAGTGCTAAAAATGCAGGCTTTTGTGATTTTTCTTATTTTTGTACTGGCAGGGACATCGAAATACCAGTAGCACTGGTATAAATCCGACCAGCTGGCAACCCTAACCAGGAGACTGAAAGTTTGTTGCAAGATCAGCACATTATTTTCTCCACCCTCCATCCCTGATTGATGCCATAATAGCAATAGTTTAACTTATATCTGAAACCCTACGCCAGTCATCAATACAATGTTGAGTTACTCTAGGTGTCTGGGAATACATCTTGCATTGAGACAACTCCCTCCTCATGCTCACCACTCACCCTTCACTTTCATATTCACCCTGCACACGCAGCAATCACACTGCACTCACTGCTTAACATGCACACAAGCCATTTAGCCTCCTCTTAACCTGAACTCACACGAGCACACGGCTCACCCTGCATGCACATGACACTCCACTCACTTATCGCTTTCACAGCTTACTATACACTCACAGCAATCACACTGCACTCATACTGTTACTCTGCACTTACACCATTCATTCTCCTCTGACCCTGCTCTCCCACAAGCACACCGCTCACCCTGCACTCACAGCAACTACACTGCACTCATTCCCCTTGCCATGAACTCATGATGTTCTCCATCCACCACCTACCCTGTGGTCACATGAGCACACCCCTCTCACTCTGCGCTCACAGTGATCACACTGTACTCACAACACTCACCACGCAATCACGCTTTTCACCCTGCACTTACACGAGCACTCTACTCACCCTGCACTCATGTGACACTTCATTCACCTGTAACTCTTACTGCTTACTCTGGAATCTCACTCAAACAAGCACATCACTCACTATGCATTCATTCCTCCCACTCTGCACTTTCACCCGTAGCCAAACTCATATGTCACATCAGTCACTCCGCTCACCCTACTCTCACACTGTCACATCGCTCACTGTGCACTCACATGGGCACAGCATTCACCCTGCACTGACACTACGCAAACAAGCACAGCACTCATCCTGGAGTTACACCACTCACCCTACACTTTCTCCGCTCAGCCTGCACTCACACGGACAAACCTCACAGTCTGCATTCATACAGTCACTCTTTCATCCTGACGGACTGCACACAGGGACAAAAGTCTGCCAGAAATCATAGGGACACACCACTCACTCTGCACTAACTCCTCTCATCATGAACTCACCAGTCACTTTCACAGATCATCCTTTATTCTCGCTCACCTTGCACCATACACAGGCACACCACTCACCCTGCATTTGCACTGCTCACACCACCCTGTACTCACTTCTCTCCCTCTGTATGCACTCCTCCCACCCGTCACTCACATGAGCCCTCCTCTCACATTGCAATAATGCAATTCACCGGGCACTCAGATTGGCAAAAAACTTTCACCCTATGCTCGCAACACTCATGCTGCACTCACTCACACTATTCACCCACAGAATACCTGCTCTATCAGTAGTTCTAGATGCCTATCTAATTCCATCTGCAACAACAGGGCGGTGCAAGAGGGGAGAGGTGACTGAGAATGTGGGATGACGTGAGACGGGACCCTTGGGCTGAGGCTTTGGGGTATGGTGATGGATTGGGGATCATGTGACACCTTCAGCCATTCCTTACTTTCAATTCATCACAGTGCTTCATTCCGGTACTTGTGTTTTTTACATTGTAGGTTTGGTCTCAATAAACCAAAATGGCAAAGAGTTTAAAATAAAACCCATGGTTGCCGAAGAAGTCAAGCATTTCATTAGATCAGTTGGATGCTGTGATATTACATGTTAGAATGTGGATCAGTTCATTTCCGTTACGGTAACTGCATGATCCACACGTGAAACCAAATATATGCCCGGTACAGCTATTTAAAAAAGTGTACTTTTCATTCACATCATACTTGTAACAAACATTGACAAGGCAATATATTTTTATTTTTGAATAGCATATAGAGAATATGTTTTTATAAATCTTCACTAAAAGGCAAGGCAGGTACAGCAGAAGCAGAAGAGCAAGCTTTTCTAACACAATAAAATCAGATTGATTAACGGAAGTGTGAGTGGCAGTGTGTCTGTGTGTGTTTGACAGAGTACAAATGTAGAAAAGAGTGCAAGAGATACAGTGAGAATTTGTGTGAGAGAGAATGTGTATATGCCAGTGTATGTATGTTATGGGTGTAAGTGTGCTGCTGGTCTGGCATACTAGAGGTTATTCTTGTCTTATGGACGTGGGCACTAATAGAATATAGATGGGAGGCGTTACCTGGGGCAAACCGCAGGCCCTGCCAGGCTTCTATTAAGACACCATCATTGGCTGTGGGGATTTGAACTATCTAACAGGGAAAGCCACCAGCCCAGTCATACACGGCGGCATTGACACAGAACACATGCCACCACACCTGGCCAAAGGCCCTGAAATAATGCATGTAATTGTTAGCATTTAGGGTGGATCCATAGAAAAATATTGAAACTGATATTTGAAGTAACGTTTGTCAGAAGATTTCCTGCACTCATTTTATAGGAGGTGTCAGTGGCTAAATTCTGACCCTTGTCTACCTGAGAGAATTTTTAGAGGTACCCATGGCTGTGGCTGAAGTATCCATGATAAATGTCTGGCACTAGTCATATTGAATGTACTTCTTGGCATAACAGGCTCACCCACGGAAAAATGATGACCTTGGTATAGTGAAAGTAATTTCTTTTTTTTTTTTTTCTTTTTTAAAACCTTTATTGACATTTCAACCAAATACAAGTATGGGCCTACAACCCCCGGGGCCGGCCGCTAAGCAATCATAGTAACACAAGGCAATTGTTAATCACAGGCAGCACCTCGGGGATCAGAATTTCCATGCTAATATACTCGTGGCCACTGAACAGCCCAAGTAGGAGACCAGGATACAAAAGGTTTTCATTTTGTAATAAGGAATAGAAGGATCAGGTGCCGAACAATTTCCCAGTAGCGAAGGATGGCAGGCAGAATAGTAAACGTCAACAATAAGCAGCAATCTATCAAGTCAATGGCGCTGGAACAGGCGATTCAGGATGGGGAAGAATATCACGGCCATGTACGCCTGCAGTCCCCTGCCCTAAGACCCAGAAAACACCACGGAAATGGAGGCACACATGAAGAAGCAGTAATTTACGGCGAAGGAGACCTACCATGCTGATCCCAGAAAAGAAGACAAGAAAGAATAAGAGAAGAAAAAGGAGGCCATGGAAAAAATAAAAGACTAAAGAATCCCCTCCCCCAAACCCCCACCCTGCACCTCTGCAGATGAGTACGGCCCCCCCCCCCCCCCCAGCAGTGTGCCTGTCGCCCCGGAACCAGACCCGAAATATAGAAGAAAGAGAGAAAAAGGAGTAAGAAAAGAAACCCCACCAGACGGGGAGGGTAGAGAGAATATTAATAAACTGGAGGAGGGCCTTCAAAACATGCCCCCGGCTTCTCCCTCCCGCACAATATGTTTTCCCCCAAAGCAACAGTAAACCACACAATATCGACCATATCAAAGAATATTGGGGAGCATTATACACCTACCACACTATCGGTTATGCCATGAGAGCGCGCAACCCCTGTGCCCACCCGCCCATTAGATGACAACTGCTGGAGGATCGGCCTTATCCTTGGCCACTCTTTGCGAATCTACCCATGCATACCCATCGACCCAGTGCCATGTCCAATGTTACAAGGAAGTAGAGCGTCCAAAAAAGACCAGGGAGCGAACCACACATGCAGGGCGGACGACTCTGAATACCAACACAGTCAGCATTTTGAAGGATCATCTTTCCCAGGACTGCCCCAGGGTCCGCACTGCACACAAGGTCCAGGAAGGCGAAATCAGCCAGAGCCGGCGACCGCTGCTGGAATAGTGCCTGGGTCGCCGGAGGCCGCGCGCGGGGCAAGGCCACCACCCCCCGCTCGAATCCAGAATCTCCGGAACAGACCAGGCCCACAGCCAGCTGATCACACGTTGGCACATTGTCCGGAGTTTCCAGCTTTTCCTTATTCACGGGGGCGGCCACGACACTGTCCTCCTGTGCGAAGTGTAGCAAGTCCCTATGTACCTGGGGACAGGGAGAGCTCAACTGTTCCAACGCTGAAGCCACACCATCGAGCTTTCTCCCCAATACCCAGGCGCCGTGAACCATGGTGGAATGAAGGGCACCGAGAGCTTCGAGAAGGTCACCGTACCCCAGCACAGCTCCCGGCGCTCGCCCCGGCACGCTCCTCTTAGTCACACACGCCCAATCTTGCTGAGACCCAGAGTACAGGATGATAGGCTCCATCCTATCAAGATGGCCGCCGGGTAGGTCCACTCCAGATTGGGACCGGGACCCAGGCACAAGCACCACAAGTTCCAAGTCACTAGAAACAGGGTTCCGGGGGCAAGCAAAAATATGTAGCTGGTGTGTGGTAACGGGTAACAGTCATCCCCACCACGGAGCAGCGTCCATGAAACTCCAGGATCAGCCCGCGAAAATCGGGACGAGTTACGGGCAGCGTCCGGGCCGCTCACCAGCGAAGGCTCAGGCCATTTACCGGGGAATCCCGGAACTGCCACCCCGGGCACACACTCGGCCCGCTACGCTTAGGGGCAGGAGTGACCACGGCGAAATTCAGGTCAATATTCGCACCGCTCCGGTACTCCGACTCCACCCAGTCACCAAAGGCCGCTGTTGTTGAACTGCCGCCCGGCCATGTTGTCCACCCGAGGTCCCGGCTCCAGGGTTGCACAGGCCGCAAACTTCGAATAAGAATTTCTCCGGCGGTATCGCCGCCAGAAACTTCAAAATCACACGATCAGTTGCCGCTCTCGGTCCCCAGCACGGGCATATAGCGCAGGCTAAGGATCACATGCAGGATATCTGTGCGGGATGTGGAGGTTCACGGAGCCGGGAGCCTACGCTGACGTCCCGATCGCCATCTTGGCTCCTCCCCCGTGAAAGTAATTTCTGACTGCATTATGAAAGTAGTGGAATATTTCATGAACGCCCGAAGAGGTCTGCGGCATTTTAGCAAATTTGATCCCAAAGGTTTAACAAAATTCTCAGTGGAAAAGTCTACTCTCCCTTAAGTCATCTACAAGAAATCTCTGAACTTGTTTTGCTTGCTGGAATGTTGGGGAAGTATCACACCCCACCACTTGCATAGATCTTTTTCCTCATGTATGGGTATGAGGTTAGCTCTGACCCCATTTCTGGAAATGCTTCTCTTGCCCCATTGCTGGGAGTTGGACTGGCCTTAGGGCGTGCAAATGGTGCAGCCACACCTGGCGTTGACTTTGGTGGGAGGCGCTGTGTATAAAAATAATAGTTGGTTAAAAGCACATGAACTTTCTTGTGTTATCATGTAGTTTTCAGGCAACAATAAAAATATAAAGATAACTGGTGATTAACCTTCTGGTGAAAGTTCTGAATTTTGTCTAGTTGCAGTTTTGGCTCATCATAAAGTAACACGGAGGGTTATAGGGCCAACAGCAAAGAACGTGTACCATGCAGATCACAGACCTGAGTGAACTATGACTAACACTATAAAAATGTAATGTACATCAGATATAGGCTATGGAGAGTGGTAGTGAGAGAATTCATGGAGGAGCCGGATATGGGGGAGGGGAGTGCAAAAAAGACTGTCCTAATGCTTACCACCAGTGCTCTGACGGTCTCTGGCTGGCAATCTTAGATCCACCCCCCTATGCGAAGTTCGGGTCTAGTTGCTCTCCTGAATGAGGAGCAGGTGCAGTTCTGCTCTCGGGTAAGGTGACCGGTGCAAACATGCATAGCCCGGTGCACTCTGTCGGGAAGTAAGGCTTATGCTCATAGGCAACAGATAACAAGACATGATTAAGTCGCACAGCCCGCTATGCGCCACTCCACCCCCTTTTGTACCTGCTAGGCCGGCTGCTAGTTCTTCACAACAATGCTGTCCTCACACTCGGTGCACTCAACTCGCACTGAACTGTCGCACAATGTGTTTTTTTAGAGCACTTTCTCCCCGCACTGCACTGTGTGTTAAACCCTCCTACCTTTCCCACGCCTATCCCCCTATTTCTTCCTGCAGTTAGTCAATGCATCCCACTGTGTGGGTGTGAGAGTCGTAAATACTCATGTCCCCAGAAAAAATGTAACATAGACAGCAGCTATATTGCCTACTGGCGATTGCCAGTAGGTAGTTATAATTAGGATGTAGTTTCCATTGGAAGAGTGTTTTTCATTTGCTTATAACTTTGGCGTTGATTGACGAATCTTAGAAAAATGTAAAAAACTAATTCACCAGTCACTGCAGTTGCAGTCTTGAAAATGTCATGGTGATACGTCAAGCGGGAACCGAGAAAAAGGGGGTCCCGTAACATGTTTTCCCCATGTTCATTTCCATAGTTAACTTTACACACAGTTACAGCCTGAACTGCCGAGCGGAATTACACCAAATTTGGCAGAAGGGTAGCTGTTGGTCTAGAAAACAACCTTTGGTTGTAAATCCGTTGAGTAGTTGTGGAGAAATATAAAGATTTTTAAGATATACAACTGAGGCCACAGTGGATCCATGAACCCTCCTGGTCTCATGCCTGAAATCTGATTGACTGCCAATCAGGAAGTGTTGGCAGCCATCATGTGACTCGGTTAAACCGAGTCACAAGAAAAAATGTAAAGAAAAAAAGAAAAGGGGGCAGGGTAGAAACACACAGGGACCCCCTCAAGGCCCAAAAATAATTTTTTTAAAACAATTAATCGGGAGTCGCGCTGGATCCATAACTTCTCCTGAAAGTTTTTTTTTTTTAAATGAACCGTGGGCTCCCGTGCTTTGTTTAATCTAGGTCCCCGGGTGGGCCAGGTCCCAGGGGCATGGTTAAATAATGATGTGGGGGCCCGTGCAGGCCTCCCAGCAGCCCTGGGGACCGCCACCTCCCCCGGGGATAGATTAAATATTATAGCAGGGGGCTCCTGGGCCCCTTCCTCCACTACCCCAGAGACTTTTCCCTACCCGGGGTACAAATAGGTTAATTAAGGGGGTCTTTTGCAGACCCCCGCCCTGGGGACCACCACTTCCCCGGGGCAAATTTGAGGAAAGGATCAGGGCCAAGCGTCCCCCCTCCAGGAGCCCTACATGACCTTGGGGACCCGGCCAGCTTCAGCAATGTCCCAGGGTGCCCACCCTCGGGACATTGCAGTTGGCTATGGCTTGGCGGGAACACCATAGCAAACCTGCTCTGCTTTCACCAAGCGAGAGCCGAAATTGCTCTCTGTTTTTTAAAGTGGAGCACGTCTGTTTCCCTGTCCCCTGTAAAGCGAGCAGGGAACAGACATTGCTGTGAGATTAGCATTAGCAGCTCCCTGGGTCTCAAAGCAATGCCGTCTCCCGCAAGAGGCAGGGAGCCAGCAGGGATCGTGGGGGCTTTCAGGCTCCCTCACGGTCCCAATGGTGAGTGGGTCCCCTGGAGGCACCCACTTTAAATGGGCAGGCCCCTGGTGAGGGGATCCCTTGAGCTATATTCAGGCCGGGGAGTGGGGCTGCGCAGCCTCCCTCCCCATCTGTAGAAGCCCGGGCACTGGGGGATGGGGCCTCTGGAGCCAAATTCGGACCGGCGAGAGGGGCCGTGCGTCCCCCTCCCCTCTTTTAAAAATAAAAAAAAAGGAAATGGCAAGGCCTCGGGGAATGGGGTCCCCTGGGCCGAAACCAGCCTAGAAAGGGGGCTGCATGGCCCCCTTCCTTTAGGCGAAACAAATATTATTTTTAAAAATACCGGGCCCCGGGGGCTGGCGTCCTTAGGGCTGAATTTGGCCTAGGAGTGGGCCCACATGGCCCCTCCCTATTTTAAAAAACAATCAAATAAAAAAGGGGCAGTCCCTAGGGGATGGGGTCTCCGGGGCCAAAAATGGCCCACAAAGGGAGGGTTGCTCGTTCTTCCTCCTTTAAAATAAAAAAATATATAAAAAAGAAAAAGCCGGGCCCCATTGGGATGAGGTCCCCGGGGCCGAAATTGGCCCAGGGATTGAGCCGCTCGGCCACCCCACCCAATGAAAGAAAAGCCTGGCCCTGGGGGATGGGGTCCCCTGGGCCGAAAATGGCACAGGGAAGGGAGACTACACAGCCACCCTCCCTTAAAATTAAACACCCGTCAACACCACTCTTTGAATGCGCCTCCTGGTGTAGTGGTGGTTGGTGGACGAAGGCCCCTCAGATACTGAGGGTCCTTGCGGTCCAAGAACCCCTTCAGTTACCTCAAATAAGTCCCAGACAGTGGGATTGCTGAAGTGACTTGGAGACCATACCCCTTTCTCCACCACTCTGCAAACGTGCGCATCTGGTTGGGGAATGAATTTCACTTTACCCCTGACTCCCCCAAGAAGTAGTGCACCAGGAAGCATGTTTGCGGAGTCGTGGAGAAAGGGGGCGTGGCCTCCTATAACCTCTCAGCAGTCCTGCATTGCGGGGCATGAGTTATAGCTAGCTCACTAACTATAATTTCTCTGATTTTGTACAGGTGACAACTACCCCTAACTATAATGTCTTAGTTACCTTTGTTTTTTTCAGTGAATTTCTAAGTTTTTTAAAATTCCATTTCCTAACTATAACATCCTTGTAACCCTTGTTTTTTTCAGTGAATATTCCATAATATATAGTGTAACATAAATAGCAGCTACAACATAGGAGCAACTACGGCGAACGATAAGTGTGCGGGACTACTGCGGCTGGACACAAAATTACCACACCACTAGGAAGTGGACTTCTGCTTTTCTATGACTTTCAGAATGAGGGCTGTTAGACCTGACTTTGTCAGCGGATTTATCCTCAGGCTTTTTGCTTTTTGGCCTCCTGTTTTTGACCCTGTTTTGGTTTTTTTTTTACTCTGGGCACTTTACCACTGCTGATCAGTGCTAAAGTGCATATTCTCTCTGGGTAAATTGTTATTATGGATTGGTGTTTCCATGATTGGCTTGTTTGACTTACTACTAAGTCCCTAGTACAGTACACTGTGTGTGCCCAGGGCCTCTAAGCCAAATGCTGCTAGTGGGCCAGCAGCACTGATTGTGCCACCCACACAAGCAGCCTTGCAAATGGTTCTCAGACCTGCCTCTGCAGTGTCTGCACACAGTTTGATACTGCCATGTCAACCTGGCAAGTGCACCCACTTGCCAGGCTCTAACACTCCCTTTTCTGACGCACGAGTCACCCGTAAGGTTGGCCCAAGGTACCCCTATGGGCGGGGTGCAGTGTCTGTGAAAGGAAGGACATGTTTTGATGTGTGTAACGTGTCCTGATAGTAAAACTGCAGGGAATTTCGTTTTTCACTATGGAAAGGCTATCTGTCTCATAGGATAGAATGAAAGTTTATTTATAACAGCTTATAAGTATAACTTCCCATTTGGACAAGATAGAAAGATGGAGTTTAGAACGCCTGAACTCAGAATATTAAAATGCATCTTTTAGTGAAGATTATTTTTATATTGTGTATTTGAAAATACCACTTTTAGAAAGTGGGTATTTTCTTGCTCAGCCGTCCTATGTGCCTCTGCTACGTTTGTGTATTGACTGTCTGGCTTTGGAGTGACAGGGATGGGGGAGGTGTGTCCTGCCTTTCCAGGGTGAGTCAGGGCTTGGCTGCATAGACCTGGGCTGCATTCAGAGTAGGGCGAGGAGATTTCTTTCATAACTGAATGGGCCTGGTCTATCTTGGACAATGCTGTCTCCACCTCCTGCCTGAAAGCTGCACCAGAGAGGACATAACTGGTTTTGGTCGGGCAAAGGACTTCTCTGCCACCAGAGAGCAAAGGAATTTGTGCTATAAAGAGCGTGGCCCAGACCTCTGAATTTTAGATGACTTCTATACTCAAGAGTACCCTTCTGAGAAAAGCTGGGAAAGCTGAAGGAGAAGTACTGCCCCTTTGCTGTGTGCTGTCTGGGGTTGGCCTGCAGTGGCTGTTTCTGCAACGGAGAGGACAAAGACTTTGCTGTGTGCTGTGTGCTGTGTATCCTGCTTGAAGAAGTAGATCTCAAAGGGCTTGAAGTAGAGCTTGCCTCCTGTTAAGAGGTCTCAGGGACACAAAAGACTTCCTGCAAATCTGCTGGTGTTGCTGGACTCTGCCATCTATGAGTCCAACCCTTGCCTGAGGTGCCTCCCTCCAGTCAAAGGACCTCAGAAGTGGGTTTAGCAGCTAATCTCTGCAAGAACCGTTGCAAAGCATCTCAAAACCGTGCAAAGCCTCTCGGAACTGACGTCGTATGACACGAAACCTCTCCGAGTCCCACCAAACAGCTGAAAGACTCTCAGAACCAACGCCGGGTGACGCAAAGCCTCGCCGAATCATGCCGGGTGACGCAACGCCTCACCTCACAGCCCCCAGCACTGACACCGGAAGACGCAAAACCTCGCAAAGTGATGCCTCATCTCTGGTGCACAATACATCGCACTTGGGAACCAAGTCTACAAGAATGCCGGGGCCGCCATACAAAACCGACGCATCACCTCTCCGGCACAGTAAGAAACCGACACATCACCTCCCCTTCAGTAAGGAACAGATGTATCACCTTCCCTGGGTATAAGGAACCAATGCCTCATCTTCACTGTGGCTGTTTTTGTTTGTGACTGTGACGCAAGTGTGGCATATATAGTTTGTTATTGACAGAACTGTTTTTGCCTTCTACGGTTTATATTTTGATTACTGTATTGTGGATTTTTGTCATTTTTGTCATTTTGATCTTGTTTGATTTAGATAAAGATGACTTATTTTCTTAAACTGGTGTGGTGTCCATTTGTAGTGTTTTCACAGTTTTACTATATGTGTGCACAAATGCTTTACACACTGCCTCTGAGATAAGCCTGCCTGCTTGTGCCAAGCTACCAAGGGAGTGAGCAGGGGTTATTTTAGAAGTGTATTCCCTTTAGTCTGACTAGGAAGAAGGGTCCCTACTTGGACAAAGATGCAAACCATTGCCAACTAGAGACCCCAATTTCTGACAAGGGCCTTAGTTTTCGTATGCATAAAAACAAAATCGCAGCATTAAAGTTCAGGGGAGACGGCTGTAGTTTTCATATGCGTAAAAACCAAATGGCAGCATTAAAATTAATTGGGGAGGGCCTTAGTTTTCGTATGTGTAAAAACAACATGGCTGCATTAAAGTTCAGCGGAAAGGTTTTCAGTTTTCGTATGCGTAAAAACAAAATGACAGCATTACAGTTCCGAGGAGAAAACGACCGACTTTGTGCAGCAAGGTAAACAGAAGGCTTGGGGCGAGGAGACACGATTCATGACTGCACAGAAAGCTCAGAAGAGAAATAATGAAGTGCCCCAAGAAGAACATAAGCTCTACAGCACTGCCTGTTCTGGAGGTTTGTTCTTGCAAACAGCAACAGATGATTTCTTTGTCCCCTGTGGCAGGGCCAGCAAGCAATGGAGCACAAAATGTGAATTATACATAACACATTGCAATAAAGGGAGGTTAAGGAAAAGTTCCTTTCAGAAGTAGACACTTTCAATCAAAAATATATTGTGCGTGAAAACTTTGGATGTCTAACATAATTTTAAAAGTTGTACTACAGACAGGGTGTGAATAATATCTGTTTGAGACTACTCTTCACAATGGCAGTCATCCATACCAGAGTTAGTTTTGCTATTATTGAAATGCTTCTGAACTGAAATCAAAATATAATATTTTCTCCTTATAAAAGTCACTTTGCCTCAATGAGCCTAGCACGGTCATTCAGACCCTGGCAAGCAATCTTCCCGCCTGCCAAATCACCTCACCTGCCATATTTATATTCCCACCAGGCCAGAAAGGATGTCGGTGCCTTAAACTGAGCTATCACTTCAGCAGCTCAACTCAAGGCACTCAGGGCCTCATTTATGAAAAATGTTGCATCACTGTGTGAAAACAGCGCTGCAACTCTTTTCAGTGCGCCATCCTTGTGACACCATGAATGCGCCGTATTTACTGTATGGCTCTCCATGTCACAAGGATTTACAGATACGTCAGTATTTTTTACACCTACACTATCCAACACTTTCTCCACTGTTGTACTCTCTGGAGTGGGAATAGTAATTTTTTTCCCCTCCGCTTTCCAACACTTTTCCTACTGTTGCACTTACTGGAGTGGGAATAGTAATTTTGACCCCTACGCTATCCAACAGTTTCCCTACTGTTGAAGTAATTGTAGTGGGAATAGTAATTGTTTACCCCTACGCTATTCAACAATTTTCCTACTGTTGCACTCAATGGAGCGCAAAATGTAAGTTTAAAAATTTATAAATATTGTAGTATTTTATTTTATAATATAATGTTTTTATTATTATATTTTATGTTATAGGTGTATATATATATTTTATAGTTTATTTTATATATTTATATTTTAAAATAAATTAGTTATTAATTTTTTTAAGTAACTACACATTTATATATTACATTTTATATATCTATGTTTACATTTTTTTAAAATATATTTTTTAAATGTATATTATATCCAAGTACATTTTTTTAGGTAAATTTATAATATAATTGTTTTAACAATATTTTTTTATATATAAAAAAACGGATATTTTGGATATCGATATTTTTTACATTTATATTTTTTGTCTCAATATTTTTGTCATTTACATTTTGAAGATAGGATGTGGATATTTTGACTATCGATATTTTTACATCGATATTTTTGTCTTCTATATTTTTGTCTTCGTTATTATGTCAGTGATTCCTCCTCATGCTTTCATTTTTCTATGTGTGCTGCATTCTGCAGCACACATAGGCAAAGGAAAACGCCTGAATGGATTGATTTTGTGCAGGAAAGATCCCTTTCTGCACAAAATCAATCATCCCCGCAATGCAGGCACCCTTGGACCATGGTGCAAAGGTGCCTGCGTTGGCGCATGGCAGCCCTTTGTGCGCTGGCGCAGGGGAAAATGACATGAATGTGCTGTATCATATGTTTTTATATAGTGCAAACTTTACCCGACGGTGTCAGAGAGCTTTATAATAGAACTAGTTATATTACATATGGGGTTTTGAGCACATGAATAACAAAAGTTATTGTGCACCCCCTCAACCAACACGCCAACACATTTATCTGGCACATGCACGAATCAATGATTAGTCCTTCCCCCCTAAAAACAGCAGAGGCATTCTAGGGAATTTCCAGAAAAGTACTTTTTATCTTTACGCCCACTGATGTCAGTAGGAAAAAAAGTAGGCTATCCTGCAGTTCTTCTGTGCTATTAACCAAACTAATACACCTGGTCCCTGCTATAACCCACAAAAGTACTTGTACTGTAGTGCACTACTACTTACGCAAATGCACTGTCATGCCAGTACCATACTAACCTCACCTAAAAGAATATCTGATCTATGCTGTCTCCCATCTAAGGGCCCCATTACAATGGGACCGACTGCCAGAGGTGCCGTGGTCCCACAAGGCCAATTAGGATGCGCCCGCCACACTGGCGGGCGCATTCTGGCCTTTAACATTGCGGACGGTGCTGCTGGGTGCAGCTCCATCCGCAATGTTGAAAGTGCATGGTTTGCATTACCATGCACAATGTGACAGGCACCGCACGGTGCCTGCCACCTTTTGTGTGGCAATGTAGAGGGGTACCATAGGTACCCCCCAAGTGCAGCCCCCCACCTCGCCACACCCCGGGGGCCCGTGCACATCTTAATATGGATGGCGGTGCCTGCTCGGCACCACCACAATATTATGCCCCAGTCCGAACGACAGATAATCGTAACGATTGCCTGCTGGCAGAAAAGCGGCGGATGGTCTTTCCGTCCACCGTGGTATCACCGCTATACTAATATGGCGGGGTGTAAATCAGGTACAGATGGCAGGCGGATCGCCACCGCCGACCCGGCGGTGGTGGCGATCCGCCCGCCATCATAATAGGCCCCTAAATATCACAAAACATGGTTTCTACTACAACCCAACCCCTTTATACCCCTCCACGGTATAAATATCCCATTTTCTGCACACTATTCATCTATTAAAAAAGTACTGTTTTCTAGAGCACTCTTTATCCAGGCATACTGGTCCTCCCCCTTGCAGCACTTGGTCAACAAGCAGCGCCCACTGTGTGAATATGAAGGTGCTTCCGTGACAGGCAAACAGCTTGACATTGGTGTTACTTCACAGCGCCCTAAAGTAGTAGACATTTTGGGCTCTTTTGCTGCTTTCTTTTTCAAGTGCTAAAGGCAGAACAAAGGAAGGTGGTACAAGCAGAGCATGAGAAACCATACATGATTATTAAAATATTTCTGAGAGCGGCTTTAAAGGATTTTTAATTTTCCGGTTTCTGGAATTTCCCCTTAAAGCTTTTGAGTGACTGTGGACTACTCTTGTCTTAGTGATAGACAAAACAAGCTGCTAGTGAACTATTCCTACTAGTGCCGTCTATCTGTCTTTCCCAAAAGGCAGAGGGAGGTTAAAATTTAGCAGAAAAGTAAAAGCTTGAACAGAAGAGGAGGCTCCTATAAGTGCGGTTCTGCATGCCATGTCCACATTAAATGCTATGCATGGAGAGACGTGAGAGACATGTGAGAGACATATTTCTGGCCCAGCACTGCCTGGCCGGCAAGCGCCGACCAGCGAAAAAGCGGTGGACGGACTTTGCATCCGCCGCGATACCCCAGCCATAATAATATGGCGAGGATATTTCACGTTACGATGGCTTAACGGTCACCACTGCCGGCTTGGTGGTGGCAATCGTTACCCCATCGTAATGAGCCTCCACAATCAGTCTTGTGCTGCCTGCCGTAAACGAGTGCTTAAGGGAGAGGAGGGGTGCGAGTGGGGATGTGGGGTGAGGAGTGGACCCGAGCAGCCATTATGCATTTCCAGTGAGCAAGGCAAAAAAAAAAACATTCACTAACAAAAAGTAGCCTTACTTGTCAGTGGCTTTGCAGGCTGGCAGTGCCCGATTTCTCAGCGCTGTCTAGCTCTTCCTTGTCTTGTGAATGGTTTGTGAGCTTAACTCTGTAATAGTACCATACGTCACTGATTTTGATCTAACTTCTAAGAGATACATTTTTCACAAACATGAGCACCAGTTACAAACAGAAGACCATATTCATGTTTTGCATCGCAGGATGTTGAGCCAACGTTAGGCTCGAACACTGCTTTCTCAGCTGGAAGGTCTGCAGCTCTAGCCTTATGTCACAACGTCGCCCGCAAGAATGGACAATAGTCCTGGCTCGTTGTCAGTGTAATGTTACTTGTTGTGTTAAATAGGTGGATAAATGGACAGAAATTAGAAATTACCATGCAAGCACAACCCCCGCACATGTTCAGCACTCACGCATAATTTGGTGCTCAAGGCTCAACTGCTAATCATTAACGGAGTAATCTGTAAAAAAAAAACACAGAAGTAGGCGCCGTGCTAAATATAAAGCACAGCACATGTGTACTTTTTCTGTGCTTCAGGACTCGCGCATAATTTGGTGCTCGTCCTGGTTAGATGTATCGAAGCCTGCCCCTCACTGCATGCTCTGCGTGCTCTGTTTTCCATTAACGGAGTAATCTGTCAAAAAACCACAAAAGTAGGCGCTGTGCTAAATATAAAGCACGGTGCATGTGTTCTTTTTATGTGTGTAATTATTTTTGGATGAAGGTATGTGCATGGCAATAAAAAAAACATAAAAGTTGGCACCGGGGTAAATATGAAGCATGGCGCGCCTGAACCTTTAATGCATGTGCAAAAAAAGATGAGAGGGGTGCCGTGCTAAAACATGATGCTTGGCGTCCAATACCTATTTTAAACAAATAGAAACAAGTAGTCCCCAACAGGAGCACACAAAAACTACAGTGTAAGGAAACTAGTTGGCGGGTGCTCCTCAACAAAAAAAACAGGAAGTGATGTATCGGGAGCCCACCTGTAAGGAGTCAGGAAATGTAAGCGACAGAGGAGTGAACCAACTGAAGCAGAAGGCTGCAGAAGGCAGGACTATTCTCCGTGTGGAGTGATTACAACAGGTCTTGTAGACAGCGCATGCGCGCTGATGCTCTACCTAAAAAGAGGCATGATTTCCCAATGAAGCCTAGATAGCTAAAAATGTCCACATAAGCTAGTACTACAGTGCCTATGTTTCATGGCAGTATAGTATTTTGCTGTATATGGCTACTTTATGCACTTATTGAAATGTAATTGTACAGTTATTGAAATGTGGACTCTACTAGCTACAGCTTCATTGAAATTTAAGTGTACAGTTAATGAAACGTGGACTCAGCTGGCTGCAGCTTCATTGAAATGTATGTGTACAGTTAATGAAATGTGGACTCAACTAGCTGCAGCTTCTTTTTTCAATACAAATTAAACACGTTTAAATACAGACTGCAGTGTCTAAATACCATAAACCCAGGATTCATGGTTATACATTTTCATTGATACCTTTTGACAGATGTCAACAAACATCTAAGGTGAGTATCTAGAATTGGGCAGATGTAAGGCAGATGTGAGACATCTGCCAAAATCGGTCTGCCCCATGGCTAACACTCTAAATAGGGCAAATGGGAAACCCAGCAATTCTTGTTGACTGTCCCGCATCATCCAAATTCAAAATAACCCTCTCAGTGTGCAGTCAGCAGACCCAACAACCTATGAGCTTGTTATCAACTAGGAAGTAAATATAATGGTGCCGATTCCGATCCTGGAAAAACCGGGTACGAACCGTCGGACGGAGTGTATTTTCCGTCCGACTCGTACCCGGGAAAAACACCTTACAAACCCGCAAGTACGATTCGTACAGAAACACCATTTCCGTACGAATCGTAAAAAACACCGACCGGCAAAAAAACACATACAAATCTGATCCGGGACACCGCGTACGCGACATTCGCACGGAGTCAGGCAGCGTTTTACGGATCAGCAAGTACGATTCGTACCCACAGCACTTCGGACGGCAACATTTTTACGGGACCCAAAAAGTGCCAGAAAATCTAAGTACGCCGCGAAGCACGACGAAAAGGGGGCCCGGTACGCACCGTATCCCCATCCCAACACGTCCGCACCGTACCCCAGCATCCCCCCCATGTCCGCACCGTACCCCCCGCCCCCCCATGTCCGTACCGTACCCCCCACCCCCATGTCCGTAACTTACCCCCAACTCCCCCATGTACGCACCGTACCCCCACACCCCCGTAGGGTAGGTACGGGGCGTACCCCCACCCCCGTTGGTACGGGATGTACCACCACCCCCCGTATGTATGGGATGTACCACCACCCCCCGTATGTACGGGGTGTACCACCACCCCCCGTATGTACGGGATGTACCACCACCCCCCGTATGTACGGGGCGTACCACCACCCCCCCAGGATGTACGGTGCGTACCCCCAGCGCTACGCGCACCGTACATACGGGGGGTACGCACCGTACATACGGGGAGTGGTGGTACGTCCCGTACATACGGGGGTGGTGGTTCGCCCCGTACCTATGGGGGGTATGCACCGTACATACGGGGGGTGGTGGTACGCCCCGTACATACGGGGGTGGTGGTACATCCCGTACATACGGGGGGCTGGGGGTACGGCGCGTATATGGGGGGGCTGGGGGTACGGCGCGTACATGGGGGGGCTGGTGGTACGGCGCATACATGGGGGGGCTGGGGGTACGGCGCATACTTGGGGGGGCGGGCTGGGGGGGTGTTTGCCGCGTATGCAGGCACATGTTTGGACGTCTCCATGCTTGCCATGGGAGTTCGCTCCGGACGGTGTTTTTTACATACGGTTGTGCATTCGGACGGACGGGACGGCTCGTACTTGCGCGCTCGGACTTCAGTTTCCCGATTCGTACGTAAAAATGTCCGGGGACGTGTCGGACACTTTTTCCGACCCGAGGACGTGTCGGGGAATTTTCCAAATGCGATTCGTATGGATTATTTTACATACGGATCGTACTTGCCAGTTTGTACGGGACTTGTACGATTCGTACGTAAAAACATCCAGATACGATTCGTACGGGGAATATTTTTAACGGATCGGAATCGGCACCAATGTGTCCTTACCATCAACCTGCAGAGGTCGGGGTAGATGGAGCTTTGTTTGGGTTACAATGATAGAAACACGATTTTGTTCACTTTCTTACTAGCATTGTCTTACTCTTCTAGAAAATGCAACTTCCTTAAGAACTTTGTTATCACAGTTTAAGCCAGAGGTTTGAAGCTGTGTCGACTCGAGAGTCTTTGCTTCT
This sequence comes from Triturus cristatus, assembly GCF_964204655.1. Taxonomy (NCBI): domain Eukaryota; kingdom Metazoa; phylum Chordata; class Amphibia; order Caudata; family Salamandridae; genus Triturus; species Triturus cristatus. The sequence goes on along the minus strand of NC_140589.1, from coordinate 1,744,856,847 downwards.
GTAGATTACATGATTTGTTTTCTTTCTTCTGCAAGTGTGAGAGAAAACCTTCAAAAACACATTTTTATTTAAAAAAATAATTTCCACAAACTTAATATTTGCTGATTTGTTTTCATCTGATTTATTGGCAGAGGAGAACTGCAAAATATCCTTTTTAGGAGAATTTACACTCAAAAAGAGGAGAATTCCACCATAAGCATATCTGGAAAAACAAACTTATTTATTGCTGATTTGTTTTCAGCTGATTTTTTGGGGGAAGGAAACCACCAACAGTGCTTGATTTGAGTCTGTGTTTGCCGGTGGAGGGGCACTGTCATGCATGTTTTGTGGACCGGCGCTTATTTTTCTGCAAGAGAAGGACAAATACACATAGGGGAAATATGGAGGAAGAGAAAGCTGGAAAAAGTGCCACGAAGGGAGAAATCAGAAACCTTCAAGAGTGTGCTAAAGGGGCAAGGAGTGTCTGGTAGGGGATTGAAGAGGCGAGCTGTGGATTTAGGTATACACAGCCTTGGTATTCGGTGCACCGATGCCGGCTTCAGTCTTCTGAACAGAGCCTTGGGCACCACCACTCATTGTTGCACAAATTCATCACTAACCTTTTCAGGAGAATTTATACTCCTGAAAAAAGAGAAGGTAACAAGCATATCTGAAGAAAACCTTGGCAATTAAAAAAAAATGCTGAATTCTGAATTTTCACCTATTTCTACTTGTGAAATTTTGATTTTAGAAATACTTTCTGAGAATGATCTTGACACATCAATTGCTGATAATTAAAAAAAAAACAATCAGGATTAATACTAATTTCTTTCTACCAAGTTATTAAGAGACATTACATTTTCTTGAGATCTACTTCATCATTTAACTTTCAGCTTTATACATTCTGCTGATGGCCTGAAATGCAACTGCATGTCTGACTTCTAGGTCAAACAGAGAAAATGCACAACCCAGTAACTGGATGTCCTAATTGACTCCCTGGAGGGGACAAATAACAAGATACAATACATCTCAGTGATTGAAACAAATCCTCTCTTGGTCAGGTTATTTCTGTACAGTTCCTGCATTGCACCACTGGTGGGACTGTAATTAGATATTCATGTACAAGGCTTCCCTTGTAGCATGCCCTCTTTAGAGAGCCTGAAGACCTACAATGTCTGCCTATTTATACAACAGTTCTCAGGTAGTGTCATTCAAAACAGAATTGAATGAGGTGCATAAGACACTGTCAAGTTTGAAACTCAATGCAAATCATTCAAGTCTGATGCAATAAAAAAGAATCTTTAAACCTCTAGAGAACTAATAAAAGCATCGTGGCAGAAGGTCGAGCGACAGAAATTGGTGGCTGCACATTGCCAAGAGTTGGACATGAAGAATGATAAGGAGGTCAGGCTTGGAGAGCATGGTCTTATTGCTTTTAAGTGAGTAGGGTCTCCTTGTGCAGAAACCCACTGGCCAAAGAGATGAATTGCACAGTGAATTTTATCTGGCAGTACCTGCCAGTGGAAATAGCAAGAACCACACCATTACTAAAATGCCCCTACAGTTTGTCCAGCTTTGCTTGCCCCTCATTTGATACGTCTTTTCAAAGGCCATTGATGCTTTCTGATATATATATATAAATATAGCCCGGAGGACAGAATCCAGCTGAACGGAGGTCGTTAGACCACTTTGCATTCTGGGCAATGGAGTTCCTGGAAGGCAGGGAGGCTTCTGCTGCATTAATCTTCAGGAAATCGACAACATTGGAAGGCAACAGTGATGTTGCAAGTGCGTATATATCGACATCTAATTTAAAACAAAAAAGTAATCTTTTGGAAAGATTACGCAAAAAAGAACTAAGTAGATGGTGGGAAGCCACCTCACTACAAAATTATCTAGATGTCGACCGTATCCCGAGGGGGCTGAGAATTTTCATTGTACCAACCCTGAATAAACCAAAACCTGAAGTATTGAAAGCATGGTTAGAGAACACTACCGCTTGCTCCAAGACTATGCTACAGATCTTAATCAAAAACGCTTGGGAGGAACATAAAGATTTGGTTGATGAAATCCAAAAAATCTTGGATGAATTAGCGAAAGAGACAGACCAAACTGAAGTGAGCAAGATCCTCTCAACAATGAATGACAGAATTAAGATATTTGAAAAAGAGATTATTGAAAGGAAACAAAGAAAATTCGAAAGGGACGAGAGAGACTACAGATCAGGAAGGATCTTAACATTTGCTAGAAAATTTGACAAACTACGTACCACCCTATTTAAAGACCAAGCACTGGGAGCAGTGGACAGAGAAAGATGGGAATCAGGCACCAGTTTGAGTTCAGATGTGGGATCGACGGACAGTACAAACTCATTCCCCGCAGAAATAACGTCTTTTTCCGAGGAACTGCGCCTCATGCAGGAGGCAAGCGAACATTCCATGAGGGGAAGAACGAGGTTCCAAGGAAGAGGAAGAGGAAAAAATCAAGTAAAAAGAGGAGAGAGCGGCGCAGGAAAAAACAGCAATACTGGTGTGGGAACCAAGGGCCAGAACCAAAAAGGGAAATAATGGATGAACAAGAACTGACGGTAATGAATTTATCTACTAGAGTTTTAACCCCCTTAGAAGAACAAGTGTTAAAACTAGGATTAAGTTTTTGTCCTGACTTTCCTCTTGACTATTCCCAAACACGAATTGATTTGTACTGTTTTGCTCGTAAATTAAAACTGTTTAAAATTCACCAACTAAAAAGTAGCAATACCAATCTACCAGCTATAACTGATGCCACTCCCCCACAAACCAGCGTAGATGAGGATAGTGAGATTTTGAGAACACTGTTCAGTCTGAATGAGGAACAGTTATTAGCTAACTCCCAAGCCTCTGATCTGCCAGATCCAGTCATTGAGGCCAATGAGTCCACAGAAGGTTCAGGGATAGACACAGGGATCATCACACCATTTAGGAGAAAATCTAAATATAGACCCCAGACTCCAAAAGATAACATAGATATCTTCCTTGAATTAGTCAACCATGACATTTTGCAACTTGTCAACAAACCTACAACTAATTCTAATTTGAATAAAGCACAGAGGGAAGCACTACGTAATCTACAAAACGATAATAATGTAGTCATAAAGCCATCCGATAAAGGAGGTAACATCGTTTTGTGGAATAAAATCAATTACGTACAGGAGGCCATGAGGCAATTGAATAATCCCACCTGCTATACCAAAGTTGACAAAACCTACATTGACAAACTTAAAGTTAGGCTCTTTAGCCTCATTGATGAATGGACGAATGAGAAACTTTTAAACTGGGATGAGTCAAAATTTCTAAAAAATGAGACACCTACTGTTCCTACTTTTTATCTCCTCCCTAAAGTCCACAAAAATCCCACACAACCTCCGGGCAGGCCTATAGTGTCTTCCAAAAACAGTTTATTGGAAAATGTTTCTATATATGTTGATTTCTTTTTATCTGAATATGTGAAAGATTTAACATCATACATCAGAGACACTAAAGATTTTTTACAAAAAATAGAAAACATACATTGGAATACAAACTATTGGCTTGTCTGTTTGGACGTAGAGAGCCTTTATACAAGTATCAGGCATACCGATGGGCTTAAAGCGTGCAAACACTTTCTTGACTCCAGAAGCATACATCTGACAAAACACACTTTAATGTTACTCCAAATGATCGAGTTCTGCCTTGTGGAAAATGTGTTTACTTTCAATGGCTCACTCTACAAACAAATTCAAGGTACGTCCATGGGCACCTGCTTCGCTCCTAGCTATGCCAATCTTTTGGTTGGCTGGTGGGAGAAGCAGGTGCTATGGGGTGAAGGGATGGAACACTGGACCAACAGAGTCAGTATCTGGCTCAGATTCATAGATGATATATTTTTTGTTTGGGAGGGTGGAGAAGATGAACTAATGTTATTTCTATCAGAATTAAATGAGAATTCCCTTAATCTAAAATTTACAATGCAGTGCAGCCAAAAAACTGTTGACTTTTTAGACATCAGAGTAACAGTACGAGACAATGGATTAGAGACTGATTTATTCAGAAAGAGCACAGCAGGGAATTCTGTTCTTCATTCGACAAGCTGCCATCCTCATAACTTTAGGTGGAGCATACCCTTTGGTGAATTCCTCCGTGCAAAAAGAAATTGCAGCACGGAGGAATCATATACCAGAAACAAAAAAGAGATGTCAGATAGATTCCTTGCCAGAGGATATCCGTACACGATGCTGAAGAAAGGTGAGAAAAGAGCAGATGCCATCACTAGAAGCGAGGCACTATACAAAGCACCAAAGAGCAAACAAAATGAAACAGAGGCTCCTATAAGATTAATTACGACCTTTAATTCACAATCTAATCATTTCCAGCAGATTGTCAAAAAAAGATGGGACATCCTAACACACGATAAGATACTTAAACAGAAGTTAGGCCCACATCCAGCAATAACGTACAGAAAGGGTACCTCGATCAAAGATATGATTGTGAGAAGCCATTTTAGTAGCACCAAATCCACATGGTTAGAAAAAATAGGAGGGTTCCATCGCTGTGGTAAATGCAAAGCGTGTAGCCACAGCACCAATGTAAAAGAAGTAATCCTGGAGAGAACCAAGAGAAAGTGGTATATTCGCAAGAATATACAATGCAGCACAGATTTCGTAATCTATGTAATCACTTGCCCTTGTGGCAAGTGGTACATAGGTTCCACCATGTTTCCGGTAAAAAAGAGAATACTGGAACATTGGCGTGCCATAACCAACAAAGACTTTAGTTATAGCACAGCTAGACACTTTGACAAAGAACACAATGGAGATTGGACTAAGGCGAAGTTTTTTGCCTTAGATACCATAACTAAAGACCCTCGAGGAGGGAATAGAATTCAGGCCCTACGTAGAGCAGAATCCAAGTTCATCCTACAAGCAGGGAGTGTAACCCCTTTCGGGATGAATAATGATGAAGAGATGCATGTGCATTTGTAAATTGTTGATATATGCAGTTTTAGCCTCAAGTTTTTCGGTAACTCCTGTTCCAAGCTATTTGAGTTCACTGTAAATAATCGTTTTTGGCTGCAATACATGGTATTTTTTGTGAAACTTTTTGTACAAAGAAATTCATATATATCAAGTAACAGGCCTCCATTTTTGACTGCAGAATGTTATTTGGCTGAGTGTATGACCCATGCTATAGATATGCTTGTTTATTGTAAATCCTGTTTCTTTCAGTAGGAAAAACCAGATAGACTACATTGTAAATAATGTGTTTCCATTGAAACTGTAATATGTGCTCTAACAACAAATTTTATTCTTGTTTTTGCATTTAGATGGGACCCGGAAATTGACAGACAACACCGTTACTGTTATTTGATACGAGCACGGAGCTATTGGTGACTAAAGTGTTTAGCACCATCTCCTTAGGGGTCACTGTTTTCTACTATAGTATATAATGTAAAGAGCCTGAAACACACTTTTCTTTCTCTTTTTCTCCCTTTCTTTTTCCTTTTCTCTTTAGCCTGATAGGGTACTATACCTTGATTTCAGGCGAAAATGTAGTTTATTGAATTATTTTTTACTTTATTAGCTTATGCCAGCAGGGACAGTATACACGTTTAATTCGACTTACTATAAGTTCTATGTGTAGCATAATTTATTTCTGCTTGTCCACTAGATATATATGTGATTACATCACAGGAGACACACTAGAAAATGAATGGTGTTCCCTTATTATATTTTGTTTAAATCATTGTGTAAAAGTACACTGGTTTTCACACTTAAGAAATAACCATTGCGCAGCAGCCTAATCATGTGTAAAATTATCGTTGTATTATATTATTATTTCTACGATGTACTAATTGGGAAGTCTGTTGTCTATGTTTCTGTATGACTTTAAATACAGTGAACTCTGGACATATGGTCATGTGACCAAGAGCACGTCTGCTCGAAACGCGTCATTTTTGTTTGCCCGCAATATTAAAAAGAAGATTAAAATCAGCTGGACTCGTGTGGCTCGTACTTACAGTACAGGGGAGATCTGTGAGCTGACGGATAATATATATATATATATATATATATATTCACTGAAAAAACCATAGGTTTCAGGGGCGTTATAGTTAGCTGGACATTTCCCTCGTACAAAACCCTAGAAATTCCCCCGTTATAGTTAGTTCAGCTAACTATAACTCGCGCCCCCGCAATGCACTGCTGATGACGTCACATATTACATCACTCATGACATGGTCAGTGACATCACTGATGACATCACTGATGACATCTGAAATTACATCACTGATGACATCACCGATGATGTCATCCATGTGATAAATTAGTGCATCTTCTCACACCCTTTGATATACTCAATCAAAATTTCAGATGTCCATTCTCAAAACCATAGATACTCCAATACCAATAACTACATACCCACTCATTGACTCTTAGATCTACACACACATCCACTCACTCACCTGTACAGTCACTCATACTTACAGTCACTCAGTACAGGACTATCATATGCATTTATACACCTACATAGACACTCACACACCACCAATCATCCATAGAGGTACTCTCACACCTAGTCAGTCATGCAAATAATTAGTCACACTCCCATTTACTCACCTATGCAGGTATACACACACAAGAACACTTACTCATAAAAATAGTACCACATTCTTACGCTCTTATACAATCACTGATACAAGCACACACTCATCCATACAGCCACTCTAACAATCACACACTCTCACATATACCCACTGATATACTCTTACACACATATATACTGCCTTTCACATATGTAGTTACTCACACATGTACCACTGAGATACACATTGAGTCACGAACACACCCATACATACACTCACCCAACCATACACTCCATCACAGATGCACTCTTAAAACCATGCACCCATAGAATAGAATCACCCACTCACACATGTATGCACAGAGTCACACACACCCCACCCACACAAACACTCAGGCACCCAAACAGATACTCAGACAACCAATCAATAACCCATAGAAACTCTCATATAGCTATTCACAAAACCATGCAGCCGCTTATACACCAACAGACTGACAGATACAGACATTCACACAGTTTAGTCACTAGTCTGGAGTAAGATACGTTTAATGACTCACTTATAGAGTCAGTAACGCACCTACTAAATCATCCATTCACACACTTACACACCCACTCATTCTTCCATAGGTTTTTCCCTATATATATATTAAACATATTTAAAATTTACAGAAACCCACACTCACTGGATGATGTCATCAGTGATGTCATGAGTGATGTCATGAGTGATGTCACTGACCATGTCATGAGTGATGTAATATGTGACGTCATCAGCAGTGCATTGCGGGGGCGCAAGTTATAGTTAGCTGAACTAACTATAACGGGGGAATTTCTAGGGTTTTGTACGAGGGAAATGTCCAGCTAACTATAACGCCCCTGAAACCTATGGTTTTTTCAGTGAATTTCTAAGGTTTTTTAAATGCCTATTCCTAACTATAACGCCCCTGAAACCTATGGTTTTTTCAGTGAATTTCAAAGGTTTTTTAAATGCTAATTCCTAACTATATCAGGCCTGAAACCTATGTTTTTTTCAGTGAATTTCAAAGGTTTTGTAAATGACAATTTTGAATGTATTAATTGTTATACTGATTTTTTTGATACTGATTTACTATATATTTTAACTATTTATTTTTAGATATATATTTTTTAATTACATTATAATTACATTATACATTACAATACAAAATATACTTTCTCAGAATGAATCACTTTAGTTTAAATACTTGGCAAATAGGCAACAGATTTTTAAGTACAGTAGTTACAGTTGTTGCAATGGGCAACACAATTTCAAACACAAAGCAACATTGAGCTCAATGTGAATTTCTAGTGAAATGCAATTAGTTACTTTATGGATTACTTTTCTAACCACAGGACTGGATCCTAGATTCAGTCCTTGGAAATCTCCTGTAAACAGTTGAGTACAAGCGCTTTGGTTACAGTAGCAGAAAATTCCCTTAGCAGGTAAGTAGTGTTATCATTACTTTTTCTTACTCAGTGGTGGATCCTGGATCCAGCACTGACCAACCTCCTGTAAACAGTTGAAAGAATGTGTTTAAGTCATACAGACGATTTTTTAGGAATATTTTTAGTTTGTGAAAATAGACACTTAGAAACTTTTCTGGTGAAAACCACACAATGGATTCCTATGGAAGGAAATACGAGTTACTGGTAAGTACGCTTAGAATTACTCTTCAGGGTCAGTGCTGGGCTAAAAGATGCAGCCCGGGTTCTCTCCTGATAACAGGTGAGTAGATCGGAATTCGTAGTTCGGCTGATTTTAGAGGAATATTTGTACGTGTCAAAATTGACACTTAGAAAATTTTCTCCTGAAAAAAACCACACAATGGATTCCTATAGAAGGAAATACAAGTTACTGGTAAGTACGCTTAGAATTACTTTTCAGGGTCAGTGCTGGGCTAAAAGATGCAGCCCTGGGTTCTCTCCTGATAACAGGTGAGTAAATCGGAATTCGTAGTTAGGCTGATTTTAGAGAAATATTTTTACGTTTCAAAATTGACACTTAGAAAATTTTCTGCTGAAAACCACACAATGGATTCCTATGGAAGGAAATACAAGTTACTGGTAAGTACGCTTAGAATTACTTTTCAGGGTCAGTGCTGGGCTAAAAGATGCAGCACTGGGTTCTCTCCTGATTACAGGTGAGTAAATCGGAATTCGTAGTTCAGCTGATTTTAGAGGAATATTTGTACGTTTCAAAAATGGACACTTAGAAAATTTTCTGGTGAAAACCACACAATGGATTCCTATGGAAGGAAATACAAGTTACTGGTAGGTGCGCTTAGAATTACTTTTCAGGGTCAGTTCTGAGCTAAAAGATGCAGCACTGGGTCCTCTCCTGATTACAGGTGAGTAAATCTGAATTCGTCGTTCGGCTGATTTTAGAGGAATATTTGTACGTTTCAAAAATGGACACTTAGAAACTTTTCTGCTGAAAACCACACAATGGATTCCTATGGAAGGAAATACAAGTTACTGGTAGGTGCGCTTAGAATTACTTTTCAGGGTCAGTGCTGAGCTGAAAGACTGGGGGAGAATGTCTGCATTGTCAGCATTCCGTCCATCAATTGTTTGTTGTAACGCTTTTCGCCCTAAGTGGGATGGGTAGTCCCAGACGTGGGACCCGTGCTCACTACGCCTCTGGAGTCAAGCTATCCTGGCTGATGACGGCTGATAGCCAGAAACCGGTCCTAGGAGGCTTGATTCCGGTCCAGTGAAGACATGGCTTGGCAGTTCGGTCTGGACTGTTCCCATGAGGCACAGGGTCAAGACTGATTTGCATATGGCCATGTCTAAACTGGGGTGGTGTAGTGGGCAAAAGAACGATGGATTTAACCCAGATCTCTTGACTGGGGGAGAATGTCTGCATTGTCAGCATTCCGTCCATCAATTGTTTGTTGTAACGCTTTTCGCCCTAAGTGGGATGGGTATTCGCAGACGTGGGACCCGTGCTCACTACGCCACTGAAGTCAAGCTATCCTGGCTGATGACGGCTGATAGCCAGAAACCGGTCCTAGGATGCTTGATTCCGGTCCAGTGAAGACATGGCTTGGCAGTTCGGGCTGGACTGTTCCCAGGAGGCACAGGGTCAAGACTGATTTGCATATGGCCATGTCTAATCTGGGGTGGTGTAGTGGGCAAAAGAACGATGGATTTAACCCAGATCTCTTGACTGGGGGAGAATGTCTGCATTGTCAGCATTCCGTCCATCAATTGTTTGTTGTAACGCTTTTCGCCCTAAGTGGGATGGGTATTCCCAGACGTGGGACCCGTGCTCACTACGCCACTGGAGTCAAGCTATCCTGGCTGATGACGGCTGATAGCCAGAAACCGGTCCTAGGATGCTTGATTCCGGTCCAGTGAAGACATGGCTTGGCAGTTCGGGCTGGACTGTTCCCATGAGGCACAGGGTCAAGACTGATTTGCATATGGCCATGTCTAGACTGGGGTGGTGTAGCGGGCAAAAGAACGATGGATTTAACCCAGATCTCTTGACTGGGGGAGAATGTCTGCATTGTCAGCATTCCGTCCATCAATTGTTTGTTGTAACGCTTTTCGCCCTAAGTGGGATGGGTATTCCCAGACGTGGGACCCGTGCTCACTACGCCACTGGAGTCAAGCTATCCTGGCTGATGACGGCTGATAGCCAGAAACCGGTCCTAGGATGCTTGATTCCGGTCCAGTGAAGACATGGCTTGGCAGTTCGGGCTGGACTGTTCCCATGAGGCACAGGGTCAAGACTGATTTGCATATGGCCATGTCTAAACTGGGGTGGTGTAGTGGGCAAAAGAACGATGGATTTAACCCAGATCTCTTGACTGGGGGAGAATGTCTGCATTGTCAGCATTCCGTCCATCAATTGTTTGTTGTAACGCTTTTCGCCCTAAGTGGGATGAGTATTCCCAGACGTGGGACCCGTGCTCACTACGCCACTGGAGTCAAGCTATCCTGGCTGATGACGGCTGATAGCCAGAAACCGGTCCTAGGATGCTTGATTCCGGTCCAGTGAAGACATGGCTTGGCAGTTCGGGCTGGACTGTTCCCATGAGGCACAGGGTCAAGACTGATTTGCATATGGCCATGTCTAAACTGGGGTGGTGTAGTGGGCAAAAGAACGATGGATTTAACCCAGATGTCTTGACTGGGGGAGAATGTCTGCATTGTCAGCATTCCGTCCATCAATTGTTTGTTGTAACGCTTTTCGCCCTAAGTGGGATGGGTATTCCCAGACGTGGGACCCGTGCTCACTACGCCACTGGAGTCAAGCTATCCTGGCTGATGACGGCTGATAGCCAGAAACCGGTCCTAGGATGCTTGATTCCGGTCCAGTGAAGACATGGCTTGGCAGTTCGGGCTGGACTGTTCCCATGAGGCACAGGGTCAAGACTGATTTGCATATGGCCATGTCTAAACTGGGGTGGTGTAGTGGGCAAAAGAACGATGGATTTAACCCAGATGTCTTGACTGGGGGAGAATGTCTGCATTGTCAGCATTCCGTCCATCAATTGTTTGTTGTAACGCTTTTCGCCCTAAGTGGGATGGGTATTCCCAGACGTGGGACCCGTGCTCACTACGCCACTGGAGTCAAGCTATCCTGGCTGATGACGGCTGATAGCCAGAAACCGGTCCTAGGATGCTTGATTCCGGTCCAGTGAAGACATGGCTTGGCAGTTCGGGCTGGACTGTTCCCATGAGGCACAGGGTCAAGACTGATTTGCATATGGCCATGTCTAAACTGGGGTGGTGTAGTGGGCAAAAGAACGATGGATTTAACCCAGATCTCTTGACTGGGGGAGAATGTCTGCATTGTCAGCATTCCGTCCATCAATTGTTTGTTGTAGAGCTAAAAGATGCAGCACTGGGTCCTCTCCTGATTACAGGTGAGTAAATCTGAATTCGTCGTTCGGCTGATTTTAGAGGAATATTTGTACGTTTCAAAAATGGACACTTAGAAACTTTTCTGCTGAAAACCACACAATGGATTCCTATGGAAGGAAATACAAGTTACTGGTAAGTACGCTTAGGATTACTTTTCAGGGTCAGTGCTGGGCTAAAAGATGCAGCACTGGGTTCTCTCCTGCTTACAGGTGAGTAAATCGGAATTCGTAGTTCGGCTGATTTTAGAGTAATATTTGTACGTTTCAAAAATGGACACTTTGAAAATGTTCTGCTGAAAACCACACAATGGATTCCTATGGAAGGAAATACAAGTTACTGGTAAGAACGCTTAGAATTATTTTTCAGGGTCAGTGCTGGGCTAAAACATGCAGCCCTGGGTTCTCTCCTGATAGCAGGTGAGTAAATCGGAATTCGTAGTTCAGCTGATTTTAGAAGAATATTTGTACAATGGTAAAGGAAGGGGGTGGGGCCTGAGGTGACGTGTGCAAACACGCCCTGTGGCGCGTTTTAAGTTGGGGAATTAATTCCTCTTTAATCCTGCGGTCCCCTGAGGGCCAACTAGCCCACCAGGTACCTCCAGTATGCGTCAGGGAGCTGCGTTGCAGAGCGGTGTTCAGAGGCCACGCCCCTTTTTACAACACTCTGCAACGCAGCTCCGTGGCGCCTCCTGGAGGTACCTGATGGGCTAGTTGGCCCCTAGGGGACCTCTGGATTGAAGAGGAATTAATTCCCTAAATTAAAACGTGCCACAGGGCGTGTTTGCACACATATCACCTCAGGCCCCGTCCCCTACCTTCACCACTGTACAAACGCGCCCTGTGGCGTGTTTTAAGTTGGGGGATTAAGTCCCCTTGAATCCTGAGGTCCCCTGGTGGCCAACTTGCCCACCAGGTACCTCCAGTATGCTCCAGGGAGCTGCATTGCAGAGAGGTGTTCAGAGGCCACGCCCCTTTTTACAACACTCTGCAACGCAGCTCCGTGGTGCTTACTGGAGGTACCTGGTGGGCTAGTTGACCCCTAGGGGACATCTCGATTGAAGAGGAATGAATTCCCCAACTTAAAACGCGCCACAGGGCGTGTTTGCACAGTATCACCTCAGGCCCCGCCTCCTACCTTCACCACTGTGCAAACGCGCACCGTGGCACGTTTTAAGTTGGGGGATTAAGTCCCCTTGAATCCTGAGGTCCCCTAGCGGCCAACTAGGCCACCAGGTACCTCCAGTAAGCGCCACGGAGCTGCGTTGCAGAGAGGTGTAAAAAGGGGTGTGGCTTCATTACACCTCTCTGCAGCGCAGCCCCTAGGCGCATACTGGAGGTTCCTGGTGGGCTAGTTGGCCCCCAGGGACCCCCAGTATTCAAGGGGAATTAGTTCCCCCTCTGCAAACGCCCCAGGGGGCGCGTTTGCAGAGTGGTGTAAGGAGGGGGCGTGGCCTCCGGCCCAATCCCGATCTTTTCTGCCGGCATTGCTTTTCGACATGGGGAGCAGTTAACATGCTGCTCCCCATGTGGAAAAGCAATCAGCTTTGCTTGATTGAAGCGAGAGCAGGTTTCCCTGCTCTCGCTTCAATGAAGCAAAGCAGTTTGCAAAGACAGGGTGGGAGCCGCGAGGCCAAAATTGCGAAGCGCACCGAGAGCCCACAGCGCACGCACGGTGGGCGAAGCGCACCGTGCGCGCAGTGTGCGCGCACCTCGCGATTTAAAAAAAAAATTTAATTCACGGTGCGCGCACGGTGAAAAACCTGAAAAAAAACTTAATTAATACATAACTTAGCATTTAAAGAAACCGTACAAATTCACTGAAAAACCATAGGTTTCACACACGTTATAGTTACGAATTAGCATTTAAAAAACCTTGCAAATTCACTTAAAAAAGCATCGGTTTCACACATGTTATAGTTAGCTGGACATTTCACTCGTAAAAAACCTATGAAATTCCCCCGTTATAGTTACTGTAGGCAACTATAACTCACGCGACCGCTATCCTCTGCTGATGACGTCAGATATTACATCACTGATGACATATGTGTCTTTATGAAAAATAAATATTTGTAATATATGTATAGCTAAAGATTAATGGAAGAAAACATGGGTAAATAAGTGTCTAAATACAGTGATGTAATATCTGACGTCATCAGCAGAGGATTGCGGTCGCGTGAGTTATAGTTGCCTACAGTAACTATAACGGGGGAATTTCATAGGTTTTTTACGAGTGAAATGTCCAGCTAACTATAACATGTGTGAAACCTATGGTTTTTTAAGTGAATATATATATATTATCTACTGGCGGTCGCCAGTAGATAGTTATAGTTACAACCTAGTTTCCATAGGAAATCTCAAAATTCTATTTTGAATAACTTTGGCGCCGGTTGACGAATCCTCGCGAAATTTTCAAAACTAATGGGGCGCTCCGCTCAGCTCCTACCCTGAAAGTCTCGGGGTGATTCGTCAAGCGGGGGCCGAGAAAAAGGGGGGTCCCAAAACGCGTTTTCCCCATGCATTTTTCCATAGGACCTTTAGACGCAGCTACAGCCCGAACGGCTGAACAGAATTACGTAAAATTTGGCAGAGAGGTAGCCATAAGGTCAAGGAAGTGCCTTTTGCAGGTCTGCTGTAAATCTGTTCAGTTTTTCCTGAGAAAATTGCATTTAAAGCGCAATTCTGATTGGTTGTTAGATGTCGGTAAACATTCGAATCAGTCGAAATCAGGAAGTGTCGGCCGCCATTTTGTCTCTCGCAGTCTGAGGGGGTGAAAAAAAAGGAGGAGAACGTGAAAAGGGGGCAGAGTGGACAGTTCCTGACCCCCTAGCCTTGGTCAGGGGGTCACAGAAGGACCCCCAAGGGAGAAAGTTTTTTTTTTTTTTTTTAAATCGCGCGCGCACGGCACGCACTGCGAACCGTGGGTGTTCGGTGTGCAAAGCGCACCGAGCGCCCACAGCGCGTGCGCGGTACGCGAAGCGCACCGTGCGCACAGGGTGCGCGCACCTCGCGATTTAAAAAAAATAATAAAATTTCACGGTGCGCGCACGGTGAAAAACCTGAAAACCTGAAAAAAAAAATTAATACACAACTTAGCATTTAAAAAAACGTACAAATTCACTGAAAAAACCATAGGTTTCACACACGTTATAGTTACGAATTAGCATTTAAAAAACCTTGCAAATTCACTTAAAAAACCATAGGTTTCACACATGTTATAGTTAGCTGGACATTTCACTCGTAAAAAACCTATGAAATTCCCCCGTTATAGTTACTGTAGGCAACTATAACTCCCGCGACCGCAATCCTCTGCTGATGACGTCAGATATTACATCACTGATGACATATGTGTCTTTATGAAAAATAAATATTTGTAATATATGTATAGCTAAAGATTAATGGAAGAAGACATGGGTAAATAAGTGTCTAAATACAGTGATGTAATATCTGACGTCATCAGCAGAGGATTGCGGTCGCGTGAGTTATAGTTGCCTACAGTAACTATAACGGGGGAATTTCATAGGTTTTTTACGAGTGAAATGTCCAGCTAACTATAACATGTGTGAAACCTATGGTTTTTTAAGTGAATTTGCAAGGTTTTTTAAATGCTAATTCGTAACTATAAAGTATGTGAAACCTATGTTTTTTTCAGTGAATATATATATATATATATATATATATATTCACTTAAAAAACCATAGGTTTCACTCATGTTATAGTTAGCTGTACATTTCACTCGTAAAAAACCAATGAAATTTCACGTTATAGTTAGATCAGGTAACTATAACTTGCGCGCCCACAATAAACTGCTGATGACGTCACATATTACATCACTCATGACATGGTCAGTGACATCACTCTTCACATCAATGATGACATCTGAAATGACACATTGTGGATTGCGGTCGCGCAAGTTATAGTTACCTGATCTAACTATAACGTGGAATTTCATTGGTTTTTTACGAGTGAAATGTACAGCTAACTATAACATGTGTGAAACCTATGGTTTTTTAAGTGAATTTGCAAGGTTTTTTAAATGCTAATTCCTAACTATAACGTGTGTGAAACCTATGGTTTTTTCAGTGAATTTGTACGGTTTTTTAAATGCTAAGTTATGTATTTATTTTTTATTTTTTTTTCTGGTTTTTCACCGTGCGCACACCCTGCGCGCACGGTGCGCTTCGCGCACCATGCGCGCGCTGTGGGCACTCGCTGCGCTTCGCGCACAGAGCGCCCACGTTGCGCAGTTCATACCGTGCGCGCCTCGCCTTTTTTTACACAGTAACAATTTTTTTTTCTCCCTTGCAGGTCCTTCAATTTATTTAATAAATGTGATTGTTATTTCTTTTTTTTTTATTATTATTTTTTTTTGCCGTGCGCGTACGGTAAGCTTACAGTACGCGCACTCCGCGATTTTTTTTAAAAATTATTAAATGTATTTTTCATACTTTTTGGTCCTTCGTGGACCCCCTGACAAACGCTAGGGGGTCTGCAACTCTCTTCGTTGCCCCCTTTTCACATTATCCACCTTTGTTTTTCAGTGCGAGAGACAGAAAATGGCGGCCAACACTTTCTGATTTCGACCGATTCGAATGTTTACAGTCATGTAACCACCAATCAGAATTGAGCTCGCGCACGGCACCGTACGCGTACGGTAAGCTTACCGTAAGCGCACGGAGCGCGCTTACAGATATATATATTGATTTAAATGCTATTTTCTCAGGACCTACTGAACAGATTTACACCAGACCTGCAAAAGGCACATCTCTGACCTGAGGACTACCTCTCTGCCAAATTTCAAGTAATTCTGTTCAGCCGTTCGGGCTGTAGCGCGGACTAAAGGTCCTATGGGAAAATGCATGGGGAAAACGCGTTTTGGGACCCCCCTTTTTTCTCAGCCCCCGCTTGACGAATTCCCCCGAGACTTTCAGGGTAGGAGCGGAGCGGAGCGCCCCATTAGTTTTGAAAATTTCGCGAGGATTCGTCAACCGGCGCCAAAGTTATTCCAAATAGAATGTTGCGGATTTCCGACGGAAACACGGTCCTAACTATAACTATCTACTGGCGACCGCCAGTAGATAATATATATATATGTATATATATATATATATATATATATATATATATATATATAGCTTACTTTGCCTTCACACACTTAAACTTGGCAGCAAGACGGTTTCTGGGGGTGCTTCCTCTGCAGCAAAGTTTGGTGACCTGACCATGAAAGTTAAATGACAGCCTTTAATCAGGGAACATCAGTTTTATTCTCTGCGTCAACATTATAAATACAGAAATATCATCTGTAAAACTTAAAAAGACATTTTCACCATTCATCCATGCCTCTCTATGACAGGCCTCGTTCGATATGTGGATCCTGCTAACAATAGTGCATTGATGGAGTCATCAGAGAAGGGGGGATGCGTGATTCACCCTTGATTTTGGTTTCGTTTTTAATGAAGAAGACATTCCTTGATCGTAACTCACTTGCTGGCCAATCCTGATGTGAAATATTTGTTGCTGACATAGAAATTGGTAGCTACTGCTTGGCTTCAAGAGTTTGTTGGTTTCAACAGCTTACAAGTTTGTTATTACTCTCGTTTCTGGCCGTTAGGGCACGTAGATTGCCATTGAATGTCATTGAAAATAGCAGCGCCTGTATAGAGGTAGTTAGCCCTTGTATTTCGACCATGTTAGATTTGTTCTACTAGCAGACTTTGCAAACTGCTTCCTCAAGGTCACCTAAAATAACCCTCAGGTCTCAGCATTGTAGGTCGACCTGATAAACATGCATCTGTAGTGTAGGATATCTCTATGACTCCTGTTACAGCCCGCAATGGCCTTGCATATTTATGCTGGGAACACACAGGTGATTATGCTGGTGATAAAATCTATCTTTGACAGGACGCGCGAGCGCGCGAATCAAGATGGCCGCCACCCGGTGAGCTCCTCCGCGTTTTCGCCCGTTTTTTTAAATTAAACACCGAAAGTCTGTCAAAATTTTGTTTTAAAGGAGGTCGCTGCTCAAATTACAGGCTTACCAGCATTGTGAAGCGGTTTCAGCTCGTTTTCATCGTGGGAAGTCGTGTTTCTGGCTCCCTGGTTCCTGCTCCGAGCTCTGCATTGAGGGACTGCCTGGTTAGTCTGTCAGGGGGGCGGAGCATACTTCAGGAAAGGGCCTGGCTTGGGCCTAGCCACATCCCTAGTCCAGTTTAGCTGCTGCACCAGTATTTTGGAGGATTGCTTTGCTCCTTTTCGCTTTTTTTACTCATAATCTATTCATTTTTAATCAAATTATATTATCTTTTCTCAAAAATGGATAACAAAAATAAAAGAAAACAGCAGAGTTCACCGCCCCCAATAAAATCAAAGGTGGTGGAGTCATCTGAACCCTCGCTTTCTTTAATTTTGGAGGAAATTCAGGCTCTTCGTGCTAATACAGAAACTATTGCGACTGAAATAAAAAATGTACGAAAGGAAATGGCGAGTTTGTCGATGAAAATCTCAGACAACTCAATTAAAATACAAGACAATAAAGTTAAAGTCGATGCTTTTACTCCACTTGTGGCGAAAATATCACCTCTGTGCTCACAACTTCTGGACATGGAAAATCGCAATAGACAATACAATCTTCGCATATTTAATTTACCAGAAGAGGTTGAGGGATCTAACTGTCGACTATACTTAGAGAACTTACTTCCTGGTCTTTTAAATGTCAAATTTCCAGAAAAATTTGAAATCGATAAGGCTCATAGAATTCCTTCACGTCGCAATCCTCAACATAGCAAGCCTAGACAAATGATATTTAAAGTTCTCCGTCACCATCATTTGGTTCTGATCAGAAAAGCAGCTAGAGAAATTCCTTCATTGTTGGTCAATGGTCACAAAATCTTTATTCATCAAGATTTTGCCAAGGAAACTGTTGCAACACGTAAGGGATTTACTGATCTTCGCCCAAGATTGAGAAGCCTTGGATACCAATATGGCCTTTTTGACCCTTCAACTATGCGCATTTGGAAAGATAATTTTTCAAAATCCTTTCAGCGTCCTGAAGATCTACGACAATTTCTGGATCAACAAGTACAGCAATCTATGGACACTCAGGGTCCTATCACTTGATTCTTTCATGTATGATCTTCTTTGACAGATTTATATAACTCATAATATTCTGGGCTCCAGCGGTTTCTGGCCATGCTTGTAGAGCGTGTGTGCGTCCCAATCTTCATATTTATGTGTTTTGTTTGTCTTTTTTGCTATGTTTTATTTCTTCCATTGCCTTTTGTGTGTTTTGGAGCTACTTTCTTCTTAACATTTGTATCTTTTTCTGACCTTCTTCTTTCTAACCCTTCTCTCTTTTTATTTTGTCATGGCTAATATTAAAGTAGGGTCACTGAATGTTAAAGGTTTACGCCATCCTGTGAAACGTACAAAAATTTTGGATCATTTAGGTAGTTGCAAAGCTGATTTTTGTTTTTTGCAAGAAACTCATATAGATGATAAAATTTTAAACTATATGAAGAAAAAATGGGTTGATAATATTGTTTCTTCTCCTGCTAATGGCAAGAAAAATGGTGTAGCTATATTATGTGCGAAAAAAGCTCATTGCCAAGTTTTGAGCAAAATTACAGATACGGATGGGAGATATTTAATTGTTAAGGTTAAAGTTCATGATTCTATCTTATTTTTATTAAATGTTTATGGCCCTACTGCAGATGACCCTGTTTTTTGGGCTACTCTTTCAACGGAGGTGGTTAAAATTGGTAATGTACCTTTAATTGTTGCAGGTGATTTTAATGTCATATCTGATCCGTTATTAGATAGAATATCTCGTACTAAATTCCACCCCCCTAAGGTTTATTTTGCTTTTAAATTATTTCTTCAAACCACTAAGTTAGTTGATATTTGGCGGTTACACTTCCCTACAGAAAAATGTTTTACTTTTTTTTCTAACCCACATAATTCTCATTCTAGGATCGATTATATATTAGTTTCGAAACAGCTGATCAACTGTGTTAGTAACCCCAAGATTGGCAACATTGATGTCTCTGACCATGCTATGGTTTCTTGTATTCTAAATTTAAATCCAACCTTTACTAACCAGCCTAGATGGAGAATGAATTCTGGTATAGCTCTCAATGAACTTAATAAACCAAAGCTCCTCTCTGCCATTCATGATTTTTTTCAATTTAACCCTGAAGGTACTACTTCATTGGTTAATAGATGGGATGCTTTTAAAGCTTATATTAGAGGGGTAACTATTTCTATTATGGCTCACGAAAATAAGACCTTTGATGCAAATATTAAAAAACTAGAAAAGCAAATAGCGGAATATGAACGACTTTTTATTTCGTCTAATGACCCTCAATATAGAAGTAAGTTGCAAAAGCTTCGATATGAATTTAATACAATTCTTAGTAATAGAGCTGGTGTTCAGATTTCTAAGGCCAAAGCTAAATTTAGTTTTAATGCAAACAGATCTGGAAGATTGTTAGCGAATTACTTACGTATCAAAAAGGATAAAACTCAAATTACTTCTATTCATGGATCCAATGGTAAAATTGCTTTATCTCATAAAGATATTGTGAATGAATTTTTGGATTTTTACTCTAAGTTATATGATAAACCTGATTTTCATAATGCATCTTTAGTTGATTCTTTTTTATCCTCATGTGGTTTACCTAAAATTTCTCCATCAGATAAAATGGGGCTTGACTCTCCAATTACTAAGGAGGAAATTTTGACCGCTATAAAATCTCTTAAAAAGAATAAATCTCCGGGTCCTGATGGTATCCCAGCGGAGTTTTATAAAGAGTTTCAATCCCTTCTTTTACCCTTATTATTTCAACTTTTCACAACGTTTGGCTCTACGGGAATTACTTCAGGATCCTTTACTGAAGCTTTAATTATCGTTCTTCCCAAACCTGACAAAGACCCCACCCTTGTATCTAATTATCGCCCTATCTCTTTAATTAATCAAGACTGTAAATTATATGCCAAAATATTAGCCACACGATTATCCCCTGTACTAGACTCTATTATACATTCGGATCAATCTGGTTTTATGAAGAATAGACACTCTGCAAATAATACAAGAACTTTATTACATGTCATTGAACAAGGTCTTACGTTAACTACTCCTTCAGGAATTATGGCTTTGGATGCTGAAAAAGCCTTTGATAAATTGCATTGGCAATTTTTATTCCATGCTTTATCATCTTTTAACTTTGGAGATAATTTTATTCGTATGATTTCAGCTCTATATTGTGCTCCTACTGCTCGTCTATTTATTAATGGCCAAATTTCAAATCAATTTTCCCTTTTTAGAGGTACTAGACAAGGATGTCCCCTTTCCCCGCTACTGTTTTTAATTGGCATTGAACCTTTTCTTACATCTATAAGAAAATGTGATAACATTAAAGGAATTATTATTAATGAGATTATTATTAAAACTTTTGCGTATGCTGATGATGTACTTTTATGTATTAGTGACCCCTTATCCTCATTTCCTTCTTTATTAGAGATTATAACAAAATATTCTATGGTGTCTGGCTATAAATTAAACACTAATAAAACTGAATTTTTCCCTTTAAACATTTATTGTACTCCTGACATGATACCTATGAATGAAATTGTTTGGCAAAAGACTAAATTAAAATATCTTGGTATTTTATTTTCCTCATCTATAAAATCTACAATGACTTTAAACTGTAAATTTGTCTTAGATTATATTAAAGATAAAACGTCTAAATGGGCTTTGCTGCATCTTTCATGGTGGGGTAGACTGGAATCTATTAAAATGAATATTGCTCCAAAAATATTTTATACTCTTTCCATGATTCCCTCTCAGTTCCCATTAAAATTTTATAAAGATATTGATAAACTTCTCTCCAAATTTCTTTGGAATAACAAATCACCTCGCATTAGTTATAAAAAATTAAAAATGTCTAAATGTAATGCTGGATTTGGTATCCCAGATTTTTTTCTGTATCATAAAGCTTTTATTTTAAAACAAAGTGCCATATGGTTTAGTCATTTCCCTTTACATAATCCACCCTCTTGGCTCCTAATTGAAAAATCTATGGTGAAGCCGTTCCCATTACCAACGCTGTTAACTATGTCTAACACCTCCTCAGTTTTTCATAAATCTATCGTTCTCAAATCCACTAAATTGGTTTTTAATGATTTAGATTCTATTTTTATATACCCCATGTATAACACTGTTGAATTATCATTATGGTATAGCAATATCATTAAACTAAATAGGAACATTAGATTTTGGTCTTCGTGGATCAAAGCGGGTATTTTTTATCTTAAAGACATTTATTCCAACAATACCTTTATACCGTTTGAGGATCTACAAACAAGGTTTGGTTTAACCCAATCTGATCGTATTAAATATGAATATTTAATTAATTCAATTTTAGATTCCTTTCCACAAGCTATTCCGACTAGTGTTACAGCTGATCTATCCGTGTATATCCAAACTATATCGCTGAAAGCTAATGGTGTTTCCATTTTATATAAAAAATTATCTAATACGTTAGGAAGTAACATAACGATGATTGCAACCTTCTGGAATAATGAACTTTCACTTACATTGTCTAATGATTCATGGGAAATTATATGGATTAGAAGTATTTCTGGTTGGTTACCTGTCTCACTTTATCAAACCAACTCCTATATTTTATTTAATTCTTTATGGACTCCAATACGTTTATTCCAGGCTAAACTCCTTCAATCTGACACTTGTTGGCATTGTAAATTGCATCCTGGTTCGTTACGACATATGCTTTTTGATTGCCCTTTAATTGCAAAATTCTGGACAGAAGTTTGGGATTTTATTAAGAAATTGTTGCATATACATGAAGACTTATCATATAAAATGTTAATTTGCAAATCAGTTACATTATCACAATCTCTAAGTTCTTTTGAATGTAGGCTTTTTGATTTTTTGATTTCTGCTGCGTTAAAATCTATTACCTTTTGTTGGAAAGATGTTTCTAAGTTATCAGTTCATGCTTGGTGGTCTTGGGTTATCTTTACAAGACGAGGTGCTCAATTATCTTTGTCTGGGGTTAATCATAATCCTATTTCCTATCACTCTTTTTGGAGTCCTGTTGATCTCTATTTTGCATCTTAGGGGTATGTTTATGTATTGTAATGCTTTTTACGATTTTTATACTAACTAATATGTCATAGTAGCTCTATTTATTGCTTACTCAATAATTTGTTATTAGATGTTTCCCTTCCCCCCCTCCTTTTAACTTTATAAGAATATGACCAATTTCTTTTCTATTGGAATGAATTTGATAATTTTTGTATGTCTATGTTGTTGATGTTCATTATAAAATGTCAATAAAATATTTTGAACACAAAAAAAAAATCTATCTTTGACATAATGAAATCATAGTTAAAAGCCGTTTTGATGTGACATATCGCAGCAAAAACAGAGCAGATGCTCACATGCATAATAAGAGTTCTGACATAAAGAGACCGGCTCCGAAGGTGTCTATTGAATAAACCTCTGTTTATGGAAAACACTGGTCAAGAATGCTGTGAGCATCAGCCACTATTGACATGGGCTACTCAGCATCTTTCTACAGTTCTTTGCACAGACACAGATCAGTGCAATAGACTGCAAATAGGAGCATCCAGATAGTTTTTTTTTGCAGATTTAGGGGCTGATTTTTTAGATTTGGACAAAGATCACCTTCTGGACACATTGCTTCCTTCTCACTTATATATATTTTTGGGAGTTGGCTTTCCGTTTCTGTCTACCAAGTGCCAATGATGACACAGTGAGCTAATTGGTGGGTACCTGCCAATAGCTCCCAGGGTGTTGCTTACGTGAAGCACTTTCTTTCCTCACTTCACTTTTTTGATTTGACCACTTGTCAAACATCACCTTGATACACCGGTCTGCTTTTTGATTTTTTTGTGTTTATCACACATGGGGGGTATATAATTAGATATCAATCCCTGTCTCGAAAAGATAAAGAAGTACTAGTGTGACTTTCCCACAGAATGGTGACGTTGCTGTGTGTTTTATAACTAGGGCTTTGTATTTTGATTATATTGAGTGGAGCATGCCCTGGTTTACTCTTCCCTCTTTGCTCCCCTTGTCATACATGCATTGATAATGGTCCCAGTATTCCCCCACTCGGAGTTCAGATACTTGCAATATCTGTAACTCTGGGGGGAGGGGAGGTCCATGAGAATAAGAGTGTAAAACTGATTGGTTGTTCAAAATTAGGACCTGGAAAGAAAAGGGAAATACCGCACCTGATTCCTGGTAATTCCATATTTCCAACAGAGGTTATTCCTGAAGCTGCTTTCAGCGGTTGGAATCTCTGGGTTTAAAAACTAGACCAGCGAGGGGCATGCAGGGCTCATAAATTCGATGGGTTGGTAACTTCTGATTTAAAACTGGACTCACATTCGAGCCTTGGTGGTCAATTGACAAAATATAAGATTTTCATGAATAGTCAGACCAAAAATAAACTATTAATTGGTGAGACACTCGGGGGCGGCTGCTAATGAATGAAACTGGGGGGGCAGGGGGCGGTTATAAAAAAATACCTATTAACTTACCTGCAGCAGCCTCGTCCGTCCTCTTCTGTTACAAAGAAGCACTGGAAGCACACATGCCCACAGAATCCCCTAGCCAATCACGACGCTGCTGTCACCTGAATGACAGCAGCGTCATGATTAATCTGAGCACCCTGGTTCAGCGCTCATACAGTGACTTGGAGCCTGTCCATGTTCTCCACACAAGCTGTGCATTGCAGCCAGGGGGAGAACATGCTAAGTGTTCATGACTGTTTGCCCGGCACAAGACGGACGGCCAAACCATCATGCGCACTTAAGAGAGTGCCCATCTCTCCTCCCCTGCTCCCGTGACATCCCAGCCCGGTCCTACACATAAAAACTACATCGACAGCCACCTCCCTGGGGCTATCTACATATTTGACTGCTTGGGAAGGTAAGCACCCCTGCCGCCCAGGTAAAAACCCAGGCTTCAGGGACCTTATAGTTAGGAATTAGAATTTAAAAAACCTTAGAAATTCACAGAAAAAACAAAGGTTACAGGAACGTTATAGTTAGGCTAACATTTTACTCACACAAAACCAGAGAAATTCAGCCGTTATGGTTAGTTAACTATAACTCACGCCCCCTCAATGCACTGCTTATGACCTTACATATTACATGACTCATGACATGGTCAGTGACATCACTGATGACATCTCAATGGCATTGCTCATGACATCAGTGATAACATCAGCCAGTGACTGTGAGTGTTTTAAAAGGTTTATGAGTGTTAAATACATATACCTAGGTGCATTGGGGACTGTTTGGATGACTGAGTGGGTGTGTGACTGAATGTATAAGTGAGTGATTAGGTGTCTCAGTTAATGTATGGATGAGTGACTGGTTGTGTGAATGTATCTGTCTGTCAGTTGATGTCTAAGTGTGTGCATGAGTGTGTTAGTTGGCACGTGAATGATTATATAGGTGATTGATTGGTTGACTATCTCTATGGTTGTCTGTGTGTGTGGGTGAGGAGGTGTGTGACTGAATGTATGGATGAGTGAGTCAGTGTCTGTATGGGGTAGTGAGTGCATGTATGGCTGTGTCGGTAATTGAGTGCTTGTGTCAGTATGGGTCAGTAACTGTGTATGTGAAAGGCAGTATAGGTGAGTGGGTGGGTATATGAGTGACTGTATGTGTAAGTGAGTGAATGTAAGAATCGCTATATGGATGAGTACATACTTCTGTCAGTAACTGTATAGGTGAATGAGTAAGTGTTACTATTTGTATGAGCAAGTGATGCAATTTGTATGTAACTGTTTGGGTTAGTATGTACCTATATGATTGACCGTCTGGGTGAGTGCATAGGTGTGGGAGAAGTTCTATGGGTTACTCACTCAGTGTGTGAGTGCCTGTCTGGGTATATGAGTGGATATGTCAATAACTGCATTGGTGACTGAGCGGGTGTATGAGTGGCAGGATAGATGAGCAAGTGGATATGTGTGTAGATCTATGAATTAGTGAGTGGCTGTGTAAGTATTGGTATGGCTCTGTCAATGGGTTTGTGAATTGGTTTTGTGGGAGTGGCAGTGGGTGTATAAAAGTTTCTATAGCGGTGTAAGTGGGTGCATCAGATATGCTGTGGATGATGTTATCAGTGATGTCATCAGTGATGTCATTTGAGATGTCATCAGTGATGTCATCAGTGATGTCACTGACCATGTCATGAGTGATGTAATATGTGAGGTCATAAGCAGTGCATTGCGGGGGCGTGAGTTATAGTTAGCTCTGCTAAATCTAACGGCTGAATAACATCCCTGTAACCTTTGTTTTTTTGGTGAATTTCTTAGTTTTTTTTAAATGCTACATATATTAGTGGCTGGTGACATTTGAAAGTGGGGTAGGGCGTAAAAGTGAGGGATGAGTTTTCAGTAGCGAACAACCACTGCATTTTCTTTTACTTTCACCTTGTCATAATTTTGACAACTGTGTACCCCCATGATAGAGGGCCCATAACATCCATTTGCACAGAATCACAAATACAACCCAAGTACCTGGCCACTGTCCTAAGCGCTCTGCGCTCTCGCCGTTTCATTTGGCACGTACTCGACCTGAATTGTATTAGTGCTTTACATTAGCACCAATTACAATACACAGTTTCATATTCTTTTTTTACCAGCATATGGAAGTGGAATGATTTGCCGAGAATTTCAGGATGTTGCGCGGATGCCGGGATTCGAACCTGGATACCCAGTACAAAAATAGGCAACTCTTTTTATGAATGACTTGCGGGTGTAATGTGGTACCTTTTAAATGTTGTGCATTGAAAGTTTTAACAAAAGATTAGGAGCATGAGTCCCCCCATCCATCTTAATAGGAATGAAAGCTACACCGCCTCCTCTTCCCTCGACTTTGTGCCCAATCCTGAGTCACCCCACTCTTATACAATGTATACTACAGTTATCCCTTGTTTACCACCTAGGTTTAGGGTATACACATCTACATGCATATATCGAGTGTTGCATTAGGCGCTTGCAAGATGGGTGACAGGGGAGTCCTATCCTATCCGTATCGCTGAAATAAGCGGCATGCCAACAGTAATTTCGTAAAGAAGATGAATAAGGAAAAGAAAAAAACTCTAAGCCACATATTGCACTGTTCATCTAGGGCACCTGTTAGCATTAGTGGCGCTCTAAATACTTGAACAACAACTGCTGCATTCTTTTTAAATTACCTGCCCACTCCAGGACTGGGGCCTGCAGGGCACCACACAGTACCAAGGGAAGTTAGCTTGTTTATTTAGGCCAACACACATGCAGTCTGCAATGTGCAACTGTATTCCACAAGTCTCCAGGCAGTAACCGGAACTCCGGAGCAGAATGGTGTCTCACACTAAATACAGCGTTGAAAGCAGACACCTCAAGTCTGCGCAGTGTGTTCAAAATTCATGATTATAAACTGTGCAGACTTGATTTCTCTGCTTCCTGCCTGCAGCCTCTACCCCACCCTTTCCACTTGTCACAGGGCGGGCCTGACCCCACCCTGTGACGAGTTGGGGAAGGGTGGAGTGACAATACCTCCCCTCCCTAATTGACGTGAAGCCCCAACACTTCAGGGCTTCAGTCCGAAGCGCCCGGGGTTAACTTTATCCCCACACCATCAGGGGTGGAGACTGGGCCTCGAGGATATGTCTTTGCCGAGCTGATGACCTCACAGGCCTCAGGGCTGTGAGATCGTCAGCCCAGCAAATACTCCAAACTTTGGGCCTCAGGGCAGGCGTTGAGTGGCAGTGTGCAGCAACACCCTAGCCAGTAGCCTGCAGGACTAGGTGGAGCGTATGGGAATGTTTTTTTTATTTTTTATTTCTATAAAGCACTTTAGCATTTTTGGATGGACAATTTTGTTTTATTCTCCAGTTCTGTCTATGGGACGAAAGTAAAGGGGACGGAGCCCCTACTCCCTTCCCTCTCCCAGAAACCGCTGCTGATATATATATATATATATATATATATATATATATATTTATATATATATATATATTCACTTAAAAAACCATAGGTTTCACACATGTTATAGTTAGCTGGACATTTCCCTCGTAAAAAACCATTGAAATTCCCCCGTTATAGTTAGCGCAGGCAACTATAACTCACGCGACCGCAATCCTCTGCTGATGACGTCAGATATTACATCACTGTATTTAGACACCTATTTACCCATGTCTTCTTCCATTAATCTTAGCTATACATATATTACAAATATTTATTTTTCATAAAGACACATATGTAATCAGTGATGTAATATCTGACGTCATCAGCAGAGGATTGCGGTCGCGTGTGTTATAGTTGCCTGTGCTAACTATAACGGGGGAATTTCAATGGTTTTTTACGAGGGAAATGTCCAGCTAACTATAACATGTGTGAAACCTATGGTTGTGTAAGTGAATTTGTACGTTTTTTTAAATGCTAAGTTATGTATTTATTAATATTTATTTTTTTCAGGTTTTTCACCCTGCGCGCACGGTGCGCTGCGCGCACCGTGCGCGCTCTGTGGGCGCTTGGTGCGCTTCGCGCGCCAAGCACCCGCAATGCGTTGTGCGTGCCGTGCGCGTACGGTGCGCGTACTCCACGCTTTTTCGAAAAAAAAAATATTGTTTTTTTTACCCTTGGGGGTCCTTCAGTGACCCCCTGACAAAGGCTAGGGGGTCAGGAACTGTCCATCCTGCCCCCTTTTCACGTTTTCCACCTTTGTTTTTCACTGCCTCAGACTGCGAGAGACAAAATGGCGGCCGACACTTCCTGATTTCGACCGATTCAAATGTTTACTGACATCTAACAACCAATCAGAATTGCGCTCGCGCACAGCACCGTGCGCGTACGGTATGCTTACCGTACGCGCACGGTGCGCGCTTATAGATATATATGTACATTTAACTGCAATTTTCTCAGGAACTACGGAACAGATTTACACCAGACCTGCAAAAGGCACATCCCTGACCTGAGGACTACCTCTCTGCCAAATTTCAAGTAATTCTGTTCAGCCGTTTGAGCTGTACCTTGGACTAAAGGTCCCTATGGAAAATTGCATGGGAAAAACGCGTTTTGGGACCCCCCTTTTTTCTCAGCCCCCGCTTGACGAATCCCCCCGACACTTTCAGGGTAGGAGCGGAGCAGAGCGCCCCACCTATTTTGAAAATTTCGCGAGGATTCATCAATCGGCGCAAAAGTTATTCCAAATAGAATGTTGCGGATTTCCTATGGAAACACGGTCCTAACTATAACTATCTACTGGCGACCGCCAGTAGATAATATATATATATATATATATATATATATATATATCACAGGAAACTCTTTCACACAAAGAGCAGAGGCCAAAACAGGGGAACTTCTGGAGGCATCTTTATTCAATATGATGGCGAATGCATTTCGGCTTGTTTAGCCTTCTTCAGCGCCAGGAAATATGACAGGGAAGCCGGCCCCATCGGGGATTTAAATGTCCTGCCACACACCGATTGGTTGTAGTCCGCTCCACCCTTCAGGCAGTCCCCTCATGCACCTGCTGACAATCATCTGATGCGACGGAACTGCAAGTCCCAGAATGCTGTGTTTATTCCGGTAAGTAACACGGGGGTGATGACAATTCATAGCGGGTAAAAGGACACCACGATGATGCTTGTTTCCTGTTGTTCACTAGAATTAGGGTGCCTCCTCGAGTCCCCCAACCTCATCTACCCCCAAAGTTCAGGAGTCCAATTTGCGGAGGCAAGTTTGACAATTCAAATCGCCCGACGTGGAGTCAATGTCCCCAACACCGCCTCATCTCTTCCCGAGCCCGGGGGTGGGCTTTGGACCTTCCAGACCCCTGGAAATACACAAATTCCGCCGTTGCAGATACCAGCAATGGCAAAGCCAGCTTTGCGATACGGGGGCCTCTGAAGCGCGTTTCTGGCTTGCGCGCTGAAATACCACAGGAAACTCTTTCACACAAAGAGCAGAGGCCAAAACAGGGGAACTTCTGGAGGCATCTTTATTCAATATGATGGCGAATGCATTTCGGCTTGCTTAGCCTTCTTCAGCGCCAGGAAATATGACAGGGAAGCCGGCCCCATCGTGGATTTAAATGTCCTGCCACATACCGATTGGTTGTAGTCCGCTCCACCCTTCAGGCAGTCCCCTCATGCACCTGCTGACAATCATCTGATGCGACGGAACTGCAAGTCCCAGAATGCTGTGTTTATTCCGGTAAGTAACACGGGGGTGATGACAATTCATAGCGGGTAAAAGGACACCACGATGATGCTCGTTTCCTGTTGTTCACTAGAATTAGGGTGCCTCCTCGAGTCCCCCAACCGCATCTACCCCCAAAGTTCAGGAGTCCAATTTGCGGGGGCAAGTTTGACAATTCAAATCGCCCGACGTGGAGTCAATGTCCCCAACACCGCCTCAACTCTTCCCGAGCTCGGGGGTGGGCTTTGGACCTTCCAGACCCCTGGAAATACACGAATTCCGCCGTTGCAGATACCAGCAATGCCAAAGCCAGCTTTGCGATACGGGGGCCTCTGAAGCGCGTTTCTGGCTTGCGCGCTGAAATACCACAGGAAACTCTTTCACACAAAGAGCAGAGGCCAAAACAGGGGAACTTCTGGAGGCATCTTTATTCAATATGATGGCGAATGCATTTCGGCTTGTTTAGCCTTCTTCAGCGCCAGGAAATATGACAGGGAAGCCGGCCCCATCGTGGATTTAAATGTCCTGCAACATACCGATTGGTTGTAGTCCGCTCCACCCTTCAGGCAGTCCCCTCATGCACCTGCTGACAATCATCTGATGCGACGGAACTGCAAGTCCCAGAATGCTGTGTTTATTCCGGTAAGTAACACGGGGGTGATGACAATTCATAGCGGGTAAAAGGACACCACGATGATGCTCGTTTCCTGTTGTTCACTAGAATTAGGGTGCCTCCTCGAGTCCCCCAACCGCATCTACCCCCAAAGTTCAGGAGTCCAATTTGGACAATTTGGAAACACGGTCCTAACTATAACTATCTACTGGCGACCGCCAGTAGATAATATATATGTAAATATATATATATAGATATATATACATATATATATATATATATATATATACATATATGTATATGTGTGTGTGTGTATATATATATATATACATGAGGCCTCGTTCTGCCGCGCAAAGAAGGAACCGCATGTGTCTATTTTGACTGATGCGTTTCGACCTTAGCAGTCTTTGTAATATACATATATGGAGGGGACCCACCTTCGAAAGTGGCCAGAGACACCAGGGCAGCTTCGGCACGTAAACAGGACCCAAGGTATTGGGATGACTCAGGCCCAGCGCATCCTCCCACAGTAAGGCATTGCTGCAATGCAGTCTATGATTTCATGGAGGAGCCTGGATCACTGTATTCATGGCTTCAGGGCAGACTGTTCAAGATTCCTGCGGTGGAAGGCGTCTTGGGGACCCGGGTAAACAACCTGTTGCAGCAGCAAAGATACCATTCCGCTTACCTTCGTTCAAATTTTAATCCAGTACTCAAGGCAAGATATATTGAAGCCTGGGGGAGTAAATTACCTAACTTTCCAAGATTGGTGCATGTTGGGAGTTGTGGTTTTCCAACACAGCTACAGCGAATCTCCTCAAAACAACTTGGCTCACCTGGATTGCCACCAATGGCAGAACGACTTGTACAATACATCAGCGGATTGGCTAAAAATGGACTTTGTTGAAGACAGGGACGTTATAGCTAGGAGTTCACTTTTTAAAAACCGTAGAAATTCACTGAAAAAAACAAAACAAAGGAACAGGGACGATATAGTTAGAACATAGAATTTTGAAAAAACATTGAAATTCACTTTAAAATCCAAAGGTTAAAGGGATGTTATAGTTAGGGTCAGATTTTAATCATACAAAACCAGTGGAAATTCAGCACTTACCTGAGCTAACTATAACTCACGCCCCCAATGCACTACCTACGACCTCACATATTACATCACCAATGACAATGTTCCAAAAAAAGTATGCTGGTAATTCCTATTGAGCATGGAAAGTTTTGGGATGATCCATCAAGGTGGGGTTGAGAGGGGGGGTCAAATAAAGTGTGTTTCCTTTATTATTTCCCATAGAAGTATTCAACATGACTACAGCCCGAACCGCTGACGGTATTACCCCAAACTTGGCAGAAAGCTAGATTTTGATCTGCAGATTGTGTTTTTTGTTATTTGGTGTAGATTCATTCAATAGTTGTTGAGAAATTTAAGAGAATAAAGTTATTGATATCTGTGGCCGCAAAGACTTTGTGAATAATAATGAGCTCCTGCAGGGAAATGCAGAGCTCTGCTTGGCTACCAACACTTCAACCAGGAGGTGTTGGCAGGCATCTGGAGACTCGACTTCAGCTGATTCCCAAAAATAAATAAAAAAAATGAAAAGGGGGCAGAGTCGGAATACCCTGACCTCCAAGCCTTGTTCTTGAGAGCCCTCTGGGACCCCTCAATGGCTTAAAAGCATTATGGGGCTTATCATCAAGGCCAGGCGATAAAATTATCGCCGCTTTAGCGTCCGTTTTCAGATGGAAAGCGCCGATAATTTTATCGCCTTATCAGCAAGGTCACGCTTTCGCCCTTTCCCCCAACGCCCATCTTCGCATCTCTAATGAGATGTAAAGTGGGTTTTCCACCCCAAGATAACGGGAGAAATGTTGCAAAGTGACATTTTGCCTATTATCTAGCCACACGCTAACCTGCAGAGCGACAAGAAAAGTAGCGATAACCTCTGTTATCGCTCCTTTCCTTACGCCTGCTTTTCAACTGACTTAGCCATGAGATCCTATGGAAGGTGGATATCATGGCTTTGTCTGCCTTGCCCTATCATCAAGCTTTCGACAAACGTTGTGTGATTATCGCTGGATTTCCAGCAATAATCGCACAGTTGGCAGCTTGCGCGTTGAATTTTATCGCTTTGGAGATAAGCGTTGCTGATAGCACGCTATCTCCGCGATAAAATTCAGCGTTGGCAGGCGATAATTATCCTCGCGCTAAGAGCGCTGAGCGATAATTATCGCCTGGCCTTGATGATATGCCCCTATATTTTTTAAACTGCTGTGAATTCATGATATTCATGAGTTTGCAAGAAGAAGAAAAAAAGTGCAGGCTTTTAATTAACCCCCTGAGTGAGCCAGGCCTCAGGGTATAGCATAAAAATAGGAGGGGGGTGCATGGCCTCCTTCCTAGGGAATTACGAAAGCCCCGGGGACTGCCACCTCCCCAGGGCAGTGCTTTTTATGCATACAGGGGCACCCATGTGGCACTGCTGCACCAGATTGACTACCCCCTCCCCGGGCAAATGTTAATAAAGTAATGTGGGCATTCTCCTCAGCCCCGGGGACCACCATCTCCCCAGGGTAGGTAAAAATATGTATGCAGGCAGGCTCACTGAGTCAGTCAGCGCCCCGGGGCTAAACATCAAATGAATGTAGGGTGTCCATAGGGTACCCACGGGGACCGCCCCCGCTTCAGGCAATCATTCAAAATAAGGGGCGGGCGTGCTGCCCCACCATAAGGCCTAGGGACCACCACCTTTCCGGGGATAATTAGTGCAATGGAGGGTGGACACGCCGTCCCCCTCCTGGAGCCATAGGTGGCGCTGGGGACCGCCACCCCCCAGGGTCGGCTTCTGATATGTCCCGGTGTGCCCACACAGCAAACACTCAACGTTTAGCAAGTGAGAGCTGTGAAAATGCTCTTGCTTGCTGGAAGTGAAGCTTTCATCTATTTCCCTGCCCGCTGTCAAGCAAGCAGGGAAACATTCAAATTGCTTTCACACAGAGGGAGCTGTATATTTAGCAGCTCCCTGTGTGTGAAAGCAATGATGGCTCTTGCAGGAGGCAGGGAGCTAGCTAGGACAGTGGGGACCTTGGGGATCCACCTGCAGTTTCGGGGAAGAGCAGAAAGAGGAAAAATAAAGGTCAGAAAAGAGAAGAAAGAGGCAGAATAAAGGACAGAAAGAGACAACATAAAGTTGTGAAATGAGCAGAGGCAGAACAAAGGCCAGAAATGAGCAGCAAGAGGCTGAATAAAGGTGAGAAAGCAGAATAAAGGTGAGAAATGAACAGAAAGAGTCAGAATAAAGGTCAGAAATGAGCAGAAAGAGGTAGCATAAAGGTCAGCAATGAGCAGAAAGAGGCAAGTTAAAGGTTAGAAAGGAGCACAAAGAGGCAGACTAAAGGTCAGAAATGAGTGGAAAGAGGCTGAATAAAGGTCAGCAACAAGCAGAAAGTGGCTAAATAAAGGTCAGCAACTAGCAGCAAGAGACGGAATAGAGGTCAGAAATTTGCAGAAAGAGGCAGAATAGAGGTTAGAAATGAGCAGCAAGAGGCAGAATAGAGGTCAGAAATGAGCAGGAAAGGCAGAATAAAGGTCAGAAATGAGCAGAAAGAGGCAAAATAAAAGTAAGAAACTAGCAGAAAGTGACAGAATAAAGGTCAGAAAGGAGCAGAAAAAGCAGAAAAGGTCAGAAACGAGCAGAAAGAGGCAAAGTAGAGGTCAGAAATCATCAGCAACAGGCACAAAAAAGGTGAGAAATGAGCAGAAAGAGGCAAAACAAAGGAGAGAATCGAGCCCAAATAGGCAAAATAAAGGTCAGCAATGAGCATAAAGAGGCAAGTAAACTGTGAGAAATGAGCGGAAAGCGGAAGAATAGAGGTTAGAAATGAGCAGAAAGAGGGATGATAAAGGTGTGAAACAAGCAGATTGAGGCAAAAAAGGTGAGAAGTGAGCAGAAAGAGGGCAAATAAAGGTCAGGAACTAGCGGAAAGCAGCAAAATAAAGGTCAGAAACTAGTAGAAAGAGACAAAATAAAAGTGAGAAATGAGGAAAAAGAGGCAGAATAAAGGTCAGAAATTAGCAGAAAGGCAAATTTAAGGTCAGAAGCGAGCTTGTTGAGAATTGCAGAGACCTTGTCGAAGATTCTGCCCCCTTTCTCAACCACTCTGCAAAGGGGCCTCCTGGCGCACTAGTGGTTGGGGGTGAAGTCCCTTTGCCTGCTGAAGCTCGTTGGGGGCCAAGAACCCCTATTGTTACACATGTAGGTCCCCTAAGAGTTCATCGGATGCCACACCCCTTTCGCAAACACTCTGCAAAAAGAGTCAGAAGCGAGCTTGTTGAGAATTGCAGAGACCTTGTCGAAGATTCTGCCCCCTTTCTCAACCACTCTGCAAAGGGGCCTCCTGGCACACTACTGGTTGAGGATGAAGTCCTTTTGACTGCTGAGAGCAGTTGGGGGCCAAGAACCCCTATTGGTGCTACAAGTAATTCCCCCACAGCGGGATTGCTGAGACTTGGGGTGAGTGTGCCAGTTTTTGCCGAACTCGACATTCCAAGCAGAGTGCAAAACTGCACAAACTCCACCGGCAAAAGCGGAGTTTACCACCCACCCCTAGTTACCATTCACAGACCCTCTCAGAGACTTATGCACCCACCCACAGATCCACTAAGAGACTTACGCACCCTCTTCCAGACCCACTGAGACACTTACAAACCCACTCACAGACCCACTCTGAGACTCACACAACCACTCACAGACCCCCTCAGACATTCACACACACACTCAGAAACTCACCCACCCACTAACCTACCTATACAGGCACTCACACACCCAGTGTCAAAGTTACAGGTCACAGTTAGGAAATAATACTTTTAAAAACATCTAAATTCACTGAAAAAAACAAAGATTACAGGGATTTTATAGTTAGGAAATAGGATTTTAAAAACCCTAGAAATTCACTGGAAAAACCAAAGATTACAAGAAAGTTATAGTTAGGAAATAGAATTTGAAAAAACTTAGAAATTCATTAAAAAAACGTAGGCTACAGGGACGTTCACGATAGGCTCACATTTCACTCGTACAAAACCAGAGAAATTTAGCAGTTATAGATACCTGAGCTAACTATAATTTAATCCCCCGCAATGCACTGCTTATGACCTCACATATTCCATCACTCATGACATGGTCAGTGACATCACTGATGAGATCACTGATGACATCTCAAATGACATCACAGATGACATCACAGATGACATTTATCCAGTGAGTGTACATTTTTCAAAGAGTTTATGTTTGATAAAGATTTATCATAAGCTAATACAAAAGTTAACTTATTATACTAGGCGTACAACTAATGAGTGATACTATTTCTAACATATATTATGTGAGTGGTGGTGTGACTCTCTGTATCCGTGTTTTAGTGGATGTCTGAGTGGCTGTGTAGGTGTGTGAGTAGCTGTATGTGCATATATGTGGGTGTGTAAGTGAGTGGATGTATAGGTGAGTGAGCGGCTGTTTGAGTGAGTGTTTGGTTAAGTGAGTTGTTTGTTAGTGGCTGTATTCGAGAGTGTTTCTCCATGTGAATGACTGTATGGCTGAGTGATTGGATGTGGAGTGCTTGTATGGATGCGTAAATAAGTATGTAAGTAGGTGTGTGGGTGTGTGAGTGACTGTGTCTGAGTGCTTGTATGGGTGAGTGAGTAGCTATATAAATATTTTGCTTCCTGTCCAAAATTATCCAGTCTGCCTTTCAAGCCCTAGTATGGTGAGGTAGGCACAGGCGTGTAGATTAAGCAGCAATACCAAGGTTTTAAGCAAACCAAAAATCCACTTTTTAATGGAAGGTCTGAGCTAATCATAACTTCAGTCACTATCACTGGTTTAACAGCGCTCACCCTTCCAAGTCTTTATATTCTATATTTGTTCAACCACAAATGTCAAAAAGCACCGACCTCCAGCTAGTTCTTAGAAAAATAGGTGCGTGCTCAAATTGGACACGGCACCTTGCTATGTTATCCTGGACCGCAGGAGTAAGCACCTTCATAATATACCACAAGGCCTTTATTTAGAAAGGCTTTCAGGGTTAGAGTGAATGCCTGGCAGGGCTGGCTTTAGGGTGTTGTGACTGGTGCCATCGCACCTGGTGCTGAGCTCGAGGAATACTCAAATTTGAATATCATGGATAATTAAAAGCACTTGCTGGAAAGTTCTTTGTATTCCCAGAAATTTTCAGGCAGTGATAACGAATTAGCTCTGGTGATTGATGCACCTTCTGGAAAAATCAGAGTTTGTCTCGCCATTTTGACTCATCCGAAAGCAGCACAGAGGGTAATTCTCCCTGCTGGAAAGCACGTGTAACTTGCAGATCACAGAACTGTATTTTATGCCGATAGCTCAGTGAGTTACTGCTTTTGTAATGGAAATCCTTTTGTTACTTGGAGTTTGTAAGTTACATTCCTTCTAATACAGCACAGTGGAGAGCTTAAAGAAAACTGCAAGGCATAGATCTGGGACTTTATTTTTTTCCCTCGGTCATTCGTGTCTAAAAAGGGTTTATTTTGGTAGAAGTAAATTCTTATTAGTAACGCCAATACAAATGAACCGTTGTCTCTGCTTAATGTGTGTGGAACATAAAGGGCTCTGATACCCAACATGGATATGAGTAGTGCTATCAAAGAGATTAAATATATGTGAGTGAGGGACAATGGAAAAATGAGGGGCACCTTTGAAGGGTGGGAGTGAGGAGAAGTAAGTCATGGGGGGCACTACAAATGATTGTCGCATCGGGCGCAATTAGTGCTAAAGCCAGCCCTGACTCGTTGCTTACTACATTTATCAGGGATCCTATTAGGATCTGCCTGACAAATCCATACATAGCAATATCTCCTTTACTGATCACCACATTAATCTTTAATGACAAGACATAAAAGACTGCTACTTAAAATTGTGTTTTATTAATTGCAAACTATTGAACCTCTTGTGATCCAAGATTCCATTTACAGAATCGTTATCCCAAAAAGATATTGCTTCCACGTTCTATAAAGCACTGAAATGCGACCTCAGAGAGCCAACCATTATTCAGGAATTATTATTCTGTCAGGACTGGAAAATGAGCGCTTATGATGATTATGACATTCTTGATGTGCTGCAACAGATCATGAAACTGGCTCATGCACCACGGGACGTATTTACAAGCACCTTATGCCGCCAGTGAGTCACTTTTTATGATGCTCCGGCTGCGCAGACTGCAGACCCAGATCTACAAAGTCATGCAAAGACATTTTGCGTGGGGTTTCATGGCCTCGTAGATATGGTGTAAGGCAACACAACAAAATTCACTGCATTGATTTACACTGCATCAGGGAGGTGTCCATGGGTATTGTGGTGCGTGTTCCAGACCCATGTGTTTTGACGCATATCCAGATTTACAAGGATCTGTAAACCTGGGAATGCCTCAAAGCTGGACGCCTCCCCAGGGCAGGCGTAACAAGGAGAAATATGTTAATTTCTCCTCGTTTTTTTTTTCCTCTTTCTAGGTGTGCTGCATTCATATATAGAGGAAAACGCCTCCATGGATTGTTTTTGTGCAGGAAGGTGTCCCTTGGTGCAAGGGTGTATGCATTGGCACTAAGCAGCATATTGTGCGCCGGCTGAAAGGACAGGAATGCACCATATCTCATAAATACGGTGCATTCCTGCCTTTTCATTTGGCGTAGGACATTGCAGCAAAAACCACTGTGATGCTGCCCTTCGCCAAATCATTGTAAATGATGCCCCAGATTTTTTACTGGAAGGTCCCCAACAAATAAGTCTCGTTTGACATTGGTCAAGTGTTGAGTAAGCCCAAATTACGAATTTCCGTTTTCAAGTGAACTGGTAATATACATCAATGTGTTAGCTGCTTCCCATTGAGAACCAAGCACAGTCTTCTTGATTGTATCTTTGTGCCATGAAAACGCTGAGTAGCCTTTTTGGACTTGGCCTGTTCTGCAGGGTCATACCCTGACTTTTTGCCTTTGCCGTCCACTTTTTTGCCTGTAGCCTGTCTTGGGTCACATGACTGGGTATAAGTGACATATAGACTTTGTGAATTCCACCCAGACAGTCTAACTATAGAGGAATTTGATGTGCCTGGATGGGCCATCTACTGGCAGATGGGGCGGAACTGAGCACAGCCCCACTTATAATGGACTAGCATGTGCGATGCCTTCTCAGAAAGGGCCTAACGATCCTGCATTGTCACTTCAGCCAGTTTGGAGCCAGGGCAGGGGAGGCAGAAAATTCCATGCACTTCAAAGCCACTGTCTAGAAGCTCCTCCCACCGTCCAGAACCAGGGCACCAGTGTATAAAAGTTGGACCTTAGACACCAATTCTTCAGCACACTTCTGGACCTGTGGATACCCTGCCAGGAAGTGCAGGCTATGCGGCTACAAGGGCTGCCACTCTGCTGGACTGCTACTATAAAGGAACTGCTGCCCTGCTGTGCTGACCTGCTGCCCTCTCCTGCTTGAGGACTTGAGGACTTGAGGAAGAAGAATTGGACCTCCAACTTCATTTTGAACCCAGGACTACAGAGTGACTCTAAGTGTAGTTTACTGGCCTCTGGATCTGAGCCTCAGGGACATAAAAGGCTCCCCGGCCAGTTCCTGGGCCCAGCTGCAGTGAGTTCCTGACCACCAAGTGGTGGCCCTCAGGTCCTGGGTCCTTGGTGTGGCTCAGTGATCTTAAACCAAGCTTTTGGGCTCTTTGCAACTGCAAATGGGCCTGTTTGGACTGATACTGTGCCGCTCGCACTGAAAACCAGCGACAGCCGCCACCAGCCAGTCCCTTCACACTGCAGCATCGACCGTTCATGGGGGGACCGTCAATGTGAACCTACCGTCCGCCCATCCACAATGCCCTTACTTCTGCCATCAATATACCAAATACCACTGATTTTGGTGCCAGTAGCACCTGCCTTTTAAATTTGTAGAGACAAACACTTTCTGGAAGCAAGGTTTTTTGCAATCCTTGCAGTCACTGGGGGTAAAAACATGAGAGTGCTACTGTTCTTCTGCAAATTACCCAATAGGGGGCACATCTACTAAGATATTCTGTATTTCTGCTGTGTCCTAGTGCTGGTGCACTGTGCGCTGCCTAAAGCCAAAGCAGGCACTCTTGCACCATAGTGCAAAGGTGCCTGCGTTACGAGCAGCATTGTTTTTGTGCAGGTAAGGATACCGTCATGCACACAAACTATTCTTAGAAGCAATTTCCTCTTTCTGTGTGTGCTGCAGTATGCAGTATGCATAGAAAAAGGAAGTAACAAGGAGAAATACATATATTCCCCCTCCTCACTCCTGCTTTAGGGTGGCGTAGATTTTTTGTACAATCCCAGGTTTAGTCATTTTAGATAATTGAGGATTGTGTTGAAACCATGGGTGGATGCATGGGAACTCCTATGCTCCACTCATGAACACCTCCCTTTTCCAAAGTAACGAAAGGCAGTGCTAAGCGCTGCCTTGTTTTACTATGATTTTACTAAACCACGTAAAGCCATGCAAAGTGGCTTAGTAAATGCGAAAATTGATTTTGAGTCAGGCTGGGTTATAGAGGTGACACAAAACCCTAGTAAATTTGGGCCTACATGCTCCGGTTCCATCAGAAAGATGGTCTCTCGGTCTCCTGGACTCTACAAGTAGATGTGGGCAACCAGTCAAGCCATAGTCCACAGGATGTGCTGAAATACAACCATCAGAGTTGCAAGAAAAAATCGATGTCCGGTCTGGATTATGAGCTTTAATAATATCTCAAACAAGTCAATATATTTATAGTAAAAAGGGAGAGCAACTTGTATAAAGGACCTAGGAGCAATACACAACGTAACAGTAATATAACACAATATAGTCATAAAAGCATGGCCCTAGCCACAATCACCATATACGATTTGCTATCGCTAAATGTGAACACCAGAAGACCATTGAACATGAGAAAGGACAGCGAGGTACCAATGCAGCATCTGTAACAATGGAATGATTGAGGAAATGTTTTCAAACATGTTTCGGATGTGATGGCTACAGGATCATGAAAACAGCACTGAAAAATGGAGGAGGGCTATTCTCGAACCAAAACTGAGGTACCATCTATCAGGTTTGCAAGACTTTACCGTTTGTGACCCTATGATAGTGAGCACAGGAAAACAAGTAGAAACAAAGAGATACACTTTGGGTATAAAACAAAATGCAGTAGCATCCTGCAAGTGAAATGCAATTTTTCTGGGAGTTTGGAAAGTGATGTAACAGAGTCCAGTGAGATGAAGTTGTATCTCGGTTTAGAGTTGGGCGTTGTTGATCTTTTAAAATGTGAATATTTCCCTATTTGACAGATCACCTAAAAAACGCAAAAAGCTCCTACCTCAGGGGGAACAGCCTTGAAGGTGAAGGCAGTTGGACGACAGTCTCACTCACTGATATTGATGTCTAATCCAACAAGCACAAATAGCAAACAGTGGACCACTCAGACCCTTCTTTGGAAGGCCAGTGTGCAGACTGACCAGGTTTTCCATCTCTGGAACAAAGCAGTTTCAAATGAAGAAAAAAAAATAACATTGGTAGAAAGAGTGTGATCCCCAGGTAGAGTCCACATTCAGCCCACCTCCACTTGTAGAAGTATTCTGTTGAAACTCCAGCCCCTAGTGAGTGTCAGCAAGGGCCTCAGGGGACTGTAATAGTGCCACTTAACTCTCTTGACTGTCTGTGGCTTTCATGCAGGCCAAGTCAACAACAGTAACAGGGCACGCCAGTAGAGCTTCATCAGGGTCTTTGGGCTTACTCCCTACTCAGAGGAAATGGATAGGACTCTGCTCCATATTCCTGAAGCTCCACACGATCATGCTCCTTGTGGTTCCATGTCTAAAGAGGTATTTGTGAAGCTGCATGTAAGCTCCAGCTCACAATTGCAATTGCAGGCTGAGGGACAGCAGCCCACTGGCAATCAGAGCCTGTGCATGTTGGACTTGGTCCTCTCTGCAGGGCCATCCACAAACTTTTTGCCTTCACCATCCTGTTTTCTGAACCTGTTTTATGTCAGGTTTTAGGACTCTGCACACTTTACCACTGCTAACCAGTGCTAGAGTGCTCGTGCTCTGTCCTTTAAACATGGTGAAATTGACCTTCCTACAATTGGCACATTTAATTTACTTGTAAGTCCCTAGTACATTGGTACTACATG
The DNA here is from genome assembly GCF_964204655.1 of Triturus cristatus. NCBI lineage: Eukaryota > Metazoa > Chordata > Amphibia > Caudata > Salamandridae > Triturus > Triturus cristatus. The sequence goes on along the minus strand of NC_140589.1, from coordinate 1,744,815,308 downwards.
AACCCAGGGTCTGGAAATTAAATTCTACTAGTGGGCCTGCAGCACTGATTGTGTCACCCACTTAAGTAGCCTGGACCTGCATCTTGAACCCAATACCACCTGAGTGACTCCAAGGGCTAGTTGGCTGGCCATCCGTTCAGAGTCTCAGGGACAGAAAAGGCTCCAGCCACCTTGAACCCAGCACCTGGACTCTGTCTGCTTGTGTGTTACCTCCAAGTGGTGCCATCAAGTCCTGGACCCTTGGAAGTGAGTCTGAAAGTGCTTTGCCAACCCAGCTCTGGTCCACGCAGAACTGACGCATTGCGACACATCACAGCCTCGCATCTGAACCACCGCTACGAGACTCTTCTCCAATGCAGGGCCTGCCAGCTACTCAGAACCACCACTGCACAACACATCCTCGATGCAGGACCTCACATCACAGTCCCAAATCACCACTGTGCGACACATCCTTGACGCAGGATCTCGCAATGTTCCGCAACCAGAATTGAGGTACTTTGTTCAGCAAGCCTAACTTGGTTACCGTATCTGGCCCACTACATCATAATCAGCCTGAACTTGTGACTTTGTCCTGGACTAGCGTGACTAGATAGGCACAGCTGGTGCTTTGTGCTTCTATCCAAACCTCTAAGGTTGAATAGCTCCAGTTCTAATTCGATTTTTCTCATTTTGGTGTCAAATAATTATTAAAATGTACTCCACTTTTCTAAGATGGTTTGGGATTTTTCTGGTGCTGTTTTTCACATAATTTCTGTTTGAGTGCAGCATGACTGTTTTTATGCTAAGCTACCAGCGGGTTAGGCACAGGTTAATTTGGTGTTTGTTTGTGTCTCACCCTGACAAGATTTGTGGTTGGTGCTTGAGTAAGGTTCCTCCCCCCCAACCAGTAACCCAATTTCCTACATTTCACCTTTAAATGTATATGTACCAACCAATGAAGTTAGAATAAAATTTCTATCCTGAGTTTTTTAGGACGGACACCCCTTTCCTTTATCCAAGCATGCATTTGAATTTCCAATACATATGGCGAGTAACTCTAGGTCCTTGAAAACAAAGAAAAGGAAAATACAAAGTGCAGAGTGGGACTGCCTTTGTTGTCCTGTCTGAGCACCCTCTCTTCTCTATCTTGCATTCACTATCCTTACAAATATAAAGCTGTAGGATCAGTTGAAGGTACCCTTTAATACATGCAGTATTAATGATGGGCTGCACACATTTCCGTGCTTGCTGTCATTATTGCAAATCAAATCATATATTGTCAACATTTTTCAAACATACAAAATAAATTGAGAGCTCAACCTCCCAACCTGGTTGGCCAATCCACTTGGCTTACTTCTCACAGCAAGGCCAGTAGGAATCACTCCATGGTGCAGGTACTACACCCTCCACTCTATAATTGTTGCACCAGACAAAGCAAACGGGGCTAAACCCTCGAGACCACAGAGGAGGGAATTCAACAGAGGGTCTCAAGAGTTATGGGCACACTAAAGAGTGTCCTTTAGGATCACCAGATTTGAAGCTTGAGGGATCAATTGTGTTCAGGGGCCCCACACATTGTTACCAAAAGCAAACAAGACATGGAACATTTATGGATAAAGGGAAAAGTGTTGGGGTGTTACAGCTGAACAGGTGGTTGTGGATGTCCACCCTTCATCAAGTTGCATGATTTATCAACAAATATCTGAGGTCTTGTTTACGAGTTAAGCAAAGCAGAATTCCTGTATTGAATATCGCTCCACCAGATAACGACTGGCCTGGTGTTCCTTCTCCAGTTTGTCCAGATAGAGGAACACTGGCCTTGCGTTTACTGGTCCCAAATTCCAGCTGGTAAATTTGCTTGCGGCTTCCGCTGTAAAAGCAGCCAAGCATTTGACCCCAGCCCCACCTGACCTTTTTCCCCCACTGAAGCTATCTTCTCCTTCCTTCCCCTACAATCCCTACTTGCTTCCCTCTACACTCTTCCAAGCACACAAGCCTCTTCGCAAATTTGACACCTGCTTTCGACAGGGGCTAGATCCCTCAGAATTAGGAAATACTGGACAGTAATTCTGTGTTCAAACTGATTTTCCCCATCTCAAGGGATTTAACTCGAAATTGAGTACTAGCAGGGCGTTACTGCAAGGTAACGGTAATTACATGTGCGGAGTTTGCATCCCACTAGTATCATCCAACTCCGCATTGGTGGTTGAGTGTTTACATACGAGGTCTACTTATCCCAAAAGAAAATCAAGATTTAGTTGAAAATATTGGGGGAAAAAGCTAGTTTAGTAACTGAAACAAAAAAGGGATTTTCGGGAAGTTTCAGGTGAAGATTATGTAGGGCTCTGATATTTTCACTAGCAAATTTTTTGTGAAGGTAAGAGGAATAGCAACTTTACGTGGCAAAAATGTGTTATCTTAACAAAACTTCATCCGTGAATGAAAAAATGAGTTTAGGATTAAAAATTTCCCCTCAAATATATTTTTTATGAGTGGATTTTCAGGCTAAAATGTAGGACTGTTTTGCAATGTGTTCTTCCTCATTACATGAAAGCTTAATGTTTTAGTGAACTTCACAAATCCTGCAATCCTTTGTAAGAAATATCAAATTTGCAGAGGAAATCCTTTGAAATTCTGCCCCATCTAGTTGGTAGCGAAACAGTTCCATCCACCAGCAGCTCTATCCTGCCAACTTAAATATCTGTGAAAACATGGAGCGTGAATGGTGTACCGGTACTTCATGCTAAGGTGGATGCCTTTGAGATACTCTGCGAGACACGGTAAATGCACTGAGCTCCAAAGGGGCGCAAGTGCTAACACGGGTGCAAATGCCATATGTACCCATTTTAGAAGCTCTTGGTGGCTCTGAAGGACTCCTTTTGGTACAGGAACATGAAAAAGAATTCCGAAAATGCCCACAACTGTTTCTTTGCTCATTACAGCCTTGGTGAAGACAAATAAAGGAAGGGGGGGGGGGCCTATGTTAATACCTATTAACGTCACACACCCAACTTCTGTAACAGACAAACTGAATTTTAAGCTTCAGCAATAAATGTTCACATGCTTGTTGTTTTGTGCTTTTTTTGGGGGGAGAAATGTAAACCCCATTCCTCCTTGTTAATAATCTTGGCACTTTGTTGCTGGTCTTTATATTGTGGTCCATGTATACACATACTACCTCAAGTGGCCTTCTTCAATTAGCCGTCTCCAATTACAATTTACAATGTATTTACCAAAGTTTTCCTTTTATTTACAGGGCCACACCCTGCAGATTTATCCACCATAATTCCTCCCAGCGTCCCCACGTGGAATTTCACATGGACAATGAAAGAGGCCTCCTTCCCGCATGCGCATAAAGGAAGGAATGGTGAGTGTTTTCAGAACTTTCAAAGACATGAAAACTAAGCAACAGCCACACATTTTTATAAATAAATAAAAATAACCATTTTGCAATTGCAGAAAACGCGTGTCTCAGGAGTTATTGTTCAGGTGTCCAAGCTGAGTATTTCAGGAATAGCTTGTTTTTCTTTTCTACCTTTTGTTTCAGAATACTTTCTAGATGTGCGCAATAGTTTATTTCTCTTCCACTGTCTTTCTGGCCCCTTAGCTCCTGCCCTAGAGCTCTCTTCCTATAGACCTCAGCTGCTGAGGGAATGACATCGATAGACAGCACCTTGGCAGGAAGAAGCGTTTTTCTTGCGCATTTCTTTTCGATGGGTCTTGCTAATGGTTTAGTATGGGCTGTCCGTCCGGAGTGGACCTGCTGTACTATCAATCCGACAGGCGCATGCGTGATCTGTCTGTATATTGTAGTCATCAGCTTTCCCCAACAATCCGTCACCACACATCATCAACCAGAGATAAACTGGCATCGCCTGCCATCATGAAAGTCCCCTTCTGTGTTGCTGGGGTCTAGAAGAGGGGTTCTGGATGGCTGTGCTGCCCCTGCCATTAGGAAAAAACACCAGAAAGTATTTCTACCCGGGATGTATCCGCCGCCCTTTCCAGTGAAGTGTCACTGCTCACTTACCCACACTTCTCAAGGTATCAGGTGTCGAAGATCACACACTTCTAAACAGGGAATCTCAGCTGCAGCAGCTATTGGATCACAGTTGCATAACAAAGAACTTTTGGTCTCTAGGCCTCCATGATGCTCGACACCCAGTGGCCTGTACTTTCAACAGAGAGGGTGGCAGACAGGACACAAATAAACACTGACTCACACCCATGCATTCACACGGGTGCTCGCGCACGCACACACACATCCATTCACAACACTCACTCCCAAATATTCATGCACGCATGCACTCACTAAACATTATAAAACAAATCATGCTTATCTGCTCCAGAGGTGCCTCATAGGTCCAAGGAGGGTTGGGACTGCTGCCTTCCCTCATTGAGTAGACTTAGATCAGCCAATGAGGGACGGCAGTGGCCCCTCACTCGTCACTGAGGGGGGCCCCCAGATGCTTTGCCAGACTGAAGAGGTCACGTCCGCAGGAGCTGTGACATCTTCAACCCAGCAGAGTTCAGGTCAGGCAGCCATGAGCCTGCGTATATGGGGGCATACCATCAATGAGGCGATAAAAAATTATCACCGCTTTAGCGTCCGTTTTCAGACGAAAAGCGGCGATAATTTTATCGCCTAATCAGCAAGGAACCTTGCATTAGCGCCCGTTTTCTGAACGCCCATGAGATGCAAAGTGGGCGTTCCTGCCCTGACATAACTGGAGAAATGTCGCTAAGCAACATTTCTCCAATTATCAATGGGCACACTAACCTGCAGAGCGACAAGCAAAGTAGCGATAACCTCTGTTATCGCTACTTTCCTTACGCCTGCTTCAAGACTAACTTAGCCATGATATCCTATGGAAGGTGGATATCATAGCTAAGTATGCCTTGCCCTATCATCAAGCTATCGCCAAACTTTGTGAGATTATCGCTGGATTTCCAGCGATAATCTCACATTTGGCAGTTTGCGCTTGGAATTTTATCGCTTTTGAGATAAGCGTTGCTAATAGCACGCTATCTCATCGATAAAATTCCACGTTACCCGGCGATAATTATCCTACCGTGAAGTGCTTTTAGCGATAATTATCGCCGGTCCTTGATGATATGCCCCAACGTGCTTGTCTGGCTCTTGGCTGCCTGGCCTGAAAATAAAGAGTGTCCGTCAGGCTGACCTTTGCTCAGGCTGGCAGACAATCTGCTTTTTTGGGCAAAAGGTGAGGGCGTGGCCCCTCAGTCCATTAGGATGGACCATGGCTGCTGACACCATGTTTGGGAGATTCCCAGCATCAGTCACAAGAGACTGGTGTGCAGAGGTTAGCGTGTCTCACGCTGCATCCTGACAATAACACATTTGAGATCACTCCAAAAATCAGGGCAGTGTTAATAACTTGTTGGAGAGGTGGACGAAGAAAAGCCATTGACTTTCAAGAACAGTTACCAGCCAAGGATCATTTGCTAAACCAGACTTGATGGAGAACAGTACTGCTTTAATCTTGCATCGTCAAGCAGATAAAATGGTAGAATGTTCTTATGTTTTACGTCTGATGTTTGAAGGAAAGAATTGTGATAGAATATTATAAAGCAAATGTTCTTTCAAATTGTTTTCATCTGTGTTCCTTTGGACCCAAACTTGTTTTGCCTTTAAACAGAAACTTTTGGTTGTCTTTTACTCCTGCCTTTTTGCATAGACCATGTTGTCTTACTTAGATTGCTTTATAGTATTAGTGTGATTAAGAAAAGGAGACAGTTATTTGGATGATCTAGATGTTAGGGTTGTCCATGAATGATGCAGTAGATCCCTTACAACACCTCAGGTCCTGGCACTGAAAGTGCTCAAATGCATTACTGGCTAACGGAATATTAGTGGATGAAGGTCGGTGATGTGGCGTGATGACATCTATCAGTGAGCCATCAAAGCCCTGGTGGCACCAAAAGAGGAAGGGACTGAATAGGAGGAGCTCAAAAAGACTGGAGTCTTTTTGAAGCCATATGAGAAGAGGAGTAGGATCTTCAGTGCTCTCCCAATTTTTGCCTCCTCAGTTGGGCAGGTTCTCAGTTGCCGTTAATTCACAGAGGCTATATGTAAATCCAGTATTTTGTAAATGCAGTATTTGTAAAGCGCACAGCTACCCGAAGGCATACCGGCGCTGGGGGCCATCGGGAAGATTAAGCAAGCTATTGCCCAGAGTCGCATGGTGCTGGGCTGACCTGCCGCCGGAGCCGGGGATCGAACGGAGAGCCCCAGCGTCTGGCGTCAGTCACCCTGGCCGCGGCGCCACACCTCTTCCCAGCATGCAATTCCTTCTGCTACTTGAGCTATATATATATGTATGTATATATAACCAACACAAGCCCCCGTAACAAAGAGCAAAAGTAGGCTTATATATATTCACTTAAAAAACCATAGGTTTCACACATGTTATAGTTAGGTGGATATTTCACTCGTAAAAAACCAATGGAATTCCCCCGTTATAGTTAGTTCAGATAACTATAACTCACGCGCCCGCAATGCACTGCTGATGACGTCACATATTACATCACTCATGATATGGTCAGTGACATCACTCATGACATCACTGATGACATCATCCTTGTGATAGAGTGGCGGTCGCGCGAGTTATAGTTATCTGAACTAACTATAACGGGGGAATTTCATTGGTTTTTTACGAGTGAAATATCCACCTAACTATAACATGTGTGAAACCTATAGTTTTTTAAGTGAATTTGTACGGTTTTTCAAATGCTAAGTTATGTATGTATTATTATTTTTTTGATATATTTATTTTACAATAAACTACGTATTAAAATTTTTGGGGGTTTTTCACCGTGCGCGAACGGTGCGCGCACCCCCGCGATTTTTTTAAAAAAAAATTACATTTTTTTTTTCTGCCTTCGGGGTCCTTCAGGGACCCCCTGACAAGGGCTAGGGGGTCAGGAACTCTACCCTGCCCCCTTTTCACGTTCGCCACCTTCCTTTTTCACTCTCGCACTGAAAACAAACAAAATGGCGGGCGACACTTCCTGATTTCGACCGATTCGAACGTTGACTAACATGTAACCACCAATCAGAATTACGCTCGCGCACGTTAGGGTGCTCGCACGGTGCGCGCACGGTACGCGCTTATAGATATTTATATGCTTTTAAATGCTATTTTCTCAGGAACTACTGAACAGATTGACACCAGACCTGCAAAAGGCACTTCCCTGACCTGAGGACTACCTCTCTGCCAAATTTCAAGTAATTCTGTTCAGCCGTTCGGGCTGTACCTTCGACTAAAGGTCCTATGGGAAAATGCATGGGGAAAACGCGTTTTGGGACCCCCCTTTTTTCTCGGCCCCCACTTGATGAATCGCCCCGAGACTTTCAGGGTAGGAGCTGAGCGGAGCGCCCCATTAGTTTTGAAAATTTCGCGAGGATTTGTCAACCGGCGCCAAAGATATTCAAAATAGAATTTTCAGATTTCCTATGGAAACACGGTCCTAACTATAACTAGATTATATATATATATATATATATATATATATATATATATATATATAGCAAAGACTGGAGGCCCAATACTGTTCTACTGTTATATATAAAATATATATTTTACAAAAAAAAAATATATATATATGTATATATTCACTGGATGGATAAAACAAAGGTTAAAGTGATGTTATAGTTAGGTGAATATGTCAGGGACAACAATAACTATTTGAACTAAACAAAACACAGACATTTGCCAGTTATAGTCAGCAGAGCTTATTATAATTTGCAGCCCCGCCATGCACTGCTTATGACCTCACATAATGCATCACTCATGACATGTTCCATGACATAATTTATTACATCCCTGATAACATCTCAAATGACATTGATTACATCACTGTTGACATCAATGATGACATCACCCAAAAAGTGTTCTAGTTTATTTTATAGTTTACATAGTGGCGGGTAACTACCATATTACTTCTCTACCTGATTTTGTTCAGCCTGTGTCTGGCTAATGGGTGCAAGTATTTGAAAATACATGTGCTCCTAATGCCTCATAGGTTTGTAGATGTATTCAACACATTATAGATCTTTGTATTGAAGAGTAGGTCTATGTGTGGTGACAGTTGACAACTTGTGTTCAGCATGTTCCACACAAGTTTTTTGGTTCTGCAGAAAAGGTTTCCAACAAGGCAAAGAGTCTACGTAGTAGATACTAAGGGGTTGATTACGATGTAGGGTGGATCGCCACCCCCTGCATGGCGTTGGCGATCCGCTCTACCTTTCCCTCCGCCTGCCACCTATTTCCCCCCGCCATATTAGTATGGCGGGGGACCCCGGTGGACGGAAGACCGTCTGCCGGTTTTCCACCGGTCGACCAGTCGACCAGTCGACCGGGCGGAAAAGGGGCTGGATATGGTGGCAGTGTCTGCTAGACACCGCCATCCATATTAGCATAGGCAGCGGTGCAGGGCTTTCCATGGCGGAGACCCCACCATGGAAAGCCAGGCAGACTTTGCTGTCGGGGGCCTGTTGCGGGCCCCCAGGGTATTGGGGGCGTGGGGGGTGCACATGAGGCATTGTCATGGACAAGGTGGCAGGCACCGCGCGGTGCCTGTCACCTTGTGCATGACAATTCACAATGTGCATTCCCAGCATTGTGGCGCGGGGTGCTGTGTGCACTGCCCGCCACAATGCTGGGAATAGAGGATGCCACGGTGGCATCCTAATTGCTGGTGCGGGACCACCGCACCACTGGCAGCCGGCACCAGGACCGCTAGGGTGCCATCCTAATTGGCCCCTAAGTATTGTAAGCAGCCTTGAGTTATTAGACAGAATAGTCACAGCATGACACTTTCTACATAACATATTAACCTATGTACATGTGCTTGTTTTGCTTCAGAAGATTGGCTATCCGTAAAGTCTTCACCACAGTATGAAGGCTGCAGGTATTATACTCTTTAGCACCTTCAGACCTTCATTATATTAGGCTAATAGTGTTGTTTTTTTTTTTTTTACAAGTTTTGCATAGAGTGTACACTGTTCTTAGTAGATACTTTTTAATACTCTGTGGTGTATTTCTCATGAGAGTTTCACTGTCTGCAAACTGTGTGGTACAGAGTAAACTCTCCATAAGGTAAACACTGTTTACAGTACCCTCTGTTTTACTCATATCACATTCATTTCTCAATGTAGGTTTGGTGACTGTGAGGGGTTTGATACAGATAAAAGCTGTCTGTAGTAGGGCATTCATTTTGGAACAGACGTTGAGTATCTTGAGGAACGTATTTTTTCTCTGAACAGTTGTATACAGATTGAGCACTGTGTGCAATGAAGGTTTCCCATATATCTGTGGTTGATTGTTAATGTGAACTCGGCTTCCCATGAAGTGTATTGTATAGTGTCAAAGATGTACGTAACACATAGTTGCATCTGTGATGAAATTAATGATGCATCATAATATTTTGAGCTATTTTGTACTTACTTTCAGGCCTCTAATGCCATTTAGAGTTTATAGAGTAATGTGTCCAAGAGAAGCATGGATTATGTTATCATTGATGTCATTTGAGTTGTCATCAGTGATTTTTATATCTGTTTATTGCATGTTTTATACTTAATAACAGAAAAAGAAATCGCAAAAATAGAATGAATAAATATGGGAACTAAGATAATCCCAACAAACCAGGCAGGTGGTTGTCAATAGACTCATAGTGAACAGAGTAGGAGTCACATCATGATGGGTACCAGAGAGCAGGTAGGTCAATGATACAGTTAAAGATACACCAGAGACCCCACTGCGCCATCCCAAGCTGCTCTCATGTGACTGCCAAGGTCACATCTTTCAGTCGCCCCGGTCAGTCGCGTCATTCAGTTGCGCCATTCAGACATCACACGGGCAGACCAGTTTTAAGCCACTCGCCATTATTCCACAGCAGCAGCAGGGATGCTTGCTTCAGTAGGGATGTTATCAGAACGTACAGACACAGCAGGCGATTGAGGAGATGAAGGAGATAACGCCTCTATGTCCCTAATTCTCCCCTGTGTATCCAAATGCAGACAAGCCACCAGAATCGCATCCCAGGAGGATAACAAAGGTACTCTCTGCATTCCCGAGCTTCTTCCCTGAGCAGGGCTTCTCTCTTGCAGTCTGCCCACTTGGTCAATTACCTGCTCCAGCCGCCCAGGTCAGGGCCAAAGGGGAATTACCAACTCATTGTTAGCTGCCTCCTGACAAGTAATAAGGCTCAGTCTGTAAATCATTCCATCGCATTCTGAGCTACACTACACCCATGCAAGCCCAGCAGGCAGAGTTGTGCAGGACAATGGGATAGCCCATTCATGGCCCGCTGTATCACCTGTATGATGGAAGCCCAATATGGGGCTTGAATCGGGCAGGACCATACCATATGGAAAAACCCAACGTCCAGCACTCGACAGCTAGGGCAGTCCACTGGAACCTCAAAGAATATAGCTTGCAGTCTCCGGAGTGTGAGGTATGCCTGGTGCAAAAAGTAGAATTGAAAAAGCTTGAATCTGACATTTGGAGATATCCTGGGGATATACGTCAGTATCGACTTCCAGACAGCGTCTGAGAGCACTGGGTGCATGTCGGCCACCCACTGGTGCCATAGAGGTAAGGGGTCCGGTTGTGCTCCCCTTAACGATGCCTGGTACAATAGAGTAATTGTCTTGGTCATTACAGAGATGAGAAAGTGATAACTCAGGCATTCACGTTCAGTGGGTTCCGAGGAACCCATCTTCCTCCAGTTGCAAATCCAACCGATCAAGGCTCCATGAAACAAGAAATTCCCCTCTGAGGTCCTGGAAAGAGTTCAGTTCACCTCCAGTGAAAATATCACCCATGATATTAATACCCACTTTGAGCCATGCCTCTAGGCCAGCCCCACCTCCAGGGAGTGGCCAGTACTGGACCATCTGTATGGGGAGCTCGTATGAGTACGGGGTTCTGGTGTGGATTCTATGTAATGCCCTGACCCAAGCATTCCGTGCCGCACGGACAAGGATGTTCTTCCCTCCAGTAGTCAAGGCAGGAGGGGAACGCACAAGGAGCGTTCTTGTAGGCATCCTGTGCTGACGAGTGTTTGTCGTGTCCCAGTGTGCCAACCTCAATTGGTAGTATAACTCAAAATCTGGCGCAGCCAATCTTCCTCATCCACTGGTAGACGCAACTCAGAAGAGCGACCCTATGCCTGGAGGTTCCCCAGTATAATGTGGTAAGTAGGCTATCCAATTCCCAGAAGTAAGAGTTCAATCAGCAGTGCCACAAAGAGGTATAATAGTTGCGGCAACAAGTTCATCTTAGATATGGAGATCCGCCGGTAAACCGAGATTGGCAGGGCGCTCCAAAAGGATACTGGGCTCCGTGCAGCTGACAAGGCTCTGGTGAAGTCGCCCTCCTGAAGCAAGTCCGGAGTTCTGTATACATCCACCTTCAAATCCTGAATAGAGGCACCCTCCCAGCGCAACTCCTTGATGGTAGAGGTTCTCTGGGTCTCCTCTGAGTTAGGTCAGACGGGAAAATCACGTCTTGCACCAGTTCACCTCCAGTCCAGAAAATCACCCATAGTCCGACAGTGCCACCCGTGCCCTCCAAATCAGTAGAGGTTCCATGCATGTAAAAGCAGGTCGCCTGCATGCAAAGAGATGTATACTTGATACCCCAACACCTACAGGCCTGGTACTGCCTTCCGAGTTGCACAATTAATGGGAGTGGCTCCAGCTCTATCACAAACAACAGCGGGGACAGTGGGCAGCCCTGTCAGGTACTGCACTCCACAACACATGCCTCAGAAATCACTGGGCCTGTCCGTACCCCTGCCCGTGGCTGGGAGCAGAGGAGCCTGGTCGACCTGATGGAGGGCACCCCAAACCCATCCCCAAAAGCATGGTGTACAAGAATTACCACCGCTGGGAGTCAAACGCCTTACGTATATCCACTGAGATGGCCAGGGCATCAGACGGCAGTGACTCCTGAACATCCAGGACTTGTATAAGGTGTCGGATATTCAGCAGCATGCTGAGGGTGGGAATGAAGCCTGTCTGATCACTGTGTACTAGCTAAGTCATGTGGGGTAGCATTTTATTGGTCACAATTTTGCTCAGAATGTTTTAATCTGCATAGAGCATGGATAATTGTCACTAGGAGTCCACCATTAGTGGGTCTTTACCCTTCCTTGGCAGCAAGACTATTACCACTTTGCATAGGGATGACAGGAGCATGCCAATATGCCTCGCCTTGTTGCATTCTATGGGTAGGCCGTCAGTTAAAGGAACTTTGCCCCTAGCCATCTCTATGATGGCTCCCTTGACCTCCTGCACTGTAACCTATACCCCCTGTTGTTCAGCCACCATCGGGTCAAGCATGGGTGAGGATGGATTTGCAATGTAATGAAACATCTCCAAATCATCAACCTTTATGCCTGCCTCTATGCCTATGGTGTATAGCTAACAATAGAATCGCAGTAAAACTGCATTAATATCCTCCTGCACAAACACAAGCTGGTGATAGACTCCTGAATCTGGAAGATAGTATGGCCTCCAGTCTCCTCTCTGAGTAGCCAGGGTAACATGCTCCTCGCTTTATCCCTGTCAGTTGCCGTGTACACCCTGCAATCGTATTGGCGCAAACGCTCCACTAAGGTGAACAATTTTTTGTGCCCGGATGGCAGCACTCCTGTCTGCCTGGTGTGTTGATCATCCCCACATGGAACCCTTCTAAGACCTCCTCCTGTTGTCAATTGAGCACGCACCCGCCTTATTTGCTATACAATAGCTACGTGTGACCACCTTAAATGCCTCCCATTCAATCTCTACCGATGTTGCGGTTATCAGCCCAAAGCGCAGTGATTTTCTCAAGTAGTGAGGACCTAAAGACTTGGTACTCTAATAGTGACAGATATGGCCTCAAGGGATGCTGGTCCTATGTGCAGACCATGGGCAAGTACACAGCAGGGAACAATGATCAGAGTACGTCCACACCAGGTATTCAGCATCTATCACCCTCACTCATGCCTCAGGGCAGTCAAGAACCTTGTCCAGTCGCACCTCCAGGTTGTGCAAGCAAAAACGAAAGGAATAACCAAAACTGCTGTTTTCCTCACTCCCCAATGTTGTACGCATCTTCAGAAAGGACACGCTAGTTTAGTCACAGGCACCATGCACAAAGGAAGAATAGGACCTATCCATGCTAGTTTCAGTGACAGAGTTAAAACCGCCATCCACTATTTGGGTATAGGGAAGCATAGATGGGAGGAGGGCAGTCAGATTGTCCAGAAAGGGGGCCTGGTCACTGTTGACGGCATATACGTTGAGCAGTGCCACGTCCTTACCATCTAGTTTTCCCAGCACCGGCATGAACCTACCCTCTGGGTCCACGACTGACCTATGTAGTTGGAATGGGACCCCAGGCCTAATCCAAATAAGGCCCCCCCTTTCAAATGCTGAAAAAGTTGTATAGTATATTTGGCCTGTCCACCGCCTATGAAATGCTCTGCCCTTGGCAGCCATTAAATGGGTCTCTTCCAAGAAAGCGATTCTCGTCCCTCTCTGCCTCAGGAATTCTAGTACATTATAGTCCTTAGAGGGTGATGCCAGCCCCCGTATGTTCCAGGTTATGAGTTGGAGGTGATCAGCCATCCTAGTAAGAGACATGCAGTCGAGGACTAAATAGCAAGTCCTCTGGTGCCCCACTTCTCCTCCTGGTACCATGCCAAACAGAAACGACATCTGCCAAAAACACAACACAGGCAACATAAAAAAGGAAAATCCCCCATAAACAACCCCAAAACCCACCCACAGCCTCTTCCTCGGACAGAGACATGTACACATCCTTTCCAAACAAATAGAAAGAGGCAACAAGCCTAACAAACAGAGCCCCACATCCAAGGCAACCCATGGCTAAACATTTAAAATTAACATGGGGGGCCTGCACAGCCCCTGGGACCGTCACCTCCTCGGGGTAATTCATTAATTTTGAGGGGGGGGGGCTTGCGATGCCCCCAGCAGCCCTGGGGACTACCACCTCCCTGGTGTTTAAATAAATTAATGTAGGGGGTCCTTAGCTGCCCCCCTTATGGAGCCATAGATGGCCCTGGAGACCCCTACCCCCTAGGACCAGCTCCTGCCACCTCCCGAGGTGCCCACCCTCGGGAGGTAGCTGTTTGCTTTTGTTTGGTGAGAGCTGACTGCTCCCATTTGGCAAAAACAAACATAGCTCGCCTTTCTGCAAGTGGGAGCTGTCAAACAGCTCCTTCTTGCAGAAAGTGGAGTTTTCATCTGGTGCCCTGCATGCAGATATCCATGCAGGGAAACAGATGAAAACATTGCTCCCGCAAGCAGGTAGCTGATATTTCAAGCAGCTCCCTGTTTACAAAAGCAATGTCGGCCCCCGCAGCAGTCGAGAGCCGGCTGGGACTGAGTTGAAGAGGAGAAGGAGGCAAAATAAAGGTCAGAAACGAGCAGAAAGAGACAGAATAAAGGTCAGCAACGAGCAGAAAGAAGCAAAATAAAGGTGAGAAACGAGTAGAAAGAGGCAAAATAGAGGTCAGAAATGAGAAGCAAGAGGCAGAATAAGACGCAGAAACTAGCAGGAAGGCAGAATAAAGGTCATACGTGAAGACAAACTGGCAAAATAAAGGTGATAAACGAGAAAAAAGAGGCAAAAAATAGGTGGGGAACAAGCAGAAAGAGGCAAAATACAGGTGAGAAATGAGCGTAAAGAGGCAGAATAATGGTCAGAAGGCAGAAAGAGTCTGAATAAAGGTCATAAAAGAGCAGAAAGAGGCAAAATAAAAGTGCGAAACAAGCAGAAAGAGACGGAATAAAGGTCAGAAACAAGCAGAAAGAGGCAGAATAAAGTCAGAAATGAGCAGAAAGAGGCAAAATAAAGGTGAGAAACAAGAGAAAGGCAAAATAAATGTCAGCCATAAGCAGAAAAAGGCAAAATAAAGGTGAGAAACAAGCAGAAAGAGGGAGAATAAAGGTCTGAAGGGAGCAGAAAGAGGCAGAACAAAAGTCAGAAATTAGCAGAAAGAGGCAGAATAAAAGAAACAAGAAGAAAGAGGCAAAATAATGGTATGCAAAGGGCAGAAAGAGGCAAAATAAAGGCGAGAATGCAGAAAGGGGCCAAATAAAGGTCAGAAATGAGTAGCAAGACACACAAAAAAGTCAGAAACCAGAGCAAGAGGCAAAATAAAGGTGGGAAACAAGCAGAAAGAGGCAAATAAAGGTGTGGCCCACTCAGAGATATACACAGTCACTCACAGACCTACTCAGACTTTCACACACTCACTCATAGATCCACTTAGACACTCACACACCCACTCATAGACCCCTACATCTACTCACCCACCCACCCACAAACCCACTCAGACACTCACTCAGAAACCCATACAGCCACTCGCACACCCACTGTTAAAGGTTACAGGTTACAGTTAGGAAATAACAATTTAAAAACCATTGAAATTCACTGAAAACAACAAAGGTTACAGGCACGTTATAGTAAGAAAATTGAATTAAAAAACACACACATATTTACTAAAAAAACAAGGGTTACAGGGACGTTATAGTAGTTAGGTTCAGATTTTACCTATACAAAACCATAGACATGTAGCAGTTACAGTTACCTGAGCTAACTATAACTTACGCCCCCGCAATTCACTGTTTAAGACCTCACCTATTACATCACTCATGACATGGTCAGTGACATCACTGATGACATCTCAAATGACATCACTGATGACATCATCCAGTGAGTGTGAGTGTTTCTTAAAAGTTTGAGTGTTAACCAAGGTACTACAAAAGTTAAAAGAGTATACTTCTGTATTACTAATGAGTGATACTATTTCTAACATATAATATGTGAGTGGCTGTGTGACTTTTTGTATCATGTGTGAGTGGTCGTGTGAGTGGCTGTATGTGTGTGTGAGGATGTGTGAATAGTTGTATGGGTGTATAAGTGGGTGTGTGAGTAGCTGTGTGGGTAAGGGAGTGGTTGTGTGGGTGGCTGTATTGGTGAGTGAGGGGGTGTGTCAGTGGCTGTATGGGTGAGTGAGTGGCTACATGAGTCACTGTATGGGTGAATGAGTGTGTGTGAATGGCTGTACGAGTGAGTGACTAGGTGTGTAAGTGGCTGTATGGGTGAGGGAGTCGGTGTTTGAATGATTGTTTGGGTAAGTGAATTGGTACGTGAGTGGCTGTATTGGAGAGTGGGTGTCTGTGTGAATGGCAGCATGGGTTAATGAGTGGATGTGTGAGTGCTTGTATGGATGTGGGAATGGAAATGTTAGTGGTTGTGTGGCTACGTGAGGGAGTATATGAGAGACTGCATAGGTGAATAAGTAGGTGTGTGAGTGGCAGTATGGGTGAGTGTGTAGCTGTGTGAGTGGCTATATGGGTGAGTCATTGGTTGTATGAATACTGTATGGGTGAGTCAATGGTTTTGTGAGTGAGTGTATGAGTGAGTCAGTGGGTGTGTGAATGGCTCTATGGATGAATGAGTGGTTCTGTGAGTACTTGTATAGGTCTGTCAATGGGTATGTGACTGGTTGTGTGGGTGTGTGAGTGGGTGTATGAGATGTTGCATGGGGTTGTGAGTGGTTCTATGGATGATGCCATCAGTGGTGTCATTTGAGAAGTCATCAGTGAAGTCACTGACAATGTCACGAGTGATGCAATATGTGAGGTTATAAGCAGTGGATTGCTGGGACGTGCGTTATAGTTAGCTCAGGTAACTATAACTGCTGAAATTCTATGGTTTTGTACGAGTGAAATCTGAGCCTAACTATAAAGTCCCTGTAAACTTTGGTTTTCAGTGAATTTATAAGGCTTTTGTTAAGTCTATTTCCTAACTATAATGTCCCTGTAACCTTTTGTTTTTTATGTGAATTTCTAAGGTTTTCTAAATTCTATTCTTTAACTGTAACATCCCTGTAACGTTTGTTTTTCCAGTGAATTTCTATGGTTTTTTAACTAGTAGTCGTGTTTGCAGAGTGGTGGAGAAAGGGAGCGTGTCCTTCAACCACCTTTCCGGAATCCCACTGTGTCATACTTACTGGAGGTACCAGGAGGGCTTCTGGGCCCCCAAGCACCCTCAGCATCCAAGAGGACTTCATCCCCCAACCAGAAGTGCACCAGGAGGTGCTTTTGCTGAGTGGTGGAGAAAGGGGCGGGCCTGGGACCATCTCTCAACAATCGTGCTGTGTGGGAGGGGTTCTTGGCCCCCAACGACCCTCAGCATTCAAGGGGACTTTATCCCCCAACAAGTAGTGTGCCAGAAGGCGTGTTTGCAGAGTGGTGGAGCAAGGGGACAGGGCCTCCAACCAGCTAACAGCAATCCCGCTGTGTGGAAGTTACTGGAAGCAACAGGAGGTGTTCTTGATCCCCAAGGACCGCTAGCATCTAAAGGGACTTAATTCCCCAACCAGTAATGTTCCAGGAGGTGAGTTTGTAGAGTGCTAGAGAAAGGGAGCGTGGCCTTCGAAGATCTCTCAGCAAACCCACTGTGTGGGACTTACGGGAGGTAACAGGAGGGTTTGTTAGCCCCCAAGAACCCTCAGCAGCCAAGGGGACCTCTTTTCCAGCCAATAGTGCACCAGGAGGCACATTTGCAGAGTGATGGAGAAAGGGGGGTGTCCTCCAACCACATCATATCAATCCTGCTGTTTGGGACTTACTGGAGGTAACAAGAGGGCTTGTTAGCCCCCAAGGGCCCTCAACATCTAAGGGGACTTCATTCCCGAACCAGTAGTGCATCAGGATGCATGTTTGCAGAGTGGTGGAGAAAGGGGACGGGCCTCCGATGACCTCCCAGCAATCCCAGTGTGTGGGACTTACTGGAGGTAACAGGAGGGATAGCTGGCCCCCCATTATCCTCAGGAGGCAAGGCAACTTCATACCTAACTAGTAGTGCGACAGGAGGCTCATTTGCAGAGTAATTGTGAAAGGGGGCGGGGCCTCTGGCCAAGTCAAGTCAAGTCAAGTCAACAACACTTCTATAGCGCAGACATATCTCTCCGAAGAGTCTCAAGGAGCTTGCAGCGGCTGAAAGCAAAGAGACAGAGGTAGAGTGGGACTACTGATCAAACAGCCAGGTTTTGAGTTTGCCACGAAAACACTTAAGGACGGGGATGGAACGCAAATCGTGGGGCAATTTGTTCCAGAAAAACGGAGCTAGGTGTGAAAAGGATCTACCACCCTGCCTGGTTGTAGAGACTCTAAATGGGGTGAGCAAGGACTTAGCACTTGACCGCAGTGCCCTCTGAGGCTTGTACCAGCAGAGTTTTCTGGCCCAGGCCTGAGGTTTATTTCCATAAAGATATTTGTGGGTAAGGCAAAGAACCTTAAAAAGGATGCGCTTTTTTACTGGCAGCCAATGTAAGGCTCTGAGACATGGAGCAGAGGAGGTACGTTGGGGGAGATTTGCAAAGCCTTCTCTTTTTTTTATATTTATCAGTTTTACTAGAGGAGAGGGGCCATGTGGCCCCCCTTCCCTGGGGGGACCCCGTTGTCAGGCGTTTTGGAAGGGGGGGCTGCGCAGCCCCCCCCCCAGGCTGATTTCGGCCCCAGGCACCCTATTTTTTAGGGCCCGGCTGGTTGGTATTTTTTTTATTTAAGGGAATGAGTTCTTCTCCCAGGGCAAATTATGGCCACAGGGACCCCATCCCCCGCATCTCCATTGGAGACCATGGGAGGAGCCTGAATGCCCCTGCAGTCCCTGCCGGCTCATTGTCTCCTGTGGGAGCAGGCATTGCTTTGACACACAGGCAGCTGCTAAACATGCAGCTCCCTGTGCGTCAAAGCAAATGCGCCACTTCCAGCAAGTGAGAGCATTTCTCCGCTCTCACTTGCTGAAAGAGGAGCGTTTGCTGTGGCTTGGCGGGAAAGCTCCCGCCAAGCCACAGCAAACACCTATGTACCGGGGGTGGGCACCCCGGGACATAGTAGGAGCCAGCCCTGCGGCGTGGCGGTCTCCAGGGCCAATATTGGCTCCAGGAGGGCAGCTCACACCCCCCTCCTTTCAATTTAATGGGCCGTCCTGGGGAGATGGTGGTCCCGGGGCCGAAAACGGCCTGGGAGGGCGGCCACGCACGGGGGGGGCTTCTTTGATTAAAAATATTGCCCTCGGAAAGTTGTGGTCCCTGGGGCACAGGGGGCTCTGTGTGCCCCAGCTCCATTTGTAAGTGAGCCCCGGTGGTCCCCCGGGCTCTGGGCTTCCACACAGTTCCCCCATTCCGTTTTTTCAAAGCCCCACGGAGATTGCCGTCTCTGGGGCAAAGGGGATGCTATGCAGGCACCCCTGCATAACTTATAACAAATTCCTTGGAGAGGTGGTGGTTCCCAGTGTTTCATAAACCCTAGGAGGGGGCCCCACACACTCCCTCCTTTATTTCTGATGTGCCCCCGGAATTTGGCCCACCCGGGGGCTTCCTATAAAATAAGCACAGGAGGCACCTGTTTTTTTTGCAATTTTGCCTTGGATCCATCTTCGCATCTGCGGCAAAATAGTAATTCTTTTTATTTTTAATGCCCATCAGGGTCACTGTAGGACCTGCCCTACCATATCTGGGGGGTCATGGTATTCCTACCCTGCCCCCTATTCTTTATTTTTTACATTTTTTGTGCGACTCTGCTTCAAGTCAAGTCTCAAGATGGCTGCCAACACTTCCTTGTTGAATTGTTGGCAGTCAATCAAATTTCAGCACAGGGACTGTGGATCTGCGAGTCCACTTCAAGGATCCGAGTCCCTAGATATCCATATTTTATTAACCTTGAATATCTCTAAAACTACTGAAAGATTTTCACCAAATCACAAAAAGAACACTTTCTGGATCAACATATAGCTTTCTGGCAAATTTGGTGTAATTCCGTTTAGAGGTTCGGGCTGTAGTTGTGTTCAAAATTTTCATACACAACGAAAGAGTGACAACGGGTAAAAACAACAGCGTGGGCAAAAACCAAAAAGATTTTTTAAAAGAACCCTCACTCACCAACCTAGTTGGTGACCTGCTTCATCATCGGGTTCCCACCAAGGAGGACCGTTAAAATCAAGTGAGACGGACTAGAACTGGTAGGTTAAGATAACCAAAGAACGTCCGGTTTAAATTAGTGAAAGGGGGGTGGTCGACATGTTTCTGCTTTCAATGCCAATTTAAGCTAAGCATTCTTCAGGACCAGGTGACATTCCACGGCGGTATACGCACGCTAAGGTGCACCCTAACCTGTGGAATGGGAACGGTAAATCTCACGGTTCTACCGAAAAGCCTCCTTGTTATTCCAGGGCTAATAATTTCTGTGAGGGAAGAAACAAAAACACAGACAAAACACACATAAAAAATATACATGTGACCTGTTGGTTACTTGCTATATTTAGCGAAATAAAGTGATCAATCAATTTGGTAATCCCGTGCTGTGGAGCGGGAGTGGGTGTCTTTAGCAATTCGGCCACCACTGCCCTGAGGGCGACTGTTTTACGTCCTAGATTAAGCGTTCAAAACACGAAGGGTGTTGTAGTAAACTGAGCACTGGTAAAATACCTGTGTAAGGATACAACATTCTGTAAACACACATCACTCGGCAGAATTCATGCCTAAGTAGTGGCTAATAGCCGCTGTGTCGATAGTGATAGCTGACTCGTGAACGTGTTGTGCATGCTAAAAAACGCCCATGGTTGTTGTCAGGCGCCGTTGTTCAGATGCTTGCATAACTGGAAAGTGAATCAATATAAAAATCAAATTAAAAAACAGTAGCATGAAAAAGGGGAGGGTCTGCTTACTCGTATACGATGTACAACATACATCATGGGTCCGAGAGGGGGGTAGTGAGCTATAGTATCTGAAAATAGGTAACAAGCAAAGAAATTAGTTTATGTTGCTTCGTGAAACGATTAATTCCCTTAGGACGGGGGAAGCATATATCCCTATCAGGAGAGAACGGACTTACTTCCATGCTCGCACACTCCCGCAGTCAACCTGTCTCAGTCCTGCTCGGCCCGAATGTTAATGGGTGCTCCGTGAGTGCGGAAGTAAGTAGTCAGTGATACTAGTCACGTGGTACCCTCAGCGTGCGTATGACATCTAAGGTCTAGGGAAGGGAACGTGAAACGCTAGAGCGCTATTGAACCGGCAAACTTTATTGAACCCCCTTGGGACCGTCGAATTTTCTTTTTTTTTTTTTAGCGGGGATGTTCCTATGTTCTCTAGCAAGTCATGTTAAATCTAATTCTTATCAGGCATATTTTAGGTGCACAGACGGCGAGTGGGCATTAAGTTGAGCGAAAACTCATGTGCTCTTATAGGGGAGTAAAAGGCAAAGAAGACAACAGAATCGTCATCAATGATAGTCCGGCGAAATGAGGTAACTGAGAAAGTGACTAAATACTCAGAATTACAAACCCCATATTGCAGACCGGTTACGAGAGTATCGCGAAGGAATAGTAAGTAATACAGAACTAGTAAGCGCTTGGTGGTCTCACAAACTGAATCAGTCAGAGGCTAAAAATGGCAGTGAACACCGAAGATTATTGGGTTGTTGGATCAACGTCTTAGTACCGTGCTCCAAGGAATATTGTCATTCAATCCTACTTGGTGTGTTGAAAGGCGATAAATCCACCGCTGCTCCTTTTCAAAGAGTGATTGTTGCTTATTTGGACCTGGGTTGAGTTTCTCTATCACTGTCCATCTCAAGTCATTCGTGGTGTGATTTAGAAGTAGGAAGTGTTCCGTGAGTTTGGTACTAACCTTGCGACACCGGATGGTACTGCGGTGTTCGTAAATGCGCTGTTTAATTTTTCTCCTCGTCATGCCGACATATCTTAATCCACATGGGCAAGTTATTAAATAGACCACATCCGTTGAGTTGCAGTAAGTGTGCATTTTTTGTAACCATTGTTTGCCTGGTTCAAGATCAAGGAGTTTGGTAGCAGAAGTAAGATGGCAAACGCTGCATGACCCACAAGGGTAGTGGCCAACCACTGGGGGAAGCCCCCATGTACTGAGGACTGACTGGTCCGGACTTTTGTTCTGTGTTCTCGGACGGGTGTATACAAGAGTGTCCTTGATGCTTCTCGCTCTTTTGTCTGAGAACAAGGGTTTTTCCCAATCGTGGTTATTACTCTTCAGAATATTCCAATGTCTTCTGATGGATTTACTCACTGCATTGGAAGCTGCGTTGTAGGTGGTCACACAAGTGAGAGGAATAGTGTCCTTGTCATCTCTCACATTGTCTTCCAGTAGAGCATCCCTATTTTGGTTGCGGACTCTTTTGTTACTCTTCTTAAGGATTTTCTCTGGATAGCCACGATCTCTCAACTTCACAGTCAGTTCCTGTGCTTGTTTCTTGAAGGTGGACACTTCGCTGCAGTTGCATCGAAGACGTAGGTACTGCCCAAAGGGAAGATTTTCTCTCAGTGGGCGTGGATGGTAACTTGAAAAATGCAGCAAGTTGTTCTTCGCCGTGGGTTTATAGTGAGTCCTGGTCTGTAGGTTGTTGCCTATTTTTGTGATGACCACATCCAGAAAGATCATCTCATGTTCATCATGAGCATGCGTGAACTTAAGGTGAGGATTGCAGGTGTTTATCCACTCAAAAAATTCCAAAAGAGTGTTTTCAGGTCCTTTCCAGATGATTAACACATCATCGATGTATCTTTTCCACAGAGATATGTTAAGCGAGAAAGGGTTATGTGGTGATAGGATGTGTTTACATTCAAAATCATACACAAACAACCCCGCCACACTCGGCGCAAAAGTGCTGCCCATAGACGTACCTGTAGATTGTAGAAACAGGTCGCCCTTGTATTCGAAATAATTTCGTTTGAGTGCAAGAGCAGCACACGTGACCACAAATTCCCATGGAGTTATGTAGTTCCAAGTGCTTGATTCTAGGGAACTTTCGATTACACTAATAGTGTCATCCTGTGGAATGCATGTGTAGAGGCTCTCTATATCGAGAGTAACAAGGAAGAAATCTCCTTCTGGGATGGCAATCTCTTGTAGTACCGCAAGTAAACTTTTGATATCCTTCAAATAGGTGCTGGTTGTCTGGATTATCGGTTTTAGGAAAAAATCACCGTAGCGTGATAGAGGCTCCAACAATGAACCAATGCCTGACACTATTGGACGACCGGGTGGCGGTGTCCTATTCTTGTGTGTTTTCGGCAACGTATAAAAGTAAGGGATGATACCCTTGCTAGTTGTCAGAAAAGTTGCCTCCTGTTTGGTAATGAGACCCTGAAGTTCGGCATCACTAACAATGTCGTGAATAGTGGTGCGGAGTTCTGGGGTAGGATCCAATGTTAAAGGGGTGTAACTGGTACGATCGCTCAAAAGGCGTCTGCATTCCGTGTCATAGGCCAATAATCTTCAGGATTACCAAATTGATTGATCACTTTATTTCGCTAAATATAGCAAGTAACCAACAGGTCACATGTTTTTTTTTTATGTGTGTTTTGTCTGTGTTATTGTTTCTTCCCTCACAGAAATTATTAGCCCTGGAATAACAAGGAGGCTTTACGGTAGAACCGTGAGTTTTACCGTTCCCATTCCACAGGTTAGGGTGCGCCTTAGCGTGCGTATACCGCCGTGGAATGTCACCTGGTCCTGAAGAATGCTTAGCTTAAATTGGCATCGAAAGCAGAAACATGTCGACCACCTCCCTTTCACTAATTTAAACCGGACGTTCTTTGGTTATCTTAACCTACCAGTTCTAGTCCGTCTCACTTGATTTTAACGGTCCTTGGTTTACCTTGATTAAAAATTATTTTGGTTAAAACCATTTACCTTTTAAATTCACATCCACTTACCCCTCAAGAACCAGCTCCGCTGTAACTCAGGCGTCGCAGCACACCAGGGAGGCACTCGGCCTCCTTGGTGGGAACCCGATGATGAAGCAGGTCACCAACTAGGTTGGTGAGTGAGGGTTCTTTTACAAAATCTTTTTGGTTTTTGCCCACGCTGTTGTTTTTACCCGTTGTCACTCTTTTGTTGTTTATGAAAGTTTACCAGGGGGTACAAGAGTGATACTCTCCCTCTCCCTCTCTTTGTTGTTGTGGTGTTGTGTTCAAAATCCCAATGGGAAAATGCATGGTCAAAACGCGTTTTGGACCCCCCTTTTTTCTCAGTCCCTGCTTGACGGATCACCCTGAAACTTTCAAAACAGCAGCTGAACCGACTAAAGTATACGTTTTGTGAAGATTTGTCAAGCAGCACCAAAGGAAAACAAAAAATGCTCTTCCTATATAAACTAGGTCCTAAATATAACAATGTAACAATATATATATATATATATATATATATATATATATATATATATATATATATATATATATATATATATATATATATATATATATATATATATATATATATATATATATTACCTACTGGCGGTCGCCAGTAGGTAGTTATAGTTAGGACCCTGTTTCCATAGGAAATCCGCAACATTCTATTTTGAATAACTTTGGCGCCGGTTGACGAATCCTCGCGAATTTCTCGAAATAGGTGGGGCGCTACGCTCCGCTCCTACCCTGAAAGTCTCGGGGGGATTCGTCAAGCGGGGGCTGAGATAAAAGGGGGGTCCCAAAACGCGTTTTTCCCATGCATTTTTCCATAGGACCTTTAGACAGGGCTACAGGCCGAACGGCTGAACAGAATTACTAGAAATTTGGCAGAGAGGTAGTCCTCAGGTCAAGGAAGTGCCTTTTGTAGGTTTGGTGTAAATCTGTTCAGTAGATTCTGAGAAAATAGACTTTAAATCAATATATATATCTGAGCCAGCTTACGGTACGCTTACCGTAAGCTTACCGTACGCGTACGGTGGCGTGCGCGAGCGCGATTCTGATTGGCTGTTACATCTAAGTAAACATTCGAATCGGTCGAAACCAGGAAGCGGCGGCCGCCATTTTCTCTCTCACACTCTGAGGGGGGGGCTGTAAACAAAGGCAAAAAACATATAAAGGGGCTGTTTAGACAGCGCCCATGCACATAGCCATGTTAGTTGAGTCCTCAAAGATCCCCCAAGGCCAAAAACGGTAAATTTTTATTTTTTGAAAATTTCGCCGATTACGCTTACCGTACGCGTACGGTGCGCTTACGCAAAAAATTTTATTAAAAAAAAAAACACTCTCTGTGCATGGCATATTATTGTCATCACTTACAAATTAAATTTAACAGATTACCTATCACAAGGAAGCGCATAATATGTCCTCCATGTGCGCACGGTGCGTAACGTGGGCACGCGGTGCGCGTAGCGCACTGCGTGCCTCCCTTGCGTGTACGGCACTAACTGCGTAAAGTGGGCGCACGGTGCGCGAAGCGCACCTCGTGCTCACTGTGCGCGCACGGTGCGCGAAGCGCGCACGGTGCACGAACGGAACGAACTGCGTTAAGTGGGCGTGCACGCCACGAATGGCGTAAAGTAACTTAGCATTTAAAAAACCGTACAAATTCACTGAAAAAACCATAGGTTTCACACACGTTATAGTTAGGAATTAGCATTTAAAAAACCTTGCAAATTCACTGAAAAAACCATAGGTTTCAGACATGTTATAGTTAGCGGAAATTTTACTGATAAAAAACCAATGAAATTCCCCCGTTATAGTTAGTGCAGGCAACTATAACTCACGCGACTGCAATCTTCTGCTGATGACATATGTGTCTTTATGAAAAAAAAATATTTGTAATATATGTATAGCTAAAAATGTATGGAAGAAGACATGGGCAAATAAGTGTCTAAATACAGTATTAGCATCAGCAGAGGATTGCGGTCGCGTGAGTTATAGTTGCCTGCACTAACTATAACGGGGGAATTTCATTGGTTTTTTATCAGTAAAATTTCCGCTAACTATAACATGTCTGAAACCTATGGTTTTTTCAGTGAATATATATATATATATATATATATATATATATATATATTCACTTAAAAAACCATAGGTTTCACACATGTTATAGTTAGCTGGGCATTTTCCTCGTGAAAAACCAATCAAATTCCCCCGTTATAGTTAGTGCAGGCAACTATAACTCACGCGACCGTAATCCGCTGCTGATGACGTCAGATATTACATCACTGTATTTACACATTTATATACCCATGTCTTCTTCCTTTTTTTTTTAGCTATACATATAATTATTTTTTTTTTTCAGAAAGACACATATGTCATCAGTGATGTAATATCTGACGTCATCAGCAGCGGATTACGGTCGCGTGAGTTATAGTTGCCTGCACTAACTATAACAGTGGAATTTCATTGGTTTTTCACGAGGAAAATGCCCAGCTAACTATAACATGTGTGAAACCTATGGTTTTTTAAGTGAATTTGCAAGGTTTTTTAAATGCTAATTCCTAACTATAACGTGTGTGAAACCTATGGTTGTTTCAGTGAATTTGTACGTTTTTTTAAATGCTAAGTTACTTTACGCCGTTCGTGCCGTTCGTGCCGTGCGCACACGGTGCGCTTCGCGGACCATGTGCGCATGGTGGGCACGCGGTGCGCTTTGCGCACCGCGCGCCCACTTTACGCAGTTCGTTCCGTGCGCGCACGGTGAGCACGCGGTGCGCTTTGCGCACCACGCGCCCACTTTACGCAGTTAGTGCAGTGCACACACGGTGCACTTTGCGCACCGTGCACCCACGTTACGCTTAATGGGCCATGTACGCACGGTGCGCTTTGCCCACCGTCCGCACAAGGAGGACACATGATACGCTTTGTTGTTAAGGGTTTTGGCATAATCTGTTAACGGATAATATGCAATGCACGCACACTGCGCTACGCGCAGCGTGCGCACACGGGGGGATTGACATTGCAATTTTAATTTTAAGCATTTACACCGTGCGCGCACGCTGCGCGAACCACGCGGAATTCTTTACATTTCTATAGTGCGCGCACGCTTCGCGCACTTGGCGATTTACCGAAAAAAATTACATTTTTTTAATTGCCCTTGGGGGACCTCCTGGAACCCCTTGACCCCTGCTAGGGGGTCAGGAACTGTCCAGCGTGCCCCCTTTACATGTTTTTCTCCTTTGTGTTTGACCCACCTCTCAGTGCGAGAGACAAAATGGCGGCCGACACTTCCTGGTTTCCACCGATTCGAATGTTTACTAAGATGAAACAACCAATCAGAAGTGCGCTCGCGGACGGCCGAGTGCGCGCACCCTGCTATTTTCTCAGAAAATACTGAACAGATTTACACCAAACCTGCAAAAGGCACCAAACGGACCGTATGGCTACCTCTCTGCCAAATTTCACGTAATTCTGTTCAGCCGTTCGGGCTGTAGTTGCGACTAAAGTCCCTATGGAAAAAGCCATGGGGAAAACGTGTTTTGGGACCCCCCCTTTTTCTCGGCCCCCGCTTGACGAATCGCCCCGAGACTTTCAGGGTAGGAGCGGAGCGGAGCGCCCCATTAGTTTTGAAAATTTCACGAAGATTCGTCAATCGGCGCCAAAGTTATTCAAAATAGAATTTTGAGATTTCCTATGGAAACTCGGTCCTAACTATAACTATCTACTGGCGACCGCCAGTAGATAATATATATATATATATATATTCCATATGAAATCGCTCACGATTAAAGACACCTCACGCATCGCTGTGTACCTGTTTGGTGCGGCGTCACTAAGCAGCAGGCTGGACGTGACCGAAACAGCGACCCGATGGGAATTCAAATGTGGAGGGAAACACGAAACGGCATTCACTAAGGAACTTCAGTTACCAGGATTCATAGTAAACACACGCCCAGTAGGGCGGGACTGAGACCTTCAAATATCACCTGCTGACAATTATGCATGTTTCCTCATTCCCCCAGAAGCGCCAAGCCGGTGAACAAGGAATAGACTTCTGAAACGCGTATGGCAATAACAGCGCAAGACTACACTGTGAGGACTCGTGCCAAACTGCTGCTGCCTCCCAAATAAATAAGGTGAAAACACAGCATTGCGAGAGGTGTCTTCAATCGTGAGCAATTTCATATGGAATGTGTTGTGGCCTGCTCTGGTCACAAAGACAACCCCACTGCCTGCTAAGCAGTTCCATGTGCCATCATCCCAGGCACGAAAATGGAGCAACGTACCTGTTTGGTGCGGCGTCACTAAGCAGCAGGCTGGACGTGACCAAACCAGCAACCTGCTGAGAATTCAAATGTGGAGGGAAACACAAAACGGCATCCACTAAGGAACTACAATTACCAGGATTCATAGTAAACACACGCCCAGTAGGGCAGGACTGAGACCTTCAAATATCACCTGCTGACAATTATGCATGTTTCCTCATTCCCCGAGAAGCGCCAAGCCGGTGAACAAGGAATAGACTTCTGAAACGCATATGGCAATACCAGGGCAAGACTACACTGTGACGACTCGTGCCAAACTGCTGCTGCCTCCCAAATAAATAAGGTGAAAACACAGCGTTGCGTGAGGTGTCTTCAATCGTGAGCGATTTCATATGGAATGTGTTGTGGCCTGCTCTGGTCACGAAGACAACCCACTGCCTGCTAAGCATTTCCATGTGCCATCATCCCAGGCACAAAAATGGAGCAACGTACCTGTTTGGTGCGGCGTCACTAGGCAGCATGCTGGACGTCACCGAAACAGCGACCCAATGGGAATTCAAATGTGGAGGGAAACACGAAACAGCATCCACTAAGGAACTACAATTACCAGAATTCATAGTAAACACACGCCCAGTAGGGCGGAACGGAGACCTTCAAATATCACCTGCTGACAATTATGCATGTTTCCTCATTCCCCCAGAAGCGCCAAGCCGGTGAACAAGGAATAGACTTCTGAAACGCGTATGGCAATAACGGCGCAAGACTACGCTGTGAGGACTCGTGCCAAACTTCTGCTGCCTCCCAAATAAATAAGGTGAAAACACAGCGTTGCGTGAGGTGTCTTCAATCGTGAGCGATTTCATATGAAATATATATATATATATTTATATATATATATATTCATATCCATATATATATATATATATATTCACTGTAAAAAACATAGGTTTCAGGGACGTTATAGTTAGTTGGACATTTCACTTGTAGAAAACCATAGAAAGTTGGGGGATTAAGTCCCCTTGAATCCTGAGCGTCCCTGGGGGCCAACTAGCCCACCAGGTACCTCCAGTAAGTGCCACAGAGCTGCGTTTTTATACCTCTCTGCAAAGCAAGTGTGTTGCGCTTACTGGAGGTACCTGGTGGGCTAGTTGGCCCCCAGGGACCCTCAGGATTTAAGGGGACTTAATCCCCAACTGAAAACACGCCACAGAGCGCGTTTGCACACTTGTCACATCAGGCCCCGTCCCCTGCCTTCACCACTGTGCAAACAAGCCCTCTGACGCGTTATAAGTTGGGGAATGAAGTCTCATTGAATGCTGAGGGTCCCTGGGGGCCAACAGGCCCACCAGGTACCTCCAGTAAGCGCCACAGGGCTGCGTTGCAGAGAGGTGTAAAAAGGGGCGTGGCCTCGGACCACCTCTCTGCAACGCAGCCCTGTGGCGCTTACTGGAGGTACCTGGTGGGCTAGATAGCCCCCAGGGACTCTCAGGATTCAGGGGGAACTAATTCCCCACCTTAAAACGGGCCACAGGGCGAATTTGCACAGTGGTGCAGGGAGAGGGCGGGGCCTCCGGCGATTTGCCGGTTCCTTTTTTTGTGCTTTTTTGGGGGTTATTTTGGGAGGGGGGCTGCGTGGCCCCCATTTCCTGGACCACTTTTAGCCCCGGGGGCTCCCTCCCCCGGGACTTGGCAGCCTTGTTTTTTTTTTAAATTATGCAGAGGGGGACCGCGTGGCCCCGCTCCAAAGGCCAATTATGGCCCGAGGACCCCTTTTCCCCGGGGCCTGGCCATCCATTTTACTTTTATTTTTGGGAGGGGGGCCGTGTGGCCCCCCTGCTCAAGCCAATTATGGCCCCAGGGACCCCATCCCCTGGGGCCTGGCCACTCTGTTGGGGACCCAATGCCCCCACGGTCCCTGCCGGCATCCGGCCTCCTGCGGGAGCCGGCATTATTTTTCCACAAGGGGAGCTGCTGACATACAGCTTCCCTTGTGGAAAAGCAATCCTGCTTTGCTTCATTGGCGCGAAAGCAGGTTTCCCTGCTCTCGCTTCAATGAAGCAAAGCAGAGTTTACAATGACAGGGCGAAGCCGCACGGCTCCCGCCCTGTCATTGCAAACAGCAGTGTCCCGGGGGTGGGCACCCCGGGACACTGCAGGAGACGGCCTTGGGGGGTGGCGGTCCCCAGGGCCATCGAGGGTTCCAGGAGGGGGGCCATACGGCCCCCCTCCCTTCATTTTAAAAGCCCCGGGGAGGTGGTGGTTCTTGGGGTCCATTACGGAACCCCCAAATTTAAATATAGAGTGCCCCTTGGAGGTGGTGGTCCCCGGGGTGTGTGGGGGGGCTCGAGGCCCCCCAAACATCTTTTAAAATAAAAAAAAAGAGCCCCGGGAGGAGGCGGTCCCCGGGGCTGCAGGAGGACCTCGGGCCCCCCGCGGTTTATTATCAAAGCCCCGAGGAGGTGGCGGTCCCCGGGGCAGCGTGGGGGGTATTGGACCCCCCATGCTTTTTTTTTACAGCGTGGGAGGTTGCGGTTCCCGGGCTGTGGGGGGCCGTAGTGCCCCCTGCATACATTGTAATAAGCTCCAGGGAGGTGGCGGTCCCCGGGCTGGAGGCCCCCGTGGGCCCCCACTATTACTTTTTGGGCAATGCCCCGGGACCTGGCCCACGCGGGGGCCTCATTTAAATGAAGAGCTGGAGCCCACGCTTCATTTTTAAAAACACATTCGGCGGGATTCGCATCCCCAACGTGAATTCCGTGGAATTTTTTTGACAAAAATGCTTTTTTTGGCCCTGGGGGTTCTTGTGGGACCACCTGAGCAGGCCTAGGGGGTCAGGGGGTTTTTCCCCTGCCCACTTTTCTTCATTTTTCACTTTGTTTTACTGTTTTCTTGTGACTCGGTTCTACCGAGTTACAAGATGGCTGCCAACACTTCCTGGTTTGGAGTGTTGGCAGTCAATCACAGTGAAGCTCGTGCTCTGGAGGGTTCACGAACCCACCGCTGCCCTAGATATCAAAACATTTTCTTTTTCTAATTTCTCAGGAACTACTGCACGGATTTACACCATTTAACAAAACTGACTCTTTCTGAACCAAGACCTACCGTTTTGCCAAATTTGGTGTAATTCCATTCAGCAGATCGGGCTTTAGCTTTGTCTAAAGTTTCCTATGGAAACAACATAGGGAAAACGCGTTTAGGGACCCCTTTTGTTTCTCGGCCCCCGCTTGACGAATCGCCCCGAAACTTCCAAGACAGGAGCTGACCGGAGCGGGTCACTAGTTTTGAAAATTTCACGAAGAGTCATCAACTGGCGCCAAAGTTATTGGGAAAACAAAATACGCTTTTCCTATGGAAACTAGGTCCTAACTATAACTACCTACTGGCGACCGCCAGTAGGTAATATAAATACATATATATATATATACATATACATATATATATATATATCAAAATATTACCCTTTTAGTGATGCATACATTATGCAAAAAAGCAGCAGAGACCTCTGGATAGTTCTCAAGTTTAGGTGGATAGCCGCTCCTGAATAGAACATTCTCAACACCAGCGACACTCTAAATCTGCTCACCTCAAATGTCTGGTTTTCTATCAAGGTTTTTAAGCATAGGATTAGCACAGTGCCATCCATGCTGAGATAGAAAGGGACAAAGTCTTTTGCCATTTCTACAGCAAAGTCTTTTAGCATAGGACTAGCACAGTTCTGTTCATGCCGAGTTGTAAAATGACAAAAGCCATTTACCACTGCAGGCACAGTATTACAGCTTTGAATTGGTAATACCAACCAAGTCAACCTTAAATTAGTAAAAGCAAACCCTGACACAGTGCTTTGCTCTACTTAGAGCTCTTCAGAGAGGTATAGCTTTGTCCAGACACAAGGGAGCACCCAGTATAAGTCAAAACAATACCCTGTCAGGCATAGAGTGATGCATAAATTATGCAAAAAAGAAGCAGAGAACTCTGGGAAGTTCTCAAGTTTAGGTGGAAAGCAGCTCCTGTATAGAACATTCTCAACACCAGCGACACTCTAAATCTGCTCACCTCAAATGTCTGTTTTTCTAGCAAAGTCTTTAAGCATAGGATTAGCACAGTACCATCCATGCCGAGATATATGTATATATACATAACTATATAGCTCAAAGAATTGCAGTGACAATCTCATCTCATCCGTCGATGAATGTTGGTGCCTGTGGCCGGCTGAAAGACCCGTCAAAAAGGTGTCAAACGAAGAAAATGAAAAAACGACACTCCAGACCACAGATTTAACCAATTCATTCAGGTACAAAATGATGCGTTTCTGCTTCTGTGAAGCCTTTCTCAAGTGGAAAGCCCAATCATTTCCTACCCATCGTTAGTCCATGGGAGAGATTGCCTTACAAATGTGAAAAAAAACTTTAGGAGCTTTTCACTATTAGGACATGTAAAACTTAAGTGCACATGTCCTACTTTTTAAATGCCATGCACCCTTCCCAATGAGCCTTTGGGGCCTACCTTATGGGTGACTTCTACGTTTTTAAAAGGAAGCTTTAGGAACGACAAAAGGTTTATTTTGTAGATTGAAATGGCAGTTTAAAACTGCACTACCGGATGCAGTGGCAGTCTTGAGGCATGGTTAAAAGGCTACTTTAGTGGGGTGTCACAATGGGTGCTTCTGCCAACTATTAGCATTAAATTTACAGTCCCTGAGTTCATGTAGTACCATATACTAGGAATTTACAAGTAAATTAAATGTACCAGTCAGTTATAGTCCAGTTTGACCATGTTTTCAAGCGATATCACAAGCTCTTTCATATTGATTAGCAGGGAAAAAGTGCACAAAGTCCTAAAAGTCAACAAAAATGGAATAAACAAAGGAAGGCAGAAATCTGTGGCGACCCTGCAGAGAGGTCCAGGTCCAACACTCCAGCTAATTACAATTATAATTTCCATGCCTATCTCACACACACCTCCTCCTCCTCCATGATTCTTCTATGTGCTGTGTCCCAAGGCAAGATGCGATCACCTTTCTGGGCACTCACCCATGGCACGATAATGCTCATAAGAGTACAATAAATATACCACTCTATCAACCAACCAAGCACTACTCCACGTGGTAACATCCTACTTATCCACTAATGTGCTTCAGTGCCACACAATGTGATATGAAACGCTGTATAAATTCTTGAATACAATACAATTGTACATTTACTCCTTTGGCCGCATGCTATTTTTCAATATTGTTCTTTTACCACTCCATCCATACTATTTGGGGGCCTATTATCAAGAGACATATTTCCACTTTTTCGGCACATAGCGCCAAACAAGCGGCGATTTTTTTTAACTCACTATTTACAAGGACTCGCTAAAAAGCTTTAGCGCGAGTTTCCTTGAGTTAGCTGCCTTTTTCTTTCTGCTTTGCATGTCAGCGATATTTATCGCTAATAACATGCAAAGTAGGCGTTCCTCACCTAATCCTCATGGAATCCGTCGCCAACACAACATCACCCTATTATCAATGCGGGTCAAGCGATAAAAAAAGCCGTGCTAACCACGGTTATCGCCGGAATTTAACACCTGCTTCAAACTTGACTAAGCTATATTCACAATGGGAGGTGGATTGACATGTTAAGTCCACACTCCCCTATCAGCAAGGTTTTCAATAGCGCACTAACATTATCGCTGCTTTTCTCACGCAAATGTCGGTTATCGCCGTCTATCGCTGAAGTGTACATTGCCATTGTGCAAAGCGTTGCTAATACGCCGCTAAAACGGCAATGTACTCCAGCGATAGACTGCGATAATGTGAATCGTGCTAAGCGTGATTTGCGCTAATTATCGCATGTCTTTGATAATATGCCCCTTGGTTCTTTAGGTTTCATAGTTTTGAAATAAATATGAGTAAAGGAGCCACACAGACCTTTGCAACTAATCACATATTTAGATATAATTAAAAAGCTGTCATGGTAAGAATAGGTAAGTCCTTACATAAATATGGTTTCAACAACCGTGATGTAATCTGTTAGATCAGTTTATAAGCACCATTTCAGTAAAGATAGATAGGGAGCTTAATGTTATTTGCTCTCAGAATTTAGCAACCACCTGCTTTCTACAGCTGGTGGATTTCTATAAAAGATATTCACATTTAAAAGGTCCAATTTTGCATTCAATTCCATAGAGTACTTGGTTATGCAGTAGCACTATGTCTGCACATGTAGTTCAGTTAAAAGAGTTTAACTCTAGCATAAGAATTAATTGAAACATATTTGTAGATAGTAAGTTTATCAAACTATTACAGAGTTTTGATGAACAAAACATGGCAAATTATTAATCGTTATTTTCACTTTATTCTTCAAAATCATTATTCGTGTTCTTTCACACAAGAACCAACAAGGCAACAATTCAGGAGGTTGAAACATAGACTAATGTGGTTTTGTGAAGTTAAACTGGGCCAGTCTTAGTTAATTAGTTAGTGTGGCTAATGGCACTCTTGGAGGATCTATACTCGACCTAGTATGAAGTAGTAACTGAGGGCCTGATTTAGATCTTGGATGGTATACCATCATCCGGCTGTGGTGGCGGTTCCAAGTACTCCATCGAGCTGATGGCGGACCACCCACCGTATTTAGATGTTTTGTCAATAGACATGTTCTCCCCATCCCGCTGTCTTCTCAGCTGGCAAGCAGTACTCCGGCACTATCAGGCCGGTGGGTTTATGCCAAGTCAATTTAGATGTTCCCATTATGCTGCCGGTGTTCTGGTGGTGGAGTCATGAGAGAGTGAGGCCATGGTGGTGGGGAGACAGGAAAGTACTACTCCTCATTATCTCAATACCCATACATACGTTGTGAATGTGTCATAATGTACATGTAGGCAATGTGTAATGCCCTTTTTGTACATACAGCATTGCACACAAATAGCATACACATACTATTGCATGTACACCCACAGGCACAACATCCACAACAACCGTCAATACAGGTGTGTACATTTTACCACGATAAGTAGCAAGATGTAAACTCTTGCATGACACATAAAAAAAATTAATGTAAGAGCTATGTAAACAGACACGAGGAGATAGCTAATGTTACCACATAATTGATATTGAGACAAGTGACAGAGAAGCCTACCTCAGATTCCGGCAACAACGGGGTGGCTAAGTGTCGTGGTGAAGTGCCAGCAGCACAGGAAGGACCAGGACGATGGCGTTCAAGATGGAAACGGAAGTGGGGACCCCAAAAAATGTACGTTTTCACCTCTTTTTCGTTATTCCCTGAAACTCGAGCTTGGGAGCTTCCCTGCCACCGTTGCCTCAACGTAAAAGCACATCATAATTAGGACAGCGGGAATCTTGGCAAGACGTCCTCCAAAAGCCGCTTCCGCCTCTGACGCCATCAATACGAGAGAAAGATCCTGATGGAGGGGGCAGGGCTGCAACTGTTTTCCCACCAACAACCTGCCAACATCTAAATGCAGTGGGCAGACTGCCAAGCTGGAGGCGGCAAGAATACCAAAAAAAGCAATGGCGGGACCAGTTCCACCAAGATCTTAATCAGGCCTTCAGTCCAGATAGCTCTAGTTGTACACATACAGAACATAGACAGGCGATCTGGACTTCTACTGTAGGAGCTACTCTAGAAAAACAAGCAACTACAGCTTATACTCTATGGTGCCACATAGAACACTGATTGACAAGACTACCTTCTGTGTATAGATGGCAATTGACACCATTTAACAATGATCTGGAACTTATTTATCCAGTTAAATCAGAGCACAGGTGATGGAGCTGTTACTGATGTAGACAACTTTAACAGTTCAAAGTAATACAACAAAACATAGAATTACTGAGACAACGCCGGGCCAGGACTAATAATGGGGTTTGTGCCCACATCTTCTCCTTACTGCACTCTGTCCAAAGGTGACCAATGCAGAAAAGGTCTGACTGCGCCCATAACAAATGTTGTGCTGATGCAAAGAGTTGTTTATGTACACCACAGCAGAGAACAGAAACATGGAGGAGCTGATTAACCCTCACTCTGTGCTTGTGTGCAAGTAGCTCTTTTACCCCTTGATGGGAAACTTGAAGACCAGTATTTGACTGAGGGCAGATGTAATGTTACTTGTGGAGCCTCGGTACCACTATGCAAATACTAACAACAATGGCAATGTTAGTCTGTCAGCAAGTGCTCAGTTTCTAACTGCACATCGTCTTTAACGTTTCTACTGTTGAACTCTCATTTAAAGATACACCCACCAGGTCTACAGTTAGGATTTTCTAATACAATACCTTTTTTGCAAATTACAACATGGGCCTTAGTGTGTACACAGGTGTATCATTAGAACATTTCATTTATTTCACATAGTTGGCTGTGTGATTCATTGCTTCCACAATCACCATACCTTCCACAGAATTGGGTTTGCCGGACAATAACTTTTCTTTGGCGCCTAGACTATTGGTTCATCGTACTAGCTGGTTAAAAACATGGGTGTTGAACTTGGCCCTCTCTGCAAAGTCAGACCCAAAGTTTATGCCTTCAGCCCCTGTTTTTGCTGAATTTGTTTTTGTTGGCCTTAGGGCTCTGTGCATTTTACTACTGCTAACCAGTGGTAAAGTGTTCCAGTTCACTCCCTAAAAGATGGTACAATTAGATTACACCTGATTGGCATATTTAATTAACTTTTAAGTCCCTAGTAAAGTGGTATATCATATACCCAGGGCCTGTACATCAAATGCTACTAGTAGGCCAGGAGCACGTATTGTGCCACCCACTTAAGTAGCTCCTTAAAGCATGTCCCATGTCTGCCATTGCAGCCCAAATGCAGTTTTAAACTGCCAATTCGATTTGGCAATATAACCCCATTCCCAAGCCTTAAACTCCCCTTTATTGCATATAAATCACCCCTAAAGTAGATCCTAGGTAGCCCATGGGGCAGGGTGCATTGTAATTCAATGTTAGACATACACTTTTAAGTTTTAAATGTCCTGGTAGAGAAAAACCCCTACATTCATTTTCACTACTTTGAGGCCTACCTCTACAATAGGATAATATTGGCTTGTCTTACTACATTCAATAACTGATAATTTTTGTTGTTGTTTTTTTTTATTGAAAGTACAAAAAGTCAAATATAAAAAAGCCTCCCTCCACCCCCCCACCCCGATGTTAAGAACATCAGAATAGGCACGTGGTAATGAGTGACCTAATACAGCTATTCAATGTCTAATGCTTCGAGACTCAATAAAACTGTGGATAAAGGGAAGAGGAAAAGAAAGGATAAAAGTAGAAATTACAGTGCATTATAGTTTATACAGTTAAATCTTATTATTACACGAACAAGGTAAATAAGGAAATATCTCGATTGTGCGTGCCCTGAAATTCCCCCAGCCAAGACTTTCCTGGGCTTGGGTATCGCCTTTATTTCTAGGTTCAAGGGGGAAATAAAAACCTGCCTAGAATGGAAAGCATGAATTATTGCATATATTTCTAAAACCTCTGTTAGATCCAACTATCTAAGCCAAGCAAATAAGGGTTGCCAGATGACAAGACCCTTCTTTTTTCCCCGGCTGCCCATTCTGGAGAATATAGCCTTTTCCATATGACAAGTAGAAATCAATCGGGCTAGCCAATGAGAGAATAATGGAGGATTGGGGTCCTTCCAAGATGAAGCTATGCAGAGACGTAATATGGTCATACCCACAAAGATAAGGGCACCTCTGTTCTTTCTACTTATCTTATCTTGCACGCCTAATAAAACAATCGTGGGGGTTAGCTGAAATTCCCGAGAAAAAACTTTAATAAAGAAATCTTGTATCTGACCCAGTAGAGGTGTAAGTTGGGGACAAGTAGCAAACATGTGTATCAAGTCTACACTGAACTCTGCGCATCTGCGACAAAGTGTTCCTGCCCCAGTTCCCCATTTAGCAACTCTGCCCGGTGTGATATATAAAAAAAAGGCGGTTTTAAAAAATTGTGACTGTAGTGTAGCTGATAGTAAATCATTAAAAGAGATATTCAATTTCACTTGCCATTTGTTAGCAGTGGCAAGCATATCGTCAGGCATTAAACTGACCAATATAGCATATATATATCCAATCCTGGGTAGTGTGGAGTTTTTTAATTTATCAATAAGGTCTACCTTAGAGAAACCAGCAATCCCCCAATCTTGCGGGTCAGGAAGTCTCTTATAGCCATATGTTTAAAAAACTCCTGTTCCCCCAGATGGAATTCAGTTTCAAGTGCATGGAAGGATTTAATGCCATCAGTTGTTATCAGGTCTCCCATTTTTAATATTCCTACTCAATGCCATTCATGTAGGTAAGAAGCCCCAAAAATTGCAGGTAAATTAGGATTATTATTCAAAGGGGAATAAAAATTCAGTTTACCCAGCCCTAAAGTTTTACGAATGTTGGAGAAAACTTTATAGGCATTCATTAAGGTCTTGAATCTTACCCGTTTGTAGTATCCGAAGGAGAGCTGCCTCCAGAGACAACTACGGGTCTTTTCCCCTAAAAGTGATTGATAAGGTGACGGTAGGCCTATATTTGGGATATGTGAATATTCTTGAAGCAGCTCTGTGCTATATTGCAAGACCAAGGCCCAATAATAAAGTCTTAGATTGGGTAGCGCCCAACCGCCCTCTCCCGGGAAAGAGAAAGCAGTTTGAAAGCTTGCCTTGTTGGAGAGTATGCCCAGATAAATTGGGTAAAAGATTTGGTCAAGTCTCTGTATCATTATTTTGCCCATCTCCAAAGGGATGACCCTAAAGAAGTATAACAATTTAGGAAAGTAGGCAATTTTAATAACATTACATCTCCCCACTATGGTAAGACGTAAGTTATTTAACAGTTTAAGTGCCCTTTTGACTTCTGTAGCCAATGGGGTCAGATTTCTCTCTAATATCAAGTCAACGTTGGCAGTTAAGGTGACCCCCAGATATTTTGCGGATTGTTCCACCGGACCATCTACCCAGTCAATTTGGTTGTTAGTAATAATCTGGGGTTTTCCTAGATTGAGGGCATAGCCTGAGATTTTCCCGAATTTGTTGGCCTCTTGTTCTAGAGCATTAATGGCGTTCAGAGGGTCAGGGGTCACTACCGCCAGGTCGTCGGCGTAAGCCATGATTTTAGTGTCTAGCCCAAATCTGCTCACTGCTCGAATAGATTGATTATTTTCTATAGCCTTTATGAGAGGATCTATTTAAAGAGCGAAGAGCAGAGGTGAGTACGGACAGCCTTGGCGGGTCCCCCGTGAGATTTTAATCTGCTCCGTCAGGATCCCATTAATTGATATGTTAGCTGTGGGATTGCTGTAAAGACTTTGTATGGCTTGTATTGCCTTAGGCCCAAAGCGCATTTTCCTCATGACGACCCAGAGGAATGACCAGGAGACCCGATCAAACGCTTTCTCAGCGTCGAGTAGAATTAATGAGATCGGGTCTCCTGCTACTTGAGCTGCATCCAGTAGGGTGATAACTGCGGATATGCTCCGTCGTGCTCTTTTTAGGGATGAACCCATGTTGCCATTGTGATACCAGAGACTCTATCCTTAAAGATAGTCTTGTTGCAAATATTTATGCATATATCTTAGAGTCACAGTTAATTAGAGTTATTGGTCGGTACGATCCCATTTCTACAGGAGATTTATCTTTTTTGGGATTATTACTATCTTGGCATTGGACCAAGAGTCCGGAGGAGGTGCACCGTTAAAAGTAGAAGCTACCAATACAGTGAAGAGGGTATTTATCTGAGGGGCAAATATTTTATAAAACTCAACCAGTATGTGGTCTGCACCGGCCGCATTCCCATCTGGAAGGCATGCCAGGGCTTTAGGTATCTCATCCCATCCGGGAGATTCATCAAGTTGGTCATGATCTTCAGCACTAAGTGCCGCCAGGGTGATTTGGTCCAGATATTCCAAGCATTAATCCTCTCTCAGTTTTAAGGGCCCTGTGTTGTCTTCAGAATTAAGATTCTGGTAAAACTTGCAGAATGCCTTACGGATCTTGGTTGCATCCTTTGTGATCTCGCCAGAGCTGAGTTGGATTGACAGAATTTCGCTATCAGATACCTGTTGTCTAATTCTGGGAGCAAGTTGATGGCCGATGTTATCACCACATTCATATATTTTTCCCTAGCAGAAGCCCATTTCATAGCAGTTTTCCCAGCAAATATGGGCCCTATTTCTGCCTTACTGGCTATTACTTCTAACTGGGCATTTTCGATTTTGACACCCGATTTGACTGCTAAGATTAATTTTCCTCTGCCTTTTTCATCTTGTCTTGTGCCCTCGCTAGCTGTACTTCAGCTTTTTTGTTCTTCCTTATAGAGTACCGCAAGGTCTCCCCTCGGATGCCTGCCTTCATTGTGTCCCATACAGTTCTCATTGCTGCTGATCCTATGTTAATTTTCAAAAACTCTTCAATCCACCCCTGCATGTGTAGTCGGTAGCCCTCATCATACAATAAGGCTTTTTCAAAGCTCCAGCTCGAGGTTTCCCCCCTAAACCCTAGCCCACTAATGGTTAAGATGAGAGGATTGTGATCCAACATGAAACGTGGGGCTATCTCAATAGAACAGCTTTGGAGTAGTGATGAGGAGACAAGAAGGTAATCCAGTCTAGCAAGGGAGAGGTGTGGAGCAGAAAAATAAGTGTACCCCAAATTAGTTGATTTTAAAGTTGCCCAGACATTGCTGAGCCCATGTGTTTGTATTAAATTAAGTAGAGCCTGATGAACTTTAGGTTTCCTACCCGTATAGGTCCAGTGATCAGTTGCTTTCCAGTTACTGGGTAGATTGATGTTTAGATCCCCAGAAATTACCAGTTTCATGGAAACATAGGCTCTTTCACTACATTCAGAAAGAAGCCTGAGACAAGCTGATCACAGCCATGATGTCACATTGAATAAAACAAGCTGAAGACATACAACAAATCCAAATAAAAGGCTGATGTGAACAACTAAGATAAAAGCAAATCCTTAGATGTACCCTAATGAAAAGGTGATTAACTTCGTCACAATGTCACTCTTTCATTTTGTAACAGCAAAATCATGTGTAGTTCACAGGTGGAGAACTATAAGAAATTGGGTTACTGGTTGAGGGTGGTGAAACCCTACTCAAGTAGCAACCACATTTTTTGTCATGGTGATGTCACAAACAAACCCCAAATTAACCTATGCTCAAGCCTTGGGTAGCTTGGCACACAGCATTCAGGTGTAACTTAGAGTCAAAGTGTAAAGTCTAAAGAATTTGTGCAACACTTCAAACAGTAATAAATGAAAACACCACACAAAAAGGATCCCACACCAAATTAGAAAAATAGAATATATTTTAATAAATAAAAGAAGATAAAAAGGACAACTATCTAATTAGTATATCCGAATATATGCAATTTTAAAGATTTAAGTAAAAATAGCGATAAAAAGCCCAAAGCTTCACTTGCAGCCATCTGATCGTGCAAGATCGTGAGAAAGTCACAAGTTCAGGCTGAACGCGATAGAATCACGGGGCGGATACAAGGACCAGGCTAGACCAGTTGAAAAGTTACCTTCTCAATCCAGTGCAAATACTTCCATTCGCAGTAAAGAGGGCAGAAAGGAGCAAGAAAGTATCACAGATGGTTGTCGATGTAGCCGCGCAAAGAGCAGGCCCTGCATCATGGACAGGCATAGCTGTAGTGTGAAGATCCTGTTGTTGTCGCAAAC
Organism: Triturus cristatus; assembly: GCF_964204655.1. Taxonomy (NCBI): domain Eukaryota; kingdom Metazoa; phylum Chordata; class Amphibia; order Caudata; family Salamandridae; genus Triturus; species Triturus cristatus. The sequence goes on along the minus strand of NC_140589.1, from coordinate 1,744,773,595 downwards.
AGTCGGGCCAGTGCTTAGCAATGGTGGTCCCAGTGAGCAGTCGATGCTGTAGCCAGGGCAGACCTGGTAACCCAAATCAGCCCCAGCAATTTTGTCTGACCAGCCCCCAGGGGTTGGGAGGGAGGGTGCAAGTGTGAAGCACTGTTGCTTTTGTTACTGGTAGACACATTGCAAAACTGGCCCCCAGTAACAAAAGCAGCCCCCATCGCTGCAAAACTCCCCCTTCTAGCCTCTAGGGGAAACAACTGATGCCCGCTACTGCCAGTCCAGCCCTGGCAGTGAGCACGAAGTGTTGGGTTGATTGAACTTTGTGCTGGTTGGCTGTGCGACCACAAGGTGTTTGTACCAATGGGCTCATTCCCAGTTGCTAATAGGCTAAAAGTACAAGTTCAGTCTCTTGGAGGCCATGGGCCTAGGACCTGAGAGGCACAACTTGGGGTCAGGGGCATGTTCCAGGTGGATCTGGGTTCTAATTCAGGTGTTTGAAAGCCTGTTATGTCCCTATGTCTCTTAAGAAGAGGCCTGCAGACTAGCCCTTGGACTCACTTTGGGAGTCCTGGGTTCAGGTGCAGGTCCAAATCCCTCTGTCTCGGGCAGGAAGGTAGCAGGGCAGCAATCCAGCAAAGCAGTAGTCCAGCAGGGCAGCAGAGTGGTATTCCGTTCAGCAGCTCAGCAGTCTTTCTTCCTGGCAGAGATCTCACAGGTCCAGAAGTGTACTGAAAATTTGGGGCCATATTTATGACCTTTGTTGCACAGGGCAGCACAGCAAGTCATCTTGCTTCGCTGCCCTGTGTCACAGGGAAAGGGCAGTAATGCACCGTAATATGGAACATTCATGTCCTTTTACCATCAGCTGGCACAGTTTCAGCAGCCTAGTGCCAGCACAGGCACCCTTCCACCATGGTGCAAGAGTTCCTGTGTTGTAGGCAGGATTGTTTTGGTGCAGAAGGGGACTGTTTCTGTCTGTTGCACACATAGCAAGTGGGAAAAATGAGGAGAAACAAAGATATTTCTCCTCGTTACGCCTCAACTGGGGAGGCGTATCTTTTTGGCACATTCCTAGGTTTACAAGGTTTTGTAAATCTATGAATGCATCAAAATGCCATGGGAGTTGTGTGGGTACACCCATGCAACGCCCATGGAATGCTTACACAGAGCAGAGTAACGCAATGTAGTGTTTGGTGCTGCGTTACATTACTCCATATTCTTGGAGCTACTCAAAGCCACGCAAAGGAGCTTTGTGTGGCTTCAAAAATATCACTTATGGTTTGCGTTGCCCCTGCACCATATTGCGTGGTGCAAGAGTGATGCAAACTGGGTCATAAATACGGCCCTTAGTGTCTGATTTTAATATTTATACCTAGTTCTTCCTTTGAAGTGGGAGAAGCTTCCAGAGGTTTCTTTTTTAAGTCCACAGGCCTCCTGGCTTCAGACTAACTATAGGGGGCATGCAGACCTTTTGTGTGGAAACAGGACACAGCCTATTGAAGTGTAAGTAGGGCTGTGCCCAGCACCACCCTCCCATCCTGAAAGGGGTGGTCCATCCAGGCACACCTAAGCCCACTATTGTATGTGGCTATCTATAGGGAGGATACACAGCCCAACTGTCATGTGACACAGAGACAGACTGCAGGCACCAAATGGCTAAGTCAGGAAAATGTAATTAACAAGGTATGCAGTTCCTGGGGGGAGGGAAGGGAAGGAGGATCTAGGTCAGGCAAACTGAGACAACAGATCTGGGGCTCTGATTGCTCAGCAACAAAAGTCCTCACAAACCTGAGTGGGTGTCATGCTTCATCATTGGGCATCGCCTTGGGCCAGTGCTGCAATGCCCAACAGGCCTCTCGAGGGGGCTCTTTGCCAGAGGTCTTTTGAGCAGGAGATACTGATTTGAGGTGTATGGTGAGGTGATCAAGGTGTAGATTGGTGTAATGTGAATTAGTGGTTTTAAAAATAGCTAAGAGATACCCGATAAAATTAAAAAAGTGGGTTCTACTGTTGTGATTAAAAGGCAATAGGTGGCTGAATGTGGTAGTAATGGTCCTATCCAGCTCATACAATAGTGTGTGCGTAGGTCAACATGTTTCTTGCCTCAACTGTCACAATCTGGGCCATTCCTCAGGACCGCAAAATGAAACCTAATCTACTTGTGGTTGAGGAAAATGTATGTAGTAATAGCAAAATTTACCCCAAACATACAACCAAAACCTCATGGACTTCTGAGCAATCAGATCCCCTCAGTTTCCCTGACCTTGATACTCTCTTACTACCCTCCCCCACGAACGGCATACTTCTAGCATTACATAGTATCCTATGGAGCCTGTATGCTTGATCTTGAAGTGCTCCAAGTCCTCCTCTATGTTTAGCTAAGTCAGAAAAATGCAAACTTTCTAACAGGGCTGGACTGTTTCCATGAGGTACAGGGTCAAGACTGATTTGCATATAGCTGGGTCTGAGCTGAGGTGGCAAAGTGAGCTAAATAATGATGATGTATTTAACCCAGATCTGTGACTGGGAGTGAGTGTCTGAAATGTTTCAGCGCTCTGTCCATCATCTCGTGTTTGCTTTGTTCACCCTAAGTTGGTAGGCTATGCCCAGACGTGGATGCCTTGCTCACTTTGCCACTGGATTCAAGCTAGCCTGGCTGTTGAGGGGTGTTACCCCAAAACTGGCACCAGGATGCTTGTTTCCAGTTCAGGGAAGACCTGGCTTGCAGTTCAGGCTGCACTGTTCCCATGAGGCACAGGGTCAACACTGGTTTGCATATAGCTCTGTCTGAACTGAAGTGGCGAAGCACACTAACGAATGATGATGGATTCAATCCAGATCTGTGACTGGGGGTGAGTGTCTGAAACGTTTCAGCGCTCTGTCCATCATCTGCTTGTGTTTGCTTTGTTCACCCTAAGTTGGCAGGGTATGCCCTGATGTGGGTCCCTTGCTCACTTTGCCACTAGATTCAAACTAGCGTTAGAACTAAGGGCAAACCCAATAGTCACTGGGACCTGGGTAACAAACAGTGGAATAGAAATGGTCCCAGAACATACATAAAATTGAGAAAGATCAACAAAACAACTATTGCAACGAGTAAGGCAGAACCATAGTGTTATTTAATCACACTTGGAACAGGCACATCAATGCATATGATAAATCACACTATTTACAAAAGTGCGGGGTGCCACGGGGAAGGGGAGGGAGTGACGAGTTAGGTAGGGTAGTAGGGTAAGTGACATATAAAAGTTCATAACAATGGTACAAATCAATTGCTGGGCACCTTACTGTCGTGCCAAATAATCAAGATAAGAGTCATTCATTGACAGAATTAAACGTTTCGAGGTAGGCACCTATACAAAGATATGGGTGGGAATTGACGGAGTAATCTAATCCTCCCTTTTGTGCTAAGTAATACACGTGAGTTTACATTTATATGGAGTCATAACCCACTCCCCTCTTTTCGAGTCAACTCTATTGTTGACTTCATTGTCACTTTTAAATTCATTTTTAGGTGATTTTCACTCCCACCCGACTGTGGAGCCTTTTTTGCCCTGATGCCAAGCTGTCACTGACTAGATGCTCGTTCTTTAAACTGGTAATTATGGCAGTTATATCCATATCCAGCCCTGCAGTTGAATTTTCGCTTGGCATTATCACTTTTTAATTCCCACCCATATCTTTGTATAGGTGCCTACCTTCCCCGTTCCACCATCCTCTTTGTCCTGAGGAAGACCCCACCCGTAAGGAATTAATCTACCTACCTTGGAAGAGGGGTCGAAACGTCGACATCTCACCATGCCAGTACCCTCAATAGTGCGTTGAGCACTGTGTACTTTCACTTGTATATGGCTATTTGGCAAAACATTTAATTCTGTCAATGAATGACTCTTATCTTGATTATTTGGCACGACAGTAAGGTGCCCAGCAATTGATTTGTACCATTGTTATGAACTTTTATATGTCACTTACCCTACTACCCTACCTAACTCGTCACTCCCTCCCCTTCCCCGTGGCACCCCGCACTTTTGTAAATAGTGTGATTTATCATATGCATTTATGTGCCTGTTCCAAGTGTGATTAAATAACACTATGGTTCTGCCTTACTCGTTGCAATAGTTGTTTTGTTGATCTTTCTCAATTTTATGTATGTTCTGGGACCATTTCTATTCCACTAGATTCAAACTAGCCTGGCTGATGAGGGGTGTTACCCTGAAACCGGTCCCAGGATGATTGTTTCGGGTTCAGGGAAGACCTGGCTTGGCAGTTCGGGCTGGACTGTTCCCATGAGGCACAGGGTCAAGACTGATTTCCATATAGCTGGGTCTGATCTGAGGTGGCGAAGTGAGCTAAAGAATGATGATAGATTCGGCCTAGAACTGTGACTGGGGGTGAGTGTCTGAAATTTTTCAGCGCTCCATCCATCACCTCACCTGTGTTTGCAACTTTCTTACAGGGGCTTTTTCAAAATTGTAATTTAAAATTCAACTTTGCCATAAGTACTACTACAATTTTACTATAAGTACCACTACATCTAGCACCACTTTATTAGGGACTTATGAGTAAATTAAATATCCCAATTGGGGGAAAGCCAATGTTACCATGTTAGACGAGAGAGCACAAACACTTTAGAACTGGCTTGCAGCCGTAAAGTCCCAAAAGCCAGCAAAAACAATTTCAGAAAAAAAAAATTGGAGGGTAAAGGAGATATGACTGGGTATAACCCTGCAGAAAAGACCAGGTCCAACAAAAACTAACTTCAAGAGTTATGTGACCATTATTCAATATATGTGTAGGAGGGGATTTACCTCCTTCTTCACAGTACCTCACCCAGTAATGCACACTGTTCCACCCATTAACACTAAACTTCCACATAGAGAAAATCTTCCATTCTGGCAGATTTAGATTTTCCACTTGTTTAAATTCACTTTTCAAACATAGAATGTCCCTATTTCTGATTGTGTGGATCAAGATATACAATTTAAATTTGCAAATTGTGTTTTTTCACATCTAACTATCCCTTAGGTATGGAAAAACATGTGTGCATTAAATACTGAATAACAATATGCAGGGGTTTTCTACATTCTTTAAAAAATATATATATTTTTATTGAGTAAACAAAAACAAAAGCGACAAAAATAAGAAACAACAAAATGCAGTGCAGCCTCAATAATTTCCAACATTTGGGTTTTATAAATTCTTGATCATAATCTATGCACCACACACTACTTTGCAGTCCTTTTGCAAGTATATCACATGAAATACAAACACAGCTAAATGTTTGCATGTGCAATATTTTATTTACTATATATGGAGAAGCCCTAAACTATGGGAAGCGGTTCAGGTCAAAATTACAGCTGCACAAATATGACACCTCCTGCAATGCATATATCATAACAAAATATATAGAACACATACCAGAATGAATATAACATGTCATATAAGAAATCTGCTAAATGCCAGAGTCTATACACAATGTAGCAAAACAAATATGACACATATCAAAATGAATACATTTCTTGGTGAATGGTATGAATACCACATATGTTACATTGAATAAAGCATATTCTAAAATATGTCAACCATACTGAAATGAACATGGACATATGGACAGTGGTGAAATGAATATGGTCCACATTGAATTGAATGTGACACATATTGAACACCATTGAAAAGAATGCAGCAAGCTCTGAAATGAATGTGACATGAATTAAAAAGAATATAACATTCTCTGAACTAACTGACGTTTTGAGAGGAATATGACTCATGCTGACATGAAAATGATGTGCTGAGATGAAAATTACCTTCAATGAAATGAATATCAGTTAAGTTATAATAAATAGATTGCATTTTGAAATTAATATAATACATGTTGAAAAGAATACCTTGAAATTCTCATTACGACTATTGTAATTAGGCCCGGGTAAAATTATAATTACACTGGTGTAATTCACACAATTTAGGGAATTTCCTGTAATGCTTTTCATGCGAACATATGGTAGTTATGTCATTACACCACAAAGCGTAATGACATGCCATTCACTGTAAAATATTACTATGAGATTGCGCTAACAGCCGGAATGCAAACAGCTGTTGCTTGCAACATATGTACTTTTTTTGTTCTATTTTTTACTACAAAATGTATCCTTATATTAACAATTGAAATGTATTTATGTGCACTTCCTACCCCTGATGAGTCATTGAAGACATGAGGATGATTTTCCTGCTAAAATATAAAGTGCTAAATGGTGGATTCCCATGTCACATAATTACACATAATTTCAAATATTTTTTCAGACATTTTATCCTAATTATGCTGATGCGATTATGTCAATTTCACAAACCCCTTATTGTAATAAACATGACTAGTGTCGAAATGAATATGGCCCAAATTGAATTGAATATGGCCTGTATTGAAATTGATATGACATAATACAATATTATTAGAGGCCCAGCTTTACTGCTTTCGGCCTACCTCCAGTGTTGGTTTTGATGACATAATACAAGGCATGTTGAAATTAATATAACCGCTTTGAAATAAATATGACACACATTCAAAATGAATGAGATGTGCTGAAATTAGTATGACAGGTGTCAAAATGATTGTGACCTATGCTAAATGTGATGCTCATTCAAATGAATATAGAATACTTTGAGAGGAAATTGATTCACATTGAAATGTTCATGACATGTATTAAAATGAATAGGAGTTAATACTGAAATTGCACACACTTTAAAATAAATATAACAATAGGTAAAAGCATAAATATCTATTTATGAAATAAATAATATGTGTATTGAAAAGAATACAACCCAAATTGAAATAAATATAACATATTTTGAAATTAATATGATGAGTTGAAAAGAGTTGAATTTTCTTCAATGGAAAAAAAACATGCATTAAAATACACATGGCCTATGCCGACATGACTAGGATATGCAGTGAAATTAACATGGCATAAAAAATGTAGCAAAAAAAACACCCACCTGGGAGCAGCACTACAATCGTGGAGCAGCTATCTGAATTCATCAAAAGACAAATAATCTTATCTAGGCAGACCACGTTACTTGGTGACCTCTACCTACACAGGGAGAATGAGAAAGACAAAGCTCTCTCACTTTCATGCTCTGTTTTTGCCAACAATCAGATCATACAATTGTACCTATCCCTCACCCACATTAAAGGTACCACCTTATAGCTCATTAGTGCCCCTACCATAATGGTCAAGACAGATTTCACTATTACGGAAGTCTAATTGGACCACTAACTAGTCTCCTTCACTCTTCCTTCTTCCAAATTAATTTCCAGAGGTCAACCAAGAAGACCCAAACAGTGATGTAAAAACCTCATCAACCTGAACAACCTAGAGCACCTTGTATCCTTCTCTTCCCAAACCGCTCCCCATGACACAGAAATCAAAATGCTTATCTCACAAAATGTTGATAAAGTGTCCACCAAATTAGATAACTGGGCAACTCTGAAACTAGAAAATTCAAAACCAAAAGATCATCACAATTGTACTCTAAAGACTTAATTGAAAGCTGAAAGGTTCTGAGAAGTACTTAAAAACAATGATGCCAACACACCTCTGACAAGGACCTGGAAAATTAAATAAATTAAAGAAAAAATCTATAGAAAATATCTTTGATGCCAAATTAACCTTTATTAAGATGGAAATAAATCCAGCCCAAACTGCCCTTTGAAAACTGCTTGAGATTATGAAACAACAGACCTCACCTGCCAATCTAATATTATTTGAAAATCCAGAATAAAGCTGTGAAAAACTCTCAAACATCTTCATTGAGCAATATAAAAACAACTCTCTGTAAGACATGCCAGCCTTAGGGTGGTTTTCTCCCAAACTGTTTGCCTTACTCCTCCATTTTTGCTGATCCCGTTCTTGCTAGCCTTAGAACTCTGTGCCCTTTACTACTACTAACCAGTGCAAAAGAGCATGTGCTTAACATTGGCTTACCCCCAACTGGCATATTTATTTTACTTATAGGTCCCTGGTAAAGTGGTACCATGTGTACCCAGATCTTGTAAATTAAATGCTACTAGTGGGAGTGTAACTCTGATTGTGTCACTCCTTTCAAACATGTCTCAAGCCTGCCAGTTCAGCCTGTGTATGCAGTTTTAAACTGACATCTGCACCTGGCCAAATAAAACCTTTGCTAGGCTAAACCCTGACTTTTTAATACATATAAGTCACCCCTGTGGTAGGCCCTAAATAGCCGACAGGGCAAGGTGCAATGTATTTAAAAGTAAGACATGCAATTTTAAGTTTTACATGTCCTGGTAATGAAAGACTCTTAAATTAGTTTTTCACTTCTGCTAGGCTTGCTTCTCCCATAGTATTACATTGGAGTTACCTTATCATATAAAATAAGCTATAACTTCCAAATGGGAACAGGTAAACAGTTCATGTTTGGTTTCTTTGCAAATGTAATGAAAAATATTTTTTTATGGTGACGTCGGATTTTCGATTGCAATTTTGAAAATGGCACTTTCAGAAAGTTGGCATTTTCCTGACGTAGCCATTTTGTGCCTGCAGCCTGCCTCTGGGTCACATGACTGTGCTTAGTTGGCAGTCGGACTTTGTTTACTCCTTCTAGAAAGCCACACACAATGGAGAGCTTAGGTGTGCCTGGATGGGCCATCACTGGCAGGATGGGAAGGCTGAGTTAGGCATAGCCCCACTTACAAATGAAGAGGTTGTGTCCTGTCTTCACGCAAAGAATTGCATACCCCCTGTAGTTAGTCTTGAGCCAGGACATAGGAGGCAGGAGACCTGTGCACTTCAAAGGGAAACCTCTAGAAGCTTCTCTCAATCCAAATGAGGTACCAGGTATAAATATTGGACCTCAGACATCAACTCTTCAGTGTACCCCTGGACGTGTGGATATTACAGAAGAAGGATGCTGTATTGCTTTGCTGCCAGAAGGATTTCCACTCTGCTACTCTGCTGCCCGGTTTGCTGATAAGGAAGATTGAACATGCACCCTTCATCCCAGGCTGAAATTACTCCAAGGGTTAGCCAGCTGGTCTCCTGTTGTGAGCTACAGGGACATAACAAGTACCAAAGGCTCCCTGCTACTGCCCAGCTGCCTGCTGCCTCAGCTTGCAACTGGACCTAAAACTGTACATGCCTGAGTCCTGCTAGTGTATGCTGGAGTGAGTTACTGAATCACAAGTGGTTACCCTCATGTCCTGGACCTGTGGTGTGGCTTATTTGAGCTCCCCTGAAGTTTTTGGGCTCTTCGCAAACAGGCAGTTTGCGCAAAGCCTGCATCCGACACCAACCACCAATGTGAAGTTCCGGAAAACCAACTCTTTGCACTACAGCATTGACCGCCATGGTGACCACCAATGTGAAGCTCCTGCCTTGACTGTCCACAATGCCAACAGCATCTTCACACTACAGCAACAACCATCCACAACACCAGCATGACACTTCGCGGTACTTCCACAGACACCCGCAACGCTCTCCCTGCTCCTTGCAGCCCCTTCCACCATGAAAGGAACTCTTGGCACCAGGTTGAGAGACTAATTTGATCCCTGTGTCTGACCCACACTCAATTGCAGTCAGCCTGGACTTGTGACTTTCTCTTAGTCTTGCGCGACCAGATGGCCATCTCCAACCTACCCTATGAAGAAAAGTTTTGAAAGATTGTGTTGCCACACAACTCAATCAATTTTTCATGTACCCTACACTAGTTGACTATTGATCAGAATTCAGAGAATGCTGTAGCATACAATCAGACATGCTGTAACTAGTGGACGATACTCTGAACAAACTAGACACCTATGGCTCCTGTTTCCTAATCCTGCTAGACCTGCCTGTGACTTTTGACATGATTAATCACTATGCCCTCCTAAAAACCATAAAAGATAGATTGGGCAAAGAAGGTACTATGCTCAAATGGTACTTTGCCTTTCCAGAAAACAGATGAGAAAAAATAAAAATACCCACCTTGTTTTCAAACATTTCCCAAATCAGACAACTTGTACCCCAAGGTTCCACCCCTTCGCCAAAACTTTTCAATTTATATGGAGCCCTTGGACCTACCTACTGAGAAACCCACAAATTTCATCTCACTTGTATGCTGCCAATATTCAAATCTACTTGAAATTCTCCTTTCCAAATTACCTTAGATATAAAGTACACATTCTGAACATAATCCAATATTCTCAATCTCTCATCATCACTTAAAATTCAACTTCCTGAATACCTATTTTCTTTAATTTCCTCATCCAATTGCACAATCCCAGTCCAACAATGGCTGTTCCCTACTAGAACACAAACCAGAAATTGTAGATTACACAAAACTCCTAGGATTCCTTCTGGATAAAAATTTCAACCTGCAATTCCACATACATACACACACAAGTTAAGGGAGCACAGCGCCAACTCAGACTACTGAGACTACAAACAGATGGCCCAATCGCTTGTTCATCATGGCTAGACTGCAGTAACTCCCTGCTTGCCTCTCTGTAGTACTCTGTGGTGTAACCAAGAGCCACCTAGGTCTTCTCAAGACGAAATACCATGCAAACTGTCAGATTCATCTTGGGAAGGAGGAACTATGAGCTAGCATGCATTCCCTACAGAGCTTTCTTTATTGGCACCCCAAGCTATCTTGCCCTCAAACTACACATATCCGGATATAAGCAGACTCTCTCTAAGTTCAGACTTTACGACTGGAATTCCAAGAATTCAAGAACAAACTAAAAAGCAGTCATTCTCAGCAAGCACCCAAAGATCTGTAACTCATTCAATCCAAACTCTAACCTCCTTTGAATCTTTAAAAAAGGACTTAAAATCTTTTCTGTTTCCGCACTATGGTGCCGATTCCGATCCTGGAAAAAATTTCCCCGTACGACTCGTATCCGGACTTTTTACCGTACGAATCGTACAAGTGCCGTACAAACTGCCAAGTACGATTCGCATGGGAAAAAGTCCATACGAATCGCATTGGGAATAATTCCCCACACGTCCTCGGGTCGGAAAATGTGTCCGACACGTCCCCGGACGATTTACCGTACAAATGTGAAAAGTGAAGTCCGACCGCGCAAGTACGATCCATCCCGTGCGTCCGATGTTACAACCGTATGGAAAAAACACCGTCTGCACCGAACTCCCATAGCAACCATGGAGACATGTGCCCACATACGCGCCGAACACCCCCCCCAGCCCCTGTATGTACGCGCCAAACCCCCACCCGTGCATGTACACCCCCGTACGAACAGACCGTACACCCACCCGTGTATATACACCCGTGTACGTACGGCCCGTACCCCCACCCGTGTATGCATGGAGCATACCCCCACCCCAACAGTGGATGTACGGATCTTACCCCCACCCGTGTATTTATGGAGCGTACCCCCACCCCAACAGTGTATGTACGGACCGTACCCCCACCCGCGTATGTATAGAGCGTACCCCCACCCCAACAGTGTATGTATGGACCGTACCCCCACCCGCGTATGTATAGAGCGTACCCCCACCCCAACAGTGTATGTACGGACCGTACCCCCACCCGTGTATGTATGGAGCGTACCCCCACCCCAACAGTGTATGTACGGACCGTACCCTCACCCGCGTATGTATGGAGCGTACCCCCACCCCAACAGTGTATGTACGGACCGTACCCCCAGCCGCGTATGTATGGAGCGTACCTCCACCCCAACAGTGTATGTACGGACCGTACCCTCACCCGCATATGTATGGAGCGCACCCCCACCCCAACAGTGTATGTACGGCCCGTACCCCCACCCGTGTATGTACGGAGCGAACACACACCCCACCAGTCTAAGTACGGAGCGCACCCCAGGCCCCAACACCAGCACCCTCACCCAACATCGCGCATGTACGAGTCGTACCAAGCCAGAGACAAGGACAGCACTGTACAACAAAATGGGCGATGTACGCACCGTACAGACGCTAAAAACACACGTACACAACCAGGACAAAGGAAAACAACACAAGAAGACTCCATTCGAATCGCACAAAGCCACAAAACATGTCCAACAAGCACAAATACAACCTATTCACTGACCTGCAACTGCCAAACTCCCAAACAGAGGCCCAAAACACAACCACTCCTTAAAACACACCCACCCAAAGTTCAAACACAGCCACACCCACCAATGGACCAATAAAAAGGCCCAACACACACAAACCATGATCCTTTGCAACAGACCCACTGCTGCCAGACCACACAGAGAAACAACTGCACCATACTACAACCTCCACTACACCTTACACCTGCACACCGTCACACAACCACCTTCACAAACACCCCCTCATCACATTCACACACACACCTGCACAACCACACCCACACACCCACAACCATCCACACCCACACCCCCCACAACCATCCACACCCACACCCCTCACCATGCCCACTAACAAGAATCCAAAGTTCACTAGCCGAGAGTTGGAGGTCCTTGTCGACGAAATCCTCAGAGTCGAGCCACACCTCTTTGGAACATTGGTCAGACAGACCAGCATTTCCGAAAAATCAGCCATGTGGCAGAGGATCGTTGATGCTGTGAATGCTGTTGGGTCCACCAGAAGGACCAGGCATGAATGCCAAGCCAGGTGGTACGATCTGCGGAGGACGGTCCGCCGCAAAATGACCGACGACCACAACCAGGCCAACACCACTGGAGGAGGGCCGCCCCGCAGACGCGTACAATACCATCCCTGGGAGGAGAAGGCGATGGCCATACTGCCGGTGGTGGGAGTGGAGGGAGTAGAAGGACTCCGAGAGCCTGGTGAGTACACAAACAACTCACCTCACATGGGGGGAACGTCATCCACAACCCAACTCACAATCATGCACGCAACCACCCCAAAGCTATCGCATGACTCAACCACACTCCATAAACACGCACATGCCACTAGCGCCAACATGCCCCATGCACCCAGCTAGACAATGGCAAGTCACAGGCCACAGAAAACACCAACACAAGACACGGTAACCCGGATGGCGGGAGTGTGAGCCTCAAAAATCACATAGTGCAACTCAGAAGCAGACAACAATGCCCTCAGCCCATATGGCCTAGGTCACAGCCAGACAAACAGTGTGTCCCCACACAGGAAAGACTTGCCTGCAAATGGCGGACACCTTGCATGAAGACATGGGGGTGAAGGCACTTTTTGCACATGACAGCAGCTAATGAACAGCCAACACTGTGAAAGAGTGGCAGCACACACCACCACAGCAGCAGCGCAGACACAGACACTACACCCAATGGGTGCCTGGAGATCAGAAACAAACTCACATGAACAAGCCAAAGGCCATTCAAAGATCTGCAAACAGTGTGTGCCTAGGAAGCTGGGCTGAGGTGACAGAGGGTGACACACAGAGGGAGGGAGAGGGGGAGAGAGAGGGAGGGAGACACAGGGAGACGGACAGAGGGAGGAGGCTGACACAGGGAGGGAGGGAGGGAGGGAGAGGGGGTGAGAAAGGGAGACACAGGGAGATCAATTCAGCCTTGGGTGGTGTGGGAATGTCTGCTCGTCAGCAGGTGGACTGCGTGCATGTAGACAAGGGTGGCCAGTGCCTGAATCCCCCTCTCTTCTCCATGGCAAAACACTGGGCCATGTGTCAACCTGTGCACGAGCACAACGCCAGCTACCTGCATTATATAAGTGTGTGGAACAACTCCATTTGCCCACGTACAGTGCAACATGGAAGGCGCCAATGCATGGCTCGCCACACCTGCTCACTCCACTGCTGACTGCAGTCACAATTGACGCAGCAAGTAAGACTGTGTCACACATAGGTAAAGTCTCAAAAGCTGTGGCCAAGGGACATACCCATGCACAAGTGCACTGTGAGTGGAATGCAAGACATATCCAAATACCCAGAGGAAATGTGCCAACTTTGAAACGAATGAAACATGGATGTTGCATGGAACAAAAATAACATTGTCTCTCTCACACACAGGTCAACGTCGTGGATCACCCCCAACACTGGGGGGGAAGACTCACAGGACCTGTCTCTGCGGGATGACGATCCCACTGGCAGCGACGACTCTCACCACTCTGTGGACGACCCCGACCAACCTGGCCCCTCTGGTGTCCAACCACCTGCAGCACCTGCACTGGGCCAACCACCACCCCCACTCCTGCCACATCCCAGGAGACACCCAGGATCCCTGCCCCACCACCACAACGCAGCTAGGCTGACCAGGAGGGACACGGTGTACCGGGCACCCAGGAGGAGGCAGGCGACAACGCAAATGCCACCCCTCAGGGGTCCCGGAGACCTGATGTGCCCACAAGGGCAGGCCAGGCGCAAGTGGGCAGGGGTGGTGGGAGTGGAGGACGGCGGAGGCGAGAGCCTGACCAGTTGGCTGCGGAACCGGTATATTCCCATGTAAGAAACATCCTGGACACATACCGGCAGGACACCACGGGCATGAGCCAGGTTGTGTCCACCCTCAACGAGATGAAGGGGACCCTCGAGGAGATCAAGACCCAGCAGGCCCAGCAACATGCGGAGCAACATGCCTGTCAACAGCGACACCAAGGACGGATGGAGGACAGACAGGCTGAGCTTGTGACGGTGCTCACGGGAATTAACCGTTCACTCCGTCGGATAGCCGACAACATGGGCAACCCTCCCTGTGCCACCAGGCGAAGAACATCACCACCCACAGGGAGGGATCAGGAGGAGGAGGATACATCCGACGGAGCATCCCAAACATCGTCACGGCCTGCTTCAGAGGGTTCCCGCAGGAGGGCGGGTCGTCCACGGAAAAGACCGTGAGTGTCGGCGCAACAGCACCATCTCCCAGGACACCTGGCCTGGCACCTGGCACACTGGCCCAACAGCAGCACATCAGCAAATGACATTCTCTGCCACATGGACTTGCTGGTCACTGTCTGACCAATGTTGACGAACACTGTGGCATGGACTCTGATGATTTCCAATGGCAAGGATACCAACTCCCCCAGTGAACTTTGGATTCCACACCCCCGGAAAGCCCCTCTTGTCATACCCCCCCCCCCCAACACGTACCCCAACACAAATAAAAACTTACACGATCAAGAGATGATGCCGACATTTTGCATTATTACATTACATGTGTCTTGTAAAGTCTAACCATGCCTGAGTTCTCATATGACTTCAACCATCCATACCCTGGGGCCTGAGTCTGGCACAGGACACACATGGGTAACAATGTATTAGGCAAGACAGACATGGAGCACCATACACACCCGTGATGGGCCCAACCAGCTGAGGGGGTGGCCGCACAACCGTGCCGACAGACATATTGGGTACAGCAACAGTCATGCGCAGAGGTCAGGGATCATGTGGAGTGTCCTGGGGGCACCCAGGTATGTGTAGACAGGTGGCAGAACCATGTCCTGCAAGCTTGAGTCAGGTGGATGCAGAGAATGGTGGCCTGGCCAACGTTGGATGCATGGGGATGGCACATGTCACAATACCCACACAGTCATGGACATCATGCACAATACAGAGTCTAATCCCAGACAAACAGCTTGCATCTTGCTACTCTACACATAGACACATAGCCACTATCACTGAGAACCATGCCAGACATGCCGTATGCACCGTGGCAACACACCAGCATTGACTGAGAAGAGGCACCTTGGAGGCATAGGGACACCTTTATTAGTCATGTATTCCGGAATGCAGAGGCAAGTCGGAGTACACATACACAGGTCATGTGGAGTAACATGTGGGTTCAACACTGGCACCCCCCTCCTGCACCACAAATGCTTGATATCCATGGAACTGGCACACAAGTGTCGGGTAACAGCTAAACACCCCCTGCTGCTCACGGAGAGGCTGCCATACACCATTGATCCTCTGATGTGGAAGTCCCACACCATGTCAAGCCAATGCAAACCGTATGTGTCCGAGGGCAGTGTTACACACATTGATGCCTTCATCACAATCCACTATCCCATTACAGATGACTGTCAACAAGTCTGACCATCTATTCAGGTGAATCCAGCTACATGTCATGTGTCCCATGGCGATGCGACATGTCTGCAGAGGAACCAAACATCGACTGGGGCAGTGTGCACACATCGTAAACAACTGCCACACCCAATACACCCCTGATGCATCCCTTACCCTAAGGAAACTTCCAAACGTGTCCGTGCGTGTAACGCTGAGTCAGCATACGATGACGTGTCCATGAGGAATAGCAGTGCCACAACAATGCAACCAGCAGACGGCATGCGCAAGTACCTGGGGATGAGAGACACACAAGAAGTCAGCCACAAAAAGTTCATCCACTTGCATGTGCATGTACTCGACACATATAAGGATGACAAGATGCTAGGTCACAATTATGACTGCGGAAATACACTCATCACTGGCACCATCACTCGAGTGACACATCCACACACACCTCTGACTCACGTGGCATACATGCAGATGGACACACACATTCAACACATGCCACACAAGGACCAATGCGTGCACACTCAGACACTGGTACTCACCACTAAGCAAAGAAGTCGCCTATGAGCCGACTCCGGATGTCCTCTTGCGGCTCCACATCCTCCACATCACTAGCCCCATTGCCAAGCCCTTCATCCTCCACGGGTGGATGGTCCCGATCATCTTGATCCAGGATGAGTGGCACAGCTTTCTCAACTGCCATGTTGTGCAGCATGCAGCAGACCATGAAGATTTTGCAGACCTTCACCGGGGCATATGGGAGGGCGCCGCCGGTCTTGTGTAGGCACCTGAATCGGCTCTTTAGGAGGCCAAATGTCCTCTCTATCACTCACCTGTCCGGCCATGGGCGGTGTTGTAGCGGAGCTGGGCCGGCGTGCTGGGGTTGCGGAGAGGTGTGATCAGCCATGGCATGTTGGGATAGCCAGCGTCCCCTACATGGAAACCACATGGACAAAAGTAGGACAGGAGAAGCAGTCGGGCAGGAAGTCTACGCAAAATACAGGACAGACAGAGTGTACCCACCAACAACACATGCTCGTTCGTTGCGCAGCTGCGTCATCATTTCAGGCACCCTGCTACGCCTCATGATGTAGGCATCGTGTGCTGATCCTGGAAAACGAGCACAGACATGTGAAATCACCATGTTGGACAGACACACCACAAGGGCATTGATGGAGTGGTAGTGCTTGCGATTCCTGTACGCTACCTCCTGTGCCTGTGGTGGTACCAAAGCCACATGTGTCCCATCTATGGACCCAATGACATGGGGCATCCCTCCCAGGGCATAGAATCCACGCTTGACACCTGTCAACTGTTCAGGAGTTGGGAAATGGATAAACTCATCCAGGTGAAGCAACATGGCCTCTAAAAAATCATGCAGCACACGGCTGAACATAGTCTGGGACATGCCACCAACATGAGCTATGGTATATTGAAAGGTACCCGTGGCAAAAAAATGTAGGGCTGCCATTACCTTCAGCTTGGGTGTCAGTGCCGTAGGATACCTGTGCAGCGGTTGCAGGTGTGGTGCCAGCCTTGCCGTCAACTCCTCAATCAACGGTTGGGGGAAGCGGTAGCAGCATATACAGTCATTCTCCCGCATGTCAGCCAAGTCCGGAATTGGTCGGGGAAGAGGCGGCGCTCTGCAGTAATTTGGAAGTGACAAGGAAGAGTGAGTGCACCACAACAACAATTTATATGTACTGAGCACATGTTAATCTGTCAATACACATATGCTACATACGGAGTCAGGTATGTGCTACATGCCCTGGACACGTATGGCTGCCAGGTGACACTCCTACCAATACCCAGCTACACACGGGGATTGTGAACCTCCACATCCCATGGCATGGGACTAGCTGTGTCCCAGGGTAAGTGAACAGCCAGACGCAATACAGGAGTGACATACATCAACATATCAGCAGATGTAGGATGTTGATTGCAGAGACAGGTAGCGGAACACTAGAGCCACAGGTCACATGACATAACACTAGGACAGCCCACACACCTTGCCATGAAGGTGTACATGTCATGACTGATCACACATACATTGAGAGTATGCAGACAGGTCCTTGTTACGCTACTCCGTGTCCCATGCATACATACACACCTTACATCCGATACCACATGTGGCCTGATGTGCGTAACAGTGTGCCATGGCCATCTACACACAGACACATGTTGGTTGCAGCAACTGCAGATGCATTTGAGGGAACACCAACATCAAGCTATTGGGAACACACCACACATACATGACATAGTCACATCGTGCAACGTGGGTAGTCACATGTCAGGTGTGGTAACCGCTGTAGCGGGCATCAGGGGACACTTGCGTGTGTTGTTGACTGTGCCATGCCAGTGACGCTTATCTCAAGTGTTCTGTACGACATGCACACATGTCAAAGGAGTGAAGGGCATGTCTGGCACATAGTGCACCATCACACATAACATCTGTACACATCTCATCATACATCTATTGCCTTCACAACTCAGGAGTAATGTGCCGCATCACAGCCTTTCACACCTGTGCCCCACACATGTAGTACTGCACAGACAATGCCTTGATGTCCATCCATGGACAAGTATGTCAGCTCTATTCCTTTCTGTGTGCTGCCTGTCACCACTGTTATGTGTGAAAGGCACCGTACATTCGCTCTGAGGGCGTGTGTACGTTCCCTATCACTATGGGAGTGCTGCCGTAGGCCTACCCATAGTGATAGTGAGCGTACACGCGTGTGTACAGTCCGTATCACTATGGGTACGCATACGCGAGCACACCCATTGTGATGGTGAGCGTACACGCATGTGTACGGTCCGTATCACTATGGGTACGCATACGCGAGCACACCCATAGTGATGGTGAGCGTACACGCGTGTGTACGGTCCGTATCACTATGGGTACGCATACGCGAGCACACCCATAGTGATGGTGAGCGTACACGCGTGTGTACGGTCCGTATCACTATGGGTACGCATACGCGAGCACACCCATAGTGATGGTGAGCGTACACGCGTGTGTACGGTCCGTATCACTATGGGTACGCATACGCGAGCACACCCATGATGATGGTGAGCGTACACACATGTGTACGGTCCGTATCACTATGGGTACGCATACGCGAGCACACCCATAGTGATGGTGAGCGTACATGCGTGTGTACGGTCCGTATCACTATGGGTACGCATACGCGAGCACACCCATAGTGATAGTGAGCGTACACGCGTGTGTACGGTCTGTATCACTATGGGTTTGCTCGCGTATGCGTACCCATAGTGATACGGACCGTACACACGCCTGTACGGCCCGTTGCTATGCATTTGGGGTGCCCTAGGGCCCCGGAACGCACCGTACCTGTGTGTGAATCTCCAAATTACATAGGGGACACATGAGTGACAAGTATGAAGCCAGAGATGCATGCTGGTTGCCATGGAGACCGAGTTTAAACTTTGAATTTGTTGAATGAGGTGGCCTGCAAAAGTCGGTTTGAAATAATCTACTTTGTTGCAAAGTTGTTGTTGAAATGACATCATGCTGAATTCTAAAAAAATCTAACCCCCTCACAGGGGTGGTTTTAAATGGATTGGAGGAAACATAGGATGCAAATGAGAATGACCAATCACTCTGTACTCCTGTGCATGAAACAGGCCAGCAAGGCAGATATAAGGCAGCCAGGTCCCATGAGAGAGCACTTGCCTGCACATCTTTTGATTCCACAACACTGCTGCTGCTCGTGATTCCCTGGCACCATGTCAAGGTCTGTGGAGAGGGCCCAGCCTTTCAAACTGGAGGAGAATGAGGCATTGCTGGATGTCATCCTCCCACAGTACCCCATGCTGTATGGCCGACCAGGGTTTCAGGTGAGTGCTGAGCCCACTAGCACAGACTGTGGCCCTTTTTTGTGACTGTGACTTCTGGCATTGTGTCCAGGTGTGACACACATGCATTGTACTGTAGGGTGGGTCCCAGGGGGGGAATGCCTAATGTCTCCCAGCCAGAGCATGCTGTGGTGCATGTCTGCCGTCCTCACTTGCATTGTGTTTACTGTGACAATCACTGCATGGTGCATGCCACATTCTGCCTGTCTAATCCTCCTGGGAATGTTGCTTCTACAGTCCTCATGTGATTCTGTGGTCACCCCAGTGTGACAGGTGACTGTACCCACAGATGTGCGTTTGTTCAGTGTACCTGTACTGAGAGTGTCCACATGATGTGTTCGTACCCTGGACATCGGTGTGTGTGTAAGTCCCCTGTCATGTGGGTGGGTGCATATGTGGAGTGTAGCACCCCAGCTGCATCAGGGATGGACATACCCTGCCCATCTGATGTGAGCAGGGAGCAGTGCTGTGTGTCTGACGTGCAGAGCCAGCCCCACACCTGTGAGCCCCCCCAGTCTAGTGGCACATGTGCAGAGTGAGGTTTGTAGCTGCATTTGGCAATGGCAGGTGAATGTCCTGTGCCTGTGTGTGTCTGTGTACTCTGCTGAGGTAGCGTCAGTGGCCTGTGGCATGTGACTGCTTTGAGGTGCTGCACATAATCCTGGTGTACCTTCTGATGCACAGTATGAGTCTGGATCATTTATTGTGTCGTACCCCTCATGCCACCTGTGTACTTTCAATGGCACGTGGTGCATTTGCCCTTACACAGAGAAAAATGTCCCTATGACAAAGGTGCAATGCTTTAGCTGCATACTATGCCCTGTTGAAACCAGCTAAATTGTTCTAATGTGTGTCTCTGTGACATGTGGCAGGTGTATTGATGTAGTCTCACTTTTTCAACCCCACAGGTAGGCGCCTCTGCCAAGGAGCAGATCTGGAGGGACGCCGTCAGTGCCGTGAGGAGGACGGATGGTCGCAAGCGGCGCCTGGCCCAGGTGAGAAAACACTGGCAGGATATCCGGTGCTGGACGCGGAGGATCGCACGGGTCCTGCTGGGGGACTCACCTGTGGGCCCGAAGAACCATGGGCGTCGCCGTCTGACCCACATCCACAAGCGTGTGCTGGCGGTGGTCTTTCCTGACATGGACAGGTGCTTACGGGAGAAGCAGCAGCAGGAAGGGGGTAGGTACATGTGTGTTTGTTGTGTGTCACCAGCATTTGTAAGTGCGCAGTTGCATGGATACACTCCCAGTGTTTAAATGTGCGGTGCAGGGCCTGTCACCCACAGTATAGCGGTGCTGTCCTTCCTCCCTTCCCCTCCTTGCCATGTGTTCCCTGGTCTGTGTGTAGTCACTCTTTCACAAGGTCATCTGGGCTGACAGTTTATCCACGAGACCAATGCTTGCAGCATCATGTGTGGGGGTGGTGTGTTTTGGGACCTTGCTTGTGCCCTGTCCAGTTCAGTACTTGTGGGGTCCATGTCAATTGGCACTGATGCTGAGTCCAGACATAGGAGTATGTCTCTGAAGTGTAATGCCTTACAGCAAGCATGTCCTATGTTGTGGCCTGTGACATGATGTGCATGAGTGTGCGATACGCAGAGTGCAGGGATGGT
This sequence comes from Triturus cristatus, assembly GCF_964204655.1. Taxonomy (NCBI): domain Eukaryota; kingdom Metazoa; phylum Chordata; class Amphibia; order Caudata; family Salamandridae; genus Triturus; species Triturus cristatus. The sequence continues at coordinate 1,744,752,159 of NC_140589.1, read as the reverse complement.
GGCCTGTGTTGCAGTCATTGCCATTCAGGACCATGGAATATTGTGGCCACTACTGTCCCCTGGGGCATATTTTGCTAGGTATCATGTGTGTCATCACAATATGTGGACACTCTCAGAGTCTACAGCATAGGATGTGCTCTGTGCCATTGTCCCCTGGCACCATGTATATTTACGTAACGTGTTCTACAAGTGTCCACTGTACAGCCTGACCTAATTTTCCTCGTTCATACTCACGGTGGCCAGTGCCTGTGTGTCTTGTTACAATTATCTGATGATGGCCATTTGTAAATGAGATCGTTGTACAGGCGCACATGGGGTATTTTGGGTCCAATATGGGTTTCTGGCAGCCCATGTGTATTTCTCCCAGACTAAGAGATGCAAGTGCTTCCTGTGTCTCATCAAATTGTCTCATGTAGGGGGTGGTTGGTGCGGGCAAGGCCTACATGTCGACACCTGAAATCTCATTGCTCGGTCTGGCCAGTGTGTGATGTTTGTCTGGACATACACTCAAGGTGCAGTGACCCATTCATGTTGGGCATGTCTTTAAGTATTACCTTTGCAGCATGTGCCTCAAGTTCATGGAGATGGTCCCTGCTCATCCCTAGTTACGGCAACGCTGTGTGGTGCAGATGCAGTGCTGGATTGTCCCCAGAGCCTGGCTCCTCTGTCCAAATCCATATCATGTCATTTGCAAATGTGTCATGCTCTCCATAGTTTCTCAGTGGCATGCTGGGTGAACCAACTGTGTGTTGCAGGGCCTATATATGTACCTTGCATTGTAGATGTTACTCATCTTTCTTTTTAGGCTATGCACTGTAACCTATGTAGATTTGACTCATGTGACATATGTATACAGGTGTCTGATTAATTCCTGTTTATTCACCTTGCCCACAGCATCGTCGGGGGACACGGATGGAGACACCGGCACGGACCGTGCGGAGGGACCGAGCACCAGTGCCAGCAGTGACATCTTAGCTGGCACATCGAGTGGAACTGAGGCCGAGGGGAGTGAGCCGGAGGACCTGTCCACTGCCACCACAGAATATGAAGCTGACGGGTCCGAGGCTGAGCTCTCCGAGGGGGCGGAGGCTGCTCCAACAGCTGACAGCAGCACAACATCTCTCCCCGCCCCCTCCATTGCCATCACCGGCCTCCCACTTGCTCGTGTCCATTCCCGGCGTGCTAGGTCACCACGTGTCTCCTTCCTGCCAGGAACCGCACCCCCTGCCCCTGTCTCCACTGCTGCCACCAATGCCGAGTCTGTGGACATCCTGCGGCAGTTGCAGGTTGGTCAGGCTGCGATGCTTAATGTCCTCCATGGCCACAGCCGAGTGCTCAACAACATGGAGGCATACTTGGAGGGCATTTCAGCATCGCAGGCTGACCAACGCAACTTGCTGCGGTCTATTGACTTGACACTGACTGCAGCAGTGGGTATCCTGCAGCACTTCGTCCCACCCCCTACCCATGCCCCATCCACACTTCCCACTCCCATGCCTGTCCCACGTACACCCAGACGTCAGCATGCACACACCCCACCAGACACAGGCACCACACCAGCAGGGAAGGACAAGCGCACACCTCCTGGCACGCACACACAGGGTGAAGTAGACACACCCACTGGGTCGGGGGGCAAACGTAAGACACGCAGCCAGAGTGGGAGTCCGCATTCTGCAAAATCCACTCCCTCCAAAACCACTCCCCTCAGCTCTCCTGGCCACAAATCCAGCAAGGACTCCTTCATGGCCGCTCTGTCCCTGAGCCCCACAGTGACACCACCCCGCAAGCGGTCAAATGAGTCCCCGGTCAGGGTGGTTGAGTCCCCCCCCTGTCCACACCCTCCCCGGGTAGCGCTGCGACCCATCCCTGTGACCCCCCCCCCCTCCTTGGGGCCTGTGGTTCCTTCGGGTGCAGGGGAGACGCTGGGCGACCTGGCAGTAGTGTGCAGCGCCGTGCTCGAATCCACCTTTGGCGCTGCCCCACCCCCTGTGTTGGAGTCATCCGTCCCTGCACCCACAACACCTACCCTTGCCCCTCCTGTCCCTGCGTTGCCTGGTCCTTCCCCCCAACATGATGCCCCCCTGTGGAAGACAAAGGAGTCTGACTGTGCAGGCAAGCTAGGGGACACACGTACCACTGTGTCCCCCATCCGGATTTGAGTCATGGACTGCCCTATGGGCCTTGTATATATTGACATTTATGATGATTATTACTTAGATCCTGCTGAATAAAGCAATTTGTTTTTTCCATGGAACACTACTGTTTATCTGGTATTGCTGTTGGTGGACCTGCTCCATGATTTTGGGTGGTGATAATGTGTTGGGTGTGTGGGAAATGTAGTCTTGTGCTGGTCATAAGGTGGACCCTGGTATCTGTGTGCCATCACAAGATGTTGGCTAAATTACTTTGTTCATGTAAGCAGTTACTGCATGGTGACATCGTCCCAAGGTGTGTTCCTTCCTCTGTGGTACCTGACATCTTCCCTGCAGGGTGTTTCCAATATGTGGTGCTGAGCTGTGTCTACATCAGCTGGGTGTGTGACGGACTCCTTCAACTTTGCACATGCATGCTGAGCGATGTCTCCACCTGCATCATTCGTGGCATCCTTGGTGGTCACTGTACTTGTGTATGTAGACTGTTGACATGACTTCATGTGGACATGTTCTCTTTTAGGCGCTATGCATGTGTGGACTCCCAGCCTCGCACACATGTGGTACATGTACTGCAGGGTCTTTGTGCACCTGACTGACATTTGTGGGCATTGTATCTGTGGGTACTCCACCCTTTGCGTTCCATGGGCACTGCTGGGAGGACTCTACACCCACCCCTCCTGTGTCTGGGCACTGCCGGGAGGACTCTGCACCCACCCCTCCTGTGTCTGGGCACTGCTGGGAATGATAGGCACCCACCCCTCCTGCGTCTGGGCACTGCTGGGAGTGATAGGCACCCACCCCTCCTGCGTCTGGGCACTACTGGGAGGACTCTGCACCCACCCCTCCTGTGTCTGGGCACTGCTTTGAGGACTCTGCACCCACCCCTCCTGTGTCTGGGCACTGCTGGGAGTGATAGGCACCCACCCCTCCTGCGTCTGGGCACTGCTGGGAGTGATAGGCACCCACCCCTCCTGCGTCTGGGCACTGCTGGGAGGACTCTGCACCCACCCCTCCTGCGTCTGGCCATGTACGCTCCATACATACACGGGTGGGGGACGGTCCGTACATACACTGTTGGGGTACGCTCCATACATACGCGGGTGGGGGTACGGTCCGTACATACACTGTTGGGGTGGGGGTACGCTCCATACATACGCGGGTGAGGGTACGGTCCGTACATACACTGTTGGGGTGGGGGTACGCTCCATACATACGCGGGTGTGGGTACGGTCCGTACATACACTGTTGGGGTGGGGGTATGCTCCATACATACCCGGGTGTGGGTACGGTCCGTACATACACTGTTGAGGTGGGGGTACGCTCCATACATACACGGGTGGGGGTACAGTCCATACATACACTGTTGGGGTGGGGGTACGCTCCATACATACGCGGGTGAGGGTACGGTCCGTACATACACTGTTGGGGTGGGGGTATGCTCCATACATACACGGGTGGGGGTACGGTCCGTACATACACTGTTGGGGTGGGGGTACGCTCCATACATACGCGGGTGAGGGTACGGTCCGTACATACACTGTTGGGGTGGGGGTACGCTCCATAAATACACGGGTGGGGGTACGGTCCGTACATACACTGTTGGGGTGGGGGTACGCTCCATACATACGCGGGTGAGGGTACGGTCCGTGCATACACTGTTGGGGTGGGGGTACGCTCCATACATACACGGCTGGGGGTACGGTCCGTACATACACTGTTGGGGTGGGGGTACGCTCCATACATACGCGGGTGAGGGTACGCTCCATACATACACTGTTGGGGTGGGGGTGCGCTCCATACATACACGGGTGGGGGTAAGGTCCGTACATACACTGTTGGGGTGGGGGTACGCTCCATACATACGCGGGTGAGGGTACGGTCCGTACGTACCCGTGCCCACGCTGTGGAATGCTTGTGCGGCCCGTACCCAGGCCTTTGGCACATGGATACAGGCTCTACCGCCATTGTTGGGGTGACGTGGGTGTGGGCGTGGTACGACTCGTACCCACGCTCTTAAGGCGTGGGTACGGTACGTACCTGGATTGTTGTGTTGCCGGTTCGCGTCGTCGCTCACTTCCGTTGTGGCGGACGCTGGCGTTGCTGGACACGCCCCCACCCCCTCGAAGTGACCAGGGCCTGGAGGTCAGGTATGTCCAGGGCATGTGTGCTGTGTGACTTTGGTGGGGGTTTTGTGTCCTGCCCCTGCCCCCCCCCTTTACCCCTGGGTGTTGTTCTGACCTTCTGCGGCGTCTGCGTCGGTACCTGTAGAGGAGGTCGACTGCTATGAGGGCCGGTATGACACGTAGGTTCGGGTCCATGTCTGTCCGTCGCGTACAGGTGCTCCTTGTGCGCGTCGTCCTGATTTCCCGGCAGTTTTTGGCTGCCGGAAAATATTCTCCGTGCGGGATGACGTCGGTGCGAATCGTACTTCCTGGTTCGTGGAACGCAGGCTGCATGCGTCTCGACGTCACGTCGGCGCTTTTCCGGATGTCATTTGTATGTCTATTTTCCTCGGTTGGTGTTTTGTACGAATCGTACGGAAATAGTGTTTCCGTGCGAATCGTACTTGCATGTTTGTAAAGTTTTACAACCGGGTACGAGTCGGAAGGAGAAAACCCTCCGACCGACGGTTCGTACCCGGTTTCTCCAGGATCCGAATTGGCACCTATATCTGGTGTCGTGTAAAATCTGCCCCCAACAGCGCCAATCATAAAGCCTCTAATGCCTTTGTTGTTCTACTGTATGTACTCCACCGCTCCCACCCCAACTGCTGTATTTTCTTCTCCCCCTCCAAATATTGTTACCAGCTATCCTTAAAATTCCTTAACATGTATTCTTTTTCTTTTTAGCAACTGTAAAGTGCTCTGACCCCTAGTTAGGTCTAAATCATGATATATAAAACTGCTAAGTAAATAAATAACAGCACAGCATCTAATATACTCTTTAACCTGTATACAGTCAATGGGCCACACATTCCTAAGACTCAATCTGATTTCTGCCAAAGTTAAACTGATGCCTTCTTTTTATACTTATGTAATCAGGCACTGCCTGCTGTGTGACTTGGAAACTGAAAGGTTGATACACATTGTCCTAAGCTGATATAAGGTTTTGTTATGAGTAAATCATGAGGATAAAATCACACAAATGAGACAATTGAGAGAACAGAAATGTCAAGTTAGGAAATCCAAAATAAGGTAAACAAAGGTTAGAGAACGAAAAGTGGCCTTAAAAAGGATGCTACAAAATAAATTGAAATTAATACAAATATTGTAGTAGCATGTGTATTTAGGGCAGAAATCAAGTTATTAATTTGAGAGGTGGTGAGCCCACCCAACTTAATTGCCTCAGTCTGGTTAGGTCAAAACACAGGGCTTAAAGAATCTTTGTTCAACCCCGATAGCTTTGGCACAAGCCGTAGGCAGCATGTTAAATTCAAGCAGTACCAACAATTTTAAAGTCGAGACAACACAATAAATTCCAAACCCCAAGGGTCTGGAAAAGGCAGTGCGGTCATTGACAAATTACATTTCACAGGTGACTGGGACCACGATGGAGAGGCGGTAAGATACACAACCAGGTCTTAGACTCTGAAATAAAAGTCAAATCCTTTACCGGAGAGAGGTCCTTTGAAGAGAGATGTGTTGCTGTAGAGCTCCCACTGAGGCCATTGGTTTTGAGGACAAAGCTCTGATTAGGAAAAATCTGGATTTTGTAGCTGGCTACATTGCTTTGTTGATGAGACGGATTTCACACCTCACGCCAGGCCAAGCTTTTACCTCTGTACTTGGTCACTTTTTCAGTTCACAAAAACCTTTAGTGAGGCATGGGTAGAAGCTGTAGCTAAGCAAGGCCACCTAATGCCTTTTCCACAGGATCCCACTGAAACTGTTTTCCGCACAGCAAAAAGCTCCAAGTAGGAAAGAACCTGTTTTTTTGCCTACCTTGGGACACTCTCCCTGTGTATGCCCCAGCATCTTGTCCCAGTCCTCTGGAGGTCAAAATGTGTCTATGTCCTAATTTTCTCCACTCCCCTATTTAGATGATTTCTCCTCCCCTCTGGTAGGGTCCAAACTGATTCTCCTCTCTGCTAGGGTTGGTGCCAGTGGTGTTGGAGGGCTCTGTGAAAGAACAGGAGCAGCTCCATTGGGCATCTTAAGTCAAAACAGGTAGTGTCCACGCTATCCTTTCTTCTGCGATCTATTCGCGCTTCCTTTCATAAATCTAGTCCCTGCCATGTGATCCGTTCTTGACAATTCTCCTCCCTTCATGGGTCCAGAGGTTAGGCTATGCTACTCTGACAGGTAGGGTTGTTAACTACAGCCAGAATGTGTATAAACCTCTGGTAGTGTGATGAGTTCAATAACTGGGATCAAGCCTCTTCTGGCTTTCTAAAGTGCAGTCATAGAAAGTTATTTTTCTGTTTCTAAAATCTGATTTCGCCATTTAATGAAATTCAAAAAGCAATGTGAAAAATAACTGTCATTTTTCCAACATTTTCACAAGCGGAGATGTGAAATAAATACTTTAATTAAACCTAGGCCTATGGAAAATCTAGCCGAAACTTCCACTGTGAAAATAGCTATTAGGCTTTCAGTCACTGTGAGGCACCCTATTTGAAATATGCTGTGTGTCACCCTGCCCTGTAGGCTTCTAAGGCACACTTCATGCTTGTTCAGGTCTGTACACTTACCTATAATATGGGTCCAGGTCTTCTGCTCTTCGGTGTATATGTGGCTGTTTCTGGAAGACAGAATGACACCATACAATGGAATGTGTAGTAGGCAAGAGCCCTTGATAAGCTGCCACCTTCTCAGGAGGCAAAAGCCAAAGGTGTAAAAATTCACCTTGCTGGATGAAGACTTCAAAGGATTTAAGAAAACCAGGAATCTGGGATTCGATAGTGGGATTATTCATGAGTGAGCAGTCGGGATAGGACCCGGGCCGGGGAAGGCAAAGCCGGACCCGATGGAGGCCTGGGTAGAACGCCGGCCGGCGGCGGGACCCCCCACGCCACGCCCCTGCAATTAGGAAACCCCGCTAGGCCGGGGAGGGCATGGATAGGCCCGCAAACAAAGGAAGCTCCCCCCCCAATCAGGGGGCGAGCAAGGTAGGCAAGGGGGAGGTTAAGAGGGGCCAACGGCCCAGGAAATCGCATTTCAAGTCTCCCCCTTGCGAAAGAAGAAGAAGAGAAAATAAAACTGCGACCTTTTCAGGCACCAAGAAGTGGTCAAGTGCTAATTAAGGGAAAAGCGCGCAGCGATGGCAACAAACAGGGGGGAGCGGGGAGGGAGTGCTCGCCGCCTGGACGGGGTTCAGCAAGTGGAGAGAAAGAGGAAGCAAATGAAGGCACACAGCTTTGTTGAGACACACCCTCCAACCAGACTGAAGCCTATCTATAGTAAAAGAACACCAACATGAAATTACTTCAAACATCACATGACAGGAAACACAAAGGATTGTGAAAATCAGAAATGAACCAAGAAAGAAACAGCCCTTATGGAAAAGTGAAAGAAACAAGAACGAAAACCTGAATCAGACTAGCTGCTTAGCCACCTTAAATAGCAACTGAAACCCCTCAGGCAGAGATTGCCATTTTGGAGCTGGGAGAGCAGGGAGCAGTAACTAGGAGTCCAGGAGCAGGAGGGAAAACAGCCCGAGGTGAGTGAAACTCACAGCCCGCATTCAGTTTTTCCTCAGACCCTGGAACCGCGGGTCTCCAACGTCCCCCAGGCCACTGAGACGCAGCAGTCGCATCAAGCTTTAACTTATCGATATATAAAAATAGGTGTTCTCACGTGACAAAGGCACTTTTCCTTGTCATGTGTTACTGCAGGATTTTGAACTCCACAGTGACACTTCTGGTAGCCTTTTATTTTGGCCATTTATATGGGTGGCATAGATTGCACACTGCAGCCCACATATATATTTAACTCACACAGCATTGGTAAATTTCTCTGCCGTTTACTATGACCTTACAGGAAGTTAAATTAGCCCAATTCTTTATTCATTGCAGGTTATGATCTCGGTTTTAGCTGAGTTTTGATTCAAATGGTTTCTCAGCAGCCAATGGTTGATGGGTAAATTAAATTTTGGTGTGCAGGTAATGTTCATCGCAGGCTGCAAACTAAGATACCTTTATGACTGTGTTGCCGCATAAATTCATTTCACTAACTCTGGCTTCTCCAAAGAGAAGCTTGTGAGCTACTGGCAGCTCTCCGGCTATTTGTAAGTAGCTCTCCAGTGCGCAGCCCAGCCTACTAAATGTGAAACTTTTGCTTGGTTTATTTATGAATCTATCCTAAAATTGGAAAAGTGATATTTGCTTGTTCAATCATGTGTCACAGAGGAGTCTTATAACTGATATTATTATGTTGGTACCAGGGGCACTGCAGCCATGGCTGTCATGTAGTAACCATAGATAGACATTCCAAGTTCATAATCTCTATGTCACGTTACTGCTGGTAACCCTGCCTGATGCAATGAGGTGATCACCGCTAGTAATCTTGCTTGGGGTCGCCATTGGCACACATGATAACTAACACGGTGCCACCGTGTGACACGATATCGGCTCCCATCACACAGTCTCTCGGTGAGGAGCCGATATCACACGGTGGCAGGGAAAAGAAGCTGAAAAACACTGCAAATATTGTTTTTCTAGCTTGTTTTCCGAGCCTTTGAACTGCTGACGTACATTAGGGGTGTGAAAACACCCCAGGACATCAGCACCATCCTCAGCAAGATTTTTTTTGCGGGGAGGGGGCTTGGGGGCAGGGTGGGGTTCAAACGTGTCTTGTAGGTATTTCTCGGCATGAGCCCACGCCCCCTTCAGGGCCCCACCCCCTGCTCACGAGGAGAGATTGTTCTTCAAGGTGGCAGGTATGCACTGATGTAATCTTGTCTGATGTGCTCACTGTTTCCACACTAATAATATTAGTAGCTCAGGAGGATTTTCATGTGCCATAAGTGGCTCTTATTACAGAAAAGGAGGAGTTTCCTGACTAACTATTTTCAAAAGCAGAGAAATATTCACACTTCGACATCTCACCCGGTGCTCTGTCCAGACAGGGCCTGTACTTTACAGTGAACTCAGGAGCTGACGTTGTAAAGTGCACATTATATGGAGGAGCGTAGCTTTCACCACAGTGACATTCATTCTTGATAGCTCTCCTCTGCTCATTATTATTCTCAAAATAAAGAACTGTACATGGAAATACATAGCATCAATAAACTATTTTCAATTTTATTATATCAACCATAAATATATTAAAATCGACGCAAAGAAATAAACTCTGAGTATGAGAAGTATATACAAATGTGTAATAATTGCTTAGAAATATGTTTCGTGTACAAGTCTTAGAACAAAGAAACTATATCCACTATTACACTATTGGTATTGGCTATATGTTTAGGGTGACTATGACTGTTAATATTATTCTCATTGTTGTTGTTTTATGGTTAGAGCTCTTACATTCTTTCTCTCTCTCTCTTTCTCTCGTTTTCCCGCCTTCTCCTGGTACGTACAATGTGCCTTCAGACTTCGACTGCCATTTTGAATCTCCCTGTGACTTGGAGTGTGAGACTCCCGGAAGTGAGAGCCCCTGGCGAGTGACGAGTGCCGAGGCGCTGCTGCACACCCACCAGTTGGGGGGACCCAAGGAAGATTACTCCGAGGGCTCCCCAGAAGGTAAGGTCACGTCTGGAACATGTGCCCCGTGTTCTGAAATTACAGATGGGTTCCGCTTGTAAGGCGACGGCATAGTTATGGAAATTATACAGGCTACAATTACCTGTGATTGCTTCTAGGAACACAGGCGTCGCTTAGCCATTCGCTGGCTGTGTTTCGCCAGTGTGGGAGTCGCATGTAATTGCCCGGACACATTAAGGAAACATTATTCACAGCGTGGTCGTGGAACGCTGTGCGCGCTTTGTTAACGTTTAATGCAGTTCCTGCTGACTCATCGCTTTGTTACCGTGTAATGCATTATATTCCTGCTGATTCACAGTAATGAACATTCGTGGCGGATCAAGATGTCTTTAAAGATCCGTCATACCAGGTGGCGCCGTCATTTCCGCATGTTTTTCAGCATTTATCGATGCAGGGGGTCACATGTTTGCTACTGCTAACAGGCTTAGCTGATCTACCTACAATACAGTATCATTATCACGCATTTGTAATGCAGCAATAGCACGTTAACTTAAATCAGGGGAATATATTTTAAATTGATTTTCTGTTTACCTCTTTTTTAACAGATAAAACGATATCTAAATGAGGGCCTCTGCCTTTCGGCCATTATGCATTTTCTTTCATACTTCCTTGTGCCACGCTACTAGGTAGCTAGGAGATAAAATATTTATGGATGTTGGATGTCTATAAAGTGAAAAGTTTAAGTGTTCTGGGAAACTTTGCAAGGATGAGTACTTATGTCCCAGTCCCCATCTTTGAATGCTAATTTTTAGGTGTGGCGTTAGCCAAGGCCTTTAGATTTTTTGAATGTATAATATACATTTGTAAAGAGGCTTTCAGCCAGCTGTGTCTATCCATTGGGCTGTTGGTGTGTCATTCACAGTTTGCATCCACCCACTGCAGCAAACAGTATGGGAGAGGAGGTCAGCCCACTTTAGCCATTGGGCAACCTCACATTTTAGTCTTTCACAAGGTGCATGTTCGCATACAAGGTAGTTCTCTTCAGTGCCAGTGTTTTTGTTTTTACTTTATTGCTCTGTGTTTAGACTCTGATATGATAGCAGGACGTTTTCTTCCAGCTCTTCAGTGTGGGGCAGAGGGCACATTCCAGGTTTATCAGTTCCTCTCTACTGGCTTTTCAGTTCCTATCTCCTGGTAATGGAGTTGTAAATTCCATTTGCAGTGGCCTTTGTTTTTATTTCTTTTCTGATTGCTTCTATTTCTCAGCACCAATATCCATTAGAAACTCTTTTCATGAAGTTGTCATTTTTTTACCCTGCGCACAATGAGGTATGTTTCTAACTGCCCTCCTGTATGTTATTCTGGGATGTATTTTAATTGAGGGCTACAGTTATATCTGCAAACCAAGTTGCACAATATCATAACTGCTCGCTACCTATTAGGTTGAGACAATTGTGCACTTCACAGTTTTTTACGCAGCTTTGAGCGACTGTGCAGGTCTTTTTGTGGTATTTCATATGATCATTAATTATTTACATGGTTACTGCACTGGGTTGTCTAGTCTGATATTTGGTTTACGGTTCATGGTCCTGAGAAGGCTTGTTTGGTGAAAGAAGCAGTTGGGAAGATCTGCTCGGATGGACTTTGTTACCAGCATTGTATCTGAGTTCCATTGTGAGATGTAAAGCGGCACACATAGAATGTAGCTAATTGGGCCCTGCAATGCTGGACTAGAGTGCAGTCCTCCAAGTGGCCAGCTGTATGTGTCAAATCACGTCAGGTATTCCATTTCTGTTCCACTGGTGATGATTGGTTATAGGGCTGGTACAATACTGAGTGATGGATAAGACCAACAGAGGAGAGGTCCTGTGTGAGGGTAAGAGCATTAAGCAGGATAACAGAGTTATTAACCAGCCTGCATGAGCTATGATTGGTGACACACTGCTGAGTGTTATGGTATTATTGTGGGCCAGCCCTCCTGTTTTTTTACCTATATATGATTGGGCTGTTTCATTTCTGTGAGGTGTAAACTGCAGATTCTCACTAATGCACTAATGCACAGAAGTGTGCTACAGACTAGAAACTGTATACGTTGTTGAGGCATTATTGTAGGTCAGAAGGAGGCACTGTCTTTTACGTACATATTTTATTTTGAAATAGAAGTACAATGCCAGCATGTAGTTTTACTGATGAAACTATATGGCACAAAAATAATAATGTGTGGGAATGTGGTTTCAGCAAATATGTATTAATTGAACATCACCAAGTAAAGTGCCTTGATTGTTTGTATCCTATTAAAACATTGTTTGGAGCAGCCTTCTGAATTACAAAGAAGTGGTCCATTTTTGGTTTCCTAACTGGTGATATGTGCTAAGACATTTCCACAGTTCATCGACTCCACAGCCAACCACACAAAGGAACTCTTCAAAATAGAATTCTCCAAATCGACAGCCAGAGAGACCATCCACCCCTCCCAAGAACTCTGCGACACCCTCTCAGACTACTTCCACCGCAAGATCACCAACATCTACAACAATTTCAACATCCAATCTGCCCCTAAACCCTGATGACCTCAACCAACCAGCCAACACCAGCCAAACCATCACCACATGGTCACCGATCACCACCCTGACCACCCTGACCACCTCAACCATCTTGTCTTCCATCCACTCAGGGATGCACACAGACTGCTGCCGTCCCACCACCTCTACAACCTCGCAACATACACAATCATCACGCAACTCACCAGCATCCTCAACTCCTCCATTTCCACAGAAACCTTCCCATACAGATGAAAACACGCATACGTCAGACCCCTCCTAAAGAAACCCTCCGCTGACCCCAACGATCTCAAAAATGATCATCCAATCTCCCTGCTCCCCTACCTGGCCAAAGTTCCTGAGAGAGCCATTAACCAGCAGCTTACCGAATTCCTGGAACAAAACCATCTACTGGACGCCTCAATCAGGATTCTGTGCCAACCACAGTGCTGAGACTGTACTGATTGCTGCCACAGACGATGTCAGAGCACTCCTCGACCATGGAGAGCCTGTGGCCCTGATCCTCCTCAACCTCAATGCGGCGTTCGATACAGTATCACACAACACCTTCATCAACAGACTCTACAACCTAGGTATACAGCAAGACACCCTCAAGTGGTTCGCCTCCTTCCTTACAGGACACACTCAGAGCAACCCACAGCCTCCCTTCACCTCCACACCCAAAGACATCATATGCCGCGTGCCACAAGAATCATCCCTCTGCCCCACCCTGTTCAACACCTACAAGACCCCAATTGCAGATGTCGGCAGATCCCGTGGACTCAACATAATCTCCTACGCAGATGACATTCAATTGATCCTCTCGCTCACCGAGTACCCCTCCAATGCCAAAACAAACTTCTGCAATGTCAAGCTGGTAATAACATCCCTGGCTTTGCTTTCCACCACAGTTATATCTGGTCCCGTAACGTGTGGGATAACTGGGGGAAAAGACTGTTTCTGCTGGTAATTCCGACAGCTTCCTCTGGCAGCGATGAACTACCTGCAGTATGGAATGACTTACCAGGAGAGGTGCGGTATTATCAGCATGGGAACCAGTATTACCACTTGATTTCCCGGTCTTGTATATGTTCGGAATTATAGGAAGCTGAAAATGTGCCCGGAACCCAATGATTTGCCATTTTTAGCGTGTCTCGTACTTTCTGTCACCTTCTTGATCTGAGTTTGGAAAGCAAAAAAAAGATGCATGCCACAATTCAAATAAAAATCTATTTTTACGTCTCGCCTACAGAAATCTAGCTATTCGGCAAGAGTTCATGTTACATGACATACACCACACATTTTTATATATTCCGACATACAGAAAGGTGCTTCTGGACAGCTCCTTTCAACCATTGGCTATCTTCAGACATTCATTTTAGGGGTTGTCCTTCAGCGCTGAAATCACACTATGGCATTTCAAGGTCCTGTGGGAAATGTACCAACACAAACAAGCATTGATAAAGCCCATAGGTCATACAACTTCTAAAAGGAATACCTATTGGTTTTGCCAAGTTGAATATATGTTTGCAGTGTTATTTTGAAAACATATTTCCTGTGCCCACAAAGTGCGGGGTAGCAGGCCTAAATAATATGCAGTTGATATCCGTCCGACTTTCTTTTGTCTTCTTAAGGCAGCAAAGACGTGAAGGCACGTGTTTAGACACAATGAAGAGAATGTGTTTTTTCATGTATTTAAGCTTCCCTTATTTTGCATCTTTTTCTAGGAATTTTGAATCGTGCCCTTTACACGACTGTCATATTTAACAGAAACTATTAAAAAGGAAACCATTACAATCCCATAATTACTTAAAATACAATGGGATTTAATACTATTATACAAGATTGGCACAGCAGCACATCAAGTGCCCTTGTTTCCTGAATTGTAAGAGCATATTAATCATACACAAGCTAACATAATCCATGTACGTGGTGCATTTGCGGAAGCTTGCACCCTGTGAGTGAGTAAATTGAAATGCAGGGATGTGGAGGCCTGAGCTATTTGTAGATTTAAGAGTGGTAATAGCCCTGTAAGATCACTTTATAATTGTGTTGGTGGGTGGACTTACTGAGCACGTGAAACACAATACAGACATTTTTCTCATAATGCAGAAATCTAAGGCAAAATGTATCCATCAACCCATTTTTTGCTGGAAAATATAAGCAGCAGAAAAGATATGAAATTGGTAGCTACTTGGTGGAGAAGAAAAAGAATGAGTCTCAGACAATGTTTATTTGTAGTGTTTTTTGCATTCTGTTTGTAGTCAGTTTAATGTTTTGGAGGAAATTTCTCTGAGGCCCCAATTGCCTGGACCCTGATTCTAATCAAGATTACAATTGGTGTGCTTATACTGCCCCTCTTCCCACACACATACAATGCAGGTGCAGGAGCAGCCCGTGCAGGAAAGAGTGGTGGGCCGGGTTGGGGGGGGGGGGGATTTGACAGATGACCGAGAGGGGAAATTAAATAAATAATTAATTTTTCCTCGTCGTCTGTCAAAATCCCCCCCACCTGGCCCCACCACTCTTACCTGCACGGGTCACGGCTGATACAATGTCAACTAAAATCGGACTGAATTTGTGCAGGAAAAATACTTCACATGCCAAGTTTTGCAACTCGAAATGTGAAAGCATGCGTTGTTACCATGCGATACTCAATTCTGAGGTGCAGACCTTGGAATGGTGAGGTAATGCCACACTCGATAAATACCACATCCAGTGGTATTGGTATGTACTCAGTGGCGGCTCCTCCACTAAGGCGGAGGAACATTGCCCACTGCTCATTGAGCAGAGCAACAAAAAAAGAAATGATAATAACAAGAAGTGATTCTCTTTTTCTTTTTCTTTGCAGGACTCCAGCCAGGACGGGCGGGCTGTGCTGGGCTCGCCGCCATCAGAGGGAGCAGGAGTGGTTTGCACTCCCTCCCTAAGTGCGCCTCTGGGGCAGGCCAAGCAGTCATGCACACTTGGCATGTTCTCCACTGGGCTGTGTTGCCCAGCCTCCCAGGTACTGCCTGAGTGGCAAACCAGGCTGCTCAGACCAAGCACAACGGTGTGATTGGCTGGGAGAGTCCGTGAGTTCGGGAGAGATAGGGCGGAGGAGAGAAGTTCGGTGGGGAAGAAGGTTTTTTTTTTAATGCCTCCCCCTGCCTCACCACCCCTGTACAGAGGCAGCCGCCACTGTATGTACTCGGTGTGGAATTAGCACCCAAATTACCAAAGCCATTGGAGGTAAACCAAAGAGAATGTAGTAGCAGAAGCTGGACAAGAGGACAGAGCACAGGGCAGGGAGCTAGCTCGCAGTAGCTAGAATGTTGATGGATGAAGGACAGTAAAATCACGTTTCTTCTGAGAAATGCCGAGATTTATTATACATTACTTTTATTTACATATTTTATTATTTATATAGCTCAACTATACCTAATAGAAGTTAGGGCACTTTGAAGAGAACAGTAAAATTAAAACGGGTTTGCATCAAGATGTACCAGTGGAATTTGTCAAAAGCCTGCACTGTTGGCTCGAGAAGGATATTACGCTAGTTACTGGAGAGGAGATGGCCTAACGGCTAGGGCGCTCGACCTCAGACCTGAGGAACTGGGTTCGAGTCTCGGTAACGGCGATGAACATCCTGTGATTCCGGGCAAACCATTTATTCTCCCCGTGCCTAACAAAAAAAATGAATGTATGTCCTCGTGTAACGTAATTGGTGCTATGTAAAGCGCTCTGATACCTGATTAGATGCGGGTCAAGTTCGTGCTATATAAAACTCTGCAAAAGGCATGCCGCCTCCTCTTGCTTCTTCCTCCAAATGCGAGCTCTTAAGAAAATGATGAATGTATCGATTCCTTCGCATTTCAGAGCCTGAGTGGTGAATGAAGCTTTAATTTCCAAATTGGACTAGCCTAATGTCTGTTATTTAGGCCTTTCTGCAATATCATTATTACAAAGCCTGCAATGTTTCCTAACCATGCTGGCTAGCCTTGTCTGCTATCTTCAAAAGTATGCCAGGGACTCTGAAGCTTGACGAACCCTTCACTGGCTCCCGACTGCCAAGGAAATTCTATTTAAGTCTCTATCCTATTGTGCTAAAGCTTTCCATGGACAAGGCCCTACATTCTTAAAGATGTTATTACGCAGATACTTCTCTTCGCCTTCCCTCAGGTGTAGCACGTTGAACCTTCTGACTTGCCGTGCTAAAGCCATACTGGGAGTTTCATCCTTTTCTACTGCTGCACCCACCAGTTTTGGCCAGCATGGCTCGCAGGTGGCAGGGCGGGCAAGGGGGTGATCGCGGGGGAAATAAAAAAAAAGTACCTTGAGGCCAGTCCCTTCTCTCTGCTCCTGCTCTCCTGCCTCCCACTCCAGGAACAGGAAGCAGGCAGCCAGGCTCCCTCCTCTAAGCCAATCATAACGTGTTGTGATTGGTCTAAACCCTGTGACACGTCGCTCAGCCAGGGGCTGGAGGGGGGCATGTTCTCCATGCAGGCTATAATGCATGGAGAACATGAGAATGGGGGAAATGCGCATGACTGGTTTGGGCGACTTGAGAGGGCCGACCAAACAGTCATTGTGTACGTATGAGTGGGCAAACCACTCCTCCCTGAATGTATGATGTTACAACGCATACATAACAACGCATGCCTTCACAACACAGTTTTACCATCACAACATCCTTTACAACGCATCATTTTACATCGCATGCCATTACAACGCATTTTTTAAAACTACATTTACAACGCATTCCAGTACATCGCATTATACCACTACAACGCATACCAATACAACGCATACCATTACATTGCATTTAAGGTAAGTGTTGGATAATGTAGGGGCAAAAATGACTATTCTAACTCCAGTGGGTGCAACAGTAGGGTAAGTGTTGCATAGTGTAGGGGTAAAAATTACTATTCTAACTCCAGTGGGTTCAACAGTAGGGTAAATGCTGGATAGTGTAGGGGTAAAAATTACTATTCTAACTCCAGTGGGTGCAACAGTAGGGTAACTTTTGGATAGTGTAGGGGTACAATGCGTTGTAATGGTATGCGCTGTAATGACATGCGATGTAATGCCTGTGTTGTAGTGACATGCGTTGTAATGACATGCGTTGTAGTGACATACAATGTAATGGCCGCGTTGTAGTGACGTGCGTTGTAAAGGATGTTGCGATGTAAAAACTGCGTTGTAAATGTAGTGCGATGTAATAACTGCGTTGTAAAGGTTGTTTCCTCTCCTCCCCTGCTCCAAGAGCAGATCAGACCCGCCCACCTGCCCGCCCTCAAAGCAGCAGGACACTAAGCATAACATGATAATAACTTTAAGTTAATATCATTTTATGTTTCTATTTGGCACTGCTTAAAAGCAGTGGGGTGACCCTCCTCCGCCATAGTGTACGAGCCGCCACTGGCACCCACCCTTTGGAATGTTCTCTCTCTCTCTTCCTCAGCATAAAAGACCAATCAGCTGTTTAGAAGGGCTCTCAAGGTCCATCTTTTCACTTCTTACACCCTTACAGTGTCTAGAGCCATGAAGCTCTAGGGAGACTGAATCTCACGTCCAAAGAATCAGTTCAAAAACAATGATGGGTTTCCTTTGGCAACAACAGGCCTTTGGGATCATTTTTAGTTAGGGAATTGTCTCAAAAGATGTGCCTTGGGCTTTTTCATGCACTTGTTGAAAGTGGTAATTTTCCAGGTTCGGAGTGTCAGCTCTGCTCAGTAAGGAATGATGTTGTCATTAATGGCGTTATAGACTAGGCAGCACATTTTGAATTGTATTCTGTCCATAGCGGGAGTTAGTGGAGGTTGCGTGTGGGGGGTATGTGATTAAATGTTCATGCAGATTACACAAGTCTTACCGCCAAGACCACTGCCACTCTGAATGAAGAAAAAGAGGCTTCTTACACATTTCTAAAGATGGCATTCCCAAAGTCCACTCACCCTGGGGCTAATGAATGAACAGTTGTTTTGAGATGATCAGGGGGTGAGGTGGCAGATTCTCTTCAGAGCATAAAGACAAGAATTTGCTGTTTTGGTCACCTTGTTTATGTCACAGTGGAGACTAGGGTAAACCTCGGGATTTGGAAGAGGGTGGGGCATGTGGAGAAACCTTCTAGATTGAGGATTTCTAAAATACTAGGATCATATTTGCTTGTGAGAGAAGGTTTGTTGAGGAGGAATTCAGTTTTCTGGGATTTACAAGAAGAATGCTCTCCAGCATCACCATTTCTGGATGGCTTAGGCAGTTTCTAAAGATGATAATATCTGTGTTGCATTTTATTAGCCACATCTGAGGTACACTTGAGTGTCTTTGGCATATTGGTGAATAATGGCACCTGAATGTTTAGACTCAGACCTAATAGCTCCATATAAAGACTGAATAAATTGGGAACTAAGATTTAACCCTTTAGATCATTGCATTTTATTTCATTCTGAACATCACAATTTGTTTAGACCACTACAGTGGACAGAGACCTTAATTTGTCTGCTTGCTCTGTTTAGATGTGCTGCTGTTTTACTTACTTGCTACTTCAACTCAGTTAAAGCCACACTGGCAATATCAGAATGACACTTAGGCCTGTAGACTTGCAAGTGTCCTATGTTTCTGGTTCAGTAGCACAGACTAAGTGACAGAGGTACACCTAGATAGTTGTGGCTGACAGTCAGGTAGCCTTTAAAGCAATTAAGGAAGATAGTTTACATTTGTTTCTACTTTCACAACCTACCTGTGGTCTGTCACACTCATCTTGTTGCAAGCAAATGCTTTCTATACTATGGTGCAAGGTAACCTCTAAACTCATTAACAGTGTATTTTGTTATATTTTAGTGACAGTTTTAATGTTTGCCACCGGAATGTACATAGGTGTATTTATGAACACTTACAGTGGTTTTACTTTTTCAGACAATACATTTTCTGCATTTCTCCAGCTGCTGTTAATGCACATTCTCTGGAGAAAATCAATAGCTGCAAAAAGTAACTTATTGGTTTATCAAGTTTACCAAGAAGAACAATCTAGGTGATAATAGCTTATTGTCCTCAGGGAGAGCAGCAGTAGGTCACAGGCAAAATGCACATATTATGATAGGGTATTTGATGACTCATTGATTAACTTGTCCTTCAATCTAGTAACTCATGAAAGAGGAAACATTCAGACAATACTGTCTATTAAAGGCCCGCTCCAGCGTTTAACAAGGAAGCGGGACTTTAATAGCCGGTATAGCCCAGCTACGAAGGGCTATAAGGCTATTAGAACATTCTGCCACTAGAGGGCAGAATGTTCTAACAAATTAAACAAAGGCATCTCGAAGCCCGAGGGGATTTAAATCCCCTCGAGCTCTGAGAGGCCTTTGAGATAACATGGAATGTTGCTTTGCGAGCCTTTACCGGCCCGTAGAAGCAGAGAGCACTCCATTGTCTTCAATGGAGCTCCCAACATTCCAATGTTCCAATATTATCAATGTCTTCAAATTCTTAAGCAACTTAACATTTAACAAGAACCGATCAAAATCCATAGTTGATTACGTTAACACAGAGGGCACACAATACAAATTCAAGAAGAGTCATATATTCTAAATTTTATTTATTTGATATTCAATTCTTATTATATTATTAAAATATGGACAATCTCAAATACATCTCAACAATTCACATCAATCATCTCCGTTCATTTAGGCACAGCTTTAGGCTGTGTGTAGTTAGGGGTTGGAAGCAGAATCTGTGGCCAGGCCTGTGTCTACTCTACCAGGGGCAGCCAAGCCCCCAATTTGGCTGAGAGTGGTGGATGGTTGGTTCAGGACCTGGCTTACAGCCAGGCCCTGCACTCAACTGCCCTTGGGCGGCCAATCCCTGCTATGCATGGGCAAAGGCTGATAGCAATAAGCGGCTGGCCGAAGGGCCTCACCTGCTGCTCAATCTCCCACAGGCAGCCAACCCTCCCAACATACACAGCCAAAGGCCAGAAGAGGTGGAACTTTGCTGAATGGCCTGGTTGCCTTTGCAGACAGGCCATAAGCACAACTTCCCGAGGACGGTCAACCCCTGTCATGCACAGCCTTCATTTGCACGTTTTGTGGAGTTGACCTCAAGGCTTGGCCTCAGGGCCCAACCCCCATGGGGTGGCTAACGGCCTAGGACTCCCAGACCATGTTTGCCATGGATCACTGACAAAATATCGAGTGACAAAATATCGTGTTCCCAAAATATCGGGACATGAATATTGATGTCAAAAATATCGACATCCTACCTTCATAATGGTAAGTACTAAAATATCGAGAAAAAATATATTGTTGTTAAAAATATCGAAGTACAAAATATCGTTTTTTTAAATGTAGAAAAAATAATGTAGAATAAATTAAATAATACAAATAACTTAAAAAAATATTTAAAACTATTAGAAAATGTTAACAATTATAAATAATAAATGTAATGTAAAAATAAATTGAACCTACATATATAAAATGTAATATATATTTACATAATAATAATTAATAAATAATTATTTTAATAGATTATAAATGTTAGAAATATATTACAAATTATAAATACACACACATATATATATATACATACACCTGTAACATAAAAATAAAAATAAAAAATATATATATTATAAATGAAAATAATAAAATATTTATTAATTTTTAAACTACATTTTACACTAAATTAGGTGCAACAGTAGGGTAAGTGTTGGATAGCGTAAGGGATAAAATTACTATTCCCAATTCAGGGAATGCAACAGTAGGGAAAGTGTGAGATAGCGGAGGGGTAAAAATTACTATTCCCACTCCAGCGAGTGCAACAGTAGGGAAATATTGGATAGCGTAGGGGTAAAAATTACTATTCCCACTCCAGCTAGTGCAACAGTAAAAAAAGTGTTGGATAGCGGAGGGGAAACATTTACCATTCCTACTCCAATTAATGCAACAGTAGGGAAAGTGTTGAGTAGTGTAAAAAATAAAATTACTTTTCCCACTCCAGGGAGTGCAACAGTAGGGAAAGTGTTAAATAGCAGAGACATAGAAATTACTGTTCCCACTTCAGCGAGTGCAATAGTGGGGAAAGTGTTGGAAAGCATAGGGGTAAAATTTACTATTCCCACTCCAGGGAGTGCAACAGTAGGAAAAGTGTTGGATAGTGGAGGGGAATAATTTACTATTCCCACTCCAGCAAGTACAACAGTAGAGAAAATGTTGGATAGCGGAGGGATAAAAATTACTATTCCCACTCCAGCGAGTGCAACAGCGAGTGCAACAGTAAGGAAAGTGTTGCATAGCGTAAAAAATAAAATTACTATTCCCTCTCCAGGGAGTGCAACAGTAGGGAAAGTGTTGGATAGCGGAGGGGTAAAAATTACTATTCCCACTCCAGCGAGCGCAACAGTAGAGAAAGTGTTGGATAGCGTAGGGGTACAAATTACTATTTCCACTCTAGGGAGTGCAACAGTAGGGAAAGTGTTGGATAGCGGAGGGGAATCATTTACTATTCCCATTCCAATTAATGCAACAGTAGGGAAAGTGTTGGATAGCGGAGGGGAATAATTTACTATTCCCACTCCAATGACTGCAACAGCGTGTGCAACAGTAGGGAAAGTGTTGCATAGCGTAAAAAATAGAATTACGATTCCCTCTCCAGGGAGTGCAACAGTAGTGAAAGTGTTGGATAGCGGAGGGGTAAAAACTACTATTCCCACTCCAACGAATGCAATGTTAGCGAAAATGTTGGATAGCGTAGGGATAAAAATTACTATTCCCACTCCAGTGAGTGCAACAGAAGGGAAAGTGTTGGACAGCGAAGGGGAATAGTTTACTATTCCCACTCCAGCAAGTGCAACAGTAGGTAAAGTGTTGGATGGCGGAGGGGTAAAAATTACTATTCCCACTCCAGCAAGTGCAACAGTAGAGAAAGTGTTGGATAGCGGAGGGGAATAATTGACTATTATTCCACAATTAGCATATTTATGATTTAATTAATTAGCATTAATTAACAAATAATTATTTAATTATAAATAATTAACCTCCCACCTTATTCCCCTATAAATGACACCACCAATACTGTAAAACATGACACAATTAACATAATTAATTAACAATTATTTAATTAATAACAATTACAAGCAAAATAAAAACAATTAATAATAAATTAATTCACACAATTAACACTATAAAGTAACTTTAAATACATATTTTATTAAAAGTATTAAAAAATGTATCAAAATTAAATTACTTCCCACCCTACTTCCCTATCAACGCACAACCCACTCCTAAAAAAATGACACAATTAACATAATTACAAATTAATTAATAATAATTAACAACCAATTGATAAATAATTATTAATAAATTAATTACCACAATTAACAATAAAAACTATTAAAGATATATTTATTAATTAGTAAAAAATATTAATTAATTATAATTAAATTACTTCCCACCCTACCCCCTATCAACCCACAACCCGCTCCTAAAAAAATGACACAATTAACATAATTACCAATTAATTAATAATTAACAACCAATGGATAAATAATAAATAATAAATTGATTACCACAATTAACAATATAAAATATTGAATACATAAATATTAATTAATAAAAAATATTAATGAATTAATTACCTGTAAGCAGCACCCGCCACAATGTCAAATATGCGGAATGCGACCAGGGTGGCAGTCGCATCTTAATCAGCTGTGCGGGACCACCACACGTCTGGCGGCCGGTCCCAGCACCACGAGGATAGTCCGCCCGCCATCCTAATAGGCCCCTAAGTGTGTTTCTTATGTTGTTGAGGGATTTTGTTTATCCCGGGAGACTTAGGAGTTTTGCGTCTTAGGTCCTAAACACCTAATGAATCATTTGATACTTTACCTCACAGCTAGATAAGTGCAATCCTTTTTGTCTCAATCCCCCCCAAAATCTTTTTTGCACTTTAATACACTATACTATAGTTATTAGATATAGTGTAATATGATTTTTTTAACAGATTTGTTTTTTAGTACTGACGTACATACTAGGAAGTACCATAGTGAATTTTTCATAAAATATATAAAACCCTATAAATCTTTTTCTCAAACTCATGAAAACCCTGGCAGAGAGGAAACACATGTGCCTCAAACATATGTGGATGCACACAGGGGGGCATAACTAGTGCCCCCCTGTGTGCATGCACATAGGTTCCTGTACGGCATGGACTTTGGAGTTCATAACGTGCAGGAACCTTGTAGTGCGTTCCTACTGTGCTGCCTTTTTCAAAATTTTATAAAACAGAAGTTGCAGGTTTTACTGCAAAATATGCCACAGACACTGGGAACTCTTCTCCTGAAAAGCAGGTGGGCGGTGACTCTACTCAACAGCGCGGCAGAGATCACTATAGTGCACCAGAATCTTCAAGTGTTTGTGGCGGCGAAAGCAGCTATCAAATATATTGAAGTTGAAACCCCACACTGGCGCATCAGCCCTCCAAATAGGTTATATAATTTGGACACACAAATTGAGGGTGACATAAAATGCACCATATGGGTAATTTTCTAGAAAAATGTAACAGTATCTTATGACATTCTCTTAGCGGAAGTGGATTGGCCCCTGGAGTTTGTAAGAACATCCCCACAAGGTGAGGACGTAATAATACCATCATTTTCTGAGCTTGTCCCTGATGAGGTCAAACAAGCCTATACAACAGAATTGGCACTTGCACAAGCCCTGGCATTATAGCGCAATCATGTCGGCTGTGATAAGGGCTCTCCTTATCATATAATACCGAAACAGTCCAGCCTGCAAATGCAACCACAATACCCTATTAAGGGGTCGATTCCGATCCTGGAGAAATATTCGACCCCTAAATGGGATGTAAAAGCACCTGCTAGAGAAATACACTCACAATTAGAATACCAGGGAGTAATTGAACCCTGTTTCCCAAATGAATAACCCACTTTTTCCTGTGGTAAAACCAAACAATACACACACATTTGCTATTCAAAATACAGATAGTATGCACTTATTAATAATACAGTCCCTAAAAATATAGAACAACCCTGAATCTTTCCTATGGTTTTTTTCTGCCAAAATATAGTGCCTGAAAGCAGGGACTGGACCACATTTTCGGCGCCTCCCCATGGGCTACAAGAACAGTCCAGGACTGTTTGCTGCCTGCATTGTGTTAATTATACATGACATTGACCCAGACACATTGTCCTGCGTAGATGATATCTACCTTACAGACGATGAGTTAAACACACATCTAGCCAGAGTAGATCACATATTTTGATTTGCGGTTTTTGACTACAAATTCATCTTTAAGAAATCAAATATAGCATTTCTTAGTGTCCTTTTTCTCAGATACAAAGTTACACATGAGGGAAAGCGCATTGGAGAAGTGTGCTCAGCTACAACCACTGAATACACTTAGGAAACTGCAATCCTTATTTGGATCCCTTAATTTTGGCAGAACTTACATTCCTGATTATGCACAACGCATTAAACCATTATATGAATAAATTCATCCTGATGTTTCCAATCTACATTGGACATCAGACCATACAGACATACTCAGATCACTACAATCTGACTTGCTTGCTACACCACACTTACATACACTTGTCAACACCACAAATCTGGTGTTCCGTATAGTCACAGGTGCCATTGCTTTACATATGCCACCTTTAATGAAGGTGAGGCAGTCCTGATTGCATATAAATTGCAATTATATTACAATGCGAAATGCGTTTTACATCCACTGAAAGAATACTGACTGCAGTTCAGATGGCTGTCATTCAGGAACAGCCACATGCACAAGGGAAACAAATGATTGTTGTTACTCCCATTCCAGCCTTTAGAGGGTGTTGCAAAAGCAAGCATCCCAAATGCTAAAGCCCTACATCAATGATGGATACAATAATCAACATCAGGAGAGGTGTGACGCAGCAGCTAGAGCGGCTGACTAAGGAGCGCGGGGCTCCCAATTCGATCCACTACAGCAGCTCATATCAGCACTGTGTGACGCTCGGTAATAGTGCACTTAATCTCCCCAATGGCCCCCTGCACCTTGAGACCCTTAGCGGTGAGTAGTTTGCGCTTTGCAAATACTGGATTTATTTATTTAATGCTCTTAACGTAGCCTTTGTCCCATCTTTACAAGCACAAGAATTTCTCCATCAGAAGCATGTATATCCCATGCCCATCAATATTTTGCCTCTTGAACAGTATAAATATATAACTTGTACTGAAGGTTCAGCCCAATCTCCTATATGCACCAAGCACCATATTCGGCGGCATGCGCCTCCATTCATGGTGCGATGTTGGATGGTAAATTCCAACCACAAAAAATTTACACGCAGTCCCTAGGTGACTGCACTGCACAGTTGGCTAACTAAAAGCATTGATTCATGGATTGGAACATACGGATCATGAATTCCCCACACTGAGAGATTGTGATTCGTATTATTGTGTCCAGTCTTTTAATGATAATTTGCATTATTGGGGCCAAAATGGTTTAAGAGATTCTAAAGGAAACACTGTAAAATTGGTTGCCATTGACTCTTTAATTTATACATTGAGTCATCAGCGTGCTGGAACACATGTTATAGGGAATTCTTTGGTGGATGAAACTGCCAAGTCTGCACTTTTGACTGAAACAGTTACCCCAATTGCTCATTCTCATACAAGGGTAGATGATGATATACTGGCTGCCATCAATGCTACACACGACGACAACCTTTTGCCTAGGGGCTTTCCAGCTAAATGCACTTATCAATTAAGTGAACAAAATGTTCCCTTTGCTACTATTCCAGGGGTTGGTGATCGATTGATTCCCAACCAAGACTGCAGGCTAACCTAAGTGATAGCTGTGTATGAAGATGTTGCATCTGCGCACGCTGGTGTGGCTGCCAATATGTCATTATTACAGCAACTTTATTGGTGGCATGGCTTGTACAAACAAGCAAAGAACTATGTCCATTGTTGTGACATCTGTCAACAAATTAAGAATTTCACTGTGGCTTACCTACAGCAGACACACTTGTTGATTTCAAACAAACCTTTCAGTTGCATTTATTTGGTTTATTCCTGTCCACTTAATTTGGACGTTGCATTTAAATGTGTCCTACTTGCAGTTGATTCTTGCTTGAGGTTCCTCTGGGTGTGGCCACAGTGTTCAACTGATGCTTGCCCTGTTATTTAAGATGGGCAAGTCTTCAGTTCATATACATGTACCACATTCAAATCGGACCAAGGCCCTGCTTTCACATCGAAAGCGGATAGGCATTCTATGGCTTTTCTGGGTGTAGAAGTGCATTACTCCTCCCCTACCATCCCAAGGGAAATTTGGTAGTTGAGGGGATGAACCATGACTTAAAGCAATCCTTAACAGCTAGAGTATTAGGTTCATGACGTAGCTGGATCAATCATATGGTGTACAAAGAGCACTTAATACTCCCCCTAAATGTTCTCTGGGTGACCGGAACCCAAACAAGGTCCTCTTTGGCATCAGAATGTATGTTCCAGACCTAGATGGTCCAAACATCATAGCACAAGCCATGCCCTTTGACATAAACAATCGTTCTGCTGTCTTATAGGATTTGCAACACTTCTGTGACGGGCAAGCTAACAAACAGTTGAAGACGTCTAGCTCTGCCAGAGTGTCAGGATCCCTAATGCGAGTTTCAAAGTGATGTGCAAGGGGTTAAACTCAAGTGGTGCTACAGGGTTGACCAGGCATCAATGGTCGAGTTGGTGGCATGTCCGCAATTCCAAGATGGCCGCTAAGGCGCTGGGGTCGGCGGTCTAGTTGTTGCAATCCAGAGAGGCTGACGTGACGCGCGCATGCCTGAAGTATTGCGCACTTCACTAAAGACTTTCCCTCAGAGAAGACTGTTTTCCGAGTGTTCCCAGTTTGAAGTGTATTATCCTAGAGTACGAAGTTTTCAGAGTCTTACCCCTTCGAGACCAATCCCTTAGTCAAAGAAACAATACTTACCTGAAGAATAAAGAAGACGCTTGGAGTTCGTGTTGAGAGACGCTTGGAGTTCGTGTTGAGAGACTTACCTGAGTAGAGATTGGAGACGCCTCGTCTCTTCAGTTCCGAGTGAAGATTCTGCTACACCTGACAGCGAACAAGCAGAAAGCTAAGTGAATTACTGGAAAGGTTTTCAGGCATATAAATAATGTCAAGTAATGCCAAAAGATGCAATATCGTTGAAAGTAATTAAAACTTACTGTATCTGCATTAATAAGATTACCGGGTTCTGTAAAAGAAAAAAAAAGAAGTGAGTTAGAGTGGTGCAGAACCATAGCCAAATAAAAGCTGTAAACGAGCAGGGAAAAGAGTAGTGAGGAGAAAGACTTACCAGAGCAATTCCACCACAGCATTAACCTGAGGAGAAAAAGAGAACAGAGATAAAAGGGTTTAAACACAGGAAGAAATAATCGAAAAGACAAGAGTTAGAGAATTGAAAGAACAGAAAAAGAAAAGACGACGAGATAAAAGAGAAAGCCCCAGTAAAAACCAACTACTGGTAGGTTATGTATATATATATATATATATTCACTGAAAAAACCATAGGTTTCACACATGTTATAGTTAGCTGGACATTTTACTGATAAAAAACCAATGAAATTCCCCCGTTATAGTTA
This sequence comes from Triturus cristatus, assembly GCF_964204655.1. Classification (NCBI taxonomy): domain Eukaryota; kingdom Metazoa; phylum Chordata; class Amphibia; order Caudata; family Salamandridae; genus Triturus; species Triturus cristatus. The sequence goes on along the minus strand of NC_140589.1, from coordinate 1,744,724,204 downwards.
GTGCAGGCAACTATAACTCACGTGACCGCAATCCTCTGCTGATGACATATGTGTCTTTATGAAAAAAAATGTATAGCTAAAATTTAATGGAAGAAGACATGGGCAAATAAGTGTCTAAATACAGTATTAGCATCAGCAGAGGATTGCGGTCACGTGAGTTATAGTTGCCTGCACTAACTATAACGGGGGAATTTCATTGGCTTTTTATCAGTAAAATGTCCAGCTAACTATAACATGTGTGAAACCTATGGTTTTTTCAGTGAATTTGCAAGGTTTTTTAAATGCTAATTCCTAACTATAACGTGTGTGAAACCTATGGTTTTTTCAGTGAATTTGTACGGTTTTTTAAATGCTAAGTTACTTTACGCCATTTGTGGCGTGCGCGCCCACTTAACGCAGTTCGTTCCGTGCACGCACGGTGCGCTTCGCGCACCGTGCACGCAGGGTGGGCACACGGTGCGCTACGCGCACCGCGTGCCCACGTTACGCTGGATGGGCCATGTACATGGAGGACATATTATGCGCTTCGTTGTGAAAGGTAATGTTTGATTTTTTGAAGTAAAATGGTTTCTATAATATGCTATGCGCAAATGGTGTCCGAAGGGCACCATTTGCACACGGGGTGTGGAGAATATGGATATTTTTTTTTTTTTCAAATTTTTTAACAGAAGGCGTACGGTACGCGTAATCGGCGATTTTTCAAAAAAAATTATAATTGAATTTTTGGCCTTGGGGGTACTTTGAGGACACTTTCATCAAGGCTAGGTGGTTGGGAGCTGTCTAAACGGCCCCTTTATATGTTTTTGGTCTTTGTTTTTCTTCCAATCCCTCAGAGTGCGAGATAGAAAATGGCGGACGCCGCTTCCTGGTTTCGACCGATTCGAATGTTTACTAAGATCTAACAGCCAATCAGAATCGCGCTCGCGCACGTCACCGTACGCGTACGGTAAGCGCACCGTAAGCGCACCGTAAGCTGGCTCAGATATATATATTGATTTAAAGGCTATTTTCTCAGAAACTACTGAACAGATTTACACCAGACCTACAAAAGGCACTCCCTTGACCTGAGGACTACCTCTCTGCCAAATTTCAAGTAACTCTGTTCAGCCGTTCGGGCTGCAGCTGTGTCTAAAGGTCCTATGGAAAAATGCATGGGAAAAACGCGTTTTGGGACCCCCCTTTTATCTCAGCCCCCGCTTGACGAATCCCCCCGAGACTTTCAGGGTAGGAGCGGAGAAATTCGCGAGGATTCATCGACCGGCGCCATAGGACCTTTAGAACGAGCTACAGCCCGAACGGCTGAACAGAATTACTAGAAATTTGGCAGAGAGGTAGTCCCTATGTCAAGGAAGTGCCTTTTGTAGGTTTGGTGTAAATCTGTTCAGTAGATTCTGAGAAAATAGCCTTTAAATCAATATATATATCTGAGCCCGCTTACGGTACGCTTACCGTACGCTTACGGTAAGCTTACCGTACGCGTACGGTGGCGTGCGCGAGCGCGATTCTGATTGGCTCTTAGATCTTAGTAAACATTCGAATCGGCCGAAACCAGGAAGCGGCGTCCGCCATTTTGTCTCTCGCACTGAGTGTTATTTATCAAACATGATGCCCAAAAACATGTTACGGGGCTGTTTTGACAACTCCCTCCCACATAGTCATGTTGAGGAAGTCCCCAAACATCCCCCAAGAGCAAAAACGGTTTTATTTTTTTTTCGGCAATTTCGCCGAGTACGCTTACCGTACGCTTACCGTAAGCGTACGGTAAAAAATAGAAATAAAAAAAACACTATCCACACTTACCCCACCCCCTGTGCTTTTGGTGGCCGTAGGCCACCAAATGTACAGTGCTTATTACATCTGTAAAAAAACTATATTTTGGCAACATGAAATAATAAAATCGAAATAAAAAAAACACTATCCACATTGACCCCAACCCCTGTGCTTTTGGTGGCCGAAGGCCACCAAATGTACAGGGCTTATTAAAGTTGATAAAAACCGTGCACGGAACGTACTGCGTTAAGTGGGCGCGCACGCCTCGAATGGCGTAAAGTAACTTAGCATTTAAAAAACCGTACAAATTCACTGAAAAAACCATAGGTTTCACACACGTTATAGTTAGCGGAAATTTTACTGATAAAAAACCAATGAAATTGCCCCGTTATAGTTAGTGCTGGCAACTATAACTCACGCGACCGCAATCTTCTGCTGATGACATATGTGTCTTTATAAAAAAAAATATTTGTAATATATGTATAGCTAAAAATGTATGGAAGAAGACATGGGCAAATAAGTGTCTAAATACAGTATTAGCATCAGCAGAGGATTGCGGTCGCGTGAGTTATAGTTGCCAGCACTAACTATAACGGGGCAATTTCATTGGTTTTTTATCAGTAAAATTTCCGCTAACTATAACATGTGTGAAACCTATGGTTTTTTCAGTGAATATATATATATATATAAGGTTATTAGATAAACGCTCAGGAATTAAAAGGATTTAATCAAAAGGTAACCGTTTTACAGATAAATAAAGACATCCATAACAAGAAACGGAGAAAACAGAGTTGGTCAGGAAGAGAAGCACAGAGTTCAGGATTATGGGTAGGTAGCAAATCACAAGGGAAATGAAGAAAAGAGATAGAATAGTGTAGAGGAAGGGAAAGAATAAAATTGTTGTGTGTTTAGTTTTCCTTAGGAGTCTTCGGTAGGCAGTGCGAAGGCTGAAGAAGATATCCAGATAGAAAACCAGAAGGTCCAGAACCAGTCTCTTCTTAAATTTATTATTTTATCCACTTTCCCCCTTCCCCCTCACTAACCAGTTAGCCCCCTAAGTATACCTTGGGGCTGAGTGGTTGGAAGTGGGAGTTGGGAAGCTAGCGACTTCTGTTCCTGTGCAAGACAACTGAAAATCAGCGAGAAGCTGAAGGTGAGCCCTGACACAGAGTGAAGGAGCAGCCTGATCCTTCCAGCTGGATTCCACAAGTTGGGAATCTGGTCCTTGAGAAAATTGCAGTGAAGAAGGAATTTGGCCCACCATACTGTGCAATGGTGACAGTCCTTGGCATTCAAGGCACCAGAACCATGATATTTCCATTGCTTGCTGGTGGTAAAGGCCTTTGGTTTTTTAGTGAATTTCTAAGGTTTTTTAAAATTCTATTTCTGAGGTATAACATCCCCGTTACCTTTGTTTTTTACAGTGAACTTCTACTTTTTTTACTGTTATTTCCAAACTATACTGTCCCTGTAACCTCTGTTTTTTTCAGTGAATTACTTGTTTTTTAAATCTAATTACCATATGTTAGTCCAACCGCCGCTGTGCACCTGGCCTGCAGCCAGACACTGTGACACCCCCTCCACATGCCGCCAATGCCACGTTGTGCATGGCCTTTGGCTGTGCGCGGTGGAGGGTTGGCCGCAGGACCTTTGGCCAACCCCCGAATGCAGTGTATGTGGCTCTGTGAGTGAAGAGTGAGTGCCTGTGTGGGTCTGTGATTGGGTGTTTAAGTGGTTCTCTGGGTGTGTGAGTGGATGTTTCAGTGACTGTATGGGTGCATGAGAGGATTTGTGAGTGACTGTATGGGTGTGTGAGTGGGTGTGTAAGTGGGTGTATGGATGTGTAAGTTTTGTGGTGGTGAGAGTATGTGATGGGTGGGTGTATAAGTGGGTGTGTGAGTGTCTGTGTGGGTATCTGAGTGATGTATGAGTGGCTGTGTGGGTCTCTAGTTCGGTATGTAAGTGGCTGTATGAGTTTGTATGTGGCTGTGTAGGTCTGTGAGTGGGTGTGTGAGTGGTTCTCTAGGTCTCTGAGTGGATGTATCAGTGACCGTATAGGTGTGTGAGTGACTGTATGGGTGTATAAGTGGGTGTATGGATGTGTGAGTGGGTGTGTGAGAATGTATGAGCAGGTGTATTTTTTTTTTAAATTGGAATCTGGATCCATTGCAGATCCTCATCTGTGGATCTGAATCACAGATTCACATGGAAACTAGGCGCTAACTATAACTATATATATATTATCTACTGGCGGTCGACAGTAGATAGTTATAGTTAGGACCGAGTTTCCATAGGAAATCTGAAAATTCTATTTTGAATAACTTTGGCGCCGGTTGACGAATCCTCGCGACATTTTCAAAACTAATGGGGTGCTCCGCTCAGCTCCTACCCTGAAAGTCTCGGGGTGATTCGTCAAGCGGGGGCTGAGAAAAAAGGGGGGTCCCAAAACGGGTTTTCCCCATGCATTTTCCCATAGGACCTTTAGTCGAAGGTACAGCCCGAACGGCTGAACAGAATTACTTGAAATTTGGCAAAGAGGTAGTCCTCAGGTCAGGCATGTGCCTTTTGCATATATGGTGTCAATCTGTTCAGTAGTTCCTGAGAAAATTGCAGCCACAGAAAATCATCCATTTACACACTTGTACACCCACTCATTCTTCAACAGGCCTTTCCCTATATATATTAAACATATTAAAATTGTTCAGAAACACATACTCAATGGATGATGTCATCAGTGATGTCATCAGTGATGTCATTTGAGATGTCATCAGTGATGTCATGAGTGATGTCACTGAACATGTCATGAGTGATGTAATATGTGACGTCATCAGCAGTGGATTGCGGGCGCGCGAGTTATAGTTAGCTGAACTAACTATAACGGGGGAATTTCATTGGTTTTTTACGAGTGAAATGTCCAGCTAACTATAACATGTGTGAAACCTATGGTTTTTTCAGTGAATTTGCAAGGTTTTTTAAATGCTAATTCCTAACTATAACGTGTGTGAAACCTATGGTTTTTTCAGTGTATTTGCAAGGTTTTTTAAATGCTAATTCCTAACTATAACGTGTGTGAAACCTATAGTTTTTTAAGTGAATTTGCAAGGTTTTTTAAATGCTAATTTATGAATGTATGTATTATATTTTTTAAATATTTATTTTACAATAAGCTACCTATATATATAGATTAACTTTATCCTGTAATATGGAATGGCTCAGTTTTTTATTTTTTTTATTTGGATAAAGTTGAACAGCATAGTTAAAATCTTCTATAAACTTATAAACACTTAAAAAAAATTATTTATTTTTTACGGGTTTTTGTCTGTGCACGCACGGTGCGCGCACGGTGCTCGCATGCGTACGTGCTCCGTGTGCACATGCGTACGTCGTGCGTGCTCCGTACGTGCGTGCTCCGTACACGCATGCGCGCGTGCTCCGTACACGCGTGCTCCGTACGCGCTTGCGCGCGTGCTCCGTACGCGCATGCGTGCGTGCTCCGTGCGCGTACGCACATGCGCGCGTGCTCCGTACGCGCATGCATGCATGCTCCGTGCGCGTGCTCCGTACACGCATGCGTGCGTGCTCCGTGCGCGTAGGCGCATGCGCGCGTGCTCCGTACGCGCTTGCGTGCGTGCTCCGGGCGCGCACCGTGCGCGCACAGCAAGTCATGTGATTTAGAAACAACACTTTTCATTGGTTTATAGTAGTTTCAGTTCCAGAAACTTCCAACACCACACCCACTCCCCTCATTATTACTTCTGATTCCCTGAGAGAAGGAGCTGAACAGCTTTTCCAGTACTCCAGTACTTGAGAATGGCAGAGCAGCAGTCATCTTCTGGGAGTGAGCAGGAGACCCTTGTGAGACAGAGACAGAGGAAACAGAAAGACTCTTTTATATGGCAATTTTTTACATTTCCAGACGGGCAGAAGAAGGTGAATGCTCCAAAAGTCACCTGCACTCTTTGTGATCGTGTCTTATCAAGAGGAGATCCTAATAAGAAATACTCTTTTAGTATCTTCACTATGATCAGGCACGTTAGAGATGTACATCCTGTGGCTTATGCTCGAGCTGCTAGAGAAAACCCTCCAGCAGCTCAGCCGAGCACATTCGCAGCAGCTCAGCCGAGCACATCATCGGCAGCTCAGCTGAGCACTTCATCAGCAGCGGCAGCTTCACCTGCTTCGGTTCCTCTGGATATACACCCTCTGTTTAAGAGGGTGCATATACGGTGCAATGCGTGCAATGCTCTTCTCTCTTATGCGGACACCAGCATTCCCCTAATAGAGAGCAAGATACAGCAGCACACGTGCGGCACCCTATAATTTTTGCCATGTTTTTTTTTTCTTCTGTCCCTCAATTAACACAACGGCTCTTTTTTAGAGCCACCTAACATCTAAACACTTAAATTTGATTTTTAATTCTATTTTTTTATGATTCCGCCGTGCGCGCACCGTACGCGCACCTCGCGACGGTGCGCGTACGCGCACCCCACGATTTAAAAAGAAAAAAAAAATGTTTTTTTCACCCTTCATGGTCCTTCAGGGACCCCCTGACAAAAGCTAGGGGGTCAGGAACTCTGTACCCTGCCCTCTTTTCACGTTCTCCACCTTTCTTTTTCACTGTCACACACAAAATGGCGGTCGACACTTCCTGATTTCGACCGATTAGAATGTTGACTGACATGAATCCACCAATCAGAATTACGCTCGCGCATGGCACGGTGCGCGCACGGTGCGCGGCTATTGATATTTATGTGCTTTTAACTGCAATTTTCTCAGGAACTACTGAACAGATTGACACTATATATGCAAAAGGCACATGCCGGACCTTAGGACTACCTCTTTGCCAAATCTCAAGTAATTCTGTTCAGCCGTTCGGGCTGTACCTTCGACTAAAGGTCCTATGGGGAAAACGCGTTTTGGGACCCCCCTTTTTTCTCAGCCCCCGCTTGACGATTCACCCCGAGACTTTCAGGGTAGGAGCTGAGCGGAGCGCCCCATTAGTTTTGAAAATTTCGCGAGGATTCGTCAACCGGCGCCAAAGTTATTCAAAATAGAATTTTCAGATTTCCTATGGAAACACGGTCCTAACTATAACTATCTACTGGCGACCGCCAGTAGATAATATATATATATATATATATATATATATATATATTCACCTAAAAAACCATAGGTTTCACACATGTTATAGTTAGGTGGATATTTCACTCGTAAAAAACCAATAAAATTCCCCCGTTATAGTTAGTTCAGATAACTATAACTCGCGCACCCGCAATCCTCTGCTCATGACGTCACATATTACATCACTCATGACATGGTCAGTGGCATCACTCTTGACATCACTGATGACATCATCCTTGTGATAGAGTGGCGGTCGCGCGAGTTATAGTTATCTGAACTAACTATAACGGGGGAATTTCATTGGTTTTTTACGAGTGAAATATCCACCTAACTATAACATGTGTGAAACCTATGGTTTTTTAAGTGAATTTGCAGGGTTTTTTAAATGCTAATTCCTAACTATAACGTGTGTGAAACCTACGGTTTTTTCAGTGAATTTGTACGGTTTTTTAAATGCTAAGGTATGTATGTATTATTAGTTTTTTTTATATATTTATTTTACAATAAACTACGTATTAAAAAAGTTATTTTTTTTAATGGTTTTTCACCGTGCGCGCACGGTGCGCGCACACCCGTGATTTAAAAAAATAAATAATTTAATGTTTTTTTCTGCCTTCGGGTTCCTTCAGGGACCCCCTGACAAAGGCTAGGGGGTCAGGAACTTTCTACCCTGCACCCTTTTCACGTTCGCCACCTTCCTTTTCCACTCTTGCACTGAAAACAAACAAAATGGCGGCCGACACTTCCTGATTTCGACCGATTCGAGCGTTGACTGACATGTAACCACCAATCAGAATTATGCTCGCACACGATAGGGTGCACGCACCGTGCGCACACGGTGCGCGCTCGGTGCGCGGCTATAGATATTTATGTGCTTTAACTGCAATTTTCTCAGGAACTACTGAACAGATTGACTCCATATATGCAAAAGGCACATCCCTGACCTGAGGACTACCTCTCTGCCAAATTTCAAGTAATTCTGTTCAGCCGTTCGGGCTGTACCTTCGACTAAAGGTCCTATGGGAAAATGCATGGGGAAAACGCGTTTTGGGACCCCCCTTTTTTCTCGGCCCCCGCTTTACGAATCCCCCGAGACTTTCAGGGTAGGAGCTGAGCGGAGCGCCCCATTAGTTTTGAAAATTTCGCGAAGATTCGTCAACCGGCGCCAAAGTTATTCAAAATAGAATTTTGAAATTTCCTATGGAAACACGGTCCTAACTATAACTATCTACTGGTGACTGCCAGTAGATAATATATATATATATATATAAAGATTTATATATATATATATATATATTCACTTAAAAAACCATAGGTTTCACACATGTTATAGTTAGCTGGGCATTTCCCTCGTAAAAAACCAATGAAATTCCCCCGTTATAGTTAGTGCAGGCAACTATAACTCACACGACCGCAATCCACTGCTGATGACGTCAGATATTACATCACTGTATTTAGACACTTATTTACCCATGTCTTTTTCCATTCATCTTTAGCTATACATATATTACATTTTTTTTTTTTTTCAGAAAGACACATATGTCATCAGTGATGTAATATCTGACGTCATCAGCAGCGGATTGCGGTCGCGTGAGTTATAGTTGCCTGCACTAACTATAACGGGGGAATTTCATTGGTTTTTTACGAGGGAAATGCCCAGCTAACTATAACATGTGTGAAACGTATGGTTTTTTAAGTGAATTTGCAAGGTTTTTTAAATGCTAATTCCTAACTATAACGTGTGTGAAACCTATGGTTTTTTCAGTGAATTTGTACGGTTTTTTAAATGCTAAGTTATGTATTTTTTAATATATTTTTTTAAACAAAACTTTTTCACGCTGCGCGCGTACAGATATATATATTGATTTAAATGCTATTTTCTCTGGAAATACTGAGCAGATTTACACCAAACCTGCAAAAGGCACTTCATGGACCTTATGGCTACCTCTCTGCCAAATTTCACGTAATTCTGTTCAGCCGTTCGGGCTGTAGCTGCGACTAAAGTCCCTATGGAAAAATCCATGGGGAAAACGTGTTTTGGGACCCCCCTTTTTCTCGGCCCCCGCTTGACGAATCACCCCGAGACTTTCAGGGTAGGAGCAGAGCGGAGCGCCCCATTAGTTTTGAAAATTTCGCGAGGATTCGTCCATCGGCGCCAAAGTTATTCAAAATATAATTTTGAGATTTCCTATGGAAACTCGGTCCTAACTATAACTATCTACTGGCGACCGCCAGTAGATAATATATATATATATATATATATATATATATATATATATATATATATATATATCAATACGTGTGCTCTGCACTTGAAGGTGCACTCGGTGAACTGCAATCTGTTCGTTAGGGCACTGACAGCACTTCAACCTCGAGTGTTTGCCTGACGCGTTTCGGATGATTCCTTCCTCATAGGCTCACTCCAATGATTTGCTTTCAGCTGACACTCATTTAAATGCTCCAATGAGCTTCTTCACCTTTTCCCAACGCCTGCTGGGACTTGTAGTGTCAGCCGCCGCCTCTTGCTCAAATGAGATAGGTAAGTGTATAGTCCTTCAGCACAGTTGCGCCGTGATGTGCCGCTGATGCCCATATTGAATTCAGTCCCCCACAACTGGCGACGACATGATTTGCGCGCCGTGGCCCCCTTTGGCAATCCTGGGGTGGTGCTACCTTCCTACGCCTGAGCTGGCGCGACAATATTCCAATACGTGTGCTCTGCACTTGAAGGTGCACTCGGTGAACTGCAATCTGTTCGTTAGGGCACTGACAGCACTTCGCCTCGAGTGTTTGCCTGACGCGTTTCGGATGATTCCTTCCTCATAGGCTCACTCCAATGATTTGCTTTCAGCTGACACTCATTTAAATGCTCCAATGAGCTTCTTCACCTTTTCCCAACGCCTGCTGGGACTTGTAGTGTCAGCCGCCGCCTCTTGCTCAAATGAGATAGGTAAGTGTATAGTCCTTCAGCACAGTTGCGCCGTGATGTGCCGCTGATGCCCATATTGAATTCAGTCCCCCACAACTGGCGACGACATGATTTGCGCGCCGTGGCCCCCTTTGGCAATCCTGGGGTGGTGCTACCTTCCTACGCCTGAGCTGGCGCGACAATATTCCAATACGTGTGCTCTGCACTTGAAGGTGCACTCGGTGAACTGCAATCTGTTCGTTAGGGCACTGACAGCACTTCAACCTCGAGTGTTTGCCTGACGCGTTTCGGATGATTCCTTCCTCATAGGCTCACTCCAATGATTTGCTTTCAGCTGACACTCATTTAAATGCTCCAATGAGCTTCTTCACCTTTTCCCAACGCCTGCTGGGACTTGTAGTGTCAGCCGCCGCCTCTTGCTCAAATGAGATAGGTAAGTGTATAGTCCTTCAGCACAGTTGCGCCGTGATGTGCCGCTGATGCCCATATTGAATTCAGTCCCCCACAACTGGCGACGACATGATTTGCGCGCCGTGGCCCCCTTTGGCAATCCTGGGGTGGTGCTACCTTCCTACGCCTGAGCTGGCGCGACAATATTCCAATACGTGTGCTCTGCACTTGAAGGTGCACTCGGTGAACTGCAATCTGTTCGTTAGGGCACTGACAGCACTTCAACCTCGAGTGTTTGCCTGACGCGTTTCGGATGATTCCTTCCTCATAGGCTCACTCCAATGATTTGCTTTCAGCTGACACTCATTTAAATGCTCCAATGAGCTTCTTCACCTTTTCCCAACGCCTGCTGGGACTTGTAGTGTCAGCCGCCGCCTCTTGCTCAAATGAGATAGGTAAGTGTATAGTCCTTCAGCACAGTTGCGCCGTGATGTGCCGCTGATGCCCATATTGAATTCAGTCCCCCACAACTGGCGACGACATGATTTGCGCGCCGTGGCCCCCTTTGGCAATCCTGGGGTGGTGCTACCTTCCTACGCCTGAGCTGGCGCGACAATATTCCAATACGTGTGCTCTGCACTTGAAGGTGCACCCCGAGACTTTCAGGGTAGGAGCAGAGCGGAGCGCCCCATTAGTTTTGAAAATTGCGCGAGGATTCGTCCATCGGCGCCAAAGTTATTCAAAATAGAATTTTGAGATTTCCTATGGAAACTCGGTCCTAACTATAACTATCTACTGGCGACCGCCAGTAGATATATATATATATATATATATATATATATATATATATATATATATATATATATATATATATATATATATATATATATATATATATATATATATATATATATATATATATATATATATATATATATATGTCTTCATTAGCTCTCCTGCAGTAACCCAGTGAGTGATTAGCCCTGATAAGGCATAAGAGACAATTGCTTCGATGTAGGGAGGTGTTTCCTTGTCTCCTGGCAGTAAGATTATTTGGTGAACCTAGGACCCCTGTCACATGCACCTAGAAAGGCAGGCACCAAATCCAGTGGGCGGAAAGATTCCCCCTGAACTAGTTTGAAGTGACCACAGTGAAGGAAACTGCTCATTACTCTGGCCACACCTCTGGCTGGGCATATAGGGAATGCAGAAGGAGAGGAAGGATTCCCTATCTTGAATTTTAGGACTGAGAGTCGCTTTGGGATTATTTGCTGTAAAGCAAAAAAGGCACTGTTGCCAAAGTGAGTGGGTTAACCCTTTCCCCTATTGGTTAAGGAGAAGCCATAAGTCACCCCACCCACTAGATGGTTGCAGGCATAAATGTGGCTTCCCAAGAAAATTCTCAGTGTAAAGCTAGAAATGACCACCTCTTGAAAAAAGCCACTAACTGTGTCAAAATTCATTAAGAAGATTTAACAGAGGCTACAGGAACTCACAGTGGTGGGCCCTCCGCTCTGGTGGAAGAGATTCGCACCCCACTCCCAAAATGGCAGGAAAGGAGAAATAAAATGACGCTCGTTTAATTTTTCCTTTTCTGCCGAGTCTTGGGGGCGCGGTCTGGGGGTGCCGGCACTGAGGAGAGTGGTGGTGCACTCCCTTCACTGCGCATGATGGTTTGGCCGTCCCTCTCAGCCACATCATGCGCAGTGACCCTCTCTACAACCCCAGCTGCATTGCTGTGGTTGGAGAGAGCAGGTACAGATCCCAGTCTGTCCTGGAGCGCTGATCAAGGGCACTCAGGCCAATCCTGAAGCTGCTGTCATGTGAGGGCATTCTAGAAGCCTGTGCCTGAAGCAGAGTAGTAGACCGCGAGACGCTGTTGGCTGAAGGTACTTTTTTTTGCATTATTTTTTATTTTTTCCCCTCCCTTCATGACCCCTATGCACCCCTCACCCCCCACTCGCCCGCGCCTGCCTCACCACTCGTCTCAAACACGGGCCGCTACTGGGAATTTAATTTGTGACCCTTTATATTTTCACAGTTCCCAGAGAGGGCTGGCTATGTGGTATGCTTTGAATGTTGCCCTTTAATTCCTTTTTTCATCTAGCTGTAGTTGTGCACTACTGATGTGTAAGCGTGAAGAACTATCATCTATAACTTAATTAGAACTTTGGAATGTTGAGAGCTCAATTGAAGGCAATGAACTGGCTCTGGGATTATGGTGGCTGGTATAAGCCTTCTGCTCTAACATTCCAATGTTTGTCTCTCCCTTTTTAATTTAGAAAATGTTAACCTTAGGTGGTGGGATGTTCTAATAGCCTTTTAGCCCGTCTTCCTTGGGCTCATGTCTGTAATTCAGGTTCAAGGCCTCTAAGAAACATTATAGCCCTCAGCAGTAGTTTATAAGGCTATGCTAGCACAACTGTAAGAAATGAGGTTATTAATTAAGGGCGGTAAGTACCCACCTGAAGTAATAATTACAATCCTTGGCAGGCGAATACACTGAAGCCATTAATTAAACATGAGATCAGCCACTTGGTAGCTATGACCCTGAGCAGACAGGCATAACTTAGACACAGTGTGTAAAGTATTTATGTAGTACTAAAACAGTAATAATGTTGAAATTCAAAGCAATAAAAGTCCCAAAATGAATTAGAGAAACAAAGAGTAAAATTCAATAAACAAAATGACACCAACATGACAAAAGGCCAATAAGGGGAACCGGAGATAGGACTTGTTAAAGGTTTGAGTGGAGCCAAAAAACAAATGTGCCAATGATGGACAATGGTTAAGGAAAAGCAGGACCCAGGTGCAAGATAATGCTGACCACGATGGCGTGTAGGTCATATACATTAACAAGGTTCGTCATCTTGGTCAAAGATTTCAACTTCTGATTTTAGTCCTTTAAGTCCAAATTCACCACAGGAGTACACTTCTAAAGCTCCTCAGGACCTCAAGTGAGGTGCTGAGAAACTCACAGGGTGTCAAGCAGAGTCAAGTCCACGTCCAGTTGCCATTGACCAGCTGGGCAGTTGCAGAAAAGACCTATTGGAGCTTGGTGTATTCCTGTAGCTTGATAAGATCAGTCGCATGACCCTTGTAGTCCAATTCCTTGACATTGGCGCAAGAGGGAGTGCAGATCTAGTCTAGTAGGCTCTTCTCAGGTCTCAGACAGTGGGTTTGGTCCTCTTCTGATCTTCCACAGGTCCAGGAGTGTTCCTAAGGGGATGCCTGAAGTTGCCAAGCTGGTACAAGCTGGTGACTGTGAAACACCCCTGGAGATATCTTAATGGTTTTCAATTACATCTTAAGATGCCCTATTCACTTGGGTAAAGGATCCCAGTGCTAACCCTACCCACTTTGGACATTTTCAAGAGGGCAGAAGTCTTTTACCATGCTAAACTTGGGCTCTGAGGACTGGGGACTGTGGGGAGTGTACTCTGGTAATCATATTGTCCTTTCACAACTAACATTAAAATCCAGTTTTAGGCAGTCCATGTACCCCAGCAAGCTCACAGAAAGAAGTTTGGTAAAATCAGCGCTGAGCTTTCAGCAACAAGACAGTGGATTCACACACAATGTTTTGGCATCCTGTTTCCCTTCTTTGAAGTCTCACCAAATGTTATACATAAGACCCCAGCAGACCTGTCAAGCAGGATGTGACATTCCAATAGGATTTGATACTCTAATATCAAAGAGGATGCTTGCAACCCCACCCACGGAAATTGGTGCCTGGGTGACTTGAAGGACAAAATGGGAGGCAGGCTCAAGTTGTAGCTACATCTGCCTGTGACAGGGAGGCCCCTTTAAAGTGGACTAAGGGCCTGGACTTAGCTCTCAGGCTGCCATGTCAAGGGGAGGACAACACGTCCCAACACCCAAGGCTATTGTCACTGTCCTGGAACCAATTCGCACCTCACCTCACAGGGAAGCCATGAAACTGCCAGGTGATATTTGGATACTTACAGAAAGGCCTCCAGATGCTTTAGGCAGGCAAAAGGTTACTTTTCTAAAGCACCTTTTCAGTAATAATTAGACAAAATTTTACTTTACCATTTTTTCATAAAATGTTTTTATTAGGTTTTGCAATTGGGGACGGAGAGAAGGAAGAAAACAGGATTAACAATCGCAGATGAGTGGATTAGCATTCAGTGGTACATGTAATGATAATACAGAGTCTTGTAAACCATAGCCACATCAATAAAGTGATCTTAGCATTTGCAAATGTTCAGGTACTCTTTTTCAGAACTAGTCAAGTGCACAGGGATAGATTTCCAGAGCTGTCAAACTGAGGGCGTGGGGTGTTAGAAGGAAATACAACTGTGACAATATTGCTATAGCTGCTAGTACAGTTGAGGAACATTGTCTGTTCAGCGTAGTTGGAGGGTAGTCAAGAGTCTGCAGCCGCACGATCTGTTAAGTCTGTTGCTTCAATGAGCACCCATGCTGAAGTTTAAATAGAAGGTATGAGAAGTGAGGGGGAAATGAAGAGTGCGACTAGATGGCTGGTGTGAGTTTCTTCCATGCTTTGGTTGGTGTGTAAGGGCCCTTGTGCGTACTACTCGTTGGTCCCCAGGGACATAACCAATCATAGCGGGAGAGTGGTGTCTCTCAATAGAGCTAATAAGTGTAAATGCAGACTGTTAGAACTGGCGATTTCTGGTTGGCTAAGGCTTGCGCCAAAGTCAGGCAGAAACCCCCTTGGTAGCTTGGCACGAGCAGTCAGGCTTATCTCTGAGGCAAGGTGTAAAGCGTTTGCGCGCGCACCCAGCAACAACACCCAAGGCCTACCACAAAAGAAACCCCACACAAGGTATTCTATAAAAATAACCTTTGTATTACACAAAACACATTAGATAAAAACACACACTTTACAATGTGCCAACAGGCACGGGCAGAATTTACAAGGGATTATATGTACAGGGGACAGGGCCACATGGACCACTGTCAGGAATTAGCACTCTTAGAACATAAAATTACTATAGCACAAAATAACATATGTAGCACACAACCAGTAACTACTGGTATCAGGTAAGTACCACCTACGAGACCCTAACCACCTTAGGAAAATATTACGCAGGGAATCAGGACCTCACTAGTACCACCTGTACTAGGAGCAAACAACCACCTAAGTATCACAATACCTGTAGGGGTAAACGCACATTACACATGATGCATAAAACATTCAGAGGTGTAGGGAAGGAAAACACATGATGCATAAAATACATTCAGCGGTGTAAAACAATGGCACATGACGCATAAACCCATTCAGAGGTGCCGGGCACGGAAAACACATGATGCATAAAAACACATTCAGAGGTGTAAGGAAGGAAAACACATGATGCATAAAATACATTCAGCGGTGTAAAAACATGGCACATGACGCATAAAAATACATTCAGAGGTGCAGGTAGGAAACCATAGCGAGGACTCACAGTCGCCACCACCTGTGGCAGTCCCTAGGCCAACCGGCCTGGTCCAGGCTAGGACGCCCTGTCCCAGTAAGGCTGCGCCAGCTGCGCAAGCCACAAGCGCAAGATCCCAACCTAAACGTTGCAGCTGCCCACTAAGTGCTGGGCAGCTGGAGGAATGAGCGTGGGCACCACTGTGCCCTTCTACACAAATCTGCTGCTCTCGTGAAGCCTCTCCTGGGCTCCAGCCACGCAATAATCTGCCCCGTCGTCACGTGGGGCCTCTCTGGGCTCAGGGACACAGTTAATGCCCCCTAGAATGTTGGAGCCTCGCAAGGCTCTGGGACACAATCAATGCCCCCTAGAACGTTGGAGCCTCGCAGGCTCTGGGACACAATCAATGCCCCCTAAGAACGTTGGAGCCTCACGGGGCTCGTGAGCACTGCCCCCGCACCCCCAGCACATGCGTGGAGTCCCCCAGCCCTTCTGCACTCACCGGCCGTTGCTCTGGGGACTCCCGCGTCGCCTCCGTTCTCTCTGCTCCGGGGCCGCAGCACACGTCGGCACTTCTCTCGCGGCGGGGCTGGGAAGTCACGTCCTTTTCTCCGTGGGGAAGCACGGGGTGGGCTCCCGTCCGCTTCCCTCGATCACTACGCGGCTTCCTTCTCCTTCGTCGTCAGGATCCCAGGAGCGCGGGGTAGGCTCCCGTCCGCTTCCTGGTTGGGCCACGCCCCCGTCCTAGTCAGCGCTGCCTGACTTCCGGGGCTTCCCCGGCCGCGGCGGTGATTCTTGGCTCGTAAGAGGGGTAGGCTCCCTCGCAACCACCACACATAAGCGGGGTGGGCACCCGCCAACGAGCACGCAATGCGGGGTGGGCTCCCGCTCGATCCGGCTCATGAGGGGGGGAATCCCTACGCCGGGGATTCCCTCGTTTGCACCGAGGTCACACAGGAGCGCGCTAGAAGCGCCAGGGCACCAATTAAAGCACTACTAGCGCTATACAGCAAATCCAAGCGCTCCCAGGCGCTGCCAGCAAAAATCCAGCAACCAAAAAGTCTTCAAGCAGGGGGGGGCAAAGACTGGGCCCAGGGGCCACCTCACAGGGCCCTCCAGCAGGGAGGCAGTCCCCAGTGGCGGTCTCTCCTGGCGCCCAGCAGCAGCAGGCCCCCTCAGATCCTGGAAGAACAGTTTCTGTGGGGACACAGCCCGATTTTTATACAGTCAAAACCCTTTGTCTGAAGGTGCAGGGAAGGGGCGAACCAG
This sequence comes from Triturus cristatus, assembly GCF_964204655.1. Taxonomy (NCBI): domain Eukaryota; kingdom Metazoa; phylum Chordata; class Amphibia; order Caudata; family Salamandridae; genus Triturus; species Triturus cristatus. Next base: position 1,744,707,320 of record NC_140589.1, on the reverse strand, counting down.
TTACAACAGGTTCCTGAGCACTTTGTTTTGCTCAGCCCCTCTCCCTATTCACTGGACAGGCCAGGGTCATCAGACGCACCACAGGGGCCGGAGCCAGCATTGTGTGGGGAAAGCTCTGTCCTATTCAGGACCCAGGTGTACTCCTCCCCAGCCATCAGTATGCTAAACTCCCCATTCACCACTGGGTGACTCCTCCTGACTCTGGGAATTTCCCTAGTCCGTCACATGACCTCAACCAGCCAATCGCCAGACAAACCACACATTTCACACTGCACACAGAAGTGCCCACTTCTAGAAGTGGCACTTCCACACTAGGTACATGCACGCCGCACACATCATCGCGCAGCACTCAATCACACGAGTCCGCACATACCAAACTCGGGCCTGCACACCCCACGCATCAGGAACTACCAGGACACATACATTCCCCCATGCATTCCTATGGGAGGGCAGGCCAACCTCACTACACGCACGCACTTTACCCTGGGACACAGCGGTAAAGTGCGCAGAAACAAAAAATCACTACACCAGGTCACCAATAAAAAGCAAAAAGTTTCGGGGTGAACCTGCCAGAAGGGCCGAGTCCAACACAGACCATCCCACTCCAAAGAGATTGTCCATTTACGGTGGTTTCTGGCTTCCTCTTGGGGGAGCGCTGTGCTCTATGTAGTTGCCCAACAGAAAAATTTGACTTTACCATTGTTCTGCTCGATTTTCCCGGCCTTCTTGTGAGGAAAAGTGATTGAATGTGACTTCAGTCTCTTACCATTCAAGTCTAAGGGTTAGAGTAGTGAATGGAGCCTATTTACTAGGCACTTCGACATGATCCTGTGCTCTTCCCCATAGATCAGGGCTTGCACACATAGCCTAGGGGATAGATTCGTTAGTATTAGGGATAACCTGTCCTGTAGTGAGGGTATTTCATGGAGCCGTGCTGAATTCAGGCCTGGTAGGCCTCAAACGGGAGAGACTCCATCTTTCTTTCTGCTCCGGCAGCTTGGGATGCTTCTAGGTCAAATGTAATGTTTTAGTTATGAGGTGTTATTCGCTTGGAGAGAACCGGTTCAGGCCGGCCCTTATCGAAGGATTGTATTTTTCTTCATGCCGAAGACACTACATCAGGCCGGCCGGCTGGGAACGTGTCCTTGGTACGGGGAGGTACAAGAATTTGGTGGGCGGCAGGTTACGGGCCGGAATTTTCCATGAGGAAACGCACCTCTATATTAGTGAAAGTCTGAGGCAGTTACATGTTCAGTCCGTAGGCGGCATCTAGCCGTTAGCAGTAAAGCTACTACTTATTCCAGGGAAGACAGACGCCATCTTGAAGGCGGAGAAGAACCGAGAGACAGATACTCTCCTAGCAGAATAGCCAGAGAGGAGAGAGTAGCCGATAAGGAAGAGGTCCCAGTGACTCGGAGAAGGGTGAAGAGAACAGCGCATAGTGGTGCAGACATGTATCCGTGACGGCGGAGGTGTGACTTCCAGGCGAGCCGAGGCACAGACGAGAAGGGAACCTAGATGACCACTGAGTGCAGAATACACACTACTAAGGTGATGTCGACCCTTTCTTATTAGAGTGTACAACTTAATCTTTCACTTTTCTTTGCAGGTTATGTGTTATATTGTAATGTTATGTGATTGCGTATGTAATGAGTAATAAAGTACCCAGTTTGTAGTGAACCAACATGTGCTGCGTGTTCTTGTATGAGAGGGTAGCCTATTCTTCTAGTCAGCTGCGGCTACATGAACAGATGTTAACCCTGATCAGGTAAGTGGTAACTGAATAAGGGAAAGAGGAGCCCCTCGAACCGGAGAACAGGCTATGCTCGAACTGGCAGTCCTTGTGTGATCTGATGAATAGTGAGACTGATTCCCTTTTTGTATGTTATGGTGATCATAGGATGAACTGTCGTATGAGACTGCCGTCTGGGTAGAGAGGTCTGGATTCGTATGGGATCGCGAGGCCGCCACTTGTGATACTGTCGTATGGGCAGAGAGGTCTGGATTCGTATGGGATCGCGAGGCCGCCGATTGTGCTGAGACTGCCGTCTGGGTAGAGAGGTCTGGATTCGTATGGGATCGCGAGGCCGCCACTTGTGATACTGTCGTATGGGCAGAGAGGTCTGGATTCGTATGGGATCGCGAGGCCGCCGATTGTGCTGAGACTGCCGTCTGGGTAGAGAGGTCTGGATTCGTATGGGATCGCGAGGCCGCCACTTGTGATACTGTCGTATGGGCAGAGAGGTCTGGATTCGTATGGGATCGCGAGGCCACCGATTGTGCTGAGACTGCCGTCTGGGTAGAGAGGTCTGGATTCGTATGGGATCGCGAGGCCGCCACTTGTGATACTGTCGTATGGGCAGAGAGGTCTGGATTCGTATGGGATCGCGAGGCTGCCACTTGTGATACTGTCGTATGGGCAGAGAGGTCTGGATTCGTATGGGATCGCGAGGCCGCCACTTGTGATACTGTCGTATGGGCAGAGAGGTCTGGATCCGTATGGGATCGCGAGGCCGCCGATTATAAGAGGTCCTGGTATGTATAGTAGGAATTCCCTGTCCTTAGGTGGTAGATATATGTGGTTGCACTAATGTAAATAGGCCCTAGGGAGGGGGTAACGTTCTGGCTGGGTTAGTGAGGCTCTGATGAGCGGGTTCTATCTGATCCGAAAACCCAAGCAGAACATTTGGCGTCACGAACCGTTTACGAAACCTGTGTGCGTTGTGGTTGTATCGTGTTTGCTTTCGGCGCGTGCGTGGTTTCGTTTGTATATTATTTGTATATAATTGTGTGTGTAGTTTTTTTTCTTCTTCTTTCTTCTTTCTCTTTTTCTCTTTTTCTTTCTTTTCCGAGATGTTTTCTAGAAAGTCGAAATCTACTTTTAAGTTGCCCGTTGATATTCCCGGCTGGGATTCAACGCCTTATGAAACCTTAGCCCGTGAGTGGGCTGATTCTACTGGTTTGAGTGAGAATTGGAATTCTTTTTTGGAGCTGGCGGAGCCGGCTAATGTGATTACTTGTTTACAGAAAGCGCCGGTATCTAAGGGTGATGAGCTTCCCGTTTTGGGGCGCAGAGGTTGGATTGTTCTGTCTGCGTACAGGATTCTACATGAGAGATTGTTGAAGTTACAGAATTTGCATAAGGATGTGGAAGCGAACTTTGTTGAGATTCAGAATGCTCACACTTTGTTGCGGTGTCAAAATAAGTTGCTTGCTGACAAACTTGAGACGTACCAAACTATTGCCGAGAGGGCGGCTGTGCGAATTGCTCGTTATAAATACAAGAATCGGCGTGGTCGGGTTTCGACGCGAAAGGTGCGTCTGGTCGTGGCGAAAGCCGGACTGGATTGGAATCCTGATGAATGGGATGGTAATATCTGGAACTCGAGTGATTCTCCTTCCTCGGGAGAGGAGTCTGCCAAGCGCGAGTCCTCTCGCTCCGGCCGTGATTGTAAGTCTGCTTCTTGCGCCTCTGATGGTGCACCCCGTGATTGCGCTCGTCCTTCGAGTGGGGTCGATGCTTCTTACACTGATTGTTCCTCTACGTGTACTGGTCGAGCTCCTTGTGATGCTCGTCCCGCGGTCTCGGTGCATCCAGTTTTTCGGCGGAAGTTGCAGCAGGCTCCCAGTGCTCCGAATGGTATTGCTTTAGACTCTTTGGAGGATTTTACTCAGCAAGAAATTAGTGATATTTTGCAGCGATTTCGGCAGCGAGCTGGTGAGACCTTACTCACATGGATGGTGCGCCTTTATGAACTGGGCGCTGCTGGCATTATGTTGGATGCTGGCGATTGTTTGAAGTTTTGTTCCTTGAGTTCGGATTCTACTGTACAGGATCATTTTCGTAACTTTAATGGTGGTGGTCAAATTACTTTGCTTCAATTGGCGACTGAGGGTTGTAATCAAAAATATCCTACTGAGTCTGACTGGCCTGTGAATGACAAACCGTGGTATACTTTGCGCGATGCTGCACAACGTCTCAAAGAGGAGGTGATGAAAACGGCAATTTTTCTGAATACTGCTGACAGGTTGCTTGATGGTTTGTTGACATCTTCTGTGCGGAATCGTATTATCGTTCTTCCCCTGTTGCTTATAAGCAGGTCATGATGACTTTATTGATTAATCAGACTGGTAACATATTATCTATGGTGCTGGAATCGGTACGCCAACTCGGTGAGTTGGGTGAGTGGTTTAAACCTGAACGGCAATCCCGGCCTGACACTCGTACTCCTGGTGACAATAAACTTACTAGACGTGATATGTTTTTTGGTCTTATGGCCGATGGTGTGCGGAAGGAGGACATTGACGGTGAGACTAATTCTCGTTTGTGGGAAATGTTTCGCAAACGTGGCTTGGATCGAAAGGAGGGTGTCCGGCGTGTTCGGACGACTGAGTGTGATCGTGGTTTTTCTGACGGTAGCGGTGATGACGACCGCCGTGGGCGCTCTGATCGTCGTGATGATCGACGTTATGTACGTGATTTGTCCCCCCGTCGTGAGAGAGACAGGGAGAGAGAGGGGGAAAGAGAAAGGGGGAGAGATGATTATGTTAACAGCAGACGTAGAGATGATAGGGATCAATCCCCTGAGTTGAGAAGGAGAGAGGATCGACACAGATTGGCCGATCGACAGGGCCGGACTGAGAACCAAAACCGGCCCTGGCAACGTGCTCGGCTGGCTCCCCCCAGAGTTTGGGGGGGGTGGCCGAGCTCTTTGCCAATGCCGGTTTCGGCCGATTTTGTTACAGGGCCGATATTGCAGCTATGCTGCAAAAAGTCCCCATAACAAAATCGGCCCCCCTGAGGCCCAAAACCGGCCCCCACCCTGGCAGCCTACCGGGGAAACGCCCGGTGCCCGCCACGGCCAGTCCGGCCCTGCCGATCGAAACCCGCAGTACAATGCAGAGGACAGGAATCCATTTCGTAATGGAGATGGATATGAACAGGAGGTATCGATACCTGGGAAACGTGAGAGTCTTTATCCTGATTTATCCTGGTACACAGAACGCAGTAAAAATGACTAGGAAATAGGTCAAGCTCCAGTACACAGATGGGCTCACAGAAATAATAGACCCTATGTAGATATTGATATTTATTGGAGACATCGTAATGTCCAAAGGGCCCGAGCATTGGTAGATACAGGAGCGGAGGCCACTCTTATTCATGGAAAATCAAAGAAGTTTAAAGGTCAGCCTTTTACAATTACCGGATTAGGTGGAAAGGAAACTCCCGCAGTTCAAACTTTACTTGAAATGAGAATAGGTAGAATTCCTAGAAAAGAATACTCTGTATTAGTGGTACCACTCTTAGAATTCATAATTGGAATTGATATTTTGAAAGGAATGACTTTGCACTTAGATGATGGATGTTACCAATTTGGAACTAAACATTATATATCGTCCAGGCCTGTACGGGTTGGTCGTTTAAGAATGCCCCCCATAAAAGTTCCCCAGGCGACAAAAGTGGTTCGTCAGAAGCAGTATCGTATTCCAGGTGGTCATGAAGAGATTAGTACCACTATTCAGGAGTTGGTGGATGCAGGAGTTATAACCCCAGTTACTTCTGCTTGGAATAATCCTGTTTGGCCTGTACGTAAGAGTGATAATTCTTGGCGCATGACTGTTGATTATCGAGAATTGAATAGACACACACCCTCTTTGACTGTTGCAGTACCGGATGTCATTACCCTAATTGAAAGAATCCAAAAACATCCAGGTACATGGTATGCGTCCATTGATATTGCTAATGCTTTCTTTTCGATTCCGATTGCCCCTGAGTGTCAGGAACAATTCAGTTTTACGTGGAACGGGCGTCAGATGACGTTTAGAAGTCTTCCCCAGGGCTATGTGCATAGTCCTACGATATGTCACCGGCTGGTGGCAGAGCATCTGGCTGAGGTACCGGTTCATCCGCAAATTCAGATATGTCACTATATTGATGATATTTTGATCCAAGGCGAAACACAAGAGGAAGTTCAGACCCAATTGGACAGAGTCATTGAGTGCCTGCGTGAGAAAGGTTGGGAAATCAACCCGGATAAATTACAAGGTCCGTCCCAGGCTGTGAAATTTTTGGGTATTAATTGGCATGAGGGGCACCGAGAAGTGATCCCTCAGGTTAAACAGAAAATTCTTGATTTTGCAGTTCCGAGGAATAGGAAAGAAGCCCAAAGCTTCATTGGCTTGTTTGGTTTTTGGCGCCAGCATATTCCTCATTTGAGTCAAATATTGGCCCCTTTGTACCATGTCACTCGTAAAAAGAATGCATTTGAATGGGATAAACCACAGCAAGATGCGTTCAGTCTGGCAAAAGAAGCAATTCAGCATGCTCTGGATTTATGGCCTGTATGTGATGGTGATGTGGATTTGAATGTGTCTGTACAAGGCCTTTATGCGAATTGGAGTTTGTGGCAGAAACAAGGCAAGAGTAGAGTACCGTTAGGTTTCTGGACCAAAAAGTTACCTGATGCTGGTGAGCGTTATACACCTTTTGAGAAACAGTTACTTGCATGTTATTGGGCTCTGGTGGATACCGAGCAATTGACTTTGGGACATGATATAGTTTTGCGACCTGAAATTCCTATCATGCAGTGGGTTATGAGTTCGCCGAAAACTCACCGAATTGGACACGCTCAAGAGGCGAGTGTGATTAAATGGAAATGGTATATACAAGACAGGGCACGTGTGGGACAAAAAGGAATTGCATCTTTGCATGAGCAGGTGGCGCGGGCGCCATCGACTGAGACTGAGAGTGAATGTTCCGTACCTTTAGTACAGGAGTCTCCTGTTAAGTGGGGTAGACCTTTTGATGATTTGTCCGCAGAGGACAGAAACCATGTCTGGTTTACGGATGGTTCAGCAAGGTTCATAGGGACGAAACGGCATTGGAAGGCGGTGTCCTATAATCCGATCACACAAAAATTGCTGAGTACAACTGGTGAGGGTAAGAGCAGTCAATTTGCTGAACTCTATGCTGTTTATCAAGTTCTGAAACAAGAGTTACCTGGCACATGTCATATTTTCACCGATTCTTGGTCTACTGCCAATGGACTGGCAGTTTGGTTACCGACTTGGCATTCCCATAGTTGGAAAATCCATTCAAAAGAACTGTGGGGAAAAGAATTATGGCAGGAGATTTGGGAAATGCTCCCACAGAGTACTGTTACAATCTTCCATGTGGATGCTCATACCCCGATAGACTCTCTTGACAAATTCTTTCATAACATTGCAGATGAGAAATCTTAAATTGCTGAGGCAGTGGTGGACAGGCAAGATTCTGATATTGCCGGATTGGCGAAATGGGCCCACCAGAAAGCAGGACACTTTGGAGAGAAAGCCACTAGCAGGTGGGCTGCTGATCGAGGAATTTATATTCCCCTAGATTTAATCAAAAATGTTATTCTACATTGTCCCATTTGTCAGCATATCAGGCAGCGCAAAGTGCCCCAAACTGTTAAAGGTCATTTACATCGCGGGAAATTGCCCGCTCAAATTTGGCAGATTGATTACATTGGTCCACTTCCTATGAGTAGGAATTGTCAATATGTTTGCACTATTGTTGATACATACAGTGGCCTGTTGGTGGCCCTTCCCTGTAAGCAAGCTACCCAATTGAATACTATTAAAACATTGGAATTGATTATGATGTATTATGGTGTGCCATTCCAAATTCAATCTGATAATGCATCCCATTTTCGAGGGAAGATTGGTACAGGAATTCTGTGTGGAAAACAATATTGAATGGGTGTTTCATATACCATATTATCCACAGGCCTCAGGTCTTGTGGAGAGGTTGAATGGACTGCTGAAAGATCAGTTACGTAAATTAACAGATGACAAGTATAAGAATTGGCGAGACTTTTTGCCTCAAGCGTTATTGATTTTGAATAACCGTCCTTTTCTAAATGCTGAATCCCCACTTATGCGTTTGTTTCCTCCGAATGTTGATGCTAAGCCCAATGAAATCAGAGAGACTGTGATGTACTGGGAAATTACTCCCGGAGCTTTGGCTCCATGTAGAGCGACCCCAGGGTCGGCAGGTTTAGACTTGCATGCCATGGATAACACCGTTATAAAAAGTAAGGATCGAGTCATCATTGAAACTGGTGTTGGTGTTCATATACCAACTGGGAATTTCGGATTAATCGCCCCTAGATCGGGGCTGGCTGTAAAAGGCATTCAGGTGCTTGGAGGGATCATTGACAGTGATTATCAGGGAGAGATTAAGGTGCTCCTGCTGAATAGCAGTGAGGTTGACTTACTGATACATCAAACTGACCGAGTGGCTCAATTGCTAATAATGCCTGTTTTCAGTGGTGAGATCACAAAAGGCACTGCCCCAACGTTGCTAACTGTACGAGGCCAAAAAGGTTTTGGCTCCACAGATAATCCTGGGGCCAGAGTTTGGGTGCAGTCGCCTAAGAATCCCCCTGAACAAGCAGAAGTCATTGCAACCGGTCAAGACAACACCATTTTAGTTATGAGACCAGGGAAAGATAGCTGGGAAGCAGTCCCGGCTGACAAATGTTACTTACGAGAATGAATAATGCCTGTATTTGATTCTCTTTCAGATCATTCTTTGGACTGTTGCTGCAGGATGTGTCGGCGTTGGACTCCTTTTGGGCTGGTACGACGAGAGAGGAGGGATCCCATCAACCCGGGCTGAGTTGAGAACCCGAGTGTCGCGTTCCTTCGCTGCGTGGGATTCGTCGTCGAACTTTTGGACTACGTTAGCCAAACGAGTGACTAAAGCCCCTCATTTCTGCTTGACACCGATGAGATCGGTGACTGACATTCTAGCGACTTGTTTAGTTGCTGTCCCTGCTTCATTGGAGACTTTGACTCATATTTTTAATATATCGAATGCTCGCCCCAATGTTCTTCTGGGCGATTTTGCTACCCATGAGTATTGCCCCTTGTGTACTGTACTGTCAGACCCGATACCCCCCATCCAGTCCCAAATAGTTACCTATAATATCACACAGGGTGATTTGTGTTTTTTCCTTACTTGTGATCCTAGTGCGATTTCTGAATGTATGCGTTTAAGATTGAAAGGTGCCACTTCATTCACCGCTCATGAACGAACTTTGTGCCTTCAAAGGACACCGAAAACATGTACTTCTGTTCAGAATAACATGACTTGCAAGAGTTTGGTAGTTACCCCCAGTCATTATCGCACGATGTTACTACCTGCCGGATGGCTTTTCTCATGTGGTAATACTTCCTGGCCATATATCCCCGCAAATATTTCTGGAGGCCCTTGTGCCATTACTAGACTGAGCTTGTTAATGTTTTCATCACATCCGAATGCCAACTCTCGTGTGATTCGAGATACAGTGAGGTTACAGGAGGATTGTGACTCATCTTTGCATTTATATTCCAAGTCTGAATACCTTAGCCTGGCTATTTCAATTGTTGGTGTTCCTGCTTTGGCAGTTTATAATGCCAAATCTATTGGGAAAATGGCCTGCTGGATGGTAAAATCCATCAATCATACTTCTACAGTCCTGTCTGACATGCTATTAGACGCCCAGGGTGAACGTAGAGCTATCTTGCAAAATCGAGCGGCCATTGATTATCTTTTGCTTAAACATGGACACGATTGTTCTGATTTTGAGGGTCTTTGTTGTTTTAACTTGTCTGATCATACCAAATCCATTCAAGCTCACATTGATAAACTACATGACTTGACAGAAGAAGTTAGAAAACACATTGACCAGGGCTGGTTTGACTGGCTCTTTAATTGGTTACCTGATTTGCATATGTTACGTCAGATATTAGGAGGCATTCTGGTTACTATCGGCATTTTGATTTCTATCTGTTGCTTTATTCAGTGTATTCCTTCACTACTTCAATTCTGCACACCTGGTACTAGACACAGATCAGTTAGTCTTGTTTCATATTATTCTTCCACAGATATTAGTTCTGTTTAATGAATGTGTAATAGACTGAAGTCAAGGGTGAAATGTTCTGCTCGATTTTCCCGGCCTTCTTGTGAGGAAAAGTGATTGAATGTGACTTCAGTCTCTTACCATTCAAGTCTAAGGGTTAGAGTAGTGAATGGAGCCTATTTACTAGGCACTTCGACATGATCCTGTGCTCTTCCCCATAGATCAGGGCTTGCACACATAGCCTAGGGGATAGATTCGTTAGTATTAGGGATAACCTGTCCTGTAGTGAGGGTATTTCATGGAGCCGTGCTGAATTCAGGCCTGGTAGGCCTCAAACGGGAGAGACTCCATCTTTCTTTCTGCTCCGGCAGCTTGGGATGCTTCAAGGTCAAATGTAATGTTTTAGTTATGAGGTGTTATTCGCTTGGAGAGAACCGGTTCAGGCCGGCCCTTATCGAAGGATTGTATTTTTCTTCATGCCGAAGACACTACATCAGGCCGGCCGGCTGGGAACGTGTCCTTGGTACGGGGAGGTACAAGAATTTGGTGGGCGGCAGGTTACGGGCCGGAATTTTCCATGAGGAAACGCACCTCTATATTAGTGAAAGTCTGAGGCAGTTACATGTTCAGTCCGTAGGCGGCATCTAGCCGTTAGCAGTAAAGCTACTACTTATTCCAGGGAAGACAGACGCCATCTTGAAGGCGGAGAAGAACCGAGAGACAGATACTCTCCTAGCAGAATAGCCAGAGAGGAGAGAGTCGCCGATAAGGAAGAGGTCCCAGTGACTCGGAGAAGGGTGAAGAGAACAGCGCATAGTGGTGCAGACATGTATCCGTGACTGCGGAGGTGTGACTTCCAGGCGAGCCGAGGCACAGACGAGAAGGGAACCTAGATGACCACTGAGTGCAGGCTACACACTACTAAGGTGATGTCGACCCTTTCTTATTAGAGTGTACAACTTAATCTTTCACTTTTCTTTGCAGGTTATGTGTTATATTGTAATGTTATGTGATTGCGTATGCAATGAGTAATAAAGTACCCAGTTTGTAGTGAACCAACATGTGCTGCGTGTTCTTGTATGAGAGGGTAGCCTATTCTTCTAGTCAGCTGCGGCTACATGAACAGATGTTAACCCTGATCAGGTAAGTGGTAACTGAATAAGGGAAAGAGGAGCCCCTCGAACCGGAGAACAGGCTATGCTCGAACTGGCAGTCCTTGTGTGATCTGATGAATAGTGAGACTGATTCCCTTTTTGTATGTTATGGTGATCATAGGATGAACTGTCGTATGAGACTGCCGTCTGGGTAGAGAGGTCTGGATTCGTATGGGATCGCGAGGCCGCCACTTGTGATACTGTCGTATGGGCAGAGAGGTCTGGATTCGTATGGGATCGCGAGGCCGCCGATTGTGCTGAGACTGCCGTCTGGGTAGAGAGGTCTGGATTCGTATGGGATCGCGAGGCCGCCACTTGTGATACTGTCGTATGGGCAGAGAGGTCTGGATTCGTATGGGATCGCGAGGCCACCGATTGTGCTGAGACTGCCGTCTGGGTAGAGAGGTCTGGATTCGTATGGGATCGCGAGGCCGCCACTTGTGATACTGTCGTATGGGCAGAGAGGTCTGGATTCGTATGGGATCGCGAGGCCGCCACTTGTGATACTGTCGTATGGGCAGAGAGGTCTGGATTCGTATGGGATCGCGAGGCCGCCACTTGTGATACTGTCGTATGGGCAGAGAGGTCTGGATTCGTATGGGATCGCGAGGCCGCCACTTGTGATACTGTCGTATGGGCAGAGAGGTCTGGATCCGTATGGGATCGCGAGGCCGCCGATTATAAGAGGTCCTGGTATGTATAGTAGGAATTCCCTGTCCTTAGGTGGTAGATATATGTGGTTGCACTAATGTAAATAGGCCCTAGGGAGGGGGTAACGTTCTGGCTGGGTTAGTGAGGCTCTGATGAGCGGGTTCTATCTGATCCGAAAACCCAAGCAGAACAACCATTAAATTAGATTTTACCTATTTAAAGGAGTCCTTGAAATGTTCTCACTGTTACCAATCTAAAATTCGCATCATAAGGTATTATAATGTAATCCAGTGTTTCCCTATGGGAGCAGCCAGCCTTGCTACTGTGAACATTGTGTGTGTGCTTTTTCACTGTTAGGACATGTGGAATATTAAAATTCTACCTGTCTTACTTTTAAAAACCATGCACCCTACCTTATGGGAAATAGGGTCTATCTTAGGAGTGACATGTTAACATTTAAAAGGAAGGTTCAAACCTATCAAAAGGGTTTATTTTGACAGGTTGCATTGACAGTTTAAAACTACGCAGCCAGACTACAGTGGTAGGCCTGGAGACATGCTTTACACTGTCACTACAGTGGTTGGCACAATATGTGCTACAGCCCACTGGTAAAATGTAGCTTACAGGTCCTGGGTACACTGTGGGTACAATATATTAGGGACCTAGAGGTAAGTTAAATGTGCCAATCAGGAGTATACCAATGTTACCATGTTGAAAGGAGGAGCACATGCACTTTACCCCTGGTTAGCAGGGGTAAGGTGCATAGAATTCCATAGCCAGAAAAATGGGGTTCTGCAAAAAGGCAAAACAAACTAGGGGTGATTTTGCAAAAAAGGGCACATTTTCCACTATAACACATATTATACTTCTGGGATGTTGTTTGTGTATGTGAATGCGTACCTATCTGTATGTTTCCTGTGTGTGTACCTCTGTACAGTTAGCATGTGTATGTGTGTTTGTGTTCTCTACATTTGCCTTGTTGAGTTGCCTGTCTGTGCAAAATCTCAACACTATAAGCTCTGTAATTTTTTTTGTAGTATTCCTCATCGCACAGTCTTTTTTCTGACACATAAATATATCAGTTTTGTGAACGCGAATACAAATATGTCATTTGTCGTAATACAAGTCAGTGAACTCCTGTGACATATGTTGGCCATACGAATACCGACAGCATAATTTGTTAAAAGGAAAGGAGCAGGAGCAATTCCCCTTAATGTTATTAGTTTCGCTAGCCATTTTTATAAGAGCAGGAAGATTTACTAGCAGGGGCATTCTCTGAAAGGTTATTAATGATATTTATGTTTTCAGGAAGGCTTTTTCAGGAGCTTCTACCTCCATTGAATAGATGCGCTGCAGAATCCCCGCTCACATGCAGGCCCTCCTCTACTGTGGTGGTTGTTCAGTCAAGCATCAAATACAGGAATTGTACGCAATGGATTATCACTTTTAGCACTAAAGAGAAGAAATGTGGCCATTGATTCTTCCTGACAGGCCTCTTCACACCCATTTGCAGTGGTGCTGATTAGGTCTTGGGCGCACATCACCCAGAGCCCGGAAATTAGTTCTGGCTCCTTTCATTTGTATTCACTGTGGCAGTGATTACACAAAGGGGATGACAATATAGTGGAGGAGAGATGTGTGTGCGTACACAGTATACATGTGTGTGCATGTGCAGTTGTATGCATATGTGTGTATTTGCATGTGTATGTGTGTGCATGCATGTCTCTTTGTCTTTGTGCACGTTCGTGTGTCTGTGCCTCTAAATGGGGAGAGTACATATGCTTATCATGTCACCTTCCTGCGTCCACCTTGTAATTTGCGCACTATGTGATGTCAATTCCCACTGTTAGGACCTCGTTGCAAGTTAGACGGACTACCCAATTTGTCTGGTGACTCCTGACAGTGGGCTTTTCATGGTAAATACTGATGGATTGTGGTGGGCCTTTGAAGGTTTTCTGCTCCCAGCCAAACTGCCTATGGTTTACACCAGCAGGAGGGGCTCTGCCATTAAAAACAACTAGAGATGGTTTCCAGGAGGAGTTTCCTCATTTTAAAAGGACAGTCACTAGGTAGGAATTCTGAGCTCCACATACTGGGCCTGGGTTTCTTCCATTTTGAAAGACGCCCAAAGAAATTTTGTGGGGTCATATAACATAAGATATCAGGGAATGTTGAACAATTATGCTGGGTTGGACCTTACAGTTTACATAGGATTGCATTAGAAGTTACCACATATCACTGGCTACTCTACGCTTTAAGAAAAGCTTCCCACCAAATGTCTTTAGAACACAGTTGAACTTAGAAGAGACAAGAACGAGTGTAATGTGTCAGCTTGCCATAAGGGATCTCCTTGTACCTTTGAAAGTGTTCTTGAGGGCCGACCGGTTGGTCTCCTTTCGCCTCAGGTTCAGAAAGAGCCGACAAGAGCAACTCCCCAGCGGAGGAATCACTTGAGAGAGCACTAGAGTGTAGTTTGCAGGAATCCTCACTGGGGTGAGTGCTTGAGCCAGCTTCTATCACTGAACTATGGCCTGGACCCTGGATCAATGATACTGGAAGACATTTCAGAGTAGGGTTGCTGGACAGTGGTGTTAGCTCTCCAAATTTACAGAGAGTTGGAAAAATCCTAGCTTTAAAAAGCAAACAATTCAAACAAATGGCGAAAAGCTTTAGTGTGAGTGTTTGTGCTCTAGGTAGTCTTGAAAACGAGGGCTTGATGTGGTTGGTGTTGCCTTCTATCTAAAAGCAGGGTCCAGTGGGGCACTTTGAAGCTCATTGATAAGGATGAGACGATGACGTGGTATGTGTTATGGTATTTCCTCGGCTGGTATTATCTATAGGGATTACAGTGGGGACTGTAAAATAATTTCTAAATTCCAGGATTACCATGTACTAAAGAGGAACAATCTATGAGTGAATATCACTTAAATTGCATGCTGATGATGATAAATCCCTTCTTCCATAATGGATAGTACTGCAGCATTTGACATTAGGCTTGCCTTCCCTATCACAAAATACGACTGGTGAACTGCATTTGATTAAGTTTATGGACAAATGGAGATTCCTAAAGAATAATGCAAAACTCCAAATCAGCCCGTAAGTCTGCGGGTAAAATTAAAGAGCAGGAAAAGTCAGCAAAGGGAACTTGGTGATCAGCGGACTTCTGCAACCACATTCTTCAAGTTTCTCCAGGTTGGAGCTTTCAGCATCAAAGTTTGTGGTTTCAGAAGGACCTGGAATAACCAGTATCTGACTTTGATATGACTAAGGTGCAGTGGCGGCTGGCACTGATCAGGGCTGGAGATGGCAGGGGGGTAGTAAAATATTGTTTTAAAGTACCTTATTGCCTCGTCTCTCGTTGTCCCTCTACCCTGTCAAGAAGCAGGAAGCATCCAGGCTCCCCATAGCCTATCATAATGTTGCAATGCAGCGTTGTGATTGGTAAGCACTGAGGCACCCCATAGCTAATCACAATGCTGCAATGCAGTGTTGTGATTGGTCTGACCACCGTTTTCAGCACTCAGCCTGGGGGCCTGCGTATATTCTCCACCCAGGCTGTAATGCAAAGTGCGCATGACCGTTTGGCCGGCCAAACAGTCATGCACACTGATAACAGTGAATACCACTCTCCGTGGGTCCCTATTATCCCCCCTTGCCCCGCCCCAAGACATTGGGACACAAAATAAAACAATAATTAGCCACGGTTTATTATTGTTTTATTTATGTCTGCTGGGGGGGGGCGACGCTGCTCCGCCATAGTGGAGGAGCCGCCGCTGCTACGCCGACTCCAGAGTCCTGGCTTGATTGCTGGATGATTTTGATTTACAGAAAAAAGACTAACTTTAATGTAAAAATATTAACTACTTCTAACTTCTGGACATACCCAGCCACTGCTCTATTGAAGTCAGCCTGAAATTGCGTTTATGCATAGTCAACCACAATTAGTGGCAATTAGTGTTTTCTTGGGAATTTTTAATCGTAAAATTAAAAAAAGAATAATACTTTTGGTTTTCTTAATCTGAATTTGACCATTTGTTGCCCATTTTGTTTATTACATTTTTATCCTTTTTAATATATTGGCCATGTAATTTTATTAGTTCATTTCTGGACTTAAATATTGCTATAGTAGTGCTTAAATACTTAACCTGCATTTCACTGTGGTAAAAAACCTGCTGCTTGTGCCTTAAGTGTCATAGCTACCAGGAATCTATCTCAAGTTTCTTTATTTTAACTGACTTTTAGCCTTAAAAGATACTAAATTACTAGTTTGGAGAACCCTTCTCCCAAATTATTAATACAGAATCTCACAGCGTGTACTATATGAGCAAATACTGATGAAATCAGATGTGGAGAAAACAATGTCCCCAGCAATTCCAAACTTCCCAGGGGCCACCTGGGGTACAATTCAGAATATCATGGTGCTGCTGCACATCATACTTAAGGATACTCAGAGTATCAACAATGCCTAGCGGGAGAATACTGCATCGATATTCCAGAGTGTTGGACAGGCCACCCGAAGGGCTTGCTCCCTCCCCGCATGACAGGGCCTAAGCCCCGGCCCGCCAGGCGTGACCCACACGAATCACCCGCACCCCGTCTCCCGACGGAACTCCTGCCCCCGGACCTCCATGTATCACGGGACCGAGCCACCACCGGCTCCCCCGGCCGGATCAAGCCGCCATCTTGGGCCCTGCGCCACGAGGCCGCGTGGCCTCCACCCGACCCTAACCCTGGGCCTGGCCGGCCCCGGCATCCCGGCACCACCTTCCACCCAGGAGGTGAGCGGACCACTTGGCGGGTCAATGGGCGAACGAAGCGTCAAGGGCTCTCCCCCGCCAGGTGCCGATCGCCTCCAGGTCCCCCAGGCGCTGGCTCCACCCCCTGCTGGGTGTCTGGACACCTTCATCCCGGACCCTCCGACCTCCAAGTGCGAGGGTCCGGACATCAAAGGGCGCCAGACCTATAACTAGGGCAGCTCCGGAGCAGGACGGCAGTTGTATCCTGGAGTCGAGAGACACCGAGAGAACTCAGCCTTGACGGACTACTGGCGCTGCCGTAGCCCTATCTTGTGAACTATCGTCCTGCCTGCTGGCGCTGCCGCGGCCTTCTGCAACATCCATCCTCGTCGGGACCTGCTGGCGCTGCCGCGGCCCGTTGTAACGACCATCCTCACCGGGACCTGCTGGCGCTGCCGCGGACCGTGCATCGACCATCTCTCCGGGACCTGCTGGCGCTGCCGCGGACCGTGTATCATCCATCTTCACCGGGACCTGCTGGCGCTGCCGCGGCCCGTCCCAGCTAGAACACCGAGCTCGAGGATTGTGAGCTATCCACCATACCACCTCAACTACCAAGACTGGTAACCAGACTGTCCCGCTACCCCCTTTCCCCATCTTGAGAGACTTGAATCGAGGGGACCCCTGAGTCCAGACCTCCTTGTACCTTCCATCGTACCGTAAGAAATTGCCTATAAAGAACGCTAAATCTTCTCCTTGTGTGGTGTCTGTCTGTGGGGGGGAAGTTATTTATCTGTACGATCGCTGGAGACGGCTCTCCCCGGAGACCTCTCCCCTTGTCCTCGGCCGACCCTCCCGGTCCGTCTAACATTGGTGGCCAGCGGCGGGATCGGAATCAACGCGTAATCGTACAGAGAGTAGCTCACCCCACGACAAAACCACGATGTCAGCCAAAGATAGCGGTTCCACTGAAAAGTTCCAAATGGATAAGTTGGAAGAATATAACCACCGCGAACTTAAACAATTCTGCATGGAACTAGGCATTGCTACCACCGGCCTGAGTACCAAAGACGATTTAAAGCGCGCCCTTGAGTCGTGGGCGGAAACTGGGGTCACCGGATCCCCCGACCAAAACAGTGTCGCACCAGAGGGGAACGCCACGGCTCCTGAGGAGCGGGGAACGGGCCTCTCGCAGGAGGAGATCCAAGAAAGAGAGAGAACCAGATTACATGAGTTGGAAATGGCACGACTCAAGATGGACGGAGAACTAAAGTTAGCCGAGCAGAAACTAAATCTAGAACATCTGCGGCTCCGAGAAGAGCGAGAAGAAAAACAGAGACAGAGGGAGCTCGAGGAAAAAAGAATAACACTCGAACACGAGCGCAAACTGGCGGAGATAGAACTCCGGAAACAGAATAAAGAACCGGGGGTGCCTGAGCGACCGCACACCCCGGGAGCAACCGAGAAAAAAGTCCACATCCCCAAGGATGTTGTCCGAGAATATGTCCGAGAGGACGACATACAACAATGGTTCAAAGCCTACGAGATCGCCATGACCTCCCACCGGATCGACCGGAGTGATTGGGGAGCCGGACTATGGGGGAGGTTCGTCAACGAAGGCCGCGATGCCCTATTGCAGCTCCCAGATCACCAGATGTCGTCCTACGACCACATGAAGGCTGCCCTCCTCACCCGCTACGGCCTCACGCCCGAGATGTACCGCCAGAGGTTCAGAGACTGCACCCGGATCCCGGGTACAACTTGGGTGGAGTACGTCAACTATTTCAGCCGAGCCTTCGAGGGTTGGATCAAGGGGAGCCATGTAACGACCTACGAGCAACTCTTTAACCTTATGGTATGGGAGCACCTGTCGAACAACTGTTTCGTCGAGCTCAGGCAGCACCTCCTCGACAGTAAATTGACTGACCCCCGGCAACTCGCCGCCGAAGCTGACCGATGGGAAAGCACCCGAGTGGGCCGGAGAGGACCGCACGAGCAAAACCGAAACAACCAAGGCCAGCACCGTCCCCGGGGAGGAGGAGGAGGCCAGGGGCGAGGGAGAGACACCATCCCGGCAACACCCGTGGCCAGCACCCCGCCCCCGGCCGGGCGGGGCAAGCCCGGGGTTCCGAGCCAACGTCACGTGCCACCGATGCCAGCGAGTCGGCCACTACGCCAATGACCCGAGCTGCCCGCAGAACCAAACACCAAAGCCCTGCCAGGTAGCGGCCGCCGCCCTGGGGGAAGAACGACTATCAGAGGAACAGGAAGAATATGAGCCGGCCCAGCAAGAGTGGGAACCGGCCGCCATGGTTCTAGCATGCCTAGGGGGAAAGGACATGGTTCCGCGGGCCCCCCTACCCGCCAACACCCGGAAATATGGCCAATGGGTGACCATTAATGGACGTCGGGCCGAGGCCTTACGTGACACAGGCGCCAGTGTGACGGCCGTCCGCTGTCACCTGGTGAAGCCCGAGCAGATCCTGCCGAACATTCTCTGCCCCGTCCGCTCAGCCGACAATTCCGAGAGTCTGTGTCAAATGGCCTGCGTCCCCTTCGAATGGGGAGGGGTCTCCGGCCTGTTGAAGGTGACGGTCCGGGATGATGCACCCGTGGACTGCCTCCTGGGGAACGACCTTGAGAGTTCCCCGTGGGCCACCGTCGAAAGAAGAGAGCACCTGGGGATGCTGGGCCTCCCGGACTGGGCCTGCGTAACCACCCGGTCCATGGCCGCCCGTGCCGTCCCCCGAGCAGAAGATCCAGAATGGCCAGCACCTCCGCCCCCGGTCGCCCCAGTAGAGGACCACGACGAGACCAACCCCCCAGAACCAACGGCCGAAGGGGTCGCGCAACCCCAGGACCTTCCCGGCCTGGCTCAGTGGCGTCAAGACGGGGGGCCCACCCAAGAGCAGTTCCGCCAGGAGCAAAAGACCTGCCCCTCCCTCGAGGGGCTCCGCCAGCAAGCCAGCGCCCAGAGCGCAGGGGACTCCACCGGAACTCATTGGGTCTATTGGGATAACGACCTGCTATACAGCGAACAAAGAATCGCAGAACTAGGGGCCAGTCGAGTGCTGGTGGTGCCTCTCCGCTTCAGAGACTTCCTACTAACTCTGGCCCACGATGTCCCCCTGGCTGGACACCTGGGCCAGGACAAAACCTACAGTCGCCTAGTGACTCACTTTTTCTGGCCGAAGATGCGGAACGACGTCCTTAACCACTGCCGGTCCTGCCCCACGTGCCAAGCCAGTGGGAAGAGCGGCCGTAAGCTGAAAGCCCCTCTGCAACCCTTCCCAGTGGTCACCACCCCGTTCGAGAGGGTAGGAATAGACATTGTGGGGCCCCTGGACCCCCGCACGGCACAAGGACATAGGTTCATCCTGGTACTGGTGGACCACGCCACCCGCTACCCCGAGGCGGTGCCCCTACGAACTGTAACAGCCCCGGTGGTTGGCCGGGCCCTAATGGGGATCTTCTCCCGAGTGGGCTTCCCCCGAGAAGTCATCAGCGACCGAGGCACGAACTTTATCTCGAAATATATGAAGTCCCTCTGGCAACAGTGCGGGGTCACCTACCGATTCACGACCCCCTATCACCCCCAAGGGAACGGACTAGTGGAGCGATTCAACCGCACCCTCAAGGGGATGATTGGGGGATTGGAAGAGCCCCTCCGTCGCCAGTGGGATGTACTACTCCCGTGCCTCCTCTTCGCCTATCGAGAAGTTCCCCAGAAGTCCCTCGGCTTTAGCCCTTTCGAACTCCTGTACGGGCACCCTGTGCGAGGGCCCCTCAGCCTAGTCAAAGAAGGTTGGGAGATGGCCCTCCTAAAGACCCCTCCAGACGTCTACAAGTACCTCCTGGCCCTCCGCAATCAGACCCGACGCTTCAGGGAGATGGCAAAAGCGAACCTCGAGGCCAGTCAGGAGGACATGAAAAAATGGTACGATCACAATGCCTCCTCCGTCGAGTTCGAACCTGGTCAACAAGTGTGGGTGATGTCCCCCACCGAACCATGTGCCTTGCAAGATAAGTGGACGGGGCCCTTCAAAGTGGTCGAGCGCAAAAGCCCCGTCACTTACCTCATCGACATGGGGACCCCCCGGAACCCCCTTCGGGTCCTCCACACCAACAGACTCAAACCACATTTTGTGCGCTCAGAACTCAGCCTCCTGATGGCTACGGACAGTGGGGCGGAGGAAGACTCCGAACCCCTCCCGGATCTCCTGAAGACTCAGGAGAACGACGGTTCCGTGGACGGGGTCCGGCTCTCCGATGCCCTCACCCCGGAGCAACGCCAGAGCTGCCGGGACCTCCTACTGCGGTTCGCTACACTGTTCTCCCTCACCCCCGGGATCACCCCTTGGTGCTTGCACGACGTGGACACCGGGGACAGTCCCCCTGTCCGACACCGGGCCTACCGCGTGCCAGATCGGGTACGGGCCTGCATCCAAGAGGAAGTGGCCAAAATGCTCACGATCGGGGTCATCGAGCCCTCGGACAGCCCCTGGGCCAGCCCAGTTGTACTGGTCCCCAAAGCCGCTGCCCCCGGCACCACGCCTGAACTGAGATTCTGCGTCGACTACCGGGGCTTGAACGCTGTCACCCGTACCGACGCTCATCCTATCCCCCGAGCAGATGAATTGATCGACCGGCTGGGGGCCGCCCGCTATCTCAGCATCTTCGACCTCACAGCGGGATACTGGCAGATCGGTCTCACACCCCGGGCTCAGGAACGGTCTGCCTTCTCTACCCCCGATGGCCACTACCACTTCAAGGTCATGCCCTTCGGCATGAAGAATGCCCCCGCTACTTTTCAACGTCTAGTGAACCAGGTCTTGGCGGGGCTCGAGGAGTTCAGCGCTGCCTACCTGGACGATATCGCGGTGTACAGCCGCCACTGGTCCGACCACCTCCTCCACCTCCAAGAGGTCCTGCAGGCCCTCCAGCGGGCCGGCCTCACGATTAAGGCTGGCAAATGCCAAATTGGTCAAGGGTCCGTGACCTACCTCGGGCACCAGGTGGGAAGCGGACTGGTGGCCCCGCTGCAACCTAAAATTGCTGCCATCCAGTCCTGGCAGCCCCCCGTCATCCAGACCGAGGTCCGAGCCTTCTTGGGACTCACCGGCTACTACCGGCGGTTCGTGAGGGACTACGGCAGCATTGTGGGGCCCCTCACGGGTCTCACGTCCAAAAACCAGCCGAAGCGGATTAATTGGACCACCGACTGTCAAGCGGCCTTCGAAAAGCTGAAGGCCGCCCTGTGCACCGCCCCTGTGCTCCAGGCCCCCGATTACAGTCGGGAATTCATTGTACAGACAGACGCCTCCGACCACGGCATCGGAGCGGTTCTTTCCCAACTGAACCCCGAGGGCCATGACCAGCCGGTGGCCTTCATCAGCAGACGCCTCCTGGCCCGAGAACAGCGCTGGAACACAATCGAGAGGGAGGCCTTCGCAGTGGTGTGGGCCCTCAAAAAGCTCCGGCCCTATCTCTTCGGTACCCACTTCCGGGTACAAACCGACCATCGACCCCTGCAGTGGCTGATGCAGATGCGGGGGGAGAACCCAAAACTATTGCGCTGGTCCATCTCCCTGCAGGGAATGGACTTCACCGTGGAACACCGACCGGGCCAAGACCACGCCAACGCAGATGGCCTGTCACGCTTCTTCCGCCTCGACGAGGAGAGTCCCCAGGAAGATGGGTGACTCTCCCCGCCTTCAGCTGGGGGGGACGCATGTTGGACAGGCCACCCGAAGGGCTTGCTCCCTCCCCGCATGACAGGGCCTAAGCCCCGGCCCGCCAGGCGTGACCCACACGAATCACCCGCACCCCGTCTCCCGACGGAACTCCTGCCCCCGGACCTCCATGTATCACGGGACCGAGCCACCACCGGCTCCCCCGGCCGGATCAAGCCGCCATCTTGGGCCCTGCGCCACGAGGCCGCGTGGCCTCCACCCGACCCTAACCCTGGGCCTGGCCGGCCCCGGCATCCCGGCACCACCTTCCACCCAGGAGGTGAGCGGACCACTTGGCAGGTCAATGGGCGAACGAAGCGTCAAGGGCTCTCCCCCGCCAGGTGCCGATCGCCTCCAGCTCCCCCAGGCGCTGGCTCCACCCCCTGCTGGGTGTCTGGACACCTTCATCCCGGACCCTCCGACCTCCAAGTGCGAGGGTCCGGACATCAAAGGGCGCCAGACCTATAACTAGGGCAGCTCCGGAGCAGGACGGCAGTTGTATCCTGGAGTCGAGAGACACCGAGAGAACTCAGCCTTGACGGACTACTGGCGCTGCCGTAGCCCTATCTTGTGAACTATCGTCCTGCCTGCTGGCGCTGCCGCGGCCTTCTGCAACATCCATCCTCGTCGGGACCTGCTGGCGCTGCCGCGGCCCGTTGTAACGACCATCCTCACCGGGACCTGCTGGCGCTGCCGCGGACCGTGCATCGACCATCTCTCCGGGACCTGCTGGCGCTGCCGCGGACCGTGTATCAACCATCTCCACCGGGACCTGCTGGCGCTGCCGCGGACCGTGTATCATCCATCTTCACCGGGACCTGCTGGCGCTGCCGCGGCCCGTCCCAGCTAGACCGAGCTCGAGGATTGTGAGCTATCCACCATACCACCTCAACTACCAAGACTGGTAACCAGACTGTCCCGCTACCCCCTTTCCCCATCTTGAGAGACTTGAATCGAGGGGACCCCTGAGTCCAGACCTCCTTGTACCTTCCATCGTACCGTAAGAAATTGCCTATAAAGAACGCTAAATCTTCTCCTTGTGTGGTGTCTGTCTGTGGGGGGGAAGTTATTTATCTGTACGATCGCTGGAGACGGCTCTCCCCGGAGACCTCTCCCCTTGTCCTCGGCCGACCCTCCCGGTCCGTCTAACACAGAGCAACCTATTATGTGGACCATATTGCGGAATTTACTCCTGGAGCTTTCAATCTGTAGGTATTTACCTTATTTCCAATGTGTTTGCATTGCTTTTCTCTGATCACATTCCAGGTACTTCCCAGGGGCGTAACACAGGCCTCCTCATCCCATGTGGTGTGGGGGGGGACGCCAGCTGCAGGGGGGCCCCCTCAGCACAGTACACAGGCCTGAGCGCTCCGGATAAAATCTGGAGCAGGGGTCCCCTCCGTGTACATTGCAAAGGGGCCCCTTAAACTTTCGTTATGCCCCTGGTACTTCCCTGGAAACACTAAGGGGCATATTATCAAGGGCATTATCGCCGCTTTAGCGGCACTTTTTGCCGATAAAGCGGCGATATTTTTAACGCCCTATTAGCAAGCCTGCGCTAACATGCGTTAGCGCAAGCTTTCCGGCGTTAGCTGCAGGTTTTTCTATCACCTTGCATGCCAGCGATATTTATCGCTAATGACATGCAAGGTAGGCGTTACTTACCTAAATGTCATGGTAAAAGTCGCTAACAGTACTTCGCATTATTATCAAACATGACCCGGGATAAAAAGGCCCCGAAGAACGCAGGATTTTAACAGCTGCTAAAAACCTGACTAAAGATGGTGATACATGGAGGTACATTGGGGAGACTAGCCAAGATCTCCATCTGAGGAGCCACAGACACCAAAGAGGTAGAGGTCGTGCTGTATTATTAGCCCCTTACTATGTACAGTGGTGCCGTTGTATTGTAAAGAGGTACATTGCAGTACAACATCAGATCACACCATCCGCCATGTGTCATAACATTAATGTTACCATTACTGTTTAACATACATTTTTAACTGTTTGAGCCTGCCATGTTAATTGTGCCACTGATCATGTCATACAGGGTTTTTTTTAAGGGGGTTTAAAGGCATAATTACTCGTTAGATTAAATATTATCGCCGCTAACGCAGCGCTTACGCCCGTCTCCCTTATGCGATAACATAAATGGCGATACCTTGCTCAGGCGATCTTTATCTCTATTTCTAGATAATATGCCCCTAAGTCATCTAAAGCAAGAAGTTATGTTATGTGTATTTGTATAGCACAAAACTCGCCCGGGAGGGTATCGAGGCGCAGAAGCAGGAGCCATATGGACTGAGCCAGGGTCAAGGACAGGTGAAGAGCCAGGTCTTCAGTTTCTTGTGGAATTCAGGACCTGAGGACGAGGCTTTGAAGGGCAGGGGCAGGTTTTTCCAGGCTTTAGGAGAGAGGAGGAGGAAGGCAAGACCGCTTGATCTGGTTCTGCGTATGCGACACGCGTATACGAGTAGCAGCCTGGCTGAGCGGAGGTGTCTGGTAAGTTTGGGAGAGTATATGCGGTTGTTGTGGTACATGGGGCCAATGCTGAGTAAGGCTTTGTATGTGTGCATTAGGAGTTTGAAGGTCAGAATTACTTGTCCATAGTGTACAGATGTGTTTGTAATGCTATAAGTACAGCTTATCTGGGAAACAATATGCATCTGTTATCTGTCAATAATGCCATGTCACCACCGGGGCGAAGATGGGCCCCACAAATAATATATGTGTAAATTGCATCTTTCTTTTTAAAGCAATTCGACTTAAGGCTGGGAAGAGATTTGAGAATCAGACAAAAAGTGTTTAGTTTCCTAATCAAGGCTTTTAATCCATCGTGTTTTTAATATTTTGCTAAATGCCACGAAAAAAGGATGTGTTTTTTGTATAACTAGCAACAACCAAGAATGTATGTACTTGTTTTACATTATATTTTACAACACTGCTTCATAGTTTTTTAAATGATACATAATTACATTATACAGCGTGGCATTAAAAAGCCAAAAACAAGACAATATGCATATCCTGTGGATGAATCATGTTTTGTGCAGATGGTATGGGGGTGTGTAGTTACTAAATAGCTTTTCAATGAGCACGCATTAAGAAGCACCTTCTATTTTATAGAAAGAGAAAGCACCTAATTAGCAACCTAATTAGATTCCTAATTTGACATTTGTTTCTTATCTCACTGAAAGACATTTACTATTATGGCGCATGGACTAAATAATGGACGACATTAGTTGTGTTATTTGGTGTAGGTGTGCGTGTGTGTATCTTTGTGTGTGTGTAAACGGTTGTGTCATAATACTATAAAAATAACGTTTTTCATTTTATCACTTGAATAAACCTAATCTTAAATATGGGTAGGTCTTTATTTGTGACATATGGGGTTGGAGAATTGTTAGCAAGTTTAAAAGGAGTTCAGAGTCTCCCTGTCCAAAAATTAGAAGTAGTCTAATGGACATACCCATCCTGTGACATGCACACTTCCTCTCTGGTCTACAGTAGCAGTGCATACAACCCGACCAGAGGCCACATTGAATAAGTGGTGTGTTGTGTAGAGGCGCACCCTCTTTGTTTCAACAGTTTTATATATTGCACACTCTTTCCAAGGGGATTGGAGCGCCTTTAAAGAGCACCAGTGACGTGGCACTAAATGAGATTCATTTTCTTTGTAGGCATGCTGAGATCAAATGATTTGCCCAGACTTGCAGGATGTTGAGTCAATGCTGGGTCTCGAACATGATTCCCCAGTTCCAAAGTCGGCAGCTCTCGCTGTAACACCAAATCCTCTCAACGCAGTGGCTCACGTTCGAGTTAGTGCATGCCCAAGGAACGAGATCAGAAGGGTAAACTAGTGGCTTGATCTGTGTTTCATTGGAGGCAGAGCCTGGTCTGCATATGGAGGGCGGCCAGCGACCCACTCTCAGAAAACTGCAGTTTACTCCTTTGTGGGAATCTCATGGGGATCCTCTGGGATTGTCTATGATTCCTCCCACAAGAAACTCTCGGCATCGTGTACAGTACTAAGATTTCACCACCTTGTAGGTGCTACACAATAGCTACATCACCCGTGGCACACTTGTTGGAAATTGGGTTCCTGGTTGATTGGGGTATAGCACTGGTCAAGCAGAAACCACAATCCTAGTAAGGGTAAGGCACAAGCACACCCTAAATTAACCTGTGCTCAACCCTCTGGTAGCTTGGCACAGAGCAGGCAGGTTTAACATTGGTAGCAATGTGTAAAGAATTTGTGCAACACTTCAAACATTAAACTGTGAAAACACCACACAAAAAGAATTCATACCAGGTCAGAAAAATAACCCTTCGTTTTATGAATAAAGCAACCCCAAAACAATCCAATAAGTAGAACCGAAGTTATGAAATTCGAAAGAATAAACTCTATAGAGCTTAAAAGCATAAAACACGGATCGGAGATATCTGGTCGTGCTGGACCGGGTCAAATCCAAATCTTCAGGCCGACCACGATGGAGGGAAGGTCGGATACAATCTCAGGTTAGCCCCGCTGAAGGTTTGCCTTCTCAAGTTTTGTGCCAAGAGTCACGTTTGTGGGGAAGAAGTTAGCCGGGAGCATAGAGAACTTCGCTGGGGATGGTCAGCTGGTGCAAAGATCCAGCCAGGCATCGTGGGTGGATGGGCTGGAGCCTTGCAGTCATGACCAGTGAAACTTGCTGTGCGACTAGACAAATTTGTGCCTCCTTGCACTGGCTTTCAAGGTGAGCAACGAGGTTCCAGAACAAATGAACCCGTTCGCAAAGAGCCCAAAAGCTAGACTTAAAGAGCAAAAAGAACACTTCCAAGGGCCCGGAACTGAGAGGAATCTCTTGGGGTCAGGAGCTTATAGAAGATGGGCCCAGGAGCTGTGGGTAGCCTGTTATTTCCCTCAGGCTCAGATAAGGAGGCCAGCAGACTAGCCCTTCGAGTCACTCTGGGGTCCTGGATTCAAGATAGGTTCCAGGTCCAGTTCTTCTTCTCAAGGCAAGAGGGCAGAAGAGAGCAGGTCAGCACAGCAAGGCAGCAGCTCCTTCAGAGTAGCAGTCTAGCAGAGTCACAGTCCTTTCAGCAGTACACCAGTCCTTCTTCCTGGCAGAGTATCCACATGTCCAAAAGTGCACTAACGTGGAGTGTCAGAGGTCCAGTATTTACTAATACCGAGTTGTGCCTTTGAAGTGGGGGAGATTTCAAAGGAATGCCTTTGAAGTGCACAGAGTCCATGCCCTTCCTGCCCTGGCTCACACCTCACTACAGGGGGGTATGCAGCCCTTTATGTGTGAACAGGACACTCCCTATTCAGGTGTAATTGAGGCTGTGCCCAGCTCCTCCCTCCCATCCTGCCAAGATCGCCCATCAGGTCACACCTGAGTTCCAGTTGTGTGTGGCTGTCTAGGGAAAATACACAAAGCCCAGCTGTCACCCACCCCAGACACGTGATCAGCGACAGGCAGCAGGACCCAATATGGCTAAAGAAAGAAAATGGCAACTTTCTATTTAATACAATTTTGATTTGCTCTCTTGAGTGTTATTAGATATCACTTCATAAAGACATTTTTGGAATCGTTATAAAAAAAATGTTGTTTCAATAAATCCCTTGTAGGCACCTTTACCTTTCAACTTTCTAGAAGTAACACAAAAATATGATAGACGGAATGCTGAACACATCAAGCATTCATCCACAGTCACAGATCTGGATTAAATCCATAGTTTTTTTGCTCACCATTCCACCCCAGTTTGAACCAAGCCATATGCACCCCTCATCAGACAGGCTAGCTTGAATCCAGTAGCACGGTAAGCATGGAACCCATGTCTGGCAGGCCCTTCCCACTTTGGGTGACTATAGCAACACAAAAAGATGATGGAAGGAGTGCTGAACATAACAAACATTCACCCTCAGTCACAGATCTGGGTTAAGGCCACTGTTTTTTGCTCAGCATGTCACCTCAGTTTGCACCCAGCAATATGCAAATCAGTCTAGACCCTGCTCCACATGGGAACAGTCCAGCCTGAACTGCCAAGTCAGGTCCTCCCTTGACCAGAAACAAGCATTCTGGGTTTGGTTTCGGGGTTTCGCCCACCATCAGACAGGATAGCTGAAATCGAGTGGCACAGTGAACACTGGACCCCCGTCTGAGCATACCCTTCCTATTTAGGGTGATGATAGCAACACAAAAAGATGTCTTGACCCTGCCCCCGTGGGAATAGTCCAGCCCAAACTGTCAAGCTAGGTCCTCCCTCAACCGGAAACAAGGAACCAGGGACTGGTTTTGGGGTATCAGCCTGGGTAACTTGAATCCAGTGGCACAGTGAGCACATGAGCCAATACCTGATCATACCCTTCCCACTTAGAGCATCCGTAGCAACACAAAGAGTTGATGGACAGAATGCTGAACATATCAAATGTTCACCCTCAGTCACAGATCTGGGTTAAATCCATTGTTTGTTTGCTCACCATACCACCCAAGTTTGGACTCAGCCATATGCAAATTAATCTTCACTCTACTCCCCATAGGAACAGTCTAGCCCGAAATGCAAAGCCAGGTCATCCTTGAACCAGAAACAAGCATCCTGGGACCAGTTGCAGGGTATCACCCACCATCAGCCATGCTAGTTTGAACCCAGTGGAGCAGTGAGCATGAGATCCACGTCTGGGCAGACCCTTCCCATTTAGGGTGACGAAAGCAACACAAAAAAGATGATGGACAGAATGTAGACATATCAAACATTCACCCCAGTCACAAATCTGGGATAAATCCATAGTTATTTTGCTCACCATGCCACCCCAGTTTGGACCCAGCCATATGCAAAAATCAGTCTTGACCCTGTTCCCCATATGACCAGCTCAGCCACCCGAACTGCCAAGCCAGGTCCTCCCTGGCCCAGAAACAAGCATCCTTGGACCAGTTTCGGGATATCACCAGCCATCACCCAGGCTGGCTTGAATCCAGTGGCACAGTGAGCATGAGACCCATGCCCGGGCACACCCTTCCCACTTACTGCAACTATAGCAAAACAAAAAGATGATGGACAGAATGCTGAACATATCAAACATTCACCCCCAGTCACTGATCTGGGTTACATCCATCTCTTTTCTGCTCACCATGCCACCCCAGTTTCGACACAGCCATACGCACCTCAGTCTTGACCTTGCTCCCCATGAGACCACACCAACCCGAACTGCCAAGCCAGGTTCTTCCTGGACCAGAAAGAAGCATCTTGGGACCGGTTTCAGTGTATCTTCCCTCATCAGCCAGGCTAGCTTGAATCCAGTGGCACAGTGAGCACAGGACCCACATCTGGGCATACCCTTCCCACTTCCATTCATCAATGTTTTGTATACTTATTGTGTCGCGGAACGGGTATGTCCAGACGTGGGTCCTGTGCACACTGTGTCATTGTGTGCAAAATAAAGATGTATTGGAATGTGGCCTGAATAATTACCAGTGGCTGAGATGAATTTGAGCACTTCCATCAATCACTGTTTTGTATACTTATTATGTCACCCGAAGTGGGAGGGGTATGCCCGGACTTGGATCCCATGCACACTCTGGCATTGGAACCAAGATATATCCTGCTGATGTGCCCATAACAAGGGTGAAACCAGGTCCAGATTGTTTGTGCTCCGGTTCAGGGAGGACCTGCCTTAGTAGCTCGGACTGTACTGTTTCTATTAGAGCAGGGTCAAGACTGATTTGCATATAACTGGGGTTCAAACTGAGGTGGCATGGTGTGCAAAACAAAGATTGATTCAAATGCAGCCCGAGTAATTGCCAGTGGCTGAGATTAATGCAAGCATTCTTTTCATCACTGTTTTGTATACTAATTGTGTCATCCTTTGTGGGACAGGTTTGCCCAGACTTGGGTCCTGTGCACATTGTGTCACTGGAATCAAGCTATGTCCGACTGATTTGCCCATACCAAGGGAAGCCAGTCCTGGATTGCTTGTGTTCCAGTTCAAGGAGGACCTGTTTTTGCAGTTCTGGCTGGACTGTTCCTATTTGAGAAGGGTAAAGGCGGATTTGCATAAAGCTGGGTTAAAACTGAGGTGGTATGGTGTACAAAATAAAGATGGATTGGAATGCGGCCCCAAGTAATTACCAGTGTCTGAGCTTAATTCAAGCATTCCATCCATCACTGTGTTGTACACTTTCTAAAAGTGGTATTTTCAGAATTGCAATCTAAAATCTGACTTCACCATAAACTGTGATTTTAAATGGTGATTCCAGAGACACCAAACTTGTATCAGTTATATCTTTCCATTTTGAAATTACTCTTATAAAATGTAATAAGGTAATCTCAATGTTATCTTATAGGAGATATAGTCCTTGCAGTAGTGAAAAACAAATTTAAGAGATTTCACTACCAGGACATGTAAAACTTAAAAGTACATGTCCCTCTTTTTAAATACACTGCACCCTGCCCTTGGGCTATCCAGGGCCTACCTCAGTTGTGAATTGTGTGTATGTGTATTAAAATGGAAGGTTTTGACCTGGCAAGAGGTTTAGCTTGTCAGGTCGACATGGCAGGTTAAAACTGCACACCCAAGCTCAGCAGTGGCAGACCTGAGACATGTTTAAAGGGCTACTTAAGTGGACAGCACAACCAGTGCTGAAGGCCCAATTGTAGCATTTAATTTACAGGCCCTAGCACATGTATTGCACTTCACTAGGGACTTATCACTAAATTGTATATGCCAATTGCGGATAAACCACTGTCACCATGTTTTAAGGAAGGAGCACAAGCACCTTAACACTGGTCAGCAGTGGTAAAGTGTGCAGACTTCTGAGGCCAGCAAAAGCAGTCAGCAAAAATACAACACATTTCCTATATGCTATATTGTGTGGCCGAGAAAAGAAGCACGCCCTAATGCAAATGATAGAAAACATCCTTTACATTGCACAGGCATGAAATGTGCACTTGCACAGTAGTGAGTGTTACAGCAGGGATGCACAAGAATAGCACAAGCACCACTTGCACACTGGGAGGCATATTTACTAGAAAATGGTGCAGTGAGGCGCTGCAAGCGATCTTGCTGTGCCACGCTGAGTCATTAGGAAAGTGCAGGGCTGAGTTGTATTTACAATAATGCAATACATCCTTGTGCTTTCCTCTGAGCTGGTGCACAACTGGCTGTCTAGCACCAATTCAGGTACCATTGCACAGTGCAAGGGTGGCTACATTGCAGGGATGATTGTTTTTTTGCAGCCTGCACAAACACAATCATTGATGATGACGTTTTCCTCCTTTTATGTGTACTGCCGAATGCAGCATACAGAGAAAGATGAAAAAACAAGGAGCAATAAAGGTATTTCTCCTCGTTGTGCTACTTTAACGCCTCTCCTGGGGAGGCATTAGAATCTGACGCTTTCCCAGGTTTACGAAACCTTGTAAATCTGAGAATGCATCAGAATCCATGGGTGTTGCATGGGAACACCCACCGCAATGCCCATGGAAGACCCTTTTCACACAATAATGCTTGAAAGGGGGCCATATTTATATGAATATCCACTCAGAGTGACTTTGTGTGGTCTTGAAAATATGGCTCATCATTGTGCGCCACCGGAGCATCAAATAAAGTGACGCTCTGGTGGTGAAGGGGCCTTGTAAATATGGCCTTGAGTCTTTTACAACACTATGAAAAGCCATCTCCATCCTAGGTATGCTCTGTCACAGCTTGAACACAGAATATTACAGAGGTGATTGAAGTTGTGGCTGAGTAGCTTTGTTTAGATGGCATCCTCAGGATGGCATTACCAACTTGGAAGGGGGGCTACAGGGCAATGCAAAGGAGAGTGCAATTTCAGATTGTACTTAAAGTATTAATGCTTTTCTTCAGGTCATCTGTGTCCAAAGGCATCAGGAGAGCAGACCCGACTACTAAAACTGTGTCTACATGTGGGTCTATGTATTGGGAGGAGGACAGATATCAGCCATGTCAGACATCTTCCCTCCTCGAGTGGTCTCAGTGAGTACCTGAAACTCTGAATGCTCAGATAGTGCACAAAGGGTAGACTAAAGATACACCCAGGCAGTACATGCTCAGTGCACTTTCTCAGGACGTTGCACGTCTACATTGTTAGCGATGGTGGCACATGTACTGGGAAATAGACTTGATCCCATGGCTAACAGTGTGTCGGCTCATGAATGAGAAACCACTCACATTTGGATGTGCATGGACAAACAGTCATGCATTTGCCATTATGGATGTGTCTTGCACTCTCCTCTATAATACATAGGGGCATATTTACAAGAGCATTGGCAACAGGAAAGTCATTGACATTCCGGCAGTGCAATGCCCTACTACATATTTACAAAGTGGCATTAAGCCACTATTTGTGGTTTAACGCGGCTTTGAAAATATGATACCCTTTCACGCAGTTTTCTGAGGCAGCACCTAGAACAAACGCCGTGCAATAGCAGGCATTAGAATGGCGCAAAGAGGAGATATACTTTTATTTCTCCTCGTTTTTGCTTTTTCTATGTGTGCTGTATGCATGCCATTAATGATTGTTTATGTGCAAGAAGGTGTCCCTTCCTGCACAAAACAATCTTTAAATAATGATGATTTGCTACTTCTATGTGTGCTGCAGATTGCAACACAAATAGAAGTAACAAATTGCCATTATGGATTGTTCATGTGCAGGAAGGGCCACCTTGCTGCACATAAACAACCCTTCCCTGCAACGCAGGCACCCTTGCACTATGGTGTGTAAAGGTGCTTGCACTGGTGCTAGGCAGCTATTTTTTAGTTCCAGCGCTAGGGAAAACTCAGGGGTGCAACATATTGTTGTAAATACAGTGCATCCCTGTGTTTTGGAAATGGCTCAGCTCCGCGCTCCACCATTTTCTTGTAAATATGCCGCTAAATGTGCCAGCTGCAGTGCATGTGGTCCCATCGCTCTAATAGGTTTGAAACGTGTATGTCGTTTTACAAAGTGAAAATAACCTAGATTGTGCATACACTAGTTTTTATTCAGGTCTTTCTAAATTTTAACAACTCTAGTCTCTTTAAACGTCTGACATTATAGGAGTGATTGCCTATTCACAGACTGATTTGCAAAGTGCACACTATTAAGACATCTTTTGATGCTGAAATTCATATTTCCTGTTTAATCTTTAAGAACAAAACCTTAAGAAAATAGAAAGGCCTTGAGAACTGATTGCAACCTTTATTACTTCCATTAAAATCTTAATGAATTTTGGGAATCTGTTACCAAATCTGGGGTCTAGGGAAAAATATTCTCTCCTCCAATCGTTTGTGACATCACTTTATAGTAAGGTGGTTATCTCTCTGACATCATATTTCAATATTGATATTTCTCTAAAATGAGAACCCACCACGTGATATTCTAAAGTGAAATGTGTCCTTACGAAGATTTCAGGCAGTAAGGAGAGAGCTGAAACACTGCCCATAACATGTCATTTGTAAATGCTTATTGCAGACTCAGCAGTTATGGTTAGGCCTGACGTTCGCGTATTGTTTTGCTTATGAGTTTGCCACTGTTTGACAATTCTGCACAAACCTTTCCACAAAAAGTAGATTTAGTTTAGATTTGGCATGTCAAGGTACATGCAGATCTGTCAGGGGAGCGGACGAATAAATGAGGGAAGACAAAAAAGCGCACCCGTTGGAAGTCCTGTTGGAACATTTGCTCTGCACTACAGTGAAAAACACTGAATGAAATGACACCAGCACCAAACTTAGCACAAAACTAGAAATGTATTCTAGAAGAACCATTGCTTGGTTTGATGTAAATCTGAAAATCAGTTTTGGAAAAATTGGCATTAGAATAACGTGTCCGGTGGGCTTCGAAGGGTTCAATTATAGAGACATCTGGTTGCTTGGGCGAAGCCTGTTTCACGTCTGGGGGCTGTGGCAGCTGCTCCTGCAGCCTGACTCGGGCTGGTCTTGTCTGGATTGTAGAGCCAAGCACAGGCCGGGCATGATCAGGAGGGACGGCCATACTCATGTGTCGGTGGTGACCACAGCTTGGGTCAGAGTGAGAACTCAAGTGGTGCGGCAGCTTCAGGTCATGCAGTGATTTCAATGCAGGTGCAGCAGCTGAGGTCATGCCACAACTTCACAGCACACGCACAGTGCCCCAGGTTACGCTGCTGCTTTACGATTAAGGCACAGCCAGTGCTTAATTTGTACAAAGGTAAGTGCCAGGGCCCTAGTCAAGAGGCCACTGCAGCTTGCACCACCCATTGCCCCTGCCAGGACTGCCAATGACCATAGCAACACAACTACTAACCATCACACTTCTATAAATGTGACAACTGACACTATTCCAAGCGCCCAACACTATAAAGATGGATTAGGCAACAGGCATTAGCCCTTTTCTATATGTACTGAATTAATAAACAACCGTTGTATTGCTCATTTCCAAATTAGACAGACAGCACCACCATGTGGCAGACTGTCATAAGTGCCGGCGTTGAGCACCGGAAGCCACCGGCTCAAATTAAGAACTGGTCACTGCAGCCTAGATCGTGCTACAGCTTCAAGATTTGGATATAATGTCTCATGGCACTCTGCAGCTTCACGATTTGGACACCAGGGCTCAGGTCATGCCGCAGCTTCAAGGTTCCTGACAAGCATCACTGTGGAAAGTATGGGGTCCGCTGACGCCGGGTCATGCAGATTGCTCTCCGCAGCCTTCCTCTTCTGGCAGACCAATCATGCTTTGTTGCTGCAGCCTTAAGTCCTCCTGGGCCAGTTGCTCCTCCTGTAGGGTTGGCAGGCTCCTTTCCTCTCTCAGCAGGTAGTCTGCTTCCTAGGCATGTTAGAATAAGTGAAGGCCTCTTCAGCAAGGGGTAGACAAAGGTGATGACAACTCGCCTCTTGTAAGCTAGATGGTTGGCTTGGTTGGATGATGATAAGCTCTCAGTGGACCACCAGGTAAAGCCCCATGCTTCCTGCTGCTTTGAGATTGTGAAGGGCCTGAGGAAAATCCTTCCTCTCTTACCCCCAGCTACTCAGAAAAAGTCATCCAGGCAGTCATCATCACTCGCCGGGATTATAGAAACGCTCTCTACTTAGGCACTACTGAGACTCTCTTCTGACATTAACAGGTAAATCAGAACACTGTGCCCAACTCTCACTCCACATTTCCAGCCCACACTCCATTTTAAGGCATCATAAAGCCTTGCATTGTCTTCCAACAGGACTAAACTGAAGGTCCTCTGTTACATCTATCGTACTCTCACCATGAAAGGACCTCAGGACGTTAAACATTTGGTTCACTCCTTCAGAGGCTGCTAGCAAGAAACAATTGAAACTCTGACAATTTTAGATTTCCAGCTATTTCCTGTGTCCTTTCTGGATGGAGTCTTCGTGCTGAAATGCCGCAGACCTGGGGTAGCTAGGCGCTTAACAAAACATAATCATAAAAACCAAGTGTGGCTGCACAGCCACCTTCTGATTACTCTGTAGAGCACTCCCTTCCATAGAGAAATTGCAACTGGGTCCAACCTTCATAAAGTGCACACAGACAGGAGATGTGATCCACTGTCTGCATTTGGCGATGCAGCGCGCTCAACGAAATTCGTTTTATTTATTTATTTGTATACTTACCTCCGTTAGGCCCTAATCCAGAGTTTACTACTCCCCACCCTGCCCCTGCCCCTCCCCCGCTCTGCGTCACCGCCCGGCAGCACTCCCTCCAGGAGCCGCTACTGCTACCCACCATAGTCTGTGTAACTCTTTGCCGATGGTACATAAAAAAAAGTTGTTTACCAAGAGAAAATCATGGCCGGCAGCATGAGTTATGGTGTGGATTGTATGCATTACATACCCCAACTGGCTATTTTCAGACATTTTAGGGGTTTGTATTCACTGAACCATAACTAACCTTTAATTGTGTTTCTTTCAGTATAGTTCTCTGTTTTTCAGGATACACTTAATTCACCAGTCATGTACCAATTTGGTGCTGCGCAAGGTCTCCATAGGCCCTGCGTCCAACCACCGCCGGCTGCCAGCCTCCATGTCACACAACTTTTGGTCATGCACAATGGAGGTAGTCTGAAGGGCCTGACATTTGGCCAGACATGTAGTGTGTGCATCCGATGAGAGTCTTTTCTGAAAGTGTATCCTTCCACTGCTGACCCCAGAGAACTACTTTTCTTTTTTCCTTCCCCCATCTATTTGGGGGACTTTCCTCTACCTTAATTCACACCTCCTCTTTCCCTGCTTTTTGAATATCCTTCACCAAGTCTCTCACACCTCCATCCTTTACAGCAAACCCAGTGGTTGATTGCATACTCCTAATACGGAGCAGGACTTTTGGACGACACTGTCTCACACACTATCACACAAAACAGGGACCCAGTGGATCCTGGCAGGCAACCACAATTGCCTGCTTGATCTATCTTTAGGCCGTTCTCGCCCACCACTCCCCTGCGCGACCGCCGTGCACAGGTAGCACACTTTCGGAAATGGGTCCACTAATGGGCGTTAATGGATGTGTGGCGATCCATACACCCTCAAACACAGGTTTATTCCTACTATTTACTGGTACACGACCTGTACTTGTGACTTGATCACGTTCTTTTTGCCGCCGCCCTTCTTGACATATACTGAGCTGATTACCTTGGCCACCTACTTTCTGATCATGATGCACACGCAGTCGACATGTCATGGAGTGCTCTGCTGCCCCTGGTGCTCATGTGGGGACTGCCTAGGGAGACGTTGGAGGACCCTCCCTTCCAGGAGTCTCATGACCAGCCCATCACTCAATACTTTTCGACAATCAAGGAATGGTGTCCTCTAGGGCAGCTGAGTGGGATGCAATCAAGTGGTCACCAAAGGACACTGCATACAGGAAATAAAAGGGGACTGTAAGATACCCAAGTGTGAGCGCCAGAGAGCAGACCTGGACAAAACGGTGGTCCTGGACACCTTCAGGAGAGAAATGCTGGCAGAGGCCAAAATGCACTACGTAACCCTCCTAGAACAACTGCGATGTTTAAATTTTAAACCCTATGAAGCCGTAAGACGAGAAGGGGCTAAATCAGGCCGACTTCTTGCATGGTTGGTCCACCAGGATCCCAATACTGGCTCTATCCTCGAGATATTCTCGCCATCTGGTACCAGCCTCACACCCACTGAGCTATCCTAGATGCCTTCTTCCCCTAATTCTTCTCTGTTTATGCGCTGACTCCACGTCCACCTGAAGAGGAGGTCAGATTGTTCCTATCAGGATGCCCCCTTCTGAAGGTCACATCTGTTAGCAGGGAGGAACTGGATGAACCTTTAACTGTTTGTTAGCTCAAACAAGCCGTCCGTACCTTGGCCAGGAATAAAACCCCTGTCCTGGACAATCTCCCAATTGAATACTAAAATACCTTCAGCTCTCTTATTACTACCCGCCTAGCTGAAATGTACAAAGAAGCTCTACATACAAAGAGGCTGCTGCCATGCCTACGTGAGTCCCTACTCATATCGCTACTGAAACCTGATATAGACCTAACCCTGCTCGGTACTTACCCCCCGACTGCAATATTGGGCATGGACTATAAGATCCTGAGGAAGATCCTGGCTGAGCGTTAGGCCCAGATCCTGCCAGCCCTAGTACACCCTGTCTTTGTACCTGGATGTAGTACTTTCTGTAATATATGCCGCCTGTTCCATCTGATGAACCAAGCCCCCCAGCAGTTCCCTACGCAGCTTGCCGCATTCTGGACCTGGAAAAGGCTTTTGATTCTCTAGAATGGGACTACCTTTTCCAGGTGCTGTCCACCATGGGAGGAGGTGAACACCTATGCGCCTAGACACAGCTGCTATTTGTGGCTGCCCGTGCTGCCACGTGATCTCAGAAGATCTACAACACATGCTGTGGTCCTGAACCGCCCTCACCATATACTGGCATTCGATCCATATAACATTCCGCGAGGTGACAGAACTCCCTGACATATACACATGGGAGGTCTGTGCTCTTTCCATTTTTAAACATGGAAAGCGCATGGCGGTGAGGGCGCATTTTGCCAGCCTCGCTCTACTCCACGCCAAGCTTGACATCACCCTGCAGTGGCGATCAAGTCAGGCCCCTAAACCAGAGGCCTGGTATGGAGCGATACAGCACTGACGAAGGACTGAAAGTGAGGCTCTGCACTTCGAGGAGGTCCGGCACATGCGCAAGCGTCCCGTCTCCCTCACATGCTACACCCTCCTTAGGTATATGAGGTTGGTGACAGGTAATGTTATCTCTAGATGTGAGATTCCTGGATGTAGTTTGAAAAAGGTGGCAAAGGTTGAGAACCATCTTCTCAGTGAGAAACGGTATAACTCCTCCAACCCCAGCATATCCCAAGACTCTGGCTTTGTGTGTGCACGACAGAGGGACAAGAAGACGGAGACATGTGTGTCTAACCTTGTGTTACTTTATACAGGTGAAGGTGCGGACACTTCCCTGGGAGAGCAATCAGTGCTCCCAGTTGAGAAAAGAATTGCTGGACACAGGTTAGAGGAGGCTTTGTACGTACCTATTAATGAGATCTAAGTGCATACATGTGAGTGGGACTGTGTTCTTGCAGGCGAGAGGGTCCTAGGTGCACCTAGTGTGGGGTCTGGTATGCAAACAGATAAGGGGATGTATGCATGCAGGTGAAAATGTAGGTGCAAATGGGTTAGAGAGAGATTGGTGCATGCAGGTTATAGGGTTATATACTCACAGGTAAGAAGTGCTAAAAACCCACATGTGCAGAGGTTATGTATACAAAGAAGACAGGGAACTACAGGCATATAGGTAAAGGCTGGGTTTTGTCCACATAAGGGTGACCTTAAAAATACGGGAGGTGGGTCCTCTGTTGCCTTTTGTCTAGGTTTGCACTATAAAAATACAATTTACACACATAATATTCATACACTGAGTATAGGTGCACACAGGCAAGATGTGGCTAGGTGCCCACACGGGAGTGGATCCTGTGCCCACACGCTGCAGATGTAGGTGGAACATGCACACAGGTGGTGTATGACTTAGTGAAGAAAGATGAGAAGTGTCTACATGTACACATCGTTGTGTACACAAGCAAGAAGTGGCTAGGTGCACAACGTTTTAAATAAAAAATTTCCGTTGGGTAACACATTTTAATAAGGTTCTAAGAGACAATTCAGTTTGAGGCGCGCACCATATATGTAGAAGTAGCATAATTCATGTATCTCATGGGTGTCCAAAGTAGGTGCAGGAAGGCTGCACCATGCCGGATTTTTAGTATCCACATAAAATACATTTTAAGAGTAATAATCTAAATGCAACTCGGTTACAAATTCATTGGTTACCCTGAAAATTATGACTTATATGTTGGGTTTTTCTGATGTGAAAAATGTATTTATTTGGCATTCAAATAAAGATATATGCTACATAAATAAGTGCCGGTACTAATATGCTATTCTCAGAATAGGCACATGGATTTCTGAGCATGCAGTCAGTTGTGACTGGAAATTGTATGTGAGGAGAGTGTCTGCAGTTTTGGGTGGGTATATTTGCATTCTGCGTTCAGATTTGCTTCTATAAAGAAAGCTTACACGTGTCCCACCCTGGGTCAACCTTCGATTAATGCTTATTCTGTGAGTCCGCGGCAGTTTATTGGATTATGCCTGAGCATCTAATGATTTTGCTTTAATTGATGCAGATTCTGCCTGGGCTTTTAAGAATGCATTTTGGTCGTTGAGGCTATTTCTTAGGGTGCTACGGTTGTGCCTAGTCAAATTATGGTGCATGAGTCTGTGCCTGAGCATTTGTATCCTTGTGTAAGAGGAAGATGGCTGCTGCCGGTCTACGTTGTCTACTTCCCTGGTCTAGTCTGATGGCTTTTTGTGGTTGTTCCCTTGGATCACCATCACAACAGGCCAGTCAATATATGTGGCTGATAACTTAATTACATTTGTATCTACTTTAGAATACTTTTGTTGTTTATTTCTCTCAGTTATCAGAATATTTTATTAATTTTCAGTGATGTCACTTTCTTTCATGAGGACAGGGTCAAATGATTGTGTGACCACTTCCTGTGACATCTTCAGGGTCAAAGGTCAAACTATGCCACTTCCTCTGCTGTCACTGGGGTCAAAGGGCATGTAACTTCACTTCTGCTACCCCAGGCATTTTCTGTGCATCTACGTTCTAGCTGCACAGATAAGAGGAGAGATGCCTAGAGTCCGCGCACTCTCCTCACTGACAAGCAGGGAGTTGGGGAGAGGGTCTGGCACATGGCACCCCCAAGCTTCGAGCCTGGTAGCGCGACAGTGGTCGCAGTGCCCTAAATTCGGCACTGAGTATTGGCAAAGAGAGACCGGCTGGATTTGCATTGCTTGCGAGAGTCTGCAGTCAGACTAATCGTCCTCTTGAAACAAAGAAAATGTTTGCTAGAAATGGACATTGAGCGTCACAAATTCTTTTACGGCTCGTAATGTCCACTTTACACATTACAAATGTGTGTTTTGAACTCGCAAAGCCTACATGTATGTGCACCTCTGGTGTTGCGCGTGCAAACCCATTTGAAACAGTTCCCATCAGATGCTGGCTCTCTAGAGTGGAAGATAAGGTTCTGACTCTCGCGAGAGAGCTTGGAGTGGGAAACTCCAGAACCTGTTTTCCAGAACGTTCCCTGGGCCATGCAATGATGCCCATTACTGTGCTTCGAATTAAAACTGCCAATGGCTTACGTTTAGTTCATTAATACATAGATAAATATATAGGTACATAAATAAATACGCGCAATGAGCAGTAGATCCATAGAGTTCAAAGGCAGCTAGAATGTCGTTCGGAATATCTCTCTGTTCCAGTACAGTTTTTCAGGTCACTGCCTCTGAAGCAGACACGGCTTTAATGCAGAAAGACAATTACACGCCATGGCAACAGATAACCTCTATTTTTCTCAAATGAAAAGTACAGCTTTGGCTGCACTTTTCTTTATTTTGCTGAATAATAATGACTGAAAGATGGTGTTTGTGCTGTTTCTTCTTCTTTCATCTTGATGTACAAACGCGCAGCAGTAATTTCCCTCCTGTTCTTTCACTGGTGCTTGTGAAGAATGCGTCTTCCCTGATAAGTTAAGTGGTTTCCATTTCCCTTTGCAGTGGCATGCCATGAATATTGTGGGATTCAAACCCCTCGGGGCTGAGATCTATTACGGATGCAACTAAAATGAACAAAGCCAATAGGTCTGGGGCGAAGTAGTTATGAAAAGCTTTAATGAAATGTAGAGAGAGGGAGAGAGAGAAAGTGATATATATATATATGTATATATATATGCAACACCATACACTTCTCCTCCAGGAAGTATACACGGACACCAGGGATATTTGCAGTTATCAAATTGGTTTAATGGACTGCACAAACAACGCGTTTCAGCTTTCGCCTTGTTCACGTTACAATGACGTTTTTTTTGTATAAAGTTAAATACAATTCCTGTGCACAGAAATAAACAAAATAAACAACAGACTCTTAGCACCAGAGAATGTGTGGAGTGGCAAATTGGTAAACTTGGCGGCCATCTTAGCCTAGTGCAGAAGATCAAACAAAGGGTATCAGTTACCCAGTAGCATTTCCAAAATAACACTTCATGTTTAAAAAGTAATACTCAAATTTTGTAAATAAACATATCCACTACCGAATTACAACGTGATTGAAAACGCAATGTCATGTTATATAACATAAAGACGTATAATCAGCCCTAGTGGGCGTGCTTTCATAACTAATTTATAATGAAATGTAAACAATCACTAAATTAAATAATTTCGTAAAGGATATGCAAATAATCACGCCCCAGTGGGCATACTGAAAGAGTAAATTGATGCTTGAGATATACATCGAAGTTCTGCAGTACCACAGCATAATTCAATATCATTCTCTGAAAACGAAAAATAAAAGTTTTAGTACATTACAAAAGGAAAAAACACAGTACATACATGATCGCAATTCCATATTCTATTTGTGTAAGTGTACCGAAAGTTCTTCACTGGAATTCAATCCTCTAGGGAACATTGTATCGAAATCTACGATGTATCTAGATTCCAATTGTCTCAGATGGAGCAATTTATTGCCCCCACGTACAGTGTCAGTCACAGCATCAATCACCACCATTTTTAACAACGCTTCATTCTGTGCATGTTGTTCAAAAAAGTGTCGGGCAACAGGATATTGTTTGTTGTTATGGCGTAAAGCCCTTATGTGTTCTAACACTCTCTTTTTGGCGCGATGAATAGTGCTGCCAATATATGCCTTGTTGCAGGGACAGGTTAATGCATAAACACAATACATTGTGTTGCAAGTTACAGCTTTTTTGATAATGAACTTGCTATTCATGCTGGAAAATTGTACCTCCGTACAATCCACGCTGTTTTTGCAAGCCTTGCCACGGACATCAGAAACAGAGAGTCTTCGCTTCATTACTACATACTCAGGACGAGCGCATGAGGTACGCCGTGTTCTTGATAAACACTGGCATGTCCTTTTAACGGACAATAATCTCAAAAAACATCTGACCAGCCATCCACAAATTACATTTAAGAGAAGCAATTCTCTTAGAGATGAGCTAAGTCCTAATGTAATATCGAGTTTAACATCTTCGAAGATTACTGGTAGACCAGGATTCCGTTGTTGCAAAAATTGCAAGGCTTGCAAAAACAGCGTGGATTGTACGGAGGTACAATTTTCCAGCATGAATAGCAAGTTCATTATCAAAAAAGCTGTAACTTGCAACACAATGTATTGTGTTTATGCATTAACCTGTCCCTGCAACAAGGCATATATTGGCAGCACTATTCATCGCGCCAAAAAGAGAGTGTTAGAACACATAAGGGCTTTACGCCATAACAACAAACAATATCCTGTTGCCCGACACTTTTTTGAACAACATGCACAGAATGAAGCGTTGTTAAAAATGGTGGTGATTGATGCTGTGACTGACACTGTACGTGGGGGCAATAAATTGCTCCATCTGAGACAATTGGAATCTAGATACATCGTAGATTTCGATACAATGTTCCCTAGAGGATTGAATTCCAGTGAAGAACTTTCGGTACACTTACACAAATAGAATATGGAATTGCGATCATGTATGTACTGTGTTTTTTCCTTTTGTAATGTACTAAAACTTTTATTTTTCGTTTTCAGAGAATGATATTGAATTATGCTGTGGTACTGCAGAACTTCGATGTATATCTCAAGCATCAATTTACTCTTTCAGTATGCCCACTGGGGCGTGATTATTTGCATATCCTTTACGAAATTATTTAATTTAGTGATTGTTTACATTTCATTATAAATTAGTTATGAAAGCACGCCCACTAGGGCTGATTATACGTCTTTATGTTATATAACATGACATTGCGTTTTCAATCACGTTGTAATTCGGTAGTGGATATGTTTATTTACAAAATTTGAGTATTACTTTTTAAACATGAAGTGTTATTTTGGAAATGCTACTGGGTAACTGATACCCTTTGTTTGATCTTCTGCACTAGGCTAAGATGGCCGCCAAGTTTACCAATTTGCCACTCCACACATTCTCTGGTGCTAAGAGTC
The DNA here is from genome assembly GCF_964204655.1 of Triturus cristatus. Lineage (NCBI taxonomy): Eukaryota > Metazoa > Chordata > Amphibia > Caudata > Salamandridae > Triturus > Triturus cristatus. The sequence goes on along the minus strand of NC_140589.1, from coordinate 1,744,663,621 downwards.
TGTTGTTTATTTTGTTTATTTCTGTGCACAGGAATTGTATTTAACTTTATACAAAAAAAACGTCATTGTAACGTGAACAAGGCGAAAGCTGAAACGCGTTGTTTGTGCAGTCCATTAAACCAATTTGATAACTGCAAATATCCCTGGTGTCCGTGTATACTTCCTGGAGGAGAAGTGTATGGTGTTGCATAATTGGGGTTGCCGATTACCCCCACACGGACCGCCCAGCAGACAGCCTTCGTCTTTATCGGGACGGGTTTTTTGATGTATATATATATATATATATATATATATATATATATATTACCTACTGGCGATAGCCAGTAGGTAGTTATAGTTAGGACCACGTTTCCATAGGAAAACCTCAACATTCTATTTTGAATAACTTTGGCGCCGGTCGACGAATCCTCGCGAATTTCTCAAAATAGGTGGGGCGCTACGCTCCGCTCCTACCCTGAAAGTCTCGGGGGGATTCGTCAAGCGGGGGCTGAGATAAAAGGGGGGTCCCAAAACGCGTTTTTCCCATGCATTTTTCCATAGGACCTTTAGAACGAGCTACAGCCCGAATGGCTGAACAGAATTACTCAAAATTTGGCAGAGAGGTAGTCCCTAGGTCAAGGAAGTGCCTTTTGTAGGTTTGGTGTAAATCTGTTCAGTAGATTCTGAGAAAATAGCCTTTAAATCAATATATATATCTGAGCCAGCTTACGGTACGCTTACCGTACGCTTACGGTAAGCGTACGGTGGCGTGCGCGAGCGCGATTCTGATTGGCTCTTAGATCTTAGTAAACATTCGAATCGGCCGAAACCAGGAAGCGGCGGCCGCCATTTTGTCTCTCGCACTGAGAGAGATTTTTAAAATCGGAAGCCCAAAAACATGTAAAGGGGCTGTTTTGACAACTCCCTCCCACATAGTCATGTGGAGGGAGTCCCCAAACATCCCCCAAGTGCAAAAACGGTTTTATTTTTTTTTCGGCAATTTCGCGGGGTACGCTTACCGTACGCTTACGGTAAGCGTACGGTAAAAAAATAAAAATAAAAAAAACACTATCCACACTTACCCCACCCCCTGTGCTTTTGGTGGCCGAAGGCCACCAAATGTGCTGGGCTTATTCCAATGGAAAAAAACACTATCCACACTTACCCCACCCCCTGTGCTTTTGGTGGCCGTAGGCCACCAAATGTACAGGGCTTATTATAAGGGAAAAAAACTTAGCATTTAAAAAACCGTACTAATTCACTGAAAAAACCATAGGTTTCACACACGTTATAGTTAGGAATTAGCATTTAAAAAACCTTGCAAATTCACTGAAAAAACCATAGGTTTCACACATGTTATAGTTAGTGGAAATTTTACTGATAAAAAACCAATGAAATTGCCCCGTTATAGTTAGCGCAGGCAACTATAACTCACGCGACCGCAATCCTCTGCTGATGACATATGTGTCTTTATGAAAAAAAAATATTTGTAATATATGTATAGCTAAAAATGTATGGAAGAAGACATGGGCAAATAAGTGTCTAAATACAGTATTAGCATCAGCAGAGGATTGTGGTCGCGTGAGTTATAGTTGCCTGCGCTAACTATAACGGGGCAATTTCATTGGTTTTTTATCAGTAAAATTTCCACTAACTATAACATGTGTGAAACCTATGGTTTTTTCAGTGAATATATATATATATATATATATATATATATATATATATATATATATATATATATATTACCTACTGGCGGTCGCCAGCAGGTAGTTATAGTTAGGACCCTGTTTCCATAGGAAAACCGCAACATTCTATTTGGAATAACTTTGGCGCCGGTCAACGAATCCTTGCGAAATTTTCAAAACTAATGGGGCGCTACGCTCCGCTCCTACCCTGAAAGTCTCGGGGGGATTCGTCAAGCGGGGGCTCAGAAAAAAGGGGGGTCCCAAAACGCGTTTTTCCCATGCATTTTTCCATAGGACCTTTAGACACAGCTACAGCCCGAACGGTTGAACAGAGTTACTTGAAATTTGGCAGAGAGGTAGTCTACAGGTCAAGGAAGTGCCTTTTGTAGGTCTGGTGTAAATCTGTTCAGTAGTTCCTGAGAAAATAGCATTTAAATCAATATATATATCTGTGGCAGCTTACGGTGCGCTTACCGTGCGCTTACGGTAAGCTTACCGTACGCGTACAGTGCCGTGCGCGAGCGCGATTCTGATTGGCTGTTAGATCTTAGTAAACATTCGAATCGGTCGAAACCAGGAAGCGGCAGCTGCCATTTTCTCTCTCGCACTCTGAGGGGGGGAGGAAAAACAAAGGTTGAAAACATGTAAAGGGGCAGGTTAGACAGCTCCTAACCACCTAGCCTTGAATATGGTGTCCCAAAAGAACCCCCAAGGCAAAAAATTCAATTTTATTTTTTTTCGAAAAAACGCCGATTACGCTTACCGTACGGTAAAAATTAATTAAAAAAAAAAAATCAACCACCCATTCCCCACCCCGTGTGCAAAAGGTGCCCAAGGTCACCTTTTGTGCATGGCATTCAAGGTCATGAAACATTTAATAGATTACCTTTCACAACGAAGTGCATAATATGTCCTCCGTGTGCGGACGGTGCGCGAAGCGCATCGTGCGTACATGGCCCATCTAGCGTAAGGTGGGCACGCGGTGCGCGTAGCGCACTGCGTGCCCACCGTGCGTGCACGGCACTAACTGCGTAAAGTGGGCGCGCGGAACGAACTGCGTTAAGTGGGCGCGCACGCCACGAACGGCGTAAAGTAACTTAGCATTTAAAAAACCGTACAAATTCACTGAAAAAACCATAGGTTTCACACACGTTATAGTTAGGAATTAGCATTTAAAAAACCTTGCAAATTCACTGAAAAAACCATAGGTTTCACACATGTTATAGTTAGCTGGACATTTTACTCATAAAAAACCAATGAAATTCCCCCGTTATAGTTAGTGCAGGCAACTATAACTCACGCGACCGCAATCCTCTGCTGATGACATATGTGTCTTTATGAAAAAAAAATATTTGTAATATATGTATAGCTAAAATTTAATGGAAGAAGACATGGGCAAATAAGTGTCTAAATACAGTATTAGCATCAGCAGAGGATTGCGGTCGCGTGAGTTATAGTTGCCTGCACTAACTATAACGGGGGAATTTCATTGGTTTTTTATGAGTAAAATGTCCAGTTAACTATAACATGTGTGAAACCTATGTTTTTTTCAGTGAAAATATATATATATATATATATATATATATATATATATCACTTCACTTTGATAGCTTTATTTCGGTCACTGACCATAAAAGCACAGATAAAATATTTACATAAGCATAAAATACATAAATAATCATCATTAGGATAAAAAGTTATTAAACAACAGTTATCAAAGTAGCAACGATAAACAGTAAACATATCAGTCACTAAGAGGGACCCAACGCCTTTAGGATGCGGTTGCGTGTATGCCAGACATTAGTAAGAAATTTTGTTAGCGCGTAGACAGTTGGACCAGAGATATCACATTTCAAAATCCTATACATTGGTGCGTATTCCCTGCAGCCCATATTCCTTATCAGCGGAAGAAGCCAGTATTTTCGTGCTGCCTTGTAGGCTGGGCAGAAGAAAGCCACATGAAAATCAGTTTCCTCCTTAGCATCGCAAGCCGGGCACTGCTTTGTAGTAGGAGCCTTTGACCATGTGCATGTGAAGGACCGAAAAGGCAATGTGCTGTATCTCCATTGGAGAAACAGCTTCCGCGCCAGTACAGGGGAAATGGGATCTAATACTTTCTCGAACCTGTAGGAATCCTTGCTTTGTAAAAACACGAAGGATAAGGACCCGTGTGCCTGAGCGGCTTGGGCCCTGGCTATTTTGTGTTCATGATATGCATTAGCCAGGGACTTTTTGGAAATTTTTAATGCGGCTTTCGCTGGATCAAACCATAAATCAGGGAGCCCTATTTCCATACAAGTGGCTTGAATGTTTTTGACCCAAGAGATATTGAGCACTTTTGGGTGGTTCAAGAGTTCGACCAATTCCGCCCGATATTCTGCAAGATCATTACTGCTCCACAGCCTACGCCAGAATGCTATGGGTCTCAGACTTATTTCATCTGCTAACGGTCGTAGGCCCAAATCAAGCCTAAGGGGGAGGAGCGGGGTGCTGGGGGGGAGGGCGGTTATCTGTCTTATGAACTTATTTTCCGTTATTGAGAGACTCCCGCAAGGCGTATGGCCCCATATTTCCGCCCCATACATTATCGCTCCCCTAGCCTGGGCCTTGTATATCTGGATTAGTACCCCCAATGGACGGTAAGACGAACCAGTCATCATCCGGGTGATACCCCCAGTAGATTGCGTGAGTTTAAGGTTAGCCCTACTCTGGTGGGATCCCCAAGTCATCGTTTCGTTGAGGGTCACACCAAGATATTCAAAGGTGGCCACTCTCTCGAGCCGTACAGCTCCCAATTGTGGATTTGGTCGCAATTTTTGTCTCGGGTTCAAAACCATGAATTTGGTTTTTGCCGCATTAATTTCCAGCCCCCTGTCAGTGCAGAAGGCCACAAAGGAGTCGAGAACCCTCTGTATACCCATTGGGGTTTTAGATAGGAGCAGGGTGTCATCCGCAAACATAATTGCGGGCACCCTGCTGCCATTCAATTTCGGGGCGTCAGTATATTTAGTGGCATTCAGATGTGCGATTACCCCGTTGACGAAGAGGCAAAACAGGGTCGGTGCTAACACACAACCCTGTCTTACCCCCCGGCCAACGGGGAATCTATTGGTCAATACCCCCGAGCGACCGCACCTCACTCGGGCATAATTATTGTGATGCAGCCTCCGTAAGATCAATAGAATGTCCGGGGGAAGACCCATCCCCGCCAGGACGCTCCAAAGTTTCCCCCTGGGCACCAAATCGAAGGCGGCCCGTAGGTCCACGAAAATTGTGTATAGACTACCGCCCTCGAATTTTGCTGCCCTCCAATAGATCAAGTTCAATCTAAAAACCTGGTCCACTGTGGATACTCCCCTCCTGAATCCCGCCTGGTAGGGACTAAGGGCACCCACCTCCTCCATCCAATCCTGGAGCCTGTTCAGCAACACCCTACCAAACAGCTTCTGTGCCACGTCTATCAGGCTGATTGGTCTGTAGTTGGCTGGGAGGAGAGGCGAGCCCTTTTTAAAGATGGGGACCACCTCTGCCCCCAGCCAAGTACTAGGGATTTCCATGCCTCCAAGAACTCCATTAAAAAGGGCGGTAAGGTAAGGTGCCCAAACTCTGGGCTCCTGTTTAAACATATCGCCTGGTAATCCATCCAGTCCTGGCGCCTTTCCAGAAGCCAGTCCTGAGATGGCAGCAGTAACCTCGCCCAACGTAATTGGGTCCCCTGCATAGTCCGGCCAGCCCACCTCAACAGGAGGTAAAGATTCTCCCGGCTCAGAGCTGTATAGGGTCTGGAAGTGAGCCTGCCACACCCCTGGGGCGATATTGGGCTCTAGTGCCGATTTTAAATTCCCCGACCCCCCGTTCACAATCCTCCAGAACAAACGAGAGTTTTGGGTCGCTAGGGCCTTGGTGAGTTTTTCCCACTGGTTTTCCTCCCATTCTACCTTTGCGTGGGCAATAAGTTTCTTGTAAGCTTGCCTACTTTTTTTAATGCTGTCCCCCCCTATACCCTCCTTAATTGTTCTAAGGAGTTCTGTTTTTGCCCTTCTGCAAGCTAGGTTATACCATTGTGTTTTGCCTTGACGTCTCCCTTTTATTGTTTGTGGGCTACAAGTAAAATGAGGTACCGCAGCTTTTATCAGGTCCTCATGGGCCTTAAACAATTTGCCCTGGGAATCTTTATTGTTAGCCTCAGTGTGCATACAACCCACAGTTTCTAAGATTGGAATTAACCCATCATAAAGTGTGGGGAGTTTATTCTTGCTTGTGGCCAAGTGCTCCCACCTAATCCTTCTCCTATTATTATCAAGGAGAAGCACAGGGTTATTCCCTTGCTCGTTATTCGCGGGAGATTGGGGGCCAGGATGATCAAGGTCAAGCTCAAGCGCGTTATGATCGCTATCGGTCCTTTCCGTTACCCTGAAATCCTGGATTTTCGGCCACTTCACTATTTGGGCCAAGACATAATCTAGACGGGACTCTCTTCCCGGTCTGTTATAGGTGGTTTTGCTTGGTATATCAGATTTCATTCGGCCATTGCAAGCTCTGATTCCGAATTTTAGAGTAAGGGATGTGATTTGTAGTGCTAGTGGGGTCCAAGCCTTCGGAGGCGGAGCTTCCACTAAAGGCACTGCCCATCTGGCCTCTTCGTCCGAAGATAACCCGTCCAGAAGGCCAGAGAGTGGCTCAAAATGAGAGTTAAAGTCCCCTCCCACTACATAGAATGAATCACTCGGTAAATCAGATATAAAGTTAGAGAGTTCATCTATGGTCGGTGATTCCTTAGCAATCCCCATTGGCCTAGAGTAAATGTTAATAAACACAAGTTTAACTTGGTTGGGCCATGAAAGGGAAATCGCAAGGATATCTTCAGAGTTAACCGGTAAGCGCATGGCCACACAGCCCAGATGAGATGCGACCCAAGTCGTAAGCCCTCCTGACGGACGGCCTTTGCCTTCCCACCTTGCTGGAATGAAGAATGACATGTAGCCTTGGTGACCATAATCCTTTCTGGCCCAAGTTTCCTGGAACATACATATGTCTCCCGACTCAATATAATTTGCCCAGTCCGGGTCAGCCAGTTTATTAGGTAACCCGGCAACGTTCCAGCAAATCAGCCTCAGATGATTAGAAGTTTTAGATGCCGTACCTGGCGGGTTAGAGGAGATGGTTCCAGACTCACATGCAATCGGGAATTCTAGCGCATTACCAACACTAGGGAACGAAGATTCGGAGAGTCCACTAGGGCCGTTCTCCACAAGTGTTGGCTCATTCAAAATTCCAAGGGCATTAACAACATTGCGGGCAGATAGATCATCCATGAGCACTGAGTTGTTTAGTGACTCATGCATTTTGCCAATAATCGGGGCAGGTGGCTTGGAGAGACTACAGAAGCCACAATCTTGGGTCATTGGCGCATAAGCTGAAAGTCAATCAACCCCATCCAGGTCAGTCAAACAATTAAAGCGGTTGAAATAAAAATAGGGTGCGTCCTGCGTTTGGGTATTTGGGCGTTGTACATAATCCTTGTGTCTACGTCTGTGCTCCACCCTTATCCACTCATCCTGTAATGGAACGTGGTGCATGCAATTGGGTGGGAAAAAGAAGGATACTGGAAGGGTCTGAATAGTAGAATCCAGTGATCTATTTGTTCCCTCACAGATGTGCAAGACAGTGCCCGGATCCTTAAAGCTTACCAAAATGCAGTCCCCTATTATTGTTTTTCTGGTCTTCCCTAGCCAAGGGACCCTTCTAACCATGATGATCTCATTGTTAAAACGGGGTGGTAGGGGTCGGTTCAGATTTAGCCATTTAATGACCTTTTTCTTTAGAGATTGGTCGTCCTCATTTTCCCCTGATCTTAGCTGGGGGGCACCTGCTAGGACCACCGTTAGACTATTAGCCTCTGGCGGCAGATCTGGTCTCCGTGGTCTTGGAGTTTGCCGGCTCGCGGAATTTAAAGGGGCGCTACCGGATTCTTGTTGGCCTCCGTTGGTCCCTACCTGAAAACTTTGAGGAGCGTAGTCTATTGGTTGAGGAGGCCTATGGTTTAAGTTACTAAGCGGTGCCTGGACTGGGATAGCCATTAGTGGCTGCAAGGGGGGGACAGTGGAGACGCTCTGAGAGGGAACCTTATTAGCACCCTGTGGGATTCCTGTTTTGGGAGTATCACCCACAGGGAGATGAGGTCCCATGTTTTTGGATTGCTTACTAACTAGGGTGTTCAAGGTAGTAAGAGATGTCTCTAATAGAGTGAGCCTAATCTCCACTTTTTTCAGGCTATCGCTAATAGGCTGCAAGAGGGAACAAAGTAGGGATTTTATACTCTCTATGGATAAGATGGGGGGATTTATGCTAGGTGTGATGTCCACGGGGCCGTTATTAACAACAGCTATATTGCAACCGGGGGACTTGGAGGGAGAAGCAGTAGGCACAGTCTCAGTGATCCTCCCAGATTGATATAAGTTTGTATTGTTTTTGCCAAAGTCTAGATGCAATTGTTTAGCTTTTCCCCTCCCCCCCATTGACTTCCTACTACGTTTACTTGGTGGGGGCCTATGTAGTTCCCGCACAACACTTTGTTTTTGCTTGCTTTTCTTCTTTGCATTCCCAGGGGGCGTTTGAGTGACCAAGTTGACGGGGGTGGTACATATCTTGGGAGGAGTTGTGGTTGTGATCTTACCAGGGAATTTCCCGAAGTAGAAGGGGGAAGTCCTCGAAGGTCGGAGGATTTAAACTGTTGGGGGGCGTACCTTCCTCCTGAGACAGAGGATGCGGGATAATCTCCGTCAAGGGTCTGCTCCTCATAGATTCAATGGAGCGTCGCCGCACCACCCTTCGTCTCTCCAGGGAATTTTCTTTGTCTGCGTCCCATTTAGCAGATTTAAAATAGTTATCCAGTGGCCCTGTATTGCTACACCCCTCCCTTGATGGAGTTTCAAGCGGACCTGGTGAGGACATCACCTTGGTCAAATTGAAAGGTTAAAAGTAAGGGATATGGCCCAGCCCGGCCTCCTTTGGCCACAGACGGCCCGCCCTTTGCCCGGGCTTAGCCCGGCACTGCCCGCGCGCGGTCCCGCGACGCGGGGGAAGTGCGGAGTTTAAATGCGCCTCAGTGCGCGCAGACGTCGTTGGCGGCTTTCCGGCCGCAAGGGAGCCTGGGGGTTGTGGTCCCTATCCTCCTCACTGCGGCCGCGATGAAAGAAGCTGCGGCGGCGGGAGGGAGGGAGCAGCCCGGTGACCAACGCAGGAACCAGCAGCCTGCACTGCGCCAAGTTCTGCCCCTTCAGTGAGTTCCAAAGAGCACCCGCTCTGCTGGGGAAATGCGGAGTTTAAATGCGCCTCAGTGCGCGCAGACGTCGTTGGCGGCTTTCCGGCCGCAAGGGAGCCTGGGGGTTGTGGTCCCTATCCTCCTCACTGCGGCCGCGATGAAAGAAGCTGCGGCGGCGGGAGGGAGGGAGCAGCCCGGTGACCAACGCAGGAACCAGCAACCTGCACTGCGCCAAGTTCTGCCCCTTCAGTGAGTTCCAAAGAGCACCCGCTCTGCCGGGGAAATGCGGAGTTTAAATGCGCCTCAGTGCGCGCAGACGTCGTTGGCGGCTTTCCGGCTGCAAGGGAGCCTGGGGGTTGTGGTCCCTATCCTCCTCACTGCGGCCGCGATGAAAGAAGCTGTGGCGGCGGGAGGGAGGGAGCAGCCCGGTGACCAATGCAGGAACCAGCAGCCTGCACTGCGCCAATATATATATAATATATATATATATATATATATTATCTACTGGCGGTCGCCAGTAGATAGTTATAGTTACAACCTAGTTTCCATAGGAAATCTCAAAATTCTATTTTGAATAACTTTGGCGCCGGTTGACGAATCCTCGCGAAATTTTCAAAACTAATGGGGCGCTCCGCTCAGCTCCTACCCTGAAAGTCTCGGGGTGATTCGTTAAGCGGGGGCCGAGAAAAAAGGGGGGTCCCAAAACGCGTTTTCCCCATGCATTTTTCCATAGGACCTTTAGTCGCAGCTACAGCCCGAACGGCTGAACAGAATTACGTGAAATTTGGCAGAGAGGTAGCCATAAGGTCAAGGAAGTGCCTTTTGTATGTCTGGTGTAAATCTGTTCAGTATTTCCTGAGAAAATAGCATTTAAAAGCATATCAATATACGCGCGCACTGTGCGCGCACGGTGCGCGCACCCTGCCGTGCGCGAGCTCAATTCTGATTGGTTGTTAGATGTCGGTAAACATTCGAATCGGTCGAAACCAGGAAGTGTCGGCCGCCATTTTGTCTCTCGCAGTCTGAGGGGGTGAAAAAAAAGGGGGAGAACGTGAAAAGGGTGCAGAGTGGACAATTCCTGACCCCCTAGCCTTGGTCAGGGGGTCACAGAAGGACCCCCAAGGGAGAAAAAAACATTTTTTTTTTTTAAAAATCGCGAGGTGCGTGAAAAACCTGAAAAAAATTAATAAATACATAACTTAGCATTTAAAAAACCGTACAAATTCACTGAAAAACCATAGGTTTCACACACGTTATAGTTACGAATTAGCATTTAAAAAAAACCTTGCAAATTCACTTAAAAAACCATAGGTTTCACACATGTTATAGTTAGCTGGACATTTCACTCGTAAAAAAACAATTAAATTCCCCCGTTATAGTTAGTGCAGGCAACTATAACTCACGCGACCGCAATCCTCTGCTGATGACGTCAGATATTACATCACTGATGACATATGTGTCTTTATGAAAAATAAATATTTGTAATATATGTATAGCTAAAGATTAATGGAAGAAGACATGGGTAAATAAGTGTCTAAATACAGTGATGTAATATCTGACGTCATCAGCAGAGGATTGCGGTCGCGTGAGTTATAGTTGCCTGCACTAACTATAACGGGGGAATTTCATTGGCTTTTTATGAGTGAAATGTCCAGCTAACTATAACATGTGTGAAACCTATGGTTTTTTAAGTGAATATGTATATATATATATATATATATGTATATATAGTTTCCAAGAAACTTAGGTATTGCCTGCCGCTGCTCCAAAACAAAGGGGGCGTCGTCTACAGGGACCGCCCAAGTACGGTGCAAGATATTTCAAAATCCCTTGCAGCACAAGGATGACGACGCCGTGTCTTCTGTGAAAAAAACACTTTATTTGTCGGTTACATGCTGTACGCGTTTCGCCTGCACAGCAGGCTTGCTCACCAACAAAAGAATAAAGTTTTCAACAATGTTTAAATCACCTCCATCTTGTGTCACATGTGAACTACTAAACAAATTATACTGAAGGCAGACTTGAAGTTTTTCATCGATCTCTTAAAAAAGGGGTAAAAACGATGTATGAAATCTATAATTCTCTGCCTTTAAATTATGTACAATATAACTAAAATAGCGCATATTTACATATTCAATGTATATTACAGAGATCAGATGTCATAATTCATAAATGTTTATACCAGATTTGTTCAACTCAATTTTATCAGAGTCCATACTCAATCCTGCCCCTATATGGTATGGTCCTCCAATGTGGTGCTGAGCACCTGAATCCCGCCAGAGTGGGCATTACAAAAGGATAATAAACTGACGGTTAATAACCTAATCTCGTTATAACCAATCGCATGATGCATTTCATATCATCACCTATAAACTGTGCATTAAAATCGCATATATACAGTCTTCAAATGCACAAAAAAAAGAGAGAATCTACTTATCAATTCCATTCATGTAATCTAAACAGTCCTGCCCCAGTGGGCCTTCAAAGAAGAACCAACGTTATCGTTTACTGTCGTCCTCTGCAAAAAGTGCATGTGCCAAAGCTAAAAATAATCCTATACATACAAAAATACTCTAAAAGTTAAAAACATAGAGATACCGGGATATCAAATTCATGGCATACAACACATTATAGATGGATATGGAAATCTTCTTCCATATTGAGACCATCTGGAAATTTTGCATTAAGTTGAATTATAAAACATGATTCAAGCTGTCTCAATTTTCTTTCCCGATTACCAACTCTCGAATTCAGTGGGTCAGCTACAATTACAAAGTATGTCAGTCCTAGTATATATTTCTACTGTGGTGCTGATCAAAATGCTGTGCCACTGGGTTTGTCTTATCGCCATTTTTTATGGCCTTCAGATGCTGTAGTACTCTTTGATGCATAGGTAAGATTGTGCAGCCCACGTACCTCAGGCACTGAAGCATGTAGACAGCAAAATCAGTCTTACAGGAAAATTGGCCCTTGATTTTCTTCTCTCTGGCTATTAAACTAGATCTAAATACAGCAGTGTTCTTACCATGGGCAAAGGCCTTGCATTTTGTACATTTTACAAACCCATCACCCCGTTTAAGCCACATTGATGAACCGGTCTTTGATTTAGTTGGAGTTACCATATTGCTTACGAGAGCTTGTTTTAGAGATTTGACCCATCTGAAATTTATCTGGGGCCTTCTTTGCACCAGTTTGCCCAAGACAGAGTCATTTTTGATTAGGTGCAAGTGTTTATATAGAATATTTCTCTGCTTCTCTTCTTGATTACTATATGTAGTTACCTTCCTACACTTGTTAGTTTTTTTCCTTTTTTCTACTCATACCTGATTCTGTATGAAACAAAATTTCTTTTCTGGATCTTTTCTTAGCCTTATACAGTGCTGATTTTATTGTCCCAGAGGCATACCCTCTGGCCAGAAATCGAGATTCTAGACACCCAAGTTCTTTCTTTAATTCATCTTCATTGCTGCAGTTTCTTATGGTTCGAAGACATTCGCCATAAGGAATGCTTCTTACCAAATTTTTCGAGTGGAAGCTCGTTGCATGAAGCAACGTGTTGCCCGCCGTGGGCTTGCGGAACAACTTTGTTTCTAGCTTTCCATCCCGTATGTACACTGTTAAGTCCAGGAAATTGACGCTTGTTGCACTTATGGTACTAGTGAACTGTAGACTTAAATTGTTCACTTGTAACTTCTTTATAAAGTCACTTACAGTCTTTTTCACAGAAGACACGGTGTCATCATCCTTGTGTGGCAAGGGATTTTGCAATATATATATATATATATATATATATATATATATATATATATATGTTTACGCAAATTGCCCTTCAGCTTTTGCAGGATGCACTCAGCAGCAGGCAACCCCTCTGGTTAAATATATATATATATATATATATACACATATATTTTAAGGAAAAGAAGACACTGTGAGCCTTATTATGATGTTGGACGGACACGTATCGGTATGGGAACTGCCCGACCATTGGTCGCTGGTTCGGCATACTTAATTATGTGTGGAGGACTTGGTTGCTGGTAGCGGGCTGACATCTTGGGTGGGGGCAGTGGTTAGCGCTCTAGGCGCTGCTAGGACGGTGACCTTAAAGCCGGATGCCAGCGCTACCGCGCAGCGGACGCACGCAGCGGGCGCGCCAAAGGCAAGCCCGTCTGCACCCGTCCGCGGCCGGCCGGGGCCGGGGCCCTCCACTCTGCCCATTTCCTTTCCTATTCACCTAGCGATCTACGTGCTCTCCGCGCTGACTGGCTCATCACTTCCCGCTTGAGAAATAAGCTTTCTTCCTGTGGGATCCTTTTTACCTTTCATACCCTCCCTGAACTCCCTCGTCCCCTGTTTAGAAAGTGTTCCTCTGTCTCTCTTACAGTAACTTCTAACTCCTCTTCTCTGTCAACTAAATCTGGCTTGAAGTGTCATTACCTCAACACGCGCTCACTACCCAAACATCAACTAGAAATCTTCAATCTCCTTGACTCTTACCAACCTGACATACTTTTTCTCTCTGAAACTTGGCTCACAGATGACTCCCTACCAGACATCTTAGCCGCTATTCCTACAGGGTACTACATACTTCAGGCCAACAGACTCTCTGGGAAGCCTGGTGGGGGTGTGGCTGCCATCATTCATCAAAATTTACGATTCACCGCTCTAACGGTCTCTAACATCCCCTCGGTTGAGAGTCTTATTCTAAAGCTTGAGTCCCCTTTTTCCTCCCTTATCTGTGCCCTCTTTTATCGGCCTCCCCAATCCATGCCTTCCTTCCCTCAGCTGGTCGGGGATTTGATGTCCCAATTAGTTATTAACAACGCAAAACTAATTATAATAGGTGACTTTAACTATTGGCCCTCTGATCCCAAAGAATGCTCTAACTCCCGGGAATTCACGGAGCTTCTCTCTGGTCTCAACTGCACCCAGCATGTTCATACCGCCACCCATTCTAAGGGCCATATTTTGGACCAGATCTGGACGACCAATCTTACCATTTCCTCCCTTTCCATATTTCCATGTCCCTGGTCTGATCACTTGATCACTATAGTATCCAATTCTCCCTGGATTTGCCTCTCGCAGTTAAACCTCTGACATTGGGTGGGCTCCAAGCCAGAAACTGGAATCGAGCGAACAAAGATGAGTTTCGCTCTTTACTTTCTACTTCCATCCCCGCAGAAGCTGACTGCCTTAACAATCAAGCAGATGCCATTAAACACTGGCTCTTTTCTGCTAGTAATATTGTTGCTCCCTACAAACTCTCCACCCTCAGACGACCTCACGACGCCCAGCGCTGGTTCTCCAACGACTTAAAACTAATGAAACTTTCCCTTAGACAAGCGGAACGTAGTTGGAGACTAAACTACTCTCCCGAAAAGAAAGCCATATTCATGGGACTTCTACATGATTACAAAAAATCTATAATCATGGCCAAATCCACATATTTTTCCTCAAAAATCACGAATTCCACAACCAAAACCAAAGATATTTTTGCCATCGTGAATGAATTATCTCTACCTGATAGAGTAACAGTCAAACCCCTTCCTACTCAACAGTTATGTGATGCCCTCAATGAGTATTTTGTGCAGAAAATCGCCACCATCAAACGCAGCATCCCTCCGCCAACTACTTCCACAGTCTCAGGGACCTTGCCTGAGAACACGCAAGTGCTGGATCAGTTACCTCCGATCTCAAAAGAGGATTTTCTCACACTCATAAAAAAGGTCGGCTCTGGTTCCCCTACGGATCCCTGTCCTCCCCCTTTTCTCCAAGAAGCATTTTCCTCCTGTCCCGACCCCCCTCTTGCACTTCTTAATAAATCTTTAAAATTAGGCTTAGTTCTGGACTCCTTTAAAATTGCAGAGGTAGTTCCCATTTTAAAAAAGCCCAACGCTGACCCCTCTAATCTCATTAATTATCGTCCTATCTCTCTTCTTCCTTACCTCAGTAAGGTCCTTGAAGCCCATGTTACGCATTGCCTCAGCTCCTTCATCGAACGTTCTTTCTTCCTTGACCCCCATCAGGCTGGCTTTAGACCTGCCCATTCCACCGAGCTGGTCTTACTCGCAGCCATGAATGAGCTCAGAAAGGGGGCCGATAACAACTCTTCACAGGCCCTTGTCCTCTTGGATCTTTCTGCCGCGTTTGACACGGTCGATCATAAACTCTTGATCGACCGTGTCAGGGAGGCTGGTATCCATGGCACGGCTTTAAAGTGGATCTCTTCTTTTCTCGATAACCGGTCGCAGGCGGTTCGTCTGGACTCCTTCTCTGCTAGGAGGACTATCGTGACCTGCGGTGTACCTCAGGGGTCCTCTCTTTCCCCTCTTTTATTTAATCTATACATGTACCCTCTGATCCACTTCCTCCGTAGTTTTGAGGTCACCTGCTTCAACTATGCGGATGACCTCCAATTAGTCTTCAAAATTGACTCTTCTCCCACTTCTGTGGCAAGTTTTCAGGCTACCTTATGTTTCAATAGCGATTGGATGAACGCCAGCCAACTCAAACTCAATCCTGATAAGACCGAGTTGGTCTTGAGCGGCCCCTCCAACATTAGGTAACCCCCCTCTACCTACTAAATCCTTGAAAAGCCTTGGCGTAATAGTCAGTAATGATCTGACTATGAAATCCCAAATCAGCGCTGTGACATCCGCCTGCTTTTTCCATCTACGCAGAATCCGCAAGATTTCGAGATTTCTAACCACCGAGGCTCTCACTGTGGTTCTCATGGCTTTAGTCATCTCGCGTATTGACTACGCCAACTCACTATATGCTGGTATCCCAGCGTACCAACTCCACCGCCTCCAAATGGTTCAGATTCAGGCCGCCCGTCTCATTTTTCAGCAACCACGCAATCAACATGTTCGTCCCTTGTTGAAAAGCCTCCATTGGCTCCCAGTGGCCAAGCGCTGTAATTTCAAATTGGGCTGCACCATCTTCAAAGCCCTAGCCAGTCTCGGCCCGGCTTTCATCTCCTCTTTGGTCCTTCGTTACACTCCTTCCCGTGTTCTTCGCTCTTCACACTCTAACTTTCTTGTCGTTCCTCCCTACAAGCGAAAAAAACACGGTGGTCTAAGCTTCTCATTTCTTGCTCCTCAGATATGGAATTCCTTTCCTCTGGAGCTCAGACTTGAAACTTCTCTTCCTCGCTTCAGAACTCTTCTCAAAACTCTCCTCTTCACTCAGGCCTACCCATAACTCCTGGGCTAGTACATTGTTGTCCCCTTTCCTATAGCGCCATGAAACCGTTGGGTGTACGTGCGCTTTATAAAAACTTTTAACATAACATAACATTACAATGCAACTGCACATGGTGCAGTCTCAAACTCCCATTTCCCTATGGGATTTTGTGCTGCAGCCGTAAACCAGCTGTAGCACAAGCTCCCAAAGAGAAATGGGAGTTTGTGTGAATCCCTGCGGGTTGCCTGCCACACGGTGTAGGAGGTGCCTGCCACACGGTGCAGGGATTCACAGAGGGGAACCATAGGTGCCCCCTCGGCCCCAAACGGGAGGCCGCAGGGAGAAAGGGGGCCTGGTAGGGGCACCCAAAGTCACTTTCTGACAGACTTTCTATGTCGGAAAGCCCGGCATGGAAAGCCTGTCGGAAACCCACACCGTAAGCCCTACGGCAAAAACACCTTCCCATAGGGATTATGTGCTGGTCTTCAAATAACCTTCGGAATTTAGCTGGAATGACCGGCCGGTTTCACTTTCAACCGGGTGCCATGGATATTAAATGAACACAAACATCCTCTCTTTCTTGATGTTAAACGTAACAGAGGTCTCCTCCGATTGAACAATGCTATGTATAAACTGAGATGGTCACTTTTAGTAGCGCTGACACTGTTAAATGGATTTTTCGATGCAAGTGTCAAGTCCAAGATCCAACAACAGTTAACGAAGAAGACACATGGCTCTGCCAAAATTGCATAGTGCTTGGCCAAAGTCGTGCAGCTCACAAATCACACAACTCTGAGTCCTGATGACCCAGCTGTGAGCGAACATATACAGAGTGTAGCTACTCTCCCAGGGCGTAGCATAACGTGGATTTGTAAAGCGCACATTCACCCAGAAGGATATCTTGGCACTGAATAACAGAAGTTCAATGTTACCCAACTCAATGATACTCATTTTATCAGCCTCAGAAGGATGAAAGATTGAGTGAACCCACCGGGATTTAAACCTGTAACTATGAGGTCAAACACAGGCCTCTACAGTGGACACATTAGTCTACTAATCTAACAAAGCCAGCAGATCTACTGTTACTCTTTGAATCCAATATCACACCCAGGGACCTGTATCACCTGCTGGTGGACCAATAGCACAGCGTGCTTGCCAGTATCATACAGTGCTGGACAATCTTCATAGGTTTCAATGGGTTGAATGTGTACTCCGGCTTCTGTGACATTGTAACGATGCCCCAGAACTCCATGGGGTAAATCAAATCAAATCAAATATCTTTATTCGAATGTAATACAATACATCCATAAAAGTACATTTTAAAACATACAGACATAACATATTCCTTTCATATAAAAAGAAACCATCCATTTCATCAATGAGACGCAAAATAATGTGCAAGAGTTTTGTAAAACCAGGATAACACATAAAATACAACAAGTTAAAAATATAAATAATTATACAGAGTTAAAAAGGGATAAAAATACAACGATAGTAGCAGCATAATTAACCTTCCATACTTTTCCTGAAGGTGATAGCAAGTTTCAAAAAGCTACATATAAACAGAGTATAGTCACAATTCAGGAGTTGGAGGTAATAAAGTGCTGGTTTGATTTGGGTAAATTGTAAATCCTTTAAACAAGGCTTCAAATACAACTTCCGAGGTACTAGATAATAAGGACAAACAAATAAAAAGTGTGCCAAATCTTGCGGAGACTTCCCGTCGCAGCCGCAAGCAGGTAACACTTGACCTCGGTGGGCTCCTTTTGGTGTTGCCAACAGGAGATGAAATAAATCAAAACGGAACCTTATCAAGAGATAGCGTTCATACCCTGACATAGGCCAGGATAGGTATGGTTCCATTTGAGAGCATGTCTTGAGTAGGGCGTGCTTCCTTACACTATCTTTCGTCAACTCGCCCTCCTCCCGGGCAAGATACCTAGTAGACATGAATGTCTTTTTCACAAAAATTACATCAGCTTTGGTTATAAAATTTGGGGATAAGAACAAATCCGGCCGCCCCATTTCAGTGAGGCGGTCGTTAATGTACCTCAGCCACGGAACCTTAAACCTGCCGTCCCAGGTTAGAGCTTCTTCTAGTATAGCATGAGTGAGAGGTATATCATCATTTAGCCAGGAGTTCAACCAACATAACAGGGGATTTGCTGCTATTCTGTCACTCAGGAATGGTACACCTAATTCCTCGTGTACCGAGAAATTTCCGGTGCCCCTTGGCAGCCTCAATACCTTCTTTAAGAAGTTATTTTCTGTAACCTCCAGGGCTCGTGTCTGGCAGTAGCCCCATATCTCACTGCCATAGCAGGCGATGGCGACACTTTTGGCTTGATATAATTTGAGCAAGGCGGCCACCGGACTGTTGCCCATTTTTCTAGCAAAGCCAAGTATTGCTGCATTGACACGTATTACTTCGCCCTTTTTTTTAGCAATAGCTGGGCCCCACTCTAGTTGGTCGTCGAGAAGGACCCCGAGGTATGAGAAGGTTTTGGAATTTGGAATTCTTTCCCCATTTGTATGAAAAGAGTTGGGTTTACGTGACCCCTGGCCTATTTTCATAGTGTAGGACTTTGAATTATTGATACTTAAGCCTCTGGACTCCATAAATTCATAAAAAGAATTTAGAAGTTTCTGAAGACCAATTGCGGTCCTTGAAATAAGGACAGCGTCATCCGCATAGAGTAAGACTGGGATACCTTTTTTGCCTACATAGGGGTAATCTGCACCTGTTCTCAACAAACAGTCCTCCAGCTCATTTATGTACAAATTGAAGAGAAATGGTGCTAAAATACATCCTTGACGGACGCCCCTATTAATTCTGATGTCCCCTGTCACCTTCAGGTCTTGTGAGTAACGGACGTTGGCTCTTGTATCTGAGTGCAAATCGATCAGGACATAAACTAAGTTCTGATCAATGCCCATTTTTAACATAATGTCCCATAATTTACCTCTATCCACACAGTCAAATGCGGACGATAGGTCCATAAAGGCCATGTGTATGGTTCCCTGGCGGGCTAGAGTGTATTTGCTTACAATTAAATACAGGTTCAGACACTGGGTCACTGTTGAGTGGCCTGGTCTGAAGCCGTATTGTATTGAGGATAGAATATTTTTCTCGTTTGCCCATGTTGTAAGTCTGTTCAAAAGCACACCCCCTACCACTTTTGCTACAGAGTTAATTAAGGATATTGGTCTGTAGCATGTCGGGCTGCCGCGATCACCCTTTTTAAACACGGGGACGATAGTTGATTGTCCCCAGGATTTTGGGCACCCAGATATTACAGCTGCATTTATTACATTTGTGAGGATAGGAGCCCATAACTGAATACTGGATTTAAAAAGATCCGGAGGAAGGCCATCCGGACCAGGTGCCTTATTACTAGTTAAACCTTGGATTGCCTTTTCTACTTCGTTGATTGAGAAACAGGGAGGCTTCTCCTCTAGAATTAAAAATTCATGATCTGAAAGTTGATCATGACTTTTAAAAATTGCACTAAAATGGGACACCCAATCTGCCTCTGGGATATTTGTGCCTATTGCAGTATCACTTGGGTTGTCAAACAAAGGTTTGTTGACAATCTCCCAAAATTTGCTGCTATTTCCCAGGACAGCTGGGTCAAGCAGGGACTCCCAAGTACTGGCCTTAATTTCCTTTTTCCGCTTGTCTAAAGTTTTTTTATAGGTATAGCGGAGGATCCTGATTTCGCCTAGATCTCTAGGTTCGTTTTTTAACGCCATCCTTAAATTTCTGTTTGCAACAGAGCATGCATGATCAAACCATTTAGGGTGACTATCAACTTGCCCATTTGCTGGAACCAGTAACATAGAGCTTACTGTTAACGCTACACCTTCAAAAGTGACTAAAGTTTGCTTTGGAGACATAGAAGTTGAGGCACAGGTCGCTAATTCCTCACCACATAACTTATTAATATCATTGTAAAAGTTTTCTTGATTTACCCTATGCCATTTCAAACGACGTTTACCATTTGTACATTGTAGAATTCCCCTGTCTTTACATTGTTTACGTAATTCAAATATACCACCATTCAAATTGATAGAAATGGGGTTGTGATCACTATAAATATTCATGTGAATAGTAAAGCAGGAGATCTGGTTTACAAGGTCAACAGATAATAATATATGGTCAATAAAAGACCCATAACGTGACCCTTTAAACGTCGGGGCATCAAAAACTTTGGATTCTGGCACCAAAGACATGGCTACAAACAAATTATATTCATTGAGTAAATCATTAAGAAGGGAACCGCGTCTAGTATGATCAAAGTGAAAACCATCCATGTTGTTACACCCGAGGGATCCCATTGGGGTATCTCTTGGGTTACCGCACGGATGTGCATTAAAGTCACCTACAATCAATACTTTACAAGGTAATATGTCTGTTCCTTCTTTCAACATTTCATTCAATAATAGTATGTTACATTCCCCTTGACTAGATGTGGCGTTATAAAAATTGACTAAAGTCAGAGCATTTTTGCCTCTCTTCAATATAAGCACTTGAAGGTTACTATTTACATATTGGTGAATGGTTATATCACAAGACAGGGCCAAGTTTATAAAAATGGCCAGGCCCCCTTTTGCTCTGCCACTAGTAGAGGGGGATGCTGGCCTAAGGAAGCTTTGATACCCTTCGATGAAGGCAGTATTTTCTTCTAACCATGTTTCTTGGAGACATATAATCGCATATTTTTTAACAAAAGCAAGCCAGGCAGGGTCGCATATCTTGTCTGCCAAGCCTGCAATGTTCCAGGAAACTAAACTCATTTTACAACCATCATCATTCTCTGTGTTCATGGGAGCCTCAGTACTAGTAAGTTCTGATAACTGGTTTTGTTGTTCATTGACAGTAAATCCCAAAGTTTCTGCTGCAGAGGATTTTAATTCTACATTAGATAGATCAACGTTAAGTGCATCAGACTGATGATGCAGTATATTAGGATATTCACAATCAAGGGATACAGGCCTGGATAACAAACAATCTATATCTGGTTCTACAAAATTTATGTTGTCTAATTCTTTATTTGGATGACAAATGGAGGCATCGCAATTAAAATCACTTAAAGGGGAATCAGCAAGCGTAGGCATTGCTGCTGCAGCATACAGTCAATCAACCCCTTCTAGACCATTTTGCTCGTAAAAAACATCAAACCTGTTTGTGGTTGGGACATTATAATATGTGTTAGAAGGTATTGGTTGGAAATGATTTTGATAGCAATATGGGTCATCTGGGGTCTTCCGTCTTTCATGATAAGCAACTGGATAGTTAACATTTCTGGGTCCCCCAAATATATCATTTCTATGCTGTCTGTAATGTCCTGTGTTATAAGAATACTTCATCGGTATTTCTCCATTAAAATGTGGGTTGTAGGTGACATACTTATCTTTTTCTTCAATGATAGTGTTTGTAGGCAACTTATTAATGCCATAATCACTTGTGGGATAGAAATAGCTTAAATCTTTAGTGCGGATCAAACTATTAATCGTGTCATCTTTCCAGCCAATAATGTGTTTTACTGCTCGATTATCAGCAAAAGTAACGAGAATGCAGTCCCCCTCGGTAGATTTAAATCTATGGCCCACCCAATCGACCCTCCTGACATTTAAGATTTTGCCACTGATGTGTCTGGGGAGCGGTCTATGCGTGGTTAACCAATGACTTACTTTATTTTTCAAGTCCCCATATCTCTCCGCCTTATCCTTTTCTAATTGCGGGACACCTATCATTACTATGGTGTGTAGTTGGGATTCCGGAGGGAGATGAATATGAATGGGTTTTTTGTTTTGTGGGGGCTGCATGAGGTTTCGTGTTGGTCGTATATTTGTGGCTAGGGGTACCGCTGGTGGAGTCCTAATGGGCATAGCTCAATCGGCAGATGATACTTGGGATAAATCTTCTGCGGCCCATTCGCTCTCGTCATTGTCAGCTATGGAGTATGCCAGCATGGAAGATACACTCGACAACACTAATGGTTCTTTTTGTGTTCTTATGTGTTGTGGTTTGTCGTTCTGAGCATTAGATCCCGTAGGGGTAATGATTGCCGTATTGCAACAAACGGTTTCTGAATTGTCAGTCTGTATAAAGGTAAGAGGGGATTTGGGGTTAGCGATCTGGACATTATCTCGATATTTCTCGAGTTTGGCTAACATTAACTCTATATTAGTGATTTTCTCATTTATGGGCTGGAGAAGAAGTCTAACCAGCCGTTCTAGATCTGTCAAATGAGATGTATCAGTTAAACTCACCCTTTCAGTTTGAGTTGTCTCATCTATATGAGGTTTTTTAGTTTTTGGCTGATTTTCTTTGGCTATTGGTAAATCTTGTTTGGTAGATGTTGTAGCCATGTTAGATGTACTCATTATTGGTTTAGCCAATTTAAAATTAAGCCATACATCTTTGGCTGAGGATTTATGGTTGCCCAGAGGTTTATAAATCTTCCTCGTAATAGACTTAGTTTTTTTTCTCCCATTACGTCCTTTCTTCTTTTTGGGAGAAGGAGACTTATCTGGCACTGTTATGCTAGTCAGGGGGGAACTTTCAGCAAGTACCTCTCCTGGGGAGTTTATTGACATATTTCCTGGTTGTACTAGACACGGGCTAGCCCCGCCATTAGTAGTGGGCGAAGGACTTCTTTCATTACTGTTTAGAGTGATCAGACCTGAGGGTGTTTCATTTCTACAACCTTTACCACTCGGTAACCCCGAGAAGGATTGCAACAAGAGCGAATCATCAACATTTATAGTTGACTCCACAGTGTTATTATGCTCAGTGGTGTGCATTGAAAGATTTGGGAAACACATATTCGGAGTCAAGGAGAGACGTCTCTCCGTATTTTGGATCGCATCAGCTACTACACTGATCGTTTTCTGCAGCATAAGGTCAATAGCTGTTAAGGATGGCAAGGGTGTAGAGGGGGTGAGATTTTTTCTAGTGGATGATCTTGTAGCCACCGGAGTCTTTCTGGCTTTCGTCATTTTTTGCAGACTATCCCTCTATATTACAACACAGCTGGATATTACACTTAACCTATGCTCGTATCAGTGCAAGGTAACATATAGCACACGGATGAGATACAGAAATCACCTCACAGCTTTGTCCTGGGTGGCAAGATGAATGCAATGGGGGTGGCCCGTCCCGTCCCCCTCAGTCCCCTGAGGGCCACAGAGGGCCCGCCCTTTGCCCGGGCTTAGCCCGGCGTGTCCCGCGCGCGTCCCGCGACGCGGGGGAAGACCTCTCAATTTTAAACGCCTCCTGGCGCGAAAAGGGATCCCCCGATGACGGCTTCCTGCCGCAAAGGTTCACGGGTAATGTAGTTCCTCCCTCCCTCACTGCGGCCGCGCTGTTGGTGGAGGACGCGGCAGCGGGGAGAGACCTTCGGCAGGACCAGAGCTATCGGCAGAAGCATCAGCCAGGTAGGGTTCCTCAAATTAATGTCAGCCAAGCGCCCACTCCACCGGGGAAGACCTCTCAATTTTAAACGCCTCCTGGCGCGAAAAGGGATCCCCCGATGACGGCTTCCTGCCGCAAAGGTTCACGGGTAATGTAGTTCCTCCCTCCCTCACTGCGGCCGCGCTGTTGGTGGAGGACGCGGCAGCGGGGAGAGACCTTCGGCAGGACCAGAGCTATCGGCAGAAGCATCAGCCAGGTAGGGTTCCTCAAATTAATGTCAGCCAAGCGCCCCATGGGGTAGATTTTCAAACATTTTGTGCGGGGTTAGCATCACAAAAGTGATGCTAACCAGCACAATTTTTTTTTACCAATTTGCTTCCCAGCGCAAAACTTGTTTCGCATTGCAAAGTATCCTACAAGTAACACAAAGCAGTGTGAAGCATTACTTTGCGTTACTTGGCGCAAAGGAGGCATTACATGAGTGGTACATGGACTTTCCCATGCAACCACCCTTGCCTTTTGATGCAAAACCCTATCTACAAACAATTGTAGACAGGGTTTTGCATCAAAAGTTAACGCCATCTTAAAGGAGGCGTTAAGAGGAGAAATGTTTTTCATTTCTCCTTTCATTTCTTACTTTGCACTGTGCAGTACACATACAAAGTGGGAAAAGTGCTTCAAGTTGTCTAGGCATGGTATTTTGTACAGGAAGTATACCCTTCCTGTACAAAACCTATGCTAGACTCAGGCACGCATCTTAGCGCTATGGATGCTAAGATGTGTGCCTGGTGCATGGCGGCTGAAATCAGTGCTGACGCTAGGGGCTGGGGAGGAGAAAGCCATATATCTGGTGATATGGCGCTCTACTGCTTCCTCTCTGTCACGCAGCACAGTGCAGCTTTTTTTGCTGCTGCGCTGGGTCCCGTGACTTTTTGGAAAATCTGCCCCCATATCTGTTAAAGCTAAATGAGCTACATAAGCATGCAGAGGGTCACCAAAGCATATTAGTCTCTAGTTTATTAAAATAAATGGTATGAAGTTATTGCATGACTGTCAATTGAGAACTGTCGGCGGTCTGGCCCACTTGAGGCTTTGGATTGAAGCACCCTGGTTAAAAATGAGAAGTCCAGGAAAACATGTCACATGTGAGAATTTGTGTTAAAGCAGCTACACAGACACTTCCCCATCAGTGCCCCATTACAGGCGCCATCTCTTGGCGTCACCCCAGTTACAAAATACTGGGTCAAGATCACACAGTACTATACCAGAAACATACATTACCGGTCCTATATCACAGATTGCTGCCAAATATCTATCAAACTGTCAAATGTGAATTTAGGATCCAGTAGTAAAAAACATGTCTAGTCATGGGTCAGCTAGGCACTTTGGTGTCAGAAACTTCTAGAATTGTTTATTCAGGAGTTTTCCAAAGTGCTGCATGCCATTTTTCAGTTGCTTCAGAGAGCTATGGGTAGTATGTTATGGAGTTTATGTTTTATCACTGAAATTGAGGAAGTTAGAGTCTTGTCAAGTGTTGAAGTAGTCCTACTGAAGTTCTTCAGCTGTCTCCTCTAATCTGTGGATAGCTCAGTTCAGTTTTTAGGTGGTTCCTGACAGGTCAGAGGCAAGGGTTCAATGCATTCCATTTTTGGCCCAGGACTCCCAGTGATCTTCCTCAATCTTGCAGCTACTAAAGGGTTTTCAGATTGACCAGGTGTGCCTCCATCAATTGCATGTTCCTATGTGACACAATGGGCCCAAAATGATGCAGCGCGGCACAGCAAGCCATTTTGCTGCGCTGAGCTGCATCATTTTAAAAGCACTGGAAGGCGTTATATTTACAATATGATGCCTCCCTGTGCTTTCCTCTGCACTGGCGCACAATTGGCTGTCTTGTGCCAATGCAGGCACCCTTGTATCATGGTGAAGGGTTCCTGCGTTGTGGGGATGATTGTTTTTGTGCAGGAAAGGACACCTTCCTGCACAAAAACAATCTTTGATGGTGTTTTCCTCTTTCTATGTGTGCTGCAGAATGCAACACGGATAGACAGAGTAAAAAACAAGGAGAAATAAAAGTATTTCTCCTCACTGCGCCTCCTTACGCATACCCTGGGGAGGCATCAGATTTTGACGCATTCCCAGGTTTACAATATGTGAATTTGGGAATGCGGCGGAATCCGTGGGTGTTGCGTGGGAACACCCACAGCAACACCCATGGCACTTTCACGCAAAGTGGTGCGTGGAAACGGGGCCATGTTAACACACAGGGTGGCTTTGCGTGGCATTGTGTGGTCTTGTAAATATGGGGCAGCACACTGCGCCACCGGTGCATCAAAAAAAGGGACGTACCGGTGGCGCAAGGGGCTCGTAAATAAGCTCCTACCTTTTTTTACCCTCTTAGCCAGTTTAGACCATTTTGTTGTGACTGGCCAACATGTTTCATTGCCGCACAAAAACGTACTGGCTAATTCATCAGGGCATGCGGACCAGTATTCACCCTATTGTGCACTGGACCATATGACCCCCAGGTGAACACCTACCTGTAGGCCATAGGAAAAGGTTTCTGGACAAAAGTTGTGTCAAATCGCATTTGTGACAACATGAAACATGTCGCCCCTTCACAACAAAATGGTCTATACATGCAATTTTGTTTTTAATCATGAACATAGGCATAGAATAAAGATGTGTGTAATATGCAATATTAGACTCATTTTTTAGGTCTCGCTGAGCCCCAGCGCTTGCGCTGGCTCGGAGAGACATTTTATAGTTGGGATTTTCAAAGTGCTGCCATGGCCTAAAGCTTCAGTGCACGTGAACGTGCACGCGCGCAGCGCCATGTGTCTTTCCTCCGCAGCATGCGATCGCAATCGCGATCACTTTCACTTTCGCGGCCGCGTGGCGAAAGCTTGTTTTTTTTTTATTGCCGAGGAGCATTCTTCTCAGGCCGACAGCTCATAAATTTAAAATGCACGGCGAGCGCTTTCATAACTCATTTCTCATTACCATGTTGCCCGCTTCACGGGCTGCCACCATGCGTCTAACTTATGTACACAGGCGCCGTGATATCTTTCAGCACAGCGCTGCTTTCATATATTTCTGGAAGCCGTATGCTTAGCCTGCTTGTGCGGCTACGTTGTCACCAACTGTACAGTGTTAGGTTTCTGTTTCACATAAATTTAAAATGCACGGCGAGCGCTTTCATTACTCATTTCTCATTACCATGTTGCCCGCTTCACGGGCTGCCACCATGCGTCTAACTTATGTACACAGGCGCCGTGATATCTTTCAGCACGGCGCTGCTTTCATATATTTCTGGAAGCCGTATGCTTAGCCTGCTTGTGAGGCTACGTTGTCACCAACTGTACAGTGTTAGGTTTCTGTTTCACTTCATATCTCAGTTACACAGATGGGAGCTGAGGCTTCAACGTGTGCTTAAAGTCTGGAATCATGAAAAGGAAATGTGAGTTTAGGTATTCAGTGTAAATTAAGTCCGCTATTTAATGTAGAGATATTTATTTGAAAAAAAAATTTGGGGCAGCGGTGGGATTCGAACCCATGCCTCCAGAGAGACGGGAGCCTAAATCCAGCGAATTTGGTCTTCCATCTGCTTATGGGTCTGTCCTCTAGTTTATTGATGGCAGTTTATCTTTCCCCATAGCCAAACGCTATTTCACTATTGAGGCCGCAAAACGACCCAGTAAATGCTGTGGGAACTGTCTCCCCTGGGACTGCGAGTACAAAGCCATGGCATGGCCTGCCACTGTTCAACCACAAACATGCAGCGTGTGCTCTGTCAGAGCGTGTACACTACCATAATACAGCAAAGCACACCTCCACAATCTGCAGCCTCGCGGCGCTATGAAATATCCGATCCATTGTGTGCATCTGGCATCACGTTTACCATTAAAACCAGCAACTCAAAATGATCGTCACTAGTCACGCATACAACATGTAGAAACCTGAAATGAGGGGAAGAACTGATTTTAGTAGCTAATTGATTGACTTGGAAGCAAGATGTAAGTAGTTCTAAAACTTGGTTTTCGGACACCAAATTGTGTGATCTTGGGCTAGCAACTTTTTCACGCGCCTAAACTTTGTGTTGCATTACGCAGTTTGTCCACTGCTACAGCGATACTTAAGCATCTCCTGGCCATAAAAAAATGTCATTTGAGGCAAGGCATTTTGGCATTGGATACACCGAGAGCCTGGGTGGTAACGGAAAAAGCTTTGATAACTGGGGAAAGAGCTAAATGCGCCTATAATATTGTCAAACATATTATGCCTAGGAGAAAGCAAATCGACTGGTAGATTCGCCACCACATTTAGCACGAACTCCGCAAATCCTAGCGTTTTCCATTACCACATATCTCTAGACCAGGAGCGGTGTTACCCCGATCCAGTGGGAATAATTCATCCAGTCCTGGTTTTTCATTTATATAGCGCAAACTCGACCCAAATGTATTGGAGCGCTTTAGATGAGCATCTGTTACATTACCCAATGACACATTCATTTTTTGGCAGGAACGGGATTAAAGGGATTTGCCCAGAATCACAGGATGTTGAGCTGACACGGAGACTTGAATCTGGTTCTCCAGCCCCAAAGTCGTTAGGTCTGGCCGTTACGCCACCTCCTCTTCCTGTAATCCTGATAATTGCATTATACAACCAGGAGTACTACTACCAAACTGCAAAGAATTAACACGGACTGGACAAGCAGCTCACACATAGAACTGAGATTCTTCAGCACACTGGTCTTAGATAGCTTCAACAATCACAAAGACTTCTTATCTTTTTGGCGCTCATTCGTTTGTCGTTGCTAATCTGCCTTAAAACATGCTGAGTTTAGGGAGAGTAAATAGAGGCAGTGAAAGTGAGCTAAAATCAGAAATGATGTTGCTTACTGTGATCGCCAGCATGGAGGGTGCTCTTCCCAAGGACAGTGCCCAGTGCGACCACTATTGAATCCAGGCTCCAGGAAAGCAGCAAACGAGCGATTTGGAAAAGATACCAGAGGATGTCATTACCAGCTGCGAGCCTCCAATGAAGAAGCAGGAAATAGGATCTTAGTGGCATGTACAACAAGCATTTCCAATGCAATAGGGCTCGCATTCGAGCTATTGGCATTGTAAATGACAATGCCTTTTATTTTATGCGTTTTGAAAACCTGCAAGCGGTTTGTAAACAGGCACCTTGTACTTATAGTCGTTGCTTAAGAGAAGCAAGGCTGGCAGTAACTGTGCCTCTTTTACTACCAGCCTTGCTTCTCCTAAGCAATGACTATAAGTACAAAGTGTGTCTTTACGCACCGCTTGCAGGTTTTCAAAACACATAAATAAAAGGTATTGTCATTTATAATGCCAATAGCTCAAACTCTCTCAAATGCGAGACCTATTGCATTGCAAATGCTTGTTGTATTTTTGTACGGAACACAGCAATGTTACTTCTCCCAATGAGGGCCGACAGGAGGTTGATGTTTTTTGGTTTAAGAGAAATTACACACAGGAAGCACCATTATCTTCAGACATGGTGTTGGTTCCCACTGTCAATAATGGAAAGCAGACGATGATAAAGCAAACAAGTTGGTGAGTAACAGCCAACCAGCCTGTGGTGGTCGCTTACGTTAAGGCACTTCCTATATATAATATATTTTTTAATGAATTTTTGATTTATATGTCTCTAGACAGCGGACCTGAAAAAAGTATCACACCTGGGTACAGGATCTGATCAAGGGAGTAGCCAAAAATGTAAATAGCCCCCACTTTGAATTGAAGCACTGATGCCACCAAGCAAGCGAAGCTTCGATAGAACAGCTTCCTTGTCACTTTCATCCATGCATCTATCCATTCATTCTTTCACCATTCCATCTACCTGCTAATTTCAACTATTTCACCTTTACATTCTGTCATCCATTCATTCTTACTTTCATCATTCAATCGTTCCCCATTCCATCCATTCATTCATCCATCCACCCATCTGTCCGCATCACCAGTCATCCAATCTCCCATCCATCATCCATCCGTCCAATTTACCATCCATCCACTCTGCCACCCATTCATCCATCTACTCTGCCATACATCCATCTCCACACTCTGTCATCCATCCAAACCTACACTCTGCCATCCATCACTCATCCAGCCACCCACTTTGCCTTCCATCCATCCACCCATCTGCTCTGCCATCCAGCCCCTCTTCCATTCACTCATCCATCCAATCATCCATCCTTCATCCATCCACCCTGCCACCCATCCATCTGTCAGATCTGCCATATGTCCATCCACCCTGCCATCCATCCAGCTACTCTGCCACCAATTAACTCATCTTTTTACCCTCTTTTCCATCCATCCTGAAACTCTGCCATCCTTTCACTTGTCCATCGATCCCTATACTCTGCCATCCTTTCACCTGTTCACCCACCCATCCATCCATTCACTCACTCACTCATCCATCCATCCATCATCCACCCACTCTTCGTTTTATTCTGCGATCCTTCCACCTGTCCTTCCACCTATCTATCATTCACTTATCCTTTTACTCACTCATTCACATGCAACTACCCATTCTTCTTTTCACCATCTCTTTCAATATTAATTGTTTCTTTATCTTTATCTTTACTCAGTGTTGTTTTTCTTGCTCCTGCTGCTCTTTTTAAAAAAAAATATTTTTATTGAGAACAGGAATAAACAAAAATAATCATCCAATTAATAACTCCAATAAAAACATATTAAATCAAATAATTAGAGGAGAATAGCATTCCTTTCAACAGAATATCAAAGAATTCTGATAAGATCAACGAAAGTTAGTTATAATTCATGAGAAAAACTTTACATAATCAATTACAATAAAATACAATCTGTCTGGTACAAAACAACATATTCCCGGTTACGGATTATCTAATAATAGTCCCTAGATTTTATATTATGACTGATCTGATCATGATCATAATCAAGAAAAACAAAATGATAGCGAGTCCATATGATTCTGGGAACAACAAATATCTCTAGTCACTTTGTAAATAATCCAACATTTCCTAAAGTGCGTTATGTATTATAAAATTAGTATAAATTAGGAGATATTTTTTCCAGATCCTCCTAAATTTCGCACTTGCTCCTACACGTTTAGCATAGGCCTCCTCGAATCTGCAGGTCCGAACCATCTTATTGAACCAATGCTCTATGGTCGGTTGTTTAACGGTTCTCCAATTTTGAAGAACCAATGACCTGGCTACAGCAATTGAAATCAATACAAAATACTGCTGTTTTTTGTTAAGCCCTTTACCTCGCCTGAGGAACCAAATAGCACCAGGGTGACGGAGAAATCTCAGCAAAAACCCCTTGCCAAAATTGTTGTAAATCATTACATTCATAGAAAATAAGTACCCATCCGCCCTCACCCTGTTTACTACATCTGAAACATCCATTGGGGCATGTTAAAAACATGTTAGATAATCTCTGAGGTGTATAATACAACAACCATCTTGACAAAAAAATCATTCTCTTAAAATTTGCGCCTCTAAGTGCTTTATTTGCTAATTCGCTGAGCTGTTGCCATTCTTTAACATTAAGCCTACAACCTAAACCTAAAACTTTTTGTAACTCATTCGTAATAATCTCATCAGAATGTGCCTTTTCATGAAGTAGGCGATACCAATTGCCAACCCCCACCATTCTGTTTGCCATTTGTTTAATAATTTGATGTATGGTTTCGCCCAACATTGAATAATTAATTTTAAGAAAATTCACTAATTGTAGAAAACTCAGAGAAAGAGCAGTGGTCATTGTAGTGATTCTCATTTGAACTATATCCCTAGAGATTAATGTTTCATGATTATAAAAATCCCCGAGCTCTCTAAAACCTGATTCTTGCCAGACCCGATAAAGCCCTTTAGAGAGTTTCAAACCACCTACTTCAGAATCCTGAATAACGGTATATGCATGGAATGCCGGAATAGCTCATGATTTAAAAAATAACTGTGTTCTTTCAGCTAGAATCAATATTACCTTATATCTGGACTTCTTAGGAAGTTTCGCCAGGCGTAAAAACACAGGAAGTCTTATAGCACTCTCCTTCAGCATTTTGTTTATTAAAAAATTATCATAAACAGATTTATCCTGACCCATTTGAGAGAGTAAGTTAACTAACGAAGCCTGATAATAAGTAGAAAAATGTGGTAGTGCCAATCCGCCTGATGTAACATCTAATTGTAATGTAGCCATTTTAACCCGAGGATGTTTATCATTCCGGACAAATTTTCTTATTATTTGATCTAATTCCTTAAAATAATGAATCAGAATTTTCAAAGGAAGATTAATAAAAAGAAACAAAAACAATGGGAGCACAGACATTTTATTCATCGATATCCTCCCTATAAAAGTTAATTGCAGCAGGGACCATTTATCTAATAATTTTTTTACTTTCGTTAGTGTACTAATATAATTCAAGGTAAATAATTGCCCAAAGTCACTTGTAACGTGTATCCCCAAGTATCTTACTGGACACAATGGTTTTAACTGAATAGATAATGGAATATCCGAGGGAATCACATTGAAAGTTAAAATTTCCGTTTTCGCTTGATTGATCTTATATCCGCCGACCTGTGTGAACCTCTGAATCTCATCTAAAGCATTCTGTATATTAGTTGCCCCGGCTTTTAAATATAGAATAATATCATCAGCATAAAGCTTAATTTTTGCCATCCCCTCAATTGGAGGCAAAATCATCAGGCTTTCACTGACTTTTATAGCAAGAGGCTCAATAAACTGTGAAAACAGGAGAGGGGATAATGGACATCCCTGGCGTGTACCACGTTTAATCTTAATTCTTCCTGCTTCTAAACCGTTAATAATGACTTTAGCCTCTCCATGGCTATACATATCTTTTAACATTTGTACAAATTGTAACGGAAAACCAAATTTTTCCCAAATAAAAAATAGGGCCATTCAATCAACCAAATCAAAAGCCTTTTCGGCATCCATCATCATTATTACCGCGTTAGATTTATTAATAACAAAATAATCAATGGCTTGAACTAAATAATATGTATTAGATGCCATCATACGTCCTGGGATAAAACCATTTTGGTCAATATGCACCAATTGTTCTGCACAGGGGGCTATCCTTCTCGCACATGTTTTCATGAGGAGTTTATAATCTGTATTTAACAGGCTAATCTAACAACTAATACCGATTCCTTAAAATTTAGTGGAATATCTATACCTTCTTTAATCTTATTAAAAAGTTCTACCAAAAAGGGTAATAATTCTTCTTGAAATGCCTTATATATTTCCACGGAAACCCATCCACTCCACTTGCCTTTGCATTAGGCATATTTTTTAATACAGATTGAATTTCAGCAATGTCTATTTTAGCATTTAATCTTTCCTGTAATGCTTCAAAATAATTCCTCATTTATAGCCTGTATTTCTCCATAAATTTGATTAAAATATGCTAAAAAAAACCTCAGCAATTATTGACTTATCGTCTACTAATATACCAGTTGTTGTATTTTTAATTTGACTAATTATTTGTGCAGGTTTCTGAGATTTCGTGGACCAAGCCAGAAACCTACCAATCTGTTGACTTTCCTCAAATATTTTTTGTTGTTAAGCCTTACTCCCTGCTATTTCCTCTAATAAAAAAAAATCCTTTAGATTTTCCTTAGCTCTAACTAATTCTTGAAGTTGTTCTTTTCTAATAGGTTCTGGGGTATCCGTTAAGGTTGCTTTTAATCTAGCATCTTCAACAGCAGTCTGTAATTGCACAATCTTTTGTTTCCTTTGATTACCTGTCCTTGCCTTATAAGATAAAATTCGACCTCTAAGAGTGTATTTAAATGCCTCCCAGACCATAAACAACGGGGCGGTATCTAAATTAAACTGAAAAAACTCCTTAATAAACCCTTTGGTTTCCGTCGTCCAAATAATATCGTGTAATAAAGATTTATCAAATTGCCATCTGGCCTGTTTTTTTTTTACAGCTATATCTAACCTCAACGTAAATGAAACCAGAGAATGATCTGAAAAGGAGTTGGCCAATATTTCTGCCGGACCATTGGCAACTGATTTATCTACTAAAAAATAATCAAGTCGGGAGGCTGATCTACATCTTGCCGAATAACAAGTATATTGTAAAAGACTGGGATGGCCCTGTCTCCAGGGATCTATTAACAAGAAATCTTTTATTAGATTATTTATTATTTTTGCCCTTTGTGGCTTGAGTTGTCGCTTTGTTTTATTAGATGTGTCTAAAGACAACTTCTGAATAAAATTAAAATCCCCTCCTAGAATTAATATCCCTTCCATTTGTGGCACTAATTTATATATTTGACCCAGTGCTTCAGTATCATCCTCGATAGGACCGTAATAATTTAGCAAATCAAGAACTATTTCCTGTAACTTAACTTGAACCCATAGCCATCTGCCTTTCCCGTCTCGTCGCACCTCCTTGACCTGCCAGTCATAGACATTGGATAACACAATACCTACTCCACGCACAGCTGCATTAGCAGAAGAAAAATATGCTAACTGATATTTCTTTGGAAGTAACATCTTAGGAGTATTCGTCATAAAATGTGTCTCCTGTAGGATTATGATCTCAGGCGAGAGAGTACTTATCCAGTTTAAGATAGCCCCACTTTTCCGGGGATTAAGTAACCCATTAACATTACAAGTGACAATTTTTATATTCTGCATTTTTGGCCCCATTTTATTTTATTTCCTCCATAGCTCCCAAAATTTCCATCAAAAACGATTCTAATGCTAATCAGTTCATATTTTTCCTGTTAATTTTTTAGTATGCCTAATTCTTCCCCAACCTCAATCCCACCCCTACAACCCAACCCAGGAATGTGGACATCCCCTTGGACCCCGCAAGCCACATCCCCTCCCTCCTTCGCTAAGATAGGTGCCCTGTTCCTGCACCCCAGATGATCTGGCCCTCCCCCCCAAATGTTATAAACGAAAAGAGAAAGGAGAACAGTGCTCCGCTCCGCTCATCCTACAAAAACATGACGGCACAAACTCACTTTAGAACAGAAATTTCTTTCAATAAATCCTGTGCCTCATCTATTCGTGAGAACATATGGAATTTTCCCTTAACCAACACCCTTAAGCTTGTTCTCAAGTACAGCCTTATCTGATGCTGCAGAATTGATTTTCTGAATCATGGAGCTCATCTGATCCTCTAAATGAACTATCCTGAGTTCTGCTTCCTGAAATCTTGCAGGAACTCCTGCAACTGATTCCTCAATCTTCTCCAGGCGAAGATGAAGAGCAGCTATCTCACTCTCCTGCGATTTCTTCATTGCCCTAATCTCATCCAATATGAGATTAAGCAAGGTCTTTATCTCGAGCTGCTGTGTAACTTCAGTGGTCATACCTTCCACATCCTGCCAGCCCCTACTCTCAGTATCGACCACTTGGTCTTGATCTAGCCTCTCTCCTGCTATCCGAGAGGTTTCCTGGGGCTGAGGGCAATTCAGCAGTTGTCGGTTTAATGCGTTAACAGGAGACAGATGTTCGAGCAACAGAGGCTGGTCAGATGAGACCAATATATTTCTGTGTCCTTGCTGCTGGCCTTCTAAGACTGACTGAGGAAGAACTGGGCTAGCCAGAACCGCAGCTAAAACCTGAGTAGATGGAGAGACATATACTGGTTCCAGGGCGCTAGTTGGAATATCTTCCCCTGGTGACACTGGTAGTGCTGTGTTTAAATGTAATACGTCCTGATCTGATATAGGCTGAGCATTTTTTTTATGAACAATGGATAATCTTTACTGTTTTTTAACTCGCCCCTTGACGCACTCCCTGGCGATGACTCGCAAGTCTGACCCATTCCATCCGCTGGTCCCTCAGTTACTTTAATTACTTTGGTTGCTTTGGTTACTTCAGTTGCATGATTTGAATCCTCCCTCCTAAACTGTAGCTCTGGCTGGATCTCGGGGGTGTCTTCTATAAAACTTTCAGAACTTGAATTCATAGCTGACGTATTTGCTGCAGTAGGGGCCTTAGCTGGGGATACTGCGCCTTTTACTTGCATCATACATTTTTTTGCTTTTTTTGGACTCCATCGGGGGGAGGGGCAACACCTGCGGCTACGCGTCAGCGGGACTGCCCATAGCCGCGATGGAAAACTAATGTCAGTTGTTTTCCCCTTGGCTGCCTGCTCCTGCTGCTCTTCTATTGACTCTGCATTCCAGTGTTGATGTTGAACTTTTGTCTGCCGAGTTGCAGACAGAAGGGGCCTAAAAAAACACCATCCCCGCTGCAGCTGCTAATGCGGGGGTTCACGACGCTCCTGGGTCTGACTCTGAAATGGTACCGGAGCTAGACCTCTCCCTAGTAAAGACTTTGGCTTGGTGGTGGTGCCCTAGAGAGATATATATTTCGTGTGACAGATATCAAGGGCTGTGATGTTGGTTTGGATTTCTGAGTGGACGGCGCCTTGATATCGTTTCAGACCCTATCTAGCTCCCTTTGTGCACGAATTCTCACAGACAGTGCCTGGCCTTGCGGGCTCAGATCATTTTATCTACACAATTCTTGTGATATTCATCAAAGTAAATTTGCATTCATTCTCAACTAGTTTGGCTTCCAATAAAGCCTTTTATAATATTAGTCCAGATTTTCAGCGTGGGGAAAAAGTGAGGTAAACCCAAAGAAATAACATTTGTATTTGGCATGTAATGATTGTTACTAACATGGATTCCTTCCCGCTAAGTTTAGAAGATATTTATGGGATGCCACCACGTGTTTGCTCTTCCCACTACTGATCATAGGTGTGTATACCTGTGCTGCCTGGGGACCAAGAGAAATTCAAAGGGTTTGGCCAGGACTGGCCTGGCACACAGTAGCTAGTGGTGTGATGATTCACTTCTGGGATTTGCTCATGCTGCATTTTCCCTCTTTTTGAGCTGCGAACATGTGGCCTCTGGCTTTCCTGGTCTGCAAGGTTGCCTTGATTGTGACAGCGGCATCATTGCTTTGTTTAGGCTCTGGTTTCACTGCTGTGCTTTGAGGGTTGCTTGCCTTCGTCCATTTGGTCTTTGAAGGCTTCCTCTCATTGCCATTGCTTTACATACTTGGCCACATTCTGTGACCAAAAAATGCAGGATTGCTCAGGTTTCATAAACACAGTTAGCATAATAATATCCTCACTGGAAATTACATCACATGACCTTTTGTTCACTAATGGCATCACAGGACATCTCAACATGTGACCTAGGGCCACATCAGAGGGAATGGGTAACGTTTTTGACCCGATTACATCAGGATAGATAAATGAGTGTTATCACTTTGGCCAGGCTTTACCTCACTTCCATGCCAACAGCAAACATATCAAAGCAGTGCGGTTGTCCAGAAGCTGCTTTGGGCACGCCTCTCTAGGGATTATCCGTGTTTCATAGAGTTGTTGATTGTTAGGGATCTATCTTTGCTTACCAAACTTACTTTTCCTAACTTTGCCCAGTTTAAAGTTAGACTTGTAAAAGGTTACAAGCCAGCTCCAATGTTACACTTTGGGAGAGATAGGCGTTGCAGTAGTGAAATACGAATTTAAGAGTATTTCAGTATGAGAACCTGTAAAACATAAAAGTACATGTCCTTTTTTTTTTAGTACACTGCACCCTGCCCATGGGCTGTCCAGGGCTTATTCTGGGAGTTACCTATATGTTAAAAAAAGGGAAGGTTTGGGCGTCACAAGTCGGTGAACATGCCAGGTCGAAATGGCAGTTTAAACTGCACACACAAGCTTTGAAGTAGGCCTGAGACATAGTTAGAAGGATACTAAGGTGGGTGGCACAATCAGTGCTGCAGGCCCACAAGTAGCATTTCATTTATAGGCCCTGGGCACAGGTAGTGCACTTTAATAGGGACTTATAAGTAAACAAAATATGGCAATTATGAATAAAGCAATTGTCATCACAGGTTAGGTACAGAATTCATGCACTTTAGCAATAGTTAGCAGTGGTAAAGTGTTCAGAGTCCTAAAGCCAACAAAAACGAGGCCAGAAAAAGAGGAGGAGGAAGGTAAAAAGTTTGGGGTAACCCTGCAGAGAGGGCCCTTTCCAGTACATGTATTTTAGTGTACAACCAGGATGTGTTACTACAAGGTGTCAACATAGGGCTCACTGTCCCTCAACGGTGCAGAACAGCTCAAATCGAGCTCTGGGAAAATTTGGAAGGCAGCTGCCCCAGATAATGGACACACACATAACAAATTTAAGAACAGCTAAGAGGGAAGCATGACTTTGAGTAAGATGAACATTGGTGGAGGAAGTTAAATGAAAGAAAGATAAAATAATTTTTACTCTTAAAATTAGTGGATCTCCTGCCTGGATCGGTAGGGCATGAAGGTATATGAAGCTATGTCACTGCTGTGAATTAAGAAATATAAGATCTCTCTCATGTAACCCATGTTTCCACAGTCAGCAGCCCTCTATGCTTGCACCTAAATCCCATCTACTCTTACTTGGAGTTGAGCTGGGAATAGTGTGTGCTCAGTGCTGAGCCACATGATGCAAAGGACAGATGCAAATGACTCAGTCCTAGTGAGAAAGAAGTGACATCCAGAGCAGTCAGATGTCTGGTGATGCAAGAGTCTATGGTTGGTGTCCCCACTTCCCACCTCTAATTGACACCATTGCTTCAGGCGGAGGCAGGCAGCTCAGCGAAGAGCTTCATGTGGGCAACCCTGACGTGCACTACGGAGGAGTGGGTCTCGATTAAAGATAAGTATCGTTATCATTAAGAAGACCTTGAAAAAAGCTGTAGGATTCCACAATCTAATTGGTAGGTGGTTGTTAGACTTGTCAGCCTTTGGGTGGTCTCCCCGTCCCCAGATTTTTAGCCTGTCAAACATGTCTCAAGCCTGCCATTGCACCCTGTGTGTCCATTTCGACCTGGCAAAACACACCTTTTGCTAGGCTGAAACCTTCCTTTTTACTACATATAAGTCACCCCTAGGGTGGGCCCTATATATCCCAGATGGCAGGCTGCAGTGTACTACAAAAGTTGGACATATACTTTTCAACTTTTATATGTACTGCTAGTGAAAAACTATTAAATTCATTGTTCACTACTGCAAGGCTTACCTCTCCCCTAGGATCACTTTGGGGTACCTTATTAGATTCAATAAGTGATAACTTTAAATATCGAACATGTAGGAGTGTCGAGTTTGTTCTCTAAAGAAATAAAATGTAAAACCCTCTTTAATGGTTAGATTTCAAGTCAAAAATCTGAAACTGACACTTATAGAAAGTTGGCATTTTCTTGTCCTCACCATTCCATGCCTGCTGCCTGTATACTGGATCACATGTCTAGGTGTAGCTGGCAGTTGGTATTTGTGTACTACTCACAAACAATGAGACATATGGGCAATAGGTGTTGACAGGATGGGCAAAATCTGATTCGATGGGGGGAGGGGGTTGAGCTGTCACCTACCTCACTTGCATATCAGAAAGGCTCTGCCTCAGCACACTCACAAAATGTTTGACACTAGTATATTGTGCCACCAGAGAAGCAGTGGCCAGGGGAGGAAGGCAGAACATTCCAAACAACTCTGAGGGTTGAACCCTCCTGAACCTTCTACTTCAAAGATGGCACCAAGTATAAATATTGGACCCTCTGACCCAAACCTTCAGTAGACCTCTGGACTTGTGGAAGACTCAGGACTGCTGTGCTGCTCTGCAAGAAGGACTGCTCCTCTGCTGCCCTGCTGACATGCTGCATGCTACTTTGCTGTCTGAGTGAGAAGGGCTTGTTGCTTTAACCCAGGACCACTAGAGTGACTCCAA
Source organism: Triturus cristatus (assembly GCF_964204655.1). NCBI lineage: Eukaryota > Metazoa > Chordata > Amphibia > Caudata > Salamandridae > Triturus > Triturus cristatus. The sequence continues at coordinate 1,744,624,301 of NC_140589.1, read as the reverse complement.
GGGCTAGTTGGTATGCCTTCTGATTAGACCCTGAAGGATAGAAAAGGCTCCAACCACGTTAAACTATGCACCTGGACTTCTCCTGCTGTCGGTCATGCCCCCCGAATGGTGCTATCCAATTTCTGGACCCTTGCAACTGTGCCTGAAGGGGCTCTGACAGACACGCTGCGGTCTCTTGGGCAGAACCAACCCAGTGCAATACATTATCCCGCAGCCCTGCATCGGAACCACCGCTGCGCAACGCATCTGCAGCACAAGACTTTCCATCGCAGTCTATAGTTCATTGGAACAGCCACTGCATAACGCATCCCAGATCCTCGATGATGACACAGGAGCTTGCATCCCAAGCCTTGTCGATGTCTTCATCGGAACCGTCGCTGCGCAGTGCATCCTTGAAGCAGCACCTCGCATCTCCACCCGCAGCTCATTGTAAATCTCTGCAACCAGGATTTAAGGTACTTTGTTCAGCAGGCCTAGCATGGTCCCTCTATCACGGTTGGCCTGAACTTGTGACTTTGTCCTGGTCCAACGGACACAGCTAACCACAGTTTGTTCTTTGTTTTTCTAAGCACTGATTTCACTTAAACCTTTAACATTGCTAACCAAGGAAGAGGAGACCCAGCGTAGTGAAGGAGACCCTTCCACTCAGAGTTGGCATGTGTTTATTGCAGGATGTGTGGCTCCACTCGCCACTGTTACGAGTTCAGAAGGGGCACGGATTCCCGAGGAGGAGCAGGCCAGGAAAGGATACTATGGAAGAGAGTGGCGTAACACAATATTATGCCTCCCTGCAGAATGGGCTCATTGGGGGCCCACTGAACAGCCGGGCTCCCACTTCACCTCAGGGGCCTGCTCAGAAAGCAGAGGGCTTCCCCGAGCATTTAATAATTTAATCTTCCATGACATTGCATGCCTTGCACACATTCAGCAAAGCACGCAATGGCATGGCTTAGAGGGTGAAGGGGGGGCCCCTCCAAAACAAGAAACCCTGGGGGACCCCACATTGCGGGTGCTGCGGGGGCCTCCATTATGCCCCTGATGGAAGAGGAGGGAAGACTTCTGTTTATGAAGCCACGGCTTGATGAGTCTGTTGATGAGGCCGCATGCCTCACTTTGGAACTGAAGGAATGACAAGGAGGAGACTGGGCGTACTGAGGATAGCCTGAGTAATCTACGGTCACACAAGCAAAGTAACAGCTAAAGAAGGCGCAAGTTCATTTTCAGTAAAAAAAATCAAAAAAAGTCAATGTCCAGTGAAATCGAGTGAGATTACATTTCAAGGTACAAATATTTTTGCAAAATATTGTAGTTGGATACGTTTTTTATGTGGTTGAATGTCTGAGTAGCAAACGGAATTTGTCACAAGTCAAACCATCCCTACCCTATTCGTCTGCGTTGTTGTGCTGCATTGTTCTGTCTTGTATGTGTACTCATTAAACTTTCAGCTTTATGTGTGTGGCCTTTGCCAGCAGTGGCAGGCTTCAAAAACTCCGTCCTCATTGGCTCTGACCATGAAATATTAGGCGGACCAATGGGATTTCGGATTTCTTCTGAAGTGCAGCTCTCCAGGCCTCCTCTGTCTGAGGCAATATATTGTTTGACTGCAGTGAGGAAACGGCTTGGGAAATTTAGCTAGGATATTGTCTGGTTCTTCCTAAGGGCAGCCCAAAATGAAATCCACACGGGAAAAAATGCACTTAACCTGTTCATCATACTTTTGCTAGAGCGAAACTGTCTAAAAGCCAATTTCCATTTCTGCCACAGAAAAATCGTACTGACGTTTGCCTTATAGCAAGCATAATGCTGACAACAGCAGCACTAGTATGTTTCAGGAAAGAACTGACAAAAAGTCATGGAAGATTAGAAAAGAAATGCAAAGGTGCATTTATTATATTTTACTAGATTTGGAGTTCTGTGCTCAAGGCACAGAGAAAATGTATAGTTTTTAATCATGTTCTGAGTGGAAAGCTTGCAATAAGTAACAAGAAATGAGTGTGCTTTTGAGAGAAAGTGTTTTAGTCAGTATATCTATATATATTGAAAAAGGCTTCGCCGAAACACGCCGTTGTATGCACAATAAACCTTTTGTGCTGTCCTCTTGGTGTGCCGCTTGATTTATTCTGGAGTCCCTGGATATCTCTAATTTTGTATACCTATTTTCACTGAAAAGAAACCCAAAGTGTTACAGGGACATTATATTTAAGAAATAGAATAATAAAAACTTAGAAATCCACTGAAGGAGCAGGTCTTGGTGTGTCGCGGTCCCCAGGGCCATTAATGGCTCCAGGAGCAGGGCCACGCAGCCCCCTTCCTTCTCTGTGTATGGGCCAGCCCCGGGGAGGTGGTGGTCCACAGGTGCCGTATATGGCTCGCGAGCGGGTCCGTGTGGCCCCCCTCCCAGTATTACTTACTTTTTAGAACCCCCAGAAGGTGGTTATCCGCAGGGTCTGGGGGGGTTGTATGGCCCCTCTCAAATTGGTTTTATGGCTCCGTGGAGGTGGTGGTACCCTTGGCTTCTAGAGTGTACACAAATGCACTCTACAATATTTACAGCAGGTAAATTTACTTTTCCACACTATCTATAGTATATATATGTGTGTGTGTGTGTGTGTGTATATATATATATATATATATTTATATATTTTATTTTTATTTTCTTGCTAATGGGTAGTTATAGTTCGGAGATATATACATATATGTATATATATATATATCTATATCTATATATATATATGTGTCTGTATATATTATTTGCTACTGGATAGCTATAGTAATAACCACTTTTATTAAAAGCATTGTTTAGTTAATCTATAACGTTGGTATTGTTAGATGAATCTTCACAATACTTTTCACTAAAAATGTCATACACCTCAGCTCCTTCCAGGCATTTTTGGTGGTATTCCATCAAGCAGGGGCCCGAGAAAAAGGAGGGTCCCAAAATGCATTTTGCCCATTCATTTTTCTATTGGAAAATTAGGCACAGCTACAACTATGGCTGAACACATTACACCACATTTTGCTGAAAGCTAGATCTTGGTCTAGAAAGTGCGCTTTTCTTGATTGGTTCTAAATTCGTTCAGTAGTTTTGGAGAAATTAAGGCCAAAAAACACTAACGTCGTGAAGGATCTGCTTACCGACAGATCTCATCATGAGATCTGATTGGCTGGCACCATCAACAAGGGCTCAGCTTTATAAAATAAAAAATCCAGGGGTGGGCCAGGGTCAATGGGGGAAGTGCACTTATATATCGATAATAAAGTTACATTTATACTTACCTTTATATAATGATCTTTCAATATTGTGGTAGTCCGTATTCTGGCTACGATGTTTTGGTAGCACAATGGTTAAAACTTGATATTCTGGTACTATGCCTCTACCATGACTCCTATTCACCTGCCATCTGATCCATAGACTCAGTACTTAATTTGTTAAGAAATAAGTGCTAAAGACCTTGTCAGAAGGGCATTGCGCTTGCACCACCCTTTTCCCCCACTAGCTCTGCCAATGACAGTAGCATCACAACCCACCATCACACACATACAAGTGTGACAATTCAGACTTCACATATATATTAACAAGCATTTGCAATGCAACAGTTCTCGCATTTACGCGAGTTTGAGCTATTTGCATTGTAAATGATAATGCCTTTTATTTATATTTTGGTTTTTGAAACATCATTAAAAGGCATTGTCATTTGCAATGCCAATAGCTTAAACTCGCGTAAATGCGAGACCTATTGCATTGCAAATGCCTATTATTTTTTGTTGATAGGTGAGTGGGTTACTGCTTTTAACAAGCAAACCTTTTGTTACTTGCAGTTCATAAATTGTAATCCTTCTAATTCAGCACAGTGAGCTATGAAGGTCATGTGATTCCTACACCTTGTAACCCTCACTGCCATATGTAACGCATCTTGTACATTGATTTACACACTTACACGATTTATTATCACTGTATGTTGTGTATGTTACGTAAAGAGCTCCGACACCCTGCATTGGGATGAGTAGCACTAAAAAAGAAATAAAATATTTAGATTTTGTTTAAATAATGGGACAGACCTACACATCTGACACTCTTACAGTGCATGCACCTACATACAGGGAATGAATAAAGTCAAAAGTATGCCTCTCTTAACTACCTGTGAAGTGATAAGCAGCGTGTCTTTGTTTCCCCTCCATTGCATTTGCATCTCCAGACAGCACCGACCCAGGATCAGACTGGAACAAAAGAAGGCCTTATGGCCCCTTAACTTCGACCTTTTTCTCAGCTGAAGGTGAGAATAAAAAAAGTCCCCTCCCTCCCTGCCTGCACGTTGCTGTTGGGATTGGAAATTAGGCACCGTGCAGGCGCTACTGAACATGTCCTGGTGTCTGAAAATTACACCGAGACAAGTTCAGCCTATTTCAGTGAGGCAAAGCTTCTTGGCAGGGCGGACGGTGTCTACCCTGTGAAAATTGTGGGTGGATGCAGTCTACCGGCTGGTACTGCTGACTTGTGCCCTGGATATACTTTACACAATTAGCCAAATTGGACCTTATCCCCCAAAGGTAAGCTTTGCTCACCTGCCATGTCCCTCCAGGTGGCATTACAAGAAGTCAGGAGGCAGATTCCTAGTTCACTGTAAGCACAGTTGTGCCGTTTGGCACATTAGAGCAATGTAACGTCATTAAAAGACTACATGGAACCTGGTTTGATTTTTTTGGTCAAAGCTATATCCTGGCCTGGGACATCTTGGCACTGAAAAGAGAAGCTGCTAACAGGAGGGGAGCAGTGAGAAGAATAAGCGGGAAAAAACTGTTGAATAATAGACATTCAACAAAACGACCGCTTCAAGAGCCTTGCTGAAGGCCGCGGAAAGGAATGGGCTGGCCATTCCGATGTCTGGATCTTAACCAGACTTCCTAGGATTTTTAGATGGCAAATTGCGACAAAAGTATCCAAATTTTGCGATCTTAAACTGCAACATTTGTGGTATTTTTTCGGCAGGTAAAGCGTGTGGTTGTCACAAAACTACCGCTCGGCCGTTGCTGGAGACTGGGAAAAGTCACTTTCTGTGACCTGGCGAAGCTCCACGCAGCAGCGCACCTCGAACAAGAGGGTGTCTGCTGCCAGAGAGTGCATATTTACATTTGAAAACTAGTCTGCGTTCGCTGCCATCAGACAGCCACGATTCCGAAGGTGCCTGCATAGGGCAGCAGTGGGCAAATAGAGTGTCGGGTATACTGGTGATTCCAGAATAGGAGCGCAGTAAGTGTGAGGAAAGGGGAGCCATGAGTGGCCTGGGATTGTTGAAGGACGGGTGTTCATCACACGGGTGGGAGAGGAGGCGGCATTTCAGAGAAAACAATGTGGCATTGGGCACAAAGCTACCGACTTTGCAACTGGGGAACCAGGTTTTAGCCCCGGCATCTGGTTAACAAATCCTGTGATTCTGGGCAAATTAGGAAACCTCACCAGCTCCGAAAAACTACTTATTTAATGTCATTGGAGCTCTTGGAAAGAGCATTTCGCGGCCGCTTTGATGTTCTCAGTGGCCGCGCGGCTCACTGAGAACATCAAAGCGGCCGCGAAAGTGATCAGCAGGCTGCCAAATGGTGCGCGCGCCCGGCGCACTTGCACTGTAGTTGGCGGCCTGAAAATCACTCGTTTGCACTTCCAAATCCCCCTTCACTATAGCTCTCGCCAGAGCAGCGCTAAGGCGCTGGCTCAGGCGAGACCTAAAAATGACTAACATATGCCACACAAGCTATTCTTGTAGCATTGGGTAGCCAGTATTAGTGATTTTAATTTATATTTAAATATTAAACAACTGTTGTGCTCCACACAAAATCAGACTAACAGCTGGTGTTGACTATAAAGTGCTGGTGCCGAGCACCAGAAACCACCCGCTCAAATTAAGCACTGCCTAGAACCAGCTTACATGACGGGCTTGGGGGACTACATGCAACATACAAGTTTGGCTGGGTAGCTGGCAATATTGTGGAACATTCTGCCACCCTAGAAAACTCAAGGTTCACTCCCGTTGTGTATCATGTCTTCCTCCAATGAAAACAACTCTGTCATGGAAATATTTCCACTCATATGTGTATGTCTTATTCTGATCCTTTGTCATCAGTTGATGTGGTGCAATGTTTCACAAAATCAAAAAAAGTTATTTAAAAGAAAAAAACACTGGTTACATAGCTCAAATGGTGTCTCTGTGGATGTTGCTGACAGCTGTGGAGATAAGAAAGGGTGCTTGCTTGAATCTTATTATCACTAAGACACAGTTTGGACTGTGACCTACACACACAGTTACTACTAACATAATTTGAAAAGTGCTCCTCTCAATTATATTTGCAAACCACAGGCTTTAAATAATATATCACAAAACTTTCAATAAAAGAGTTCTGACTTTTTGGGGATTACATTTGAATATAAGTCTCTGTAGTCGTTGAAATCTATTGTAGTCGCAGAGTTACAGGGGTATTTTGATGCAGAGAAACTGTGCATGCAGAATTCCCACCAGAAGGACAATTCTGCACATGGAGATGGTGATAGAATTATTTATTTGGATATGTAATTATTTTTTTATCTACATGCAAATTACTTTTCCTGCGAGAAACTCATTCCCATAGACATGAAATTAGTTTCATCCTCTTTTCCATTCTGAAAGACACTTGTTTCTCCCTCTCATAGAAGTAGTTATTCATTTGATTCCAGGGTGGGAACTACCTGGGAGAGGTTTGTGGGTGCCCACAAATCTGCACGTTTGTGGGTGTACACAGAATGCAGCTTGGCCACTCAACCCCACATTCCTGTCACTAACACTCACCTTCGAAATGCTGTAAATAAATAGTAATAGTGGTTTTCCAACATTTGGAAAATGTGCGTTGCAATATTGAATTTACACCAATTATGAATTTGTTACCTGAATTAAAAATGTTCCATCACACTGTTTTCTCGTGCACCGAATTTTAATTTGAGTGCACAGATAAGTTTGTAACTCAGACCCGAAGAGAGACAGAGTCTCAGCTTTATGAATTTTTCACACAGGGCAGCTGTGCTGTGTTGTTCAGGGGGAAAATCACGTCCCAAAGCCATTTCTGCTCAGATGAGCCTGCTGCTGCTGTCATCCCCTGCTGGGGCTCCCAAAACACTGCTTTGCACCACATGCAGACTTGCATCATGGTGCAGAGATGAATGTGTTGGCTGGCATAGGATTCTGTACAGGAAGCATACCATTCTAGTACACATTCTTGTGTGTAGACACACTCAGAAGGACCCCACACATTGGATGTGTGCTGTGGTAAATCAAGATTTGCATCATAGCCTATGGGTGTTTGCGCCTATGGGTGTTTGCGGTGATCTGCTCCAGAAATGTCCCTATGACACAAAGCGATGCAATGCAGGGCCTTTGGAAAGCTTTAGCAACTGTGAGTCAGAAGGTTGTACACTAAGACCTTTCACTTTGTCAAGAAGCTTTTATAACTCGAAACAACACCATCATGTCCAGTAGTATTTGCACTATGTTCTGGCTCCTGGTGGTTGTATCTGAGGTGCAATGAGATGTGTTTTTTGCATTTGACCAGGTTCTTTGCTGTCTCACTGACGCCTTTGGGGAGAGCAGAAGCAGGCACCCACATCTAATTCCATAAAGTATGAACAACTACACAACAAGCATGAGGCAAAGCACCATTTCCACAAATAGGTGCAATATGAGCACTACATTATCCCACTTGTTGTCATGGTAGGATCCACCACAAGATGGCGAGAGTGCTACACCTCCCTGTGTGATCAATGTCCCAGCTATGTGATATCGTAAGGCAACTAATCGAATCACAGACTCTGGCGGCCTCACATTGCATAGACCGATGCAGCGCTTCTTGCTAATTGGTGGGAAATGCATTAAAAGTAGGCTGGTGGGAAGAGAGGATAGAAAAACACAGCCCCACGCTGCACACCCTCTCTAAGCCTCATTCATTTAATTAGCTGTGGAAAGTCTGCAGTGAGAACTCCTTGGCACCTGCTATCAGAAAATGAAGCAATACATACTTGTGGATTTAATTTAAAATGGGAATATATGTGTACAGCACCCATTTCGTTAATCAGAAGCAAGCAGAATACCAGAGTCATTTATCACAGTGTTTTTGATGGTAATTGAAAAAGACATTGTGCAGATGAGGTGAAGGAGACCCTCTTATGCTGTGGGCAATATTCAGTTATCTTCTCAATGAAGCTACCATAATGTCACTTCCTAGCTAGTAAATACAATCTCAGTGCCTCCCTGGAAGCCTTCACTTTTTCCTAAGGGGCTGGTTTCCTGTCTAATCATGCTCGTAAACAGGAAAGACATGTGGCTCTTGGGGTATGCATATTTCTCTGGTATCAGAGGAAAACTGAACATCCTGGTCATCTCTTGATGGCATAAATCAGATTATGACATTGATCTGACCTTGGTTGCACATGAATAAAAGGTCCTTAAATATTATGAGACAGAACCCTGTCCACTGTCCAGTTCACAGAGCCGCTCAAGGAAACAAGCATTGGCAAAGGCAATAGGTCTCTCCTATGCAAGAGCTTTTGACTTTGCCAATGTGTTTCAGCCATGTTGTACACCGGTGTGGCTGCTGTTCAGCATGGCTGAAAGTTACTAGCATAAAGAAGAGTTGCGTGGAGTGTCATAGAGTGGAATGATGAAGAGTGGAGTAGAGTGTTGCAGAGTAGAGTGGCATAGAGTGTTGTGTATTAGAATGGCATAGAGGGAAGTTGCATAGAGTGGTGTAGTTAGAGTGGACTGATATAGAGTGCATAGGTATAGAGAGTTAAACGTGAATGCTGTAAATTAGAGTCGACTGGTGTAGAGTGCATTGGCGCAGAATGTTAAAACTTAAATAGTGAAGTTTCTCTCTCTTTCGCCCATCTCGTCTGATATCTATGCATTGTGCAGAGTAGAGTGGAGTGGTGTTGAGTGCATTGGCATAGAGTATTAATCTTGAATAGTGTAGAGAGGAGTGTACTGATGTTGGGTGCTCTGATTGTTAAAACTTGAATAGTGAACATTCGCTCTCTCGCTCCAATCTTTTCTGAAATCTGTGCATAGTGTAGTGTAGAGTGCATTGGCATAGATTGTCAGAGTATAGTGACGTAGAGTGCTGTGGCGAAGAGTGCAGCAGCATTCAATTCAGTGGTGCACTGGTGTACAATCCAATGTAGTAGAATGCAGTTGTTTACATTAGAGTGCTACATTGTGGAGTGCAGTGGCATAGAGTGCAGTGGTGCAGAGTATAGTAGAGGTGTGTAGAGTACAGTGGCATAGAGTGCAGTAGTGCAGAGTAGAGTGGCATAGAGTGGAGTGGCACATAGTGGAGTAGAATGTCGTAGAGTGCAGTGGTGTAGAGTAGATTGTTTCAGAGCAGAGTGGAGTGGTGCAGGATAGAGTGCGTACAGTGGATTGGCATAGTGTGCGGTGGCATAAAGGTAAGTGGTACAGAGTAGAATGCACTGGCATAGCGTACAGTGGCTTAGAGGGCAGTGTTGTAGAGTAGCATAGAGTAGAGTTGTGTAGAGTGGAGTGGAGTGGCCTAGACTGGAGTGGTGTGGTATGCAGTAGTATAAAGTAGAGTGGTGCAGAGTAGACTAGAGAGGCGTAAAGTGCAGTGGCATAAAGTGGAGTGGTGCAGATTGGAGTGCAGTTGAGTGGAGCGGCGCAGAGTTCAGTGGCACAGAGTGGTGTAAAGTGGAGTGGTTCAGTGTAAAGTGCAGTGGCATGGAGTGGTGCAGAGTAGAGTGGAGTGGTGTAGAGTGTGGTAGCGCACTGCTAAAACAGACAACTCATTTTCTGTTTAAATGACTGTTACATTTGCAAAGGCATACAGTTTTACTAATAAAACTACAGGGTATACAAATACTTGCACAGTTCATTTAAATGTTGTTGTGTTCTAGGAAAAACCCTTTCCTACCCCCATCCAGGGAAATAGTCACATAATCCTCTCACTTTGAAGTCAGAGAAAGAAAAGTAAACACCAAGCTCCCCTGTCTTTGAAAGCACAGCAAATGTGACAAGATAAGAACAATATTTACATGCTTGTTTACATAAAGGAGCACTTGTGGAAGAATACAAGGAGAGGTAGTGTGAAAAGGCTTTGCTCCTTGGGAGGGACAAACTCACTCTGGGCAGCCTAAAACAAATAAAGCCAGCAAATAGAACTCCAGAAAATGTGATTTACAAACCACAAAGCCAATGACAAGCAATGGGCGAAATGTATTCCCTGGGAAGTTTTCTGAATGTTCCCAAAGTGTCTTTAGTAAACCTGTAGGCTTCAACCTAAAAACTAAACTTTCCCATCTGATGCCTAACGAATAGTTTCATGATGGGCTAGTGACTGGTGACAAAGTAATTCAGTGAATTTTCATAATTATGAGACAAGTGAATAAATAAATAAAATATGGTCTGTTCTTAAGCCCAAAACCAAGCGGTGACACTCTGAATAGGGACAAAGGTGGCACCTCAAAGGGGCTTGCCACCCTGACTAAGCCAACCTCTTTCTCAGTGTTCTCCTGCCAAATCAAGGGTCACTGGCAGATTTTGAGTTGATTTCTGGTTTGAAGGAATGCATGCCCTTGATTAGGTTCATAACACCAGTCCCAAAAACCATGCAAAACAATGTTTGACTCCAACCACACATTCCCAACCATAACTGGCTGGATGACTCATCGAGTTAAGGTTCATACTTGACATCTGGTTTGATTTGTCGAGGATTAAACCTAATAAAACATGAGCCTGTCCTCCATCCGAGCTCAGTAAATTTGCTAACACTACATTTGCCAATTCTTACACATGTTATTTAAAACTATTAGAAACAGAAAACACCCAGCACTGTCTCTTGTGCTTATTTAGACACTGCGCCTTGCAAGACCAGCCCTTAATTTGCTCATTTTGTGCATGTGCCTATATAAGGCCCTGCATGGCCAGTGGTGCATTTCATCTTGCTAGTAATAACTATTTTTCTTGAACTTGTTCTCATTCTTGTCTTCCTGTGCCCCACTCACCATGGGGTGGCTGAAAAAGGCATGGAGTGCCATAAAATATGCTTTTCACTGTTTCCGAGCTCAGCTGAATTTTCAGCTGAAAGCTCCTTGTATTTACTGCACCTGTTATCAAACAAGCATTTGTAAAGTGTATAGCTCTAGCAACTATCAACAGAATCACCAGCCTTGGCATTGACCCACTGCCCCATCCTGTATGCTGTGGTGAGTGGAAGTAAAATGTAAATGCCACTTGAGCAGACCAATGGATGCAGAGGGCTGACCGAAAGGCATTCTATTGCATGTATATATTTTTGTATTTTTCAGACTTATTTTTTTAAAACACTAGGGGCCGTATTACACAAAGTGCCCCGGGGGTGCAACTGGTGTTTGCACCTGCTTTGCATGCCCCCGGTGCACTATGGTATTACAGAAGGACGCCTGTGTAATACTGATAGCACTGGCGCACATAAAGCACCAGCTCTATCTTCAGGGGGCGTTCTCTCATTTGCATAGGGGCGTGCCCCATGTCATTTGGGGAATCCCTTTGCCTCTGCGCCCGCGCTGTATTACAGACTCAAACGCAGAGGCAAAGAAGCTGTCAGGAAACACACTTACAGTGCACCACAGAGAAGAGTCCCCAAGACATCCCCTTGCAGTGACTGCACCCGTCTGCAAGGGGACCTCGAAACCCCTTTAAAAGTGCAGGCGGGTTGCTGCCTGCACTGTGAAAATATTGAGCGGCTTCAAAGCAGCTGCTCCGTTTTTCACATGAATGCGCTGCCCCACAGGGCAGCGCAAGTTCAAGGCTGCCCCGAGGTCAGCGTATTTGCGATAAAACGGCCTATTTTCCTCCATTGCGCTTGACGCACCTTTTGAAAGAGTTTGTGGCGGCCCTGAAGGCAGCGCATTCATCATAATATGGCACATTCTCCTCCATTGTGCTGGGGGCACCTTTTAAAAGGTGCATCCAGCACAATGAAGGAAAACTTGCCCAATGTATAATGCGGCCCCAGATGTTAAAAAGACAGCTATCACTGGCTTTATTCCTCTCGAACAGCTCACACGCCACTTCACATAATCCTGCAACCCTTTCAACTGGTAGGGTCTCACTTAATGCAAGAAAGTAGCTATCCGGCAACCACTCTGGTATTAATGAGGTGTGTTACAGCTGACAGCCTTTGGTGTGGTCTTTCCTCAAACATTTTGCTTTCTCCTCTCCTGTTCTCTGGATTTTGTTTTAGTTGGCAGTAGGACTCTGTGCTCCTTACCACTGCTAACTAGTGCTATAGTGCTTATGCTTTCATCTTCAAATATGTTAAAAGTGGCTTTCACCCAGTTGGCACATTTAATTTATCTATAAGTCCCAAGTAAAGTGGTACTACAGGTTAACCAGGGCCAGTAAATTAAATGCTACTAGTGGGCCTGTAGCACGTATTGTTCCCTCCCACTTAAGTAGCCTTTTAAGCAATGTCTTAGGCCTCCCATTGCAGTTTGTGTGTAGTTTTACCCTGTCAATTCATCCTGGCAAAACAAACCTTTTGCCAGGCCTAACCCTCCCTTTTTTAATACATATGTCAAACCTATGGTAGGCCCTAAACAACCCATAGGCAGGGTGCATTGTAATTAAAGGTTTGGGCATGCACTTTCAGGTTGTACATGACCTGGTAGTGAAAAACTCCCAAATTCATTTTTCAATACTATGAGGCCTACCTCTCCCATAGGATAACATTGGGCTACCTTATTACATTTAGTAAGTGATAACACTTGATTGGGAACAGGTAGAAATATCATGTTTGGGTTTCAAAATAATTGTAATTTAAAATCATATTTAATGGTAATGTAAGGTTTTAAGTCACAATTTTGAAAATGCCACTTTTAGAAAGTTGGCATTATCTTGTCCTAACCATGTGGTGCCTGCTGCCTGTGTCCTGGGTCACATGACTGTCAATAGTTGGCAGTTGGCCTTTGTGTGTTTCTTCTAGGCAGTGAGAATCTAAGGGGGACTAGCTGTTGGCAGGATGGGCTATCCTCCAAGGATAGGTGGGGCGGAGCTGTTCCCGGCCCCATTTACATTTCAAAGAGTTGCTTCCAGCAGACTTTCATACCAGGCTTATTGTCACCCTAGATGACTTAAAGCCTGGGCAGGGGAAGGACTGAAATTCCCAGAACCACATACAGGGTTAGTCTAAAAGTTTTCCGAACTTGAAAGGCTGGCACCAGGTATAAATTGTGGACCCTCAGACTAACTCTTCGGAACACTCCTGGACCTGTGGAGGATGCCCAGAAGGACTTCCTTGTACTTCAGACGATTGCCCTGCTGCTTGAGGCCTACTTTGCTGCTTGATCCCAGGACTACCAAAGTGACTCCAAGAGCTAGTTGGCTAGCCTCCTGTGTGAACTACAGGTACATAACATGCGCCAGATACCTTGAACCCTGTACCTGGCCTCTGCTTTTAGTGAGCCTTAATCGCCTCCCCCCAAGTGGTACCCAACCAGTCTTGTACCCTTGGAAATGGTGCTAGAGGTGCTCCTCCAGCTAAAATGTGAAACTTAGGACTTGGAAAGATTTTCACTAAAAAGTGGCCTGAAAACCGATAAAACAGTGGGACCTACTTGCTCGCCAATCTGCCCGAAGTGCATCGCGAGTTTGCCTGACTTAGTTGAAGCTCCCGAAACGTTCCTTTTCATAGCAGCAAATCATGGTCAGCTGGACCTCTCGGAAAGGGTATCCAGCCTCACGGAGCACCCATTAGCTACACCCTGCTGCTTTATCTCACTAGAGATTTTCGAAGAGTGACAAAATCCTAACATAAGAAATCTTCACCGCGACTTTGTCCAGCACCCTGCGATGATGATGCCTCCTCCTCGGACACCATCAGCTGCCTTTCCCAGTGGAACTTTACCTTCTCAAGAGCTTTCCCCTAAAGTTTCATCTAAGTCCGAAGGTAAGCCGAAACCAGGCCCAATCCACCCTGTGTATCCGAAGAGCGCTTGCCCAATTGCTGCAGCCATAACTGTTGACTGTGCACGGTATTGTGCGACTAAATGCCTGTGATTGATGCTTTGAACATTTAGTCACTATGTTTTACTTAAATCTTTAAAAATTCATAACTCCGGTTCTACTGATTGAATGTTATTTATTTTAGTGTCAAAATATTTATTACATATTTGTTCTATTTTTCTAAACTGGTGTGGGGTTTTTCCTGTGTTGTGTTTTCATTTTATTACAGTTTGTGTTCTGAATGAATACTTAACACAATGTCTTTAAGTTATGCCTGAATGCGTTTGTGCCAAGCTACCAGAGGATTAAAAGCAGGTTCATTAAGTGACTTTTGTAGTTTACCCTGACAAGGATTGTGGTTGTTGCTTGAGAAGAGTCTTCAGTCCCTCAGCCAAAAATCCAGTTTCATACAAAGGGCATCTTTAGTGTTTCCTTTTTTAATATGACTGAAAAATAAACAGATTTTATACCTTTGTGTATTGCTCATTAAATTAACCATAATCTAGGGTATTCCATAGAATATACTACAGTCATGATCCAAACAAACTCAAAGAGTCTCATAAGGAGAAGGCACAGAAATTGCACTCATTGATTTCAAAACCTAAATACAAGGGGCGATGCAAAACAATTTGAAAAAAATGCCAGAAATGTTGATGCGGAATTGACATTATGTAAAGCTACTACTCGTAATATTTTTAACTTTGCCCAGAGATTTGGGAAATACCCGGCCAAAACAATGGTCTTTGGACAAACCTACACCTGTAACAAAAGGCCTTCGGAGACACCAGAGTTCTGTCCACTAGTTAACAGGTTTACCAGCGAACCCCCTGTAAAATTACTGTAGTGTTTGTTAAGGAGGAGGCAGGTAGAGGCTTGTCTGCCGATTACTGGATGTTGATTTCCTTCTGCACCATTTTCTCCATGTTTGGAAGTACGTGCCACGGCTATGGATTGGTGGCCAGTGCGTGTGATGGATGTTCTGTAGAAAAATGAGCGGTGCATATTATGGTTGATGCAGGGATGACCAAATTTAACCACAATAGATTGAGGGCCTCATTTATGAAAAGTGCTGCATCACTGCGTGAAAACAGTGCGCCCTTCTTTACTGTACATATGCAAAAACAACAGTTAATGGACAGAATGCTGAACAATGTCATACATTCACCCCAGTACAGAGATCTGGACCTAAATCCATCGTTTATTTGCTCACCATGCCATTCCAGTTTGAACCCAGCCATATGCAAATAACTCTTGACCCTGTGCCTCATGGGAACTGTCCAGCCCGAACTGCCAAGCCAGGTCCTCCCTGGACTGGAACCAAGCATCCTAGGACCGCTCTTCAGCCAGGATAGCTTGATTCCAGTGGCATGGAGAGCACGGAACTCACGTCTGAGCATACTCGTCCCACTCGGGGTGACAAATGCAAAAACAACAGTTGATGGACAGAATGCAGAACAATGTCATACATTCACCCCAGTACAGAGATCTGGGGCTAAATCCATTGTTTATTTGCTCACCTTGCCATTCCAGTTTGAATCCAACCATATGCAAATCAGTCTTGACCCTGTGCCTCATGGGAACAGTCCAGCCCGAACTGCCAAGCCAGGTCCTCCCTGGAATGGCATGGTGAGCAAAAGTTTGACGCATATTTTACACTCCCGCAGCGTCACAAAAAGGGACGCAATGGAGGCGTGAAGGGCTCATAAATAAGGCCCTGAATTTGCTAAACTGCAGGGAGTGCATCCTTGCTGCTGTGTTCACATCAAGTATAACAGATTGTTTGCAGTAATACCACGATACAGTAGTTTCATTACCACAATCTGGGATCATTATATTAAGTTCATTTACCATTAAATGAAAATGAGCATGTGTAAATGTAAAGGTGCAGTGTTAGAACCAGCATTTTGATATGGGTAAAAAGCACAGATTTCCTTGGCCATACTGTAGGGTTTCTGATTTTCTTGATGTGGTATTCCTTCAAGATCAAGATCCGGGTAAATTCTTTACAATTTGTTTACTATGCAAGTAACACAATATTTTACACATCTGGCAATTTTAAATGAAGATTAGTTCTTCAGCAGAAACAGAGCCAGACCATTTTCAGGGTGAATAATGACACCTACTCTGTAATGAAAAGATGTGTAATGAGTCATAACGAGAGCAAAGGAAATGTGGAAGAGAGTGAAGAGAGATTAAGAAATGAAAAGCTAATTATGAACAGAACTTGCCCAGAATGACTAATGGTCCTTGGCACTTGAGTCTAATGTTTAAACAGGTAATTGGGAATTAAATTGAATGAATAAATCATACTTTTGAATGTCAGAGCAGCACTAAGAATGGAATCCCTTGTATCCATGAATGGAACTGAAGCTTGTCTTTATTTGATGATCAAGGCAGATTAAGGGAGGGGGGGTAGCTATCATTGGTTCAGCAGGTGTAGTTGATCTATGGCCAAGGAGCCCTATGTACACAATGCACCCAGATTATGGCTTCATATTTGCTAGCCAACAGGGAGCAGGGAAACCGTGTTTGTTCCTTGGTCTAGGATCCCTCTCACTGGGCACTTTATGTCAATGCTCTAATTTACAGTTTTTATACAGCTCTAAGAATCCTTGTCAACCCTTTGAGAATGCTTTCTCAACTGATGTGGAAGGAAGGGGCTTGAAGTCGGTCAAAGGATAAAGGTCATGAAAAATATCCTATGATCAGTGCAGCTGGGAAATATCTGGGAGTCCTTGAGAATGAGGCAAGACACTAGGCTAGGGGTATGTGGGCTAAGGTTTTTTTCCCCTGCAACAATACATATTCATTTCCTAAGTGCAAAATGAGGGTGTTCTAATATGTTATGAAGTGACCCCCCCAAACTATTTGCAATTGAGTAGGCAGATGGGTAGTTGTTCTGTGGCCTGCAGTCCTAGGTCTCATTACTAGGAAGAAATGCATGTTATCATCAGATTCAGCCAACTACTGATCAATATACTACAGAAAGACTCTTGAATTAAGATTTTTATGTGACGAGGAGCCCATGCTGCGAACACAACTCTGCAGCTCTAGTACAGGTGACTCCGGACTCCTTCCAGGTGGGACACAAATGCTGCAGGAAACTATGCAATCTTGTAAGGAAGGGGGAATAGGAAGGAATTCATGCAAAGCTCAACGGTTGTTAAAGACTTTCTTGTGGCAATATTGACTTATGGTGTTGAGGAAAAATTCATCGCTATCTCACGGCCTCAGTGTTGGTCACCTTCAGTCCAATTTGAAGGCCATGTGGTAGAAGCTGCACCTCTGTCAGGCATGCATGGCCAAGAAGCAAGACCGCTGTCATGAGGTTCATTGAGCAAATGGATCATGGTCTTTACTTTGTTAAATGTGAATGAGTCATTAATTTCAATGTTGTGAGTTCTGAGGTCCTTCCTGTGTTGTTACAGTTACACACTCCGTGTGAACCACTTTTTGGGATCATATAGGGCAGTCGAGACGGAAATTGAGGAAGAGGGTACATTTGTTGAACTGTCCTCTGCATTTACAAAGTTTATTGCAACTAGAGGTCCCAACTTGCTCTACAGCCCGTGTCCCAGTTTTTAACAAGCATGCCTAATATGCATGGCAGGAATAATGTGGAAAGCATTCAGTGCCTTGCATGAAGTGCAGAGGCATGCTTAAGTCATTTTGATGATGACATGTCACCGCACATAGGCATGTCGGAGGAACTGTACCAGCCAATGTATGCCTTCTTCATTGGATCTAGAAAACGGGTGTTGCCAAGTTTATCGGTGAAACCCTGCGCTGGAATTCCAACTTCTGCCCAGTGAGTGGGATTTTCTCATGCACAGTATCACAACACAGTGGGATAATGCTGTGTGTGAGCAACAGGTTTTATGAAAGCGAGGTTGCCTTATGTGAATACCTTGCACTCAGAGAGGAAACTGCGGCATTATTGCATGGACGCTAGACATACATATGCAAATGGCTCTTTGAATCAGGACCCCTGGGAAGCAGAATTTCTCACAGAAAAACATCTTGTAAGTTAAATCATCTATAAGTGAAAACCACCTTTTGCGGATTGCAAAAGCGGTTTAACCATGAACGAAGACTATTTGGTAACATACATTTGCACCTGCAAATGACTCTGTGAATTGGGTCTTGGATCTCCTAGAGAGCGTGAATGCAACAAGATGCAATTAAAGACTCACACACCTACTGTAAAGGAGAATGTAGTTCTGCATTCAAGAAGTTGCTAACTGAAAATCCTAAAATGAAGAAGGAGAAGAGCATTAACAGTAGAATCACGTTTTATTCCATCCCCCACTATAAAGATGGTTGGAATTATTCTGGCAAGCAATGCAGAAACACTTCACAATTTTAATTGAGCTACAGCAAAGAAAATCCAATCTTTCAAAGCAGGGATGGAAAGGTTCTTCACGGACAACTGCCTTTCAGAGACTGGGATCACGAAGACTATTTATCAAATTATGGGCTGATTAATTGGTTAACGATTACTCGTCTTTGCTGGTTTGTTTCACGCGTTAATGTACCGGTGGAGTTGGCGCTTGGCTGCTTTTGCTTACATTGCATTATAATCCTGAGCTGTTTACTATTGGCATTGGCCATGCTTCAGTGTCTGCCATCTTGATTCCTAGGTGCAACAACTCTTATGTTATTCATTAATGTACTTATTTATTTCACTATGTGTGCTGCTGGCCTGGCACTGTAGGAGGCTGAGAACAGGTGTGTTTCTGAGTCTGTTTCACTTGTGTGTGCTTATTTCACTTCTTCTAGTTAAGTACAAACTTCTTACACTCGTGAGGAAGTGGGTGGAGAGCCTTTCGCACAGTTGTTGTGTCTTCGGTAACTGATGGAGTCTGACTGCTGGTGGGCACCTTCTGCTGCATGGAAGAATGGTGTAAGCTTCATAGGTGAATGATGGCACCATGTGTAGTGGGCAGCTTACTACAGCATGGTTCTGAGGTGGGCACATTTCAGGCAGGGGTGCCAGAGCCACTGCTGAAGTTAACAAGAGGTGCCCTTCGCACTTCATTAGGTACGGTGGGAACACCTAAGACATCAAGATGTACAGTGAGTGCGCGCCAGGAGACAACACAACATTGTGGTGTTCCAATGACTCCTGTGAAAACAGAAAATAAATCAATAGTATAGACAGCCAGTCAGTCAGTCAAAAGATACTTTATTCGACAGCTAAGAGTCATAAAAGCACAGTTCATTGCAAGACATTGGTACTTAAAACCTTTAAAAAAAATTAAAAATTATATTCTAAAAATACTATATGCAAAACAGATGAAAAGGTATTCCAATTTACAAATTCATCAGACATCTATAGGTATACAAACAGAGCAGCAATATAAGGTACAAACATGCAATAAATAAATAAACAACATCGTGGTGTTCCAATGACTCCTGTGAGAAGCGAAATTAAATCAAGAGTATAGACAGCCATTCGGTGCAATTACCCAATGTGGAGCGAGACTAATAATAAAATATTTCATTATTTTAAATATTTGCATTTATTAGCCCAATAATTGATATTTTATTACCCACTACTTTCCCAATTCGACTTACTGATGGTTCAAAATGCTTGACTTCTATATTAATACTAATGCTTCCATATGACCCACGTAGAAGCATTACACACTTGTGAGCATAGCTGGTACATTTGGCGAATGGATCAGCATCAAATTTTTTCAAAGATCTAAATAGAAATGTCAATTGCCTGTTTCAGTGTAATACGACTAATAAGGAACTAATAAAATGAGGTCTTCGAGATGATATTGATATGAAACAGAGGGGTTTCACGAACAATTGTAATAAGGCATTGGTAATGGAATTGGTAAGATGACTCGAGAAAATATACTGGTGAGTTCTCATGCAAGGATGTTCCCTCAGGCAGAGCATAGTTATAGGCTAGCTTTCCCAGACCAAGCTACCTCCATGCACACATTATCACACGCTTTGCTACCTAAGATATGATAGGCATAGTTGGCCAGGCCTTACTATAACAACATATCTCCTGAGGAGCACTTTTATGTGTGTATCAGTTAGTACCAGAAGGGAGCACTGAATGTATCCTTGTGGTAATCCTAGCCAGGAGGATCTGGAGGACACCTATGAGCTGTATTTAGCTGCTCAACTCCACGCCAAAGTAGAATTGTTCAACACTGGTGTGACCTGCTCCCTTATGTGAGTTGTTTTTCTCAGTTAATTATAGGAATAGCTCGCTCTTTAATTACAGATTTTGCTACATAAATCTGCACATGCCATGTTGTTTTATTCTGTAAGAATGTTGCCACATACTTTGCACTAATAGATTAATGTTTGGTAGTAAAGTTTATATATATATATATCCATTTCTATTTGTGAATGGTTGGCTTTGCTTAAGAAATGTAACTATGGTTTATTCATAGTTTGTCTACACATCGGGTTTGATCTGTTTACTGCACTCTTTTCAAATAGTATATCTAAGTTTTTAAAATATTTTACATACTCTTCTTTAGTCCTAAGATATTTGTCTCTGGGATTGTGATTCTTACATGAAATTTCAAACAATGTTTTTCACAGATATCTACAAATCTGCTTCGTGTCATTGTTAGGTCCTGCTGCAGGCAGCTTTGTCTCTTGTGAAAGCTCTTGGCCACAATACATCAAAAGGAAGTATTAAGAAGCACAAATAGAGTGCATTTTGGGCAGCCCTCTTCTGCTATTGTCTTTTGTGGGCGTTTCCTAGTTCACCATTGTTTGGATGGACGGTTCCTCAGGCCGCGGCAGTTTGAGGGTAGCCACATCGTCCCATTCGTGTTCGCATCAGATTTTGGGGTTGGGATCAGCTAGTCTGTTTTTTAAACGGCAGATACAACATGACTAGCTTGAAATTGAGTTCCACTTTGGGGTACTTTACTTTACTGGCACCACTGACATTTTAACTGGTTATTTATGGGTTTAATGCTTGCTTCTTGGATGCCTAAGCCTAAACCTGTTATAAAATAATGGCGCAGTGCTCTCCACTAACTACCCTCGAGAGTTCATTTGTTTAATATTGAAAATATATTGTTGGATTTGCAGTTTGTTTTATTCATATAGTAAATGCATGCACTAACATGTACTTTTTTAGTGATGCGACAAAACTGCTACTGGTGTGCATGTCTCTCGTACAGAATCATCAGCATGGAGGACTGGGCTCTAACAGAACTTGGTATCCACCGCTGCCCTGTCATAAAAGAATCCCAGGCATCTCAGGCTGGGCTCTCTGACTGCCCGTCAGAGCAGCCCTGGAAAGCAAGGAGCACAGCGGCTGTAGGGGAGGAGAGAGGAAGAAGGAAGGCGCAGTGAGCGGTAGTGGTGGGTGGTAGGAAGCCAGGTATTTGTTTATATTTAGTCAGGGAGGGAAGCATGTCACGTATGGCTCCCCATCTCTCCTCTGCTTCTGTGTAGTAGTTGAAAGGAGGGGCAAATGATTTTGCGGGGTAAAAGCTGAATTACGGGGGTGTTCTTCACCTCGGGATTCTGAGTGACATTATAGACAATGTGAGCTTCGCCCTTGTTGTCTGTTTGATGTCACCCAGAACTTCTCACTCAAAAAACGTCCCCATGATTAACTGTTATCCATCTACAATTTTATATATATCTACTATCAGATATTTTGCTGTATGTGCCGTTGAAGTGCAGCACTTTCAATGCAAACCTCATCAGCGCCTCAATGTCATAACAGTCTTCATTGATGGGACAGCTTACCTCGGCTAATGTGCTCTGTTCAGCAAAAGGGACCCTTTATTAATAATGATTATTCTTATTAGCAGTATTTTGAGTAGTAGAAGTAGTAGTAAGGGAGAGCACCTGCATATAATTGAAGTAAATAGTGTAGTAAAGGCGACTCGGATTCAAGGACTGACTTTACCTAGACGTTGTTTGGTCCATGTGGAAAAAAATATAACTTTTTACTTCACTTGCATTTCATTTTAAGTTTCTCTCCTTTCCCTCAAGTGTGAAATACAAGCCCCTCTCCTTGTTAGAGCTTTTATTAGTTGGAGATCTGCAATGTCACCACCAACCTTGACTTAAAAACAACACGGGAGCCGCAGACAAGCGACCTCCTATCTAATGCATATTCCCTGCCTATTTTATACACAGGCCATGCATAGTCTGCAGGTGTCCCCTTGCTCTCAGTACTAGTCCTTGCTTCATTAATTTCCTGCTCTATACAGTATACAGACCTTATGTGGTTTTTACCTTTCCCCCCCAATTACCAGTACCAACTGCTGAAATACTTAGGAGCCAATTCTGATGCAGTCGGAAACTGTTCCAACAGTATCGGAATCGCCCGTTCGGATTCCTCTCCGACTGACCCATTTCGATAAGGTTGGTCAGAAAGGAATCCAGACTGGATTTCCAAATGGCCTCCAACGGGCTTGGGGAGCCAGGCTGCCATTTGGAGATCATCCATCAATCCCTTGGGCGGTTCTTTCTGGCCGAGGGATTCCGATGGAAGATTCCCACAGCCTTTCTCTGTCGGTCTTTGCGACACAGAAAGGCTGTGGGAATCCTACTTTGGGGGCCCCCAGCAGGGCCCCCATCAGTGCAAGGCCTCCGAATGACGTCCTAGGGGTGCCATAGGTGCCCCACTGTTGATCCCTGCACCCGGTGGCAGGCACATTGCGGTTCAGTCGCATTCTACTTGCTGGGCTGGAACAGATGACAGTTGGTTGTTCGGTTTCAGTTCCCAACCGATGTCAGTCGGACTCCGGTCCGTCCGACATCGGAATCGGCCCCTATATGTCTCTCTAGCTGCTCTCAACACAGGCCTAACATGGTCTCCTGTTTTATCCTTGCTTTCTAGTGACAACTGCTGCCCTGTGTGGTTCTTAAACAAGGTAGTGGGCGACAGAGACATAACCCTTGAAGAGTTTAATTGTAAATGCTCCCGCACTTTAACCATACAAAGACAATGCCATGTACATTGTCACTGTTAATGCCAGCAATCTAGGCCATGGTGCTATTTTAAGTCAGATGGTGGATGGGGTTGATAATCCGGTAGCTTTTGCTTCCGGCAGACTTTCAGTGGCTGAAAAGAATTATAGTAAAATTGAAAAGGAGGCATTAGCCTGAGTGTGGGGTGTTCAACATTTTGCAACTTACTTGTGGGGGAGAGAATTTGTGGTGGTTACTGATCACAAGCCTTTAGTTTTTATGTGGAATGATAAGGGTTTGAGTAATGCAAGCCCTAGACTGATTTGTTTGTTTTCTAGACTTTATGACTATAAATTTTCTATGAGATACATCCTTGGTTGGAAAATTATTAGAGCCGACTTTCTTTCTAGGTGTCCCTCTAAAGCAACTATTGATGAATTAATTTTTGAAGAAAAAGAACTTGTTGGTTTGGTTGATGGTTTTGCTTTGACCAAAGAGGTTGTTTCTTTTCAAGATTGGGAACACGTCTCTACCTCTGATAAATGTCAACTATCCTCAAGAAGTTCATTACTGTTGGCTGGCCTAGAGAAGCTGGAGAAGAGTTAAAAGCTCTCTTCAAGATTAAAGATGAGTTAAGTGCAGAAGGAATTTTCATCATGAGAGGTTCTTTGTTTACTCCCCCTGCTGAGTTGAGGCGCAAACTAATTGGTTTGTCCCATAAAGGACATGTTGGTATTACCGAAACCAAGAAAAGGTTACGGTTATATAACTGGTGGCCTGGCATGGACAGTCTTGTAGAGATTATGTTGAGTAACTGCAGTGAGTGTAGTCATGCTGAGAAATCCCTTTGCACCTTTAATTCTCCCTTATGTCCAGTAACTTTTCCTCAAAGACCTTGGGAAAAATTAGGTTTGGATTTTGTTGGTCCTATTGATGGCCTTAATGGAGGTTTTGGATACATTTTGTCGGTGGTTGTTTATTTTCTAAGTGGGTATCCTTTAAGTTCATGAGGGATCCCAATACTGATAATGTCATTGATTTTTAAAGCAACTTTTTCATTCTGAAGGGAATCCTGCATTTGTAATTTCTGACAATGGAGTTCAATTTGTTTCTCATAAAATGAGAAGTCTTTTGTTGAAATTTGGTGTTAAATATCTTACTACTGCTCTTTATAGTACTCAAGGTAATGGTTTAACTGAGAGGGTAAACTGTACTTTGAAAGACACCATACAATTAGCTGTTTCTTCTGGCTTACAGGTGCAAGATGCTGTCGATGAAAGAGTTTGGTCTTATAACAATACCCCTCATTCCACTACTGGAGTGTCTCCGTTTGTTTTGTTGACGGGTAGACATTCTTTTAATGAACTTTCTCCGGAATGGGTGATTTCCAGCTCTGGTGTTGATGGCAATATTCGTGATACTGGTCTAGTCAGACGTAGAGTGGAGTTGAGTCAAAACAAATCGAAAGCAAGTTATGACAATGTTAAGAAAGTAAAGCTAGAGGATTTTGTTGTGGGTATATTTGTTCGCATTAGGAGGCCATTCAAAAAGGGTGGATCTAAATTCTACCCTGAAACTAAGATTGTTCAAGTTGAAAAGCATGCAGTGAAAGTCATTGGTGGGAAATGGTGGAGCAAAAGGAGAGTTGCTAAATCTAGAAAATCTGATGCCAATATTTCTGATTCATGTCAAAGTGTCTCCTCTGATGACGCTATTGGTGTAAATGGCCATGACTTTTTGGACTGCAGTTTGTCTGATGAGAAGTATTTTCCCATTCAGTTTCATGGACCTTGTTTGGATTCTAGTTCTGTTGGGGATGATTTGTCCTTTACTGAACGTGGTGTTATGCCTGAATCTCATGGAGATTCTTGTTTGCTTGAGTCTCCTTCTAGTGTGCAAGGATTCAGTGTGGAACCTACCTTGTGTGGTGGGACTCCTGAAATGTTATCAGAGTTATCTGGCACTAAAGACATCATCCAAGATGCTCCAACTGATTTACCTGTTAGTACACGTGGGAGATTGAGACGCTTGCCTAAATACCTGCAAGATTATATTATATAATTTCCATGTTTTTGTTCTCACTTTTATATTTTATTCTGTTTTTGGAAGGGGGAAGGGGTGTTATATCCTATGTTTTCATTTGTTGTGCATTGCAGTTTTTACATAATATTCTCTGTTGATGGTCCTGGTGCATGTTGCATCATAGCCATCCCTGTTACCTAGGTTATTAGAATGTAAGCTTCCTTGAAGCGCTACTAAATGTCAGTTGATGCTGTGGGCTGATGATGGGAGCTGCTCTGTGAGGGTCCTTGGTGCTGATTTCCTTTATTCTGGAATAAACCTTATTCAACTACTATTCCTGCGTGGACTACCTTCATTAAGGACACAACAAGAACCTAACATAACAGACGTTCCAAAAGTTAAGCATAAAATCAGACTTTCAAAGCAACAGCTGGGCCATTTGGTAACTCACTTCCACCTGGTTTAAGAACACTTTACCTCCAGGGGAGGGTTAAAAGTGCTCCTCTGCAGGTTATTCTTCAATTGACCTGGTTACCTAAACTCAGCAATAACCTTGGCACTGCAGATTTGTGAACTGAAAATATTAACAATTTTTCTATTGTGGGTTGGTACCCTGTATCTGCAACGTGCTCTTCTGCTATATGTAATTATGGCAATACATAAAACTGTAATACAAATAAATACAGGCCACCTATCTACTATTAATCCAAGGTAAGGAAATGAAAATGCACTATCGGAAATCAATAAAATAACATGAACACCATCTATGGCCCATCACCTTTATTTTCTGTTGCGATATAAAGGAAAATTATAAACTTTATATTATTCACTGTCCGTGCTTATGTATACCATATACCTATCCATTCTCTTGTCTGCCATCCTTCCACTGATTCATGGTGATTGTGTCTTTTGACATTTCTGTCACTTGCTTTGACTGCAGTGTGCTTTGTTCGCTATGCTGTATTTTCAGCTAGCACAGTGGTTTGTAGCCCTTTCAAGACATTTCGCCGTTACACTTATGCATCGTCCCCCGCACTTTCTAAGAGATTCTCACATTTTAATTTAGATTTCTGACCTCATGGGTCCAAGCCATCCCTAAAAATGTTGTGGGTAGTGCTTATCTTCTAATCACTAAGTGAACATATTTGGAAGTTCGACGCTCTACTTGCGTTTGTGAGTGAAATGCTCTATCTTTTAGAACCAATGGGCACATGTGCTATTAATTTATTTGCAAAAAATGACCTAACTTATATACAAATTGGTCAGTTCTCAAAATATGGAATTGCACGAACGACCTGCCTAATTAAAGTTCATTAAACAGGCCTCTATCTGCATCAGTGATTAGTGCTTAATTTGGAGAAAAAAGAGTGCTCCTCGGAAACTCGCGACCTGGTTAAATTATATATCAGTGCGCTGAATACCATGACTGGGCAATCTTGAGTCCACCTCATGCCTCTTTCATGAACTGCCAGTCACTCCCAGCCCCTATCTCTGCAGGTACCTGTCTTCTCCCTTTGTGGCTTTTTTCCCCGTCTTTCCGTTTCTTCATCATTCTGCTTTCTGTATTTTTCTCTCTCTTGCTCTCAGTAAATGTCTGATGCAGAAAAACTGTCCGCATTCACGGGGATGGCGGCCTCAAAGAGTCAGCAGAACAGTATGCCTGTAATTGTGTTTAAGTAAAGATTTTTTGTTTTTTGTTAAAGCTAACAGGACTGTACTTTAAACTAAAAAGAGTTGGTAGTGGTCCTATTCTCTCTAAAACTGTTTTCAAGATTCACAAAAGAGAAGGGGTCCAAACCCGAGCCCTCCCCATGGCCGGCTTGAGGGTGGTGCGATCGGTGCAGCCACACCTGGCGCGGACTTGGTGGGGATCTGCTGCATTTAAAAATAGCTTATGGGTTTGAAAGAACATTCTGCAGAGTTCCTTGTGTGTCCAGCAGTTTTCAGGCAACAATAAAAACGTCAAGATAACGCTGGTGATTTATGTTCCTGCTGGAGAGAGATTTGAGTTTTGCCTACTTACAGTTTTGACTCATCATAAAGAAGCCCACAGGATTAAAATGCTTTCTGCATAGAACATGTACCATGCAGATCACTGACCTGAATGTGAGTGAACTATAAGTAGTGGTATAAAAAAATGAAATATATGTCAGAGAGGGGCTATGGTGAGATGAGGGTCACTGCTAGATGGTGGTAGTGAAGGAATCCATGGAGCAGGAGGTCATGGGATGGGGTGTGGTAAAAAAAGAATGTTGCACCAGGCACCAGCAGCACCACTAAAGCCAGCCCAGCCATTCCCCTCTGCAAATCAGTAACCACTCACACTTGGAAGTTGGTAACTTTCAATGCTATGTGACCAGATCAGGGTGTTACAACATTCATACATCTGGGTCTGATTGCTTTTTGGAAGGAACGTCCATAACATGCCCCACACCAATCGCAAATCAGAACCCATTTCTAAACCAATTTAGTGATTCAGAAAACATTTTCTGAATAGTTGTGAGTTTAGTCCATTTGCAAATCCTCTGGTTTACTGAATCTGAGGGTGTGCAAATGCTAACATCCTTTGTACATGAGGCCCTAGATTTAGAAAAAATGGGGGAAAACAAAGTATTTTATTTAACTGTCATTTTTGCTCCTCTCCTCTCCATTAGTGAAACCGGCGACGGTGTAGCAGGTGACCCAGAAATGTCCCCCTTCGCTATGCACAAGTCTGGATACAACAGTGAGGGCATGTATCCCCCTTTAAGACTATGAGCACCCATCCCTGCCATTTTTTTGTTTATTTGTTTTTCAATTAGGAATTACATGGATAGCTGAGGGGATGGCAGCATTGTAAGGATTATATACTTTATTTTTGCCTTCCTCACTGTACCAGTCTTTGCTAGAGTCACCCTGTAGCATTAGTGGCCTAATAAAGGGCCCCCACAGTGCGGGGGACCCCGATCTCCAGGAGGGGGCCCTCAGCACAGTGCCCTGGCCTGAGCGCTTCCATGTACTTTGCAGGGGGGCCCCCTCAAGTTTAGTTATGCCACTGTGTAGCACTTAGTAATGTGTGAGCGATTTCACAAAAAGTCACACTCCCATTATAATACACAGTGACAGAGAATGAGTGGAAACATAGAAAGTGAGTAAATCAAACAATACATATTCCAGACTTGGTAGCTTGGTAGTTAGAGTTGGAAGATTACAGGTTGCTAAGCAATCCACAGAGTTTGCGAACACCAAATCCCTAAGTAGCCCTAAAAGGCACCTGTGCTTTTGAGCTGCTGTAGCCAGTGCTTTTGTTCCTTCATCCCTCATTCGCTTTACTTAAGTAACAGTTAAGGTTGGAATTCTCACCGATTATGCTGTGACTTACTTTATTATGCTGTGACTTACTCTTAGAGTGCTTCTGGCTTATTCCTGATTTTCAAGATGCAAGTCAGGAGTGTCCCAAGTTACCTCCAGAAAATCAGCAATGATTCCAGAAGTACTGCAAAAGTAAGTCACAGCAAATCTTTGTGTATCAGGCTTCAAGTGTTTAACCCCTTGAGTGCCCATGACGAGATGGTCTCGTCATGGGCCGCGGTTGCGCTGTGCCCATGACGAGACTATCTCGTCATGAGCCCCGCCCGCTAATGAAACGCCTGGCACAGGGCGTGGAAAGGGCGGGGCACTCAAGGGGTTAAAAGGATCTCTTTGTTTTCCAAATGGGTCATCTTAGGCAGATGCCCTCGCAGAGATTGGCGGGAGAACTGCTATAGAGCAGCTGAGATTAAATCTGGAGCCCCACTGCACGTGCGGCAGCTCTCTACTGCTCCTGCCTTGCGGTTTCCCCACCTCATTTGAAGATAGGGGGAGTGCCCTGTTTTATGCAGCAGAGCATCAGCTGTCTCCAACATTGGAAACCTTTGACTGGTGGTAGACTATCCACTACTGGGCCATTGGTCAATGTAAGTCAGAAGGTCTGCCTTTGCAGGGCTGTCTTTTTGATGTAGATGTTCCCAGTTTGGGAGCCCTAGGAAAAGCATAGCAGTCCCAAATAAAAAACAACACAATTGACCGCTCATTCTAAAGGAAAAGTTCCAGCACATCAGACCATTTCTTTTCTTCTTAGAAACAACCCCCCCCCCCCCCCACACACACACACACTTTGCGGCTTTGTTTCTCAAAATATACAGTATGGCACTCGGCATACTTCTCTGCAACTTCAGACTGGCAGACGCATAGAAGGCAGTGAGTTGCCCATCAGGCAGACATGGATCTATGTGGCAGGTGGTTCCACTCCAGGGGAGCAGAGGGCAGGGCATCTGCTGAACTGACAAGCTGCCTAGTTGCCCACCAAGGACTAACTGAGCTTTGAAGTCCCTCCAAAATCTACCCAGCAGTTGCAACCTTCACTGTCTGTTTACTAATGTACTGTTTAGGTAGACAGTCCTGTGGGCTCAATCCCTTGACATTTTAAAAATATATAAAAGCTCTACTTTACCACTTAGGCAACGTATAGACTTTTCTTTAATGTTCTGTGGAATGGTTGCCTTCTTGACATATAAGCAGATATCACTAGTCTTTTCACCTTCAACCTTCTGGTTGACTTTAACCTCTCTACTGTCCTGTTGAGGCAAATAGATGTCACCATTCAATGTCATGATACAAAAGGCAAGATATAGACGAAAACACATCACACCCACCTATAAAATGGGTAGACATTAGGAGAATAAAGAGAGTAGCAACAGTCCAGTCCCAGATCACAACCACGTGATAAATACCTCTTTCTTTTAGTCCTCCACCACCCCTACCCATTTGCCCCACATTATATGGAACTTTTGCGGGCATCCTCTGGCTGCATGTAGGGGGCGCTCTTGTGCCGCGCACCAGTCCACTCCCCTGCGCCAGCGCGCCATTGTAGGTGGATCTCAGTTCAGCCAATTTGCCGCTATGTCCCTCTTGACCACCATCAGGGCAGTGTTGAGGAAGAGTTTCTCAGCCCTGGTACCATCCAACCCTTCGGAGATGCCCAAGAGCACATTCAAAGGGGCGAGAGGAACCTCCCAGCCCAAGACCTCAGCAAGTTCCCCGGTTACAGATTCCCAGTACCTTGTGATCCCAGAGCAGAGCCACACCATGTGATAGAAATCTGCCTGAGGGTGGGAGCAGCGGGGGCAGGAAGCATCGGGCCGGAGCCCTGCGCGGTGGAGGTGCAGCTGTGTGAGGTAAGTAGTGTGGAGATAATAGACCTGGACCAATTGAAGCCTCGCCGAGACAGTAATCATTTTGGGGGCCATCAATGCGTCTCTCCAGTCAGCGTCCTCCAAGGCCGCAAGCCAACCCTCCCATGTAGCACAGAGTTGAGATAGGGAGTTGGGAGTGTTGTTTCTAAGGGATCGATAAATGCGGGAGATTCCCCCCTTCCCCAGATTACCAGTCGTGACCTGGGCTTCCTGTGGGCTGTACTCAGGTAAGGCAGTACCCTCTGAAACATGGGAGCTAAGGGCGTGGGGTAGCTGAAGAAAGCGAAAGAATTAGGAGGAGTGAAGAGAGTAGCAGGTCTGTAAGTCCTGGAAGGAGCGTAGATGAGTTCCACTCCAGATGTCGCCTAGTAGGGAAATTCCAATGAGATCCCTCGGTCGGAAGCCTGAAAGATTAGCAACCTCTCGGAGGCTTGTCCCGCACCACAGGTTTATCTGACCAGTGTGTGTGGCGTAGAAAGGACCTCCAGGCCAGGAATACTCTGCGTCTGACCTCAGGGAGAGCCTGGGAGACGGTGTCCCCGTATAACATCCCCTGAATATTAGACAGTCCCAGGGTATGCAACTCCAGCCGATAAGCTGGGTCGGACCAGCCGCCGTTAAACCAATCGTGCACGGTAAGGAGTCGCTAGATAGTAAAGATACAAACTCGTCATCCCAAGTCCCCCGTCAAACAGTGGGATCCGGCATTGGACCAGGGCCAGCCTGGACCTCCGCCCGCCCCATAGAAACTTAATGGCCAAGCTGTCCATCTCTCGAAAACCAAGATCTGAGGAAAGAGACAGGCATATTCTGGAGTAGGTATAGGAATCTGGGTAGGATCATCATTTTAAACAAGCCTATCCTACCAAGAGGGTTGAGCCGCAGCTTCTGCCATTTGAGGAGGTCAGCGCGGACCTGTTTAACCAATGGGGTAACGTTAAGCGACCAGGCGAGGTCGGGAAGAAGGGCCACCCAGATCCCCAAGTACTTGAAGGACTGCCGCCAGAGAGGTATCGTCGACTGGCAGTCGAAGCATTCCCGTGAGCGATTGAGGGGGACCAGAACGGACTTGGCCGGGTTCAGCCGAAGGCCAGAGATGCGCTCGAAGAGAGTCAAGGCCCGGAGGCATCGGGGGCCCGACCGAGCAGGGTCCTCCAAAAATAACAACACATCGTCCGCGTAGAGCGCGATCTTGTCCTCTACGAGACCAGGCCAACTCCACCCTGTGAGAGACCGGTCATAGCGGACAAGACATGCAAAGGGTTCCATGACCAATGCAAAAAGAAGCAGCGAGAGGGGGCACCCTTGTCTCATGCCCCTTCTGATAGGGAAGGGAAGGGACAGAGCCCCGTTGACTAGAACCTGAGCCCGCGGGTGGCAGTACAACGTCTTGACCAGAG
Organism: Triturus cristatus; assembly: GCF_964204655.1. NCBI lineage: Eukaryota > Metazoa > Chordata > Amphibia > Caudata > Salamandridae > Triturus > Triturus cristatus. Next base: position 1,744,592,738 of record NC_140589.1, on the reverse strand, counting down.
AGCGGAAGGGAATCCCAAAGCCCATTCCCTTCAGCACTGCCTCCAAATAACTTCGGTCCAACGAGTAGAATGCTTTCTCAAAGTCCACGAGAAGGAGAGATAGGTAGGGGGTCAGGAGGTTCCGATTCACTAAGGCAAGGTGAACATTTTAAGTTCTGAATTAATTAAAGAAATGGGGCGGTAGTCGGAGCAATGGTTCGAGGGGGGCTGAGACTTAGGGATCAGAACGATGGTGGCCAGGTCCGTCTCTGGACTAAAGGAGCCCCGGTCCACCGCCTCTCTGAACATTTCCATGAGAGGTGGGATCATGGTGTCTCGGTAGGATGCATAGAACTCCTGGGGGAGCCCGTCAGGTCCGGGTGTCTTGTCTGCCGCAGTGCGTGGTGTGGCGTCATGAACCTCCTCAGGAGAGATCAGAAGGTCAAGCGCCTCGGCCTCCGCCACACTAAAGCATGGGAGGGAGAATTGCTCGCGCCGGAGGAGCTCCGGGAGAGAGAGGCTGGGCGTCCGGGACGAGTAGAGAGTGGCGTAGTAGGCGGTGAAGCATCGGGCCACATCCGCCGGGGCTTGATGGACTTCCCCACTCAAGTCGATCACCTCCGGAATGATACGATTGGCCATAGGGTAGGTAGCCAGGCGATGGAGGAGCATCCCATTCTTATCTCCCCATCCATATACTCGAGCCACGGAAGATCTCCAGAGCAGCATAGCGGCCTCCAAGGAGGTCTGTCTGATCTCATCTCTCAGAACCGCGAGTCTCCTATCCTGGGACTCGGTTCTGCCCTCCGGGGACAAGGTCTCGAACTGGACGGCTTGGGCCTCCAAAAGTGTGAGTTGGGAATCGTGCTCTTCATGGGTAAGTTTAAGTCGGCCTTTGGTGAAGCCTCGAATGATGGCCTTCCCGGCCTCCCATAGGGTACGAAAGGAGGACACCGATCCTTGATTGCTAGTGAAATAGAGCTGAAGCTCAGCCCCCCACCTGCTCCCTGAATCCCTCATCCTGAAGGAACCAGGCGTTGAGTCGCCATATCGAGCACAAGGATGGAGGGATGGTGCCTAATTGTAGCGCCACTGGGGAGTGGTCTGATAGGACCCTGGGAAGGATAGTGATGGACTGGACTGTCCGCCAGTCTTGGGCCGGCTAAAAGACATAATCAATGCACGCATGAGTGCAGTGGGAGGCCGAGGTATGGGTATATTGGCAGGTCACTGGGTGCCAAAGCCTCCAGGCATCCCGAGACCTAAGTTGGTAGCCCAGGTCGATAGGAGGCCCGATTGGGCAATCTAATAGTGGAAGGGGGAAAGGCAGTGTCTAGGCCGGGGTCTATAACTGCATTAAAGTCACCCCCAATAACAGTCATACCCAAAGGCAAGGTAGCAACGAGGGAGGTGAGTTGTGTAAGTGTAGAGGCCAGCAGGGAGGGGGGGAGAATAAACAGCAAGCAGGTTCAAAGGCCGATCTGCGAGGGTCCCCTCCAGGAGGACAAAGCAGCCTTGCGGGTCATGTGTCACTCTGCGCGCTACTAGTGGAAGACTACGGCGCACCAGGGCGGCCACCCCTCTTGTTTCCCTATTGAAGCCAGAGTGCCAGACCCCTCCATACCAATGTCGTGCCAGAAAGGGGCAGTGGTTGCCCATGAGGTGGGTCTCGTGGAGCAGAAGTATGTCTATGGTGTGACGCTGTGCATAGCGCAGGACCGCTGAGCGCTTGACCTTGTCTAGGAGGCCATTGACATTCCAGGACATTATATGGAGCGGGACGCTCCCATATGACCGTCAGACAGGGGGAAGGCGGACAAGGGACCAGTCAGCCGGTAGGGTTGGTAGAGGCGGCCAAAATAAAGCCACAATAGTAGGCAATGGACATGACGCAGTAGTGTTTGGTGATGTGTGCTCGTCTTGATGTGAAAAGGGAATGTAGGTGCAGTAAACAATATAAACCATCAGAACAAACTGGGGCCGCAGCCCCTTTCCCTCCCAACCCCCCTCCCTCCACCCCATACTTCGGGAACTGAAGCATCTGTCGCCCAAACAGTAGATAACTAGGAAGGAACCAAGCTAAAACGCGTGGAGATGGGGAATCATGGAGGACCCCTCCTCATGGTAGGATGTTCATATCTATGGCCATCAGGTTACAAATTGGTAACTAAAAACACTACACTCTTTGGAATGGAGTTATTAGTCAGCCTGGGAAGCAAGTGGCCTCAAGCAGGACCTGGCAGAAGCGTCGGGCTGCGGGAAAGGTCGGTATCAGGGAGATCCAGGAGCGATGGGGAAGGTGATGCAGTCCCTGGATCGGAGCGGCTCACAGAACCAAATCGCCCTGAGCGGGGGAGGCCCCATGCAAAACTCAGAAGCAAGCAGCCGGGAACGGCCCATCGGAGAGTCCGAACGGGCGCGTCCCCGGCTCCTGCGCCTATTCGATCGGTTGCGTTTGGATCGGAGGATTGGCAGGTCACGCCGGGTGCCCCTTGCACTGTGTGAGTTGGATGGATTCAGGGCATTGAGTCTCAGGGGACGTTCCTCTGTTGCCCATGCCCAGGCCTCACCCGGATTATCGAAGAAGAGGGTTCTATCTTGAAACACAATCGCAGCCGGGCCGGGAAGAGGAGCCTGTATTGTATGTTGAGGGAGCGCAGCTTCTGCTTAACTTCTCAGAATGAGCGGCGTTGACCCTGGACCTCGCGGGTGTAGTCAGGAAAAATCATGGTTGTCCGATTCTCATGCTGAAGGTGTTGTTGCCTACGAGCCTCGGCCAGTATGGAGTCCCGGTCTTTTGAGGATTCACATGATGATCGGCCTGGAGGGCTCTCCTGGTTGGGGACGAGGAGTGAGCTGGTGATGAGCCCGCTCGATCGCAAACCATGGGGAGAGGGAGCCCTCAGGCATCCATGAGCACAGCCAGCGTTCCACAAAGTCCACTGGCCGACCCTGTTCAACACCCTCCGCAAAGCCGACCAGACGAAGGTTATTGCAACTGGACCTGTTTTTGGCATCCTCAGCCTGCCGGTGCAGCTCCTGGGTGTGACATTGGAGTTGGGCAACCTGGGCCTTGAGCTGCTGAACGTCATCCGGTGGAAATGCGGGACTCAGTTTATTTAATCCAGGCGGTGGCGTTGCGGAGATCCTGCCAGATAAGGCCAGATCAACCCTGACTTCCGCGATCTTGCTTTCAACCGAGGACTGCAGTATGTGAATAGCTTGGAGCATCGTGGATTGGTCCGCAGCAGTAGGGCCCCCTTAGCCGCTGTCCCACCAGTCGCCCCGGAGTCCGTGGTAGCGAACCGGTCGATTTTGGTTTTGGGTGGCGGGGGTCTTGGGTGCCCTGTCTCGACCCATGGTCAGTCTCCAGCACAGGGAAGGGCTGGAGACAGGGGCAGTGATGAAGCGGTCAAAGGAGAAGGGGGCCAGGCCCGACCACACCGTGCCCCACCGCCTGATCCACCACCAACGTCTTGGGCGGCAGGGCCACACGAGTCCGTGGGAGGAAGGCGTAGGCGCGTAGGACTGCAGCAAAGATCAGGGGATAACAGTGGGCCCATGGTCGCGTGGCCGGAGCGGACCGAAGAGGCTGATGCGTTCCCAGGGAACAGCAGCGACAGATGATCCAGGTCCGGGGGTGTGTGCAGAGAAGAGCTAAAGGACCATACCCACACTGCCACCCGAAGCCGTGGCCAAAACCTCTGGGGGGGTCCGTCAGTCTTTCTCCCTGTGAGGAATTATCTCTGAGAAGGTCACTGCCACTCGAAATGGCAGCCGAGGCAGTCCCACACCCCACAGGGTCCCAGGAGGGGAGCACAGCAGGTCAGATCGTCACTCCTACCCGCTAGGACCAGCCAGGCGGGGGCGCGGGGATGGGGCCCCCCAACTTCAGGGCCCCACCTGAAGCGTAGGGGAGCAGGGGGAGGGGGGAGGGCGTGCCAACCAACGGATAACCCCTTGCCGCCTGATCGACGGTCGAGACCTCACCCTGGGCCCTGGTGCAGCAGCACCCCCGCTCCTTGCCGCCAGGCAGGCCCTCCGCTGGCCTCAGGTGTCACCGCCCACAGCAGGCCTCCCCCGGAAGGCGGCTCACACCGTCCAGGGCCTCAGTCCAGGCCCTCAAGCGGCAGGTATGGCTCGTCCACTTCGAGCTGCTCCCTCAGGTCTGCCAGGATCACCGCTCGCATCAGGCGGTCAGAAGGGAGCACCGCAGAACCACCGCAGCAGAGCAGGGGAGCAGGGCCAGCCTCCCCGCGGAACAGCAGGTAAGCCCCTGAGAAAGAATGCAAAGGGGCACGAGGGGAGGAGGTACCGGCTCACTCCTCCACTGCCCGACCGGCGGCCTACGTCGTTTGCAGGCACCCCCAGGCCACAGGATTCTCAAGGGAGCGCGTTGCTGGACAGCCCCTCCGGCTGCTCGAAATACCGGGGACCGGAGCAATCAGGCCTCGCCAGGATAAACCGGCTCCAGCACTCAGTCGATGGAGCATAAGTCACCATAGGAACCTGTGCTCTGCAGCCGGGGCCGGTCCGGGTCACAGGGCTGGCAAGGGCTCAGAGATCTCCCCGGCGGCCGCCATCCTGAGAATGCCGCGCGGCGGGCCCTGGAGACCAGGGCATCGCACAGCACTTCAGAAAGAAGCCCCAGGGATCAAGGTATGCTATGTAGAGGTCAGGGGGGCCCGATGGCGGCGGATTACAGAGCGGATGATGGAGGGGTCCAGAGCGCTCCTAAGGTGCGACCGCCATCTTGACGCTCTTGGCCACCCCCCCGCCAATTACATTCTTATGGGCCTCTTCATGGGTATAAGCTACAATGTTACGAGAATGTTTGCATAATGCTTCTACAAAGATGGCGGAATTTACTTGTCCCGCGAGTCAAAGTGTTGTCTCACATGTCTAATTCGTGCCTCATGATATTTTATCGTAACTGCATTTATATAGCGCTTACTACCCATGACAAGGTGTTGATTGGCATTACAGCAGTCAGCACGCTGCTCTGAACCCAATATCATTGGTTATTCCAGTGGTTATTGGAATTATATATGGGCTATTTTACTTGTGATCTTCTCAAATTATCTCAAATGTAGTGGTCGTTAACCCCCTCTAATTGTATAGGACTTTATTTCATTCTGAGAGGGATTATTGCTCTGCACAGGGGTCTTTTGTTGATTGAGTGACTGGATCTTCCTGAGACATACAATGGTGCCGGCCGTGGTTGTTGCGCGCTTCCTCTGCCGGCACAAGAGCACCGCCACATGATGCACGCTTCCACCCCATGGACAAAAGAAAGATGCCTCCTTCATTCTGAGTGATGTGCCAATATCCTGAAATGGAGGCTCCTCCGAAGATAAAAGCTGTGCTGAATTGAGAAGCTGTTGATGAATGTGGCTGTTTATTTCCGTCAATAGCGCAGAACATGAGAAGGGACGTCGTTTGTTTCTCTGCTTATTTTTAGCGGTGACAGCTGATTGGCAGGGCGCTGCTGAAATCTGACACCCCTTCTGACGAGAAAAAATGACAGCACAATCACTCTATTATCAGGCACGATTAAGGATCATTTATAGCGTGGATACTATCAACGGTTTTATTTTCATTTGAAATGTATTGCTCTTTCATAATTTGATCCTTGGATTCCATGTTATTATCCACGGAGAGATACAAATGAGGGTGTCAACAGCCTCAAGGGAACGTGTTTCAAGTGGCTGAATGACAAATTCTTTCAACTCAAAGTTACAATTCTGAATAATTTAACAGACAAATGCTGAATGAAAAACCGGAGCCGTTAAAGTAGTCCCTAATGGAGCAGAGACCATACTGTGTAGCTTCCTGATGACTCTCTTTCGATTGAACATATCTTGTTTTGCATACCACCAAAACTACATACATAAGTCCAGAAACTTCAAGGGGTTCTTAGGAGCATGTTCATGGCGGTACCGAATGCTGGGAATGCCGAATACTGAGGCTATTCCTTTTCGATTCTGCCTCATTCTTCCTCCATCATACACTTCATGTCTATTTATCTCACTCTTTCAGGTTCTTTTCATTCCTATTTCTCCTTTTGTACCTGTTTCATAACTTTCTTCTCCTTCTTTGTTCCTTTTCTCCCTTTCTCTCTTTTGCTTTGGGTCAAAGTCTGATGATGAACAATCAGTCTTGGTCTTTAATCAGTGCTGGTTCTTTTGACCTGCAACCACCTGCACAAATTAAGCCATGGACATTTGTGCACAATAACCAATATGTAGTTGTGACACTCAGGTAGGTTTACATTCTGGCATCTATTTATTAAAGATTACGTCTGCTTACCCCAGTTGAGCTCCACCTAAACTGCCTCAGAGTTTAATGCCACCTCCATTTAACCCCTTCAATGTTTGACACACACCAGCCATTTATAACAGCCTTTGGTGTATCTTCCTGACTGGTAACTTTAAGTTACCTCCATATTGTTCTCTAAGTTATGAAGTTTCAAACTACAACCATTTGATAAGTACTTCCACCCACCAGGATACATACAATGCTGCAGTATTTAAGCATCCATGTTGCGTTGAATACATGCTGTCTAGTATCACATGCTGAACTCAGAGGTGCAAGAGGCTAGATTTACAAGTCTGAATTCAAGAGTGGCTTTCTCGAAATGTGAATTAATACTCACAAGTGGACCTTATTTACTTGTAAAATGGCCATCATTATGAGTGGCCACTTAATATCAACGGGACTCGTAGCCGTAGTTATCATTATCCCATCAGAAGTAGGAGATTCACAGGAGTGCTGCAGGGCGGTATAATTTAATCAAGAGATTGAATTTGCTAAAAGCAGCCAAAGTCGCTGTTTGAAGGTCTGGGCTAAAATGCTGGATTGCCACTGAATTGGACCCAGAATTACTGATTCCTCCAGTAAGCCCTCGTTCCTTAGTGGACTCTTTAATAATAAATAACACAGCATTTGTAAAGCATGAACTAATCGCCCCTAAGGGTCTCAGGGCGCTGGGGGCTGTCGGGGAGATTAAGCGAGCTATTGCCCTGAGTCACATGGTACTGGGTTGAGCTGCCGCCGGCGATCGGACCGTGAGCCCCGTGCTCCGGAGTCACCGCCCTGGTCGCTGCGCCATACCTCTCCCTTTGGGTCCAATTAAATGGACTGGATTTTCCCTGCACCCGGAATTACTGGCACCTCCCCATATTGGTATTCTGGGTATGGAGAAATACCAGCCCAATTACCGGGAACCCATAATGAGGGCCTCTTTAGAGCAATTTTATGTATAATAAAACCTCTCGGGTGGGAGGTGGACTTTCCAGACTATGGATGCATGAAAAGTAGGTGAACATATTCAGACCTGCAAGTTTATAGGTGTTCAAAATATTTGCTAGGAATATTTCCTCCTTGGATATTTTTTTCCCAACAAAAGCAGAAGTACATCAATATGTTTAAGGTAGGAATGAGAGGAAATCATGTCATAATCGACGAGGTTGCAGGAAAAGGGTTTTTCACATTGGTAAAAAATATTCCCTTTGGAGGTAAAAAAAAAGGGGATTTTAAAAGAGCAAATTCGCAATGGTCAAATGTTAACGCATGCGTACATGTATGTGTAACTGCAAAGCTTCTTAGCAGCCCCTGATCTAATCTTTAGTTTAATCATTACAGATAACATCTTTTATTATTCAGGTTCATAATATGTTGGTGAAAAGGCTTTTCTAGGTGTAATTTACAATTCAATTATTCATTACAGATGCATTATTTATTATACATGTTCGTAATATATTATTGAACAGTGTAAATGTAAATGTTACATTTACACACTTTTAAATACTTAGACATTGACGAACCCTGGAAACCTGCAAATGTTGTAACTTCCGAGGAGTCCTCCCAAAATTTCTTGGGAATTTTAAAATAGTTTGAGATTCAACCCAAATGCAACACAAAAAGATGATGGATGGTTGAACATTGTCAAAAATTCACCCACAGTCACAAATTTGGGTTTAATCCATCGTTATTTTGCCCACCACATCATTCCTGTTTGGATCCCGCCATATGCAAATCAGCCTTGAACCTGTTGCTCATAGGAACAGTCCAGCCAGAACTGCCAGGTCCGAACCCTAATGTCAATGTAAGCCCCCAGGGATCATTTCTGCTTGTTTTATGGAAATGTACCCCATGCTCGGTAGTCTCAGTGCATGCTAGTGTTATGTTTAGGGTTGGAGAAAGTTTGGAACCTTTGGCCACTTCTACTTTCAGAAGTTATGCCAGAAACTTGGACAACTTTGTGAAGTTCATGAGTAGGCAAATATTAAGCAGCATTGGCAAAGTCAGTAGGTCTCGCTTTTGCCATAGGTTATTGCAGAAGCTGAACAGCATCACAAGCTATCACGAGCACCAAACTGTGTGGCTTATATTGGAGGTCTGCATTTTTGGTGTCACACCTCTTAATACTAACTACAAAATGCTGCACGTGAAATGACGGATAAAGCATTAGGAATTAAAACACAGAAAAAATGATGCAGCGGTGAGAACATGCATGTTATTTTTAATGTGTTTTCGGAAAGGTGCGCAATTGCTATTAAACTATTAAAATGTTTTTATTCAGGTTAGTCAAAATAAGCCCCATTCCATTTTCCAGGTTTGCAAGATTAGTCAACAAATAGTGGTCGTGTGTGTACAAAGACTTTCCACATGTATACTGGCAAATTCAGCAAAGTCCGCTACATGATGTATTTGGACGGTCCTTTTTTACGTCGAGGATGGACAGCGCATGCGCTGCCGCGAGGCATGCAGTATTGGAGTATGACTTTGAAACCCTGCCCACTCTCCGCCCATATTTGTCATTGGCTTGTGTCATTGTCCTTCGTAAATGCTAGCTTGCAAATTGTTATTAGGCTTGTTAGTCCCTCCTTGGTACCGCCTTGTCTGCATTTGTAACCTCCCATGGCGACTGGCCCTTTTACTTCTGTTGCCACACAGTATGTCTTGTTTAGTCTATAAGCACTCTTTTCTTTAACGGGTTTTTCATATTGCAGGCACAACGTGCTTTCCTCACCATGCGCACTTTCACTTTCAAGCAGCCCCGGACAATGGCGACCGCTTCTTTAATGTGAAATAGGTCTAACGCTTATAAGAGTTTGAGCTATTGCCATTGTAAATGACAACAGCTTAAACTCTTGTAAATGCGAGACCTATTGCATTGCAAATGCTTGTTTTTACTGATGTGTGAATGAAGGTAAACAATCACCTCTGCTGCTCATGCAAAAATGTGCGTCTGATGGACGACCAGGTAATTTAGAACAGCCATGCTTTTTTAAATTTGATAACTATTTTGCATACAACTGGCGACCTTTCCCATGGCATGTCTTTGTAACACCGCTGCAGCCCGCTGTGCACATGGAGTGAACATCTTCATAAATCATGGCAATAAAGGGGAGATCTGTACAGAAACTGGGCGATTCCTTCTTTCATAATTATATACTACTGCATGGAGGCTGCATTTCTTCTCATTTAACATCAACACAACTGTACATAAAGTGCCTGAAGTCCACAGGAGCAATGAACCCCAAACAAGATTCTCCGAGTGGATGGATGTTTGTGAAGGACTTTCCTGAAACCTTGAAAAGTCGGGATTGCTGTGATTCCAGTTAGCGCCTGTGCTCGCAAGAGGACTTTCCTGATTGTTATCCCTTGGCCTGCTTCTCACAGAAGAAGGAGGACGAGGGAGATGATGCCTCATTCTCAATCCCTGGTGGGGGCATGAAGAAGGAACGCCAGTGTAGAACAAGACAGATCGCAACACACGAGGAAGAGACACAGCACTAGTCTCTGTCCAGAGCCACAGGAGCAACTAACCTAGCAAAAGGGACATTATTCTAAAATAAACAAAGCATGCTCACATGGATTACAAATTCTGAATTTGCTCCCAGGACCCTGTTTGTTTACCTTTCACCTTGTATTAGCTCCATTATTTTTTGGGCAGGTTTGCTCTATACAAATATCTAATTTATGCACACATACATACTATAGTACTACCAATACCAGTGCTACCACTACCACCAGTAATACCACTACCAGTACTACCACCACCACTAATACCATAATCACAACTACCACCACCCCAATACACCATCACTAGCACTGATACACATCTGCCAGTTCCATCAATGGCACCAATACCAGCACGACCACCACAAACAAGACAATCAGTGCCACTGCTACCACTGCTACCAACAATATCACTACCACCTATAACACACAACCACCATTACCACAAACAATACTACCAATACCCCAACCCCAATACCAGTACCACCATCAATCCCACCACCACCATCAGTGCCATACCAACACCATATCAATACCACTACCAATACCATCATCAGACTTACCACAGCCACCAATACTATGAGGACGATTATGACCAATACTATCACAACCACCAAACCTACAATTCCAATACCAAAATCACAACTTCCACACTACCACTATCATCAATATCACCACTAATATCATCAATAACACTGGATATGCTGCCAACCATAATACCACCATCAATGCCACATCACTGTAATTACCAATACCACCAATACAAAAACTACCATCTGCAATGCCAATATATCGGGGTTGGATGTGTTATCATAAAGAAATACATTTCTGCATGCCTCTGTTTGCATGCACTGTGACACTAAAGCCAGACCTTCTGGCTTTGCCAATGCTTTCTTTTACGAGCAGACAGTCATTCATTGATAGTCAAGGTTTTTAATGGCAAGCACCTGAGACTCGGATAGCCCATATATTCATAGACTTTGGGCTGAACAGGGGTCCGTGAATGGTTGAGTTCTTCTGCACCACAGGGGATTTAGATCCTGTGTTAATGCATTGGCAGCATGGGGTAATGAGCTAGGTTACCAGTGGCGGCTGGTATTAAGGAGCGGAGGGGGCGTTGCTCTACCAGCATTGGGGAAAAGGGAGAGAATGATGAAAACCACTGAGCAGCTTTGAAAGAAGTGCTCACTGCTTGGTGCTCCCCGTGAAACGATTTAAGATATGTTTTTGTGTGCAAAGTCTTCCTGCGCATGTGCTAGCTGGGCGAGGTGCTGGGCGAGGACTATTCCTCGCCTTTGCCCTCGAGATACAAGTGAGGAGCCGGGTAACATCAGCCTTGTGGGAGTGGCTGCATAAAGCAGCAGTGCATGGATTTAAAATGGGGCACTTAGGAAATGGCCCAGGGAGCGGTCAGTAAATTTTCATTCAGTATAATGGGAATGGGCAAGGCTGGCGTACAGTGCAGGGGGTGGTGACAATTGTGGCACTCCTTTCGAAGTTTTGCCACCTTAAATTAAGCTTCTGATAGAGCGCCAAGATGTTCTGAAAATTGTAGGGGTGCATCATAATCACCGATAGTCCGCACCCACATATGTTATTGGGTTGTATTAACAGATAAATCATTAGAAATGTGAATATAATAATGAATAATGCGAATGTAATGTTAGAAATTTAGTTTGTGTTAGTTGAAATGGTAAACAACATTTAAATGTAATCGCTTATTGCAGAATGCATAGTGAATTCGCTCACATGAAATGTAATCACATTAGATTTGAACGTGTATTATAGAGTCTGCAAGTGTAGAGGTGGCAAATTATGTTTAGGGTTAAGAAATGCAATGCTTATAAATGCAATGTTTAAAAGGTGTAATCCTTGATGTGTACAGGCCTAAATGAATGTTCACGTTTTGTTAATGAAAGGCCTAATTATTTCTTATGTTAGCTGAATTGTGTAGGCCCAAAATGTGTTTCCCTGGAGGAGCTCTCGGTTGAAGACAGTCAGCAGGTTTCATGTATGTGCAAGGTTATTTCGATTCACATGCTTTCCGTTGCAGGTGCAAGGACATTGTCTTTGTTAGCTAGACTGATGCTCTTTGTTTCAGGAGTTAGGTATGGAGGAGACCTGCTTCAGTGTATCGTGGAATGCTGATAATTGGAAGCTCGCTGGAGAAGCCTGGGACCCAAGGTCGTATCAACCGTTATTGGACGGAGTGCAAGTTTGTGGAAAGTTACCTTCCAGAGGTGTTCAGCCAAAGGAGGTGTTCGGGGCGTGTTCTATTGATTGTTCATTTTGTAATAGGGACAGTTCCCCAAGGGTGGAGCAGCAGAGAAAAGCAGATGGAAGCAGAGAGCGGTTAGGAGTGTAGGAGAAGGGATCGATTCAAATAAGAAAAGACTTAGCTTCAGCTACTGACCCGTGCAACGTGAGTGTACTTCTTAGGAAGTTTTCACGAGCTGACACCTTTTTCTCGATCTGGGTTGGGAAATGCTAAGTAGGGATGTCACCTTAGGGCTAGAGTAGGAACAGAGCTAATTGGTTATCTTTCCTTTAGATGTAACTGATGAAGACTGACTTAGACATTGGAGCAGTTGTTGCTTGCCTAATTTTTCTAGAATTATTGATTCTTTTTATGTTACACCGAATCAGACTGGTACACAGAATGCTTTTTGTATTAGTGCCCATGTATTTTTTCAACTTCGTCATGAGGTGTTTGTATGTTCAGTTATTTTTGGCCTTATAATAAAATCTCTAAATGGTAAGTTGGAGTCAGTGGTCCTTTCAGAGTCTAAGTTGATTGGAGCATATTGTCAAGTGATAAGGATATTGGGTTCTCTCCTTTACACTTCCTAGCAGATAAAAAGATCCAGTCGGCCGAGGATTCTTATAAGTGGTAAGATAAAGATAAAGATAAGAATCCGGCGTTATCAGTTGGTAGCAGACTAGGATGGTTATCTCTGGAGTAAGGAGAGACCTAGAGAAGGATAGATATTGATCCCATAGAGCCCAAGTGATGGTGATCCAGTGGATTGTGAGCGGAGGACGACAGCGTTTGATGGAAACCGACGGAGAGTGACGGTGCAGCAAAAGCAGCAGTTCGAGGGAGAGTGAGTATGAACCGGGATGTTTTGCTTGTTAGATTGCGGTATTGTGTTGGTTGTGTGATGTCTTGCGGAGTTCGTGTGAGAGTCGAGTGATTGTGGATTCGGACTGTGAGCGCGCGCGGTCCATGAGATTTGATTTTGATACCCCGGGGTAAGAAATTGTGGTGTAGAAGACACTCAGAGTTGAAATTGTCTGACCAGAAATTGTAGGAGTCATGATACGTCGTTGACTTACCCACCGGTGATAGGGAAACGTGTGTGTGAGTGCGTGGGTAACCGACACAGGACGTGGGTTGCTGTATGTGGAACATCGAGTGTTTGGATCCTATCGATTAAGTATAAGACTGTCCGGCCATTCGTGGACAGATGGTCTAAGGCAGCTGTCCGGTCGTCTCGCGGACAGACGGTTGCCAGAGTTGAGGTCGACAATTGTGAGAGACTGTCCGGTCGTTTGGTGGACAGACAGTCAGAGAAGTGACTGTTCGGTCGTTTCACGGATAATTATTTTGTTGTATGAAAGATGTGTGAATGTGCTTGAAAACAAATTGTAAAGGAGGGGAACTGCTGCAAGCGGAGGAAGAGTCACGTCAGGAAGTGCCACGCTGCGATAGGTCGGTTGGTGTGAAGCTGCGCTGGTATTGGTGGACTGACATCAGGAAGTAAAACGAAACACAGTGAGAAGAGGAAAGTTGATTTCATCATGAAATGTTTTAAAGTTTGACGAGATATGTGTAGAGGGGACAGAGGGGTGGGTACTCGGGGAGGAGAAAAGGCTCCATCCGAAGATACCCCGGCTCATTACATGGCAACAAATGTGGGATTGCATACTATAATTTGGCTTGAAAATTGGCATAAAATGACTGAAAAAGAGGGATAATTGGCTTTTCCACGCTATGGTAATTTCAGGTTGGAAGTGCTGTATCAATTGAAAACATTGATGTCTACATTGCGACCTTTGCCTAGACCAACACAGTTTGAGGCGTTACATGCATGGATTAGAGCAGCACATGACAGGAAAAGAGACCGGAGTCAGCAAAGGGTGAAAAAGTGGATTAGGCATTTCAAGATGCGCGATGGGATGCATTGGAGAAAAGATGGAGGGTGGAAACTATTGAGGTTGTTTCCATTGATGGTAAAGGTGGGAGACTCAAAGAAGAAGAGCGTCGAGGAAGACAATAGTGACACAGATGACAGCTTGTTAGAAAGGTTATTATCAGAGAGACCACCCCCTAATGACCCAGGCTCAGAAACGGAAAAGTCTGTGCCGATAGAGGGGACTGGAGGATCGCAGGTGCAGCCCAAAGTGAGAGTAGTGGGGAAAATTGCAACAGGAACAGAAGGGATGAGGACACAGACACCAATGAATATGGAGGCTAGGGGAGCCACACGGTTACCGGATTCTCTTACAGTGCCGGTTACCATTGGTCCCATCGTATCAGTTTATGACCCAGATCAAGCGAGAAATTAAACTTTAGTACAGTCACCAGTGGGAGAGGGAACTGGCTCTGGAGGGAATGGTATGGTGAGCAGAATTGCTCACCTACTGAGACCCATAGAATCGAGTACGCCTTTACCAGCCACCGCAGACTCCTCTAGGGGACAGTTGGATGTAAGGACGGCGAGACCGAGGTCTTTAGCCTATTCAAATCTGATTTGAGGATGTGGGAACTGCCAGTGAGGAATCTGAATGACAGGATAACAGGAGACTGTGAACGTTGAAATTTTGGAAATCGCCCAAGCCTTAGGGATATAGCAGAAGGAAATTGTTGTGGAGATCAGAACAGTGAGAACGAAAAATCGAGTGGTGCATTCAGTCGAGGGACCCTGAAGGTTGCTAGGAGGGCAAAAATGTTGGACGTGGTAAGGTTGAAAGCTGAGATAGTGGAGATAATTAGTGGGAATTTACCTTTGGAAAGAGTGGAACCCGATGAGTTGCTGATTGTAGCAAAGGATGTAACTCTCAAGGCAAGGTCAGCACATGAGAAGCTGGCAGATTTGGCGAAGAGGTATGAGGTGGATTTGTCTAAAACATGGATGTTGCAGGGAAATCACGGGTTACAATATAGTGACCAGGAATTGGAAGAGAAAAGAGCCATAGGGTTGAAGGCTCACATTCGAGAATTGATTATAGGGATACATGCATGGAGCATGCTTGAAAAGTGGGAAGAAAGATGGTCCAAAAAGAAAAGCACCAAGAAGAGTGTAGGAAAGACACTGCCTCCTGGAGGGGGTATGGTAGGGGTGGAGAATTATCCCTTGCTGGAAGTATCCAGCGGAGGGTATGTGCATGTGCCTTGGAGTAGAGGTGATCTAGCAGCATTTACAAATGAATTTCCTCGGCTGAGGGAGAAACCCGTTGAATGGTACAAGCAGGTCGATCGGTTTGTTAAAATCTCGAAGGTGTTGTGGGTTGATTTGAATACTTTGTTTGATATTGTGGTACCAAGTGATTTGTGGGCGGCTTGTAAGGTTGCCATTGATTGGCCAACTTCTGAACCAGACAGGGATGCTGCTACAAATGGTCCTTCACCTATTGTTATGAAAAAGTTTGAGCAGGTAATTACGTGGCTGAAGTCCAAGATCTCACCCCAGGACATAGATTGGGTTAAGATAGATCGAACAATTCAAGAACCGAAAGAATCTGTACATGGGTACTACGAGAGGCTTCTGCAAGCCTTGAAGCAGTACAGTGGGTTAGACACACTAGACCCTAAAGACATGGGACAGTTTGTTTCGAAGTTTGTCTTGGGTTTGAGGCCCGAGATTAGTTTTATGATTCAGTAGCACCTGATCTGCTGGCAGAACAAGTCGATGGATGAGATACTGCGTTATGCCAGGTACTGCAGCAATGAGGTGGACTCGAAACATAGGAAGCTTAAGGATAAGCTGATGCTAGTCCAAATGCAAACTGCTGATAGGGAGCTACAGACACAGACAGATGGAGGGACCCTAGGGAGAAGGCAGGGAAACAACCAAGGAGGAACGCAGAATGCACAGGGCCAGGGAAAAGGGAAACCTGTAGACCCCAAGACAGGAATGGATGTGGCAACATTGAAAAAGACTACCGCCTGTCACCTTTGTCACAAAATCGGGCATTGGAAGCGCGAGTGTAGATTGAACCCAGCTAACCAAGTACAACAGGAAGAAGAGGTGGTGCAGGTACCTGAGGTCGTTAGTACAGTGACGAGACCCAGGTCTATACAAGGGGGGACATTAGTTCCGCAGGTACAGGTCCCGCAACCTCTGAGAATTCCGCAGGGGAATTGAACGTACCAGCAGATGCCCCTTTTCGAGAATTATGACGAGTACAGCTCAGACCCGTTGAAATGACGGTGCCTGAGAGGGGAGGAAGACTGCACTCTTGGGGCAGTCTTAGAGGTAGACCAGAGGGGACAGTTTGTAGAGGCGGATGTTGACGGTCATCCTACCATCTTTTTGGTTGATACTGGTGCTACCCGTTCTACTTTAAGATCTGCAGTAGTTCCCAACCTACCCCTCTCGGGACAATCAATCCAAGTTGTAGGAGTGGCGAATAAGAAATGACTAATACATTGACTAATCGCTTATTGCAGAATGAATAGTGAATTAGCTCACATGAAATGGTAATCACATTAGATTTGAACGTGCATTGGAGTCTGCACGTCTAGAGGTGGCAAATTATGTTTAGGGTTAAGAAATGCAATGCTTATAAATGCAACTTTTAAAACTTGTAATCCTTGATGTGTACAGGCCTAAATGGATGTTCACATTTTGGTAACGAAAGGCCTAATTATTTCTTATGTTAGCTGAATTGTGTAGGCCCGAAATGTGTTTCCCTGGAAGAGCTTTCGGTTGAAGACAGTCAGCAGGCTTCATGTACATGCAAGGTTATTTTGATACACACACTTTCCGTTGCAGGTGCAAGGACATTGTCTTTGTTAGCTAGACTGATGCTCTTTCTTTTAGGAGTTAGTTATGGAGGAGACCTGCTTCAGTGTATCGTGCAATGCTGATAATTGGAAGCTCGCTGGAGAAGCCTGGGACCCAAGGTCGTATCAGCCGTTATTGGACAGAGTGCAAGTTAGTGGCAAGTTACCTTCCAGAGGTGTTCAGCCAAAGGAGGTGTTTTGGGGGCGTGTTCTATTGATTGTTCATTTTGTATTAGGGACAGTGCCCCGAGGGTGGAGCAGCAGAGAAGAGCTGATGGGAGCACAGAGCAGTTAGGAGGGTAGGAGAAGGGATCGATTCAAAGAAGAAAAGACTTAGCTTCAGCTACTGACCCATGCAACGTGAGTGTACTTCTTAGGAAGTCTTCACGAGCTGACACCTTTTTCTCGATCTGGGTTGGGAAATGCTAAGTAGGGATGTCATCTTAGGGCTAGAGTAGGGACAGAGCTAATTGGTTATCTTTCCTTTAGATGTTACTGATGAAGACTGACTTAGACATTGGAGCAGTTGTTGCTTGCCTAATTTTTCAATTTTTTCTGTTACACCGAATCAGACTGGAAAATAGAATGCTTTTTGTATTAGTGCCCGTGTATTTTTTCAACCTCGTCATGAGGTGTTTGTATGTTCAGTTATTTTTGGCCTTGTAATAAAATCTCTAAATGGTAAGTTGGAGTCAGTGGTCCTTTCCGAGTCTAAGTTGATTGGAGCATATTGTCAAGTGATAAGGATATTGGGTTCTCTCCTTTACACTTCCTAGTAGATAAAAAGATCCAGTCGGCCGAGGATTCTTATAAGTGTTAAGATAAAGATAAGAATCCGGTGTTATCACTTCCTAATTGGGTAAGGCAAGCATGGGGGAGCGGCCTATGCATGAGCTTGGCAGCTCCTATTTCCGGGACACTGACGTATCAGTTGCTGGAAAAAGAAAGGCGCCTGCAGCCGTGATATCAAACAAGCTCACTCCAGGTTTGTTTTTCTAGTTACCGATACTTGAATTGGGGCTCGGGCTGCCATTAATTATTACAAATGTGCTGAGTCTTTCCTGCTTGCCATATTCTATGTGTACTTATAAACCTCAGCCGTGCCCGCATTGCACAGTGACACACACCACTGTCCCGGCCTCAGTACGTCATCTCGCTACCAGAGACTAGCAGCGGCAAGTTGCCAGTGCTTCTCTTCAAATCTACACAGTAAATCTCACTTTTACATCGGCTTTCAGTGCCTGATCCTAATGCCGATTTTTACTGTGTAGATTTGAAGAGAAGCTAATACCTAGAAGATTACCGAGGCTGGGACAGTGGTGTGTGTCACTGCCCAACTGAACCCTGTACATGGACACGCAGGGAAACCTCCCCAATACAAGTAGCAGTGAAGAGGGCTCACATTCAGCTCACCACCTCTTTAATCCAGCGCCTTCCACTCACCGTCTCCTCCGGAGGGCATGTTCAGAGAGTGATGTAAGTCCAAAGAAAACGCATTTATTATTTTAGACACTCGCTATTTGTTTTATGTGCAGCCAATGTAACATTAACTTCCTATAAAAATATTTTCTTCACGTACAACATTTCTGTTTAATTTGAACAGTACTGAATTTGAATGACCGTGACTAAGTAATATTAGGTTTCTCACACCACTTTGGCAATATAATATTTACGCAACTGTGTTTGGCTGGCCATATCTATATTATCGTTAACAAATGTGCATTGTTAGAAGTGTACGTTTGTTTGAATGCAAATTGATTGGAGCCAATGTACATTAGATTGTATTGCACTGCACGGGTCTTGGCCTGGTAATGAAGTGTGCTTCTCGTCAGCTTCTTTGACTATTGAATAGTATCTGAACATCCGGCTGTGAGGGTTTCATGATTTAGTTAGTATTACTTTTTTTCGATACGCACCGAATAGGACTGTTTGTTCTGCCATGCCTGAACTATTCACAAAGCAGGGCCTCTTTTAAACTTCGCAAGCAGCTGCATAATTTTCTCCACTTGCAAATCCTACAAGGTACACCTAACCTTCTTTGGGTAAACAAAGGTAAAATCTGACTTGAATTATTCCTCAAAGTGCAGATGCTCTGAACTGTTTCCATACTGTAAACAAAAAATACTGTCGATAGTAAGGTGCACTTATCTACTGAGATATCTAACTAACCCATATTATAAAAATATATACATCATTTTATAAATACTAATTTGAATGGACTTTAATATGCTGTTAAAACTTATAAACCACTAATGTTTGCCAGCTTTGGTAAGCTGCGCTGCCACCAGTCACACCCCATGCTCTGTTCATGACCACAAAACATCTGAAATAATCTATGACAACAGTGGACAGATTGCACATCACATCAACAACCAGAAGCCATTGCGAAACTAAATAGAGAAGAAGTGTTGTTGCAGCTGCACTCACTTGTAATATATATCATAAGACATATATTATTGGTCAGGTTACCTGCAATACACTGTTAACATACAAATGCCATTATTGAGGAAACATATGCAAACAATGTATTATTTTCACTGTCAGAAAAAACATTTATAAATAGGCAGCCGTTTGCTGTACCATGAATGAGTTTGATGTTGTATTTGATATTATCAGTGAGGTCATGTCTGATGTCACATGTGGGGTTGGTATGTGGTATATGATATTATCAGTGAGGTCATGTCTGATGTCACATCTGCATTATCTCAAAGTTTGTTATGAAGCTTTGTGGTTATACTGAAACTGGAATGTCATGGTGAGCAAAAAAACAATGGATTTAGGCCCAGATCTCTGTACTGGGGTGAATGTATGACATTGTTCTGCATTCTGTTTATCAATTGTTGTTTTTGCAAAGTTATACTGTATAAGCAGCTACCTACGTCATTATCATATGAAATCTCTTTATTGATTTCATAACTACACTTTCACAATTGCTTTATCAACCTTCTTGCTTTCTCAAATTTGCTTGAAAATGCACTGTTTGTGCAAAAATTTTTCAAAAAGTTCTCGGGGGAGAACCCCCCGGCCCTCCTTATCATAGTCAGGCTCATTTACTACGCTTGCTCGCCATATGACTGTCATCCTGAACATTTACACCCCCACCACTTTCAAATATCACCAGCCCCCACTGTGGGTTACTACGACCTTTCACTCTCTTGCAATGTGAGTAGTGTCATTTTGTCTGATTACATCTACACATTCGCCTAAAACGAAGTATCCTTCAGTGCCAGCACATATACTTGCATATGTAAAATATGTTTCTGGTTATAATAATTCAAAGACAAAAATCCTTTGATGCACATTAAAATTAAATTGGGTCTCTTTTACCTTCTCTATGTACCCCAGTGTGCTAAAAAGCACCCGTTCTATTATATTACAACTATATACAATGCCTAATTTTTCTTTCAATTTGACATTTTATTGGAGGCATACTGCAGGCACTTTTAGGTTGCGCATTTTTTTTTTCTTCTTTATATTTTTATGGCATTAGTTTGCAATTAAAAATAACACTATGGGGATTATTTATGAGAGTCTTGCGTCACTTTGTATCACATAAAGTGGTACATGCATGACGTAGGGCTTTAAATCAGATTTTTTTAAGCCACACAAAGCCAACCAGCGCGACTTTGCGTGGCCTCATAAATCTTGAGTAAGACGACGCATCGTAAATCAATGCGTCAGCGTACACTGCGCTCGTGAGGCGTTCCATGGGCGTTGCGGTGGGTGTTTCCAGGCAACATCCATGGATTCTGACGCTGTCCCAGATTTACAAAACCATGTAAACCTGGGTAAGCACCAGATCCTAACGCCTCCCGAACTGAGGAGTATTAAGCAGAAATATCTTTATTTCTCCTCGTTTTTTTCCTCTTCATATGTGTGCTGCATTCTACAGCACACATAGATAGAGGACAACGCCTCTTAGGATTGTTTCTGTGCAGGAATGTGCCTGTTCCTGCACAAAAGCAATTCTGCATACAATGGAGGCACCCTTGCACCATGGTGCAAGAGTGCCTACATTGGCGCTAGGCTGCCGAAACGGCGCCAGTGCAAGGAGAAAGGACAGTTCATTCCTACCCTTTCACGTTGACATAGGGCAGCACAGCTAAGTAACTTGTTGCGCTGCCCTACACCAAAATCCCGTAAATGAAGACCTAATTTTCTAATGCCAGACCTATTGACTTGGTCAATGTTATATGTAATGTAATGGCGCCCTGAAGGTACACACACTTCTAACTTCTACATGCTGTATAAAAATCAACATGTATGGGTCGAAAATCAGTTTCACGACCTGTAGTCTCCATGATTGGAGGGCGCTGCTCAGTCGAGATTGAAGAATGCTTGAATTCACATGTCACAATAGCTTAAAGAGGTGCAGCATAGGTGTGTGCTTCCTCAGGCCACCCAAGGGTGAACATAGGGTAGAGGAATGTGGGAAATAGGATGTTATCAAAGATAGGCTGCTGCAGGCTTCAGTGTGGGAAGAAAATCTTCTTTGAGAGAGAAAAGGTTTTACTGGGAATGGTGGACGGCTGTGCTACTGCACATGCATGCTAGGGGTTATGCAGCAGTACAATACGTGGACAGCAACATATTCTGTGTATGCTGCAACTAGAGTCAGTGCCGGGACGTATGTGGAGCACCAGCACAATGCTGCACTAATGGGATAGTCTAAAACCAAGGGTATTAGCTAAAGGGGTGGGGCAGAAGTTGTCAGGTGCATAAGACAGAATAGTACTGTACAGTACTGTAGGTGGATTAGTGAACAGATTGCACCTCCAGCGCAACAAAGATCTTGCACTCATTATCAGTGGTACAACAGACTGGATTCAAAAAGCTTTGCTTGACTCACAAAGTTCTCATGGACTATACATGCCAGTATCTCACCAGTGCATTCCATGTTTACTAGGCCACCAGATGCCTACACGAGGCCTGCCAAAACGTGCCGGCTCAACACCAGGATGAGATTTGCAAAAATTCCCAAATTTTAACTTACTTAAAATTTTGTGGGATTTCTAAACATTTTGGACTACAGAATTTAGGGTAACTTTTTTACCCAAGCATGCACCTTACATAAAGAAATCTTGCAAGATACCAACAGGAAACTGAATCTGAATCTGAATCAGAATTCTCTTTATTCAGCTGCAAACCATAGAAGCCATAAAAGCATGCAGGAAACTGGTTTGACAGAAAATGTCTCACCAACAGATTTTCTTTTATGCCAGGTGCATGCTTGGTTAAAAGAAAAAAGTTGATGCAACATATTGCCACATATGGATACGAAAAAGTAATTTTTGTGAACTTTTCAGTACTTTACCAACTTTTAACCAAATTCACTCATGTAGGGAAGTTTCCACAGCTCCTCCCTCTGGAACTCTCTCCCACTCTATCCCTGGACCAGACCTGGTTGTTTGAAACTGAAAAGGGCCCTAAACACAGTCCTCTTAATCTTTGCTTACGGACCTCACACACACACCAAACCTTACCTTGATCTCTCTTGCTGTCGGTAGAATTTCTCCTCTACATCTCCATTTCCTCTACACTGTCTTTATGCTCCACAAGACTCTGGGCTGGCCATAGACCAGAATTGGGTCTGGAAGTTATGTAAATTATCATAAATTAATAAATACTGCTTTGCCCCTTTTCCTTGGCAGACAATTAGGGCACAATTACGATGTTGGTCGGAGTTGCCTCAAACCAACACCGTTTCGGGGAAGAAACCGTCCGACCATAGGTCAGCTGTTCCGACAACCCCATTAGGATACGACCACACTATGTGCGGTCGGAAACTTCCAAGTTTCATTGGAAGCTAGTGCAGCGAGCCGAAACTGCCTGCAGCACAAGCTCCCATTGAAATATGGAAGTCTGTAAACATGCCTGCACCTCAAGGGGCCTGCCACACAGTGCAGGGATTTTCAGGGGGACACCATGGGTGCTCCCCGTGCCCCAATGCAGTGGGCCAGGGGGCAAGGGGGTCCTGCAAAGGGCCCACAAAGTCATTTTCTGACAGCCAATCCATGTCGGAAAGGCCGACATGGATTGGCTATCGAAACAGACATCATAATCCCGAGTGCAGAAACGCCATCCTTAAGGAATTATGAGCGCTTTCGGGGCCCGTCTGAACTGGGTCGGATTCCCCTGCCAGTTTAAACTCTGACCGCTGTCATCATAATACCGCAGTCGGACTTTAAACCTACCAAATCGGTCAGAAAGCCTTTGAACAGCAGTGGAAGGCTTTGCGACCGACATCATAATCAGGCCCTTTGTATTCTTCCGCAATCACTTGTGAATAAAATGGAACCAAAGCAGGGCAGACGCTGGAAATTGTGACTGGATATGCCCTAATGTTCTGGTTTCTAAAACAAACCAAGCCTTATGCTCCTTTCCTATAATCCTGGCTATTCTGTACCATGTCCTGTTCCATTGAAAGAAACTGCTGCATAAATGAGCTGATTCACAAAAGCAATAATGAGCATGGGGTCTAGTCCCACAGGAGTCCTATTTTATGTACTCTCACATGCATTTGTTAGTCCATCTCGAAATGCCTAACATCCTTTTAGTAAAAGTGCATGCATAGAGGGCTGAGTCCTTTCAATTTGTACTAATTGCAAATTAATTGTCCTTGAATATTGCCATTTTATCCCAATGTTTGATGTTTTTGGGTTTAATTCACAGAGGAATGTAAAAGTACATAACAGAGTTCTAGAGCAGTACTAATTAATGATCTGCAAAATGCCTTTGTGATTAGCCCCCTCATAAATTGTAAGGGCAACACTGGCAAAGAGAGAATGGAGTGATGAAAAAGAACCAGCAAGAGAGAGATAAACAGATAGGAGGTGCAGAATGGTGAATTAGGTGGAATCAAGACTAGACAGCCTTGTCATTCATAACACCTGACATTTGGCAACACTGGCCATGGCCTCTGAGCAAAAACTTTGGACCACTGTAGTTATATTTGTACAATCTAAGCACTTGCTGCATGTGAAAGGAAAAGAGATGGACGGTGAATACAGTTTTACTTTTTGGAAAGAAGTATGGTTGTTTCCTTTTAAACAATCAAACACAAGACAAGTTGTTAAAAAGACAAAATAGCAGCCATATACACTGTAAGGTCAGCAGAAGAGTAATGTTTATTGTACATTCTCAATCTCTACCCAACACAGCCAAGGCAATACAAATTGATCAGTGCCACAGGTTACGGATGACGCACTCTTCCCTGATGGATTGAATTGTGCCTTGGCTTTTTTACTGCCTTCTCAATGGTTTCTTTAATGCACCACTTCTTACAAAACTTCGAAGCTCATGTGCTCTGATAGTGCTTTAGGTTATAATAGATGTTCCTTCATTTGAACCTATATTTAATCCGTTGGTCAACCTTCATTAGCAAACTTTGTTCATTAGGGCCCTATTATTATGTTGGTCGGAGGCTTTCCGACCGACATCATAGGTTTCACTTTCGACTGCCGTATTACAATGACAGGGGTCAGGAGTGAAACCGGACGGTCATTCCGGCTGGCTTCCGACGGGCTCAAACTGGCATGTAATCCCTTCAAGATGGCGTTTCCGCCAACGGGTCTCTGATGTTGGTTTCCCACAGGCTTTCCATATCGGGCTTTCCGACATGGAAAGCCTGTCAGACAGTGACTTTGGGGGCACCTAGCAGGGCCCCCTTCTCCCTGCAGCCCCCATTTCGGGCCCTAGGGGGTTTCTATGGTGCCCCCCTGTTAATCCCAGCGCCGTGTGGCAGGCACCATGATACCTGCCACACGGTGCAGGGATTAACAGAAACTCACATTTCTCAATGGGAGCTTGTGCTGCGGCCAGTTTACGGCTGCAGCATAAGCTCCCATAGAGAAATGGAAGTATGCGACTGCACCATGTGCGGTTGCATTGTAATAGAGGTGTCTGGACCGCCGATCGAAGATCGGTTGGTCCCGAGACAGCAACGGTGTCGGGCGGACGTGAGTCTGCCCAACATCGTAATGAGGCCCTTTAGTGTCACAGAGATGCACATTTAGTCCATATTTTAACCTTATAGATCACGAAATACAAATTTTGTGTTAATAGGAAAATTAATCATTGAGTAGACACTTCTAAAGCCTGTCACCCCCTTAAGAAAGGTGTGAAATCACAGCTGAATTACATATATTGTGATGACAGAATGCATTTCAATATGAAAACAAGAAACAACTGTCTTCCTGCAGTCCAGACAAAAACTTCTAGAACCAAACCCTCACATTTATGTTTTTGCTGGTATTCCTTATGATAATGTCTTTATTTGCATATGAGTGCCAATACGCACACATTACGTGTCCAAGGATATTCAGCACTTGCTGTGTCAACACTCCAGTGTTTAACTGGAGGTGGTGGTTGCCGGTGGGGGCCACTGTCACAGAGTTTTCGAGAGCGGCACTTTTTTTTCCTCATCAGACATTTCCAGATAATGCGAGGAGGAAAACGCGCAGAGGGGAAAAAAGGAGAAAGGTAGAGATGGAAAACCCGTAACAAAGGGTGAAAGCAGGGACCTGCAAAAGTGAGATAAAAGGGGAGGGAGTGGCTCGGTTACTTACAATTAATCTTCATTACTCTGATTGTATGAAGACATTTGAGGATTGCATCTACCAGAATACATTGTGAGAGCCAGTGAAGGCAGCATTTACCCGTTCTTCCTTGCCTTTCAATTTTTTTAGCTCCCATCTAATGTCTGTCCTCCCTTATTGTTTTTCAATCATTGGAACTCCCAACCCTTTTTTCTTTCGCCCATCACTTTCTTCTTTCTCTTTTGGCCCTCCCATCTCATGCTGATTATGTGAAAGCTATGCAAACACCCTGTTCCCTCCATCTGAATGGTTGTGCTAAACTAGGAGCAAGACTAGCTAATAAAGGAATTATCAGCTCTCAAGGGCCATCCTAAATTAAACCAGAATGTACTGTTTTCACAGCAAGTTCCAAGGTTGAAGAGCCTGGATTGAAAAACCTGTGCTGCTCAGATCCTTTTACCGCTGGCTTCTTTAATGCCATTGTATCTGGGGGATTTAGACAAAATATTTATTCATAAAAATCGGGAAACAGAAACATTGTGAAAAAAATATCATGATATTAAAATATAAAAATGCAGAAATATCGTCAAGAATATTGTTTTTTCAGTTATGTAATATCGTAAAGAATAATGTTGTAAAAATTGTTTTCAATAATATAGTTGTAAAGAATATTGTTTTTTAATGTGTTGTAGTTTATATATTAATGTTACGTGTTAGTATTGTTTGTATGATTGTTATGAATTTTTTAAAATATAATTTGTAATGTAAAGTGATTTCGAATTTTGTATTTAATTGTTAAAAGTAATTTAGTGATAATGGCAAGTTAAGTAATAATTAATTAATTATTAACTTTTAACTAAGTATGTGATCGATGTTTATTATGTGATATTGATTTATCCTAATTATATTTTAAGGGCACGTTGCTAAGTTTGTAGGGTATAGGGTGGGTAATTATTTAGGTAATAATTAATTAACAATGAATTTAAGATGTATTGCAAATTATTTAATTGATTATTAATTATGCAAATTGTGTAATAATCATATATTTTAGTTGTATTGTAGGTGTGTACTGCTGGGTTTGTAGGGTTATAGGGTGAAAAGTTAATTAAATAATATTTAAGAAAAAATTAATTAATAAATAATTGTTAATTACTGAATTGATTATTAATTTTGAACATTATGTAATATGTATTTTAGTCATATTTTAGTTGCAGGTTGCTAAGTTTGTAGGAGTAGAGGGTGGAAAGTTAATTGAATATTAATAAAAAAAGAATACTAAGGGCCCGATTCCGATCCTGGAAAAACCGGGTACGAATCGTCGGACGGAGCGTTTTCTCCGTCCGACTCGTACCCGGGAAAAATACCTTACAAACATGCAAGTACGATTCGTACGGAAACACCATTTCCGTACGAATCGTAAAAAACACTGACTGGCAAAAACATACATACAAATCGGATCCGGGACACCGCGTACGCGACATTCGCACGGAGTCAGGCAGCGTTTTACGGATCAGCAAGTACGATTCGTACCCAGAGCACTTCGCATGGCAACATTTTTCGGGACCCAAAAAGAGCCGGAAAAGCTAAGTACGCCGCGATGCACGACGAAAAGGGGGCCCGGTACGCACCGTACCCCCAGCCCACCCCCCCCATGTACGCGCCATACCCCCAGCCCACCCCCGTAGGTACGCGCCGTACCCCCAGCCCACCCCCCGTAGGTACGCGCCATACCCCCACCCCACCCCCGTAGGTACGGTGCGGACCCCCACCCCCGTAGGTACGGTGCGGACCCCCACCCCCATAGGTACAGTGCGGACCCCCACCCCCATAGGTACGATGCGGACCCCCACCCCCGTAGGTACGGCGCGGACCCCCAGCTCGCACCGTACCAATATAATGTAAAATTTATATTTTTAATAAATGTGTTACATTATATATAAATAAATAAACATACACATATATATGAATGTGGGTTTTCAGAAGTATATATTAGTATGAAATATTAGTGAGATTTATTTGATTGACATTATATTAATGGTATGTATTCAAATATATACGATTTACTACTTTAAACTATATATATAAATATATATATATACATATGTATGTATATATGTAAATATATATGTATATATGTGTGTGTACATATATAATAAATAAATATATAATATATATATATATATATATATATATATATATATATATATATATATATGTCAAAAATGAAAAAAAGTGATATTTTTGGATGTGTTATAATTACATTAGTGTGAAACTAAATCTATTGTGATATTTTTGTACCTACCATTATAAGGATAGGGAATCGCCATTTTTGTAAACAATATTTTTGACATGAGATTTCTTTTACACAATATTATTGATTCCGATATTCTGTCAGTGATCCAATTTTTCGGATAACCTATATTCAATTATGTTCTATTCAAATTTATTTAGGTAATATTGTTGATATCGTGAAATGTGGTAAGGATACAGCTTTCACAACCTACGTTGGGCACCTATGCATAGAGGATTGGGCCACTGTTAACATACTCTTATGTGAAAGGCTCCTTCTGTGTCTGCGGAACGCACTTGCACTGCCAGCTAGTGGGCCTACAAGTCTCAGAGATTGTGATGTCTCTATTGACTTATTGTAGAAACAGACCACATGCATGTACGCACACATAGATGTACGCACACAATCTGATATGCCTTCACCTGTAAATATGATTTTTTTTTTCTTGTGCCAGTAAAATAGTGATGAGGATGTGTCATAACGGGAGATGATGTGGCGTAATGGCCAGAGCTGCAGAGTTTGGAACTGGGGAACCAGGGCTCCGATTTACGAAACCATTGTCATGCAGGGTGGCGCTAGGCAACTCAAGGACTTAAGTGATATTTACAAAGCCACACAGAGGCACCTTACATGGCTCTGCGTGACTTAGTAAATCAAAATTAACGCAAGGCAGCGCAAATCACAACCTTGCCTTTCTCTGCATTAGGAAGTCGAACCGTGAGTGGAGGGTGAGCTTTCCCACGTAGCCACCCATGGATTTTGGCACAGAGAGCAGGAGTGCGCCATATCTTAGTAAATATTCCAGCTCTCTATTTGACGCAATGCAGTAAGTTGTATTGCTGCATTGCATTGTGTCAAATGTTAATACATCTGGCCTCAGGGTTGAGTCTCGGCGCCAACTCAACATACTGTGATTCTAGGTAAATCACTGAGGGCCTCATTTTGACGCAGGGAAGCAGAGCAAGACCCCTCCCTCTGTGCGCTGCAAAATTCAGCACACATGGAAAGAGGAAGAAACTAGGAGAAATTAACATATTTCTCCTCTTTACGCCTCACCTCAGGAGGCATATGGACTTGATGATTTACGTTGCATTGCCTTCCTCATGATTTATGAGGGAATATAGCATGTTACAACGCAATTCTATTACATCGCGTAATATTTGAATGCGGTTGTTACAACTACTGCATTGTTAGTACACAATACCTTTACATCGCAAGCCATTACAACGACTTGCTGTAGGGGGCGCACTGGACTTAGGAATAGTATTATTTACTATTCCTACTCCAGTTTGCGCAACAGTAGGGAAGGTGTTGGATTTCATATGCAATACCTTGACGCCCCCTACAGCAAGTCGTTCTAATGACTAGCGATGTAAAGGTTTTGCGTAGTAACAAAGCGATTGTTGTAACAACAGCGTTGTAAAAGCACTGCGTTGTAACAACAGCGTTGTAAACGCTGTTGCCCTTTATGAGGCCTCTCAAAGCCACGCAGGCTTCATACATTTTTTAGAATGCCCTGCGTCACGCATGTACTACTTTAAGTGACGCAAAGGTGACACAGGTCCCGTGCTTAAAAAACAAAAATGAATGTTTCCTTGTGCAATATAACTGGTGGTCACGTAAAGCTCTCGAATACTTTTGGGTTGGATTCACGCTATATAAATCTGCAAAAAAAAGTATCTCATTTAGATGGAAGTGCGACAGCACTAATAACCATAAACTGGAAATTTCACGCAGCTGATATAACTGGCCAGGCGAAATGGTAGCGAGAGACTGTTGATGTAGTTTAAAGATAATCTAGTTGTTCCGGCACAGAGACATTTCTGCCATGTTGCTGTAACTGGAACAACTGTGCACATTGAAGAAAATAAGAAATGAGCAGTGTGCTCAGAGGCCCTAATGGATAAATTAGCTTTCTGCCTGACAGTTGGACTCACATTTAGAAACTCAAATTGACACGACAATGAATAGACTGACGTTTATTAAATAGTGACCTATTCAGCAGCCATTAAACAGATTGTAGCTGTCTACAGGGCTGCCGAACTGTTTCCAAGGAGGGGCGGCGGCTTGTGGCACAATAATATTGAGAGGATACGTACAACAAAGCCCTCAGAAATCAGAGGGTTTATGTACCCGCCCGAAAATTTTGGTTTAACCCAACAGACTCCCATGGCAGTATTTGAAGACAAAATCATCCCAGGTAAATGTTTACGGCGCTCTGAATTGGCAAGTCCAGAGCGTAACGCTTTACACAGTCCATTAACACAGTTGCATAGCTAGACCTATTGCCACCCGGGGCGGTCGCTGAGTTTGCCGCCTGGTGCAGGTAAGAGTAGGGGGGCTAGGGGTGGTGGCGGTTGACAGACGACGTCTTCTGGGGGGTGGGGTGAAGTGGCAGTCGACAGATGACTTATTTTTGGGGCGGGGTGGTAGTCAACAGACGACTTGCTCACCTCTGCCCCCCCAAAAAGAGTGTCGCCCCCCCAGCTACGCCAATGGCATAACATTTTCATACCACCCTCGCAATGCACCAAGCAAGTGAATGCAGTGAGCAAGCCTAGAATTTTCAAGATGGAGAAGGTGAGTGTTTCCTCAAGTACTTATGTATTATTTTGTTTTAAGTGAGGCAAAATATTAATTTAAAATAACATGCTTCTAATATATTGGCGTAAAAAGCAATAGGTATGACAGCCATTTTTAAAGAGATCCATATGAAATATCCCAGAATGAATGTATTCAAGACATTGAAGCCTTCAACTTCCACTACAATCACACAAATTACATCGGAAGTGGACCAGCATACAAATATAGTGACATTTCAGTACTTTCAGGGTACCTAGGGGGCACTTACATAAAGAAATATGTGCCAATAACCTTAGGGCATCACCTACTGATGGTCCCAAATAGCAGTCAAGGCCCCATAAATGCCCTTTTTATTGTATGTGGTGCACTGCAGTGGCAAGATACTACTTGATCAGTAATTCCTCCCACCATTTATGAACATAGCTGAGCATGCTGATTGCAAATGGGAATTCAGGGGTCTTTTCACCTGCTTTGCAAAATTGAGAGGACACTGACCCAGACTACCTGATGCTATGGTACAGCAAAGCTATCTGCACAACATGTTGATCTTGCTGTCACTTTGTAAATGTATATTTATCAAGATGAAGTTACAAAAGGATATCAACATGTACAACAACATTATGAAGATGGTTATAGTTATTATAGTTATTATGCGTTCTCTTTTACACCGTTTGACTGGATTATGCAAACAAACCAAAACCTATTTGAACGCATTCTCATCAACTCTGTTCTCTGTTGACCTACGGGTATCATAGTGAGTTTTGAACATTTTACACAGATTTGTACATACACTCTAAGGACTGGATTCACAAAGGTGTAGGTCTACTCCTACAGTGAGATGAAATTCTTCATGTTTTTTGCTATTCACCATTTCCGAGTGTAGATTTACATTTAGATGTCGAGTTTATAGTCTCCACCCTCTCAAGCGAGACTCCTAGGACTGAATTTATGAGTGTCAAGTTACCATTAGTAACTTTTCACTTGTGTGTGGACCTCTCACCTACCGTGCGGAGATCTCCCTATAGGAAAATATATAGCAAGTTATTTTTATTTAATAAAAAATAAAGTGAATGTAATGTAAACAGATAATACTAACCCAGGCCTACATAAAAGTAAAGGATACAACACACTAGCTCCACAATTTAACTTTGCATTAATTTGTAAATTAACTTAAGTCTATAAAATATCTTTTAACCAAATTTCTGTACAATATCATGCAATTGAACACACCCAGCCTCACGTACCTTTTTATTCAATTTATAACACCTTTGATTATGAGTTATGTTTTTAATTAGTGTCACTACATTTTAGACCTTTTAAGCTAACTTATACATTTGAGTTACTTATCTTAACAGTAAGCATTATATTTAGAAATACAATGTAGTATATTCACTATTAATTATATCTGTGTTTTAATTTAAATAATACATATGTATATTTGAACTTTTCGAATACTATAATGTATTTTACATTATTTCATTTAGGCTTTTAGTGTTATAGATAACCTCCATTGTTTTCTATGGGAGTGGTTGTAGTAACAGTGGTGGTTGGACATGTGTGGTGCTTGACTTACTGTAAGGCTGAACTGAAGACCATATAAGCATGTTTATCACTATTGGGGTAGTAGTAATATAAGAAGTGTATTTTGTGAATTGCAATTGTCTTACTCTTATGTGTTTGTTTTGTATTAGCTTGTCCTTCCCTAAACCTCAAATTTCCCTAAATCCCGTGTAGCAATGTTTCCCCATTTTCCGATGAACCCCTTTACCCTCAGGCATGTAGCACTAAACATATACCTAGATGTGCAGAAATTTCTCCAGCGATGGGGAGTTCTCCTTGAAGACAATATAGGAGTGACATAAATGAAGATCTCCGGACACAGGATTCTGAATTGAATTTTGTTGTACATAGACAAAGTACTACTGGAGTACTACTTTACGTACTCCACAATTATTTTTGTGAATGAAACACTATGGGCCCTATTTCTATGTGGTCAGGAAAGGCTCCAAACGGCATTCGCCTTGGTCGAATCCGATTCGGAAGCCTTATTTCCGACCGAATTGGTCACCTTTCCGGACGACCGAGTACGATGCATGGGAACCAACCGGGCTGTCCGAATCGGTGCCGAACGGGACTCAGACAGCCCGAGTCGTTCGGAGCCGAATTATACAGCCCAATGGAGATGGTTTCCGAACGAACGAGTACTATGACCAATTCCGACAGCCGTTCCGAATCGGTTTGGCCGAGAAGAAACGGCTGTGGGAATCGGACTTTGGGGACAGTAGCAGGACCCCCTTCACCCGGGGGTCTCCGAATGGAGCCCGTGTGTGTACCCATGGGTAACCTCTTCCCATGCATGCACAGTGTGGCAGGCACCATGATGTTTCCGCCACAGGGTGCACGACTTTCCCCAACCACCCTTTTTTTCAATGGGAGCCTGTGTTTACGTTTGGATCACAGGCTCCCATTGAAGGTAATGGGAGCCCGACCAAATCGTATCCGGATGCATCCAAATCGCTTGGTCGGACTCTCCCGATCCGAGTCGTTCAGAAAGTTTTCCAGACCGATTCAGTGGGAATGCTTTCCTAACGACATCGTAATCGGCCCCTATGTTTTCAATTAACCAAGTATTGTTTTTTCCTCATCCACGCAGACGTAGGGTCAGTTCTTAAATATTACTCCTGGGAGAGGCTGCTGTCACTTCTCCAGCACCCCACAACTCTTGTTGAATTTGTTGATGATGCCCCTGCCATCTGGAGGCCACCACGAGTTAAAATATATTTAAATTCAAAAGCACTCAAGGCCTTATAGGGCACTCCAGCCTGGAGCTGTGACTATTGTAGTTCACGGACTTGGCGAGAACCAATGATGTTTTTCTTTGGCTGTGCGCCTTCCTTTTCTTTTTTTGGGGGGGGCGTTGCCCCGTCCCGCCTGGGCACCGTAATACCTCCACAATTCTGGTTCCTGCGGTCTGGGATCTCTCCTTTGTTCAGTGGGCTTGGATTGGCCCATCCCTGGCACAGAGTGACAGCTGATGGATTGATGCAGATCCTGAATCCCCACCCTTTCCGCCTCAGGAGCTGAGTAAAGCACTGATAATAGCTTCCGTTGTGTGGGGAGGCCTTTGTTCCTCCTCCTGGAGAGAAAAGTCATTAACCTAGCACAGCAGGATGACAAAAGGCCTGAGCTCTGATCCTGAGCTGAGCCAGAGAAATATGACAATTCTGGATGAACCATAAGTTGTACAGCTATCTTTTTGGAACGTGCAGATTTGATTTTCTCGCATAGGTTACACCCCCTTTTGATATGTCACTGGACTGTGTAGGCCAAAGGGAAGCAAAACTGCACTCTAAGGCAGTATTCCCCCATGTGTATAATAAAGTGTCACTACAGACAAAACAGTAAATCACACTGGCTTGCCCTATGAGTGTACACTAACATTATGAGGCCTACGCCAGGTCAATATTTAATCCTGCAGATTCCCCTCTGTGCCTGGGTTCCGTGTGTGCAGTTATCGGGCTCACATGCACAGCTCGTGTGCACACATATTCATGTGTAACTAGCCAGTGTCCCTTACCCTTGCTGCATTGCAGCAGCCTCATCTTAAAAGGTGGACACTGGTGGCAACCAGGTGCAGTCCATTTACCATGTGGTTACAGTGGGTGAGACGCATGTAGTGAGATTCACCCACAGTAAAAAGTCTGAAACAGATTATCCAAAGAGCAAAAAATCTGGGCGTACTGAATGGGCGGAACCCAATTGCAACAAATAATGTCTAGACATCCAAGACAAGAATATAGAGAAGGTATGTGCAAATAGGTAAGTATAGATTTAGTTTTCTATATTCTGCATCGATGCTTTCACATATTCTTTGCTCTATTGTGCCATGTGCTCTTCCACTGTGTTCCTGGGGCAGATGAGATGTAAGATTTTTTAATCTGCCTACGACAAGTATGGCAGTGCCCATGCCAAATGTTCAGGATTTTTAAATAAAATGCACATGCAGTAACCATGCATGCCGCTGGTATGTAGTTAGTAGTTACCCTGAAAACCTGGCATATACTTATCCCCATGGACCTATCTTGGACACTCTTAGCCTTCTGGGTGGGACAGGGCAAATGGGCTGGCAATAGTGCATCCAGACAGAACCTCAGTCCCTTCTCCTTTCAAAGACTAGTTGTGGTGATGGTCAGATAAGTTTAATTTTTGGTTGGCCAAGGAAATGTTGACTGATGCAGTAGACACAGTTAAAGGTGACACGTGTCTCTTTAAGAGAGTCCACAATAGAAGGAAAACAAATAAGAGTAAAAAACCTCCTTTGCATTGTAGTTGCTCCTGGGTAAAGATGGAGATTAATGTAGTAGCAGCTGAGCCAGGAACTAAACTTTCCCATATATAAGGGAACAGAAATGGACCTGTCCTGTTTATCCACAAAAAGACCCAAATGAGTTCAGCTGCAAGGAGCAAATTATCAGCGAAAAAATAGAAGTGGGTAATGAACATGTAATAAATAGAGAACAAATGTATTGTAACACATCTTCCATTAGTGAATTCCTCCTTCGTGATTCAAACAGGAACTGACACCCCAGAGAACCCTCAAACTTCATATCAGATTGGGAATTTATGGTAGAGTTCTCTGGTTATACCACCATCTTGAAAATGGTTCTGCATAAGATCAATAATGCTCCTTTTCTCAAAATCATTATGTCAACTCAATATGTGAAGAAAAAGCCCAAGTATGACATCCTTTACCCGCAGCGTGACTCTAAGACTCTGCCTTTCCTAACTAACACTTCCAGCGGATTATGGAACACCCTCTGGATGACCACAAACACAGAATAGTCTGCCCAGTCCAGGCAGACTGGACACCTAGGCAGGTCCTGAGCGTAGTGTCCAGCAACATTCTCTCTCAGCAGACAGCCTCCAATAAGTTCTCTGCAAGGATGACTTTATTCACCACACTGATACTTCAAGTCAGCAAAGGAAAGCTCACTACTTTCATTGGCTCACAAAATACCTTATCTTCAACCAACTAGCTAAATTCTGGAAGCTGTACCCCAATGTGCAATGTGTCCGCAAAGACACTCATTAATGCTCTAATATTCAACAAGCCAGACTACTCAACTGCCACGTGTAAGGTTTTATAAGGTTTTCACCAGGGCCGTACTACATAAAGTGCCTAGGGTGCCCAACAGGCGCTTCTGCCCACTTTGCGCGCCCCGGGCACTTCCGAATTACAGAAGGAGCCACAGACGCTTGTTGGGCCCCTTCTCTAATACCGATAGCACTGTCACATATAAAGCACCAGCGAAATCTGCAGGGGCGTTCCCTCATTTGCATGGGGGCGTGTCCCATGCAAATGAGGGAATCCCTTTGCCTCTGCACCTGCGCCGTATTACAGACGTGGGCGCACAGCCAAAGAAGCCGTCAGGAGGCGCCCTGAGAATGCGCCATCTGAAAGATGGCACAATGGCAGCCCTCTGGAGCCCATGGACCCCCTAGACATCCCCTTCAAAGGTGCAGGCGGGTTGCCGCCTGCACTGTGAAATCACGGAGCGGCTTTAAAACAGCTCCTCCGTTTTTCACAGGCATGTGCTGCCCCTAGGGCAGCATGAGTTCGTGGCTGCCCTGGGGGCAGCGCATTCATGGTACTAAGGAGCATTTTCAATTTTTTCACCAGGCGCACCTTTAAAGAGGTGCGCCCAACGCGAACTATGGAAATGGCCATTTACCATGATGTGGCCTCAAATGTCCATACAACTCCTTGAAAACTGTATAAACGTTCCACTTTTCCACCAATAGCATGTTCTCCTGTGGGACACCATGCAGACTGGCTTATAGTGTACAATATGTGCCATACATTTCTCACTGTAGTTCTATTTTATCACTTTACCTTCTTACCCTGATATTTCATTGCCCATCTTCCTCTATGTTTTGTCTATCCCACCTCTTCTAATTGCAAAGCCAACATTAACGCACCATCCCCCTCACTACACCTTGGTGCTCGTTTGCCATTGAAATAGCTTACACTACTGGTGCCTCTTCATGCAGTCATCCTTCTCCCCTGATGTTGGAACTGTCAACTCACTGACTCCTTGAATACACTCAAAATATGTATCTTCCATTTTATGGGCCATCTGCATCTAATGCCTAATCTGTTCAATTATGCAATCTAAGTAAATTGTGATCATTCTAAGGGGCCACACATAACAAGTGCACCATCTTGTACTGTCTCAGTATCCACTATTGGCTTATCTACCCATATAATCTATTATGACCTGTCTACCACGTTTTTTGATGTAACCTCTTGGAAAACATTTTTCGAAACACTAACCAATAAATACAAAACACCAGTAGTCTTTTAGTGCAAGGGAAAAAGAGAGGCTTCACATGGCATTCACCAGAGCTTGAAAAATGAAGATCAGAATATATAATTTGGATGTTTTGAAACGACAATTTAAGTTATATGAATTTGTAGAACAGAGAGAGAGATATCACACTTCCTCTTACAGAGAGTCCGATCCGCACAAAAGGAAAACCAGAACTTTTTTCCGGTCAGATTACTTCCAGATTGAAGGACATTTCCCATACATAATCGATTCACAGAGGAACACTCCAGGACATATGTTAAATTTGTAGTTTACATGAAGTACTTTAATATGTCACCTTTATGTACTTTGAATTGAAGGATGTGCCTTGAGTACGAAACTCATGCAGGACACTGCACACTTTTCTATGTTCAGTGGTTTAATGCTACATCATGTTTAGAGTAGCAAATACGGGAGACTTTGTGGAAAACGTGTAATATTTTACTTGGCATAAGCTGCAGCCATTTTGGCTGTGGTGTCCATTTAAGTTTCCTTCATAATTCTTTCGTCTTTTCACTCTGCTTGTGCTATCTATTTTTGTTGACTTCCTGACTCAGCTAAAAGCAATGTACGTGTTGAGAGTTTGTAGCTGCCAGTATACCTGTTACCTGTCAATCATTTCTGCTGCCATAAGCTCTCCTGCTCTCCTCCCACTATGCTGACCATGTAGTTTTCATCTGACCTTGTTTGTTGATAACTATTTCTAAAACTTGCTCTTCCTATTTCTGTTCATGTGCTTACACTGCACAAAACCTGTCTATAAGACCTGTGTTGTGTGACTTCAGTGTACTACCTCCTCCAGCACTTGAGAGTGCTGTGTGGACGTGGTCCCACTCATGAGTGATTAATAAACGTGTTATTTATTCCTACTCTAGTGCTGATCTCTACTTTGTTGGTTTTTGAACCCGTGGACAAAAGGGTGACCCTGCACCAGTGTACCCCTAAAAAGGTATATTTCCACAACATTGTTTACAACGCATTCCATTACAACGCGGTCGTTACAATGACTGCATTGTTACATCGCAAACCATTACAATGCAAGTCATTACAACAACTTGCTCTAGGGGTCATTACAATGACTTGCCATAGGGGGCAGAAGGTGTTAGATTTAAAATCCAACACCTTCCCTACTGTTGCACAGACTGGAGTTGGAATACAAAATTATACTAGTCCAACATCCAGCGCCCCCTACAGCAAGTTGTTGTAACGACTTGCGTTGTAATGGTATGCGATGTAACAACACGGTTGTTGTAACGACCGCCTTGTAATGGCATGCAATGTGTCGCATGCGTTGTAATGTTGCATATTCAGCATTTACATGGTATTGTTATCACAATGTCTGACATAACAACCATATGCTATGCACAAAATACGACATTCCAGAATTTTTTTGCCATTTGTACAATGCGTTTTGACTCTTGGTAATTCTGGGCAGGGACATCTTAAGGATTTTCCGGGCCCTGGGCAAATCATGTT
This sequence comes from Triturus cristatus, assembly GCF_964204655.1. Classification (NCBI taxonomy): domain Eukaryota; kingdom Metazoa; phylum Chordata; class Amphibia; order Caudata; family Salamandridae; genus Triturus; species Triturus cristatus. Next base: position 1,744,554,689 of record NC_140589.1, on the reverse strand, counting down.
TTGGGGGTCCCTGTTCAGAACAGTTCTGAATTTATGATCCAGTTTCAGCTCTTTCGTGCCCTCTTTGGCCAGGTCACTGACAGTGCACAGATACACTTGTCCAAATTCTAAATGTGTTTACGTCTAATATTCAGGAATAGTAATGTGTGTTTTCAATATAGTAACACAGCTGCAGCTCACTAATATTACTGCAAATAATCTCGGTGACACCCTCCCATTTCTCATATGCAAGACCCTGCTTTGTTCTAAAAGAAATTTGTTTTCATGGATGTTGCATGAACATAAACACGACATTTATCTGAAAAATGTCTGTAATAGACTCTCACACATCACCCACATTAAAAATAAATTTAGGGAATAACAGTATTTAAAGCAATCTGTTTAAGAATTATTCACCGTCATCAGGTAAGGCTCTCTGCTGAACTGAGCCTGAAAGGTTGGGGACCCCGGGCTAAGACCACTTTGCCCACGGCTTAAAAGCCTCTGATTTTGGGTCATACTGGATCATGCTGTCATGGAAAGAATGTATTGGAACTTCTCAACAGGATTCATGAACTCACAATAGGACATTACTAGTTATCTCATTCAATAATATTTTTCTTTCGATGGAATATGGCTCAGAACAAACTTGGAACATTTTAACAATAATAATAACAGTATCAATTTCAATCATTACTCTCAGCTAACTATTAATTTCTCTTCTATTCATACAATAAATGTAATCAAAAGGATTGAGAGCAAATAACGTTGCTGCTCTCTCCTGGCTGTGCCTGCTCAGTACAGATTCAAATTGCTTCAGATGGAAACAGCATAATAGGCCATGAAACTCATACTAATGAGTACAAAATATGTTTGGGTGTACAAAACGAACGGGCAATTGTTATGATTTTTGTGTGTCACAGACTTTCACAAATTACTCGCTGCGATTTGTATAGGGTGGGTAATCAATAGCGTGAAGGCATCTGCATAGGGTTCAGAACGTACCATGCATCAGAAAGAGACATTAGATAGGTGATGAGAGCAGACCTTGACTTTCAGATGGAAGAGGCCTGGCCCTACACGGCTGGAGGTTTAACAAGGTTGATAATAAGTAATGGGAACAATGCAGTCTTTGTAATGCATAAGACATTTGTGATTGGGCACTGGCAACAAATAAAATCAATATTAAGAGAGCATAAGAAAAAGTGATGTGCAATTTAAAAAGTTTGTTTATAGCATTTTTAAGACAGCGTTTCGATCAGATTAGGGACATGGGGTGAGGGTTGGGTCACTCGCTTACAGAAACCAGGCCAGAGCAGGAAAGGGTGAAAGAAGCCGTGCAAGAGAGCCATCAGCCGCGGCCCATACTAATGGGCCGAGGAGCCACGCCCCTCAACTTTTGGCCACTATAAAGAATGTCTGTCAGGCTGAGCAAAGGTCAGCCTGACAGACACTCTTTATTTTCAGGTCAGGCTGCCAGAAGCTATACATGCTCGAAATCCACATTGTCCTGGCTCCCTGAGTTGAACTTTTCTGGGCTTAAGAAGTCACAGCTCCTGTGGGTGTGACATCTTCAGTTTGGCAAAGCACCTTGAGGCCCTCCCTATCGTGACGAGGTAAAGCGTCACAGTTTGCCTTGGACCTGGGCGCTTCAGTTCTAAGCCCTGAAGTGCCTAGGACTGAGTGTCAATTACTGACCTCATCAGAGTGGGGTGGGGTCAGCATTCTTACTGACCCCATCCCACTTTGTGATGAGTGAGGGACTGCTGCCTTCCCTCATTGACTGACCTTAGGGCATCCAATGAGGGAAGGCAGGAGTCCCAACCCTCCTGAGATCTCCAAGGCAGAGCTGTGCAAGTAAGTATGATTTTATGTTTAATGTTTGGTATGTGCGTGTGTGCATGATTTTTTGGGAGTGAGTGTTGTGAATGGATGTGTGTGTGTGTGTGTGTTTGCACATGTGTGAATGCATGAGTTAGAGTGAGTGTGTATGTGTGCGTGTGTGGCCTCCCGCCACCATCCTTGATAAAAGTACAGGCCGCCACTGCCAGGCATTATGAAAAAAAGCTTCCCTTGTAACTTCTATAAATGCCATTAGCAATTCAACGAAATCAGAGTCTTTAGTCTCTCTTCTAAATCAATTTAGGGAAGCAAATAATACTGTAAGAAAGATTACTAGGCCTGTGCTAACTATACACAGCACTCTTCATCCTTGGTGGCAGGTGGTGAGGGGTTCTAATTTTACTTTCGGCATTGAACAACTCATCTCTGTTTCTCCAAAAATGCAAAAGTATGTGAAGTGTAATGAAAATTTGTATATAAGTGAAATTCAAACCTCTGCTTGATGTGCAAAGCCTTAAAATATTATTTATTGGAGGTCTATTTTTAGACCTTTGATTAGTCAGATGCAAAGCAGTCTTAAAGGAGTCAGGTAGGAATCGGGAAGGAGTAGGGTTGGGTGTTGCCACTGTTCAAGGGGAAGAAGACCGGTACTTGTATTGCGGTTTAAAAGAAACATCAGTAAGAAAGGTCCTTATTTTCTAGAGGGGAGGCGATTGGTCCCTTGCTGCATGCTTGTTGTGGCTGTGTGTGCACTGGGCCAGAGGGTGCAGTCTGTGATCCATCCAAGGAACCTTTGATAGAACTGTGGAGTGAATCCATCTAAGCACAAATTCTTCTGTGATCCATCCAAGGAACCTTTGATAGAACTGTGGAGTGAATCCATTTAAGCACAAATTCCTCTGTGATCCATCCAAGGAACCTTTGATAGAACTGTGGAGTGAATCCATTTAAGCACAAATTCTTCTGTGATCCATCCAAGGAACCTTTGATAGAACTGTGGAGTGAATCCATTTAAGCACAAATTCTTCTGTGATCCATCCAAGGAACCTTTGATAGAACTGTGGAGTGAAATCATTTAAGCACAAATTCTTCGCCAATCCTGCATCAAGCTTTACTTTGAGATTTTAGCAACGGGGATGACGGAGTCACACTTATTTATTTTATTAATTTATTTTAAAAGTTTTATACAGCGCGAGCATGGCCCGAGAGGGTATCAGAGCACTTTACAGACATTGTAGAGCACATGTGAGGAGACAAGTGAGGCAAAACAGCGAATAGTCATAACATATACAGGCAGCACCTCCGAACTAATGAGGGGATCAGTATAACAAAAACACAAAATATCACAAGAAAGCAAAAAAACATGGGTGTTGAATACAGCAAAATGATCAAGAGCGATAACGGATGTAAAGACGCCCATTAGGCTAAGAGGTCCTGACAGAGCCAGGTTGACAAGACAGTTGGCAGTGGCTTAAGTCTAATTTATAAAAAATATTCATCAGTAAAGCTTTTACTTCCTTTATGAAGGACACTGTTGAAAGATTCAATGTGGTTTCAAACTTGGTTGGATTGAGTTTCTAATAGGTACCCGCCATCTACTGAATCGGGGGAAGATGTGGCAAGTTGAGACCTTTTTGAAGATGTGGCAAGTTGCGACCTTTGTGTAGACTCCTGCCCCAGAGCTGATGAATATGCCAGTCTGACCCTGGCATATTGGAAACCTTTGTCACAAACTTCATGTTAGGTCACTTTGGTTTTCCGGAAGTATGAACACCTCCTTCAGAACACAAACAATGTCCAGGAAAACATCTGCAGGCCGCTGCAGTATATGGAGCCATACAGTAGTTGATGTCACTTGCTGAAGCATTAATATAACACAAATGCAGGTAAAGCCTTCATCGATGAGCTATAAATACATTAAGCAGCATCATCGCAGGCCCTTAAAAGTCCAGGGCTTGGGACAAACAGCCCCAGCTCCCCTCCCCTTTTGTCAACCCTGCCCCTAACATTTATCGTAATATGTCATATTTATTTATACCGGGATGTTTTCTATTTTTAACATTCCAGTCTCCAAGATGTGGCATATTTTTACGTTTTCTTCCATATGTTTATATAATATACGTGGCTGAAATATTTTTCTCAGAGATGCGACTTGCTTAAAACTGTCTTTATAGTTTTTTTTTACCAAATAGCCACCATTTCATATGAAAAGCCATGATGAGAAATAGACCCTTATGACAAAAACCCACACTTCTGTTGTTTAACACAGATTTAACCTCCTGCGGTCACATTTTGTCAGTAAGCATATTGCAGAGTTCTAACACATCCACCAATAACATACTGTATCCTGTGAATTTAAAACAAATTCCACAGTAAATTGCATAATATCCATCTGATGAATGGCAGCACTTGCAGAAGCCTAATTTTAGAGTTCAGATGCAGAAATGTTTCCCGCTTCTCTGGTTCATGCCTTTATTCCGAAGTGTCGTTGACGTGCGGAATAAACAGTGAAAAAATAGACTATAAGGGAAGGTCAGGTGTATGCAGTGACAGCAAGCAGCGACTCGGGTAAACTCCGCAAGAAAAAAGCTGTTTTTCCCCCCAAATATTATGTACTACATATCACAGCAAACCACTTTACCAGCTGTGCAGCTTCAATGGAAGCTTCTGTAAAACCCACAATTTAGCTGTAAGGAGTAGGACATGAACAAAAAACAAACGAAAATTGTTTTTTCAATGATGTATATGAAATATACTAACAACATTGGTTTATACCTGTTTGGCATATGTAATTTACTTATAAGTCCCTAGTAAAGTGCACTATGTGTGCCCAGGGCCTGTAAATGCTACTAATGGGCCCGCATCACTGATTGTGCCATCCACTTAACTAGCCTTTTAAACATGTCTGAGGCCTGACACTACAGAGCCTGTACGTGCAGTTTGACTACCTTGTCAACCTGGCAAGATAATCCACTTGCCAGGCCCAAACTTTCATTTTTGATACATATAAATCACCCCTAAAGTAGGCATTGGCAGACACACGGCAGGATGAAGTGTATTTAAAAGGTTGGACATGTACTTTTAATTTTACATGTCCAGGTAGTGAAAAACTCTTACATTTGTTTTTCATTACTGCAAGGCTTTTCTTTCCCGTAGGCTAACATTGGGATTAGTTTATTACATTTTATAAGGGTAATTTCCAATTGAAGCAAGATAGGCCTAACAAGCTTGGTGTCTCTGGACTCAAAATTTCAAATCACAAATTATGGTAAAGTTGGATATTACGTTGCAAGTATATAAAATGCCACTTTTTGAAAGTTGCCATTTTCTTACCTTATCTATTCTGTGCCTCTGTCTGTTTCTGAATACATGTCTGGGCACTGGCGTAACAAAACTTGAGGGGGCCCCCCTGCAAGGCACATGGAGTGGCCCCTCCGTACTCAATCTTGAGCTCTCCAGCCAGAGTAATGTCCTGAGGGGCCACCTGGAGCTTGCCCCCCCTTCACAGCGGGGGCTGCGGGGCCTGTGTTGCGCCACTGCGTCTAGGGCGGGTGACAGATGGGGTTTGTGCACTCTCTCTAGACAGTCACACTCAAAGAGAGCTGTGGTGTGCCTGATGGACCATTCACATCCTGATGGTCTATTAACATCCTGATGGGTCATCCTGGGCAGGATGGTAGGTAGGAGCTGACACTTGCACCTGAATAGGGCACACAAGGAACTGCATACCCCTCTGTTGTGAGTCTGGAGCCAGAGCAGGAAGGGCAGGGACCTTGTGTACTTCAAAGACTTGTCTTTGAAGTCTCCGGTACTTCAAAGGCACAACTGGGTATAAGTACTGGACTCCGGACACCACCAGCTCAGTATACTTCTGGACCTGAGGACACTCTGCCAAGAAGAAGGACTGCTGTGCTGCTGAAAGGACTGTCACTCTGCTGGACTCCGCTGGATTCTACTGGACTCCTGCTCCACCTGTTCTGCTGCCTACTGCCCTCCTTGCTTGGTTTTGAGAAGGACTGGACCTGAATATCTACATCCACAGAACAAAGTGACTCCAAGGGCTTTCTGACATGCCTCTTGTTCTGATGCCTCAGGGACATCAAAGCTTCCTTCAACCATGCTACAGCCTCTTAACTCTGCAAATTGTCCTGCCCTGCCAAGTGGTGCCACTCCTGTCCTGGGCCCTTGGAAGTGGGTTTTCTGGCTGTTTTCCTGCATAATCCATGCATCATCGGCTTGGCGCTGATCGGACCTGACACATTTGCATTCAACACCCACGCATCACTGCTTCAAGGACTCCACAGCACCGGCAGCGCAGTTCAATGACACATTGCCTTGATCTCCAGGGGTTTCCATGACGGCGCATCGCCTAACTGTGTGGCTTGGCACTGATGCACTCCCTACATCTAGCCGGATAGACAAGGACACATCACCTCCTCCACTCATCTCAGTTGGCTCCTTGACCTCTACGCTTCCTCCGTGAAGGTACTGTTAAAGCGATGCCTACGTGGCTCCTGTATCTAACCACAGTCCATCTCGGTCAGCTTGGCTTTTTAGATTTGACCTGGTCCAGCGTGACCAGATAGCCCTGGTTGGTGCTTTATGGCTCTAAGCACTATATTTCAAGATGTTCTTTAAACATTCATAACTCCGGTTCTACTTATTGAATGTTTGTCGTTTTGGTCTTGTTTTGTTCACGGAATTAAGCTCTATTTTATTCGCCTAGTGGATTATTTGTGTGTAGTGTTTTCACTGTTTACGGCATTAAGTGTTGCACAAATACTTTACACATTGCCTCTGAACTTAAGCCTGACTGCTCCGGGACAAGCTACCAGGGGGTGAGCACAGGGCAATTTAGGGTGTGTATCTGACTTACATAGGATTGTGGTTCCCCCTTGGAAAGGGTGCATACCTCTGCCAACCAGAAACACAATTTCTAACAGGTCACTTGATGCCCAAGTTAGTGTACATCGTTGGGATGGAAGGAAGTGTGTTTGCCTTCTGTCCATGAAGCAAGTGGAGGAGTGAAATCCGATTTATGTTGGCATCTTGTTGCAGGTCCTGAGTGCTTTGTTTGAGGAGGCTTGTCTTCTGGTATATTTCTTTTTGCATCCTTTTGTTTCTGCTCTTGTGATGTAATTGCTGTGTGTGTTGCGTTGGTCACCTTATTAATGGCGGCTGGTGACATTTGAAAGTGGTAGGGCGGAAATCCAGGCAACTTTTGTGTCGATGTATGTTAGTTAGCAAACCTTGACTGAGACAAAAACTGACAACAAACATGCAAAATAAATAAACGAGTGAAGATCTATGAAAAGTGAAATTAAACTCAAGGGTGACAAATTGGTATCATTTTCAAACGCTTTGCAGCCCTTTGCATATAATGATCTTTTTGAGCAAGACAACAGAATGTGCTAACCTGAAAGGCAGGTCAACTGCCTTTTTTGTAGTTTTTATACAGCGCAAACTTGGTCAAGGGGCATCGGAGGGCTTATGCAGTCGCGGCTGGCAAAACAGGGGGGTGGGGGTAATCTATAAGTGATGTCATGCACAAACTGATGTACATATGTCCCTTTCTAAGCACTGTAGTGATGGTAGGCGCTATCCTGTAAACACTTCTGGCACTATAAATATACAGTGAATTCAGACATACGTAAACGCACTTGTGCAATCACACTACATCGCTTGTGCTACAACACCCAGTTTATACAATGGAATGAATACACACACACATAAACGTACCAGTGCACAGGTCCCCTATCACAACCCACCCCGTGAGATAAAGCCCCAGATTGAGCCCAATTGCCCCATCACAAGCAGCGTGTGTGAAATCATAAACACACCTGTCCCTTCAAACACACTCCTGACACACTGAGGCCAGTCTTGTGAAATGTCACGATCCCGCCGTCTTCGTCATCCCATGCATACCGGTGCTGCCATAAACACATTCCAGTGCCGCACAAATAACCACCATAAATCCGATTAATGGATTTATTCACCTGCTGTCTCTTCATCTCTGTGCTCCGTCCTCCCACCCACCACAGCTGCGTCTAAGACAAACAGGTAGCAGTTGTTGTGCCATTTGCAAAAAAAGTTCTAAATGTAAAAAGAAGAGATGAAACCCCACCCCCACCCCCACGTGCATTGACTATCTTTCATGTGCGTCTCCCAAGGTTTGTTTGTGAACATCACACACTTCAGAGCCTTTACAGATCGCCATCAGTGTGAACGCTTAAAGTGCCATTAGTACAAGTGGTGAAAGCCGCCTCCTTACCGAGACAATTATGACCATCGTCCGCCAACATGAAGCCATCAAAACAAGCGCAGCGGTAATTGCCTGGAATGTCGAAGCATTCGTAAAAAATCCTTATCATACCCGAGGTCCTGCGCAGGTCCGCGCCGCCTCAGGTCCGTTGGCGCAATGGCGCCTACAGCCCATCTCAGCCAATCAGCGCCAGGATTGGCTTACGGCACGGTTACTGCTCGCCCGCCTGCCCATTAGGAGACCGAGGTTTGAGCCTTTGCTCAACCCTCGCTCTCCTAATGGGCTTGCGCCAGCCTGTGCAGTCAATAGTGCGCATGACTGGCTACGGCGCGAAAATTCGCTCACCTTCCCCACTCATGCGCACTTGTGCTGCAGCTGCTGCCTGTTGCCCTTGGTCCGTCTGACAATCATGTCAGTCAACATGACGCCGACCGCCCACCCCCTTCAGACTCTGAAGGGGGTGGGCGGTCCGACGTCATGCTGACTGACATGATTGTCGGATCTCCCTCGGCCTTTGAACTTAAGTAAACTGATTCGGTTTACTTAAGTTCAAAGACGTCGAGGAAGCTGCGGGCGGGGGGGCTACGCCCCAACGCCCTAATGGACGCACCGCTGCTGCTGACATCTATGTTCCACCCTCACCACTGCAGTCTGCGAAGCCTCTTCTACAACGTTGGCTATACGTACCCACAATGCTTCACTGTGGAAAATAAATAAACATGATGTTATAGGACTAACTGAGAGGAGGTAGGGAGCTAATTTTCAATCAGCAATGGCAATACGGGAATACAGCTGGGTTTTTCAATAAACTGACAAGTATCATTCGCAAGGACCTGGCTGGCAGCCTTATTTCTAAAATAATCTGGCCATCTGATTTTAGGGAACATTGTGTATGTCCACAGCATCTGGGTCTGTCGTTAATGGGTGAGATCAGATTATAATATACAAACCAGTTTACTTTGCCAGGAACAGAGGTTTTTCCTGCTTGAGCCCTCCCATTTACTCAAGAAATCATAATTTCCTTTAGTGGTGTCTGTCATAAGGCATCAATGCTGGTAAGACGTTTGGATGTCACCTCAACCTGCTATCTTAAACCATTAGCAATTCAAGTAGTATTCTCTTACGTCACTTAGCGTCATCCAGACGGAAAATGCCCGTTAAGGTATCACATTCGTTTTTATAATGTATTGAGTCTGAGTAAACACATACACGTTCAAATGACATGACATTATGCAACATTACTATTGTTGCCAAACAATTACAAGAAATAATGAAACAAGACTCACATTACCAGTTGCAGACAAATAGCACCATGGGGCTATGGAGAATGTAATGTGCAACTTCAATGTGGCTCACGTTCTCCAACAAACCCTGCTGTTACTGCTGCATAAGTATTTTGGCATATTATAAGCATGGCAGCTGACAGATAACATACGAGCAGCCACAGCTTAATTTGAGCCAGTGGTTTTTCTCCATTTCCTCTACACTTAAGGCACCCTACCTACACACCACAGCACATCTCATCCAGGACCTGAAGAAATGTGATCATATCATTCCCATCCTGATGGAACTCCACTGGCTTCCTTTGTCAACCTGTACCAGCTGCATCATTTACAAAACCATCACAACTTGCACCCCATCCATTTGGCTAGGAATCTCACCATCTCTTTGGTTCTAGATCCACCCTCAGCTAGGACTCCATTAGACTGGAGTCAAAACGTAAAACAATTTAAAACAAGGCAACAAGTCTTTTCCATCTATTCACCCAAGATCTGGAACAACATCCCCATGTCCATCAGGAACACCCCAACCTTTCTACAGATCATGAAATCAAATCAAACTGGACTTGTAAAGCGCTGCATATCACCCCTGAGGGTCTCCAGGCACCAGGGGTTGCTGCTGCTGGGTTTAGTCAGTCGAACAGCCAGGAATTTAAACCATTTCTGAATTCCTGCAGGGTGGGAAGTGGGGTCTGAGGGGGAGGTGCTGAGGGTGTTGGTCCATAGGTTCTTCAGTTGCCTTGCTTCAGCTCCTGTGGGAGGTGCTGGTCTGGTTGTTGGGGATGTCGAGGGTGGTTGTGATGGAGAAGCTGACGATCGAGTGGTCAGACCATGTGATTTCAGAGGCTGGCTGTGAGGATGGGGTCCAATGTGTTCCCGGTGATATGCATGGGGTCAGTGACAAGTTGGGTGAGGCTCTCATTTAGATTGGCTGTGTTGCCATCACTGGGGTCGTCGATGTCCAAGTTGAGGTCCCCGAGGAAGATGAAGTTCTTGGAGTTGATGGCCAGAGGGGCATTGAAGTCAGAGATGGCCACGCAGAGGGCATGGTCCTGGCGGTCTTTGTTGCTCAAGTGCCTCTGATGGTGGTCTTGCCATCTGTGTTGAGTTGGAAATTAAGGTGTGCCATGATGGGGTTGTTGTCTGTGGTGGCTGTGCAGTGGAGGGATTCTTTGTGGATGATGGCTTTTCCACCTCTGCGTTTGTTGATGCGGTCCCAGTGTATGATCTCGTCTCCGTTTAGTGTGGCGGTGGCGATGTCTGGTGCTGATGCAGGGTTGAGCCAGGTCACAGTGATGAAGACGACGTCGGGGGTGAGGGAGGCGCTGATGTCCCAGATGTCAGTGGCATAATTGTGAAGCGAACAGGAGTTAATCAGGAGGCATTGGATTTCTCTTGACTCCGTAGTGGTGGGTGTGGGCCTGTGGGAGAGTAATCTGACGATGCAGGAGAAGTGGCATTGTCATCAGGAGAAAGGTCCTGTCATTGAACGTGGGGATGTGCGGCTGCAGAAGTTGCTGCAGGGTTCAGGACTGCCATCCTGGTGCTGGTGTAGCTGTAGGTGGGTGTAGAACCAGGGATCCTGGAGCAGGGCGCGGTCGTGGCACAGGGCACAGACAAGCTTGCATATGGCTTGCCTGTGGCGCACCAGCGGCGCGGCCGTACTACAGCCTACATTAAGTAGGCTTCTGGGAGAGGCCGAGGTGTTGGCCGGGGTCAAGAGAAGGTGGGAAATGAGAGGGAGAACGAGCAGGGGGAGCATGGGAGAAAGAGTGGTTTAAGGGGGGGAAAGGAGGCAAAGAGTTACAATTAAGGCTGGAAAAAAGGCAAACGTTACAATTTGAGGGGGCAAAAGGAGGCAAAGTTACAGTTAAGGCTGGAAAAGAAGAACGCAAAAGTTATGATTTGTGGGGGGAAAAGGAGGCAAAAGTTGCAGTTAAGTGAAAAAGAAGGCGGCAAAAGTTACGATTTGGGGGGGAAAAGAGGCAAAAGTAAAATTTAAAGCTGGCAAGAAGAAGGCAAAAGTTACAATTAGAAGGGGGAAAGGAGGCAAAGGTTGCAGTTAAGGCTAGAAAACAAGAAGGCCAAAGTTACAATTAGAAAGGGAAAAAGGAGGCAAAAGTATGTCACAGTGTAAGGGAAAAAAGGAGATGAAAATGTCAAGGACTGGCAGCTCAGTGCAGGTTCGAGCGGGGGGCTCGGCCTGCAGCAGTAGTGCAGAGCTGGCCCAGGGACCTGCTCAATGGGGTTGCGCTGCAGCCTCTATTAAGTAGGTTCCTGGGAGGGGCAGGATACTGTGCGGAGTCAAGAGAAGGCGGGAAGCGGGAGGGAGCGTGAGTGGGGAGAGCATGGGGTAGAGAGCGATTTGAGAGGGAACAAGGAGGAAAGTTACAGTTAAGGCTGGAAAGAAGAAGACAAAAGTTACGATTTGAGGGGGAAAAGAAGACAAAAGTTATGGTTAAGGCTGGAAAAAAGAAGGCAAAAAGTTATGGTTTGAGGGAGGGGAATGGAGGCAAAAGTAATCAACAGTGTCAGGGGAAACAAGCACAGATTTGGTGGAAAAAACAACAGTGTCAAGGACTGGCAGCGGTGCAGGTTCGAGCGGGGGGCGCATCCTGCAGCAGCGGTGGGGAGCTGGCCCAGGGACCTGAACCTGAAGCAGTTGAAGACGCACATCTTTAAAGAACACTGCATTACGATGAAGTAATATACCACCTCCACTCTCAGAGCCCAGCTTCCACTCCAATCACTTGCTGTATCATTGAATTTGGCCCTGAACAGTGCTCCACAGCCTTCAGGCAGGTTTGTGCTACAAAAAATACCACCTACATATGTAGTTGTTGATATTCTGGTGCCCGGCCTATTTACCCATGTGTATTGCACTTCACCACACCATTTGCTGCTCATGAGTCACCTGTGTTTCACAAGTACCTGAAGTGTTCACCAGGGACTGAATATATTCATAACATACACATATAAGAGGTCTCTTGGTACAGGTTTAATAGACTTAGGGGCATATTATCAAGACAGGCGATAAAATTATCGCCGCTTTAGCGGCACAGCGATAATGGGCTTGATAATATGCTCTGTGGAATTCCAATTGAAGCCCATGTTAGATGTCCTTCACATCTAACATGGGCTTCAATTGGAATTCCATAGAGCATATTATCAAGCCGATTATCGCCGTTTTAGCTGCAGTTTTCTGCCGTTAAAGCGGCGATAATTTTATCACCTGTCTTGATAATATGCCCCTTATTTTGGAGGCTACCAGCATTGAAAAATGCCTGATCTTCATGGACAAGGTGTTTCAAAGAGAAGTTCCCTGAATGGTGAAGACTCTTCTGCCTTTAGTGAGTCGACAGCAAGTGAGGACTGAGATGTTTTTGTGTTTACAGTATATGGTAGATCTAGAGCACTGGGCAATCCTGCCAGCCCTTAAATTAATCAACTTTCTGTGTGTATTTCCGTCTGTTTAGTGTGGTGGGAATTATGAAACATCTAAATTTAGAGATGACATCTGACTCAGTATCCCAAAATATGTTGTTTAGTATTCTCTCATTTAGAGCCAGTAGTGTGGACAAATTGCGACTCGCAATTTGCGCTCGATTGCGAGTCGTAAATTGCAAGTTGCAATTTCAAATGTACAACAGTGTCTGAGACACTGACTGCGATTCCGAATGGGGTCGCAAAATGCAAGCCTCATGAATATTCATGAGGCACTCGCAATTTGCGAACCCATTGGAAATGGCTGGCTCTCCCAGGGTTGGTGGCCTGCATGGCTCAGCAGATCTTCATGTCTGGGACTGCTTTTAAAAAACAGGATGCATTAAAAAATAAAAAATTAAACGTTTTCGTTTAATTTTTTAAGGGCAGGTAGTGATCCCTGGGACCACTGCCTGCCCCTAAAAAATACTTTCCCTTGCATTTGCTAAGGGTAAGGGGTCCCCTAGGGACCCTATCCCATTTGCGAATGCATTACCACCCTCTTGAAGAGGGCGGTAAATTGCGAGTGTTTTGTGACCGCAGTTGCGGTCGCAAAACATTCGTACATGGCTTGTGAGTCGCTATTAGGAAGGGCATGCCCTTTCCTAATAGTGAGTGGCAAAACACAATTTTGCGAGTCGCAAATTATTTTCCGAGTCGCAAAATAGTATTAGTACATGGCCCAGAGAAACATTACATGGGCAAACTGGTTGGAAACCCATTTGCGCATGCAGTTTTCTGTTGTACAACTGGCCCTAGATTCTAAATTTGGTTATTCACTGCTACTGCTTTGTGGAGCAGATTAATTAATAACCTGCTGGTGCAGGGATCACCACTTCGCTACTGGTTCTTACCAAGTAAGGAGGAATCGACAGGAGAGCAAAGTCAAACCATGGATAGTTTATTCAATCATTCATGAATGGGTTTCCATCCGACAAGTACCATCAAGATACTCAAGGATAGAACACACTGAACAATGGTTACATGGGTTTATATAGGGAAAATCACAGACTAGGAATGCCCAGAGATAAATAGAGCTTTGGGAAGAACAAACAAATGAGACCATCGGTAAGAATCAACAACCTAGGTGCCTTGTGTAACTGTCGCGTCTTGAAGCTGCATAACAAGATAGGCTTATCTGAACAAACTTTGTCTAAGGCTTTATCACTCTTTATAATACACACAAAACCCACAGTGTAGACATCAGCTGTTCTTTTGTGCTGACTTTGCATGTTTACGCAGCCTACAATGTCTCAACTTAGATTCGTGACCTAATGTTTATGCAAGTGTGGTGTCAAGGATAGAGTCAGGCTGAAAACAGGTCAAAGGTGAGCATGGATGAAACAGAGCTAAATTAGAAAACGAGAGATTGAGATTTTAAGGTTTCACAGCTTCACAACAGTGGAAAACAAGTGTTGTTTCCCTCTGCTGCTGTAACATCACCAGGCGAAGTATGTGCGTCCATGATGCTCCCTTGCCTTGCCTGGGTCTCCAGGAACCACAAGGGTGTGGCAGAATGGCGTCACCTTCAATCACCTCGCTTTGGTCTCCAAACAACGAGGGAGAGACAAAAACGCAGGTGGAGATTTGCCAACACATACCCTCCCAGCTAGGGATTTACAAACCAATGGCTGACTAGGAGTGTTGAGAGAGGCTGGTGCAGCTCTTAGAGTGCAGCACCAGATCTCTGCTCCTCGGTTACAGGGCCTCTGGCATTCCCAACTCTTCACACTCAGCAGAGGGCTTCTTGTTTCATGACTTGCTTGATTATACACCACCCAGGCAGGACGTTAAATGGAGTGATATGTGAGCACTCCTCTTTAACCTTGGAATCCTCTTTCCCATCCGGCTTCAAATACGTCATATTGTTTTCATTAACATGGACGACATGTAAAACCCGCAGAGGTGAAGAAGGAGAGCCGGCAATTTAGAATCACCTGAGCTAGGGCCACTCGCTGTTACCAAGATACTTGATTAGGGTGTGCAAAAGTGCGAAGTGGGGGTGGAACCATATCATGGCATTTTTTTTACCTTCGCCAACTTCTTGAAGTGCAACTCTGGTAAAGTTAAAAAATAAATACAAAAGGTGCTAAAATGAAGCCTTTCTTGACAGAGAGAAAACATTCTCGTAGCTGCTTAAGCTGTCTCATGCCACTCGGGAGCCACTCACCCCCTACACACTGCCTACCACTACCTGCTGGAAGTGCTGCATCTTATGGACTGGATACCCTCTCGGGTGATTAGTGCGCTATACAAATCAATATAACATAACATGGCGGTGAGGGCCCTCAGCATGCTTTAAACTGTGTCTATGTAGATAAGAGACTAGTGCACAATACTGTGTGGTGGTTAAATGTGATTTAGTCCTTCAATACTACGTATGTCTGTCAGTTTTGTAAAAGAACTTGTCACAAAAATCCATAGATGCGTAGGTTGCTGGCGGTAATATAAAAGGCCTTTATCAATGCATATCGCCATAATAATAACTAATCTAGTTTAAAACCATTGGTTTAGTTTATTTGAATGCCCTAAAATAAAGATTACGGGGCCCATAATTTCAGGAAGATTTTGCCCATCTATCAGATCTGTGATAACTTAACGGAATTCTTCAATAATCCTAATTAATAAATGTTCAATATTGTTTTTGCGAAAGTAGCATAATAACTAGATGCATTTACAAAGTTTATTTTTAAACTAGCAATACATTCTACTAATTTGCTTTGTATAAAATAGTAGCTAATTAAGCAAGAAGTGTCTTGATACACCTGCTGCAGTTATAAGGTCACAAGTTTGAATCCTAGTTGGCCGACTGAGTCTATCATCCTTCAATAGGTTCAGCATCTGCTATAGAAAGTGCGCATCCTGGTTTTATGGCACCACAAAGCCACACGCTCCTGGCAAGTGTCATATTAAATAACATACGGTTACGTTAGATCTACTTAAATGTAATAGGGTGGTTGAACATTTCAGAAAATAAAAGTAGCATTTGTTTCAGAACACACAATCTCTGTAGTCCACCTGCTGGTACTTGCATTTGTGACACGTGTAAACCATGATCTGTACAGCATCAGCCCAGCTGCCCAGACTCAGCTGGACATGACTGAGTCCTGCTGTTGACCTCTGCTGGAGTGAGTCCTGATCCCCAACATGTGCCCCCCCCCCCAGTTGTAGACCCTTGACTGTACTCCTCCTGGCCCAACTGTGGGACCTATCCAAAGCGACGTAGTGTGATGCAAATCGACTCAGCGCGATGCAGAACCTCGCATCACATCAACTGGCAGCTCCTCATCGAAACTGACGCAGCGTGACACAACTCGACACAGGTCTTCACATTATAGCCCTTGCAGCTCCTCATCGGAACTAGCGCAGTGAGACCCAACACCCCACATCAAGGATATAAGGTACAATTCTCAGTGGGACTAACCTAGTCACTGTATCTGATCTAAACTCCAACATGGTTGGCCTGAACTTGCTTGTGACTTTGGCCCTGTCCCGCGAGACCAGATAACTGCTGTTGGCGCTTTGTACTTTTAGGCACTACACTTACCTTAAATCTTTGCATTTGCATATCTTCAATTTTACTGATTTCATATTGGTTATATTGGTGTCAAATACTTAACTAAATGTTACTGTATTTTTCTAGATTGGTGTGGGA
This sequence comes from Triturus cristatus, assembly GCF_964204655.1. Classification (NCBI taxonomy): domain Eukaryota; kingdom Metazoa; phylum Chordata; class Amphibia; order Caudata; family Salamandridae; genus Triturus; species Triturus cristatus. The sequence continues at coordinate 1,744,538,188 of NC_140589.1, read as the reverse complement.
ATTTTCCTTTGTTGTGTTTTCCCTTTATTACTATTTAAGACATGCATAAATCTTTACACGTTGCCTCCCTGCCATTGTGCCAAGCCACCAGAAGAATAAGTACAGGTTAATTTAGTGACTTTTTGTAGTTCACCCTGACAAGGATTGTGGCTGTTGCTAAAGAAGGGTTCACACCCTCTCAACCAACAACCCAATTTCTCACATGCATCCCCTGACAGTTCCTGTGTGCCAGCGTCTGTAATATGGTGCAAAGCAGAGGCAAAGTGTTTCCACATTTGTGAGGTGCAACACGCCAACGCAAATGAGGGAACGTCCCCCTGAGGTCACGCTGGTGCACATGTAGTGCTGGTGTGATATGTATTACAGAAGGATAAACATAAATGTCCTGGGGGTGCAGAAAGTGGGCAGATAAGAACATTGAGCACCCAGGTCACTGACTGTAATACAGCCCCTGATGTAAAGAAACGATGTAAAACCTGCAACATGCTCCATACAAATGTACACAGTAACAGTGCCTGTTGCACCAGATTTATAGAACCCGAGTGATAGCACTAGTATTACCTGCACTAGAGCTGCATTGTTGCCTGCCAAACGTACAGAGGTAAATGATGTACAAAGACCATTTCCAGGTGGAAATCTAACTTGAGCCCAAAGAAAGTGCACATTGAACATGTGTCAAAAAGGCGAAAGTACAGACGCATGTGATATGTGTGTACATAGTTTATTCATGCTTACATTATGCATAGGTCGTTTTTTTGCCTGGTCTACACTTATTCCCTAGTGTGGTGGCAGAGTATTGGCAAGAAAGCTGTCTGTACAAAGGCTGAACACTCATTTATTTAACAATCTTTTTCAATGCATTTCCACCAATTTTCTGAAAATGTAAGTTACATTTAAAAGACAGCGGTTGAAGTGCTGCTGAAAGTATTGAAAAAATGCAGCAGATATCCTATTTTTCAAACGTGGGAAGGCAAGGCATTTTTTTTATTTTTATTTTTATTTTTATTTTTTCATATTTAATTGACATTTGCATGACAACAACACTTTCTCAAGACAGGCGTATTACAGCAGTTACACTGTTCTCAATGTCAGTCAATCAGAATATATGATCATTCAACATAGGCTATTAAGAATGTTTTACTTCTAACTAACCAAAGCCCCTGCATTTCCAATGTCATCATCTCCTTTCTGTTTTTAATACATTGATAACAATAACTGTAAACTCTACCCTCTCCCCTCCCCATCTCTCTGCCCCTCACCCCTCGGTCATGGCTGCAATATTCACTCCGGGGCTTGGAAACCATCTATTCTATCAGATCCTTCTATTATCTATGACATTCTCTGGCGTATGAGAGATCTTAGGTATGGGTAACGGGAGGCAAGCCATCTTACTGAAAATAGTTTAAATGAAAAAGAAAAACAATTGCAAAAGGGAACATTTTTCACAAATTTTACAACCTTCCACATGAATATTTTGAAAAATATTTAAAGGGTGAAAAACCAGGGTTTAAAACACTTGATTAATTGATCATGTATAGTCATACCCCAAGAGTCAGAAACTTTTATGTATAAGAGGTGTAATTCCGCTTGGAAAAAGTTTCGAATCAGGCCTAGAGCGATTACAGCAACATTATCGCATGAGTCTGTGGCGTAGCTTCCATTAGTGCAGCAGGTGCAATAGCACTGTTGTGTAGTTCCTAAAAATATAAAGGATCTGCGCGTTTAGGCAGCATAAACTAAGGGATTGGTGTCTAGACTGATTCCAGACACCCCCAAAGGATATGATAGCCTTTAGACCAGCTATCCCACAGTGCCACCATAAGCCCCCTAACCTTACCAAGGAGCGAACAATTACTGGCAACTATCAATCATGACAACCCTTGATCCTTCAGGGATCGTGGAAACAGTGCAGTACTTTCCGCTCAGTCAATCGTGCTCACTTAGTCTCAGAGAGATACACAGAATAAACGATGGGGACATTTTTCAATAAGCATTTATTGAACCAGCCTCATTCTAGTATAAAACATGTTTGCTGCGACAACCGTTAGACAGAAGCAGATGTATAAGATTACAAGCACCAACAGAGTAAATAAAAGATAGAATTCTACCATGGCGCTAAAACAGAATATAAGCAGGCATTTATACATGACGGTAATCAAGCATACTCCTACGATGCAACCCTACCTAAGTGTACCTAGCATGTATGTGGGTGTGAAGCCAAGAATCCCCGAGGAAAGAGCCAACGCCATTACCTCATGGGATAGAACAAAGGACCCTGTCTTGGTCTCGAGTTGGACACCCAGCAAGGGATCTCAGACCACTGCGTGCTGGAGCTTCTGTGTGCGGGGACCTTATCGTCTTGTGTCAGCATGGAAGCTTCTCCTCTGTCTATCTAGTTTAGGTATGGTTGTTTTATACCATAAAGATAGCCACGGGTTCCTAACACAATCGATTTGTTGTGACTATGATTATGCATGCAAATGAGCCTAGACCAATACCTGCAATTATGCAAAGTACTTATTTCACCCAAGGATGACTTTTATACAGAATATGTCAATCCTGTTATGTATGTCACATGCAGGGGACTTTTCTAAGAATCCTCATGCATAATAAATGAGGCTAGTTCAAGGAAACCGATCGACATGGGTAAAAGGTCAGTGCTAGAAGCATTATGCAGATCAAAGTAGGACAAATGTAGGTGAAAGGCCATTTACCTATTTAGGCCTTTATTGGGGTATATAACAACATAAGGGCCCAAAGGTCTCAGGGGTCCACTGAACCCTGATTAGTGCTGCATTTCACAGCTCAAACAGTGGCTGGGAGGGGTATTTGACCCCCTGCACTAAGGCCCATGACACACTGGCTACGCCACAGGTATGAAGTGTAGCACTAGGGATTCACCTTGTGTTAACATTGTAGCAGCAGCATGCTTCATATACCAGACATACAGAAAGTCCCATTCTGATGTCAGTAGTGGCACCTGGTCTTTTAAAAAAAGAAATATAAATGTTTATAAGTCCATGCCTCTCTCTTTTGGTCCAACATGGATCTCTTACACATTTTCAGCTTCTCTATTGCAGGGAATTAAAATCCCCGCCTCCCAGTGTTGGGGCTTCAACAACATACTTTAGGGGTCCCCTTCATGAAAAGTGCATTTTACAGAAATGAATTCTGCGTAAATTGAAGCACATTTTAAAAACAATTCAGGTGTGTTTATACTTATGAATTCAATGCAGTACTGTTTAATCTCAGTGGCCACATTTCGTCGTGGCTCCCGCCTGTCTTCCCTCCATGTAGAGAAAGATGTTTGCATTGCCAGTGCTAGCAGCCAACAAGGAAAGCAAGATGGCTGTCTGGTCCTCGAAAACTATCCTATTTGAACACGATATTTCTTTGCTGTTGAAACAACATGGATCTATTGAACCACAAATACAACACACATTGTACTCACCAGTGCACTGCCTGCTCTGTTCAAAACCAGCATATCATTCAGTGAAGTGTACTGCCTTTCTTCACCAAATGAATGTCTGCACCATGTCAACACCACATTCTTTGTAAGTGTACAACTGCTTCACTGTGCATTACACTCATAATAAGTGAACTTTCCTAGGACTCCAAACAGAAAGAACTCATCTAGCAAAAGCACTATCCCTCTGCACATGGCTTCAAGCTTGTAGCCAGCATACTCATTATGCCACCAAATATACAACACGCTTACAAGTGCACTATCACTCTTCACCAGATATTACACTCAGTGCAAGTACACCACCCCTCTGCACCAACTAAATCTCACATTAATTGAAAAATGAACTGCCCCTCTTCACCACAAACATTATACTCATAACTGAATCACCTCTCTGCACCAAAGATCATACTTGTACTATGTGAATCACCCCTCCACAACAAACATCACAGTTTTGCAAGACACAGTTCCTCTACACCAAATAAACAACCAATTGGAAGAATACCATCCCTCTACAGAAGCAAACACCGCCCTCATTGGAAGCAATTTACCTCTCAGCAGCAAACACCACACTTATTGCAAGTCCACTATCCATCTTCACCAAGCAACAATCAGACTTCATCTAACAACTCTCAGACTCACCAGAACAGTTACACCAAAATATCACTACCTCTAAACCTTTTATAGCAGCTTGGTGGATGAGGGTCTCAATTATAACAGAAGGCTCAGAGTTTCTGTTTTGTCTACCAGGCAACTTTTAGCTGACTGAATAAGAAAGACCTCTTATGGACCACACAAAAAACATACAGTGAATTTCAAGCCCTCCAATTACTAAACATTGGGTGGCTTTTTTGTCACTCTAATTTTTTGCTTCTAATTCGATGGCTAGCCTTCTTCTTGTGCTTGTCCCTCCCCCGAAGCATGACCTCTTTGTCATCCTTTTGAGTGACTAACATTTATTCTTCCACTTCTCACATTTAGGAAACTACTTTTTTATTTTAACATTTCACGAGAGTGCATGTGTTTTCAGGATCTCTCCCTCATGTACTACTTCCGCCATCCTTAATCCCCACATCCCCTCGCTGAGCACTCCATCATGTTGTTCCCTCCTCCCTCCTCTCTCCACTTACTCTTTCTCTTGTTTTGGTGTTTTTTGTTCTAGACTAAGTCAGCCATGCTCTCCATGTCGCTCCCTCCTCCTCAACACCATGTACATTGACTCCTACTCCTTGACATTATTTTAATTATTTTGATAATTCTCTCCCTGCCCACTCTCCATTGCTCCCCTCAAACCTGCTCCATTGTTACTCCCATATCCCTCATTGTCATTAAAAACCTTTTTTTTTTTGGAGGGCCTGGAAGCTGCCATTTGCGACCAGACTGCTCCACTTTAGAAAAAGCATTTTCAGGTAGGAGAAATAATTTTTATTAATTATCGCTCCAAGTGACATTCGCCGTCTTGGACCAGTGGTTTAAAAAGAAAAATCGTGTCCACTGCAATGGGTAGGCCAACATATGTGTGGTGACAGATGCCATCACACATGCATGCATCTATTGAATAATGCAGACACACAATGCACATTTTCACACTTTGTTTTTTTTGTTTTCATCTCATGCTTGAGAGCCTTGCTAAAAAGCATTAGCGAATCTAATAGATCTCAAAGTATTGGTGAATCCAATAGGCTTCAAAGGCAACACATTCCTCTTGTCAATGTCTGTTTTTTTATTTAACCAAGTGGGATATTGTTTTACTTGTCAGCCATGTGTTTGAATTTATATCTTTCAAACGCACTGGATAAACATTGATTCAAGTGCATGCCATACTTAACAGCAGCGTCAGTTTTATACATAGTGTTGGACTTGGCCCTCTCTGCAGGGTCACCCCCAAACTTTCTACCTTCACCCCTCCTATTCTTGCTGAACTCATATTTGCTGGCATTAGAACTCTACCACTGCTAACCAGGGCTAAAATGATTGTGTTCACTTCCTAAAACGTGGTAAAATTGGCTTACACCTGATTGGCATAATTAATTTACTTACGAGTCCATAGTAAAGTGGTGTACCAAATACCCATGACCTGTAAATTAAATGCTACTAGTGGACCTTAAGTAACAACAACAGTTCCAATACTGATGGACTTTTACTCCACTTTCTTATGTGGGAACATTTTGAAAGGAAACAAAATGAGCGAGGACCTTTTGTTTAGTCGATTTAATCAATCTATTTATACGTTTTGTTTTCAATTTACCATAAACTTATGGTGTATTTCCACAATTTACATTGAACAAATAACAAAAAATTAGTGACTGTACATATATAGACTTAATTACACATTCCACCACAGTCATATCAACATTCACTCCCATACCACACTGGACAGTCCAAAAACAGACATACTCTCTAAAAATGCAATCAAAATTCACTCTAAAGACACAAATTGGAATAAGGCCATAGGAAAGTGGTATACTCTGTAGGAAACAATACAGAAAATTCCAAGTGGTTCTTTGAGTCCTTTAGGCCAAAAGATTTGACCCTAATCTTTTGGCCTAAAAGACTCAAAGAACCACTTGGAATTTTCTGTATTGTTTCCTACAGAGTATACCACTTTCCTATGGCCTTATTCCAATTTGTGTCTTTAGAGTGAATTTTGATTGCATTTTTAGAGAGTATGTCTGTTTTTGGACTGTCCAGTGTGGTATGGGAGTGAATGTTGATATGACTGTGGTGGAATGTGTAATTAAGTCTATATATGTACAGTCACTAATTTTTTGTTATTTGTTCAATGTAAATTGTGGAAATACACCATAAGTTTATGGTAAATTGAAAACAAAACGTATAAATAGATTGATTAAATCGACTAAACAAAAGGTCCTCGCTCATTTTGTTTCCTTTCAAAATGTTCCCACATAAGAAAGTGGAGTAAAAGTCCATCAGTATTGGAACTGTTGTTGTTACTTATGATATGAGGCATGGCCTTACTGATTGCAGCCTAAACCCTGTTTTTGTTCACTAGTGGACCTTAAGCACTTATTGTGCCACCCACTTAAGTAGCTCCTTAAAACATGTCCCAGGTCTGCCATTGTCGACAGAATTCAGTTATAAACTGCCAATTCGACTTGGCAAAATAAACCCCTTGCCAAGCCTTAAACTCCCCTTTCATGACACATGTCACCCCTAAGGTATACCCTAGGTAGCCCAAAGGGCAGAGTGCATTGTAAGGAAAAGGTTGGACTTGTACTTTTAAGTTTTACATGTCGTAGTGAAAAACTCCTAAATTTGTTTTTCACTACTGTGAGGCCGACATCTCACATAGGATAACATTGGGTTGCCTTATTACATTTAATAAGTGCTAACGTTTTATTAGAAGCAGGTAAACATTTCGTGTTTGGTGTCTAAGAAATTGTAATTTAAAACCCTCTTTAGTGGTAAAGTCGAATTTTGAGTTACAATTTGGAAAATGATACTTTTAGAAAGTTTACATTTTTCTTCCCCAACTATTTTATGCCTGCAGCCTGTTCCTGCATCACATGACTGGGTGCATTTGGCAGTTGGACTTTGTTTATTCCTCCCAGACAGCCACACAATAGAGGGATTAGGTGTGCCTGTATGGGCCATCACTGCAGGAAGGGGAAGTGGGGGTGGAGCTGGGCACAGACTCATTTGTAAATAAATAGGATGTGCCCTGCCATCACACAAAGGACTTGTCACCACTGCTTTGTTCATGTAGACAGCAAGAGCAGAGGAAGCAGGAAACTTCAAGCACTTCAAATGAGATTCGCTAGAAACTTCTACTTCAAAGTGGGCACGAGGTTAAAAATAACCTCCTCAGACCCACTCTTCAGTTCATTTCTCTTTCACCTGCGAAAGGACTCTGAGAAGACTGGTTGCTGCTGTATACTCCAGAGGACTGCTTTGCTGCACCTGGAAGGACTGCCTGGCTGCCTGGAGCCTGCCGTGAACAGTCAGACGCTTGAGCCATGTTTTACTGCTTCAACCCATGACAACCAGGGTGACACCAAGGGGTAGTTGGCTGGCCTCCTGATCTGGTTTCAAAGACAGAAAAGCCTCCAACCATCTTTAACCCACACCTGGACCCAGCCTGAATGAGTCTTAGCCCACCAAGTGGACCTCTCCAGTCCAATGTTAAAGGTGCCCAGGTAGGCAAAATTCAAAACCTGGGACGTAAACATTTTTTGGCGTACTACTGCTCTGAGAACCAAGAGGAGACCTAGACTAACCTGCTCTTCTATACGCCCAAGGTGCATCGCCGGTCGGCCTGACTTTGTTGCAGCCACCAATACGTTCTTCTCCAGGGCTCGACAAATCCACTCGCCCACTCGCATTTGCGAGGGAGAATTGATGAGGACGAGCTATTTTTAGGTCCTACTCGCCCTTTCTGGCGAGTAGGAAGAGAAACTAACTTTTGTCCTCTGTCTGTGAAAACGAAGCAAAAGTGACATGATAACAAGATTTAAAGGCATTTTTATTGCTCACAAAGGGAATGAGCAATAAAGATGACTTTAAATCTTGTAATCTTGTCACTTTTGCTCCGTTTTCGGAGACGGAGGTCAAGTAGGTTAAAGTGAGGTCGAGGGGATTTTCCAAGGCACTAGACCTGCAGGACTAGTGCCATTTTATGGATTTTTCGAGCCCTGTTCTCCTCAGCAGCAAATCCTGTTCAGCGGTCTTCATCAAAGGGGTATCTGGCCCCGTGTACCTCTTGTCAGTTACAGCCTCCAGTCTTGTCCCTCTGGAGAAGTTTGACTTCCAAAAAAGATACTACATTCAAATGTGGAAATCTTCACCATGACTTCGCCCAGTGGCTCCCCGATGATGCCTCCTCATCAGACTCTGCCTGCAACCTTGCCCTGCTTAGCTTCTAGCATCGCAGAGACTTTTTTCAAAACTTTCTTCTAAGTCCGAAGGTAAACACCGAGCTCCCAAACCACTTTTTGCATCTGACTCGCATTCCATCGTGGCTGGCCATATTTTTCAACGTTGAACTGGTCTCGCACGAGTAGATAACCACAGTCGGCGCTTTGATCTTTTCGGTCTAACTTTACCTTACATTTTAAAAATTCATAATTCCTGTTCTACTGATTTGATTTTTGTAGTTTTGTTGTCAAATAATTCATTAAAATATAGTGTATTTTTCTAAATTGGTGTGGCATTTTTCTTGTGTTGTACTTTCACTTTATTACTGTTTTTGTGCTGCATAGATACTTTACACATTGCCTCTAAGTCACTTTTGACTGTTTTGGTACCATGCTTCCTGAGAGTTAAGCACAGGTTAATTTAGTGAATTTTGTGGTTCACCCTGACAGGGATTGTGGCTGTTGCATGAGCAGAATTAACACCCCACTCAACCACTACCACAGTTTCTCACACATAGGCACTGCTGTGCTTCCAGTGGGTGAGGCGGGTATTGAAAAATAAATTAAAACGCGACTTACCTTGCTGCCGGACTGCCACCTCGCTTTGTTCTCTGGAGCAGAAAACACAGGTTCCCCTGTAAGCCATTCACAATGCTGCAATGCAGCATTGTGATTGGTCTGAGCACCATTCCTCCCCCTGCTGGCTGTGACGACAACCAAGCCCTGCCCCGTAGAGCTGCAAGACAAAGGGAAAATACAATTATAATAACGTTGTGTTATTATCATTTTATTTTTCCTTTTTCCACTGCCTAAAATGCAGTGGGGCAGCGCGACTCTGCCTTAGCGGAAGAGCCGCCACTGCGTGCTTCACTCTACTCCCGGGTGTGAAACCACAGACAGGATGCTGGAGGAATCGCTCAATGAGTTGAGCGTCCATACCTTGCGTTTGAATCTCAGCCCACTCAGCCTTCTGTCCTTCCAGCGACTGGCCAACTGAGTATAATAACTTAAAAAATAGCAGCATCTGTTTATTTACAGCGCCCCAGGTGATGATTAAAAGAAAAGTTATTACAAGCATATTTTTAAGAGCCCCTGCTGTTCTCTTCGGTCACTACATCTCGGAGTGTTTTCCGCCCCACAACAGGGCAGGTGAAGAGAGGCTGATGGGTGGGTGGGTGGGTGTAAGACCCCCACAGGGTGACTGTCCCACACAAAAGGTGGATGAGTTGATAGGTTTTTAAACCTCACATGCATTACGAGCACTGTATCACTCACCACCAAACAACTATCATGCTAGCAAGTACACTAACCCTCTTCTTTAGCACAATATCCCACATGTATACACAAAACACATATTTGCTACCAACCCCCAAACGCTTTAACGTATTAAAAAAAAACCAGACTTATTACATCAGACAATGCTTGTTTTCTTTCATAGCTTGTTTGAATAAATATGGCGGTGCTCTGAGAGGTCCATTGAGGCGTCTGCAACAACATCCCGTTAAACCTTTCATTGGCGGTAGGCAGGGGGAGCCTGATAATTAACAGAGGGAATATTTGCCTTTGTTTCTACTAAAGAGGGCTATCCGTCCTTTGATTTTCTTCGAGATTGTTTATGGATCTCGCGCTGTAGCGCAATCCTCCAGTGAGATCCCTTGTCTTTTTGTAGTGGTAATGAGAATGTCACCAGCACTCTGATTTGTTGCGCATCTTCCTGAAAGGAATCCTTCCCTTGTTGACGAACTTAACAACATGGTGGATGAAACAAATCGCCCTCCACTGAGGTTCGTCTGTATCTGATTTATGTTCTTTTCAAGTGGCCCAGATTGTAAATGACTGCAGCCCCAGGGGGGAGAGACCAGCCCCCCACCCCCAAGGTTGATGTTAGCATGTTAAATGAAGTATGATTTATGCAATCACGGGAGGCCCTTGTTCTCCCGGCTGTCAATCATCAGTGCATCTCAGAAGAGACACGGGGAATGAAAGCACAGCCCTGACTCTGAAAGCTGAGAGACATACATCAGAGTTGTAACTGCTGAACTGGTTGTATTCGTAGTTGCTTTGTAAACTTGTTTTATGTGACACTGACAGAGTTAACAGCGAGCTCTGCCCCCAGAGAAGTGCATTCTAGGGAATAAACAGCTTTTAGGCCTGAGATAAACTTCAAGTGTGGGAAAATTAAATAGAGACACTAGGGGCCATATGTAGGAAGCCAAATACCGGTCGGTAACGGCCGATTTTCGGTAAATATCCCGTTACCGACCGGTATTTAGGCATATGCTATGTAGGGGGCATATTTCAGGATTCGGTAATTTACCGAATCGGTAAATTTACCGAATCGGTAAAATTACCGATTCGGTAAATACCGAATCCTGAAATGAGATGTAGGAAACACTCTAATGAGTGTTGTGTAGGAATTAGAATTCGGTATTTACCACCAAATATAGGTTGGTGATAAATACCGAATACATTGCAAAAAGCAATATTTTGCTGAAATAAGAGTGCCATGTGGCAGACATACATGCCCTTAGGGCATATATGTCCGCTACATGTGCACACATGCAGGAATCAGGGGTGCAACAGGGTGTCAATGTGACACCCTGCCACCCTTGAATGTGCTCCCCCCATTACCGAATCGGTATTTACCGATTCGGTAATGAGGCACACCTTCCCATTGATTCCTATGGGCCTCCAGGCCCATAGGAATCAATGGGAAGGTATGCCTCATTACCGAATCGGTAAATACCGATTCGGTAATTACCGAATTTCTCAGATTCTGTAACATTTACCGAATTATTACCTACATACAATTTACCGATTCTTAAATACCGAATCGGTAAAATTCGGTATTTAAGAATCGGTAAATTGTATGCCACCTACATATGGCCCAAAATGAGGCTTGCAGCAGCAGCATCAAGAAGCCCTTTGATTACGAGCTCTCCAGGGGGTATGAGCTATTTATCGTACCTGATAAAATTACCAGGTGCAATATGTGAAACATACAACCTATTACAAGTTTTGGAATAAAGTGGGGCATAATGTGCACATTTTCGTGCTTTCCGCATCAAAATCTGCATTACCCACATGTACTGAGCATCTTTAACCTGTTAAACTCTGGCACATTTGGCCTTCTAAAATTTATCCAGGGGATGTGGTCTTTCTCACACCCAGCAATTATTGAAGCCCATAAATTTCACACAACTTGTAATTGCGATCCCTGCCAAGGACATCATAAGGATTCTGGGGGCCTGTAGAGAGCCATTCGGCCCTTCCTCTACAATGCATCCCCGCCCCACCCACGTGACCGGGCTTGGTCCGGGAGTATAAATAAGTAGTCCCAGGTCGCACTTGACCTTCGGCCGACAATGCAAACCGTGTGTGCGTGTGCTTTCTGAGCACGCTGTGCAGGCCGTGAAACGTACCTGGCCCGCGTGCTACACTGGCGAGGAGGGGAGAACGGACCTTCGCTCCCCCTCTCTGCCGCACCAACGGTCCGGTAGGCTGCAAGTGTTCTACGGAGCTGTAGGGAAGATCAGCTCCTGAGAAAAGCTCCTCCAGTGCTGCCGCCTCGATCCGGCACCCCGCTGTAGCGTACTGCAGAGGCGGCGAGAAACAGCACGCTTACCCGTCCCGGGCTGCGCGTTGACGTGTCCAATCCGGAGCAGAAGAGCTCCCATAGGGCGAGGTGAGAAGCTCCTGGAGCCCGGCCCGCATAATACACGTGGCTCAGGGGTGGAGCCTGAAACCTCGCAGCGTAGACCAGCTCCGGGCCGACCTGAGACCTGGTAACAGGCGCGGGCCCCACCCTGCCAGCGAGAAGAAACAAAAGTGCATGAAGACACGGTGCAACGGATGGTGCGGGAAGGACAATGGCATAATACTATCTACTGTCTACAGCCTGAGCCTGGTCCCAGGAGGGCCACCATCAAGTGCCCAGCCACACATACAGAAGCAAGGAGTACTGGCAGAGGGCTCAGCCTCAGCAAAAGACAGGTCAGTCTCAAGGTCCCAGGTGAGGAGTGCCACAAGGCCCCAAGGCAGCACAGATCAGGCCCAGGAAGAGGTCAGTCGTATAGCTCCGGGGTCATAAGATCGCAGCAACACTTCACCCACTGCACACATCGCCACACCAACTGCAGGAGGAGACAAGCATCTGCACACCATGGCAGGCCCACCGCCGCCACAGCCGCAGGCACAAGCGCCACCGACACCGTATTCACATGTGTCTGTGACACCGATACCCCTGTTCAGCCAGCTCGCCGACCCCACCACTGCCGTGCCTAGATTGAAGTTCTGAGTGGGTCGCCTGAATCACTACTTTACAGGGACCAGAGAGACAGCTGGGATAGTAAAATGTTCCCTGCTGATGCACTTTGGGGGCGATGAGCTCTATGACCTATTTGAGATGCTGCCTGATACCAGGCGGCTCATGAATATGACATGGCCATCACTGCTCTCAACAGATACTTCGACCCGCAAATGAACCGGGATTGCAAGTTGCGCCAAGCCCGGCAAATGGAGGCAGAAATGGTAGACATGTTCTAAGCCGGGCTGAGGAAGTTGGCACGCACGTGCATGAACAGTGACCAGACGGAGGAAATAAGGGCACAGATCATCCAGGGGTGCAAGTCTGTCGTGCTGAGGCGCCAGATGCTTCACCAACCCGGAATATCCCTGGATGAGATCCTCATCCTAGACCACTCCCATGAGCTGTCGGACAGACGGGCAGAAGAGATGGAAGTCGTCCGAGTTCGCAACACCCCGACCGCCCTGGCGCAGAAACAGGTTCATGTCAAAGAAGAGACGGTGGAATCGGTGCAACGGTGCCATGCACCTGGACATGGGAGAGCCACAATCAGCCAGCCCGCTGGGAAGTGCGGACATTGCAGCTTCGACCACAAAGTGCAAGACCGATGCTCAGCAAGAAAGCAGACCTGCTCAAAGTGTGGCAAGGCCAATCATTATGCCAGTGTCTGCTGAGGTGGAGGAGGACGCTCCCAGGGAGGCGCAGCCAGAGGACGCTCCACGACCATATGACACCTAACGCTTGAGGACAGCGACACCACAGAAGCACCAAAAGAACAAGGAGCCACCGCATACTCCGAGGATGACAATGACACCTTCGTCATCTTGTTTTCAGGACGGCCCGGCCACAAGAAGCGCCCCCCTCCGATGTGCAATGTACAGGTCAACGGAACCTCCGTGCACGCACTGATAGATACTGGGGCATCTGTGAACGTGATGGACTCCGATCAATCTGACAGATTGTCGCCTAGGCCACCCCTTGCCCCCAGCTCGGCTAAAATCTACACCTATGGAAGAACAGTATCCATATAACTACTAGGAGTGATTGAGTTCCGAGCACTCCATGAAGAACAGATTCGACGTGACCGACGATAAAAAGGGAACGTTGCTGGGGTGCCACACCACAGAATACCTTGAGCTGGGGTTTTTCACCAAACAGGTGCACGACACACATGCAGAAGACATCCTGAGCGACTCCCCACAGCTATTCCAAGGCCTGGGTAAATTGAAGGGGTACCAAGTGAAACTTCACATAGGCAAAGCAATCAAGCCGAGGGCACTTCAACACCGGCGCATTCCATTTCATCTCTGCCCCCTCTGGAAAAGGAGCAGCTAGACCTGGAAGACTTGGGGGTCGCAGCAAAGCGGAAACAGCCCAGCACCATTCAGCTATGTGTAGACATGAGGCTCCCCAATCAGGCCATCCGGAGAGAAAGACACGTTACCCCAATGATGGATGACATCATGGCTGGCCTAAACGGGGCACAATGGTTCTCTAAACTATATTTGAACTCTAGGTATCACCAGCTGGAGTTGGCGCCTGAAAGCTGCTACATAACCACCTTTTCAACGCACTTAGGCCTCCGACGATACACACAGCTCAGCTTCGGTGTCTCCTCAGCCGCAGAGGTGTTTCAAAATGCCATCAATGAAACCCTCTCAGGCCTGGTCGGAGTGATAAATCTAAGTGATGACATCCTAATATACTCCCATAGCCTGGAGGAACACCACGTCCGGCTGAGAGCGACCCTACGAAGGCTTGCAGACTGTGGGCTCCCCCTGCACAAAAGGAAATGCGCCTTCTATCAGGGGGGCTGATTGACTTTGGGTATGTCTTTTTCCGGGACAGACTCTGTGTTAACCCACGCAAGGCAGAGGCCATCAGGAACGCCCCGGTTCCACAGAACCCAACTGAAATCAGGAGCTTCCTTGGCATGGTGACATACTGCGGGAGGTTGATCCCAAACCTGGCCATGCTCTCGGAACCCATGCACCAGCTGACGAAGACAGGCACGCCCTGGGAATGGGACCCCAAAGAGGAAGTTGCATTCCAAAACATCAAGAAGGCTCTTCTGGACCAGACAACCATGGCATACTTCCACCCCAAGAAGAAAACAGAGCTCGTGGTGGACGCCAGCCCCTGAGGGCTCGGATGTCCCTTCTGCAAGAGACCGCTAAGGGAGTCTACGTTCCGGTCGCCTACACCAGTCGAGCGCTATCCCAAAGAGAAACACGATACGCCCAAATAGAGCGAGAGGCCTTAACTATAAGGTAGGCATGCCTGCACTTTCACCTATACCTCTGCGGCCATCCATTCCGAGTGGTAACTGACCACAAAGCTCTGCTGCCACTGTTCAACGGATCGTCACGCTTGGCACCGCCAAGGATAGAGAGGTAGGCGATCCAGCTGCAGACGTACTCATTCCAGTTGCTCTACAGACCAGGAGCAGACAACCCAGATGATTTCTTGTCCAGACACCCCACAAAGGCGAAAGCGTGGTAACCCCGGAAGATGCCGTGCACACCTAAGCATTCATGAACATGGTGGAGGCCAGCGCCTGATCTGTAGCTGTGACACGGGAAAATCTTCAAGATGCCACCGACGCGGATGACAACCTGAGAAGGGTGAAGGAGGCCCTAGAAAAGGGGTAGAGGCATTGGTTCATTGATGGAGCATACCTGCTCATAGCAGAAGAGAAGAATAGCAGTCGCCAACTCTGGAGAGTACGGCATGAGCTAAGTGTCAGCAGGTCTGGACTGGTTCTACTAGGGCAAAGGATCGTTGTCCCGAAAAGCCTGTGCAAACGAATGGTCACGCTCGCCCATCAAGGCCATCCGGGGACCGCCAGGACGAAGGCAAGATTGCGCATGAAAGTATGGTTCCCCAACATGGACGAGATGGTTGATGAAGAAGTTAAGCACTGCCACCCGTGTACGATTACGGGCATCGACGCTGCTCCGGCACTAACAAAAGAACCCTGCCTCACACCCTGGACGAAGATCAGTATCGACTTCGGGAGTTTCCTGGATGAGCAGCATACCACGGTGATCCTGGGCTCGTTCTCCAAGTTCCCCATTGTCAAACTTGTATCATCTACGACGTTCGGCCGCATCCAGCCAGCCCTGGAGAAGATGTTTGCGATGTTTGGGCATCCGGATGAAGTCAAATCAGACAACGGGCCACCTTTCCAGGGTCATAACTTCCATGATTTCCTGGTACGGAGGGCAGTCAGTCATCGACGAATCACCCCACAATGGCCTCAAGCCAACGGCGAGGTGGAGCGCTTCATGAGGAAGTTAAACATGGCCCTCAGGACCGGAGTGGACTAGCACCAGGACACCGAAGTGTGTCTGCATCAGTTCCGACTTGTGTACCGACAAACGCCCTCCTCCACAACAGGGTGTGCCCCAACCCCTCTACTGCTCAAGCGACCACCGGGCAAAAGTTCTGCCGTTGCGGGTAGGGTCCAAGGTAGTACTCAAGGACCGCCACCCGGGCTGGAAGTTTCGCACTCCATATGAGCCCAAGGTATGGACTGTGACTCAAGTGGATGGAGCCATGATCATGGCCCCACGAGGCAGACATACCGAAGCGAGAAATGTGTCGTGGTTTAAAGAACTGGCCGGTAATCACGCTCTTGCTGACCCGTCCTCGGAAGAAGACGAAGAGCCCGTGGATGCTCATGTGGTACCCACCCCAGATGGAGGCCAAAGTCCAGCGCCCTCTGCGCAGCAGGCAAGGGCTACAGCACCCGGAGACGGCCAGTATGAGGGAGTGTCACGCGAGGCATCCTTGGGGTTTCCCGAAAATGTGACAGACGATTCCAGAGGAGAAAAGCCCAGGAGCCAACATTATCAGCTGCGACCCTATCCTGTACCCAGCCAAAGATTGAGAGACTTTATGTGCTGAGCGATCAATGCACCTGCGGACTCGATGTTTGTGACCTCAGCCAATGGCTCTTTTCCTCATTTCCTTTTGCACTATTTCTATATCTGTTTTCTTCCTCCTTTTTCTCTCTCTGTTTTCCCCCGTCCCCATCTCCTAGTGTGTATCTAAAAGAAAGGAGGGATGTAGTGAGCCATCCAGCTCTTCCTCTACAATGTATCCCCGCACCACCCCTTGTGACCGGGCTCGGTCCAAGGGTATAAATAAACGGGCCCAGGTTGCACGTGACCTTCGGCCGACAATGCAAACTGTGTGTGCATGTGCTTTCTGAGCGCGCTGGTTAGGCCGCAAAACATACCTGGTCCCCGTGCGCTACAGCGCCCTCGGACAAAAGTATTTTGGGGTGCCCCTGTTCGGAACAGCTTTGAAATTGTGATCCATTTTCAGCTCTTTCATGGCCTCTTTGGCCGGGTCACTGACTGTGCACAGGCACACTCTCCAAATTCTAAATGTGTTTATGTTAGACCTGGCACCTTGGCGTGAGTCTCCCTTCCACTTTTTATCGCTGTGCCTCATGTGTTTTGCTGGTGTTAGCTGCTCAGAGCACTGTGCCACTGCCAACCAGTGCCACAGTGCAAGTGCTCCCTATATAAAATGTATATGTTGGTTGGATTCCCTGATTGGCTTATTTGGTTTACTGTCAGACCCCAGTAGAATGCACCAGGAGGGCCCAGGGCTTGTGAATACAAATGCTGCTGGTGGGCTTGCAGCACTGGTTGTGCCACCCACAGAAGCGACCTGGTAAAATGTGTCTAAGGTCTGCCATTGCAGAACCTGCATGCAGTCTGGTACTGTCATGCTGACTGGGCAAGTGCACCCACTTGCCAGTCCCTAAACCTTCCGTTAACTTCATATTAGTCACCCCTATGGTAGGCCCAAGGGCAGGGTGAATTGTAAGCATAAGGTAGGACAAGCCCTGATGTGTGTGGCATGTCCTAATAGTGAATTACAGCCATTTTCTTTTTTCACTATTGTAAGGCTACCTGTTCTCCATAGGCCAGAATGGGCTGTTAGAATTGTTGCATCCTATGATCCTAACAGACCAAGGGTGCATGGTAGAAATTCGAGTTTAGTATGCCTGAACTCAGAATAATAAAATACATCTTTTAGTAAAGTTTATTTTAATATTCTGTGTTTGCAAATGCCACTTTTAGAAAGCTGGTATTTGCTTGCCTAACCATTTCAGCCCGCCTCTGCTAGGATGTGTATCTGCTGTCTGGTTTCTGTGAGTGACAGGGCAGGGGAATTCCAGGAGACAGGCTGGGGCAGCCCGGTGGTGAATAGAGAGATCTACATCCAGATGGGTGGGAGGAGTACACCTGGACTCTGAATAGGGATGTGCTCTGCCACCATAATGCTGGCTCCACCTTCTGTGGAGCGGCTGATGTCTCTGCCCTGCACCCTAAATAGGAAGTCAGAGTCATGTCAACAAAGTGCTCAGGAACTGGTTTGGACTGGGCAAAGGCCCCTCTACCCCAGAGGAACAAAGGAATTAGGGGTATAAGTATTGAGAACCTGCTCCCAAGAAATTAGATCCTGCTTGACAAGAAGAACGTCTGCCTGAGGAGGAGGAACTGGGAAAGCTGTAAGGAGGAGTACTGTCCCTGACCAGGGGGATTGGCCTGCAGTGGTTGCCTTGCTGCTGAAGGAGAGTAGAAAGACTACAAAAGACTTTATTTCAACTTGTGCTTAAAAAGATCTCCAAGGACCTGCTGAAGTCTCAGGAACAACAGACTTCACCCCCCAGCTCCCCAGAGTTCTTTGGAAGTGCCTGCTGCTTTTGTTGGGCCTTCTGAGGGACTGCGTGTCGCAAGGAGCTGGAAGCGCTACTCAAGGAGGAGAAGCGTGCCGCCGTCGGAGCTGTTGTCGTCGCATCTCGTAAAGGGTGTCGCCGCTGCAGCATCGCATCGAGCGGAAGCGTCTCGCATCATCCAGGAAGTGTCTCGCAACGCCGAAGAAGCGTGTCGCCATCGCAGCCATCGTAGCTGACGCATCGCACCGCATCAAGAGAAGAGTCTCGCATCGAGGAAGAAGCGTGTCGCCATCGCAGCCATCGTAGCTGTCGCATTGCACCGCATCAAGAAAAGCGCCTCGCATCCACGGAGAAGCGTGCCGCCGTCGGAGCTGCTGTCGTCGCATCGCGTTAAGGGGTGTCGCCGCTGCAGCATCGCATCGATCGGAAGCGTCTCACAAACGTTGAAGAAGAGTGTCGGTGCCAAGGCCGCTGTTGCGCATCGCGTAAAAGGTGTCGCTGCTGCAGCTGACGCATCGAGTCGAGTCTTCTCGCAACATCGGAGAAGCGTGCCGCATCTGGAGATCTTCACGTCTTTATTTCTTTGCACCAAAAACTTCATCGCATCAACATCGTTGCAACACTTTCGTTGCCCTGCGTGGCTCATCTAAAAGGTGCATTGACTTAAAGTGTCGCATTTAAAATCTTAAGAGAACTAAGCAACCTTCTACCATCTAAAGTAACAGTATTGTGTATTTTTGTCGTTTAATGGTCTTGTGGTAACTCTATATAAATAATCCTTATTTTTAATATAAAACCTGTGTGGTGTCCATTTGTAGTGTTGTCACTTGGTTACTGTATGTGTTCATAAATGCTTTACACACTGCCTCTGAAATAAGCCTGTTTGCTCATGCCAAGCTACCAAGGGGGTGAGCAGGGGTTATTTTAGGAGTGTACCTCCTTACCCTGACTAGAGGAAAGGTTCCCTGTTTGACACAACCTGTGCCAACCAGAGAACCCGGATTCTAACATTGGTGGGCAGCGGTGAGGATTCTGGACTTGCATTTGTGACTCATGTACAGTGATTGGTGAACACTACTTAGTGAGTGCAGACCTTAACGCAACCAATACTTGTTGGTAGATTTCTTTTTGGGACTGTCTATTTTAGAGTACTGCCAAGCTTAACCATGGTGGAGAAAGCAGCATCCATAGTCTCTGTTGATAATGAATGGGAATGGGAAGAAGAGAAACTGGAAAGCTACAAAGTATCACCGCTAAAATTCTTCTGCAGGAAATTCAATGTTTGCACCACTGGATGCAAAAATAAGCCAGAGTTCTACAAGGCGCTGAGGGCCTGGGTAGAATCAAGGAATGCCACTGATGATGATAATGCAGAGGAGCAGCTGGATGGGCCAGTGGGTTCAAGAGGAAGGAGAAGCCCTTCCTCTGCTGGTAGCAGTGTGTCTAGTAAGAGTCTATCTCCAGAGGAGTTGGCAGATAGAAGAGAGGGTAGGATGCACGAAATGGAGATGGCAAAGATCAAATTAAATGGGCAACTGGAGCTGGAAAGTAAAAAGCTGGCTCTGGAAGAGAAGAAAATCCAAATGGAGCATGATATGGCTTTGAGGGAATTGGATCTAAAGGCCAAGAGTTTAGAGTCCACTCCCTCTGGTGGCAGCACACCGTCAGTGCAGGCAGGCAGAATCAAGGGTGTACATACCCAAAGATGTGGTAAAATAATTTTTTAACAATGATGATATATGGCAGTGGTTCAAAGCCTATGTCTTCCCACCGGGTCCCTGAGAAGGATTGGGGAGCGGGGTTGTGGGGACAGTTCCTTAGTGAGGGGCGGGACACACTGCTAGACTTGCCTTCAGATGATTATAATTCTTATCCCCATATGAAGGCAGCTTTGATGGCTAGGTATGGGTTGACCCCTGAGTTGTATAGGCAAAGGTTCAGGGGTTGCACAAAGATTCCAAACAGTACGTATGTTGAGTATGTAACTTCTTTTTGCAGAGCACTGGATGGTTGGGTGAAGGGTAGCAAGGTTGATGATTTTCAAGGGCTTCTTGATTTAATGGCATGGGAGCACTTGCCCAGTAATTGTTTTCCTGAGCTACGCCAGCACCTGATTGATAGTAGGCTGACTAACCCTAGAAAGCTTGCTGAGGAGGCGGACCGCTGGGTCAGTACCAGGGTCCACAAGGGTCCAGTGGGAGACTCCGCTAAAGGTGGGCAGGGTCCCCAGCAGAAGAGTGGGGGGGACAAGGGTAAACAGAGGGAGTTCCCAAGAAGGCCCCAAAGTAATCCCCAAGGGAACCAAGGGAAACATTCTCAGCCTCCCCCACCCAAGAAACCGACCGGGGCCCCGACAGGTCCCCCTGTTCAGAAGGGGTCCCTCAAATGTTACAAGTGTGGTAACATGGGGCATTTTGCCTTTGATTTAAAGTGTCCTTTGTATGGTAAACCAGCACCCACTGGTGCTCCGCCCCGGCAGATGGCTAGTGTAGCCGTGGGGGAGGAGATGGCAGTCCAAGGTGGGTGGGGTCCCGCAGAGATGTCCCTTGTCTCATTAGGAGACTGTGAGATGGTCCCCCAAACCCAGCTGCCTGATAACACTAAGAAATACAGGCAGTGGGTGACCATTAATGGCCGTAGGGTGGAAACTCTCAGAGATACAGGAGCCAGTGTGACAGCTGTCAAGTGTCACCTGGTGTCTCAAGAGCAGGTGGTCCAAGGAGCATTCTATCCAGTTGTTGCCGCTGACAACACAGAGAGTCACTGCAAAGTGGCTCAGGTTCCCTTTGAGTGGGGGGGGGTCTCTAGTACTCTTCAGGTAGCTGTGAGGCCCGCCATGCCTGTAGACTGTCTGTTAGGGAACGACTTGGAGAGCTCACCTTGGGCTAAGGTGGAGCGGAGTGCTCACCTGGAGATGTTGGGTATGCCGGATTGGGCGTGTGTCACCACACGGTCCATGGCAGCAAGTAGAGGTGCTCAAGAGGTCCTGGAGCCTGAGAGGGAGGCCCAGGGACCGGCCTTAGAGTGAAGAGGCAGGGGGTGCGGGAAACCGGCCCCTGAATTTCCCACGGCCCAGGAGGAAGCAGACCTTGAGGGGGATGCCCTGGAGCCTACCGGGGAACAGATAGCTGAACTGGGGGACCTGCCTGAGCTGACCCATTGGCAGCAGGAAGAAGGCTCCTCCAGGGAGGACTTTTGTAAGGCACAGAAAGAATGCCCTTCTCTCGTGGGTATGCGGCAGCAGGCTGCAGACCAGGCCGCAGGTGATCAGTCTGGGTCACATTTCATTTACTGGGAGAACGACCTCCTATATACAGAGCCTAAGGTTGCTGAGCCTGGTTCAGCCCGTGCGCTGGTGGTACCCCAGGACTTCAGAGCCATTTGGGGCAGGACAAGACCTTTGAAAGACTTGTCACCCACTTTTATTGGCCCCAAATGCGCAGGAGTTCAGACACTCACTGCAGGACCTGTCAGACTTGCCAGGCAAGTGGAAAGAGTGGGAGGAAGCAGAAGGCTCCTCTCCAGCCATTCCCTGTGGTCGGTACCCCATTCCAGCGAGTGGGGATTGACATTGTGGGGCCACTGGACCCCAAGACAGCCATGGGCAACAGGTTTATCCTGGTCCTGGTGGACCATGCCACCCGGTACCCGGAAGCCATCCCTCTGAGGACAGTGACGGCCCCCGTGGTGGGACGTGCACTGATGGGAATTTTCTCCAGAGTGGGATTCGCTCTAGAGGTGGTGTCTGACCGGGGTACCAATTTCATATCCAAATGTATGAAATCCCTTTGGCAAGAGTGTGGTGTAACCTACAAGTTTATCACACCGTACCACCCCCAAGGAAACGGGTTGGTTGAGAGATTCAACCGTACCCTCAAAGGCATGATAATGGGTCTGGAAGAACCCATGAGGCGTAAGTGGGACGTCCTCTTACCATGCCTTCTCTTTGCGTACCGTGAGGTGCCACAGAAATCTCTAGGGTTCAGCCCCTTTGAGCTCCTGTATGGCCACCCAGTGAGAGGACCTCTAAGTCTGGTCAAGGAAGGCTGGGAGCAATCTCCCAGGAAACCTCCCCAGAATGTATATAGCTACATGCTGGCCTTCAGGAATCAGACTAGGCGATTCAGGCAACTTGCCGAGGCAAATCTGGAAGCCAGCCAGGAGGAGATGAAGCGGTGGTATGACCAGAATGCCACTGGAGAAAAGGTGTGGGTCTTGGCCCCCGTGGAGGCTTGTGGAGCCTTGTGCGCTCCAGGATAAGTGGACCGGTCCCTTTGAGGTTGTGGAGCGCAAGAGTCCTGTTACCTATTTGGTGAACTTGCGGTCTCCAAGGAACCCCTTAAGGGTCCTTCATGTCAACCGCCTCAAGCCTCACTTGGAGAGGTCCCAAGTGGCATGCTCTTGGCAAAAGATGCTGGGATGGAAGAGGAGACCGAGCCTCTTCCTGACCTCCTGTCAGCCCAGGAGCAAGATGGGTCAGTGGATGGTGTCATCCTCTCTTCCGCCCTGACCCCTGAGCAACAGAATGATTGTCGCCAGCTACTGGGACAATTTTCTGATCTGTTTTCCCTGGTTCCCGGTGTCACTGATTGGTGCGTCCATGATGTGGACACTGGGGATAGTACACCTGTGAGGCACAAGGCCTACAGGGTGACTGACAGGATGAGGGCGTGCATCAAGGAGGAGGTCTCCAAGATGTTTGCACTCGGGGTAATTGAGTCCTCCAGCAGTCCTTGGGCCAGCCCAGTGGTCTTGGTCCCAAAGGCTGCAGCGCCGGGAGCCACACCCAAACTCCGGTTCTGTGTGGACTACAGAGGACTCAATTCAGTCAACAGGACTGACGCACACCACATCCCCAGAGCTGATGAGCTCATAGATCGGCTAGGGGTTGCCAACCACCTCAGCACGTTTGATTTAACGTCTGGGTACTGGCAGATCGCCTTGACCGATGGGGCCAAAGAGAGGTCAGCATTTTCCACCCCAGATGGGCACTACAAGTTCCGGGTTATGCCCATTTGGGATGAAGAATGCCCCTGCCACCTTCCAGAGGTTGGTCAACCAGGTGTTGGCTGGACTGGATTCGTTCAGTGCTGCCTACCTGGATGACATCGCAGTGTTCAGCTCCACTTGGGAAGAACACCTGCGTCACCTCTGGGAAGTGTTGATGGCGCTGCGGAGGGCAGGCCCCACGATCAAGGCGAGTAAGTGTCAGATCGGGCAGGGTTCCATGGTGTACTTGGGGCACCAGGTTGGGAGCGGCCAGGTGGCGCCCCTTCAACCCAAGATAGAAACCATCCTGAATTGGGAATCGCCCAAAACCCAGACAGAGGTGAGAGCCTTCCTAGGTCTCACCGGGTACTACAGGAGGTTTGTCAAGGGGTATGGCAACATTGTTGCCCCCTTGACAGCGCTGACTTCTAGGAAGCAGCCCAGGAAAGTGATTTGGAGTGACACCTGTCAGAAAGCTTTTGAGGCCCTGAAAGCTGCTATGTGCACGCCGCCCGTGCTCTTGGCTCCCACCTTCTCCAAAGAGTTTATCATTCAGACAGACGCTTCAGAGCATGGTGTGTGGGCTGTTCTTTCACAGATTAATGAGGAGGGCCTAGATCAACCTGTAGCCTTCCTTAGAAGGAGGTTACTGCCACGGGAACAGAGATGGAGTGCTATTGAGCGTGAGGCATTTGCTGTGGTCTGGGCGCTGAAGAAGCTAAGACCCTACCTGTTTGGGTCTCACTTCCGGGTTCAGACAGACCACAGGCCCCTCAGATGGTTGATGCATATGAGGGGTGAGAATCCAAAGCTGTTGAGGTGGTCCATTTCCCTACAGGGTATGGATTTCACGGTGAAACATCGCCCTGGTACAGATCACGCCAATGCTGACGGTCTGTCCAGATTTTTCCGCCTTAGAGATGAGGAACTCCCTGGGGTAGGGTAGTTCTCCCCACATTTCAGATGGAGGGGACACGTGTTAGACCTGGCACCTTGGCGTGAGTCTCCCTTCCACTTTTTATCGCTGTGCCTCATGTGTTTTGCTGGTGTTAGCTGCTCAGAGCACTGTGCCACTGCCAACCAGTGCCACAGTGCAAGTGCTCCCTATATAAAATGTATATGTTGGTTGGATTCCCTGATTGGCTTATTTGGTTTACTGTCAGACCCCAGTAGAGTGCACCAGGAGTGCCCAGGGCTTGTAAATACAAATGCTGCTGGTGGGCTTGCAGCACTGGTTGTGCCACTCACAGAAGCGGCCTGGTAAAATGTGTCTAAGGTCTGCCATTGCAGAACCTGCATGCAGTTTGGTACTGTCATGCTGACTGGGCAAGTGCATCCACTTGCCAGTCCCTAAACCTTCCCTTAACTTCATATTAGTCACCCCTATGGTATGCCCAAGGGCAGGGTGCATTTTAAGCATAAGGTAGGACAAGCCCTGATGTGTGTGGCATATCCTAATAGTGAATTACAGCCATTTTCGTTTTTCACTATTGTAAGGCTACCTGTTCTCCATAGGCCAGAATGGGCTGTTAGAATTGTTACATCCTATGATCCTAACAGACCAAGGGAACATGGTAGAAATTCGAGTTTACTACGCCTGAACTCAGAATAATAAAATACATCTTTTAGTAAAGTTTATTTTAATATTCTGTGTTTGCAAATGCTACTTTTAGAAAGCTGGTATTTGCTTGCCTAACCTTTTCAGCCCGCCTCTGCTAGGATGTGTATCTGCTGTCTGGTTTCTGTGAGTGACAAGGCTGGGGAATTTCAGGAGACAGGCTGGGGCAGCCGGGTGGTGAATAGAGAGATCTACATCCAGATGGGTGGGAGGAGTACACCTGGACTCTGAATAGGGCTGTGCTCTGCCACCACAATGCTGCCTCCACCTCCTGTGGAGCGGCTGATGTCTCTGCCCTGCACCCTGAATAGGAAGTCGGAGTCATGTCAACAAAGTGCTCAGGAACTGGTTTGGACTGGGCAAAAGCCCCTCTACCCCAGAGGAACAAAGGAATTAGGGGTAGAAGTATTGGGACCCTGCTCCCAAGAAATTAGATCCTGCTTGACAAGAAGAACCTCTGCCTGAGGAGGAGGAACTGGGAAAGCTGTAAGGAGGAGTACTGTCCCTGACCAGGGGGATTGTCCTGCAATGGTTGCCTTGCTGTTGAAGGAGAGGAGAAATACTACAAAAGACTTTATTTCAACTTGTGCTTAAAAAGATCTCCAAGGGCTTGGAATAGAGCTTGCCTCCTGCTGAAGTCTCAGGAACAACAGACTTCACCCCCCAGCTCCCCAGAGTTCTTTGGAAGTGCCTGCTGCTGTTGTTGGGCATTCTGAGGGACTGCGTGTCGCAAGGAGCTGGAAGCGCGACTCAAGGAGGAGAAGCGTA
This sequence comes from Triturus cristatus, assembly GCF_964204655.1. Taxonomy (NCBI): domain Eukaryota; kingdom Metazoa; phylum Chordata; class Amphibia; order Caudata; family Salamandridae; genus Triturus; species Triturus cristatus. Next base: position 1,744,512,472 of record NC_140589.1, on the reverse strand, counting down.
CCTCCGTCGGAGCTGTTGTCGTCGCATCTCGTAAAGGGTGTCGCCGCTGCAGCATCGCATCGAGCGGAAGCGTCTCGCATCATCCAGGAAGTGTCTCGCAACGCCGAAGAAGCGTATCGCCATCGCAGCCATCGTAGCTGACACATCGCACCGCATCAAGAGAAAAGTCTCGCATCGAGGAAGAAGCGTGTCGCCATCGCAGCCATCGTAACTGTCGCATTGCACCGCATCAAGAAAAGCGCCTCGCATCCACGAAGAAGCATGCCACCGTCGGAGCTGCTGTCGTCGCATCGCGTTAAGGGGTGTCGCCGCTGCAGCATCGCATCGATCGGAAGCGTCTCACAAACGTTGAAGAAGAGTGTCGGTGCCAAGGCCGCTGTCGTCGCATCGCGTAAAAGGTGTCGCCGCTGCAGCTGACGCATCGAGTCGAGTCTTCTCGCAACATCGGAGAAGCGTGCCGCATCTGGAGATCTTCAAGTCTTTATTTCTTTGCACCAAAAACTTCATTGCATCAACATCGTTGCAACACTTTCGTTGCCCTGCGTGTCGCATCTAAAAGGTACATTGACTTAAAGTGTTGCATTTAAAAACTTAAGAGAGCTAAGCAACCTTCTACCATCTAAAGTAACAGTATTGTGTATTTTTGTCGTTTAATGGTCTTGTGGTAACTCTATATAAAGAATCCTTATTTTTAATATAAAACCTGTGTGGTGTCCATTTGTAGTGTTGTTACTTGGTTACTGTATGTGTTCACAAATGCTTTACACACTGCCTCTGAAATAAGCCTGTCTGCTTGTGCCAAGCTACCAAGGGGGTGAGCAGGGGTTATTTTAGGAGTGTACCCCCTTACCCTGACTAGATGAAAGGTTCCCTGCTTGACACAAATATCTACCTGTGCCAACCAGAGAACCCGGATTCTAACAGTTTACATCTAATATTCAGGGATAGTGAAGTGTGTTTTCAATATTGTAACACAGTAGAAGCTCACTAATATTACTGCAAATAATCTCTGTGACACTATCTCATTTCAAATATATGAGGATCTGTTTTGATCTAAAGGAAACTTTTTTATGGATGTTGCATGAAAAATAAAACATTTCCCTGCAAAATGTCTGTAAAAGACTCTCACACATCACCCACATTAAAAATAAACCAAAGGAAAGTGGCATTTCTTCTTCAAATCATTTTGGTATGTAAAACAATATGTTTAAGAACTATTCAAGGTCATCAGGGCAAGACTCTCAGCAGAAAAAAGCTTGTTCTATCAGGGGACACCCTGAAAGGCAGGGGCCATGGGCCAGCGACCACATTGCCCATGCCTTAAAATGTCCCTGATCCAAGGGCGGCTCCTCCATTGGAGCGGAGGAGCATCGCCCCGCATATGTGCCCCCCAAAGCCCTAGATATAAAAAATAAAATAGTAATTGATTACCATTTTATTTTTTATTATGTCGTCCAGAACCGAGTGTCAGGACAAGGGAGGGTCTGCTGAGTAAGCAGGGAGGAGTGGTGGGCAGAGGGCTGCCTTTGCACTTGTTCAAAATGCGCATGTGTCTTTGGCTGGCCGTCTTGAGATGACCAGACACACATGCACACTTTAAACCTCTCAACTTAGCTGTCTTAAGACAGCTAAGTTGAGAGCAAATGCAGGCATCCAGTACCCTCGGGAGTGCCAAGGTAGGCTGCTCCCACCAATCAGGGCACTGCTCACAGGCTGGTTAACAGCACGTGAGAAGGACAGGATTGGTTGAGGGAGTTTGCTGAGGCCTGCACTGCAGTCCGAAGAGATGCAGTCGGAGTGAGAAGGACATCGTCGTCAGCATCCGGTAAGTGTTTTAAATTTTTTGTCTTTTGTTTGCCTGCCCCTCCCCCCCACCTTCAGTAGATGTCAGCCACGACTGCCTGATCCCTTCGCAAACAGGTGGCTATGCATTTCTTGTAAATTAGCAGGGCACTCATAATTGACGAAGTAGTAACATACTTGTTTTCATACATACATACTTGCCTATGCGCATGCAAACAACGAGGCGAAAAAAAGACTTTCGGATTGCAGTGCACAAAATCCCAAATTCTAGTCCTCTCAGGCAGAGCCTTGTGTTTTTTATTTCTGGTTAATATGCACTGAGTAGAAAGAATACCCAAAGTAACTGCTGACCTCCAAGTCAGGATTAACATGAACCAATCTCCTCACAGAGTTCCACCTGGCTTCCAGTTGTTTGCCAGATGGAATGGAAACCCTCCAAGCAGGGTCTCAGAATATCACTCACTCTGGTGGTGATCTAATGCTCTCTGTGAGCTCTAACAAAATGGCACTGGTTACAATCAGAGTGGCGTAGGTGCAGAAATACAGGGTGGTCATGATTTATGATCCTAAATCTACCTATTACCAGTTATTCCCCATGGAAAGGAAACTAACTGTGCTGATCTGTTAATTTCCAGACAAAATTCCACATGAAATACCTAATTCCTTGGGGATTTACTGCTCACATTTACCACCCTATCAGGACAGCTGATAAATGCGAGCCGAAGGGTCAGGTGTGGGGGGGTGGGTGTTGTGGAGGGGGGGTGCAGGTTGCAGAGGAAAGAAGAGGATATGGCCCTGCAGAAACATAAACATTGAGCCATGCATGATCGTGAGTGATGGTATTGCACCGGGGGAGGCTTTCGGCAATATCAGTGGGATTCAGAATACCCTCTGCACAGTCTCTGAATTGCTCAACGGAAAAAGAACAAGGCCACAATTGCTTCATCTATTTGTTATGGGATGAGGGATTTTCAAGGAGGCTTCAGTAAGCTCAATGGGATCCAGTGCCATATGCGGACATTTTACATAAGTAAGATTCAGCTTAATTTAATTTATTAATTTATAAACCCTGTATGTTGATGTGGAGCACTGTTATTGATAGATTCTTCTTCCTCTTCCACTACCTCTTCTTGGTATTTTTATTATTATTGTTGATTATTTTATTACTTTGATATTCTTGTCATTCTTCTTAATACTATTATTATTACTCATTATATATGGCTCCAATAAATCTAACTACTCTCAGTGTGCTAGGCAATATAATTTAAAAAATATATTTATTGTTAGGTGTGCTTTGGCGCAGCACTTCCTAGATGAGAACAGGTCAGTGAACATCATAAACAGTACAAGAATCTGTGCCTTCATCCCCCTTTACATGTTAAGATTCTGGTCTCCATACTTTCTATGAACTTTATGAACCCAATACTTGCAGTAATTATATTTTCAAAGCTCTAAGGATACCATCTCATCTTCAGTGAATTCCCAAGCATTTTCTGTTGCGTGCATCGCTCCATTGAAGACTGTGTTTTGCCACAACTTTCTGTTAAATACACAACATTCTTTGCCACAATGCAACAATATTAGTAGCAAGAGTGAGGTGTATCACTAATCATGCCTTTTGGTCTTCACTTTGTGATGTTTGTAGATCTCAACCCTAGAATGTGTTTCCACACACAAGGGCAAGGACACTTAGAGCGTGATTACGATCCCAGTTGGATGATCGTCTGACCGACATCGCAGTGGGACAGTGGGAATGGGACCACCCGACTAGTAGTCGACTGTTCCACCCCCGTATTTCAATGCGACTGGCAGCACGGTGGTCGGAAAAATGCCTTTTCCAATTGCAGCTTGTACTACGGCCCGGAAAAGGGATGCAGCACAAGCTGCAATTGAAAAAGGCATATTTTAAAACATTCATGCATCATGTGCCAGGCACCACATGGTGCCTGGCACAAGGTGAATGGATGCCAAGTCTCCATAGCGGAGGCACAAGGGGGACGGGAGCCCTGCTTGGGGCCCCCAAAGTCCCTTTCCGTCTGCCTTATCATGGAAGTTGGACCGCCATGAAAAGGCAGAGGCAATAGGGCATTGTAATCCCTATGGCGGTGCCTGAGCAGGCACTGCCCCTTTTGTAGGGATTACGGTCCCACCTCTGCCCCGACTGGCTTCTTGTGCCAGTCGGAAAAACAGCGGTCAGTCCCTCTGCCCGATGCCTTCAACCGCAGGATCATAATCTGGCGGTCGGAGAGCTTCAGTGGATGTCGGTGGGCCCGCCAGCGATGGCCTGTTGGTGGCGGGCCCACCGACATCGGAATGAGGGCCTCAGTCTTAGGAAGAAATATTGTTCTCTTTTCCTAAGCCTTGTGTTGCCTTGTTGCTGGATTCTTCCGCACATTCCTTTAAATCACTGTACTGTAAAGTAAAGAATTACATTTACATAGTAGCAGCCTCTACACACATTATCAGGTCTATGTAACTTTCATGAAACTCCTGACACAGGAAATAGTTTGTGCATATTTTTTTGAAATTTTATTTATTTCGGAGATTAAACATTTTCCCTTCGATTCAGTCAATCAGCGATGCGAATATACAAAGTCATAACTGAGACCAAATGTAGATGAGCATTTGCAAGATCTGCATGGAATGTTTCACCTGAGCAAGCCAAGAAAAGTTGATCAATTTGCTAATCAGCTCTCTTTATGAATGTTGTTAAGAAAGAGGTCAAATCACACTGCTGAATACAAGGGCAGTACACATGGCCCTTATTTTGCACTCACCAGTGACCATTCATCCAAGAAGAAAGTACAGTAAAAACATGCGGTAGGGAGTTCCTACCAGACATCTGAGATGTCTACCATCATGGAATTGAGGGGAACTAGGAAGTACAAGTTGGGATGCCACAAATCAAATCTCTCAAGACTTGAACATCAGCACTGTAGCTGGCTGGTATGAGGGAAAGTTTAGGATTAGTGTCTCGATGTCCTGAACATTTAAATTTCGCCTATAGTATAAAGCCTTTCACCTGTACAATGCCAAGCTGTATTCAAATAGAACATTCTTGATTAGGTTGGTAAAACCTGTCTCACTTGTACAGCATCCTTGCCAGAACTAATAAAGCTGCCAGGGTAGGCCTGCTCTAAGGGATACTGATGTACATTCTGTCTTCACACACTTCCTCTACCCACTGATGGAGTCCACTGTGACAAGAAGACTGAAAGTTGAGCTGTCGCGCTGGAATTGGGGAATTGGGTTTGAATCGTGGCCTCGGTTCAATATCCAGTGATTCTGGGTAAATCGATTAATGTCCCTGTGCCTTAAAATAGAGTGTAATGTAATTTGGTTCTCTTGTAAAGCCGACTAATGCCCATGTGCCAAGTTTGTACTATATAAAACTACAAAATGAAGTACAGGAATAATAGAAGGTCAATAATCTTCCAGGCGATAGTAATTTAATTTGAGATCTTGCCTGCTCTAAGTCCTGCAGTTGGCTGTATATTAAGAGGATTGAGAGATTTGTTGAGAGAGTTGTTAACAGTATTCCAGTCTGTAACTAGGGATTGATCATAATGGGCCCTGCTTGAAGGCATCTACATACTTCCCAAGAATAAGTCTGCATGGGATTGCTACATACACAGGTCATCATCCTCCAGTGATAAAACTCTACGGGCCAAATTTGTATTTGATACTTGTAAGAAAAGACCTTCTTTTTGCACGATCACCACCATTGTTTTGGACTGATGCTGTTGGGTTTTTAACTCTGTGGACTGAGATGCTGCCAACTAGACTCAGTGCATGTGTTATGACCCATTAAAGTCTGCTGAATTGGCACATTTAACTTACCTGTAAGTCAGTAGCATATGGTACCCATTGTGTCTAGGGCCTGTAAGTTAAACGTCACTAGTGGACTGCAGAACCTATTGTGCACCACTACAGAGACCATGTAACTCATGACTCTAGGCAGCAACAGCAGCTTAGCACTTCAAACTTCCTGTGTAATACTTATAAATCACCCCTGAGGTAGGTCCTAAATAGCCATATGTTAGGGTGTATGGTATGTAAAATGTAGGACATGTGTGCTTAAGTTTTACATTTCCTGGTACTGAAAAATCTCCAAAGTTGCTTTTCACCGTGGCAAGGCTGGTTCTCCCATAGAAAAACTTGAATTATATTATAACACCTTATAATGCATAACCTCAGTTTGGGAATAGCCACAACCAAGGTTCAAGAGTTCATATTAATAGCACTTTAAAATCAAATGTGATGGTAAAGTCGAGTTTCAATTGCTATTTTTAAAACACCACTTTTAGAAAGTTTACATTGTTCTGTCTGAAGCTTCTGGTTGCCTTTTCAGAGTTAACCCCAAACTGTCACCTGGCATTCTGCTGGGTGGTGTGAATTTCTCCCAGGAAAGGGAAAAAACGTCCTTAGATGGGGATGTATGTCGGAACCATGCAACCATTTCTTCCGTATGCTTTTCCAACGTGGGTCGAACCCCAAACGTGTCTTTACAACCCGTTCCATTACCCCGCAAATCATTATTACGACTTGCCTTAGGGAAGGCGTTGGAGTTAGAACAGTACAATTTACCATTCCAACTCCAGTCAGTGCAACTGTAGGGAAAGTGTTGGACTTGAAGACCAACATCAATCTAACAACGCTTCCCTTCCCCAGTCATTGTAACGAATTGCGGGGTAAATTAACACATTTTACAGACGCTTTTGTGGTTCAATCCACATTGTAAAAGGCACAGCGTGGTTCGAGCTGCGGAGTAAAGTCTGTTTCCCCTTGGATGGGAGGAGGTGTGACTTCCTCTTGACAGCATTGTCTGGGGGGGGTGCCCACCAAATTGCAGAAGCTTTCCCTGTCACATGCAGATGTAATTCTCACCCAATGCCATTGACCAAGTAGCAGTAGTGGCACCAATCCCAGTGAGGGAAAACCTGTTACAGAAATGGTTTCCCAGTGGGAATTTCCCATTTGCCTAGACACACCTCAGGGGTGTTGGATTGTGGCTGAGCAGTGAACTGAGGGATACCTTAGGGCCAAACCCATAGAAAGTGATGTCAAAGTGGGTAGGGTTGCCCCTGGGATCTTTTTCCATATTGGTGAAGGAGTCACCCCCTCCCACAGGCTTGTGCAAGGCATATATGTGTCACCCTTGGCTACCCTCCTCAGAACACTGCTGGACCTAAGGAACACAGCAGAAGCATTGTACCTGCTGAACTCTGACTTCAGAAAAAGGACTGCACCTGCTGCAATCTATGGACCTGCTCCCACTTGAACCCAGGACAGAAGAGTAGACTCCAAAGGCTAGTTGGGTAGCTTCTTTTTAATCTTCAGGAATACAAAAGCTGCAAAACTCCCCAGAATTCTCTGAGGCCGGCTGACCAGTTCCAACTGGATTTGCCCTGGATCCTGCTTGTGGCGTCTGGGTCAGTGAGTCCTAACTACCGAGTGGTGTCGAAAAGTTCCTGAACCCTTGGCTGATGCTAGAGTTTATTCCTCCAACATCAAAATTGCAAGAACAGGACTCGGAGAACTTGATTCCAACTTTTCATCAAAAAGAACCAGATGCTCATGCTGGGACACCACTTAAACCACAGCCGCCAGTAACGAATCACTGTTTCAATTCATGTGGCCGGTCTTAAAATGCAGAGTTCCAAACATCAGCCACAACCTTCTCTTAGTCTCCTCGCAAATGCAAACGGACTTCACCGAGGCCAGGCCAGAAACTGCATCTGACTGCTGATGAGACCTTCCTGGATGCAGACTCTGGAGTTCGCCTGCACATTGCTCTTTAACAACGACTGCTCTACGTTTCCCATCACCATGAAGTTTTGACCGGAAACTAGGACTTCATCAGTCCGCCGTTGACTAACCATTTATTGGATCCAGCAAGCAGCCTAACCCGCTGACAACCTAGTCAACAAGACTTTTTCTCCGGAAACGACTAAGTCAGAAAGCCAAACTTTCCAATAGGATGAACCTGGTCTCTATATCCGACTCACGCTCCATTCTTGTTACCCTTAACTTTTGACTCAGTCTAGAGTGACCAGATACCCGAAGTTGGTGCTTTGTGCTTTTTGGTGTAAGAAAAGCATAAAACTCTGAAAAATCATATCTCCAGTTCCCAACATCCAATTTTTGTCATTTTGGTGTCTATATAAAGACTAAAATATATCAGAAATGTATACTACTTTTATAACTCGGAGAAGTATTTTAATTGTGTTGTGTCTTTTACTTATTACATGTTTGGTACTGATAAATGCTTTACACTTATTTTTCCTAAGTCAAGCATGTGTAATCTGTGGTACAGATACCAAGGGTTGAGCTCAGGTATACATTACTGAAAGATAACTGGACCTAGTAAAGGGCTGTGCCATTATTACTTGAAGAGGCCTACCACCCACTTCATCTAATAATCCATTTTCTCACAAGACCTAATAGAATGCTTCAGGGTGAAGTAACAGAACAATCCAGAAAAGGCACCACATCCACAGTCATCTACAGCAACTCATTACCCTCAAAACCTTGTAAAGTTCCTCACCATGTGCTCTCAGAGGATTTATCAGTAGCCATGTCCTGCCTGGTGGGAAACAAAATTTCAGAAAGGCCTGCAATAGAAAAACCAAAAGTGTGAATTGAACCAAAGTATTTGACCATCTTCTGTGTCATATATGTTTTTGAAAAGCCCCTTCTCCCCTTTCAAGCTTTATTTTTTTCTTCAATATAACTCAGTGTGGGGCTTAATGAGTACATCCAATATCTTGAAGGCCTCACCAAATTAAGCCTGGTGACCAACTTCTCTGAAGTCAGGCGAAGTTTGAATTCAATAAGCGACTTAGGGCCACATGTACGACCTCTTCATTTTGAAGTTCCTCATTGCAACTTTTTGCGACTTGCAATTAAATAGTTGCAAAATGCGATGTACTAATGTGTCTCAGACACATTTAGTGATTCCTAATAGGGTCGCAACTGACCTACCTCATCAATATTCATGAGGTAGGTCGCAATTTGTGACCTATTGGGGATCACTAAAAACACAGAGATGATGACCTACTGGGGACAGCAGAACAGCATGTATGTTTTTGCTTTTAAATGAGGAAACATATATTTTTTTGTAAATGCAGCCCGTTTTCCTTAAAGGAAAACGGGATGCATTTCAAAATGAAAAATGAAACGTTTCAGTTTCATTTTTTAAGAGTGGCAGTGGTCCATGAGACCACTGCCTGCTCTTAAAAACCTTTTTGCAACCATTCACAAAGAGGAAGGAGTCCCCTGTGAACCACCTACATGAAGGTTGGCGATAAACTGCAAATATTTTGCTACCGCATTCCGGTCGCAAAACATTCATACATCTCCCTGCGACTCGCTATTAGGAAGAGAGGTCCTAGGCATTCGCCTTCCTAATACAGCCTCGCAAACCTTATTTTGTGAGTCGATAAGAGGTTACTGACTCACTAGATAGGGTTAGTACATGTCAAAAGCCTCTTTAGCGGTCGCTAATGGCCCAATTCTCTGTTTGCAACCTCTGAAACCTTTTGTACATGTGGCTCTCAGTCTAAGACTTGTGCAACATCAGCCAACCACAGGTTGGCATAACTTGGGCCCAGCCCTCCTGAAAAAGACCCACAGCAAAACCTAAGCCTTTTTTCCATCTGTTTATAATTTTATATAAAACAGTAAAATATTATAGAAATCTTTGCTCTTTTGTGTTAGTATGTTAAAAAATGTTTCCTTGAATGAAGTAGATTTGGATGACCACTTTTATTCATGACCAGTTGGTGAAGTAAATGTGCATTAAACACTTTCATGCCCAGATAAATTCCTGAACCATACGAGAACACCCTGGGCCTCTCATTTGTGGGTCGGCTTTCATGGTTTATTACTATTTTTTTTTCTTTCTTAGAAAAGCTATTCCGCCACTGTGGGTAGTCTCTGACCCCTTGTACCCGCCAGTTATTTGCTTTTCTTATGAACATTTTGCAAATTGCACACATTATGTAATATCCACAGGAGCAACATCACAATTTACTTTCAGAGTTTTCAAAGCATGGCCACTGAATAAGGGAAGAACAGCAAACATGCTCAACATTAACACTTCGAAGCATATCCAAGAATTTTCCAGTTTCTCTGTCTTAAAAACATCTGGACAGATTTTCTGTAAGCCACAAAAACTATTCTGAATAAACTTTCACTTTCATGCCAATTTTGGTATAATTCCGTTGAGCAGTTTTGGTGTGATGAAAGCCATAGAAAAAGAGTTGCTGCACTGACTCTGTGATCAAATAGTTGGGTAGAATGTGTGTCATGGACCCTAGTGCAAAAAAAATGCATTTGAAAGCACAATTTAGGGCAGTACAATGATCGAATAGTTATATATTTTAAAAACCAATTTAGAGTTCTTCGCAGTGAATTACGGGAAACCTTGAACTTTAAAAAACTTTGGGTCAGAAAAAGTGAACAGATTTAAAGACCTTCTATAAAGGAGATGGTGACCTCTCCCATAAAAAGTGAACAGATTTAAAGACCTTCTATAAAGGAGATGGTGGCCTCTCCCATAGATTTTTGGGAAATAGTGAGGCATGGTGCATGTTGAAGGTATTGGTACAAAACTGTTTCTATTTTAATTCTTTTTTTCCGAAAGGTGTGGATGTTTTCCCAGGAGAACATTTTAGAAAGTTAGTAGCAAATGGTTAATTTAAAGATCGTAGGGCCATATTATCAAGAAACGGCGTTAAAATTATCGCCGCTTTAGCGGCAGAAAACTGCCGCCAAAGCGGCGATAATGGGCTTGATAATATGCCGCAGAGAGGGCTTCTATGGGAATTCTCAAGGGCATATTATCAAGCCTATTATCGCCGCTTTAGCGGCAGTTTTCTGCTGCTAAAGTGGTGATAATTTTAATGCAGTGCTTGATAATATGCCCCCTAATTTCTACAATATTGGTTACAACTGTTACATTTCAAGAAAAGGCACATTCATTTAGTAACACATTGACCTAGTAATTGTAGTTAAAAAAGTTTTATATAAAGACCACTCTGTACTTGGTAGAGGTTGTCACTGATTTTTTTTTTTAAGTTTGAGTTTATTGAAGAAATAAGAAGGGAAGGAGAAGGGAGGGAACGGGGTATAATCATCATGATAAGCATATACAAAGAATAAGCAGCTCAATAGAAACTCTCATTAAAAGCAAAAATAACAAGCATGAGGTTTACATGAACAGAACCTACGTATAGGAATGAAAAATACCATATAATATAGTAGAACGCAATATCATAGCAAAAAGGCATTAAAGAAACAAGAAAATCATGGCGGCTTACGCACCTCAACTGTGTCAGGGTCTGGAGAGGCGTGCGCTGGAGCAAAGGAGGAGAGATAGGATACCAAAGGGAGCCAAATCAGGTCGCGTTTAATTGCTAGGGAAACGGGAGATACGTAATTAGTATCTAGGCAATGATGGAAGCAAACTGCATTCCACCAAGATTGGTAGGAGACATTTGCAGCCTGCTTCCAATTAGAAGTAATGGTATGGAAAGCCGCAGCAACTAGGAGGTCAAGTAATAGATAATGGGAAGGAGATTGCGGGAGTGACGGTGATAGGGAACCTAGAAAAACTTGTAAAGGGGAAAAGGGAATTTGAAGATGGAATATTTTTTGTATTTGCGTCCAAACTAGGTGCCAGAACTTGGAGAGAGGAGGGCATTCAAACAACATGTGTTTGAGATCCACAACAGGACAGGAACAGGACCAACAAATAGGGGATGTGTCAGGTGAAAAACGGGATAAAGCATGTGGAGTACATAAAGTTCTGTTATAAATAAAATATAAGGTTTGGGTAGTATTAGCAGCTCTAGAGGTTTTATGAAGCTTAGCCCATATTTTGTCCCAAAAAGGTATTGGCCAATCCTGAGAAAGATCCAATTCCCATGCATTCTCGATTTTAGACTTTAGTCTGTCAGTGGAGTATCGGAAAGAGTTATAAATAGCAGAGGCTGAGGGAGACGCCTCCAATAATAAAGAAGGAGCTTTGCGGTCCAAAGGAATATCGGTAGATGGCGCCAAGGAGCGAAGATATAAGATCAGGACTGGGAGAAGGGCATTGTATTGCGATCGAGCAGAAGAGGGCTGTGAGAAAGAGGATTGAAGTTCCTGGAATGAGAGAGGAGTATCTTGGGAAATTAATTGAGAGATTCAATACAATCCTCGAGAATGCCATGTCTTCCAAAATATGGTGTGATTACGAATTTTGAAAAGAGAGTTGTGCCATATCGGTTGTTCGTGAATGGAAAGGAGGGAGGGATAAGATGATATTAGGTAAGGGAGAAGGAGAGTACGGGAATGAGAAATAACAGGCGCACGAAAGCGAACTAAAGAAGACGTGAAGGATAAGAACTCGCAAAAGGTAAAGGGGGACAGAAAGGCAGATTCCATACTTAACCAGACGGGCGGATAGTGCGGAAGATCAGAAGAGAACCAACGGGTCGATTGTTTCAAAGAGAATGCTCGATGATATTCTCTGAAATCCGGAAAGCGCACTCCAGACTGGGCCTTATCCTTGCGCAATGAAGCCAAAGCTATCCGAGACCGCTTGCCATTCCATAAGAATTTCAGCAACAAGGAATCAATCCGTTTAAAGAAGGAAACTGGAATGTGTACTGGAAGCATGGAAATGGTATAGAGAAGAAGAGGGGATAACATCATTTTTATAGAATTGAGCCGACCCCACCAGGACAGAAAGAGCGGGTGCCAACGTTGAATAGCTGTGTCCATTTTCTTGAAGACATAATCAAAATTAAATTTGAGCGTATCAGACAGGAGAGGAGCGAACCAAACACCCAGATATTTGATCTTAGACGGTTGCCATGAGAAACCCGTTTGGGAAAAAAGATGCTTTTGACAAATAGGGTTTAAAGGTAGAATCTCACACTTATCAGCATTTAGACGTTAACCAGAGACCGCGGAGAAGGAAGACACCTGCTGGAGAAAACAAAAAGTAGGGGGGATAGAGGACAGCCTTGTCTCACTCCCCTGTGCAACGAGAAATAATCCGAGGTCATCCCGTTGACAAAAATGGAAGCCTGGGGATTAGAATAAAGTAAAGAAATAATAGAGATGAATTTGGAAGAAAAGCCGACCCAGCGTAAGGCCTGAAACATAAAATCCCACCCGATCCTGTCAAAGGCTTTCTCTGCGTCTAAAGAAATAGCCGCGAAGGGAAGCGACAGAGAGGAAGCCTTGCTAAGTATATTAAGAAAAATACGGGAATTGTCAGAAGAGAGACGGCCCTTGACAAAGCCTGATTGTTCAGGGCTAATGAGATCGGGTAAAAGGGGATCCATGCGCAATGCCAAAATTTTAGCCAGAATTTTATAATCCGTATTGACCAGGGAAATTGGTCTGTAATTTTTGCATAACGAGGTGTCCTTATCTTCTTTGGGAATTAAACAGATTAAAGCCTGTTGGAAAGAGCCGCTGGAAGAACCCGCTACAAGGAAGGATTGGAATAATAGTAACAGTTTAGGGAGAAGTAGAGAGGCAAAGTGGCTGTAGAATTCAATAGTGAAACCATCAGGGCCTGGAGACTTACCGTGCCGCAATTTAGAAACAGCATGGGAAATTTCAGAAAGCGAAATGTCCTGTTCTAGGGCAGTAAAATCAACGTGAGAAGCCGGGGGGGAGGGAAGCGAATGAAAATATGAAAGAAGATCCGTAGTCTCTGGGATGTGCTCGGGGGTATAAAGATTGTCATAGAATTTAACAAACTCAGAAAGAATGTCTTTATCTTTATCTTTAAAGCAAGAGTTCCCAGTGGAAGTCTTAATGGACTCAATCTTTGTACGCTCCTTTCTTATCTTTAAGTAATTGGCCAAAAGTTTCCCCATTTTGTTCTTACCCCCATAATACCTGGAATTACATTTTAGCAAAAGGTTAGAGGCAGCATCAGTTGTAAACCTATTGAAGGAAATTTTCGCATCAATAAGCTTTTTAAGAGAAATCTCAGATTTAGAAGCATGATAATCAAGCTCTAAATTCTTAATATTAGCTAAAATGCGTTCGGACTTGGCTTCTCGAAGTTTCTTTCGTCGGGCTACAAAATTAATAATAAAACCCCTAGAGGCTGCTTTAAAAGAATCCCAAACAGTAACAAAAGAGGAATCAGGGGTATGATTGAGAAGGAAAAATTCAGTGGCAAAGGCAGTAAATTCAGAACAAAAAGTAGGTTCCAAAAGCAAAGCATTGTTGAAACACCATCTGCCAGAGTGAGGGGAAAAAGAAAGTAGGTCAAGGTCCACATAAATCCGAGATTAGGATGGAACCAATGTCAGAGCGTATAGCGTGCTGGGAAAGGGATTTACTAAGGAAGATAAGATCAATGTGGGATTGTGATTGATGTGGAGGGGAGTAAAAACTGTATTCCCTAAAATCAGGATTACACAATCGCCAGATATCCACCAAGGCATTATTTTGAAAGGAGTTAACAAATTGAGAATGCATCCTAGAGGGGACAAATTTAACATTGGAATGACGATCGAGGAAGGGATCAACAACTTGGTTACAATCTCCCCTGAGAAGTATGTAATCTCCAGAAAGGGAGGACAGCTCAGTTGAAATAGGGGCCAAAATAATCTGTCAATCCCAGTTGGGGCATACACATTAAAAAGAGTGATAGGAATATTATCTATAAGCAGGGTAACAATAACCCATCGACCATCAACATCACATTCGTGAGAAATTGAGGAAACATTTAACTTTTTATGTAATAAAATCACAACACCATTTTTCTTGGAAACTGTGGGGGAGCAAAAAACATGACCCACCCAACAACGCTTGAGTTTCAGAGCCTCCGCTTTAGAGAGATGAGTCTCCTGGAGGAGGGCAACATCAGACTTAAGTCTCGCTAAATGTGATAAAACCCTTTGCCTTTTAATGGGATTGTTTAAGCCCTTAACGTTCCACAATGTATCACGAAATGGAACAGCAAAGAAAAACAACTAACAGCAACATGCTTATTATTGCAGAAAAAATAACTTGACAAAACTGAGAGACTTGTAACGAATTGATGAAGGAGAGAGGACAGAAGGAGAAAAAGCAAAGAGGAAGAAAAGGAAAAGAGAAGAAGGAAGGAACCACTATGAATATAATACTGAATCCAAGGAAAGGAAGGAACAAGAAGGGGAAATGGGAGGTGAAAGAAAGTGAAAAAAGAGAGGAAAGAGCAAAAGGTAAGAGATCAAGTGTAGAAAAAAGGACAGAAACAGAAACCAACAAGAAGACAGTACACGTTTGACACGAACAACTGAAAAACATACTTACGAAACGAAAAACTCAAGAACGAGGATGGGGTGATGGCGCCGGGAGACAGCGGCAACGACATCCAGAGCAGACAACAAACCTCAAATACCAAGGATCCAAAAACGCAGCATATAGAAAGTAGCATGGCACATCAAGGTAGGAGGGAGGAAGGAGATATCTGTAGAAACAAGAGAGATATACAATTGAAGGGAAAGACGTGTCACAGGGAAACAGGAAAAAGAAACAAACTACAATTGAAGTACATAGAAGACACATGAGGGTGAAACGGCTATTGGAAGAAGAGACAGTAGGGAATTCACAACATCAGCGATAATGGAGAGACAACAGAATCATAACACAACGAATTCCAAGAAGAAGTAGCAGGTCTTGTCAACCAGGTCTGGATACATCCATAACATCTGGGCCTTGCCGTTGGAGAAACGTCTGCAAGGCTGCAGGATCTTCATACGTGGTTGTTCTGTCTTTATATGTGACCTTGAAGAGACAAGGATGTAGTAGTCCATATCTAGCATTCAGGGCCCGTAATTCAGGTCGCATGTCCAAGAACTTCTTCCTTCGATCTGCAGTAGCCTTGGAGACATCTTGTGAAAGATAGAGGCGATGACCTTCCCACATAATTTGCTTCTTGAGCTTGGCAGCTGAAAGGACCTGTAGGAGGTCAGTGAATTGCAGGAATAACATAATGACACCTCTAGGCTTACTAGCGACCTTCGGGCCAAGGCGATGAGCCCTTTGGATGTTAACGGAAGTTAAGGCCGGAGCATCTAAGATCTTGGCAAGAAAGGATTGGAAGAAGACGGTGGGGTTTGACCCCTCTGTAAGTTCTGGAAGACCATATAGGCGTAGATTGTTCCTACGATTTCTATTTTCCAAATCCTCCGTCTGACGTTTAAGTAGAAGTATCTCCGCCTCCATTGACGGAATATGGGAACAAGAGGATTGCAAAGAGTCAGTGGAAGTTTCCAAAGTTTGAACATGTGACTCCAGAGATGACCATTTTTCCTGCATTGCTTGCATGTTCTTTGTGGTAGCTTCCATAAAGGGTTTGAATGCACGAAGTTCTTCCAAAATGAGATCCATGGAAGCGGATGAGGAGTTACTCTCTGGAGATGGTGGATCCTTCTTCAGGCGTTTAGAGGAAGCTAGAGAGGACGGCTGCTTTCCTTTGTTGCGCACTTTTGGGATGGCCCCTCGTATTGAATCTGATTTTGGTGCTGTGGCTACCATGTCCTGAGGAGGAGAATCCAAACCTGAGTCCACAGGGAATTGAGAAGAAGTAGCCAGCTTTAAATTCCGGAGTTTCCCCATTAAGAGTCTGAGAGTCAGTTGAACGAAAGCAATAGGTCAATGATGAAAATACAGGAAACCTGAGTCTAAGTAAGACAGGCAGACGCGAAAGACCGGCTGAAGTCACCACAAGGCGAAGCGATGCTGATTCGAAGCAAAGCAAGTATGGTCATGCAGAAGTAGAATAAAATAACAAAGGTGTGAGATGAAACACAGTTGTGGCCCAGTAAGATATTTCCCCTCACAAGGCACCTGAATGTGAAAACTCTCCTCAAAATGGTGTTTACACCTTGCAAAGTCGACGCTTTACTGTCCTGGGGAACGGCAAACGAAGATTCTTGAAGATGCACGATAATTCAGCGGAGCATTCCTCTGATTAGCGACACGAAAAACATATTTCGAGGCATGGTTGTATGCAGCACGGATCCTTGAAGAGAAAGATTGTCAAATATAGCAAGTAGAGAACAATAATTAGAAAGAAAAAAGAAACGTTGCCGCGCATTTAAAGCTGGAAACGCCGGTTTATCTCCCAGTAAACTGAAGTGAATGAGCATGAGAAGGCAACCAACTTTCTCAAAATACAAAATATATGCAAATCGTCCAAAAGCCCATCTATCCTGCTGCAAGGTAGTTCATTCGGCAGTGAAGTTCCCAATCCACACCTTACTTGAAAAAGTGCACTGATATGGGGACCAGACAACTTCAATCCATGTGCACTTTATTTCATGAGGCATTAATGCTTCTTTAATAAGGCTTGACAAAACCATGAGGGAAAATAAAACTCCTTACATGCAGAGCGCGCAATTAAAAAAAGCGCTCGATACGCGTCTCAAAATGGCGGCCGCATTCATGACAGAAATGCTCGCACCGCGTTTGAAGAAAAAAGCACTGCTTACATTTGTTGCGGTGAATAGAAAACACGTCCTGGTGTTCCGCATCAGTTGAGGAGCTCATGCCTTCATTTTAGACTCATTACAAGCTGCTTGGTGCTCGCCAAGTCCGTCGTTTCCACCGCCGTACCGGGACAATCACGGGGCAGCCGCCATGTCTCTCGGGCGCTAGCCACGCCCCCTCGAGGTTGTCACTGATAATTGTTTGGGAAGTTCAATGTGAAATGGTGGCCAGTCATATTGTGAAACATGAAATGATATAAAACTACTTTAAACTGATGTCTTGGCATACTTTGCAATTTTCTGTAATGCTTCAGTCTTCCCATTTTATACCTTTCTGTACTGATTACTTTCAGCTCTTTCAGAT
Source organism: Triturus cristatus (assembly GCF_964204655.1). Lineage (NCBI taxonomy): Eukaryota > Metazoa > Chordata > Amphibia > Caudata > Salamandridae > Triturus > Triturus cristatus. The sequence continues at coordinate 1,744,494,808 of NC_140589.1, read as the reverse complement.
TACACACTGGCCCCACTGTGCATAATTTCCAAATTCCATAAAGGCGTTCGTCAGAAACCCACCAGGAGGCGCTACCCTTTGCTAGTTATTGGGCTTGCACCAATGTTGCAGGAAAGCCTCCTCCCCCCTCTCGCCTTCAAAGAAAATGCAATCACTGCCCAGTGTAACATTGGCAAAAAAGGTATTGTAGGTGATGTGGTTGTAGAATTGCAGTAATGGGAATGTGGCATAGAATGTGTGGAAGATTCCACAGGCCGGGTTCCACACCATGGCATTCGAGTTATGGAGGCTGTGGAGTGGAACCTGCGCCGCCCGACTCTCACCTGTTTCCTTTGTGTTATACATAAACTTGAGTTTAAGGAGACAGCTCGTACTGGTGTCTGTGCTGTGTACCAACATTACAGAAGGTATGGTGAGGAACATTTGAGGGTCCGTTGAGGCAACATGTTCCTCACCAGTGACATCTTGTGGACCACTGATCAGATCTAAGTACTAGTCATTGGATCTCAGTTTACATTCTTTGGCACAACTGAGAATTTCTGGCTCGGCTCCCAATTTAAGGCTGGCTGCGCATTCGTGGACTCATATTGAAGTCAGTTTTACTGGCGTAAGTAAGTTAAGGCTTTTTACGTGAGCATAGTGTCTTGCCGCTAGCAAAGCCGCGGGAATCAGCTAAAGTGAACAGAGTTGTTTAGAGGCGGTGACAAAAAGTCAAGTCGTTGCAACCTCCTAAACAGGGTCTCACTAGTTTGAGATCTTACTGACTGAGGCAGGGGGTTCCAAAGAGCCATGAAGAGAGAGACATGAGCCAGTGGGAGTTTGGGGGTATACACCAGAGGGGTATTCAATGACTTCATTTTTGCATACAGGATTCAAAATCTGCGCAATGCAAATGTGGCTCTATGGAAATTTTAATAAATCAAATAATGATCGAATTGACTTATTGTCCATGACTATAAAATGATTGTATAGAGGACTCAGGCAGTCAAATACTGTCCGTGGGTATTTTTTCACCTTACTAGTGAACACAATTGCTATTCGTCTGAGAGGTGCTGGTGGGTTTTAAAATACATACAATTAAATTACAAAGACAATACAATTCACTGAAAATCCTTTTAAAGTGTTTACAACTGAGGTATAAAAACTGAAAACAGCTGAAATTAGGCAGTTATCTGCACCTTTGTCACCACTGATAAAGATAAAGAAAAGAGATATCTATTTAGGGGCTTATAATATGAAAGTGTTGGTATTGCCATACCTAACACAAATATATATCACAGAACCTACCATAAACTGTTTATGGTTACCTTGCACATTACATTGAAGAAGCACTTTTTGGAGCATTAAAAACTTTTAATCAGTCACAATTCGGTATGTAACCTTCTGAAAAAAATATATTTGTAACTAAGAGGAACTATGTGATAAGTTTTGTGTTGGTTGGTCAAGGGAGCTAAATTTATAGTGGAGGCCCATTTGTTGCATTTACCAAGTCTACATAGAAAACGTTGCTTAAATACAGAGAACAAAATAATAGACATAGAAGATAACATTGTGCTAACATCGTTTCTGGAATGGCTTGGTGCATTCAGTGCTGTTTGACAAATTGAAGAAGACAGATTGTCATAATATATATTGCTGTTTGGATTTGCGAATCAGTTCACAATCAAAACCTGAATCAAATATCAAATCTGATTAGATGAGAATTTTTTTTCCACCTGGACGTGTCCTGGTTTGTGAAACATGCAGTGAAAAAAGTATGCTATGGCCATCTAATGGAAAAAATAGCACATTCATATCCCTGAGGGACATGGTCAGATAGTGGAAAGTTGTCTTGGTAGCCATAAAAATGTCAAATGCTAGGGTGTGCCTAGTCACCCTTTTTACAGGTTACAATCCGAATAGTACATCTGACTGACTTAGAAGAGCTGGTAGTGAGGTAGAGCCGTTCATGGCTAACCTAGGAGGTGTTGCTGGCCAGAAACCCAAAACTCAGCATTGATAACAATTAACTAAATTAATCGACTTTAGTCAGGGCTTTCACTTTCAAAATGTGATAAGTTGGCCTGGTATATGATGTTCACTAGTTAAAGTGACCACCTTGTACCATGCCAAGCAACCCTTATGGTGTGGTTGTAAGTCAACCTTTTCGGACTAGCTGCCCTAGTGGTAGCGTAGGCTAAGCAGTCTTTAAGGCTAAACTCGTTAAAGCGTGTTAAGCAGGCTGTTTTACCAAATGTAACCCCCCTTTATACCAATGAAAGGACACCACACAGATATATATTGAAAATATATATGTATTTATTTCTCAAAGTATCCCCTAGACTCTTTATGAGCACAGGAGCACAAATCGTTAAACAAGACAACGTTATAATATACAGAAGTTGCACTTTATATGGATGGGCCCTGGTGGCCACTCAAACCATATACTAAAATAGTGGTATAAGTACCACGAACAGGAAAGTAAAAAGGCCTAGGGCCTCTAGAATCGCTGGGCCTACAAGGAGCTAACTTCAGTTAGTGACCAGGAGGTCCACGGGTTGCGTGTGCAGTGAGGAAAGTCACACGCGTGCTCCCATAGGTTTTCAATGGGTGCGTAAAAGTTAAAAAGTTACTGCAGAAAGGGTCTTCTGGGTGGACTACGATCTCAAGATTCGAAACACAGACACTAGAGATGATTCTCTACACTTGGGCACCGGAGTGCCAGCTTTACCTCACCCACGGGAAGCGGGTGCATAGGTCTCGAAGTGCGTCGGGTTTCTTCTATCGATTCAATGGAGCCTGATGACAAAGATGCTGCAGGCGGTCGGTCCAGAAGAGCTGCGTTGGATCCAAGGGTGGATTGGAGTTTTAGAAGACCTGAAAGCAGAGGGGACAGTGTTCACAGTCACTATCCAGTGACCGGCGTGGCGCCAGGTAGGTACCAGGCGATGTCGGGTGCAAACAGGTGGTGAAGGGTAGCTTGTCTCCGCAGCCACGTTGTCCCTGAAGGTCGACGACGTCCAGGAGTCGGTTCACGAGCTGTCCCACGCAGGCTCTCGCTGTCGGCGGTGTCGGCAACTCAAAAGAGGCAAACAAGCCTTGGCAAAGGCAGGAGTCGTGGAAAGAGATGAAAGCTGATTGTTCTGACCAGCAAGGTCAGAGGGGCTGCTCTTTTGGGGAGCAGCTAGGGCCAGTCTGGAGCAACCAGACCAGCATCGTTGATTTTCAGATAGGTCGCCAAAATGGCCACTAGCCAACGGGCCAGGGACCGGGCAAGCGCGTCGAGATGCAAAGTGCAGAGGGGCCCCACGCAGATCGTGGAGATGCTGGAGGGCTCACCTTTGGTGCAGATGCTGCTCGATGGTTGGGCTTCTCAGGACCCAAAGCACAACTTGGAGGGAGCCTCTGTCGTTGCGCTTGCAGCTTGTCGTCGGTCTTCCAAGATGGCTGGCTCCACGTGTCTCGGTGCCTCCACGGGTTCCTTCTTTGCAGGGACTGTGGATCGGGCGGTGAGAGGTCTGGAGGTCCAGGTCTTGTCGGGCTCTGGGCTCGGGCTCCGGCTGGAGGCGGCGGCAAAGCAGACGTTCAATAGCTGGTTGGTGCTTGCGTTAGCAAGATGGTCACTCCCTGACCATAGGGGAGATTTCCTTCAGTCCTCTGTGCAGCAGAGCGTCGAATTTCCCGTCTTCTTCTTGTGGTTAAGTTGATTCCAGGATGTCTGAAGTCTTAGGACACAGCTCCTACCTTTAAGCGGATTCTAGGGGCCGGACTACCTGCTAGGTCCCTCCCTAAGGGTGGGACCAGGAAGGGGGGTGGTTACACCCCCAATCCTTTGTCCAGCTCGCCCCAGGTCCGGGGCTGGTGTGCCCCAGGACCGGTTTGAACTGGCATATGCACCGAGGCTCCTTGTGAGCCTCAGGCATGTCTGGTTCTATTCAAGCCCTACCTGACCAATCCACAAAATCCTGTCTGGGGTGGTGCTCGCACCTCCCCTGGCAGGAAACCCTTTGTCCACGTCTCCCAAGCTGGAAGGACTCCCAGCAGCAGGAGGGCAGACTTGTGTCTGTGGTGGCAGCATCCATTTTGTGGAGCTGAGGCTATGTCTGATTTTACCCGGGTTTCTGGTACTGTACATGTCGTGTCCCTCTAGAAGGGTTGAATGCTAACCCCGTCGCCAGAATTGGCGAGGGGTTAGTATTCCAATTCGTATGACACCGTACTCGACATGTTTTGATAAAGCCAAACCAAAGATAGCATTTAACCGCGAGGTTCATAATGCTCTTAAGAGTATATGGTATGAAGATATCTGGAAACGGTAGAAGGAAGTTGTTCCGACCACTGCAGACAGGCTCAGCTCATGCCAGAGCACCATCTCACATGGAACCAAGCACTCTGCCTTCAGGATTGTTAAGGCCTGCCATGGGAGTGACTTATAGGTTAACATGTGTCCCATTTAAGGTTAGGTATAGGTATACTACACCTAAGTAAGAGGTGGTTACACCAACTTACCCCAGCTGAGTGATCAGCCAGTTGTGTCAAATTTGTTAGGCCAGTCCAGGGGTGGCACAATACATGCTTCAGCCCCTGGTAGCCTTAGATACACCAATGCCCTGGGTACCTAGTGTACACTGGTACAGGGGCTCACAGGGTGATCTAATTCCAATGGGTTATGCACCTAGGGTACATGGAGTCCATTTTAAAGAGTGAGCAGATAGGCTGAGATCCTGAATGGCAGGATCTCAGGCCAACTAAGTTGAAAAACCAGCTAGACACTAGGCAAAAAATTGGGGGTAACCATAGTCAGATATCCACCTTCCTACACACAATGAAAAGGATTTTAATGAATTTAAATTTTCACCATGGGCGACCCCTTTGTGGGGTATCTCATACATAGTCCTTTCAGATTATGTGGTGGGCTCTTGTAGCTGCTCAACCTTGCCCCCTCCTCTGCCCTGCACGATACTCATCTCTGTGCTGCATAATGAAGCTGGCTAGTATACTCTTCCCACCTGTTGCTGCATTTGATGGAAGAGGCACTTACTCAGATAGCGTGCCTAGCCCCCGGTGGATCCCCACTGGCATGGCTGCATGGTGACCAAGGGGCTTTCCTGGGGATTAGGGGGACATGTCTTCTTTACTCATTGGGTGTGGTGAATGCAGGTGGTTAACCCCACATCTAAAGGGTAAAATATTAATAGATGTGAGATGACTCATTGGTCCAATCAGCAGACCCAATGAAAGAAGCAACAGCAATAGCAAATACGCTCTGGATTTTCTTCTGCCTGGAGGTGCCCCAAATCCGCAAGGCACTCACTACCGTAGTAGAAAGCTATGCAAAGAAGGCCCGCACACTTAAAGCTTGTACAAGCATCTCCTGGAATTCAAATGTAAAATCAAGCAATTCAGTAAGATTTGGTGCTCTCTGGGTATGTGCACCCTGCCCCCTGGGGTGCAAAATCTGTCTCAGGAGATGCCCCGTTCGGTGTATAATAGTTCAAAACCAATACCCAAGCACTCAGAGAAGTCCACAGTAATATACGCCCGTTCAATGAAGTGGTGAGACAAAGTGGTGATTGACTTCCTTGTGCTTTATTCCATACACAATGTTGTACATTTGTTATGCCAAAGGCTGCCTTTCTTCATTTGGGTATCAAGAATTGACATAAAGAATGTACAACATTGTGTAAGAAATAAACCACACGGAAGTCAATCACCACTTCGTCTCTCTACATCATTGAACAGACGTATATTACTGTGGACTTTAACAAAAAATGTGTTGTAATCTTGGTCTGCTCTGCCCCCCCCCCGTTTTTCCCTCCCACTTGGTACCTTCCCCCGCCTGCTGTGAAGGTTCTAATGCAGCCTCCTCTGGCACTGTGCTGTCAGAGTGGTTGTGGACGAGTTGGTGATGTGAGAATAAACGAGTTCTTACCTGACTACTGAGTTACTTTTCAACACTGACGACGAATACTGCGTGGGGGCAGTACATCACCATCCCCAGCTTACAGCATTTCGCCGTCCATTCTCTCGTTACGTTTCTGCCTGTTGGATCTTCCTCACCAACGGTCACGGACTCTGTCTTCGGTGCTCCTGTTCCGTTCAAGTGAGTGCGTCAATTTCTTGGTGTACTCTGTTGGCCCCCTTGCTTCGTGAATGGTGTGCCAAGTGATAGAGTTGTGGTGCGGTTCTGGTCCTGCTCCTTCACCATTTGGGTTCTCAGCTGCTCGTGCCAGGCTGTGTGTGACTGTGGATCCTCCTGTGCCTCACCGTTCCGGTCTTTGTGGCACTCGTTCCTGGCCTCCCTGTGTGTGGCGCTTCTACGCGTCGTGCAGCTCACCGTTCCGGTTATCCTCAGCGGGTCTCTGTGATTCCTGAGTGCTACCGGGTGTGGGAGCCGTTAAGAGGAGTGATCTTGGGTGTTCTGCCTCCCGCAACTCGACCAGATTCTCCGTGTCCTGAGGAGATTTCTTCAGATGAGCGCCCCTGGTGGTTTTACTGTTCCTTTCAGCAGATTCCTTGTTCGGTCAGAAACTATTTTGAAGGAAAAATAGTTGATATTCCATTCCTCAGTTTCCACACATTTTCAACGCTGATGGGCACAGCTTTTCGCCTGTCTTTGAGGAAATTTGCATTCTATGTTTTTGTGTGACTTTGTTCTACACGCTGACAGGCACAGTTTGTTTTATCTTCTTCAACGCTGATGGGCACAGCCTTTTCGCCTGTCAGTGTAACTTGCTTTCTCTGGTTTGTCGTGACATTGTTCTGCATGCTTATAGGCACAAATTGCCTTTGCCTATTATTCCTATGAGATATATTTTACATTGTATTGCTGCTCTATCGCATTGTATAATTGCAGAATTTTTTTTATCACTTGTTCTATCATCCGCTTTATTAAGTGGTGGCAATTTTTCTAACTCTATATTTTTCCCATTTTGTTTCATTCTATTTAGTCATTTTTTTACTTATTGTGGTGTGTTTTCCAGTCAGGGTTTCCAGTATGGCGGCGTTAAATATGGCGTTACCTCCGTCTTTCCTCAATGAAGAAGGGGATCCAGCCATATGTTGGAAAGATTGGAGGGTCATTTTTGAGTCATATCTAGTTGCGATAGGAGGAGAAAAATTTTCTAATTTCAGGAAACAACATATTTTGCTACATAATCTAGGAATAGAGGGTAGGAAAATTTATAATAATTTGGAAGGACCTGATACAGAGGATGAAGGAGGTAGTGAAGGGGATTTCAATGTGTATTTGGCTACTATGAATAAGTTGGAGAAACAATTTGGGAAAGCGATAAATGTGGTATTGGAGAGACATAAATTTTTCTCAAGGGTTCAAGGCAAGAGTGAAAAGGTAAAATCATACATTGCAGCTCTTAAGGGGTTATCCAATACGTGTGAGTTTGAAGGGTTAACTGATTCTCTCATCAGAGACCAGTTGGTCAGGTGTACGAATAACCATAAAATTCAAGAGAAACTGTTAACAGGTAATCCGGATCTGAAACAAGCAGTGGACATAGCATTAAGTGTTGAACACACAGCGGAGTGCATAAAAGAGATTAATGTGGGGGATGATACTAAAACTAAATGTCATGAAGTTAATGCTATTGTCAAACAAGAGAAGTCAAAGGAAAAGGAGGTTAAACTAAAAAATGTGAGCACTTCAAGTGTCAAATTTAAATGTTACAGATGTGGTAATCCTGCACATTTGGCTAATAGTCCCGCTTGCCCGGCTAGGAGTGCTACATGTCATAATTGTGGCAAGAAAGGACACATAGCCAGAGTATGTAATAATAATTCTATGACAGTCTCCTCGGTGGATTCAGAAAATGTACCAGATGATATTAAGTTTACTTTTCAGGTCGTAGACAAGGACAGTACTGTTAACTTTCCGGAATGCACCATCACGGTAGACAATAATTTGATAAAAGTCTTCGCTGATTCATGCTCCCCATACACTTTGTTAGATGGCAAAGTATTTGAAGGGTTATTTCCTAACAAAGTAGGAACTCTGGAAGTAGCTGACATAAAACTCAGAGGGTATGGGGGAGACCCTATCTCGTTGTTAGGTATGACTACCATGAGAATTGAGTATAAAGGCAGAAGCACAGTTGGGAAAATCTATGTGTCAGAGAAAGGATCTAATTTAATTGGTTGGAGACATCAAAAAGATCTAGGTATGAAGCTAGATCCAAACAGCACTGACCAAGTTCTTTTAGTGGATAGATCAGTGTGTGGTCAAACTATCTGTGAAGAATTCCCAGAGGTTTTCACAAATAAATTGGGCCTACTTAAAAACTACCAACATTGCATAAAACTGAAAGACAAGGCTAAAGCCATTGCACATAAAGTGAGGCCTATCCCTCATTTAATGCATGAACCGTTACAAAAAGAACTAGACAGACTGCTTGAGCTAGGGGTCATAGAACCCATTGAATGTTCCCAATGGTTGTCTCCAATTGTTATAACGTCCAAGGCTGCCAGCAAGGATATTAGGCTTTGCATTGACCTTAGGGACTTAAACACAGAAATTTGGGTAGATAGGCATCCGCTACCCAGAATACATGAAATTCTAACTTTAATCAAAGATGCCAGTCATTTTAGTGTCCTTGATTTATCATCAGCCTACCACCAAGTAGAGTTACATCCGGAGTGCAGACATTTAACCTCTTTTGTAACTCCGTTAGGGGCATTTCAGTACCGCCGCATGCCTTTTGGGCTAGCCTCGGCGGCAGCTGCATTTCAAAGAATCATGCAGCATGTACTTAAGGATGCTCCAGGCACGATGTGCTTTCAGGACGATATTTTGATATTTGGAAAAAATGAGCTTGAACACTATGACAGGTTGAGAAGTACCCTTAAAAAATTGAGCCAAGCAGAGACAAATGCCAAATAGGGGTAAAGTCTGTAGAATATTTAGGACACACCATCTCCAATGAAGGTATCAAACCCAAAATGAACTTAGTGGAGGCAATACAGGAAGCAGCTGCCCCCACTAATGTAGAAGAAGTAAAATCCTTTCTAGGGTTATCTGAATACTACTCTAAGTTTATCCAAAATTATGCCAGAAGAGTAGAACCGTTAAGAAATCTTCTCAAAAGTAAAGTACCATTTGTATGGAATGAAAACTGTAAGGGAGCTTTTGCTGACATAAAAAATTGCATTACCCAAGCTCCTTTCCTGGGTAGGTTTGATCCCACTAAAACTACTTACCTTTCCACGGATGCCAGTAATAAAGGGTTGGGAGCCAGCCTTACACAAAAAACAGGAAATACTGAACAAGTGATAGCATTTGCATCCAGGACTCTAAAAGGTGCGGAACAAAACTACTCGGTCATCGAGAAAGAAGCGCTAGCTTGTTTTTGGGCTGCTAACCATTTCAAGTTTTTTCTTTGGGGGATACCGTTTACTATCAAAACGGATCACAAACCACTCATGTATGTATTCACGACCAAGGGGTCTACTAGGCTAACCCCAAGGATAGCTAAATGGATGATAGGTTTGGAAGGGTTCAATTTCAGAGTAGAGTATGTACCTGGGAGAACAAATGTAATTGCTGACTTCCTTTCTCGCTCCCCTTTACAAGTCATCGATGATGTGAAGGAGGAGGAAAGTGATGTGATTGTGTTAGAAGTAACAGGTTTGACTAAGGAAGAATGGGAAGAACAAAATGAACTAGATGAGACATTGAAAACTGTAAAAGAATGCATCCACAAGGGTTGGCCAGAGCAAAAGAGCATGTTGACTGACCTGGTTGGAAAATTCTGGGAAGTTAGACATGAAATGGTTGAAATCAATGGAACTATACATAGGGGGGAGAAAATTGTACCCCCTGAAGGTATGAGGAACAAAATCATTACTCTAGCACATGTGGGTCATCTAGGGCGGAGTTTAACTAAAAACAGAGTAAGAGAAGGTTACTGGTGGCCTAGCATGGACAAGGAAGTAGAGGAAGTGGTAAAGAACTGTGAGAACTGTGCCAAGAGTGACAAGACTCTGTCTACTAGGAAACCTCCTTTATCACCCGTGGAAGTTCCTGACCGTCCATGGGCCAAACTGGCATTAGACATTATTGGACCGTTAAACCTAAGACAAGCCTCTGACCGCTTTATCCTGGTCCTTATAGACTATCACTCAAGATGGGTAGTTACCAAATGGGTGAATGTGATTGATACCAAGGTCTTGATCCAGTTCTTAAGAGACACTTTTTATGAAGAAGGTATTCCGGATGCCATTGTGACGGACAATGGAGTCCAGTTTACCTCAGAGTTGATGAAGGAATTTTTGTCTGGCCTACGCATCAACCATTTGAAAACAGCTTTGTATTGTCCGAGAGCAAATGGTCTTGTGGAGCGTATGAACAGGGTCATTAAAGAATGCATACAAAGAGCAGAGGCCACGGGCATTCCGGCCAAACAAGCACTACAAGAAATGATATGGTCGTACCGAACGGCACCCAACACTGTCACTCATGTTTCTCCTTTTGTGTCTTTGAAAGGAAGGAAGCCAAAAACCATTCTCACAGCAGGATGGTTGTGTAATACCTACAACTGCAAGATAGACAGGTTGAACATTGCGAGACAAATTGGAAAGCAACAGGAGAAGTATAAGTTGAGGTATGATTTGAAAAAAAGCGTCAAAGTACCTTCAATGGAATCAGGTGATTGGGTTCAAATAGACTTACCACCTGCCAGAAGGAGGAATTCTTCTAGGTTTTCCGAGCCTATCAAGATAGCAAGTGTTGGAAGAAATGTGGTCCATTTGGATAATGGACAAACATGGGGTATGGACAAGGTGGTAAAATGTGGCCCTCCAAAAAATGAGGGTGGTACTTATGCACCGTTGTCTAGAAACCACGACAGTGTTCGCAGTTCTACTAGGAACACTACTAGTCCTGTTTGGCACAAAGACTATGTTATTACTTAAATTAGCAGCCTTAATATCTGTTGCTGTATTTGATGTTTGCCCAGGGAGATGTGTTGTAATCTTGGTCTGCTCTGCCCCCCCCCGTTTTTCCCTCCCACTTGGTACCTTCCCCCGCCTGCTGTGAACGTTCTAATGCAGCCTCCTCTGGCACTGTGCTGTCAGAGAGGTTGTGGACGAGTTGGTGATGTGAGAATAAACGAGTTCTTACCTGACTACTGAGTTACTTTTCAACAAAATCCTATGCACACGCTGTTAGTGTTTAATGGAAGTTCATCATGTGTTTGAAGCTGTCCAGGCTGGACTTTCTGTGTGGGAATAAAAAGACAAAGAAAAGACTTTATGAAACATGACTAATGTGTGTGCTTCAAACACGTGATTAACTTTTATTGAACACTAACAGCGTGTGCATAGGATTTTTTGTTACAGTTAGTTGTAGGATTTCTTGGTCCTTCAAAACTTAGGGGTAGCAGGGTGTTTTTCCCCTACCTCTTGCACCGCACAAATCATCAGATCAACATATTACACGCAGATTCTGACAGGCGCCAACACTTCCTATACCACTAACACCCCCAAAACATTATTACTGTGGACTTCTCTGAATGCATCAGTATTGTTTTTGAAGACTTCTCTGAGACTGTCTTCACCAACACAGGCCTGACCTTTTCCATAGCATTCCTCTATGTGGTCTCCTAATTATTTCATGCAGCCAGGCAGTACAAAGGGTGAATTTCACTAACAGCTGGCTTAGAGAAAAAAAGTCTTTACACAACTATGTTCAGGAATTCACCTAGCATAAATCTGGCCTTAGATATGATCTATGCAAGGCCAGGAGTCTGCCCTTTGTACCATGCGCCAATACAAAGTTACAGTTTTAGCACAGTTTAAATATAATATGCACAAAAGAAAAGTATCACACAAAATAAACATAACCCAAAATGAATGATACAGTTACTTCCAGTTCCTAAATGAATTATGCAAAGTTTAGTCCCAGACCTATCCTCCTGTGACCTGGGATATCCAATTGCGTCAGATCCATTCACCCAACTGTTCACAGCAACTGACTTTATTTTACAAGGATAACACTGGAGGTTGCAGCATTAAACCATCATCTCCATGCATTACACGGTGTCAAAATCTACAGGGGTGTCTCACACAGCCGCGGCCCGTACAGGTGAGAGCGGTAGGGTGGTGGGCGGGGTGGGGGAGATTTGAACAGACGACGATGAGGGAAAATTAATTATTTATTTAATTTTCCCTCGTGGTCATTTGTCAAAATCCCCTCGCCCCCAGCCGGCCCCACTGCCCCACTACTCTAAATACGCGGGCCGTGGCTGGTCTCACAACAAAGCAGAGGTCCAGAAACCAGAGGCTAGAACTGAAAAGACTAGATGTTGTCACGGGTAAAAGCCAGATCTCTTATAGCACGACACACCGGAATAGGTGCAAGGTGGTTTAATGACATGATAGGTATACCCTGAAATAATACAATGTATATAAAGATAACATGTTGGTGCCTTGATATCATTACAAAATTGTGGAGTTAAGTGTGCACAAGAGTCTTTGAAGTCGCCTAAATGCAGAAATCGAGAGTGCCTGCTCTGGCAGACTTTAATCACAGGAATAATTTATTATTTAATGTCGAACAGAACATTTGTAATTAGAATACAGAATAACCGCTCTGAAAACAGACGAGCATAAGCGCACAGGCCTTTCATACTGCTTTCATCATAGCAGCAATCATTTTACAGCATTCTTCTTGAAGGTACCATTGTAGCCTCGCAATTTGGGGTATGATTTATGCTGTCATTTTTGATGAAGAACTCAACATCTGTATTGTCCTCGAAAAATGTGTCACTATATCTAAAGTTTGTACATTCACAGTAGCAATCTCCTTTTTCCCGTTTCTAGTCAAATTTGCTCATGCAAATGACAGGAGTTTGGAATACTCTCCAAGTGTCTGTCAAAACTAAGGGGAAAATAGTACATTTACTTTTTATGTTTCAGAATAAGCACGTCTCCCTCTGGCTGTTGGAGTTGTGACCTGAAGATAATGACATATTGCTTTACGGATTATGTGCATTTTGCAAATTTTGCCAGCTAAACTTTAAAAAGAGCAAGAAAACGGTCTAAAAATTAAAAGGAAGAATGCATATACTAGAGTAAGTTTAACAAACTGCAGGGTAGTTACACTTATGAAGATATTCACTCATCTTTGAGAAACAGGCCTATTGGAGAATGCCTATAAGTCAAGTCTACTGAGGTGTAAGAAAATTATAGTGAGTACAGCACTGCCTCAACTTTGCTATCTTAGGCAAAGGAAGAATTCAACACTTGTACAAAGTGTCAACAAACCAATTCAGCAGTATACTAAATCATGAAGGAATTTAACGTCAATGTGAATCCAAAATTCAAGTAAAAAGATAAATACTGGCTACGAAAAAATGTACACAGATGAGTAGAAAATAGAAATATTTTACTTCATGGGTTGACTGGAAAAATGAGTTACACTTAAAATCAATTATAAATGTAAAAAATGTAAACATATTGTGACATCTGGAGAGTTTAAAGGAACCTAAACAAACTCTTTTGTTCCAGTGAATGATTCCACCTCTCCAAACTTGAGTTTCCACCCAGACATAGCTCCTGGGTGGTCGGAGTCTTCAGTCAAACATGGGCAATGAGAATGAAAATGCTCCATCTGTACAAGGTTCTGTGAGTGCCTGCCAGCCAGTCTCAAGATGGTTTCCCAGGAGGTAGTTCTCAAGTGGCATTTAGAAGAATTGTTGAGCTCAGTGTACTCTAAAGGGTTGCTGGCACAATGGGAATACCTGGTGAGGCATCCTCAAGTTCTGATACCATTCATTCCTTCTAAGGGCCCGATTAAGATGCGGTTAGGAAGGCCTCCTAATGGCATTTGCTCCGGCCAGATTACGATGCAGTTAGGAACATAGGCTCCCATAGAAGTCAAGGGGAGTCCAACCAAATCTTACCTGGAAGCATCTGGATGCATCATACTCGGTCGGTCGGACTCTCCCGATCCGAGTCGGTCGGAAACCATTTCCAAACAGATTAGATAAGAAAAGATTTCCCAACCGCTTCATAATCGGGCCCTAAGTCTTGTTGACATTTCTGGAGTGTTATCAGAAGCTCAGAGCAGCTCAAGGGACATCATTTGGCCATGGGTTGTAGTAGACCCAATCGCTTCTGTTTAAAAAGTGAAGACCTTTGTTTTAAATTTGCAAACTCTGCACCTCCACCGAAAATTGCTGAATATTTGTAGGAGGCAATTCCAGTGACCCAGTGATTTTATCAGGAAAAGAACCAAAGTTCTGCAGCAGTCCAAAGGGAACCACATCACTTCTTATCTGATTCCAGTCTTGTCGGGATTAAATCCCTTGCATTTGAATGGTAATCTGCCCTGGGGAGCAGCTCACCTCAAAATCACACAAGCCTCTGGAAACCGAGGGGTATATTTACTACGAAGTGACGGAGTGCAGCATTAGCCCTCCTGGCTTAACGCCGCACTCCGCAACTTCAGACATGCAGGGCTGCACCACATTATCAACAATATGATGCAGTCCTGCGTTTCCCCCTGCACTGGTGCTAAACTTAGCAGCCTACCGCCAACAAAGGCATCCTTGCACCATAGTGCAAGGGTGTCTGCTTTGAGGGGAAGATTGTTTATGTGCAGGAAAGTCTTCCTTCCTGCCCATAAACAATCTTTAAATGTCTTTTTGTAACATAGAAGTTGCAAAATGTAATTTCTTTTTTTATTGTTTATGTGCAGGAAGGGTCACCTTCCTGCACATAAACAATCAATGGAAATGTGCTGTTTCTATGTGTGCTGCACAAAGCAGTTCACATGGAAATAGCAAAAACAAGGAGAAATAAAGCATTTCTCCTCGTTTCGCCTGTTTAAGACTAGGTTTTTCCCTGCTGTAAACAATCCCACAGTGCATATTGCTCCTAAAATCCAAAATGAGAGAATCCCTCCTTCCTTGTGCAAAGCCTTTGTGTTCACTTAGAGGTGTGACTAGGGAACTGTGCAGTCCCCTCCACTATGTCCATTACAAACTGTTTTCAAGGCAACCTCCCTCTCACTCAGTTTGGAGTCAGCCTGGCTACTGTGGACCTAGGTAATAAATGCTTGCCTTCTTCCAGGTCTCACTTTACACCTGCCTGCGAAAGGCCAGGGCTCACCTTGGTCCCTTTCAATTTAACGAAGTTCCTGGGTCAATCCAAACTGTCCTTCCTGCAAGGAGAACAAAACACCACACCCACTCTATGCTGGGGGAGATGTTTTCACTCCTCATTGTCAAGGAGGCAGTGGCAAGCCAGCTGACACAGGCTAATTATAATTAGCTTAACTGGGGCAAAGGCAGAAAATGTATAACTTTTTAGAAGTCATTTTTCTCACATATTTTTAAAAAAATCCAAATTCACCAAGGAATTGTATTTTTCATAAATATGAAAAATAGACCTTGAATGACTATTCTAGCTTTTTTTCGGTCAAACATTGCAGATTAAAGATTATAATCTGTGCTTTGACATAAACTGTGATCCAGCTTCACCTCTGCCAATGAAAACAACCTTTGAGAGCTAGGTACTGGAGGAACATGCAATCTGTAATTTCACACATGTTACGCTTTTAAATATCAGGGCTTAAGGTGTACTTAAGAGTGACATTAAAAACATAGTTTCCTACCTGTCAAAAGGTTCTTTTGACAGATTTGACAGCAGGCCTTTGAGCTGCTGTAGTCAGGCTACACATGGCAGTCCTGAAGCCATGTTTTATGGGTGGCACAATAGGTTTTTCAGTCCACAGGTGGCATTTAACTTGCAGTCCCTGGTTGCATTTTCTACACCATATACCAGGGACTTGTAGGCAAGTTAAATATGTTTATATAGAGTAAGCCAATTTAACAATGTTTAAAGGGGGAGCTCAGCCACTTTACTCCTGTTGAGCAGGGGTACAGTGCACAGAGTCCTAAGTCCAGAAAAAGAGATAGGGGAAACATCAGGGGGGAATCACTTGAAAGACGGTCATTTCCTATAGACAGTGGGTAAATTAACAGCCAAAAAAATTTAAATATATTTTCTTTTTTCTTTTTTTAGAAAGGAAAAAAATAATGTTTCCCACAAATCACGTCAAATCATACTCAAAACAGAATTATCAATGTGATGGGAGGACCGTCTCCAGCAGCTTTTAGACCTGACTTGACAATGTAGCTGCTGCCAGAAATTGTGATCAACAGACAAAAAGCTTTAAGAAGCACTACTGAAGAGGGGCTTTGGATCCTGCTACATATTTATTCCTTTAACCATGGAATCTGATTAGCTGAACGTTTTGTGCTTGTACTGAAAAATAGTGCTTGTACTACACCGTATGTATTCCAAGTCAATGATTTACCCACAAAAAGTAACTGGGGGAACACTGTGATACCCTCAAAATGTTTCCCAAGTTCCAATTAGACTAGTTTGTTTCAAGATTCTTTATGTTAATAGGATAAAAGCCCTCACCCTCGCAAAGAGTGGCATTCTTCATCGGAGGGCTCCTCCTCACATTGATGAATATGTTTATCAATGAGAGCTAGAACAGTGAGAGACTGAGGAGCTCTTGCGGTGTTAAAGTTCTCAAAGATTTCCATAGTAGCAAGGTTTTGATGAGAATGAGGGTAGAAGATTTCCATTGTGATAACCCTGGCGAGGCCCTTTCATATATTGTGTTGCCAGCTGTCATTATGTATTTTGGTAATTTTATAGCTGTTGTCTTTTGGTCGAAATGGCTGTATTTAGAAGCCAATGACCTGGTTGGATCATTGAAAAAAATGATGTCCCATGCCATAGGTTTGATCTGATTCACAGGACAAGAGCGATAGGCGAACTTACTTTTTGAAGAAAATGTGTTAAAGCCAATGGACTTTTTAGGGTGGATCCTTAATGTACTCTGGTAAAGCCTGTAAACATTTTGTCACATGTAGCTTTCAGATTACCATAGGGGGCAATGGCTTTGGTGTTGGTTACCCCTTCTTACAACCACGCATGGTAAAAGATATGCACTTTGGGAATCCCTGTTAGGCCCATTTAGACGGGATTATATATTATATCGCTAAATAAAACGTGTACATATTTTATTTGGACAAATGCATGTATGATGGGTGCCTTATGGCAAAACCTTTACTCAGTTCAGTAGGCCAGCATTGGTTTATAGTTTCAAGCCAATGATAAAGACTATACACCTGATTGGTTAGTTGGAAAAAAGGTATGTCAGACGTCTGTTTCGGTTATTGCAAAAAGCTATGACACAGGCAGTAGAGCTGAATTATTTTTAGTACAAAATGTGTTAAAGGTAATAGACCTTTAATGGTAGATTGTTATTAAACTGTGTTAAAACCTGTGCACAGCAATTTTATTACATAGAATTTGACAGATTACTGTAGTAGGCAAATGTTTGTCACCCCCTCTAACAAACCATGGGGGTAGAAGATTTTCATTTGGGAATCCATATAAGGCCTCTTCGAGGAGGCCTTACAATTACTAGCCTCTGTAATTTTACACCTGGAGGAGGATTTACCAGTGTGTGTGTATTAAAGTACTTTTTCGATCCAGCTTTAGCGATGTGCGTAAGTCGTGTAATAAAAAAAACATATGTCTATCTATCTATCTAATTATATATATTTAAATATATATATATATATATTTTCCACACGCACAGCAGCTTCCGCGGTGCAATTAGAAGAGCACTCACAGGTCCTTGGTTGCAATTAGTTTAATCAGTGCACAAACCCCCCCCCCGCACTGACAGACGCGGTTCGGCAATGTGCCTTTTTCGATGTGAGTTGCCCCAAGTGTTTGACACATACTTAAAGTGAAAAAACGTGATTCAATTGGTTAAAAAAGAAACATCAAAACTAAAGAAGGCCTTGTGCAGCGACTGCCTAATGCAGAATACATAGTAGCCATCTTAACATTTGTTCAAAGGTCAATTCAGTCAATGCAAGTCAATCAGTACGTAAAAATTCATATAACATTATATATAAATATAAACAAGTGGTCAGAAAATGAATTAATTAAATCTATATATACATCAATGTACATACTTAGTGATGAATTAATTATAAAGTTCAAATTTTTAGGAAAATTCCTAGATGTTGCTCTCATCGGCTCAGTCAATCCTTAGGAGAATAGCGGATTGTGGTAGGGTTGAATACCCATCCTATATATCAAATAATTTGTCTACCGCAAAATAATTCATAAATAGATATGACTTTAGAACTTGAATAAATCCCTAATGGGTTGAGGGAAACCATTATTCGTACTGCTGACTGTGCAAAATTGCGCCCTGGATGGCAGACCAAAATCAAATTCATCAACGCGACGAAGTCTTAACAAAACAATTCATTAGGACATAGAAAAAAGGGGAAGAAGGGTAAAAACTTATATCAAATCCTATTGTAACTATGCATTGAGTCAGTTTATATCAAGGGGAAGAATAAGAAAAGTTGCCTGTATATACATGTGGGAAGTACAAAAAGAGGTTGCATCCCAGAATTAATTGAGATGAGACCATTATTCGTCGTCGATATTAAAGCCAAGGGGGGCACTCGTTTGAAGGTCAATTATGTGTTTGGATTCTAAGACCCTCAATGCTCTTGTTCTATCGCCACCTCTTTCATTTCTTACAACCTGATCAATACAAAAGAATTTCAACAATTTCGGATCACTTTTATGCTTTAATTCAAAATGGCGGGCTATCGAATATGTCTGACCTTTTTTAGTGATGGCTTGCATGTGTTCCAGAATTCGTTTCTTTGCTTGGTGGATGGTACTGCCCACATATCTTTTTGGACAGGGGCATTCTAGTACATAAACAGTATATTCTGAGTTGCAATTCAACAGACTATTGATCTTTCTAACCTTCTTAGTCATTGTCCCACTCTCTAAGGTCTCGTATTCCAGTACTTTTTGGCTTTGTTTACATGCCTTGCAATTAAGGCATGGAAAGAAACCTTTTAGCATATTCGATGGTGGTCTTGATGGCTGAAAATGACTATGTACTAGTTGATCGCCTATTGATTTGCAACGTCTGTATGTATTCAATGGATATTCTGGGATTACTTTTTTCAGAATTGAATCTGTTCTTAGAATATGCCATTTTCTTTTTAAAATGTGCACTACGCTAGGAGATTTAGCATTGTAGCGTGTGATCATTCTCGCTGGAATAACAGTAGGTGTATTAGCAGACTTACTTTTGGTATTAACAGTTGTTTCTGGGATGCCTGTTGTAAAAACCCCCAAGGAGTATCCCCTATGTTTGAATCTTTGAACTGTTTCTTCTTTGGCCATTGCATATTTTTGGGGGGCCGTACAGTTCCATTTTAGACAGTGAAGTTCTCCGTACTTGATGTTACTGATCATACTCTTGGGGTGAAAACTGTTCACATGGAGCAAAGCATTACCGGCCATGGGTTTTCTATATAAGCGGGTTGCAATCTTAGCATTTTCTATATAGACTTCCACGTGAAGATAACAGACACTGTTGTTGCTGATTTGGCTACTAAACTATAGGTTAAGATTATTATTATTCAGGGAAGCACCGTATTCCTCAGCAGTAGTATGGGTGCCCTTCCACACGATGAATAAATCAACTATGTAGCGAGCCCATAGTACAATGTGATCCAGCCATCGTTCGGGCGAGTCCCGGCAGGCCACGTGCTTCTCCCACCAGCCAACTAAAAGATTTGCGCAGCTGGGGGTGAAGCACGTGCCCATTGCAGTCCCTTGATGTTGTTTGTACAGTTGGCCCGAGAAAATAAAAATATTATTCTCAAGGCAATAAGCAAGCATGTCCAAAAGCATCTCATTGTGTTTGGTGTATTTGAGCGGTCGTTTTTCTAGGGACCACCTAACAGCCTCTACTCCATCCTTGTGTCTAATACAGGTATAGAGGCTGGTGATGTCTAACGTAATGAGAAGCATGTCCTCCTCCCAGATAACACCCTCAATTGTTCTTTAAACATTTCCAGTATCTTTGATATAAGAACTGAGATCCCTCACCATTGGTGCCAGAAAGGAGTCTCTATATGTAGAGCAGTTTTCCAATAAGCTGCCAATGGAGGCTACAATTGGACGCCCTGGTGGTCTACTGGCGTTTTTGTGAATTTTTGGGAGGTGGTAGAATGTAGGAACTACTGGGTATTCACAGAATAAAAAATTATATTCATCTGTGTCGATCAGACCATCCCCCTGCCATGTCAACAATAATTGGTGGAAAGTTTTTATGCAGTCCACATATACAATTCTAGTGGTTGGTCGGTAACAATCTAAGTCTTTCAGCTGATTAAGGGCTTCTGTAACATAGTGTTCCTTGGAAAAAACAACAATGTTTTCCCCCTTATCTGAGGGTTTTATTACAATGGAATCATCATTTTTTAATGATTGGATAGCCTGCCATTGCTCAATTGGAATGTTATAATCTTTATTGTTTTTAAGTGATTTTTCGTTTCCCAATTTCTTGTGATCAATAACAACAGCATCGCTGAAGACATCGATTGCATCAAATGCTGTTTGCGGTTTTTTCCGTGATTTTCTCTTCAAGCCACTCTTTTCACCAGTCTGTGTAATTCCTGCAACTAGTGAGTCATCATTATTGTCAACTGGGTGCGTAAAAGTGTCTGTGTCTAGATCTGAGGTTTCTAATAGTTGCAGAGTCAAGAGAGCATCTAGGTCTGAGCCATTAAGTAAATCCATATCATTGGTTGATATATATATAATCCGCATAACTCCTTCAAAGGCAGTGTAGTGCTAGATGGGTACCCCCTGGAAAGAGTTGGTACCTTCGACTACCTCGGTTTTCCCCTCTCAGATAGAATGTCCTGGAATCCCCACATAACCAAGATGTTCCTGGGTCACAAGCATGTCATGGGAGCGCTAGGGAGGGAACATCGGTCCTCGTATAGTGGACCGGTCGCTGCTGCATTGCAGGTCTATGATCTGAAGGCGGTTAGTGCAGCGCTGTATGGCGCAGAGTTGTGGGGCTTTGATAAGACACCCGAGCTTAGTACCTCGGAGAATACATTTCTCAGGAACCTTGTGATGCTTCCCCAAAGTACTCTGCTCACACCACTAGTGCTCTATATGGGTAGACACACTATTAGTGATAGAGGGACGCTCTGCCCGTTGCTTTACTGGGCACGCATTATGAGGACACCGGAGCTACTGCCTTTTGCGGAAGCCCTGGCAGAGGTCGCCCGTCTTGACACTTTTAATAAGGTAGGGTGGATTAGAAATGTCAGGAATTTGGTATCAGATGTCGGGCTCAAGGGTCTTTGGGACAAGCCACATCCCACCCTGCTACGAAAAGAGGTTCTGAAGCAATACTACTGGAAATGGGTGGAGCAACATGGGCTTACCAAGCCTACTCTGGGTAAACTTACTGAGGAATTTTTGCTTCATAAACAGGTTAGATCGCTAGAACCCTATCTAGATATAATCCAGGTCCCCCAGGACAGAACGCTATACATTCAGTTCAGGTTTGGTACCCTTCCTGTGGGCGAGGTTACTGCTAAGTGGCACTCCAGCTCTTTAAGTTTAAGCAATTGCCCCAATTGCAACGCCCCAGTAGAGTCTGTAGCTCACATGCTGTTTGCATGTCCTGCTTACACGCAGCCCAGGGACAAGTGGCTTAAGCCGGTCTGTCGTCAACTGGGCACACGAAACCACTGGGATGCACTTTGCATACTTAAGTCGGATACCAGGCGGATACCAAGCCCCTTTTTGCCTGTGCTATGGCTAAGTTCCTAAGCCACATGTGGGGTATTAGAAGGAAGGCACTCATGAGATCATCTTAGTAACGGCTAGGTTGACCCGTAGTTTGAGTTGCCCTTTGGGTCCCAGTTACCCCCACTTGTTTTATACGTTCTACAAACACTTTATTGTAGATTGATTGCATAACCTGATTGCTAGGGGTGGACCTTAAGGTCAACCCAGTGACATCCTTTGCTAGATGCTTTCACCATCTTTCACTAGTTTTATTTGTTATATTTGTTTTTAATTATTGAATCTTTTTTTAATGAACGAAAGATTTTATGATGTGTTTAAGCCATGCAGGCACTTTGTTGTCACATCACAATTTTGGGACTTAAGTTTTTGCATTTCTATTGTGGGCTGCCTTGTTTGAATTTTTCTTCTTTTATTTTCTTAACTGTCTTTTACCATGTAAGTTTTGTGCAGCTTTAATGACTTGAACAGTCGAAATAAAGCCTAATGCCTAATGATTATATATATATATATACATACACATATATATATATATATATGTATATATATATATATATATATATTCCAAATTAACTCGATTTCTCGATGTGCTCCTTCTTGCCCCTTTAAGTTGTAGATAGGTGGTGCGAATTGCCAGCGAAGCCCACTGGACACGTTAATTCGATTCTCCAACACAAAGTACTTGCACTCTGAAGGCAGTCTTGATCACACACTGGCATGTCAAAACAGCGCTTGTTTTGCATACACAATCATGGAAATCAACATAGGACAATCCAGTACACGTTTTTATCAAAACTGATTGACTATCCATGGCACGACAATGATCTTTTAATTTCATGATGTAACCTCCTTGTATACCTCCATCAACCACAGGGATGGAATGAGAGCTCTCGAATTGTATCTATCTAAGAGAGGAGTAGAATACACTCAACACAGTCAGATGCTTTTAAACATGGTAGAGTTTTGTTTATGTAATAATTATTTTATGTTTCGAAACACCCTTTATCAGCAACAACGAGGAGTAGCGATGGGGGCCAGCTTCTACCCCAGCTATGCCTGTTTACATATAGGTTGGTGGGAGGAGCTGGTCCTGGTAAAAGAACATGAATCAATCATCAAATGCAATGTTAAAGCCTGGTGGAGGTATATAGATGACCTCTTTCTAATATGGCATGGGCCTATTAGTCAAGCAGAGAAATGTGTCCAGTTACTAAACATCAATTCTCTAAAGTTAATTTTTACTGCCTGCATTAGTGCAACCAGCATTAACTTCTTAGATGTAGAGGTCTGTGTTGCTGACAACAAACTGATAACCAAACTTCACAGAAAACCAACAGCAGGCAACTCAGTGCTACACGCTGGCAGCGCACACCCCAAGCATCTCATCCGAAGTATCCCTTACGGTGAGATGCTTAGGCTTAAATGCATCTGCAGTTATGAAAATGATCTTATTAGAGAACAAGAAAGCAGTAAGCAGCGTTTCATGGAAAGGGGATATACAACACAGTGTATTGATTTGGCTATCCATAAAAGTAAAACTCTTTCTAGAGAGTCTCTTTTGAGAAAAGCCAGCGAAACACCCCGGCCGGTTACAACAGAAACGCTCCAGTGCACTGAGAACGATACTTTTAGATTAATTCTACAATACAACGAACAAGAAAGACAAATCAAAAAACTATTGACCAAAAACTGGCCCTTACCTTAGTGACCCTATGATTGGACATCTTCTCCCTAGGAAACCGGCCATTACTTACAGCAGAGCAATATCCATGAAAGATATTCTGGTTCAAAATGATCCCATAGAGGCCAGCAAAAGCTCTTGGCTGACACAAAGAAAAGGTTTTTTTAAATGTCGGGTCTGCAAAGCATGCCAATACGGCAGTAATAAAACCACATATACAACACCTTTCAGCTACAGTGAAATTGAGATAGTCAAGTCACTTAAATGCAGGACTGTTCATGCCGTTTATGTGCTGGAGTGCCCTTGTGGGCTCCGCTACATTGGTAGCTCCATTCTACAAGCCCACAAAAGGGTCCTCCAGCACATTAGGGCAATCAAAAATCAAGACTTGACTTATCCGGTTGCACGACATTTCAGTGAAGTGCATCAAGCAGACCCTAGTAGTTTAAGATACTTTCTTGTAGACACAGTCACTCCCAAGAAAAGAGGGGGCGACAGGGAAAAAGCTCTCAGACTACTCAAGGCCCATTACATCATTAACCTCGATACCAAATTTCCTAAGGGTTTAAATGCCACTGAAGAACTTTATACTTGCCTTTAACAAATTGTATCTGCTAGCTGTTTAATATTTAATATTGAATTTTAAATTTTTGAGTTTCAAAACAATCTAATGATTATCATAAAAAAACTGATAAACGGTAAGACATCATGCAGCATTTTGAGAAGTAAATCAAAATATTGTAACTGCCGCCTCCCATATTAATTTAGACTAATAGGGTGAATTGATTAAAATAGTTATTTTAAGGTTTTTTTAGGGTTCATATTTTTAGAGGTTAAACTAATTTTTAACTTTGCTTTTTGCACAGCACTGGCACTTTTTTGAAACACAGAATGTCTACATTTAGCAATGGCAATTTTGCACATTACTTGCGAATTTTGCACAATAAACTAAGGACACGATTACTATATAATTAGGTATTTTACCGAAATGTCCCAATTTTACATGATTTTAGGCTTATTTAAATTCATGTATATTTTTTTCCTATCTTTTATAACAAAATGTTTAATGTTATAAAGAATTGAGGGATTTTTATATATAGTGTATCTCTATTCCAACATATTATAATTAAGGATAGTGCCGCAATGGTATTTTACCGTAATGCAAGCACGAGGGTAAAGGTGATATGACAACTCTTACTCTATATAATGTCCTACGTTTAGTGCGGCTATGACATTCTCCATCTATGTGGTTATGTGTTTTCTGCTTTTGATATGCATGTTTCACTTTTAACACTGATTAAGCAAGTTATTGTTATGCAACAAAAAAAGAGGGAAAAAAATGCCTATAAAAAACTGCTCACCTGACAGAGAGTGTCATGTGATCAAGGCCCAAGGAGGGCTGAAACGCGTCATGGCTATAGAGGTCCTGGAGCAATAAACTACAACCTATTTTGCACAACGCAGTGGTCCGTGCCCATTTTTCCAAACAGGAGCGAGTCAAACGGAGAGAAACGAGATATATATCTATATATATTCCAAATTAACTTGATTTCTCGATGTGCTTCTTCTTGCCCCTTCAATCCGTAGATAGGTGGTGCGAATTGCCAGCGAAGCCCACTGGACACGTTAATTCGATTCTCCAACACAAAGTAATTGCACTCTCATGATGGTAGCATTACCATAGATTTATTGCCAGTAACACGTTTCCACTGTAAAGGCAGTCTTGATCACACACTGGCATGTCAGAACAGCGCTTGTTTTGCATACACAGACTGAATACTGATAAAGTTATTGACACAAAGAACAGAAAAAACCTGTAGCGCCCTAGTGGCTAATTTTATTGGGCTAATGTGTTTTTGAGTGCACTCTCTCGGAAACGACATAATTGTGAAATGTGAGCACGTTTTGCACAAAATGTGCTTTGGTGACTATCCTCAGAGCGCAATATCCGCTGGGATATGAGAGTATGCGTACTCTTGTCTATTCATTCGCCTAGTGGCTAAATAAAGGAAAGAATGACACTAATTTGGCAGTCTCTTCTGTTGTTATCAGGAGAGATGAATTGTCCTAAATCACTGCATGCAAAACTACGCCAAAGCTCACCAACCTACCCTCTAATGTTCCCCTGTAAATGTGTTAATGACATCACTGATGACATCTCAAATGACAGCCCATAGCAAACTGCAATGTCCTGGGGGTGGGCTCCCCGGGACATTGTTGGAGCCGGCCCGGGGGGTTGTGGTCCCCAGGGCCATTTACTGCTCCACAAGGAGGGCCGCGTGCCCCCCTCCAACAGTAATTAAGCCCTCGGGAGGTGGTGGTCTCCAGGGCTCAGTGGGAGAGCTGGAGCTTCCCCACACATTATTTTTAGATATAGCCACGGGGAGGTGACAGTCTCGGGGCTGCATGGGGGGGAGAGAGCCCCCCACGCATTATAAGAAAACATAGCCCCAGGGAGGGGGCAGCCCCCAGGGCTGCATCTTTATTTTTAATTGCCCCGATACCTGGCCCTTCCAGAAACTTAAAGTAAACGAAGCTAGGGAGCCCGCTCTTCATTTTTTAAAACAATTTCAACCGGATTCGTGAATCCACTGTGAATCTCGTCAAATTTAAAATTTAGAGTGTTGCTGGTGTTGAGAGTGCTCCATGCTGGAGCTGCTTTCCACATAAACTTGAGAACTACCCAGAGTTCTCTGCTTCTTTTTTTTCATGTATATATTGCAGACTGCAGCCCTGATTTAGATCTTGGTGGACTGGTTACTCCATCACAACAGTGACAGATGTCCCATCTCCCAAAATATAAATCCCATAGAATATAATGGGATTTATATTTTGGCAGACGGGATATCCATCCCTCTTGTGACAGAGTACCCCACCCACCAAGGTCTAAATCAGGCCTTAACTAATGGCATTTTGTCTGATCCCAAGTGCACATTCGCCTGCAATTGAGTCTGCTTCAGTACCAGGTAATGTGTGCCAGTCACTTTAGTTTTGCATTTCTCCTTTTATAGGTTCCCCCCTTTTTATAATTTTTTGGGAGCGCTCAGCACCTCCTGTGACAATGCTGCAAGACTGTTCATGTACTCCACCTTTCATTTGCAGTGCACCACTTCCCACTTGACTGGTGATTCTAAACCAAGTGGCCATCATGAAGGGTATTGCCCATTGTGTGTCATAGTTTTACCATTCCAAGATGGCCGTCACATTTAGAAACAACGTCAT
Source organism: Triturus cristatus (assembly GCF_964204655.1). NCBI lineage: Eukaryota > Metazoa > Chordata > Amphibia > Caudata > Salamandridae > Triturus > Triturus cristatus. The sequence goes on along the minus strand of NC_140589.1, from coordinate 1,744,468,224 downwards.
GTATCTTGTATTAGTGCACCAATTAATCATTATATGCAGGACCATTCAATGTTTTGTTCATTCTGAACATGCCTGTCATGTTTATGCAGTGGCACTTTCTTTTTTCTATAATTTATTGTTTTGAGGTTTTTTGCATATACTTGTGAAGTGTTTTATTCGGGATAGGTGAGTGGATGAATGTAAATATGAGTCAATAGGTGGATGAATGGACGCAAGAATGCAAAGATAAGTGACAGAGTGTATGTGTGACAAGATATTGTCTACCTAAACTCTTCACTAACTGAAGAGGCACTTTCAGTTTAAAACCAGACCTACTGGCATTGCTTTTTTACTGGATTTGTAATGATATTCAACTGCACTTGACTTCATGAGAGATGGTAACAGTACATTTCTGATTGCTTTTAGCTACTGCTCACTTGAAAAAACGGTGGTAAAACAGATGCTGGCACACTACACTTTCCTAAACACTGGTGTTTTACTCACACCTATATTAACCAGGAGGATAGACTACTGTCATTAAATCCTACCTTATATGATAATAGCTTCAGGGATTACTCAATCTCGGCACAGCAAGGAGCCCTCTTGTTCTTTTGTCATAATTATCTTAATTACAGATGTGTCTGCTACAGATGCTCTAAAATATTCAACCTCCCTGTCTGCTAATGAAATCCACAATCTAATATCTGGCCAATGTTATTGAACTACCGTCTGACGAGCCCTTTAGTAGCCACACCATGCAGGAACATTCATTCTGGCAAAGGTGGGCTGGTGCATTTACAGTGAGCAGGGAACTGCAAACAGCTCCAGATAGCCACAGTACTGAGCCAAGAGCTGTTAGCTTTCATCCTGCAGTTCCAAGGTCTATTTAGAGACCATGAGACCAGCAGTACAATGCAATGATGAGCTAAAATGAACCATTCATGCTGAGTGATGGAACACTTGCCTTCTCTAATGGATGCAAATTGAGTTTCATTCCTTTAGCTCTCATCATCTGTGTGTTTTCATTTGGCTAAGCTGTGTACTGTAACAACAAAATTTAGTTTCGTAATTTCATTAAAATGGCTTCATTAGGCCCTAGAACGTGCAGAGTTGATGTAAATGTATTTAGGCATGTCAGATTTCAAATTTATATGAATTGTGTTTGTGGGACCTTAGATAGAAATATTTATCACTGAGTTCATCATTTTCATTTTGTCTTGTTTTCAAATAAATCACTGTACTGAAAATGGGCCAAGCCTGTAGCCACATCAGTCTGATGAGCGCGAACTAGAAGATCTGGGAGGGGTCGCGCTGGGGGGATGAGGCGATCTTTGTTTTCTGTGATAGGGTGAGCTTTTGGACTTCCATACCAGCATCCCTATGTGTTCTTCTAGCTGATGCAGTATGCAAAGAGAAGCAGGATTGGCACCTTTCTACAGCTGGCAAGGTTGGCAGAGACTCTCCTCTTGCAAGAACCTGGAGTCTGCAGAGGTCATGCTGCACTGGTGAATGCAGCACAACCCTGATTAGAGTGGGAGGCATTTGGAGATTCACATGCAGAGAATTGGGTGGCAGGCAGAGGAGGAATTGAAACATTCAGAACAGACAATGAATAGAGGTGAGTGAAGGATAGAAAGAGAGAGGAAGGAGCAAGAAGGGGAGATATCAGCAGTGCCTGACGATAGAAGTGTTAAAAACAGGAGAACTGCTAGACTGAGCCAGGGATAAAGGCCGGTGAGTGAATTTGCCTGTTGGTGGTGAAAAGCGCTGCCTTCGGCTGCTTTATGAAAGCCATATGGTGCACCGTGCTTCTAAGAACAAACTATGAGCTGCCAAATCTGTGCTGTGCTGCAATTCTAGCCGAAATAAAGAAAGCGGGGTGAGTCTCCTTTCACCACACTGCCTCTTTGTTGCCCTGAAACATCATTCATGACTAATAATGAACGTGGAAATTCCTTATGTAAACTAGGTGACCAAGTGTCTCTTGGGTCTAAGAAAGGTACTGGGCTCGTATATTGCGCGTGGACAGAGGGTAACAAGAGGCAGGCTGATTTGCTCTGACGCTGTCATGACTAACCTACCAAGCGCTTCGTCTCTCACCCTCGCATGTGCAAGATGTCTGTATGGCCAAGGTCTGAGCCACAACCTCCTTAGGGCTCACTCAACTGGTGTGCATCCATTTTTGAGAGCCTTCGGGTGCTTCGGAGGGGCTTTGGCCATGAACCCCTGCTTGAAATGTCGGCTACCTTCTGCCTATCAGAAGTAGGTAGAATCTAGGCATTGTAAGATTGAGTACTTTCTGCTCACGAGGTCCACCTTGATTGCTCCTCCACTTCCTTCCTTACTCATGGGGTGCTTTTTAAAGTTTAGACGTTTGTGGAAGCAGATAGCGTGGCCTGTCACCCGTGAGCGCTACCTGGCGTCCATGGGCAAGGGGAGATTTAGTGATTTGGCTGGAATCACAGGATGTTTCGCCGATGCCGAGACTCGAAACCAGATCCCCAGCTCCCGAGTCAGCAACTCTGGCCACTGTGCCACATCCTCTCCATTTGTTCAGCAGCAGGCAGTATCCTTACTTTAAAAAAAAAATGCATGGTTGACGCTCAAGTCACCCATCCCAATTCAAGCCCTTTTCATAGTTGTTCTCATTCAACACCTTCTCTGCCTGGTGCGTGTCCTCATGGAGATGAATGAGCCTTCTCTGATTACCCTCCTTTTTGTGGTGTACACAGACAGCATCCCTCTGCACCTCTCCCTAGGCTGGTTTTGTATAGCTAACCATATGTTTCAGTCATTATCACAAATATAATTTGCATGTCTGTCTCTCACATACTCTCACACATATCAGCACCTGTCGCTGCACTCCGTAAGATGATAACTGTACCACGGTGGTCTTGATGCACAGCGTCAGAGCACTTCCCTTAAAGGTTCAAAACAAAATCAGCACCGTTCCTACCACACACCCTAGACAGTGAAGCTTGCTACACATGTGTGTAAATGCTTTAGTGCCCTACATAGGTGATGAAAGTGCTATACTAATGCTACAAAACAATACAATGCAATACAGTTCAATAGATAATATTATCCCACTTTTTTAGGTTTCCCCTGCACACCGCTCGCGATATGCTGGTGAAATCTCTTGTATTTAATATATCTTAAAATTGGGGGGTTTTACCAGTTCCCATAACTGGATTACTATGTTCATTCACTTCTGTGTGGAACTTTTTTTTGTTAACTTCCCTGGCTGCACCCATTTACAATACTTCTACTAAAGCTGTTCAAATTATTTAAGCCCCGTTCCTTGTCAAGATAACACCTCTTCCCACAAGAAGGCAGACAGCTTCTAACAGCATGCTGGAATTCTTGCTGTTTATTACTTAGTTGTGTAACTCAGATGCTTTAGCCTTGGAATGTTTGTGGCATTTCCTATTCATGCCTCAGTACCTTTCAATGCACTTTGTAGGCATTATCGTCTAGATTTTTTCAACTTAATATATTTGGTCATATGATCAAATTCTAAATGTTGTAATAAACATTGCACGTTAAAAATAAAGTTAATATACAAGAGCTATGCTATATTTTACCACTAAACAGGCAGCCACAAGTGAAGTTACTTTGCAGCCAACAGGGTCATGATTCGAATGGTGCAGTAGGTGCAGTAGCACCGGGCCCAAAAGCTGACAGAACTCCTGTAAACACATAATATTGCTATAGGGTTGCTGTATGGGTGGAAGGTTCTGGACTCGCGACGCTACAATCGTTAAGGCCCAATTTTATATGTGGCACAGTCCTCGTAAATGGCTACACCCAAGAGCCATTGAAAAGTTAAGGTTAAGAAGCGATGGAGGGTAGTGCCTTCTTAATTGATCCACGTCAGTGGATAATCAGCATCAACGACACTGCTCGAATGGAAATCATTAGTGTTATTTTTATTTGTATTTTTATCAAGGAAAAACAAAAGCCGACACGTGTTTCGCCCTAGTGGCCCATTGGCCGTGGGCTTTTTCAAGGCTAAAGTGTTATGAATATAAACAATAGAATGGAATAAGTTCAGTGTAAAGGTTGCAGAGTTACCAAGTTAGTGAGTAAAGGGAAAGGGGAGAGCAAGATATTAGCCAAAAAGAAAGAAACAGATGGTGATAAGGGAAGAGCAGACCAAACGAAGTTGGCATGTAACATTAGGGCCTCATGTGAAATGAGCATAGCAAGAAAGCTGCTTACCGGTGTAAATTAATCATCAAAGTCTTCCTATAAGGGAAAACACAGGATTTACAATAAATCATTGTTGGTTCTGTGGTAGAAAAGAGAGGCGGCAAAACGGGCATAATTGGTAGTTTAGTAAGAAAGAAAGAAAAACGCTGAAATGCCGGTTTTAAATAAGGAAACGGATGCGCTTTGCAACAAATGGGAGCTTTTAAATAAATGTGGGTTGCCTGTGAAATAATCTGGGGAATAGAAAAATATTCGCCTGATAAAGGCTGGGTGAAACGATTAAGTTGGATTTGTATTATTAGTAAATAGACACATGGTTAAAGGCTGCGCGAAGCAAAAACATCCCGGTACAGAGAAAAGGAAACTGACACTCTAAGCAGGAGGTCAATTGAGCGATTTAGGGAATGTATCACAGGGCGCGAGGAAATAATTAAGCAAATGCAGGTATAAAAGTTGCGTGCTTAGTGGGCCGAAAATCAAGGAAAGTTCCCAGAATGAACATGAAAGGGCTATAAGCCTCTCTCACCTGTGAAAGTGGAAAATTCAGTCTCTGCGGTCTTCGGGAAAGTCGGCCTGCGAAAGGAGCTGTCAGATATAATCTGACTCGGATTTCGTGACGTCAGCCAAATGGAGAGTGCTGACGTACGGGAGAGTGAGGAAGCCACTGAAAAGTTACTATGTGGCTGGTAGTTGTTGTTGCTCAAAATGCAAGTCAGAAATTATGGTGATATTTAATTTTAGCAGAAATAAAAAGTAAAAAAGCATCTCGAGTTCTGAGTGTCAAAAGGGGAACAGTGGCTGAGGAGTTCAGTATAAATCTCTCTAGTCGATAACTTATGCTATTATAAGTACATGTGGTCCGAAAAATATAGAAAAGGGCAGTGCAGAAGGTGGACACAGAAACACAGCAAAAGTAGGAGTAGTAAATGAAAGATAATTAGCGAAGTCTCCAAATGAGGGAGAATACTTATGATTGCCTCATACAAAACATCATTGTTGAGATTGTACAAAATGTGAGATATACTTAGCGTACGAGTAAGGGTCTTGAGTTCTCAACTGGATTATACAGTATATCACGGAATCTGTGAATACATTAGGAGATGGAAGGAATAGCATAGTGTAAAAAGGTGAAGACCTAGGGGCGACTAACATGCAAGGAAGTTAGTGATTGTTCAGAGTAATATTGTTGTGTATAGTTAAGGTTCATGAGAGACAACAGGGGAAAACAAGAAAGAAAATTAGTACAACCAATAGTGCATTTCTGCATCTTTGTTAAGTCCCAGGGTTGTGGCATTCAGACGCATAATGTGTTCACTCTCTCTGCGTCTCATTGTAGGTTCGCGGTTTCCTCCGCGTGATGCTGGTTTGATGATCTCCAGTCCAAAGAATTTAAAAGTCTTCCGGTGTGGGTGAGACTCTTGAAAATGTTCAGTTAGGGGTGGTCCTATCTCTTCTTTGTTGATGTTTCGATAGTGTTCCAAAATTTTGATTTTGAGCGGCCTAATCGTGCTCCCTATGTAGATTTTGTTACAGGGGCAGATTATGATGTAAATTACATATGTTGATGTGCATGAGATCCAATCCTTGATTCGAATGGTGGTAATGGGGTCGTGTTTGTATTCAGTTTGCTTGTTAGCTCCCAATTTGCACGCATTGCAATCGTGGCAGGTGTAAAAGCCAGGAGGTTTCGTCAAAAAATTTGTCTTAGGTTTGGTCCTTTTGTCCTTAAATTCAGATTTGCATAGGATTTGTTTGAGGTTCATGGCTCTTCTGAAACCCATTTGGGGATATTCTTCCATCTGGTTGTTTAATGAGGAATTGGAGGTCAGAAGATACCAGTGTCTTTTTAAAGCTTTCCTTATGTGTTGATGTCCATTGTGGTAGTCTGTTAGGAACCTGATTGTGTTCCGTCTCTCATTGCTGGTAATGTCTTTAGGTCTTAGAAGGTCGTCCCTTGACAACTTTTCACAGTCCTTGTACATTTTGTCAAGGAGTTTCTTGGGATATCCCCGATTCAGAAGCCTCTGAGTTAGGAGAGCCGAACTTTCTTTGAAGGTGTCAAGTTTACTGCAGTTTCTTCTCATGCGTTGGTATTCCCCTTTTGGGATGTGATCAATTGTTTTAATTGGGTGACAGCTATCTGCTCGGAGTATTGAATTAACGGACGTTGGTTTCCGGAAGGTTTTAGTTTGTAGTTTGTTGTCCTCTACATATATGGTTATGTCTAGGAAGTCTATTTGGTTGGGTGAGATATTGTTCGTGGTTTGAATATTCCATCTGTTTGTGTTGATCTTATGTAGGAATTCTTTAAGTAAGTGTTCCGATCCCTGCCAGATGCACAAGATGTCATCAATATATCGTCCCCAATAAGTTATGTGGGCGGTATATTCAGCAAAGCTGTCATCCCATAACCAGAATTTTTCTACAAGTCCCATGAGGATGCAGGCATATGGTGGTGCGAATTTGGCTCCCATCGCACTGCCTTGAATTTGTAGGTAGTATTTTGAATTGAATGTGAAAACATTATTTGTCAGACAAAAGTGAAGCATCTCAAGGGTCATTTTGTTAGATTCCAAGAAGTGAACTGATTTGGTTGATAATGATTTTTGTACTGCTTCCATTCCATCTTTATGACGAATCGAGGTGTAAAGACTGACTACATCAATCGTGGCCAGGAGGCAGTCCTCATTCCATGGAATGTTGTTCAATTTCGAAAGAATGTCTTTCGTGTCCTGAATATATGATGGGAGGTCTTTCATTAGGGGTTGCAATTGATGATCAACATATTCACCCAATTTTGAACATATGGAATTAATGCCAGCAATTATAGGTCTACCTGGTGGATTGGTTTTATTTTTATGGATTTTGGGTAGAAGGTAGAGTGTTGGCATAGTTGGATGATCTACATAAAGTTCCTCTCGTTCCATGCGGGTTAGTAGATTTTTTGTATACCATGTATCTAGTATTGCTATATTTGACTACTAAACAGACAGTCACAAGTGAAGTTACTTTGCAGCCAACAGGGTCATGATTTGAATGGTGCAGTAGGTGCAGTAGCTCCGGCCCAAAAGTTGACAGAACTCCTGTAAACACATAATATTGCTATATTTGACTACTAAACAGGCAGTCACAATTGCAGTTCCCTTGCAGTTAAAAGGGATTTGATTTCAGTGGTGCAGCAGATGCAGTGACACTGGGGCCTAAAGCTCTAGGGACTCCACTAGACCCAAATTATTGCTACATTTTACTACTAAACAAGACATTCACCAGTACATTTATCTAGCATGCAATAGAGTCATGATTTGAATGGTGCAGCAGGGGCATAGCACCAGGACCAAAGGCTCTAGGCACCCCACTAAACTCCTAAAATGTTTATATTTTACTACTAAATAGACAGTCACAAGTGCAGTTACCTTGCAAACAACAGGATCATGATTTGAATGGTGTAGCAGGTGCAGTGGCACCGGGGCCAAAATTTGTCAGAACTCCTCTAAACACCTAATATTGCTATATTTTACTACTATATAGGTAGACACAATTGCAGTTATCTTGCAGTTAAAAGAGGCTTGATTTGAATGGTGCAGCAGGCGCAGTGGCACCAGGGCCAAAAGATCTAGGGACCCCTCTAAACGCAGAATATTACAAAATGTTACTATTAAGCAGGCAGACACAAGTGCAGTTAACTAGTATGCACTAGGGACATGATTTCAATGGTTCTGCAGGTGCAGTGGCCCCGGGGCCAAAAGTTGTTAGAACGCCTCTAAACACCAGATAGTGCTATATTTAACTACTAAAAAGAAAGTAACAAGTGCAGTTACCTTGCAGGCACTAGGGTCATGATTTCAATGGTGCAGCAGGTGCATAGCACGAGAACCAAGAACTCTAGGCACCCCAATAAATGCCCAATATTGTTATATTTTACTAGTAAGGGGGCGATTCCGATTTCGTCAGGAAAGCATGCTGACCGAATTGGTTCTGGAATGCTTTCCGTACTACTCGGATCAAGAGAGTCCGACCGACCAAGTATTATGCATCCGGATACGATTTGGTCGGACTCTCATTGACTTCAATGGGAGCCTGTGTTCCGAACGCAAACACAGGCTCCCATTGAAGAAAGGGGTGGTTGGGGAAAATCATGCACTCTGTGGCGGGCAGCCCATGGTGCCTGCCACACGGTGCATGGTTAGGAAGAGGGGACCCATGGGTCCTCCCACAGGCACAATTTGGAGGGCTCCGGGTGAAAGAGGGCCTGCCGCGGGGCCCCAAAGACCGATTCCAACAGCTGATTCATCTCCAAATAACCGATACAGGAAGGCTGTCCAAATCGGTCATCGTACTCACTCGTTCGGAAAGCGAGTCCTTCGAGCTGTACGATTTGGCTCCAGATGACTCGGCCTCTCCATCGTACTTGCTCTTTCGGAACTGGGAACAAGTCGGTGGGAAACAAGGGCTCCGGATCGGACTCGGCATTCGGAGCTCTTCCGACCGACATTTGAATCGAGCCCTAAATAGACAGTCACAAGTGCAGCTACCTTGCAGACAACAAGGTCATGATTTGAATGGCGCAGTAGGTGCAGTGGCACAGAGCCAAAATATGTCATAATTCCTCTAAACACCAAATATGGCTATATTTTCAGTTATCTTGCAGGCACTAGGGGCATAATTTGAATGGTGCAGCAGGTGCAGTGGCACCGGACCCAAACGTTGTCAGAACTCCTCTAAACACCTAATATTGCTATTACATCAATTAATTTTAATATTTTCTTCTGTCATTTCAATTTTCAAACGTTTGCTATTACTCACCCCACCATACCACTAGTAACAGCACCATATATTGCCTTTTTGTACATAAACAAGCCATAACACTTTAAAATAATCTCTGTAACTTATATTGTACTACTCAGCAATCTACAACTTACAACAAAATTCAGCATAATATTAATCACATAGGGGAAACCTAATGCATTTACCAATGCTTATTTAACAATGATACCAACACTAGGACAGTACAGAGGAAAGATAAAGCACAACTATATTTTTTAAAATTACAACACACAATCCATTTTTCCTTGCCCTGGCAAATTATCTTGATCCCAATAAAATGCATCTTTGTATTTTGAATACGGGGTTGAAAAGTTTAAGACACACACATCTGAAGTAAGCATGCTCAAATCAACTGAGCGTGTATATTACAGGATAATGAGGTTGCAATTTAAAGAGTCATTACCCTGCATCTGCTCCTCTCCAACAAGGCTATAGTATATTTTAATGTACTTGTTATGGTTAAGATGTGGATCTTGCTTTGTGGCAATGTTCCCTCTGGCATCTGACTCCTCATAATTTTGATTATTTGACTATGTTTCCCAGCCATATGCTTGTTGTTAATAAGTGTGTTATTAGATCTTTTTTTCTTATGTCTTTGCGTTTCTTTTTTGCATCTAAGTTTTGTGTAATATTCTATTTTGTTGTTGTTTTCTAATCATCACAACATTAGTTCTACCTAAGAATTCGTTTTGTAATGCACTTTGGCGTAAAGCCCACAGAAGAATCATATATTTTTTTTAAACTTGTTTTCTTCCTTTGCTTCTATAATCTGGGGCTTCCCAGTGGATGGCCATTGCCACACTTTGGACAACTCAGCTAAGTTCATTGAATTGTACAGGTCCACATAAGATGACATGAAAATAAATGGTAAATAGTGCTAACCTTCATATCATTTCACTGTATGTGATAGGGTCTTGTATTCCAGGAGAAGAGCTCCAATATGTAGTCTAAAGCCTTCTTTTACCCTGTTTGGACAATGGACTGTGTCTTGAGAGATCTTCCTCAACACAATATTCCCAGACTGGGTTCACTCTGTCAATCAATCAATAGATTTGTAGAGTGCTACTTGTCACCCGTGAGGGTATCCAGGCGTTGGCAGGGTCCAGTTGATTAGCTGAATAGTCAGGTATTCAGGGACCTTTGGAACTCTGGAAGAGATGGGGAGATCCATAGATGAAAGGGTAGTTTGTTCCATTTCTTCGCCGCTAGGTAGGAGAAGGAGCGACCTCCGCATCTGCTACGTGGGATGCGTCAGTCTCCGTATAATTACAGCTCCATCCATGCTGTAGCCAGGTTGGTGTCAGGGACATGAAGGCTGGATCCCATCGCACCAGATATTGGGATGTCTACAGTGTCTGTCTTTGTAGTTAATTTTCAGTTCAAACAAGTGTGTTTGGTTCATGAGCTTGCTCTGACAGGTTGACTATGTTATTTGATTTCTCAGGTGGTTCTTTCAGCAAACTCAGATGGTCAAGAAGTAAGGTTGTGTTCCCCACCTTAAAGCACCTCAGGAATACATGTAATTATTAAACTCACCACCGATGAAATTCCTATGAACGCTTTTTTAATATTCTTTTAGAAAATAATATTTTGTATCTCTCTTATATACTGATAAAGATGTGCTGTTGATTATTGGTTTAGCCTCAATGTTTCGTGCAGTTTTCGGGCTGTAATATTTTAAATACTTTTCAACACTTCAATGTTTGTGGCACTAGGGTTGCTCTTTCAATACAATATAAAACAATAAAGCAATAAACTAAAAAGCTATATCCCTGTCAAGGGTATTAAAAAACAATAATGCACGTGACAAAACAGCACCTTTAAAAACCCAATGAAGGACTTGTTGGTTAACTTCTATCTATTCATTATGATTATAATTTATTTATAGATTTGTTGCAAGTGCATACCTTTTTCATGGGTTATTTGCAAAGCCTCAGCGAATAGCCTGTCTTTATATTCTGATATGTTTACTGAGCATACCTCTTTGTATTGGATTTGAACCAAAGTAAGATCTTTGCCGAATCTGATTCCTTCCGATTAGGCCTGGGCGGTAAATTTCATTCCGCTCGCGGGCAAGTTGGAGATATAGTTCCCCGCGAGCACGCAAAAACACATCGCGAACAGGCGGGAAAAGCAATCTCCACATCGTCGAGAAAGTTCCGCCTGCTCGCTGAGATTTTGAGCAATTTCGCGATAATTTGCAAAAGTCAATTTCACAAATTCCGCCCACCCCTTCTTCTGATGACATGTTCCTATTATTAATGAGTACTACAGCAAACAAGACAAATAATGGATGAAATACTGCCAGTGCCTAATTTGTAACATAATGAATGCCAGTGCCCAAAGCACTGCTCCAAAGACAGTG